>NC_137164.1:44289724-46689724 GCF_951394435.1 Stenella coeruleoalba
TTAGGTATTGGATCTTACTGCATTAATGATTTTTCTATACTCTTCTACATAGTTTGTCTTATCTATAGTTTTTAAAAGTAAATCAAAATTGTAACATTGCCATGTCATTAACAAGGTCAAATACATAATTAACATTTGTATAATACATATCATTATGTAACACCATAATGTGTTATGCAACATTGTGTTAACACCACTTAAAAAGGATATAGGCTGGATGGACTTGAAGTTGACAGATGGGAGCATAGAATTTAAAAGCTTACAATCTGCAAATGAAAGGTTTTGCAAAATGCCAATCTAATGTTCAGCTCAATAATATGGTAGCAAATATTGCAATTAAAGAATCAATTATTCTAATCATCAATTTTCAAACATTGATGTAAAATGGCATTTTATAAATGACAAGATTTAGTTTCCATCATTAGTTGTTTTGATGTTACTTTCATAATATGGACTTCCTGACTCTTCCACCTCAGCATAGGTGTTCTCTATAAATTAATACAAATATTAATTAAATTTACATATTCATTTTTATAAGAATAACAATAGAGCAAATATCTAATATTTTTTAGCCTTAAGTTTTGAATCTGTGGGTCACTGAGCAGATCAAATTTACAGGTGGAAGAAAACTTATAATAAATTTAAGCAAGAAAATAGGAAGGAAGAATTAATATATTGCCCAATAATTAGGTACATTATTTTTTGTCTAAAATATGTGTTTGAAATGTGCCCAAAGAATTCTTATTCCTCATTCTATATTCCCTTCCTTAGTAAATGACCTAATTATTCAATTAGATATTTATATTTTATATTTGGTTACCTCCTACAACCCAATTGCCCAGTACTTTTGAGTCTTTCTCTTGCCTATTTTTCTACATTATTTTCCAAATAACTTCATATATTTTACCACCATTTTACACGTGCATTAATGAGAAAATTCGTTTTATTCATCATCAGATTTCCTCTAACCTAATTCTTTAAGCTCCCAGAAAATACCCAGAGATATTTTCTATCTTGCAAAATTCTTAAACATCTTTCATGGGTTTGTAGTTGTATGCCCTTAGAAGAAATATCTACTCATCACATTGCCCACCCCCCTGCTTCCCAGGGGCCTCTTCTGTCTCAATGGCTCAGGCCACCCCTCTGACAATTTTTCTGACAATTTTCTCTGACCATTTTTCCTAACTGCTCTCAGAGCTGTAATTAAAATTAACACATCTCCTTTCATTTCCAGAGTTCCATGATCTAATGATAACTGACTGGATGGTAGCAGCTGGAAGGAAATCAATCTTTCAAAAATATCTGTTACCGGAGGCTTCCCTGGTGGCACAGTGGTTGAGAGTCTGCCTGCCTATGGAGGGGACATGGGTTCATGCCCCGGTCCGGGAAGATCCCACATGCCGCGGAGCGGCTAGGCCCATGAGCCATGGCCGCTGAGCCTGCGCATCCGGAGCCTGTGCTCCGCAACGGGAGAGGCCACAGCAGTGAGAGGCCTGCGTACTGCAAAAAAAAAAAAAAAAAAAAATCTGTTAACTACCTACTATGTTTAAGGTGTTAAGTCAAAAAATATAGAAGTTAAAAATCCTTTGGAAATAATAGTTACCAATTACTAAGTACTTACCTTCTTCCAGACCTATGTTTACAGTATCATAAATTCAGTATTGTATTATATCCTAAGATTTTTTGCTTCTAAAATTATTTATTAATTCAGAAAAATGTAAAAATAAACATAGGATTTATATCTTTCTTTATTGTGGTAAAACACCTAACCTGTGTTCAAGGCTCTTAAAACTTTTTAGTGTATGATACATTCTTGTTGACTATAGATACAATGCTGTACCAAGGATCTCTCGAGCTTATTCATCTTAACCAAAACTTTATGCCTATTGACTAATAACTCCCCAGCATCTGGTAATCTCCATTCTAATCTTTGATTTTATGAATTTGACTATTTTAGGTATCTTATATAAGTGGAATCACACAGTGTCTGTCTTTGTCTGGTTTATTTCACTTAGCATAATGTCCTCAAGGTCCTCCCATGTTGTTGGCATATTGCAGAATTCCTTTTTTTTTTAAGTCTGAACAGGATTCTCTTGTATGTATATACCACATTTTCTTTATCCATTTGTCTGTCAATGGATGTTTAGATTATTTCCATATCTTAACTAATGTGAATAATACTGTAAGAAACATGGGAATGCTAATATCTCTTCAAGATCCTGATTTCAAATCTCTTGCATTCTTACCCAGAGGTGGGATTGCTGGATCATATGGTAGTTCTATATTAAGTATTTTGAGGAACCTCCATAGTGTTTTCCATACTGATGGCACCATTTTGTATTTCCACCCAGTGTGCAAGGGATCCTATTTCTAATAATTTTATAAGAGTTGTACTTAATCTCCTTTTACAAATGAACATACAGAGTATTAGAGACTTTAATAATTTTATGCTATTCAACTAAAACAGGGCAAAGCCCATGCATTGAACCACTGCACTTTGAGAATGCCAAAACCATAGATGTCTTTTAGTTTGCTGTCTGGCCCAGGGTTGCTGCTCAACAAAGGTTTTCGAATGAATAACTGAGAGAAGACAAATCACTACATGGCCTCCCTGAAGCTTCTCTCTTCAAGGAGTTTACTATCTATCTAATGAGCTGGGAATAACATAGGAAATGGTTACTTAGCATTTCATTTACCAAATATTTATTGAATGCCCACTTGCGGTAGACATTACTGGGAGCACTAGCATTACAGCAGTAGAGATAAATTAGATACATAGATGAGAGAGAGAAAGGGAGAAACCCTTGCCCTCATGGAGCTTACAGTATGGAAAAAATAGAGAAAATAACTAAGCTATATAAAATATTATAAAGTGATGTTTCTAATATGAATAAACATAAAGCAGGGTAAGGGAAAGTAGTGTAATAAAAGCCACAAGCAGAAAATACAGTGGAAATCCAATAGTTCTATAGCTACAATTTTTTAAATGAAATAATGAAAAGGAAGCTTAATTTTTCTGGTTTAAATTTTTTTTAGAAACACATATGAAAATAAACTTATTTTCTGAATATATCATGTAAAACATACCATTTAGTTCTAAATTATCTATGTATATACATTGGGTCATTTTTGATTATTTTTATCCTAAATGTGTGCAATCTATTTCATGGGTAATTAAAACTTCATAATGAGCATATTCAGTTTTTGATTCTGAGTTTATATGTAACTTAGATTTTGCTAAGAATTCCATCCAGAACAACAATGTACATGTAAGAAATATTTAGAATTTGAAGTCCTACACATTTTCAGAGTAAAGAAAATAAGAATTAAAAAATCCAGTTCCAGATACTTCTTCTCTCTTAAACAGTTTTGTATCTCATTTATTTAGTGGCTAGAAGGTAGAAAATGTGACCTTAAAGTATATGGGACATTTGGAACTTGTGATTTCAGGGGACGAATAAGTTCAAAATTCTATCTCCTTGAAATTTGTTTCCAGAATGTTAACTGCAAAGCAAGTTATATATAGCAGTAAATGCATGCTTAATTTGTGCAGAAATCATGGTGTGATGAATACAATTAAGAGCCTCAGAGGGAATAATTATATTACTGCATAAAGCTGGTAGTTCTCAAATTGCTTGGTGCCTGGACTTTAAATTGGCCTGATTTCCTGTTGTGAAAGTCATCCGTAGCAGCAACACAACTGCAGCAGGAATGGCGAAGTTTCAAAGTCACACAGAAAGCATATTTTTTCTGATCAATTGCCATATTATTTTTTTAACATCTTTATTGGAGTATAATTGCTTTAAAATGGTGTGTTAGTTTCTACTGTATAACAAAGTGGATCAGCTATATATATACATATATCCCCTTATCTCCTCCCTCTTGCATCTCCCTCCCACCCTCCCTATCCCATCTAGGTGGACACAAAGCCCTGAGGTGATATCCCTGTGTTATGCAGCTACTTCCCACTAGCTATCTATTTTACATTTGGTAGAATATATATGTCCATGCCAATCTCTCACTTCGTGCTAGCTTACCCTTCCCCCTCCCCATGTACTCAAATCCATTCTCTATGTCTGTCTTTTTTTCTGTCCGGCCCCAACGTTCTTCAGAAAAAAAAAAATATATATATATATATATATATATTAAGATTACATATATATGTATTAGCATACAGTGTTTGTTTTTCTCTTTCAGACTTACTTAACTCTGTATGACAGTCTCCACGTCCGTCCACCTCATTACAAATAACTCAATTTCGTTTCTTTTTATGGCTGAGTAATATTCCATTGTATATATGAGCCACATCTTCTTTATCCATTCATTTGTCAATGGACACTAAGGTTTTAGTTTTTTGAGGAACCTCCATACTATTCTCTATAGTGGCTGTATCAATTTACATTCCCACCAACAGTGTATGAGGGTTCCCTTTTCTCCACATCCTCTCCAGCATTTACTGTTTGTAGATTTTTTGATGATGGTCATTCTGACTGGTTTGAGGTGGTACCGCATTGTAGCTTTGATTTGCATTTCTCTAATGATTAGTGATGTTCAGCATCCTTTCATGTGTTTGTTGGCAATCTGTACATCTTCTTTGGAGAAATGTTTAGTTTGGTCTTCTGCCCATTTTTGGATTGGGTTGTTTGTTTTTTTGATATTGAGCTGTATGAGCTGCTTGTAAATTTTGGAGATTAATCCTTTGTCAGTTGCTTCATTTGCAAATATTTTCTCCCATTCTGAAGGGTGTCTTTTCGTCATGTTTATGGTTTCCTTTGCTTGCAAAAGCTTTTAAGTTTCATTAGATGCCATTTGTTTATTTTTGTTTTTATTTCCAGTTTTCTAGGAGGTGGGTCAAAAAGGATCTTGCCGTGATTTATGTCATAAAGTGTTCTGCCTATGTTTTCCCCTAGGAGTTTTATAGAGTCTGGCCTTAAATTTAGGTCTTAAATCCATTTTGAGTTTATTTTTGTGTATGGTGTTAAGGAGTGTTCTAATTTCATTCTTTTACATGTAGCTGTCCACTTTTCCCAGCACAAGTTATGGAAGAGGCTGTTTTTTCTCCATTGTATATTCTTGCCACCTTTATCAAAGATAAGGTGACCATAGGTGGGTGGGTTTATCTCTGGGCTTTCTATCCTGTTCCATTGATCTATATTTCTGTTTTTGTGCCAGTACCATACTGTCTTGATTACTGTAGCTTTGTAGTATAGTCTGAAGTCAGGGAGCCTGATCCCTCCAGCTCCATTTTCCTTTCTCAAGATTGCTTTGGCTATTTGGAGTCTTTTGTGTTTCCATACAAATTGTGAAATTTTTTGTTCTAGTTCTCTGAAAAAAGCCATTGGTAGCTTGATAGGTATTGCATTGAACATGTGGATAGCTTTGGGTAGTATAGTCATTCTCACAATGTTGATTCTTCCAATTCAAGAAAATGGTATATCTCTCTATCTGTTTGTATCATATTTAATTTCTTTCATCAGTGTCTTATAGTTTTCTGCATACATGTCTTTATTCTCCTTAGGTAGGTTTATTCCTAGGTATCTTATTCTTTTTGTTGCAGTGGCTAATGGGAGTGTTTCCTGAATTTCTCTTTCAGATTTGTCACCATTAGTGTATAGGAATGCAAGAGATTTCTGTGCATTAATTTTGTATCCTGTTACTTTACCAAATTCATTGATTAGTTCTAGTACTTTTCTGGTAGGATTGTTAGGATTCTCTATGTATAGTATCATGTCATGTGCAAACAGTGACAGTTTCACTTCTTTTCCGATATGGATTCCTCTTATTTCTTTTTCTTCTCTGATTTTTGTGGCTAAAACTTCCAAAACTATGTTGAATAATAGTGGTGAGAGTGGGCAACCTTGTCCTGTTCTTGATCTTAGTGAAAATGGTTTCAATTTTTCACCTTTGAGAATGATGTTGGCTGTGGGTTTGTCATATATGGCCTTTATTATGTTCAGGTAAGTTACATCTATACTTACTTTTGGTAGGCTTTTTATCATAAATGGTGTTGAATTTTGTCAAAAGCTTTCTCTGCATCTACTGAGATGATCATATAGCTGTTCTCCTTGCATCTGTTAATAAGGTTTATTACATTGATTGATTTGCATATATTGAAGAATCCTTGCATTCCTGGGATAAATCCCATTTGATCATGGTGTATAATTCTTTGATGTATACTGTTGGATTCTCTTTGCTAGTATTTGTTGAGGATTTTTTCATCTATGTTCATCGGTGATATTGGCCTGTAATTTTCTTTTTTTGTGACATATTTGTCTGGCTTTGGTATCAGGCTGATGGTGACCTCGTACAATGAGTTTGCGAGTGTTTCTCCCTCTCCTATATTTTGGAAGAGTTTGAGAAGGATAGGTGTTAGCTATTCTCTAAATGGTTGATAGAATTCACCTGTGAAGCCATCTGGTCCTGGGCTTTTGCTTGTTGGAAGATTTTTAATCACAGTTTCAATTTCAGTGCTTATGATTGGCCTGTTTATATTTTCTATTTCTTCCTGGCTCAGTCTCAGAAGTTGTGCTTTTCTAAGAATTTGTCCGTTTCTTCCAAGTTGTCCATTTTATTGGCATATAGTTGCTTGTAGTAATCTCTCATCATCCTTTGTATTTCTGCAGTGTCAGTTGTTACTTCTCCTTTTTCATTTCTAATTCTCTTGATTGGAGTCTTCTCCCTTTTATTCTTAATGAGTCTGGCTAATGGTTTATCAATTTTGTTTATCTTCTCGAAGAACCAGCTTTTATTCTTATTGATCTTTGCTATCATTTCCTTCAGTTCTTTTTCTTTTATTTCTAATCTGATCTTTATTTCTTTCATTCTGCTAATGGTGGGGTTTTTTTGTTCATCTTTCTCTAATTTCTCTAGATTTAAGTTTAGGTTGTTTATTTGAGATGTTTCTTGTTTCTTGAGGTAGGATTTTATTGCTATAAACTTTCCTCTTAGAACCGCTTTGGCTGCTTCCCATAGGTTTTGGGTCATCTGTTTTCATTGTCATTTGTTTCTAGGTAATTTTTGATTTCCTCTTTGATTTCTCCAGTGATCTCTTGGTTATTTAGTAGTGTATTGTTTAGCCTCCATGTGTTTTCATTTTTTTCCTGTCATTGATATCTAGTCTCATTGCATTTTGGTCAGAAAAGATACTTGATACGATTTCAATTTTCTTAACTTTACCGAGGCTTGATTTGTGTCCCAGGATATTGTCTATCCTGGAGAATGTTGCATCAGCACTTGAGAGAAAAGAGTATTCTGTTGTTTTTGGATGGAATGTCCTGTAAATATCAATTAAGTCCATCTTGTTTAATGTATCATTTAAAGCTGTGTTTCATTTTTCATTTTCATTTTGGATGATCTGTCCACTGGTGAAAGTGGGATATTAAAGTCTCCTACTATGATTGTGTTACTGTTGATTTCCCCTTTTATGTCTGTTACCATTTGCCTTATGTATTGAGGTGCTCCTATGTTGGGTGTATAAATATTTGTGTTTGTTATCTCTTCTTCTTGGATTAATCCCTTGATCATTATGTAATGTCCTTATTTGTCTCCTGTAATGGAGTTTATTTTAAAGTCTATTTTGTCTGATGTGAGAATTGCTATTCTGGCTTTCTTTTGTTTTCCATTTTCATGGAATATCTTTTTCCATCCACTCACTTGCAGTCTGTATGTGTCCCTAGGTCTGAAGTAGGTCTCTTGTAGACAGCCTATACATGGCTGTTATTTATGTATGCATTCTGCCAATCTATGTCTTTTGTTTGGAGCTTTTAATCTGTTTACATTTAAGGTAATTATCAATATGTATTTTCCTGTTACCATTTTCTTAATTGTTTTGGGTTTTTATTGTAGGTCTTACTTCTCTTGTGTTTCCTGCCTAGAGAAGTTCCTTTAGCATTTGTTGTAGAGCTGGTTTGGTGGTGCTGAAGTCTCTTAGCTTTGCTTGTCTGTAAAGGATTTAATTTCTCCACTGAATCTGAATTAGATCCTTGCTGGGTAGAGTAATCTTGGTTGTAGGTTTTTTTCCTTTCATCACTTTAAATATGTCCTGCAACTCCTTTCTGGCTTGCAGAGTTTCTGCTGAAAGATTAGTTGTTAACCTATTGGGATTCCCTTGTATGTTATTTATGGCTTTTTCCTTGCAGCTTTTAATATTTTTTTCTTTGTATTTAATTTTTGGTAGTTTGATTAATATGTGTCTTGTTGTGTTTCTCTTGGATTTATCCTGGATGGGACTCTTTGCTTCCTGGACTTGATTGACTTTTTCCTTTCCCATATTAGGGAAGCATTCAACTATAAACTCTTCAAATATTTTCTCAGTACCTTTTTTTTCCTCTTCTTCTTCTGGGGCCCCTATAATTCAAATGTTTGTGCATTTAATATTGTCCCAGAGGTCTCTGATACTGTCCTCAATTCTTTTCATTCTTTTTCCTTTATTCTGCTCTGTGGTAGTCATTTCCACTATTTTATCTTCCAGGTCACTTATCCATTCTTCTGCCTCTGTTATTCTGCTATTGATTCCTTCTAGAGAATTTTTAATTTCATTTATTTTGTTGTTCATCATTGTTTGTTTGCTCTTTAGTGTTTCTAGTCATTGATAAATGTTTCTTGTATTTTCTCCATTCTATTTCTAAGATTTTGGATCATTTTTGCTCTCATTACTCTGAATTCTTTTTCAGGCAGACTGCTTATTTCCTCTTCATTTGTTTGGTCTGGTGGGTTTTCACGTTGCTCTGTCATCTGCTTTGTATTTCCTGTCTTCTCATTTTGCTTAACTTACTATGTTTGGGGTCTCCTTTTTACAAGCTGCAGGTTTGTAGTTCCCATTGTTTTTGATGTCTGCTCCCAGTGGGTAAGGTTGGTTCAGTGTGTTGTGTACGCTTCCTGGTGGAGGGTACTGGTGCCTGTGTTCTGGTGGATGAGGCTGGATCTTGTGTTTCTGGTGGGCAGGACCACGTCCACTGGTGTGTGTTGGGGTGTCTGTGAACTTATTATGGTTTTAGGCATCCTCTCTTTTAGTGGACTTCCCTGGTGGCACAGTGGTTGGGAGTCCACCTGCCAATGCAGGGGACATGGGTTCAAGTCCTTGTCCAGGAAGATCCCACATGCCATGGAGCAACTAAGCCCGTGCGCCACAAGTACTTAGCCCCTGTGCCACAACTGTTGAAGTCTGTGTGCCTACAACCTGTGCTCTGCAACAAGAGAACCCACCACAATGGGATGCCCGCACGCCATAACAAAGAGTAGCCTCCACTCGCCACAACTAGAGAAAGCCTGAGTGCAGAAACGGGGACCCAATGCAGCCAAAAATTAATTAATTAATTAATTAATTTTTAAAATTTTGTTTTGTCCAAATTTGTTCCTGTCATACTAGTTGTTTGGCATAGGGTGTCAAGCACTGTAGTTTACTGGTCACTGAGTGGAGCTGGGTCTTAGCATTGAGATGGAGATCTCTGGGAGAGCTTTTGCCGTTTGACATTATGTGAGGCTGGGAGGTCTCTGGTGGTCCAATGTCTTGAACTCCGCTCTCCCACCTCAGAGGCTCAGGCCTGACCCCTGGCTAGAGCATCAAGACCCTTTTGGGAAGTCTGAGGTCTTCTGCCAGTGTTTAGTAGGTGTTCTGTAGGAGTTGTTCCACATGTAAATGTAGTTTGATGTATCTGTGGGGTGGAAGGTGATCTCCACAACTTACTCCTCCACCATCTTGAAGGCACCCCCACATTACTTCTTATACCTCCACCTAGGCTGAGTCCTGCTAGTGTTGGAAGGTCTCTGGAAGTGACAGGGGGTGGTTGTGGCTCACTTTGGGGACAAGGACACTGGCAGCAGAAGTTCTGGGAAGTATTTCTTGTCATGAGCCCACCCAGCATCCACCATTAACTCCACCAAAGAACATATATTCTTGTTTAAAGAGAAAACATTGGCAACATGCATACCAAAGTTGATTAAAGTGATAAATTAAAATGCATTAGAACCAGTACATTGTTACGTCTGTTAGAAGAGAATTTTTGTAACAAGATTGACTAAACTGTTTGTAATAGCAGCTTTTTAAGCATCTACATGTGCAAGCTACCTACATGTGTAAAAGTTTGAACTAAATTGATTGTTAATAAGTTTCTCATTTCATGATATGTGGATTACTGGTGCCTTGAAATAAATAGATAATAGTTTAAGGTAACCTTCCCAAGAACATAATCAGTTATAGAAAAACCTGAATATAACTTTTAATCCTATATGAAAACTCTACATTATATTAGAATTACCCATTGCTTAATGTTATCAAATAACTAACTTTATGTGACTGTGGAAGCATTATATGATCTCAAATAATTTTGCATCTTATTAAATAGACAATAAATCACTTTTCTAGCACTAAACAGTTTTAGTTGCTTTACATGAGATTGTTTATATCAGAGACTTAAAATAGCAATTTCTCATCTATGATAACCAAACAATAAAAGGCAACACCAGATGTGGAACTTAATCATTTAACCAGTGATCAGTTTGGAACCTCAGTCCTGAAAAGGTTCAAGTGAAACTAGTAAGTAGTGGATGATGGCAAGAGGTAAAGGGGTAAGAGAAGCATTTTCAGCCAAAAGAAACAATAGTTAAAGAAGTGACAGGAAACATGGGAAACTCTCAAAAAACTTCTAAAAGCCATTATTCCCACAGGCCCATGACAGGCATTACTAACCAAACATCCACAGTTTGACTGTTTGTTACATGAAGTGGTGGTCTTAGAATCACTATTGTATCTCCTGGCTCTTGCAGTCACAATGCTCCTTCCAGAACTGATGAGGATATCAAGACTTGGAGAAGTCTATGATTTATCAAACACTTAACTGCAGCACTGCAGCTAGAAACTCATCCTTCACTGTTAGCACACAGCTAATTCTCTTGCCAATGCTATGATATCTTTGCCAATAAGTAAGGTTGTTCATTCTGTATATGTTTTTCTGACCATTTTTTCATCGTTCTCTTCATCTCTATAGATCATTCAATATAATTTAAATACCTCATATCCTATTTCTTTGTGTTTCTTTTTTCATTTATTGTTCTTTTTCTCCATTCAGTAAACCTTTTTTGTAAATGACAACATACACAATGCTTGATGCTGGGGGAGTTACAGGATTACTTTGACCCTATTTTGGATGCAGCCCAGAAAAAAAAACATGATTACAAGCTCTATCCTTATTATACATCAATAGATTTGGTTTGTATGCAAAGTACAGAGATTATGCAGCTGGAAAACTTGGAGCAATTCCTATCCAATAAAAAGCAGGGGCTTGAATATATGGGTAGCCACAGGACTGTGGATTCCAGTAATCTAATTTGGGCTCTCTTCAGCGACTTTGAAAACCCTAGAGAGTTTGCAAGTAGAATTGTTGATTTAACAGAAAACAAACTATTCAGGGAATGTTCCACATGCTAAATAATGTTTTCTTTCTTTTTCAGAAGTATTTAAGTTCTGCCTCATTTTTATCTACTGTGTAAGCACACACATGCACAAAACATACACATATAATCTATAATACTGAAGTAAAAACACTACTGGCTTATTTATTTATTTTTGGAGTGTGTGGAGGAGAAGGGATTCATTTTCAGTTGTAACAATTTAGTACTCACACTAGATTGTCAATTGTATCTTATGACCAATGTCACATATTTCCAAAACTACCTCCTAGATTTAGTGTTACATCTCTTGACCAAGAAATTAAATAGTTTAAATGGGGATTTAGAGCTTGGATCTGGTCTCATTGATATTATTTCTCTAACCACATAAATTAAAACCAACTAAATTAAAAGAAAAGGAGCAATAAATCTCAGCACATATTTGATTTTATAAGTAGAAAAAATATGATTTCAGCATAAATAATTTTATTTATTTCACTTTGAAATTGTTAGTTTACCATTAGAAACTGATATTATTATTATTTTTAATTATCAGGATGTTGGCACATTGAAAGAAAATGGTTCTGTTAGACGTAAATGGATAAACAAACAAATAAATAAATCTTATTGCTTAGAAGATATGGAATGTAGCAGTTCTACATTTATATTTAAAAACATAATTTTTCTTTAACCTGTTAGTACTGGGCTGTTGCTCTTCATAAAACAGGTAGAAAACTATGAGTGGTATATATTTGTAATTATGTCAAAATATAGTATACTCCTGGACAGAAAAAGCCCATTCTTAATTTTTGAATCAACTCCAGCAGTTTCTTAATGCTTTAAACATAATCTGCCAACTAGGATTGATTAAACTGTATTTTCTAATACACAACTTCCTGAATTTCAAATAAACAAATGCCAGGTACAGCTTATTAGAATATTTAATCATATACTTTCATTACCAAATACTGAATTTTTTATTTTAAAAACATGTTGAAGATTATTCATTGAAAGACACATATTATAATCAATCTCAGATTCCTAGATTTACACATAAGTATTCCTGTAGAATATGATGACGTAAATTCTGTGTGGCAAAATATAATTATCTGATATACAGTGTATGTTTTGCAAATATTTATTTATTTTTGTATACACTTTATCCTTGTCCAACAGAAATACTCTTCCAAAACATAAAGATTATATGATCATTTCAGATAAACAAGCACATTATTCTGTCTGGTGTCAATATTAACTCCTGTCTTGTCCATTTAATCTCTGATTTATTCAGTGTTATCCAATGGATAAATGTTCTTCCCTATGGAGACTATTTTACATTAGAAGCAAATACTAGAATTCGAAAGCCTGCGAGTCCTACATCTCACTACAGGTACAGGCATGCAAAGAGCAGAGGCTTCCATTTATGATCTCTTCATCTCCAGGAAGTTATACTGAACTCATGGTCATATATAACCCTTACTTTCCTCCAAAAACTCAAATATAATATATGTTATTGTAACCCTTATAATGGGTAACTGTCTTCATGGATGTGATCACTGACAAGGAGGAATATCGCCTTCAAGGTCCAGTCTGTTTGTGTTTGTTAATTAATTTAAAAATATTATAAATATTACTTTTTATACATACAACATTTAGGTAAGGACACTGCGTTCCCCTCTACAAAGCTCTGCTTGTCCTCATTCTTTCTGGATTGCGAGACCAGATGCTGAGCTGAGAAAATTTTCTTTCCAGCAATAGCATCTGGCTCCTTGGCAGCCTCTGCTTGCTCTTGGGCTGGCTACACTGCAGTTGTCTTCAGGTTGTGAAGTGGTAAGGATGCTGATGTGATATCTTATTCACTTGGATGCTGTGCCTTTTATCTTTCTTATGTTATCCCCATGTGGGTATTTTTCACACTTACAATCTTCTATGAATAAAATTTATTGGGAAAAAGACTGATATCTGATATAACTTTCAATAGCAAATTTCTGAAATTATTTTTGTCTGTATAAGGTGAACCAGTCAGATGATGGCACAAATCTGATATTTCTCTTATTGTAGTTTTTAAAATCATTCTCATTGCCTTGTTCCTTTGTCTTCTCTGTATACAAATATATGTAGTTTTGATTCTTTATATGTCCTCTGGTGAAGTGTATAAAATAATAATTATAATGATAACAATAATAACTATCATTTCTAAGCCAGGGACTATACTAAGTTCTCATATCTAATTTCATTTAATTCTCACAACATTATACCATATCTATCACATTCTTCACTTGAAATTGAGAAAAAAAAAATTAAGATCTGTAATATTTGATCAGGAGACTGACCAGGAACAAAGACAGTCATTATCAAAGGCAAAATTGTAGAAATTGGTCCTAGAGCTGGGGTTCAGTGACTTTTAAGTGTTTTCACTATGACAATTATACTGGTCACAGTTTGATGCCAGCCTACCGTTCTCACTTTATTGCCAACCCTTCCCTGTGCCCTAGGCTTTAGTCTCATGAGAACAATCATGCCCAAACATTTCAGCTGCCATCCTACATGCCATGCCCCAGCTGCATGCCCCTCCTCACTCTCTCACTCTGATTGCATTCCTCTAAAAGCTAACTAGCTCCCAAACTTCAAATAAAGCAGAAGGATTGCTGTATATGAGGAAGGTGTGGAAAAAGTCTCTTTTAGACAGGCTTAAGATGGGATAATAACAGTAATAATACAACCAGATAGTCACTGAGCATTTACTGCATGCCAAACATTCTGCAGTGGACTTTACATGTATTAATTTATCCATACTCACAACACCCTATAGGATGGAGGTTATTATGTGCTATATTTTATAAATAAGTAGAAAGAGACATAGAATAGTTGTGTCACTGCCAGTGAAAAACAGCCAGTGAACCCAGTCACCAGGCATTCAGAGCCCACCCTCTAAATACCCATACTATGTGATTTCTCACTCTTTCCTTAGTCCCCCAGGAGAAGTGCTTAAACCTTGGCTGTAGGTAATGTAGAGTTGCTTTGTTTTTGTTTTCATTTTTGCTTCACTAATTCACCATAGAAAATCTCTGAGATTTGTTCCAGATACTTTGTATTTTAAAACATCACAGTTTCTCTAATAGTGTGTTTTGAATGCTTTCAGATGATGGAAAGTATACCAAATAGAAGTAGAATTCTTTCTCCTTCCCTCTATGTATGTATGCATATATATATATATATGCACGCACACACACATAAGTATATATGTAAACACAGACACCTATACTCTTTAGGTATGCCCATTATTTTGTTTTTTATCTATATGTACAGATAATAGGTAAATACATGATTGATTGATAAATAGAAAGATAAACAAATATAAAAGGGAAAGAATTCCACTTCTATTTGATATATATTTATATACCACTTTTTTGTACAAGCTACTGAATATTATTTATGTTATTGAATTCCAGATAAAAGATTTTACATGTGTGTCTAGAGCAACATCTGTTTATAAATAACATTTTCCAGAAACCATTTTAAATGATATCTCTATATGCATCAAATAACTGAGAAGAAAAATTATGTTAAACTAAAAGTAGAGAGGAATTAAAATAGAAACTAATGTACCACTTAAAAAACATGATTTAAAAGAAGAAAAGTGTCAGGTGAGCTCACGTCAAACCTTGAGACCAAGTGTGCTAACTGCAAGCTGACACACTTACTAGAGAGAATCCAAACCACAGAGTGTGAAAATGGAAATAACAATGATGAAAATGTATGTCAGAAGTAAAACAATTATATAAGGTAGAGGGGGGTCAAAATTTCCACATAATGACTAGAATAGTAGACTATACAACTGAATATTCCTCAGTAAGAACTGAAATTTTTCAAGTAAGTGGTAGAAACAATGAAGAGAGAGAGAGGTGAAGAAAATTAGGCAGACCTTTTAATGTGGGGGAGAAGCAAGGATTCTGTCTCTATTTGGTCTATATTTATATGTCCTAAATGAATTTTTATCAATATAATTATCACTATTATTCTTTCCTAAATATTTAATTCTCAAAATACAATTTTCTTTTACCTTAAGTTAAACATTAATGACATTGTGGCATAAAGGAGACACAATACATGGCCATATGGCCAGAACAACTACTTCGAAGATATGACCAAGAACTGAAAAGAGGAAAAGTTCCTTGTGACACCTACAAAATGTCTAAATTATATATGAACTATGTTGCAAAATCTATTAAATATTATTTATGCCATTGCCCTCAAGATAAAAGATTATTTTGTTATGCCAGTAATTTTATTTCCTAAAATATAAGCCAAACTAACACTTCTTTTTGAAATATTAAAGTGATTGAGCATTTTTTTCTTGGATAGACTCTGCTGAATAATTGCCTCAGGTGTCCACTTAATTTTGAATAGCGTTCAGAGTCTTATTTCATGAGTTGTCTTAAATCTCAAAGAAGTGAATACCAGCGACAACTGGCAAAACATATTTACAGCACTTGACACAGAGCTAATACCTTCAATTTACAAAGAGCCCATACAAATTTAAAAGGAAAGGATGATTGAATCAATACAAAAATCAACCAAGGATAGGAACATGTAGTTCACAAAAAAGAATGAGTGGCCCATAAATTTATGAAAAACTATTTATATGGTGGGTTTGTGTATAAAATTTATATATATATATTATATTCATTAAACTGTTACTAGGAGTAGCAAAAGAAAACAATGAAAATACCTAAAGAGCCCATCAAGAGATACCTAGATGCTCAGTTATTATATTTTATATAATGGAATACTCTGCAAACATTAGAAAGAACAAGGACTGATATGGAAAAAATCTACAAAAAGTACTAAGTGAAAAATGCAAAGATCTAAGAAGTATCTCTATTTGTGCTCACATTTGTGTTTAGAAAAAACACAGATGAAACACACACCTATTCATAATACTCATATTAGGGTATGTAAATGTTTTTCTAGAAGAAATCACAAAATAATTTGTGATGTAAATCAAGATTCCATTAAATAATACTTTTTTTCAGAAAAATTTCACAAAAGAATCAGATATATTGAAAAAAAAAAGAGTTCTGAAAACTGAGTTATCATGTCAAAAATCCCTGGTTCTTCCAACATAAAGTTATGTTTCAGCTAATTTGTGTACACTTAGCATTATAAATAAAAAAGATATTTAGCAGCTGCTATAGACTGAATGTTTATATACCTCTGAAATTCATATGTTAAGACTTAATCCCCAATTTGATGGTACTTGGAGGTGGGGCCTTCGGGAACTGATTAAGTCATGAGGGCAGAGCACCCCATGAATGGGATTAGTACCCTTACAAAAGAGACTACAGAGAGATCTTTTGCCCTTTCTGCCATGTGAGGACACAGCATGAAAATGGTCATCTATGAACCAGGGAGCAGGGCCTCACTAGACACCGCATCTGCCAGCAACTTGATCTTAACTTCCCATTCTCCAGAACAGTGAGAAATACATTTTTATTATTTATAAGCTATTTATGTTATTCTGTTATAGCAGCCTGAATAGACTAAGGCAACACTACAGAAGAATATATGATCTCCAGGTCCAGGAAGATCTCTAAATTGGGAGCTCAGGTATACAAGCAAAATTTGTCATCAACTAACTAGAGCTTTTGACTAAGAAGCAAGGTCTCTGGGACTCAGTTTATTTGCATTTTCACTGTGAATGAGGTTGATTAAACTAATCAACAAGTTCTCATTGTAATTACTGTGAGCTGGTTTAGTGGAGTCAAGTTTCACAGATAAGAAGGATTTGGACCACCTTTGAGAGTAGAGAAGATACAGATGGGCAGAGATGAGCAAGAGAACTCAGTATATGAAAAAATTTTTGCACAAGTTCAGAGTTGATAATTTTGAGAGTGTACTTCAGGGGTAGAAGATATAAAACAGGCTTGAGAGAGAGGCGTTAGAACAGTGAAATGGAGGTAGATTAGGAAGGACTTGGAATCCAACTTGACCTTAGCACAGTAATAATATAGAAATTTTGAAATGAAAGAAACCTTAGAGATTATTGAATTCAACCCTTCATTAAAGCACAAGTAAAGAGAGGTTACATAATGTACAGATTTGTCACATTATAAGCATTTTGTATCTAAGACTATATCTCCACAAGTGCCAAGCCTATCTTACTGGGCACTGTATCTCTAGTCTGTCTTTGGTATGCTTGTACAGAAAGGTCATTGATTAAGTGGTTGCTGAATTAATTGCTTCATGCAAGTGTTTATTGAGCATCTATTATATGCCGGGCATTGTTCTAGGATCTAGAGATTATACCATAAACAAATCACACACAGCCTGTGTCTCATAGAGTTTATATTCCAGAAAAGAGGATAAGAAAATAAACAAATAAATATATATAAATTCAATCAAGATGCTTGGGAAGAGCTTGGGGAAAAATTAAAGCAGGATGAGAAAGAGAGAGAGAGTTCTTGCGAATGGACTCAATTTTTCATTAAGTTGGCAAGGAAATCCTCAATGATAGGTTCATTAGATTAAAAAAAAACTGAAGGAAGTGAAAGTACCTGAAGTAAGAATGATCCAGGCAGAAGAAATTGCAAAGCTGAGGCTGGAGTATACTTGGCATATTCAGGAAAGTGTAAGGAAGCTACTGTGACTAGAGCCCAGTGAATGAGGAGGACAAAAGTAAAAGGAATGTTTATAAATAGAATTACTGCAGGTCCAGATCAGGCAGGACCTGGGAGACCACTGTAAAACGTTAAATTTGGAATTACTTATCCAAGGTCATTTAATTAGCTAATGGAATAGCTCAAAACGAGCATGCTTAATTTTCTCTGAGTTATCATTACATTTCTGTTTTTTTCTTTTCACCATTTTTATTAGAGTATAATTGCTTTACAATGGTGTGTTCGTTTCTGCTTTATAACAAAGTGAATCAGTTATTCATATACATATATCCCCATATCTCTTCCCACTTGCGTCTCCCTCCCTCCCACCCTCCATATCCCACCCCTCTAGGTGGTCACAGAGCACCAAGCTGATCTCCCTGTGCTATGCACCTGCTTCCCACTAGCTATCTATTTTACATTTGGTAGAGTATATAAGTCCATAAATACACTACCACTCTCTCACTTTGTCCCAGCTTACCCTTTCCCCTCCTCATGTGCTCAAGCACATTCTCTAGTAGGATGGCGTCTTTATTCCCATCTTGCCCCTAGGTTCTTCATGATCTTATTTTTTTTTTTTTTTTAGATTCCATATATATGTGTTAGCATACAGTATTTGTTTTACTCTTTCTGACTTACTTCACTCTGTATGAGTCTCTAGGTCCAACAACCTCACTACAAATAACTCAATTTTGTTTCTTTTTATCGCTTAGTAATATTCCATTGTATATATGTGCCACAGCTTCTTTATCTCTTGATGGACACTTAGGTTGCTTCCACATTCTGGCTATTGTAAATAGAGCTGCAATGAACACTGTGGTACATGACCCTTTTTAGAATTTTGGTTTTCTCAGGGTATATGCCCAGTAGTGGGATTGCTGGGTCATATAGTAGTTCTATTTTTAGATTTTTAAGGAACCTCTATACTGTTCTCCATAGTGGCTGTATCAATTTACATTCCCACCAGCAGTGCAAGAGGGTTCCCTTTTCTCCACACCCTCTCCAGCATTAATTGTTTGTAGACTTTTTGATGATGGCCATTCTGACTGGTGTGAGATGATATCTCATTATAGTTTTGATTTGCATTTCTCTAATGATTAATGATGTTGAGCATTCTTTCATGTGTTTGTTGCCAATCTGTATATCTTTTTTGGAGAAATGTCTATTTAGGCCTTCTGCCCATTGTTGGATTGGGTTATTTGTTTTTTTGATATTGAGCTGCATGAGCTGCTTGTAAATTTTGGAGATTAATCCTTTGTCAGTTGCTTCATTTGCAAATATTTTCTCCCATTCTGAAGGGTGTCTTTTCGTCATGTTTATGGTTTCCTTTGCTGTGCAAAAGCTTTTAAGTTTCATTAGAAGCCATTTATTTATTTTTGTTTTTATTTCCATTTCTCTAGGAGGTGGGCCAAAAATGATCTTGCTGTGATTTATGTCATAGAGTGTTCTGCCTATGTTTTCCTCTAAGACTTTGATAGTATCTGGCCTTACATTTAGGTCTTTAATCCATTTTGAGTTTACTTTTGTGTATGGTGTTAGGGAGTGTTCTAATTTCATTCTTTTACATGTAGCTTTCCAGTTTTCCCAGCATCACTTATTAAAGTGGTTATCTCTTCTCCACTGTATATTCATGCCTCCTTTATCAAAGATAAGGTGACCATATGGGTGTGGGTTTATCTCTGGGCTTTCTATCCTGTTCCATTAATCTATTTTTCTGTTTTTGTGCCAGTACCATACTGTCTTGTTTACTGTAGCTTTGTAGTATAGTCTGAAGTCAGGGAGCCTGATTCCTCCAGCTCCGTTTTTTGTTCTCAAGATTGCTTTGGCTATTTGAGCTCTTTTGTGTTTCCATACAGATTGTGAAATTTTTTGTTCTAGTTCTGTGAAAAATGCCAATGGTAGTTTCATAGGGATTGCACTGAATCTGTACATCGCTTTGGGTAGTGCAATCATTTTCACAATGTTGATTCTTCCAATCCAAGAACATGGTATTTCTCCATCTATTTGTATCATCTTTAATTTCTTTCATTAGTGTCTTATAATTTTCTGCATATAGATCTTTTGTCTCCTTAGGTAGGTTTATTCCTAGATATTTTATTCTTTTTGTTGTAATGGTAAATGGGCGTGTTTTCTTAATTTCACTTTCAGATGTTTCATCATTAGTGTACAGGACTGCAAGAGATTTCTGTGAATTAATTTTGTATCTTGCTACTTTACCAAAATCACTGATCAGCTCTTGTCGTTTTCTGGTAGCATCTTTAGGATTCTCTATGTATAGAATCATGTCATCTGCAAAGACTGACAGTTTTATTTCTTCATTTCCAATTTGGATTCCTTTTATTTCTTTTTCTTCTCTGATTGCTGTGGCTAAAACTTCCAAAGCTATGTGGAATAATAGTGGTGAGAGCGGGCAACTTTGTCTTGTTCCTGATCTTAGTGGAAATGGTTTTTCACCATTGAGGATGATATTGGCTGTGGGTTTGTCACATATGACCTTTATTATGCTGAGGAAAGTTCCCTCTATGCCTACTTTCTGCAGGGTTTTTATCTTAAATTGGTGTTGAATTTTTTTGAAAGCTTTCTCTGCATCTATTGAGATCATCATATGGTTTTTCAAGAATCCTTGCATTCCTGGGATGAACCACACTTGATCATGGTGTACAATCCTTTTACTGTTCTGTTGGATTCTGTTTGCTAGTATTTTGTTGAGGATTTTTGCATCTATGTTCATCAGTGATATAGGTCTGTAGTTTTCTTTCTTTGTGACATCTTTGTCTGGTTTTGTTACCAGGGTGATGGTGGTCTCGTAGAATGAGTTTGAGTGTGTTCCTCCCTCTGCTATATTTTGGAAGAGTTTGAGAAGGATAGGTGTTAGCTCTTCTCTAAATATTTGATAGAATTTGCCTGTGAAGCCGTCTGGTCCTGGGCTTTTGTTTGTTGGAAGATTTTTAAACACAGTTTCAATTTCAGTGCTGTGATTCATCTTTTCATCTTTTCTATTTCTTCCTGGTTTAGTCTCGGAAGGTTGTGCATTTCTAAGAATTTGTCCTTTTCTTCCAGGTGACCATTTTATTGTCATATAGTTGCTTGTAGTAATCTCTCATCATCCTTTGTATTTCTGCAGTGTCAGTTGTTACTTCTCCTTTTTCACTTCTAATTTTATTCATTTGAGTCTTCTCCCTTTTTATCTTGATGAGTCTGGCTAATGCTTTATCAATTTTGTTTATCTTCTCAAAGAACCAGTATTTAGTTTAATTTATCTTTGTTATTGTTTACTTTATTTCTTTTTCATTTATTTCAGATCTGATCTTTAAGATTTCTTTCCTTCTGCTAACTTTAGGGTGTTTTTGTTCTTCTTTCTCTAATTTCTTTAGGTGTAAGGTTAGGTTGTTTATTTGAGATGTTTCTTGTTTCTTAAGGTAGGATTGTATTGCTATAAACTTCCCTCTTAGAACTGCTTTTGCTGCATCCCATAGGTTTTGGGACATTGTGTTTTCATTGTCATTTGTTTCTAGGTATTTTTTTATTTCCTCTTTGATTTCTTCAGTGTTCTCTTGGTTATTTAGTAGTGTATTGTTTAGCCTCCATGTGTTTGTATTTTTTAAAGATTTTTTTCCTGTAATTGATATCTAGTCTCATAGTGTTGTGGTCCGAAAAGATACTTGATATGATTTCAATTTTCTTAAATTTACCAAGGCTTGATTTGTGACCCAAGATATGACCTATCCTGGAGAATGTTCCAGGAGCACCTGAGAAGAAAGTGTATTCTGTTGTTATTGGATGGAATGTCCTATAAATATCAATTAAGTCCATCTTGTTAATGCATCATTTAGAGCTTGTGTTTCCTTATTTAGTTTCATTTTGGATGATCTGTCCACTTGTGAAAGTGGGGTGTTAAAGTCCCCTACTATGATTGTGTCACTGTTGATTTCCCCTTTTATGGCTGTTGGTATTTGCCTTATGTATTAAGGTGCTCCTATGTTGGGTGCATAAATATTTACAATTTTTATATCTTCTTGGATTGATCCCTTGATCATTATGTAGTGTCTTTCTTTTTCTGTTTTAATAATCGTTGTTTTAAAGTCTATTTTGTCTGATATGAGAATTGCTACTCCAGCTTTCTTTTGATTTCCATTTGCTTGGAATATCTTTTTCCACCCCCTCCCTTTCAACCTGTATGTGTCCCTAGGTCTGAAGTGAGTCTCTTGTAGACAGCATTTATGTGGGTCTTGTTTTTGTATCTTTTCAGCCAGTCTATGTCTTTTGGTTGGAGCATTTAATCCATTTACATTTAAGGTAATTATCAATTTATATGCTCCTATTACCTTTTTCTTAATTGTTTTGGGTTTGTTATTGTAGGTCTTTTCCTTCTCTTGTGTTTCCTACGTAGAGAAGTTCCTTTTGTATTTGTTGTAAAGCTGGTTTTGTTTTGCTGAATTCTCTTAGCTTTTGCTTGTCTGTAAAGGTGTAATTTCTCTGTCGAATCTGAATGAGATCCTTGCTGAATAGTGTAATCTGGGTTGTAGGTTTTTCCTTTCATCAATTTAAATATGTCCTGCCAGTCCCTTCTGGCTTGCAGAGGTTCTGCTGAAAGTTCAGCTGTTAACCTTATGGGGATTCCCTCGTATGTTATTTGTTATTTTTCCCTTGTTGCTTTTAGTATTTTTTCTTTGTATTTAATTTTTGATAGTTTGATTAATATGTGTCTTGGTGTGTTTCTCCTTGGATTTATCCTGTATGGGACTCTCTGTGCTTCCTGGACTTGATTAACTATTCCCTTTCCCATATTAAGGAAGTTTTCAACTATAATCTCTTCAAATATTTTCTCAGTCCCTTTCTTTTTCTCTTCTTCTTCTGGGACCCCTATAATTTGAATGTTGGTGCATTTAATATTCTCCCAGGGGTTGCTGAGATTGTCCTCACTTCTTTTCATACCTTTTTCTTTGTTCTGCTCTGCAGTAATTATTTCCACTATTTTATCTTCCAGGTCACTTATCCATTCTTCTGCATCAGTTATTCTGCTATTGATCCCTTTTAGAGAATTTTAAATTTCATTTATTGTGTTTTTCATGATTGTTTGTTTGCTCTTTAGTTCTTCTCTGTCCTTGTTAAATGTTTCTTGCATTTTCTCCATTCTATTTCCTGGATTTTGGATTATCTTTACTATCATTAATCTGAATTCTTTTCCAGGTAGACTGCCTATTTCCTCTTCATTTGTTAGGTCTGGTCTGTTTTTCCCTTGCTCCTTCCTCTGTTGTGTGTTTCTTTGTCTTCTCATTTTGCTTAACTTACTGTGTTTGTGGTCTCTTTTTTGCAGATTGCAGGTTATTATTTCCTGTTGTTTCTGGTGTCTGCCTCCAGTGGCTAAGGTTTGTTCATTGGGTTGTGTAAGCTTTCTGGTGGAGGGGACTAGTGCCTGTGTTCTGGTGAATGAGGCTGGATCTTGTCTTTCTGGTGGGCAGATCCATGTCTGGTGATGTGTTTTGTGCTGTGTTTGGCCTTATTATGATATTAGGCAGCCTCTCTGCTAATGGATGGGGCTGTGTTCCTGTCTTGCTAGTTGTTTGGCATAGGGTGTCCAGCATTGTAGCTTGCTGGTAGTTGAGTGGAGCTGGGTCTTTGCATTGAGATGGAAATCTTGGGAGATTTTTGCCATTTGATATTACATGGAGCTGGGAGGTCTCTGGTGGACCAATGTCCTGAACTTGGCTCTCCCACCACAGAGGCAGAGCTCTGATGCCTGGCTGGACCACCAAGAGCCTGTCATCCACATGGCTCAGAATAAAAGCAAGAAAGAAAAGAAAGAAAGAAGGAAAAAGATAAAATAAAATAAAAGTTATTAAAAATAATTATTAAAAATAATTTTTAAGCAATTAAAAAGAATAAGAGAACAACCATACCAAAAAACAAATCCACCAATGATAACAAGCACTGAAAACTATACTAAAAAAACAAAACAAAACAAAACAAAAAAACCTCACAAAGAGAACCCTAGGACAAATGGTAAAAGCAAAGCTATACAGACAATATCACACACAGAAGCATATGCATACACACTCACAAAAAGAGAAAAAGGGGGAAAAAATATATATATATATATATCGTTGCTCCCAAAGTCCACCTCCTCAATTTGGGATGATTCGTTGTCTATTCAGGTATTCCACTGATGCAGGGTACATCAAGTTGATTGTGGAGATTTAATCCACTGCTCGTGAGGCTGCTGGGAGAGATTTCCCTTTCTCTTCTTTGTTCGCACAGCTCCCGGGGTTCAGCTTCGGATTTGGCCCCGCCTCTGCATGTAGGTCGCCTGAGGGCATCTGTTCTTCGCTCAGACAGGATGGGGGTAAAGGATCAGCTGCTTTGGGGGCTCTGGCTCACTCAGGCTGGGGGGAGTGAGGGGTGCGGAATGCAGCGCGAGCCTGCGGCGGCAGACGCTGGCGTGATGTTGCACCAGCCTGAGGCATGCGGTGCGTTCTCCCGGGGAAGTTGTCCCCGGATCCCGGGACCCTGGCAGTGGCAGGCTGCACAGGCTCCTGGGAGGGACAGTGTGTATAGTGACCTGTGCTTGCACACAGGCTTCTTGGTGGTGGCAGCAGCAGCCTTAGCGTCTCTTGACCGTCTCTGGGTCCGCTCTGATAGCCGTGGCTCGCGCCTGTCTCTGGAGCTCCTTTAAGTGGTGCTTTTAATCCCCTCTCCTCCTGCACCCGGAAACAAAAGGGAAGAAAAAGTCTCTTGCCTCTTCGGTAGCTCCAGACCTTTTTCTGGACTCCCTCCCGGCTAGCTGTGGCGCACTAATCCCTTCAGGCTGTGTTCAAGCCACCAACCCCAGTCCTCTCCCTGGGATCTGACTGAAGCTCGAGTCTCAGCTCCCAGCCCCACCCACCCCGGCGGGTGAGCAGACAAGCCTCTCGGGCTGGTGAGTGCCAATCGATACCGATCCTCTGTGTGGGAATCTCTCCGCTTTGCCCTCCACACCCCTGTTGCTGTGCTCTCCTCCGTGGCTCCAAAGCTTCCCCCTCTCCCAACCGCAGTCTCCGCTCACGAAGGGGCTTCCTACTGTGTGGAAACCTTTCCTCCTTCACAGCTCCCTCCCACTGGTGCGGGTCCCGTCCTTATTCTTTTGTCTCTGTTTTTTCTTTTTTCTTTTGCCCTACCCAGGTACGTGGGGATTTTCTTGCCTTTTGGGAGGTCTGAGGTCTTCTGTCAGTGTTCAGTAGGTGTTCTGTAGGAGTTGTTCCACATGTAGATGTATTTCTGGTGTATCTGTGGGGAGGAATGTGATGTCCACGTCTTATTCTTCCACCATCTTGAAGCTCCTCCCCTATCATTACATTTAAATAATCAAATAAATAGTAATGATGAAAATAACATTTTAGACATGTTAGTTTGTTAGATTCTTGAATATTTTTGGAAATGTTGCTTATGATGACTAGGCTCAAATTTTAGCTACTCTCTTTTCTCAAGAATGAGCCATTTCTTTACCCATCTCTTGCCTGGGCCCCTACCAGTCTTTCCCTAAAAGAATCCCAGTTTTGACTTGCTCCCGGCGTGACTTAATTTCTTATGTCTCATTCCCCCAAATTAAGAGCAACAGAATTGCTTCAAGGAAGCATAAGTTAATCTCCTGTATATAATATTAATATTGGGGGCTCTATTTAAACATTAAAAATAGTAACAAATTGAAATACAAGCTTAAAAATGAAACCTTAATGTAAGTTGTAATCTTTGGTGAAGAAAGACAAAGAACAATGCAAAAATTATGTCTAGATTTCAAGTCAACTGAGTATACAGTTTTCTTGGTTCCAAGCCCCCTATGGATATCAAAATCCAAGAATCCTCAACCCCTTATGTAAAATGGTATAGTATTTGCATATAAACTACACACATTCTCCTGTATTCTTTGTCATCTCTAGATTACTTATAATAACTAATACAATGTAAGTGACATGTAAATAGTTACTGGCTGGTGCGTGTCAAATTCAAGTTTTGCTTTTTGGAACTTTCAGGAATTTTTTTTCCAAATATTTTCCATCAGTGGTCAATCAGTGAATTCAGAACCCACAGATACGGAGGGCCAACTCTACATGTTTTCTTTGAGGCGCTAGAGTTTTCATGGCCAGTTTAGTAATCATGCAAAGTACTTAATTTGAAGAAATGATTATTAAATCATCATAAGGATGTTAATAGTACAAACAGCAAATTATAGCAATCTCTGTAATTATATGTACAGTCCCTATTAAAAATTTACATGCCTTAGTCTGATTATGCTCAGGATAAAATCTCTTTTCCTACTACCAAAGGAAAATGCAATCAAAGCTAAAATTAGTCTTACTAAATTAAACAGAAATACTTTGACTATACCATGCTATATTTCATATTTCAGGCTATATTATATATTCAACATGCTTCACCATCTAGGTATGCAATAAGAGAAACAATTCAGCAGCTATGAGAGAAACAGATGGTGAAAGGTACCTGCTGACCAAACAGGAGCAGCAGGGTGGAATCAGGGTGGGTCAGTTCATCTGGAAAGGATGTTCACAATTGTCATTACACACATCAATTATTTCTGATACTACTGTATGTCATGCAGTGCCCAGGGGCCGTATGGCTTTCCTTGAAACATTTAACATAAAACTGCTGAAATATAATTTTGGCCTCACATCATGAAATGAGTTGCTAAATCCCCACAATAAGAAATTAATATTGCCAGCATTATATTATTTTAATTAAATATCCCTCCCATCTGTAAAGATACAGGAGCATTATTTGATATATTTCCAATTTGTCAGCTAATTTATAAAAGTAAAATTATACTACATTATTGTTATGAAGTTAATCAAGACTTTAATGGGACAGTTATGTTACTATCAAGGATTTTTTATTATTTTTTCTTACTATAATGTATGTGTTCAATGAGCTGATTATGCAGTGTGACAATGATTCCACTAATTACAAAGTTATTATTTTATCTCTGATGGGAAGAAATTCCAGCTTCCTAAGTTGCAGATTTAAACATGGACATCTAATTCCTAGGGAAAATTAGCAAACCAAAATATATTTTAAAAACCCAATAAAATATTAATTTAGATTGTATATCTATATCTATATACCATTTTGTTCTCAGTCTTTTTGTCACGCAATGCAAATTTTATTTTGCAATTATAAAATTTCAAATGATCTATACAATTATAACTATAAATAAGCAGTTTCCTATAAAATGTAACAATTAGCATTGGGCTGCTATACCTAAAAATACATAAAACATCTAAGAGACAATATAGAACATATGTTATGTCTACTATGTGTTTTATATATATATGTATATATATATATAAATTTCCATTAAAATAGAATAAGTTCACAAGTTTATATTTTAGTGTTTAAATTTTACTTGTCACATATTTCATTAAATCATTACAAAATGCATTTTCTAAGAAATCTTATTAAAGAAAAAGCATTTGACAAGAGATTGTGTTGTGTGAGATTTTTGTTATTTGAATATTCTAGAGTGTTCACAAAATCACAGCAGTCATAGTTCAATGTTATGACAAGGGTTTGCTGTGTACTTACAACTGCTACCACAGCAAAGATAAACTGCTTTGTCCATCCTGGTGGTCCATAATATAGCAGGGTGTTGATGTGCATTTTGAAAAGCATCAAAATGCTTAAAATATATCTGCTTCACCTGTCCTGATACTTAAAATACTGACCTTTGAAGTCACTCTTTTGCTTTCAGTCACAGAAAAGTATCCTGTGGAAAACAAAGTGGAAATCC
This sequence comes from Stenella coeruleoalba, assembly GCF_951394435.1. Taxonomy (NCBI): domain Eukaryota; kingdom Metazoa; phylum Chordata; class Mammalia; order Artiodactyla; family Delphinidae; genus Stenella; species Stenella coeruleoalba. The sequence continues at coordinate 44,317,547 of NC_137164.1, forward strand.
AAATCCAAATAATTAAAGCATCAGGAAAAATCTTGGAATTTGGAATATCCCTCTAAAATCCATTCAAAATGTCTCCTAAAGTTATCTGAAATAATTATAATTTATACCAATTGTCAGGGTTCAATTGAAATAAAATATATAAAAAGTAAGAGTGAGAAAGAAGGAAAGAAAGAGGAGGTGATCTAAAAACTACAAATATATGGTTAATATAAAAACTTTGAGGCAAACCAATTTCAGGAAATTTATTTCCCAGTAGTAACAAAGATTTCATAAGTTGGGTAAAATTTATTAATGAAGATTCAATAGGTAAAAATAAATAAAATATAATTAAAATAGTATAGGAAATAATTCATGTTAATTTAAAGAAAAATACATACTTATTCAATATGTGTTTCAAATTTGATATTTATTACTTTTCATCCCCTCATCCTCACCAAATTTTGAGTATAATTCCCAGAAATGCAGGGCTTTGGTCTGTTTTATATACCATCTGGTATTTGGAAAACACTCAATATTTTTTGAATGATAATTCTTATTTTAAGCATCACACCCTAAATGTAATACTGACAAATAAAATACATAATTTACTGAATGTTTTTCCCTGTTAACATATTACTAAACCTTCTATTAATAAATTGTCACTTGGTGATATGTTCAAGAGACGCTATAGACATTTCTGTGGAAAGTTCTTAGTATATATTACACAACCATTTTCTAAGTCTATATTATAGACACAGTATTAAAAAAGTCAAAGACACAGTTTCTTACTTTAAAAAAAATTAAGCATCATTTATTATACACCTGCATGGCACTAGTTTTATGGTGTTTTACATGTCTCAAATTATTAAGTAACACAAACAACTAAGAAATTATTCTACAAAAAGTGGAGGTTTTTGGTGAGTCATCATTTCTAGTTGCATGGCTATATCATTTAGATCCTCCTCACCATTATTTATTTTTTATCCACTTATTGTCTCGTGGGCTTACATTGTGAAGTAAGATTATTAATGCCTATTAATAATACCCTATTTCTGTCCATACATTTTGCATGTTTTATGTTTGATATTTGTGCATTTATGTTGTTTGTTTAAACATAATTAAGCCAGTTTTACTTCTTTCTTTGTTTTCGAGTTCACTTTTGGTTTTAGTTTTATTATGGTCCTGATGTTAGTGTTAAGAGTATAAAGCACTCATTGAACACCTAAAAAGTTGATCAGATAACAATTTAGATAGTAAATCAATGCAACAAAATTAGAAATCATAGTAAATATTAGAAGCAAATAAAAACCTTTCTACTTAGAAATGAATAAAAAAGTAAGACTACTTCTAGATTAAAAAAATCAAAGCTTAAAGAAAGGGATATTTATCAAATAACCAATCATATCATTATATATTATCATTTATCAAATATAAGCAAAATACTGCTCAGAAGAAAAATTATTATAATTTATCAGAAGCTAAAAAACATTTAACAAAACTGTTTAGGATCATAAAAGCTTGGAGTTCATCTAACTTCAAATGCCTATTTTAAATTATAGATAAGATAATGTTTAAATATAAAAATAAAACCTTTTGGGTATTATGATCTTTTGGTAATATTTTTGATAATGTTTTAAATGCATTTTATTGTCATATATCTATAAAAAATTTTTGTAGTTGAAGTCAGCGAGATGGAGAAGTAGGCAATTCCAGCCTTTCTCCCCTTAAGAAAACCATCCACAAACAGCCATCCACAAACAAAAAAATACCCTTGGGAGAGCTCAAGAGTCCATTTAGACTCTGCAGCAACACGGGAGTAAAAAACAAAGAACAACTTCATGCAAATTATTGTTGGGAGACTGGTGTAGCTGAGATGTCTGGAGACAGCTAAAAATAAAGAAAAAGAGCAAGGGCTATCAGTATCAGCCATGCAGAAGATGCCACCATGGTTTCCTGTAGCCTGCTGTGTAGAGGACCCTCACAGCCTTTACCTCTGAGGACCTCAACAGCCCTCATGACAGATGGCAGCCGTGGACTACCCACAGCTTTCATAGCAGAGGACCCTATAGTGTTCATCAGTGTGAACACTATCAGCTCATTTGTAGAGGACACCAACAGCTTTTACCACTGAAATAATCAATATTCATCATCACTACCCACCCCCAAAGAGGGAGACATTGCCACACCACACTTCTCCCAAAGGAGAAGCTGCTGTTGTGACATCCAAGGACCAGGGTCACTACCTCCACAACCCTGAACATGGCTCAGACCTCCATGACTGCTCTGTGAACACCCATGCCTAGTACACTCACCAGAGCCACTGTTGCAGTGAGAATGCTCATGGACCCTGGTGTGTAGCTCTGTGTGTGCCCACATTCTAGACCCCAGCTCCATGGCTGCACCAAGGGCATTCACACTCCAGATATCAGCTCCATGGCCACTCCACAGGTGCCTGAGCATCAAACACTGATACCACTGCCACTGAAAGTGCACTTGCAAGCTCGACCCAGCTCCAAGAGGAAGCTTCTCAGCCATGACAGCTTCCATGGAAGAAAAAGGCATCAGGAGGACTCCAGCAATCTTTGCCACTGAAGACCTAATAGCATTTGCCACTCCTGCAGACACTTGCAGTCTTAACTGTCAAGGACCCCTGCAATCTTCACTGATGCTGAGCTCACATCAAATGCACCGAGCTATAGCTGCACAAAGACTACACTGCTGCACTATCCCTGGAGCCAGAATTGCCACACCCCACCCAGCTGTTGCTTCACACCCACCTGTAGATAAAGATCTTTTCCCACTGAAACCAGTCTGTAAAGTTGGATTTGGCATCAAAAATACAGATAACAGAAGCAAAAGAGGTGACTTCTGCATCAAATGTGCAGACATTAAAGCAAAGCTACGGATATATGAAAATCAAGGAAGCATGGCACCATCAAAGGAATACAATAATTTTCCAGTCCAACCAAAAAAAGTTGGAGATCTATGAATTGCTGGAGAAAGCTCAGAGAGCTACTAGAGAACATAGATAGACAACTCAACAATGTTAGGAAAACAATACAGGAACAAAATGAGAATTTCAACAGCTAGATAAAAATTATAAAAAAGAACCAAAAAGAAATTCTGGAGCTAAAGAATACAATGAAAGTAAAGAAAAATGCAATAGAGATTGTCAGCGTCAGAGTATTGATCAACCTGTAGAAAAATTCTGCATACTCAAAGATAGGTCATTTGAAATTATCCAGTTAGAGGAACAAATAGAAAAAAGAGAATGAAAAAGAGTTGGATACCATCAAGTGAGAAATACATGCATTATGGGAGTTCTAGAAGGAGAAAGAGAGATTCAGGAAAATTATTAAAAGAAATAATGACTGAAAACTTCCCAAAACTGGGCAGAGATACAGGCATTAAGTTATATGAAACTCGTAAATCTTCAAACAGATTCAACCCAAAGAGAACTTCACCAAGACACATTATAACACAATTGTTAAAATCAGAGACAGAGAAAGAAATTTGAAAGCAGCAAGAGAAAAGAAGCTCATCACATACAAGAGAACCCCCATAAGGATATCCGCAGATTTCTCAGCACTATAAGATAAGAAAATTATAGGCTAATATTTTTCATGAAGATAGATGCAAAAATCTTCAACATAACATTAGCAAACTGATTTCAGCAGCACACTAAAATCATCCTACATCACAATCAAGTTGTACTTATTCCTGGGATGCAAGGCTGGTTTAACATATGCAAATCAATAAACATGATACACCATTTTAACAAAATGAAGAATAAAAATCATATGATCATCACAATAGACACAGAAAAAAATAATTGACAAATTCAACTTTTTTCATGATAAATATTCTCAACAAATTAAGTATAGAAGGAATGTACCTCCATGTTAAAAAGGCCATTTGTGATAAGCCTACAGCTAACATCATACTCAACGGTGAAAAGTGAAAAGTGTAAAGCTTTTCCTCTAAGATTAGGAAGAAGAGAGGATGTTTACTCTCACCACTTTTATTTAATATAGTACTGGAAGCCCTAGCCAGAGCAGTTAGACAAAGAAAAGGCATAAAGTCCATCTTAAATGGAGAATTAAATTGTCTGCTTGAAGAAAATTTGATCTTATAACAGAAAACCCTAAAGACTCTACCAAAATACTGTTAATACTAATAAACAGATTCAGTAACATGTCGGGATACAAAATCAACATACAAAAATAGTTGCATTTCTATACATTAACAACAATTAATAAAAATAAAGTATTTAGTTACTTAGTAATAAATTTAACCAAGGATGTGAAAGATCTGTACACTAAAAACTATATAACATTGATTAAAGAAATTAAAGAGTGCACAAATAAATGGAAGACATCTTGTGGACTAGAAAAATAAATATTGCTAAAAGGTCTGCACTATGCAAAGTGATCTACAGATTCAATGTAATCCCCATTTAAATTCCAATGGCATTTTTCACAGAAATAGAAAAAAAACTTGAAACTCTAACACCATAAGACTCTTGGAGGAAAACTCCTTGACACTGTCCTGACAAAAATTTTTTGGATTTGGCATCAGAAACACAGATAACAGAAGCAAAAATAAACAAGTGGGACTACACCAAATTAAACGCCTTCTGCACAGCAAAAGATAAAATAAAAAAAACTAAAAAGGCAACCTCTAAAATGGGAGAAAATATTTGCAAATTGTATCTCTTATAAAGGGTTGATATCCATAATATATAAAGAATACATATAATATAATTGCAAAAATCAAATACCTAATTAATAATTGAGTAAAGTACCTGAATAGACATTTTTCCAAAGAAGACATACCAATGGCAAAAAGGTTCTTGAAGAGATGATCAACACCACTGATTTTCAGGGAAATGCAAATAAAACCACATGAGATATCACCTCACAACTCTCAAAATTGCTGTTATCAAAAAGTCAAAAGATCATAAGTGTAGGCAAGGATGTGGAGAAAAGGGAACCCTTGTGCACTGTTGGTGGGAATGTAAATTAGTACAGTCATTATGAAAAACAATTTGGAGGTTCCTCAAAAACTTAAAAATAGAACTACCATATGATTCAGCAACCCCTTCTGGGTATATATCCAAAAGAAATAACATGTTTATCTGGAAGAGATATTTGCACTCCCATGTTCATCACAGCATTATTCATGATATCTAAGTGTCCACCAACAGATAAATCAACTAAGAAGGTGTGGTGTATATATAATGAAGTAAGCCAGACATAGAAAGACAAATACTGTATAATCTCACTTATACGTAGAATCAAAAAATAAAGAAGTTGAACTCATTAACAGAAGGTAGAATGGTAGTTGCCAGGGTCTAGGCCATAGGGGTAGAGGGATAATGTTGGTCATTAGGTACAAATTTCAGTTATATGATTAATAAATTCTGGAGACCTAATGTACAGCATGATGACTATAGTTAAAAATAATGTGTTATATATTTGAAATTTGCTAACAGTAGATCTCAAGTGTTCTCATCACAAAAAGAAAGGGGGAGTAACTATTTGAGGTAATGAATGTGTTATTAAGTTGATTTTAGTAATCATTTCACAATATATACTATATCAACACATATATTGTACAACCTAAATATATACAATTCTTGTTTATAAAAAAGAAAATCAATGAAATGAGTGGGTGAGAACCCACAAAAAGTATAGAATGACAGAAAATATCAATAAGTAAAACTGTGAATTTGTTTTACATCCTACTTGTGACAAAATTCAACATTCCCTAATATAATAAAAACAAAATTTTAAATTAATAAGAATTTTCCAGGTGACAATATATTATATACACTAGTGTTGTATGTAACATAAATATTTATATCCTGTTGATAGCTTTATATATACAGATGTTCCTCAACTTACTATGGGATTACATCTGATAAACCCATCATAAGTTGAAAATATCATAATCAAAATGCATTTAATACACCTAACCCACTGGACATCATAGCTTAGCCTAGCCCACCTTAAAGGTGCTCAGGACACTTACGTTAGCCTACACTTGGTCAAAATCACCTAACACAAAGCCTATTGTATAATAAAGTGTTGAATATCTCAGGTAATTTATTGAATGCTGTACGGAAAGTGAAAAACAGAATGGTTGTATGAATACAGAATGGTTGTAAGTGTATTGGTTGTTTACCCTCATGATCACCTGGCTGACTTGGAGAGCTAAGTCTTGCTGCAGCTGCCAGACATCACAAGAGAGTATATATAGTACTGCACATCACTACCCCAGGAAAATATCAAAATTCAGAATGGGAAATATGGTTTCCACTGGAGGCCTATTGCCTTCACACAGTTGTAAAGAGAAAATCTTATGTTAAACCATTATCAGTTGGGACCATCTCTAATTACACAATCATAAAATATAACAGTTTTTAGAAGGTAATTATTCATGCTTAAAACTTTTCACCTATTAATTCCATTTATTGGATTATATATGTATACATGCTTATTGTCAATTTTTTAACTTAAAATTTTTAATTAACATTTTTCAAAATTATGTTATTTCTACTATTTATAATAAACTATAATTGTGATAAAACTATCTAATGTGAGTTATTATGATATAATGTTGAGTGGAATACTTATAAGTCATCTGTAATAACATAACAATGTAAATTGCCAAGAAATCTGACAATTTCATAAAAATATATCAGTATGGACCGAGATTAAAAAGCCAGAGGGGAGTGAACATGAAAATAAAAGGGTGTGTACAGTTTTAATTTTTAAGGCTTTCCATATGATTATAGTATTGTTCTTTAATGATGATAGTATTGTTCTTTATGAATAGATGGTTAAACAAATGGTACTGTATCAGTCAAAGTTCTCCAGAGAAACAGAAAAATTTGGATATGCATGGATGTGGAAAAAAGATTTATTAAGTAAATGGCTTACATGACTGTGGAGACTGGAAAGTCCAAAACCTCAAGCAGGTTGGAGACCCAGGAGAGCTGATGTTCCAGTTTGAGTCTGAAGGCCGTAAATGAAGAACTGATGTTGCAGATGAAGGAAGTTCAAAGGCAGTCAGCTGAAGAATTCTCTTTCTTAGGGGAGGTCTTAGTTTTGTTCTATTGAGGCCTTCAACCAATTGGATGAGGCCCACCCACATTGTAAGTACAGTCTGCTTTACTAAAAGTCCACTAATTTAAATGATAATCTCATCCAAAACACCCTTATAGAAATACCCAGAATAATTTTTGACCAAATATCTAGGCATTTTGTGGCCCAGTCAAGTTGACACAGAAAATTAACCATCACATGTACTATTTTACCTGGCAAGGAAAATACATCCATTCATCACCTGGATAATAGGGGATCAGAAATAAGGCTTCTCTAGAGGGGTCACCCTGTGGAAGATCAGGACTGGGAAGAAAACCAAATCTCTGGGAATATGTCAATATCAGGTCACAGGAGGGCAGTTATAGGTGTAAAAATTAGGGGATAATTTGAATGTAGTTTGAAAAATGGAATTTGGGTAGAAACAGTTTTCAAAAACCTAAACTGTGTCCAAATGCAAGATATGTTATTGTGGAGAAGGAGGATAGATGGTCAGAGGCACACATCAGCGATCTCACAGCAGGGCTAATTTGAAGGGTAAAAATTCAGGAAAATATCAGTCACTGGGGAACAAGAGAGGATGGTGGCTCTGAGGAAAGAGAGGGCAGATCCAAGAGCAAACTGTCACCAGTGATGTTATGAGTTACTAACCTAAATCTCCTTATCTTGCTTTTCCAGGAAATAATTGGCTAAAGGTAAGACAGGACTCCACCAACATATGAAAATTATGTGACCAATGTTGAAAAACCAGAGGATGCTGAATTGAGAGCCTATCAAGTCATTAGTGAGAATTCTCATCACACATTAATTCACAATAGTTTCTACCTTATTGCTTTGAAGAATGAAGAAAATAACTGAATCATAAATCAATGAAATGATGATCCATTTCACTCTTGGTCTTTGAATGTGATTAAATTCAATGATTAAACTTATTTTGATCTGAGATGGTCTTCTTCCTTTTACCCATCTTCTAATAATGAATTATTTTTTCTCTTAGAAGATTTGATTCCCCATAGTTGCTCAGTTAGAGATTGTCACAAGAGTCATTTTCTTCCTTCTGTTTTTCTCGCTCTCGTATACAACAATGACACTGTGCTATTTTCCCAAAGATGTTATTTTAATGGACATTACACTGGTGAATTTGGCAACAACAAGGCAAACAGCAGAGTTGGGAGAGATGTAGCTGTTTCTATTGCATCTTTTGGCAGAGTTCCAGACTTTAGATTTACTGTCCTCAGATGCCTCATCTGACTCGTTTTTATTATTTTTACAACCCAGGAAGATGCTTTGGTGTCCATAGGCCAAACTTCAACTTGCCATAAGCCCTATCCCAAAGGCCTCTATGCTTGGGTTTGTCCTGATCTGTGAAGCTACTGAAAACACTGATAAAATTATAATAAAAAAGGCCTTAAAATACAAGTGGTACACTGAAAACGCATCCTTTTCCTTGCTCCTGATCCAATCTGTGCTTTAGGGATGCTCCCAGTGCCAAATCCAGTGCCTTTGGAGTGGGTCCCCAAAGATTTCTGAGCTTTCTATTCTATGTCTTTGAATAAATGGGACAGTTAGAACTGGCAGGACTTAGTCTTCATCCTCGAAGCCTCAGGGAATGAGAGTACCAGTCTCTTCCTGGTGTTAGCTTTCGAAGTTCTTTGTTTGTTTTATTTTGTTTAAATATTGACGCCTTGGAATCAGAGGATGTGAGTTTGATTCCTTATACTACAATTTACTCTATAATTTAAAAAAATCATTTAGAGTCCTTAAATATATGTTTCCTCAGCCACAAGGAGAAAATATTTCTTGCCTGGCTGCTGAGATGACTAAATAGCATAATAAAGGGTGAAATATGTTGAAAAATGCAAAGAAGAACATAAACGTTAAGAACTATCAACATCAATTCCATTGTGATTTATGTGTAACAGAAAAATAAGCTTAGTTTTTCTGAGGAAAGATTATTCATTAAATAATTGATTTTTGATTAATTGATTTAACAATCACCTGGTTTCCCTTTACACGTTTAATGTCATATTTAAAAACAAATCTAAAGGAAATATAGTCATTGAGGACCTCTGGTTCAAATGGGTTATTTCAAAGGATTTTATTGGGAACACTGTATATATTTGAAAAGAATAAACCATAGTTATTCACAGGTGATTGTATTCTTAATACAGAAATGTTATTCAATAGCTGAATTTGTGTCTATAGCATGCCCTCAGAAAGAAATGAGAAAAAAAAAAAGAAACTTTGGTGTGATTTATTTGTATATTATCGTCATGCATATTGACACAGAAAAAACTGCAAGTCAAAGAACACTTATTGATGAGCAATTTCTCATTCAGAGGGAGAACTAGAAATACGTGAACAAGAATTTTGTTATTTAATATTCATTCATTCATCCATTTAGCATCTAATTCATGTTAATTCCAAGAAGGAATTGCAGTGACTGTCAACTTTCAAAAATCTCTAACGTTGTTGGGATATATGCATAGCACTTTTATATAGTTTCTCATTTATTGAAATTCAGTCACTGTTCATTGAATCTTCAAGATATACATTGATATAATAGAGGTTCAGAGATTCATTCCCTCAGACACTACATAGTTGGCTAAGGAAAGTCAGGCCCCTCGAAGCAGAGTGTACCTTTCTTCTATCACCTACCATCAGACACTGGGCACTTCAGAGACAAGGACCACAGTGTTGACCACAGATCCTTTCAGTGTTTGTCTTGATTTTACTGGCACTAATTTGAGGATAAAAACCAAGAAGCTCAATCACAGAATGATGGTTTTAAAGGAAAATCTTTGCTACACGACATCCAAGTAATTAATGAAAATCCAGGTAATTAACATTCTAGAGGTAGAAAATTGAAAGCATGAGTCACAGAAAGTCATCTCTGGAAATACCAAAGACAAAGGCCACTCATGTTCCATAAGCCTCTAATCTAACACTGTCTCTACTATAGCTGCGTGAAGGCAGGAGACGATATGCCTGTGCAATTTCATCCCTCTAAAAGTCTAACATAGCTTTTATACATAGGAGAAGCCAGATCAATGTATTTCTAAAATCAAATGAAATTCAAATACAACCAAATCTCAGTGACCCAGCCCTATTCTGAACTTGAATTTACTTGTCTGAAGCAAGCAGAAAGGAAAAGTGCTTCAAAATCATGTTAAAATATACCACATATACAAATATCTATTATAACATCAACAGGTTTAAATTTTACAATTTATCAGAAAAATGAAAGAAAATTGCAACAAGAAAACAAAGAAGCCTCTTTATTCAGAAAAATAAACCAAGAAAGGGGCATTGAATTCTAAAAAAAATTACCATGGGGTCAGATAAAATACAAATGGTCTTTTATTTCTATTTATAAACCTAAGTATTCTGAATCATAGTCATTTTAATTCATAGGTCTTAAAAATATTAAAACTTTTAGGGCTTCCCTGGTGGCGCAGTGGTTGAGAGTCTGCCTGCCGATGCAGGGGACACGGGTTCATGCCGCGGTCTGGGAGGATCCCACATGCCGCGGAGCCGCTGAGCCTGCGCGTTCGGAGCCTACGCGTCTGGAGCCCGTAGTCCGCAATAAGAGAGGCCACAACAGTGAGAGGCCTGCGTACCACCAAAAAAAAAAAAAAAAAAACAAGAAAAACCTTTTAGTGCAGAATGAGCCACTGTTCCTATAATGTGTCTCAGAAAGTGCTAAGCATGTAATATATTTCAATAATTATCTTTCTGGCCTCTTTCACTATACTCACTATGCTAGGTTATGAGGTAAACATAAGAATAAAAACATATTATAAAAAGGTATAGAGAAGAGCAAACACCTATCCTTCTCAAACTCTTCCAAAATATAGCAAAGGGAGGAACACTCCCAAACTCATTCTACGAGGCCACAATCACTTTGATACCAAAACCAGACAAGGATGTCACAAAGAAAGGAAACGACAGGCCAATATCACTGGTGAACATAGGTGCAAAAATCCTCAACAAAATGCTAGCAAACAGAATCCAACAGCACATCAAACGGATCATACACCATGACCAAGTGGAGTTTATTCCAGGAATTCAAGGATTCTTCAATATACACAAATCAATCAACGTGATACACCATATTAACAAATTGAAAAACCATATGATCATCTCAATAGATGCAGAGAAAGCTTTCGACAATATTCAACACCCATTTATGATAAAAACCCTGCAGAAAGTAGGCATAGAGGGAACTTTCCTCAACATAATAAAGGCCATATGTGACAAACTCACAGCCAACATCGTCCTCAATGGTGAAAAACTGAAAAAATTTCCACTAAGATCAGAACAAGACAAGGTTGCCCACTCTCACCACTCTTATTCAACACAGTTTTGGACGTTTTAGCCACAGCAATCAGAGAAGAAAAGGAAATAAAAGGAATCCAAATCAGAAAAGAAGAAGTAAAGCTGTCACTGTTTGCAGATGACATGATACTATACATAGAGAATCCTAAAGATGCTACCAGAAAGCTACTAGAGCTAATCAATGAATTTGGTAAAGTAGCAGGATACAAAATTAATGCACAGAAATCTCTGGCATTCTTATACACTAATGATGAAACATCTGAAAGTGAAATCAAGAAAACACTCCCATTTACCATTGCCACAAAAAGAATAAAATATCTAGGAATAAACCTACCTAAGGAGACAAAAGACCTGTATGCAGAAAATTATAAGAAACTGATGAAAGAAATTAAAGATGATACAAATAGATGGAGAGATATATCATGTTCTTGGATTGGAAGAATCAATATTGTGAAAATGACTCTACTACCCCAAGCAATCTACAAATACAATGCAATCCCTATCAAACTACCACTGTCATTTTTCACAGAAGTAGAACAAAAATTTCACAATTTGTATGGAAACACAAAAGACCCCAAATAGCCAAAGCAATCTTGAGAATGAAAAACGGAGCTGGAGGAATCAGGCTTCATGACTTCAGACTATACTACAAAGCTACAGTAAACAAGACAGTATGGTACTGGCACAAAAACAGAAATATAGATCAATGGAACAGGATAGAAAGCCCAGAGATAAACCCACCCACATATGATCACCTTATCTTTGATAAAGGAGGCAGGAATGTACAGTGGAGAAAGGACAGCCTCTTTTATAAGTGGTGCTGGGAAAACTGGACAGGTACATGTAAAATTATGAGATTAGATCACTCCCTAACACCATACACAAAAATAAGCTCAAAATGGATTAAAGACCTAAATGTAAGGCCAGAAGCTATCAAACTCTTAGAGGAAAACATAGGCAGAACACTCTATGACATAAATAACAGCAAGATCCTTTTTGACCTACCTCCTAGAAAAATGGAAATAAAACCAAAAATAAACAAATGGAACCTAATGAAACTTCAAAACTTTTGCTTTGAAGGAAACCATAAACAAGACCAAAAGACTACCCTCAGAATGAGAGAAATTATTTGCAAATGAAGCAACTGACAAAGGATTAATCTCCAACATTTATAAGCAGCTCATGCAGCTCAATAACAAAAAAACAAACAACCCAATCCAAAAATGGGCAGAAGACCTAAATAGACATTTCTCCAAAGAAGATATGCAGACTGCCAACAAACACATGAAAGAATGCTCAACATCATTAATCATTAGAGAAATGTAAATCAAAACTACAATGAGATATCATCTCGCACCAGTCAGAATGGCCATCGTCATAAAATCTAGAAACAATAAATGCTGGAGAGAGTGTGGAGAAAAGGGAACCCTCTTGCACTGTTGGTGGGAATGTAAATTGATACAACCACTTTGGAGAACAGTATGGAGGTTCCTTAAAAAACTACAAATAGAAATACCATATGACCCAGCAATCCCACTCCGGGCATATACCCTGAGAAAACCATAATTCAAAAAGTATCATGTACCAAAATGTTCATTGCAGCTCTATTTACAATAGCCCAAAGATTTAAACAACTTAAGTGTCCATCATCGGATGAATGGATAAAGAAGATGTGGCACATTTATACAATGGAATATTACTCAGCCATAAAAAGAAACGAAATTGAGCTATTTGTAATGAGGTGGATAGACCTAGAGTCTGTCATACAGAGTGAAGTAAGTCAGAAAGAGAAAGACAAATACCATATGCTAACACATTTATATGGAATTTAAGGGAAAAAAATGTCATGAAGAACCTAAGGGTAATACAGGAATAAAGACACAGACCTACTAGAGAATGGACTTGAGAATGTGGGGAGGGGAAAGGGTAAGCTGTGACAAAGCGAGAGAGAGGCATGGACATACATACACTACTAAATGTAAGGTAGATAGCTAGTGGGAAGCAGCCACATAGCACAGGGAGATCAGCTCGGTGCTTTGTGACCGCCTGGAGGGGTGGAATAGGGAGGGTGGGAGGGAGGGATACGCATGAGGGAAGAGATATGGGAACATATGTATATGTACAACTGATTCACATGTTATAAAGCAGAAACCAACACACCATTGTAAAGCAATTATACTCCAATAAAGATGTAAAAAAAAAACACAAAAAAACCTTAAACGTATAGAATGGTTCATTTTAAATGTAAACTCAAAACCAATTTCAATACGTTGCACAAAGAAGAATTGATTAGAACCTGTTTATGTGGATTTTGAAGATGTAATCAAGAGGAGATGACATGTGAGTTGAATTCTGTACGATGAATATGATGGTGCCTGGTAGTAATGGAGGAGAAGAACATCCCCAAAGAGGAAATATTATATGATAAGGAAAAAAGATTGAAAATGCAGGTTCATTTAGGCAGCTCAGTACTCCTGGGTATTAATATACTCCATATATTTTGTGTGATAGGTAGAAGAATTCAAAAGAATGAAATCTTTGTATGTCATGTGAAGGAGCTTGGATTTTATTCTCAGTGTAATAAGGGATTCATAGTAAGGATTTCAACCGGGAAAATGATATGATTAGATTTGCATTTCAGAAAGAAAACTGGCAGGGACAGTTTAATTGTTTGCCAAATATGATGAAGCTGTCAGATTCTGCCAGTCTCTGTCCCTATAAATGAATGGAGTTTTCTCCACTGCATACTATGGACTTATTGTGAGCATATGTGAAACTTTTATTACATTAAGCCACTGAAATTTAGGAATTCATCTATTTCAGTAGCTAGTACTACCTTCATTAAATAATAAACATTGGTACCTTAAAGTTGGGTCATACTGAAATAAGAATTTGAACACATGACATTGGTTTGGTTAGCCAGTAGTTATTAGAAGGAAAAGAAAAACTTGTATGAGAATTGTTTAATTTGGAAACAAAGTAGTAAAGGAATGATGGAGATCAGATTCTTGCAGTTTTTCAGGATTTGGAAAAAAGAATGTTTCTAGATCCCAAACTGTAAAAGATGATGTATCTTAGTCCTTTCAGGGTATTATAACAGAATACCACAAACTGGGTGTCTTATAAAGAACAGAAATATATCTCTCACAGTTCTGGAGACTGGGAAGTCCAAGACCAAGGTGCCAGCAGATTCAGTGTCTGGTGAGGCCCTACTTCCTGGTTTACAGATGGTTGTGTTCTCACTGTGGCCTTACATGGCAGGAGTGAGGGAGCTCTCTGAGATCTCTCTTATAGAGGCAATAATCCCATCCATGGGGGCTCCATCCTCATGATCTAATCACCTCCTGAAGGCCTTGCCTCTTAATATTATTACATTGAGATTAGGATTTCAACACATGAATTTTGGGGAGACACAAAGATTTCATCCACCTCACAAATTTATGTTATTCTCACATGCAAAACACATTAAATACATCTCAATAGCCCCCCAAATCTTAACTCATTCCAGCATCAACTTTAAAGCCTAAAATCCAAAGTCTCATCTAAATATCATCCAAATCAGATATGGGTGAGACTCAAGGTAGGGTTCATCCTGAAGCAATTTGCTCTCCAGATGTGAACCTATGAAATAAAATGTTATGTGCTTTGAAAATACAATTGTTGGACAGGCATAGGATAGACATTCTTATTCCAAAAGAGAGATATAGGAAAGAAATAAGGGATAACATGTCCCAAGTAAGTCCAACTACAAGGCAAATGCCATATGAGATCTTAGGGCTCCAGAATAATCCTCTTTGGCATTATGCTCCACCTTTCCATCCAGGTCAAGGTCCTGCCTTCTGGACACACTAGAGGAGATGCTGTCACCATCTGGACCCACTGAGTTAAGTGTCCTACTCCTTCAGCTTTCTGGGCAGTGATTGGGCACCAAGACTCTGAACAGCCTCACCGCTACGGCTTAGGGCAGAAGTCACCTAGCCTGTTGAAAACAAGGCAATCAATTGTCCTCCCTTTTTAAACTGAAAGTGGTAGACCCAGTGACCTCTGAATCACCTTCTGGGTCATTATTCCCTTATCTGGAAGAATGGAACCTGGCTTCTGTTGAGATGGCTGTTTAGGACCATGATTCACACCCACACTAATCTCCTTAACAAATGGTTGCCTGGCCACACCCTTAGCTCTTCAGGCTGTTATAATAGAATACCATAGACTGGGTGACTTATAAACAACAGAAATTTATTTCTTATACTTCTGGAGGCTGGGTAGTTCAAGACCAAGTTACCAGCAGATTTGGTGTCTTGTGAGAGTCCACTTCCAGGTTCATAGATAGCTGTCGTCTTGTTGTGTCCTCAAATGGTGGAAGGAGAGAGAAAACTCTCTGTGGCCTCTTTTATAAATGGACTAATCCCATCATGTAAGATTTTTAACTACTAATTTAATTTCTTTACTTGTTACAGATGTATTCAGATTTTCTATTTCTTCTTGAGTCAGTTTTGGTAATTTGATTCTTTCTAGTAATTTTAAACTTGTTTATATTATTTCCTTATAATTATTTTCATTTCTTTAGAGTTTCTTCTTTCTTTCTTGATTTTCAAATTTTGTGTCTTCAGTTTAGATATTTCTGGTGCATTTTTCATTTCAATATTTGCACTTTTAACACTAGAATTCCCACTGGCTTCTTTTCTATAATTTCTATCTCTTTATTGGTATTCACTCTTTGATGAGTGATTGCCATACTTCCCTTTAATTCTTTAAACATGATTTCCTTTAGTTCCCTGAACATATTATAACAGCTTCTTTAACTTCTTTGTGAAGTTCAACATCTGGACTTGTATAAATAATAGTTTATATTGATTTTTTTCTTATATATGTGTCACATATTCCTGTTTCTTTACATGTTTTACAATATGTTGTTGAAAACTCAACATTTTAAGTAATATGTTGTAGCAACTCTGGATTCTGGTGCCCATCCCTACTGAATCTGCAAGTTCTTGTTGTTTATTAGTTAATATTTGTATCCACTTACCTGAACTAATTCTGCAGAGTTCACCTGTTCTGCAGTATGTAACCAGTGATCTCTTTTTAATTTATCTATTTGTTTATTTTTCTTATTAAGCTTGAGATCCTAGTGGTCACATGTGGGCTAGTATAACTTAATAGTCAAGAAATGTCTAGCCAGAGATAGTACTTTAAACACCTTGATTCAGTAAAGTTTCCACTCTTTGTGACACATGTGGGTAAAGATTGAGCTGTAATTCATATTTCAGACAGTTTACAAATCTGTCCCAGTTTTTACCTTTTTTGGGTCTTGTCATGTCTTCTATGCACATGCACATGGCCTCATGTTCATCCAGGAACATGGAGATAACTAGAGCCCTCTCCAGTTTCTCCTAAGTTTTTGTACATCCTTGTGAATATATATGCACAGCCTTTGAAACCACCTAGGATATGTGGTAGCTTATCAAGCCCACTATGGCTGTCTCATTCTCCAGATCTTCTTGATAAATTCCTAGCATGTCTGCTCATCTGTTGCTTAACCCCACCAGTATCCCATCTTCAAGTAGCTGCAAGGTTGGTTGCCATCAAGATCAATAAAGTTTTCAGTAATGATCTTGGTCATGGAGATTTTGTGTGCTCTGCTATTAATCAGGTTGATGCTGTCTAGCAATAAAATTGATAGTTTTTATGGCTTTCTCAGCTCCTAGAACACTATTTCTGATAGTTTGGGAGCAGGGTTAGGGAATTTGGGGAGAGAGGAGTGGGATCTGTCTTATGGCAAAACCCCATAGATCGCCACTGTTTTTACATAAGTTTTGGTAATTTTTCTTAATTTAAATACATGTTTCACAATTTTTTTGTATTTTTTTAAATTTCAGAGAACCAAAATGGTTATTTTTGAGAAATTTGTTCTGTTTATTGTTTTTGTGGGGAGATATTTTGCAGATCTCCTCATTCTACCATTCTGCAAGTGTTATTTCTCATTGACATGGTATATCACATCATGTCACCTTGCACCAAGGGACTTATTTTACAGTGAAGTTAATATGGCAGTACACTCACAAGCATGGGATCCGCTACACACCACCTTATCCTGAAGATCCTTGCCTGAAAGAACAGTAGACTAAACTCCTAAAAAATGAAGAAATAATACCCTGCAAAGAAAGGGTGCTAATCTTTAGAATGAGGTATAGTCCTTAAAATATAAGCATTATGTGTCATTGTAACCCCAAGAGATAGAATGTGTGTCTGGAACAAAAGTTGTGAAAGCAAAATTGGGCCCACGATAGGGCTGTGGTAAAGAATATTACAGACTGGGTGACTTAAAAAATAGACATTTATTTTTCACTGTTCTGGATGGTAGAAGTCTAAGATCAAGTTATGAGCAGGTCTGGTTTCTTCTAAGGACTCTGTCCTTGGCTTGTAGGTGGCCACATTCTTGCTATGTCCTCACATAGTTTTTTCATAGGGCACACACATCCTTGTTATCCCTTTTTGTGTCCAAATCTCCTCTTTTTTATAAAACTGCTAGTCAGATTAGATTAGGGCCCCCCCCTTACCAGCCTCAAAATTGCCTTATTAAAGTCCTTATGCCCCAAACAGCAACATTCTGAAGTACTGGGGCTTAGGGCTTCTGGGGGACCACAATTCAGCCCATAACACCGCATTTACCTATCCCTCTAGGTATCCACTTGATAATTCATGAGTCTTTTCCCTAAAACTCTAGGATCTGTGAGTCCAGACATTTTCATTCTCAGAGGAATGATCCTTCTAACAAGGGATATAGTAAGACTAAATCTAGGACTAATATAGGGTAACTTTGGGCTTCTTATGTCAGCATACAGTCTGGCAGAGATAATTGACCCTGATTATTAGGTAGGATTGTTGTTTTATAATTAGGAGAGGAAGAAATGTATTTGATATTCAGTTGCCATTGAGGCAACTGGTGGTATTCACATGGCCAATTTTAACTGTAAGTGAGTAATTACAGCATCTACATCTGATAAGTGCATGGTAACCTGAGGCCCAGGTACCAAAAATCTGCAAGACTGGGGTCTGAGTCATCCTATTTTGCCAGTCTCTAGTCCAGCAAAAGTTTTATCCAAGAGTGAGGGGAATCTGGAAGGAGGAGTAAAAAAGGGAAGCGATAGTGCTAGTTACAGCCCTGGTACTAACTGCAGGATCCATGTCAGTGGACTGTAGTTTTCCCAGTAACTCTACTATTGTAAGTTGTCGCAGGAATTTTGACCAGAGAATTCTAGGTAAGCTATGCCTGAATGATGCCCCATCCAGATTTCCTTTCTGAGTTTTGTGTTCATTGTTCATTTCTAGCTGCTGTATTAACTGCTACAAAATAGTAGATACCATTCCTTCTATGGAAAATTGTTCTTGTCTGATTGGAGCTACCTTACACCAGAAGTTATACACACCTGCCCAAACCTGAGGGAAGCTCACAGTGAGTGACTTCCTAATATGGGAACTTAAATGCTGAACCTCTTGCTTCAAATGTAGATAGTGTAGCAGAACAATTTGTTCTCCTAGCTTCCCTCCTTCCACCAAGTAGTTCAGGCAAAGACTAGGCTTGACCCGAACCCACATTTTTACGTGGCACCTTCCCCTTCCTTATCTTAGTCCACTACAGTTTTCTTGAAAAGTTCTCCCTCAATAAATTATGTGCACTCAGACCCCTGATTCAGGCTTTGCTTCTCAGGAACTTGATCTAAGACATTACATCTGGGATGGAGGCAACAGATCTGGGGAAATAAAGGATTTGTGTTTTTAATGATAAGAGGAACATCAAGTTGCATATGAGCTCAGGTGAAGGAAACAGGCACACATTGAAACTCAGTCAGGAGATGAGACACTTTTCACCTTGATTTGAGATAAGACATTTACCTGCAATTTGAGGAAAAATAAAGTTGGAAGAGTTATTCTTTATCTTCATGATAAAAGATTATGTTAATAGTATAATGAAATGTTTTTATATAGAAAAATGATTTGTAAGTTGAGCAGCATTATGCAATCTAACCAATGATTAGACATTAGAGATACTGTCACTTTTGAGATACATACATAAGTGTGTAGATTTCCTATGCTTAAATGTCACAGGTAGACAATCTCTCTAATTTGCTTTTCAATCTGTAATTTTGAGGAAATTTTCTAAGACTTTTCATTACCTACTTTTCCATTAAACCCTGTTTAAACAACATTGTAGCCTGTCTATAAATACTTTCTACTTATTATATCAAATTTAGTGCTTATCAGAAAGTATTAAAGCCACTGTTTGGCTGAAAATACAACTGCTATTAAGGCAAAATTCCTAATACTTCTTGCTAGTTCTTATGACTGCATATCTTATCACATCGTCTACATGGGCATTGATGGAAACTGTCTAATACATACATCAAAGCAGCTAAGAGTGAGTCATAGATCTTTATTAGGCAATGTAAAAAGACCAGAGTAGTAGAATGCAGAGCAACAAAATGCGGAGTTGTTAAAGTCCATGAACAATCAGGAAATTAGTAGATGAGCAAATGTTGACACTTCAGTTCTTAATTATCCTAATTAGAGACCATCAGAACAGCAAAATAATGTTTATTGAGCCTGGCAAAGTGAAACATTTTCATTGTGTTTATTGCTTGTTTTGGCAGCCATGTTACTTTGTTGACTCACATGCTGTGTAGTTAACAAAATCTCATAAGCTATTTTATATGAACTGTGGTTAAGTCAGGCCTCTCTCTTCCTGCCCTTGTAATATTGCTATTTTGAGCCCAAACATAAGAATTTACATTTTCCATCTACCCTTTATCTTATTAATTTTGGCTAGCTGCACATGGTCAAGTCCATCTCTTAGTCGATATAATTATAAATAGTATTTCTTCATTAAATAACAGCACAGGACACATTTCTTGTATTCAACATTTTCACAGCCTAGAGGGAGAAGGTAATATTTAGATAGATTATCATAAAATCATGTGCTATATAAGTTATAATGAAGTCTGGACAGAATTTTGTGGAAGGTGATATTTGAATTGAGTCTTGTAGCATGAGAAAAATATACATAGAACAAAAAGAAAAAGAAGGAAAAGTCATTTCAAGCTGACAGATTGAGGGAACAGTCTATACAAAGTATTCTAGGGCAACCCCCCCCCCCCCAGCATTCTGAAAATTATTGATTTTTTTGGCTATTTTCTCTTTTTTTAATAACCAATTCAGCTAAATTATTTGACTCAACATCCCATACTGAATTATGGCTTTTTCAGTTTCTTCTACAATCAATATTATGATTGGGAAAAAAAAAAACTAAAAAATAACTCATCGTTACAACATTAGAGAGGTATATTAAGAAGTGAAAGTTACTCTTTCTTCCCTTGAAATACTTGATTAGGTAAACGTTATAGGAAAGGTAAATGGGTAATGCATTGTTTTGGAGGAAGGGTATACTTTACAATGGGAAAGATTCTCAAAATATAGTGGCCAAAATACTAAAAGTTTTATTGTTTTATTACTTTCTCCTTAGATTTCAGAAATATACCTAGATATGCACCCATATGTGTTTCTCTTCCTTGATCTTGCCTGGAACTAGATCTGCCCATTTAAGCTAAGAAGCAAGAACCCCTCCTTTGGGGGCAGGTTTATTCTTTACTGCATTGATGTGAACTTTCTGGGTTTGTAAGGCATCTCTGCTCTGCAAATTTGATCAGTGACCCAGTTTCTTTTTAAATACGCCTGGGCATTGAGTTTTCTAGGTGGTAGAAACTGAGAAAGGAAGAGAGTGTGGTGAACAAAGCACATCCAAGCATCTTAAGCCGCGTATCTAGTACATTTCACATCTGTTCCTATCTCACTGTCAAGAACCTAGTCACAGGCTTCAGCTAACCCGAGTGGTAGGGAAGTGTCCTGGGCCCAGATATAAATGCAGTGACATGGAAGAAGTCAGCAGTCTCCACCACAAGCGGGGGACTCCCTCAGATGCTTTTTGTTTCCCTCACAAAAACATGCACAGTCTTCTAGAAATACAACCATTTCTATTATAAGTCCATAAACATTGGTCCATGTAATTTAAATTTCAGTTTAAAAACAATGGCTGTCTTGTTCTCATTCTTGGTAGGTAACCTATTTTGTCTGACAACAAACTTCTAGAATTTTCTCTTTATTGTTAGTTTATACATTCATTTATAGTGCAGTATTTATATATCTATTGATTACTTTTTCTATAGTCTTTTCATTTCCATTGAACTTTTATTATTCAGTTGTAAGACTCTCTGGATTTTTCTTTCATACATATTTTTTATTCTCACTGATAATGCCCAATCCTTTGGATTTTTGTTTTGAACTGTCAAGTACTCCCACAGGTTTTAGGCCTACAGCAGCAATGAACAAAAAAGTTCCATCCCACCAAAAAAGTTCTTTCTTACAGCTTATATTACATTATGATACTGTAGATAAGAAATAAGAAAAATATATTTCATGTCAGATAATATTAAGTGCTATGAAGAAATATAAATTAAGGGAGGGAAACAAGTACGGAGAGAGAGGTAGTTACTACTATAGGGCAGTCAATAAAGGTCTGATTGTAAAGGTGATATTGGATCAGAGGCCTGAATTAGGTGAGGGAGCAACCCTTGTGGATTTTTTGGAGAAGCAAGTAAAGGAAACACCAAAGACCTAAGGCCAGGAGCATGGCTAACTGCTTTGAGGACCAGAATGAGCACGAGGGAAGGGTAGAAGGGTGGTGGTTAGATAAGTAACAGGGTGCCAGGTGGTAGGGAGTCTTGTGGGACTTAATAAGAAGTCAGTTTACTGAGTGTGGTAAAGAGCCACTGACATTTTTTGAACAGAGCAGTGATGTGATCTGTCTGATGTTTTAAATGGATCACTCTGAGGTGATATTGAGAATAGACTGTGGAGAGACATAGGGGAAAGCAAAGAGGCATGTTAGCAGGTATGGTAACATCAGATTAAAGAATGTGTTGTCTAGTTCAAGGTATTAGCAGTGGAGATGGTAGGAAGTGGTTAAACTCTGTATATATTTGGAATGCAGTGCCAAGTGGATTTGTGAATAATTGTGTATAAAATGTGAAAGACAGAGAGAAGTATTCAGGAGCCAATTGGCAGTTGCAGAAGAATATAGCCATTTTCCGCCAAGATGGAATCTACTTTATTTTCTTTTTCCTCTTGATTTGTTTACATTTCATAAATCACACTTTGGACCACCTGGACAACAGATGAGTCAATAAGTGGTGAGGTGTAGGGAGAAGATTTTGTTTTGTTTTTTTCTCCAACCTGTCAAATAGGCTAGAACTCTGGTACTTTTCCATTTTGGAGTGGTTGTGTTAGAATTCTGGGTCAGTGTTTTTCAAATTGTGGTTCCCAGATCATCAGCCTTAACATAACCGGGGAATTTGTCAGAAATTCAAATTCAAAGGACCCTTCTCAGACCTAATGAATCAGTCTGGGGATGAAGCCCAAGACTCTTTATATTAACAAGTCATTTTGTATATGCTCAAGTTTGAGAAAAATTTCTCTAGCTCTCTGCTACTCAAAGTGTGGTTCATAGAATAGCAGTAGCATTACTTGAGAACTTGTTAGAGATGCAAAAGCATGGTCCACTCCAGACATATTGAATTAGAATACTCTTTTCAACATTATCTTTTGGTGATTTGTATGTACCTTAATATTGAAATGCACTGCCTAGGTTTTCAAGCTTCTCCAGGTGTAAGCAAGTAGCACTCAACAGCTACAGAAAAAGACAATACTTCAGTGAACAATGCAGCCTCTGTCAGCAGAAGCAGGACTCTTCACTAAAAAGGCTTGCACCATGGTACTTTCTATTTTTTCTTATCTAAGACATCAACTGTGGGAGAGGGAAGCCACTCCTTCCTTATTCCTAGAAGGCAGAAGTTTCCATGTCCTATAGCTGAGTCACTCAGACAAGGAATTACATATTAGCCACAGAGAGAGAGCAAGGTCAAGAACTTGTCCTTTTAGTTCTTATTGCTGAAATTTTTAACAAATCCTATCATGTACTTGGGAAAATTTACCTGATTCTACAATTCATCCCGGAAAACAAAATACTTAGACTAGCCAATATAATACTGAAAAACAAAAATGTTGGAGGACTTACACAAGCTGATTTCAAGACTTACTTTAAAGGTATCACAATCAAGAGACCATGGCATCGGCGAAAGAATAGACACAAAGATCAATGGAACAGAGTAGAGGGTCCAGAGAAACACCCACAACATCCACACAAATATATTCAACTAAATTTTGACAAAGGAGACAAGGTGATTCAATGAAGAATGTGTAATCTTTTCAACAAGTGGTGCTGTAATAATTGGAAGCCCACATGCAAAAATAAATAAATGTTACAATTTTCAAAAAAGTTATTAAAAATGTATCATGGACCTAAATGTTAAATGAAATACTACCAAACTTCTGGAGGAAAACATAGGAGAAGTTCTAGGTGACCATGAGACTGGCGATGAGTTTCAGAGACTGTTATGGGTTATATTGAGTCCCCCCGAATTCATGTTAAAGTCTTATTCCCCAGCACCTCAGAATATGGTCTTATTTAAAAATAGGGGTGTGGGGCTTCCCTGGTGCGTAGTGGTTGAGAGTCCGGCTGCCGATGCAGGGGACGAGGGTTCGTGCCCCGGTCAGGAAGATCCCACGTGCCGTGGAGCGGCTGGGCCCGTGAGCCATGGCCGCTGAGCCTGCGCATCCGGAGCCTGTGCTCCGCAACGGGAGAGGCCACAACAGTGAGAGGCCCGCGTACTGGAAAAAAAAAAAAATAGGGGTGTGGAAAATACAATTGTTTAAGTAAAGATGCGGTCATTCTGGAGTAAGGTGAGCCCCTAATTCAGTAGGATTGGTGTCCTTATATAAAGAGAAAATTTGGACACAGGGAGAATGCCAAGTGAAGATGGGAGTTAAGCCACCACAAGCCGAAGAACTACCAGAAACCAGGAGAAAGGACTGGAGCACATCCTTCCGCAGCACTTTCTGAGGAACTGTGGCCCTTCTGACCCCTTGATCTTGGATTTCTAGACTCTAGAACTGTGAGACAATACATTTTGTTGTTAAAGCCACTCAGGTTGTGGTACATTGTTAGAACACGCCTAGCAAAATAATACAGATGCAACACCAAAGTCACCATCTGTGAAAGAAAAAGTTGATCACTTACATTTATTTAAGTTAAAAACTCCTTTGCAGCAAAAGCCTGTTAAGAAAAACAAAATGCAACCACAGATTGTGAGAAAATATTTCAAAATCACACGTTAGATAAAAGAATGTATAAAAATTATATAAGCAACTCTTAAAACACAACAAGAAGATAAACAACTTAATTTAAAAATGCACAACTGATCTAACACATATGTTACCAAAGAAGACATATAGATGGGAAGTAAGAATATGAAAAGATGTGCAATATAATTTGTTATTAATAATTGCAAATTAAAACAACAATGAAATACCACTGTATATTGATTACAATGACAAAATCCAAGAAAATACAATTCCAATGGCTGACAGCAATGTGGTGCAAGAGGAACCCACATTCATTACTGGTGCCAATATAAAATATACAGCCACTTTGGAAGACAGCTTGTCAGTTTCTTAAAAAACTAATTATAGGGCTTCCCTGGTGGCTCAGTGGTTGAGAGTCCACCTGCCGATGGAGGGGACACGGGTTCATGCCCCGGTCCGGGAAGATCCCACATGCCACGGAGCAGCTGGGCCCGTGAGCCATGGCCGCTGAGCCTGCGCGTCCAGAGCCTGTGCTCCACAATGGGAGAGGCCACAACAGTTAGAAGCCCGCGTACCGCAAAAGAAAGAAAGAAAAAAAGAACTAATTATAGTTAGTCCAGCAATCACTGTTCTAGATATTTACCCAACAGATCTGATAACTAATGTCCACATAAAAATCTGCATACAAATGCATATAGCAACTTTATACATAATTGCTTGTAACTTTCACAATATCCAGTATGTCAAAGGAACCCAGGAGCTAATTGTGAGAGCTTCCAAGGGCCAAAGTTGGAAGAATTTGAGCAATAAAATAATGCATTGTTAGATTATAACCCAAAGTATAAAAGAAATATGCATGAGTCCATACTGATGTAAATAAATGATTGAATAAATAACTAAGTGGAGGAGAATGGATATATCTACCATGCAGAAGAATTTCAGATAATTTGTGTAGATATTCTGCCTTTAAAGAAGTAGAGCATAGCTTCCCTATGCTTAATCGTGAGTTGTGCATAGTGAATTTCTTCCAACAGTAGAAATTCATGGAAAGGAGAAAAGTTGATAAAGTTTTGGTTGATAAAGGGCTGTCTCTTCATAGCTGAGAACTCTGACATATACAGCCTCAACCAGGCGATCAAGGTTAACACAAACAATGATAAATCACGCTTGTATTATGTACTCTTTTTGCGGTATGCGGGCCTCTCACTGTTGTGGCCTCTCCCGTTGCGGAGCACAGGCTCTGGACGCGCAGGCTCAGTGGCATGGCTCACGGGCCCAGCCACTCTGAGGCCTGTGAAATCTTCCCGGACCGGGGCACGAACCCACGTCCCCTGCATTGGCAGGCGGACTCTCAACCAGTGCGCCACCAGGGAAGCCCTGTATTATGTACTCTTGATATGATGTGATGGTATTAGCACTTTGCCCTGTGGTCTTCCTTCCAAACACACATAGTTACTGTCTAATCATGAGAAAAACATTAAACAAATCCCAATTGTGGGATATTCTACAAATACCTAATGAACACTCCTCCAAACTGTCAATGTCATCAAAAACAAGGAAAATCTGAGAAACTTGTTTAGCCAAGAGAAGCCTAAAAGTCATGACTACTGAATGTAATGTGGTGTCATGAATGAGATCCTAGAACAGAAAAAGAACATTTGGTACAAACTAAGGAAATCAGAATAAATTATGAACTTTAGCTCATAATAGTGTATCACTATTAGTTCATTTATTGTAAAAAATGCACCAAAATAACACAAAATGTTAATAATAGTGGAAACTGGGTATGTAGGGCATGTAGAAACTCTGTACTATTTCCTCAACTTTCCTGTAACACTAATACTGCTTTAATATAAAATACTTATGTTTTATAATGTTATAAAATGTATGTCATGAATTTTTTAAAGTCATAATATGTTTTATTATGATATGTATGGGTGTTTTTAGGTATTATATTCACTTTTACATCTTGAGCTTCTCCTCATATTGGCCAATTAAGATTTTCTTGAAATATTTAAAAAATCAACCAGAAAGTCAAAGCTTCAATTAAAAATGCACAATCACAATAGTTAAACAGAATGGTGTACACAATAATCAGCTGTTTTAGAGATATCAGATTGTGCACTGTATTCATGTTTAACTCCTCAAGTGCAACACCAGTTTTTAATTGATAAACTTCATTTTTTAGAACGTTTTTAGGTTCACTGCAATAACTTTTAGATGTAATTTTGCAACTGAAAAGAGTCAATAACAGTTGCTTGCTTGGTTGATTATATGATAAATATTTTGTTCCCTACTATGTAACACTTACCAATAAATGCCAATAGTAATTGCAACAAAAACTTTTGCTTTTAAAGCTGGGTAAAAGGCAGAAGTAATCATGTAATCATCTTGTAATTATATGGTACTTACTATGCAATTACATAGTAAATACATTGTAAATTCAAAATAATTACATGGTTATTTGCATTATGCATAGTATCTAATCCAATTTTGACACATAAAACAGTGGTAGCATCCAAAGGGTTACCCAAATTTCTCCCACCTACACCACAGGATCAGGAATAATGGAAGTAATTAAAGGAAGTCCTTTAACAAATGCATGATAGTATATGATTGGAAACTATCCATTCATATTTATGACATAGGTAGAATTATAAATTAGTGCAGAATGGGATTAGCAATTAGACTATAAATTATCAATTAAAGTTTATGCTAACAGTGATTTTGGTGTTGGTGATAGCAAATGATATTTTATCAAAAACAATTAAATGAAGACTCTTTAGAAAAAAAATTGCTATAATGACATCATGTGTCTTATAATGGCTGATAAAGGGCCGTCATTTTGCAATTTTAATCATCATGATAGTAATTTTAACAGAAACATTTGAATGTATTTAGGAATATTTACAGAAGCTTGTAATATGAGTCCCTAAAGTGTTTATGCCCCTAAATGAATATTTTGGCTTTTGAAAATAGAAACAATGTAGTTATCTTTAGAAGTAAGTTGCTTGAGAGACTGACTTCTTCTGGAATTGCGGAATAAGAAGCACAATAGACTCTCTACCCAACAAAACAACCATTTATATACAGAAAATTTTATTTAAAAAAAAAAAACTAATTTAAGTCTCTGTAAATTATCCTAAGGGCATACAGCAAGTGGAAAAATATTCATTCAATAAAATCTACTAAATTTTAAGTAATAACAATGAGGGTCTGTGGCATTTGAGCCACAACCCATTGCCTCCCCACACTCCAAAACCTTCATCGTACAGGCTGCCTCTCCTTCTGGTTTCCAGTCTAAGAAATTATATTGTCACGAGATGGCTAGACTCCTGGTATTTCTCATTTTCCTCAACTCTACATTGCTGAAGCTGTATCTTGGGCCCACATGGCCAAGAGGGCCAAGGCTCCCTTCTATCCCCAAGTTCCCACTCTCTCAGCAAAAGCACAGGCACCAGAAAACCAGAATACTGGGCCCCATTCACCCCCACTTCACCTTGCTTCTAGGGTGGAGGTTCCAGGGAAGGGAAAAGCCAAGAAGACTAGGGAACACTCTCCACCCTCTGCCCAGCACCTGGTCTTAGAGCAAGGGTGTAACTCCAGGAGAAATGGGTCATTGTCCCTGGTCCCAGATCTTGTGCAATTATGCAAAGGTTATACCCTATAGGGTATAAGACACACTATAGGACAAAAAAACTTCCCAGTCCTGCCTGAGGAATTGATTTTATTTGGAAGAATGTGAAGAATCCTGTGCCTGTGAGAGAAAGGGGAGATGTCACAAACAACAGTGATCTTGGCTGAGAGCAGCTAGAAGGGTGCACATAGCTTTACCAGTAGCAAAAAGTTGAGATCATGGAGCAGTCACAAGTTTAACAGAGAGAACCAGGGATCACATCTAACCCCAGAGTACAGCAACACTCTGCACACACTTCAGGTTGAACCAACCAAGGAGCAATCAGAGCAGAAGACAGAAATTAAAACATTCCCCAAGTCACACACATAGCTAAGGGCAGAAGCCTCACTGAAACTAAGGGCTTAAGCATGACTTCTAACCAAACATTGGCTGGACAGTAAACTACTATGACAAAAAGTAATTATTAATAAGCCAGGTTTAAAAATAAAATCACACCCATCCTAGGCAGACTGGAAAACTGTGAATTCCCAAGTGGTCTAAAAAGTGATCATACAGGGAAAATCCATGCTACTCCTTCTGGAATGAATGAGGTCAGGTCGGGGTGCAAACATGTAATACACTCTTTGAACTGTGGAAGCAGCCTCTAACCATACATGCATTGAATTGCAAAAGGCAAATGTCTAACAGGCCAAGGGGACTTAAGCACATCTTTTGACGAATAAGTGACTTATGCTGACCCGGGACAATTTCTGGGTAATCAGGTAAAAAAGATAAAGACCACCTGAGCTGGGTTGTCAGAGACAGCACATTGCAATGGAAATAGACTTCATAGAGTTAGTTCCGCCAACTTACTAAGCAAATAAATAGTAATTAAACAAACAATAGCAACCCTCAGGATCAGGGAGAGTTAAGATCCTGAAGTGTTACAATATATTATCTAAAATGTCCAATTTTCAAGAGAAGTTATGAGGCATGCCCCAAAAGAGGAAAATGTGACATGTACACGTGGAAAAAAAGGCAATTCAATGAGGAAACAATAGTGTTTTCAACAAATGGTGCTGAGACAATATCTACATGCAAAAGAATGAATTTGGACTCCTACCTCCTACACACCATAAAAGAAAAAAATTCACTCAAAATGGATTGTAGATCTAAAGGTAAAAGATAACAGTATAAAACCTTTAGAGGAATATATAAGTTCTTGTGACCTTGGATTAGATAATGATTTCTTAGTTAGACAATGATTTCTTAGATATAATACCAAGCACACAAAAAGACAGATAGTGCAATTTAAACCCAGGCAGATGATTTGAATAGTCATTTCTCAACAAGGACGTGCAATGGTTAATAAGCTCATGAAAAGATGCACAACGATGTTAGCTATTAGGGAAATGCAAATCAAAACCACAGTGATTTAACATTTCACATCTACTAGGATAGCTACAGTCAAAACGACAGATAAAACATATTGTCGGGCTTCCCTGGTGGCGCAGTGGTTGAGAGTCCGGCTGCCGATGCAGGGGACACGGGTTTGTGCCCCGGTCCGCGAGGATCCCACATGCCGCGGAGCGGCTGGGCCCGTGAGCCATGGCCGCTGAGCCTGTGCGTCCGGAGCCTGTGCTCCGCAACGGGAGAGGCCACAGCAGTGAGAGGCCCACGTACCACAAAAAAACAACAACAACATATTGTTGTAACAAAATTAGAACTTTCATACATTGTCAGTAAGAATGTAAAATGGTGCAGCCACTTGGAAAATAGTTTGGCAGTTTCATAAAAGTTTAGCATAAATTTACCATATGATCCAGTAATTCCACACCTAGACTACATAAGAGAAATGAAAAAGTATGTCCATATAAAGATTTTTACATGAATGATCATAGTAACAATATTTGTAATAGCCCAAAAGTGGAAACAATGCAAACATGCCTCAGCTGATGAATGTATAAAAAGTTGTGGTTATCCCTACAATGGAATAGTATTTGGCAATAAAGAATGAATAAAATGTTGATACATGTTGCAGCATGGATGAACCTTTAAAATAAAGTACTAAATGAAAGAAGCCCGATGCAAAAGATCCCGTTTTGTATGATTTTATTTATGTGAAATGTCCAGAAAAAGTAAATCTTTAGAGACAGTAAGTATATTAGTAATATCAACTCTGGGACTGGAGTTGGAAACAGGAAGTGACTGCAGTGGGCACCAGGTATCTTTTGGAGGTAATGGAAGTCTTCTAAAGTTAGAACATGGTAATATTTGCACAACTCTATAAGTAAAAAAAAATATTTATGGTACATATATGATACTTCAATAATTTTTTTAAAGTAGTTTCCTTGGTAAATAACTATAGTTATTATATATCATATCTCAAGTCAGAGATAGATACTCATGCTAAATATAGGATGACATATATATATAGACCCCCTCTTTGCTTCCCACTTCATCACACCTTCTTTCAATTATTTGGGAAATATTGGGTATCAGTCACCATAGCAAACTGAAACTAAGAATTGTAATCCTATATTCTGATCTATTCTAAGCAATAGGAACAAATCCATTTTAAGTATAGTAAAAGGATAGGCAAATTTTATATTTTTGTTTGATTTTTCTCATAGAAGTTAGATAAATTTCCATGTGTCATGAGAATTGTTACCTCAAATTAAAATTTTTTTTTTATTCTTAGAGAGAATTCTGCACTTAATTCTAGTAAGCAATGTGATCTAATATCAACTTTTAGTGAATTTTTGCTGCTATCTTAAAAATACATCTTGCATAATGTATTATAATATGGATTAAATCAAAAGGCGTAATGTTAACATCCAACCCTGTTGTTTATTCAAGTCAATCTACTTATATATACAAATCTGATATTTACTTCTTAAAATATTTAACAGGCATAAGTGCCCATAAATCAGCTATGACAATCACTGTTAAAGCAATCAATAGTAAGGAATATGCATTAATTCAAATAATATTGACAGGCTCATGAACCTGCATCAGTCTTCCGTGAAGTAAGAGAAATGAGACATCTTCCAAAAAATCAATATTTTCCTTTTTATGTCATTTACTCGAAGATTATCAATAATACATTACTTTTTTACCTTATGTGTCAGGGTTCTAATTTTTAAATACAGGCATCTTTACATTTCAATGTAAAATGATAATCTACAAGAAACTGAGAGACTAAAAATCATTTGATGGAAATATTTCTGGAAGTATAATCATTGCTTAAAAACAAGTATATGTATATATACTTACTCACACTTACATATATATATATATATATATATATATATATATACAGTTAAACATACATATACATGTACTGTTGATGTATTTTTGTGTACAGTAGCATAAGAAAGCTTTGTGTTTTTTTTAAATGCTCCTTCGTTTCATTCTAAAGGTAAATTGTGTGAAAGAAATAGCAGAAATATCAACACACATCTTTTTTAACCCTTGTGAACTGAGATGTTACACAGGTACATACTTAGGTAAAATACAAAATGTGAAATTACCACAGTCATTCATCAAAAAAGAAACATTTTAATTGGTTATAGGTGGAAAATATCTACTTGACAGTCAGTTTCTCACTTTTCATGTAAGTGCTTTGCTGCTTGGATGCCTAATCTTGTTTAGTGTAAGAAAAGTAATTTGACATGAAAGTACCTAGATGGCTGCCGAAAATTAATTGCCAATTAAAAAAGAAAAATGTTTGTGCTACTCTATAAACAAGCCAACATATAAACCTTTCAGTCTTGTTGCTTTATTTATGTCTTTATAGATCTGGTTTCAAGCTATTTGCATACAATTTACAAATTCATATTATAATTCCCCAGTATATTTATGATTTTATAGTTGTATATATTTTACCTCCATGAGAAATATTTATTTCTGTCTGCTTCTGTTGCTTATTATTTTAACAAAAACATCACATTGCATTTGATAGTTTATTTATCTTCTTTAGAATAAGACATTTTTATTTGTAAAGGAGAAAGAAAATATTTTACCACCCCAAAGAGGCACAAATGAGTACATGCGTGTATGCACACACAACACAACACACACACCACACACACACACACACACACACACACACAGAAACCCAATTTTAGAAAATGCTCTGTACCCTTCAGCTCTATGTTGGTCTCCAAAGTATTGAGGACACCAATTTTTAGAGATAAGAGGAAGAGCTTTCTCATATGAAGGAAACTTTCTTTGAGAAATTAATGGATTCTGCTTAAGTTCCAGTACCTGAGTTCTTGTAAACTATTGTTCATTTGGAAATCTAAATTGGCAAAAAGGAAAGATATTTGAATTCTTTGTTCTCTCCTCTAATAGGATAATTTGAGATTAAAGATAAAATCTGGAGCCACATAGTAAGAGAAAATCAAATGAAGAGAAAAAAATACCAATGTTCTAAAAATGTTAGAAGGGAAACCAATAAATATATATATATATGTGTGGGCTTCCCTGGTGGTGCAGTGGTTGAGAGTCCGCCTGCCGATTCAGGGGACACGGCTTCATGCCCCGGTCCGGGAGGATCCCACAGGCCGTGGAGCGGCTGGGCCCATAAGCCATGGCCGCTGAGCCTGCGCATCCGGAGCCTGTGCTCCGCAACGAGAGAGGCCACAACAGTGAGAGGCCCGCGTACCGTAAAATATATGTGTGTGTGTGTGTGTGTGTGTGTGTGTGTGTATACTATATATATTTTTATATGAAGGATGGAGAAATATTGAAGAAATAATGCTGCTTGAGCCTAGATATGAGTAAGTTAGATGATCACAGTAGTATAAAATATAAAATATTATAAAAAATAAAAGACAAGACTCAATCCAGGTTTCTACAACATTGAGTTATGTGACGCACAGGAGTTCAAATCCTGTGCAACCTGATTGCTGCACTTTCAAAAGTCCAACTATATTCTCTCTTAGTTAAGAATTGCAATTTTATTTTTTAAAATAACTGTCAAAGACCATTTTATATTTGTATCAAAATTTTGTAGGGTTGTATATCTCATTAACACTATCCTGCTTACTATCTGTCATATTTTCATACTTCATATTTTAACATTTCGGCAGCTTTTTCTGGCTATGTAAAATTACCAGTGAGATGAAAGGGGTGATTTGTTCCAGATCAAATATTCATCAATGCTATCATACTGCGCCGGGGGTGGGAGATGGATGACAAAAATAATATATTTGTTTTATCTCTGGCATCTGTCCTGGCTTTTTCTTCCCTAATACCCTGGTTATGGAGGTTGTGATGACTATGGTGGCTATAATAATTCTGGTTATGGGCATGATGGCTTTGATGATAGAATGAGAGATGGAAGAGGTATGGGAGTTCCAGGCTATGGTGGAGCTGCTAATGTAAGTTCAGATTTTCATGGTGGTCATATTGTATATATGAGAAGATTACATTTTCATTCAATTGAAGATGACATTGCTAATTTCTTCCCAGCACTAAATCCAATACTAGTTTATACTGATATTGGAGCTGATGGCAGAGCAACCAGAGAAGCAGATGTACAGTTTATGACACATGAAGTTGCAGTCGCTCGCCATGTCTAAAGATATGAGTAACATACAACATCAATACATTGAATTCTTCTTGAATTCTAGTCCTGAGGTGGCTTTGGAATGGGAGATTCTGGAATGGGATGCTATGGCAGAGATGGAATGTATAAAAAGGGAGATTATGTATCTATTGGGAGAATGGGAATGATGAACAACTTACAATGGAAGATACAGTATTCCTGTTGGCTTAGGTGGTGGTGGATGCAGTGGAGGTTACCATGGGCAAGATGGCAAGAATGAGGTGAATGGTGTGTGATGTACCGAAGCATAGCCACCAAATGTACAGAGTTCTGACCACAGCATCTGGTCTACTAAGCTTTCTTACAGATTTAACTTCTTTTGTATTTTAGGAACTTTATACTGACTGAAGGAATATGTTTTCAAAGTATTATTTGAAAAAGCAACAGATTGTGATGAAAAAAATTTTTCTGTAGGTTTTAATTATTGCATACGTTGACTTAAAAGTAAAATTTCATATAAAAAAAAAAGAAAAGAAGTATGTTATATGGCCCTCATCACTTCTAAACTGAACTACTGTAAAAGCAGTCAAGAATATATATCTTGAACAAGGTACCGGGAGAAACTTAGCTATTAGTGTAGCAGGGTCATGAAGGAGAGGCGGCGGCGGGAGATCGGAGGCGGCGGCGGAGGCGTTAAACTGCGGTAACTGCCCGCTGGGCTGTTGGTGTGTCTTTGTGGGAAGGGCGTAGTTCCTAAAGCCCTCTCCCGGCAGCGGCCGGGGCTCGGGGTTGAGAGCGGCCGTGGAGTCGCCTCCCCCGGCCCCTGGCTCCGCCATGTTCCGCAGGGAACGCCTTAGCGTGAAGCCCAATGTCAGGCCTGGAGCAGGCCCCAGGGGCTCCACCGCCCTCAATCCACAGCGTGAACGAGAGGCTCCCAGGCCGCCGAAGCCTGCAGCGGCCTCTGTCGCGAAGCCAGCGGAATCCACAGATGTGCCCCGGTGGATTGCGGGGAAGCGGAGCCCCGAGAAAAGGCTCCCAAGAGCAGTGATGAAAAGACAGATGGTGGGAAGGATGTTGAAGAATCCAGTAAATCTTCCTCTACCGTTTCACAGAGAAGAAAGCGAGTATCAACTACTTTTAGTCTGGTTAAACCTAGTGTCAGTGTTCCTTCAGAACCTCATCCTTTGTCTACAGTTAATCAAGAAGCTCCACGGACACATCCTGTTCTAACAAAAGAGAAACAGCCATGCTCAGACAGATATCGAATATATAAAGCCCAGAAACTGAGAGAAATGTTAAAAGAAGAATTGAGGAAAGAGAAGAAGCAATGGAAAAACAAATATGCTGTAAATGAAAGTCAGAGGCCACCAGATCGTTCCAAAATGACTATGAGAGACTTCATATATTACCTGCCAGATAACAATCCAATGAGTTCTTTACTGGAGCAAGAAAAGAAAACTGAAAAATCATTGACACCAGTCCAGACAAGAGAGCAAGAAGGTAAGAGTACTCCTGATGGTGAAGATAATGAAGAAATAGAAGAGGAGATGGATGATGGGCCATTGCTGGTTCCTCAAGTAAAAGTGGCAGAAGATGGTTCTATTATTTTGGATGAAGAAAGTTTAACTGTAGAAGTTTTAAGGACGAAAGGCCCCTGTGTTGTTGAGGAAAATGACCCCATATTTGAGCGTGGTTCTACAACTACATACTCCAGCTTTAGGAAAAACTATTACTCTAAACCATGGTCAAATAAAGAAACAGATATGTGTTTTTTTAGCCATCAGCATGGTAGGAACTGACTTTTCTATGATTGGACAGCTTTTTACTCACAGAGCCAGGATAGAAATTAAGAGCTTCCCTGGTAGTGCAGTGGTTAAGAATCTGCCTGCCAATGCAGGGGACACGGGTTCAAGCCCTGGTCCGGGAAGATTCCACATGCCGCAGAGCAAGTAATCCTGTGTGCCACAACTACTGTGCCTGCGCTCTAGAGCCTGCAAGTGACAACTACTGAGCCCACGTGCCACAACTACTGAAGCCTGCATGCCTAGAGCCTGTGCTCTGCAACAAGAGAAGCCACTGCAATGAGAAGCCCGTGCACCACGACGAAGAGTAGCCCCTGCTCACCACAACTAGAGAAAGCCTGTGTGCAGCAACGAAGACCCAACACAACCAAAAATAAAAGAAACAAATAAATAAATAAATTTTAAAAAATAATAAAATAAAATTTTAAAAAGAATATATATCTTAATATTTGTTGATTTCCTATTATATGTTCTATACTCTGAAAGGTACATTTATCTAGATGATCTCATTACTGTTCTGCAAGGTAGATATTAATAGCTCTAATAATGTGAACAAGAACGTAATAAGTCCTCTCTAAATACAATATTACTTTGCTGTTGCATTCATGGGTCTTCAGAACAGTTTCTTATCTATATCTCCAGTTTTAGTTTTATTTTTAAAATATTTTAAAATAATGCTGCAGTTGAAATAATTGCTTACTATTCCCCAAATAAGTCTCAGTAGAACATCTGCTCCAATAATCAATTTTACTTAAAACACTGGTGCCGGGCTTCCCTGGTGGCTCAGTGGTTGAGAGTCCGCCTGCCGATGCAGGGGACAAGGGTTCGTGCCCCGGTCTGGGAAGATCCCACATGCCGCATAGCGGCTGGGCCCGTGAGCCATGGCCGCTGAGCCTGCGCGTCCAGAGCCTGTGCTCCACAATGGGAGAGGTCACAACACTGAGAGGCCCGCGTACCGAAAAAAAAACAAAAAAAACAAAAAAGAACACTGGGGCCAAGTGAAAACTAATGTCTTCATCGTATTACAGTATATTAGTAATAAGTTGTTGCTATATGGTATAAATACATATTTATATATTATTAAATAATGCAAAATTGCATATATTTTTGAACTAAATAAGAAACTTCAAATAAATTTCTAGCTTCAGTTGGCATTTTCTAGGTAGATGAAGAAGGCTCGGGACATGGTTAATTGTTCACAAGACCTCTGCTTTCACGCAGATGGAGTTGTGTGTTCCATTTGCAGGATGTATGGTGTCCCAGTTCTATCACTTCATATCTGTGCAATGGCACCTATATTTACACAACCTTATCTGCAGCACTGAGAATAACTTCTCATTCATAAGGGTTCTTTAAATAGTACCTGAATGAACGAATACTTGAATGGAAAATGCTTATTTGATTAATATTGGTGTCCATTACTAGATTCTAAGCTTCTTGAATGGAGGAGTAGTAATGAATAGTAATGTTCACTGTTTTATTGCATTTTGGGGATTCAGTTGGAACTTGGCATATCAGGCACCATGTAAGTGAGAAAAAATATATACACACTTACAGAGAAACACCTAGGTCTTTATCTTTTACCATGTTCATTTTTTGCTTTTAGAACTATTTCCAATATTTGTTTGTTAAAAGGCTGCAAGTTATCCTACTCCCTATATGGTTTATCATACCACTAACATAATTACCATCAAAGTAGGAAGCCCATTGTATACTCATTTGACCCCATCATGCCCTGTGGAATAGATATTTCAGGATGTTGATTGATCTAAACACAAAATAAGTTCATAGCCAGTATGAATTCATCTAGAAGAATTTTCACATATTTGACATTTAACAAAATTGTGATATACATTATATCTTGATGAAATATATGTTTTCAACCTTCTCACAAGAGTACATGTAACAGAAAGAAGTCTGTAATTAATATTTGAAAACTTTTGTCTACATCCTGAATCTGCTACCATAAACTGTGTGTCCATGTGAGAATCACTTAAATTCTCTCATTCTGCTTCTACCTTTGAACTTGCAGAATATAATATTTGACCTACCAATGTATCTGGGTTGGTGTGAGGAAGAAATGATATCATGTGTGGTAAAATGCTTTGTGAATTATAAAGCACAGTGTCCATATGCTGCTCTGTTACTTGGTGGTTCCTGGCTAGGCATGTCCCTGTCAGTTTGACCAGTTGTTCTAACAGATTTGAAAAGCTGAGTTTCAAACAAAAGATATAAAGCTAAAATGGGTTGCTTTAGACATCGTTGCATTTAGTCTTTCTAACGATTGACATATTATCTAATGTAGCAATGGGAACAAAGTCTCCCTTGGTCATCAACTCCAAAAGTTTTCATTCCATATAGAAAAGAGAAACTTTCTCCAAATGTGCTCTACAATTCCTACTCACTGCTATGCTAGATTAGTTAGCATAGATTCATGCTAACGATCAATTGATCACATGCTTATATGAAGTCTCTTTTTGTATATTTCCTGCTGTTCTATAAAGGTTTCTACTATGAATGAAGATGTAATAACAAATTGTTATAACAAAATGTTAAAAACATTTTAAAGACATGTTTCAAAACCAAAAAATTACTATTGTTGTGGTGATGACAGATTTTTTTTTAGATTTATTTTATTTATTTATTTATTATTTATTTATTTATTTTTTGGCGGCGTTGGGTCTTCGTTGCTGCACGCGGGCTTTCTCTAGTTGCGGCAAGCGGGGGCTACTCTTCATTGCGGTGTGAGGGTTTCTCATTGCTGTGGCTTCTCTCGTTGCCGAGCACAGGCTCTAGGCACGCAGGCTTCAGTAGTTGTGGCATGTGGGCTTCAGTAGTCATGGCTTGCCAGCTCTAGAGCACAGGCTCAGTAGTTGTGGCGCACGGATTTTGTTGCTCCGTGGCATGTGGGATCTTCCCAGACCAGGGCACGAACTCGTGTCCCCTGTGTTGGCAGGCGGATTCTTAACCACTGCACCATCAGAGAAGCCCCAGATATTTTTAAGGTGCTTATTTCTTTGTTCATTAGAGTAATGTATATACTGGAGACTCTTAACTGCCTTTGAAAAATTAGGAACTTAAAAATATACAGATGGCAAGGCTCCATTTTTAAAAATAGCTTTGAGGTTGTACTCAGTTTTCTGTATTTTTTTACTGTTCCATAATTGATTCTGATGGCTCAGTGTCAAACACAGATTTTGAGTGTGTGTGCGTATTATCTGAAAATGATAATTATACATAAAACACATTATTTTGATGCTTATTATTACAAATTTACTTCTGTAAAGCTTTTTCCCTTAGACAAATGAATTTGGAGAATGCAACATGCTAGTAAAAGGAGTGAATGTTTTAAATCCACAGAAGTATAAATGATTTGTAACTTTAAAAAAAAGACACATTTAAATTTTACTTCATGAAAATATAGTAACTTTATTTAGATGTATCAATAATATATTTACACCATCACATACTCTTTGACAAGCAGTTGGGCTGAGGTAGCAGTACACATTAAAATATTTCAAGCACTTTTGTATTTCTCAGATATCAACCATTAATGGGTGGTTGAATATTTTACATATGCTATTTTAACTATCTCAAAATAGACAGTAAAATTCAATTTAGAACATTAAAACTATCTTTCCCTACTAAATAAACCATAGGTGTCCCTACAGTTCTGACACTAATGTAATTATTATTAGCTTGCAATTCTTATCTGAGACAGTTATATAGATAAAGTAAGCCCTGAGTAGCATTAAATCGGCCAATTTGACATTCTTATCAGTAATGACCCTTACATGGCTGTTTTGTTGTAGAATACGGTATGATCAAGTAATAGCAGGTGGGTCCTTACTGACATTAGTTATTTACAAGTCAATTATCCTTATTTTATCTGAGCTCTTTAGGTCATACATAATGAATATTTATTAACCTTTTGCAAATTCTCAAGATATATATATATGTATACATATATATATCTTAATATATATAAATATTTGTAAACTCCAGGCTATCACAAAAAATACGTTACAATGAGTTTATTTCAGAAAATTGAAGTCTTTTATGTAACCATAAATAAGTTTCATTCAGAGACATTTTTCTCAAAACGTTATTTGAAAATTAGAGTTTTCTCTATTGACAGAGTGGTTTTCTAAAAAAAGAAAATTTCCCGATATCTAAGGAACATTTCCCATGCTCACGTTGGAACGAACTTTAGCATGTTACTTTTCTTATCAGTTTATAATTTGATTCCTCATTGTTCTTTATATGTAAAATGGAGCTACTAATATTCTCTTCTTGATTATTTTATAGTATTCTTGTAGTAATACTTTTAAATATAAAGGGGCATATGAAAACAGTTTGGAAATAAAATGTTTCTACTTTGAATTGGAAGATTAGAAGATTTTCATTTTAGAACTTGAAGCAATCACCCAGGAACTGGCTTAGCAATTTTAAAAGCTTCATTTTAACAGATATTGTTAGTGAATTCTCCCTTTTAATTAGGAGATCTTAAGGTTGCAATTTAGTTTCCCTGCTTAGGGAGCTACAATTCACAGGCACAGGTTTTAGTTCTCATATGCGTATGACTGAGGTGAAGAGAAATGTCACACAGATTCCAAGTAAGGAACTAGATTTGAGCACTGAAAGTCACACCCAGTTTGGGAGCAAAAATTCTGAAAAATTCTTTATTTGGAGCAACATAGGAGCTAATTCCCATGAAAACTCAGGAATCTGTACCTAAATAAATATTTTGGATGTCCAGTGGTCTGGGGCATAACAACATATTCTGCGTAAAAAGAGTTCTAAAATCTCAGTGGTCTTCTACACACACATTTCTTTCTTGCACCCTGTGGGGTGGGTGTAATATCTCTGTTTCAGGCTGTAGATCAGGCTCAGGTCAACTCTTCATAGCTTTCATTTCAGGACTAAAGCTGAAGAAGCAATCACTATTTATGATGTTTTAATTTTTCAAGGTGCAGAGCAGGATAGCTAGAGGGCGAGGCAAAACCAGGCAAGTCCATACAAGCATATTTAAAGTGAGCTTACCTTCCACTGGACAAAACAAGTTACGTGGCCAAGCCCAAAGTCAACGAGCCTGGGAATTTTGGCAAGAGTGAAGGTAAAGAGAGAATTCTAAACACTACCGCAATATCGTTATCCCCTCAAAGGTGAAAGACAAGTTGGTGCACTTGTATGCTCCTAAGGAGAAAGAAAAAGTCAAAATACTTGTGGTAAATCTTTTAGGATCTCAGAGGCAACATATACATTACATTTGATGCTATGACTTTAAAACAATCTGAAACTGCCATCTTTCAGCGGGGTCATTGTTGAGAGAAAATTCTCTAGGAGTCTTGAATTTCTTTACTTCCTGTAAGCAAGGCACTAACTGCCCTTTATTCCAGGATAATCTTTCAAAGAATTTTTGTATAGCAAACAATGTTGGAAGTTAGAGATACTGTCTCTCTCTTACATATATCTTATATTAATTTAAACTATCCTTCTTATTTATTACTTTTCAGAATTATATATGTCCAATCAAGCTTGTTAATTACATTGTTCTTACAGATTTTTTTGTCTGCTTGACCTATCAACTGCTGAAGAGAGGTACATTAAAATTATCTATTATGATGGTACATTTGTCTGTTTTTCCTTGTGATTATATCTCTTTTTGAGCTATGTGTTTTAAGGATACATCACTAGGTCATAAAAGTTTAGAATTGTAATAAATGTTCTTGCTATGTACAGACTTGCTTTATAATAATGTTCTTTTTATTAGCCTTTTGCGGCAAAATTTCTGCAGCCTCTGCTCACAGATTGACTCGTCTGGTTCTAAGTTTCTTGTTGGAAAGTGGTATAAACAAACACTGCAGGTGGCTCACAAAACCTCAGGCAGATATTTCTTTTATAGCTGAGGTCCCAACAGTGACAATGTAATCCAGAAGTCTGAAGTTGTGATG
This sequence comes from Stenella coeruleoalba, assembly GCF_951394435.1. Classification (NCBI taxonomy): domain Eukaryota; kingdom Metazoa; phylum Chordata; class Mammalia; order Artiodactyla; family Delphinidae; genus Stenella; species Stenella coeruleoalba. Next base: position 44,359,147 of record NC_137164.1, read on the forward strand.
ATAGCTTCTTGATTCCCCAGATTTCAGAAGTGATAGAGCTTGGAGCTCCTTTGGGAAGTCAATTCGGAGACATTGTTCTGGCAGTCGTTCCCAGATTCTATACTATATCACCCAACAATTTTAAACACCTAATTAATTCCCTCTGTTAAATTTCTTTCTTTTTAAACTATCTAGAGTAGATTCTGTCACTGAAACTCACATAATATAGTAACTGGTAACACCACTCTAGTGATTGGAATCTGGGCTTGGTGCCTAGTTGGTCTTGAAACCAGCATATTCATTTACTTCCAGGTAGAGTACCAGTAGTTTGTACATGAAAGCTGTGAATAAGTTGCCTAAATTTTCCCTCTTGATTCCCCTTTGGCAGACCAAATGCATGCTGCCACACCACCGTGCTGAGAATGAAGACTGTAGTAAGACCATGAGAGTGAATGACTGTTTCATCCACTGGAAAGTTTAAAGTTGCTATAACAGGATAGACTTTAAATCTTAAGTTCTTGACTAAAGGCATAGTAGAAAGAAGGAAGTTTCTATGACTGCCCTAAAAGACAATCAGAGCCAGATGCTCTGGGTTGAGAAATTACAGCATATTCAGAGAGCCTTCTGTTATCTTAAATACTAATTGGAGCACACACTGGAAAAGAATTAAAGGCTGATATTGAGAATATTGATAGTTTAAAGGATTTATCTGATTCAGCTTGCCTTCAACCCCCCACCCCACCTGTCAGCGCCTCTGTAGGGCCTTCACCAGAGTCAGATGTCAGCGTGCCATGTCCCAGGGGACCCGACATTTACACATAATGAGAAATGCAAGATTATGCTAATATACATTGGCAAAAAATTTCACAATATTGTGTGAGTCATTGATAGAATACAAGACCATAAAAGAAAACACATAGATTTGGATTGGTTGAATTTATTGATGTGAAAATATATGTCAGACCTCTATGCTGTCCAATAGAAATGTAATGTGAACTCTATATATGTAATTTGACTTTTCTAGTAGCCACATAAAAAGTAAAAAACAATAGGGAAATGAACTTTAGTATTATGTTTTATCTATCCAATGTGTACAAAATACTCTCATTTCCAAATAGAATCAATATAAAATATTAAACATATATTTTACATTGTTTTTACTACCTCTTCAAAATCCAGCATGATTTTCCACTTACAGCATATCTCAATTCCAATGGTAAGTTTTCAGCAGAAATATTCGATTTGTTTAAATATAATAAAACTTATAGTTGAGAAAGTAGAATCATATCCCCCAAGACTTTCCAAATATACTTAAAAGTTTCATAAAAGAATCAAATACCAAAATATTATTTTCCATTAGTATTTACAATTTTAATGAAACTAATTTATCATTATTGCAAGAATTGTTTTGATTTTGAAGCAAAAAATTTTAAAAATTACTTCTATCCAAGTTAAATAAATTCAATAATTCTTGTACCAAAATAACATTATTATTGATTTGTATAATGAAAAATTTTAATTTTAATATAAATCTGTGTACCAGCCTAGCTAAGACACAAATAAACTCTTCCTTTTCTTGGAACTTTAAATTTAGCTTGTTCATGAGCAGTATGATGTTGGTGAAATATGGAAATCACATTGCCCTTTTTTCTTTGATGATTCAGTATATAGAAAGCATTTCTTTTGTTCCAAGAACATCTTGACTTGTAGTGAATAGTACAATAAATCACAGTGCATTTTTAATAGGTTTTAAAAGCTCTATTTTTTCTTCCCCTTTGCTTTCTTTTTCCAAGAGGAAAGAGAAGGGAAAAACAGGTGCAATTTGTAGTGATTGGCAAAAACCTCCATATATTCACACAATTTTATTTTTATTTTTAAATAAATTATTTAATTTAATAAAATAAATTCCTATTTTTAAATTTGCAACAATAATTTTAAAAGCTCTCATGTGAGAGTCTTCTCTTCAAGTGAAAGATTGGGGAAAAAACTGAGATAGGGGATAACCAAGCTGTCTCAAAATGAAGAGATATCTCAGTCAAAAACTAATATTACCCAGCAGAACTTCTATAAGTGTTCAAAAGTCTAGAATTTTTTACTTAAGGAGTTGGGATCGAGTCAACAAGTCCCAAATCAGTCCTTCTATATTAAAAAGAGACAAAGGGAGAGTCTAATGAGATTAAACTCATAGCCACAGAGATGATGAGAGCCAGAGACCTAGGTCTGTAAGCAGCAACTTCCTTTGTTTCATGTTGAATACCTTCATCTAGTTATTAGTTCTTCCTCCAGAAATCTGTCAAACAATGAGGGACTGGAGTTTTAAAAGGTGTATGGCCACAGAAAGAGATCTAGTGCTGAGCCAGTGAAAAGGTGAGATAATGAGATTGACATTGCTGACATCAAAAACCTGGTGAGAGAAAGATTAGTTTACAATCAAATTACTCTCATATTCACTTACAGCCAAATAAGTAAAGAGGCCACCTGTATTTTCCTCATGAGTAATGGCATGGAGATGATTATAATAAACACATGTTTTAGGCAGAAAGGCATCCAGTGGAAGTTGCTAGACATACGGGTTGTTTGAGGCTAGGCAAGATTCTCCTAAATGAATGATTCACCCATAGTAATGACGCTAAGTCATTACTGAGTTTCAGTTTATATCTATTTTCATTTTTTCCAATCTGTTGCAGTGCAATTGAAGTGGCGATATATTGTGTTGTTGTTCTAAAATATTGTTTTAAGTACATAATTCTACTCCATTTGTGCCAGGAAAATGCCCAGACACCTTCATTAGAAATAAAGCAAATCTGTTCAACAGTACTCTGAACAGCAGGCACTATATGCTTTATGGAACAGAAAAGCTTTAACAAACCTTATCTTGTACAATATTCATTCTGCCTATGTCTGTTTATGTTCTCAAACTTTCTGAAAATGTGGGCGCAACAACAAAGTAGTGTTTAGCTACCCTCCTCTCTTGGCCAGGTGGTTGATTGCATGGTTGGGCATCCTTTTTTGCAGGTGGTATACAAAATCATATACACCAGCTGCTCAGCCTACTGAGTGATACTTTGCTAAATGACACAGCCCCAGCCATACATAACAACATAAAATGATGCTACACTGATATCTTCACTAGATTCATTTAGCTCTGAAAAGAATTCTCTAAGAAAGACATTTCTGTGCCTTCATTTCTGTTTCATGCTGGGTAATGTTGGCAAGAATTATTCATGGCACATGTGAACAATTCAAAAAAAAATATTGTAAGAAAACAACAAGGCAGCTTTGCAGAGGTGCGCTATCCACTTGATGACTTGGCATGCTGCCCCTGGTGCTTGGCATGGCACCCTGGCGGCTGGCACAAGGGATGCTATATATCCCTGCCATTGGGCCTCTGCTACGCTACTTGCTGTGCACGATCAATATCGACCAACTGCATAAACAACCGGATGAACCTTGTATCTGAGGGATAGCAAATAGCATTTGAATCATTTTACATAAATCTGAAAATGTAATCGTGGTTGACATTCCTATTAGTATTATATCTGAGCGCGATGATCATAATTGAATAACATTAAATTTAATTTATTGAACAGCAGTCCACTGCCCGCTTTACTGTGACTATGATCTGTGTAATGAAACCAGCAGTACGAAAAATTCTCTCAGTTTGTACATTTCCTGGACAGCAGCCAAAGTATTTATTGCTATTTATGCAATTAATGGTTATATTGATTCTTTTTTTTCCCCTACTAAATAGTAAAGTTGTGCTATGTTTTCTTAGCTCATCAAGGTTTGTTTCAGCTGTAATTAATATGACTAGAAGAATAATACTCAATTGTTCTTAGTAACTGGTTTTTGTGTCTGCAACATTTGCAACTTACACATTGGTTTCTTGTTTGAGATGATTAAATTGATAGTGGCTCTATTGCCAAAATAGTCCCATATGCTGAAGTATGTTTTATTAATGTGCAAAAATCAGAAGGTAAAACTCCACTAGCCAAAAGTCTGTGGTGGTTAATCATCTGTTCTTCCAGCTAATTTCATAATCCTCAATGTGACAATCAATTCATCATGCTGAAATGGCAAATTCATATAAATCATATTTCCAAGTCTACATGCAGTCAATAAAATACATTGCATATTTCCGATAAATTATGTGATATAATGTTAGTTTATTTTTCAAATTAAAAACTTTAACTACCCTATGTCTTTATCTATTGTGCCTATAAAGTAATGAGCCTCATATTGATGTATCTAGAAAATCACAGCATGCACAGGAAAGAAGGTTTGAAGTCTTCTGACTTGAGAAGAATTCATAGGAATAATAGAGACTCCATCTCCTCTAAGACAACCAAATGTTTGAATATCATTTCCTACTTTGTTCTCATTACTTACTGGCTAGAATTCAAATATCTTTCTTAGTATATTTTCCAACTTGGAACAGGGAGGTATAAGGAGGAAGATCAGAATTAGCATCCTTTTGTATATGCTTGCTACTGAAGCAATTAGAATAATCTGCATCCCAGTGTGTATGCTCTTGTATTTTTCTTTTCTTTCAGTCCCACCCATCGCCCTATTATCAGGGGGTTAGAGTGAACACTTTACAACTCCTTTCTTTCTTTTTAAACTTCTTCTCTAAAATCTATTTAGTGTCCATAATAAGAACTTAAATATGGTAATATAGAGTTCCAAGCCATCTCAGTTGGTCACATGATTCATAACCATGGTTTCCTTCTCTACGTAACAGAATTGTGGAGAGAAGAGACTTTCTACATTTAGTAGATACAATCCTTAAGTTCTTAAATATGAAGTTTGGATGAGTCAGTCTAAATTTATTTTATAAATTAAAATAAATGTATTAAATTATGCAGCATTTCAGAACACTGAGTTCTCCCTACAGGAGGATCTGTCCAAACATACTTAGCACTAGGAAATTCAGCAGGAAGAACATGATATTTAATGAAAATAGTCTGAATCGTGAGTTTATTCCCCTCCTCTTTCTGTTTTCTGTCTGCTATTTCTGATAAACCCGTTGTAGTATTGTACTTTGCTTTTGAATTTTAGATCAACTATCATCCTTCTAAACACAGCACATCACTTAAGTGATCTGGCCCTAATTCATCGTCTACTTCAATGTCATGGTGGTCCTTGGGTCTGACACATAATTCTTCTTGTTGGGAGGAGAGCCCATGACTCAGTTTCTGCCAAGTTCCTTTATGAAAAAAGCAATGCAGCACCTGCCATACATAGTCTGATTTTGTTGAAAATAAAAAGAAGGAAGACATTTCAGGGTCATATGTGGAATCGTGAGTGTAAGTAACATATTTTGTGGTAACACATTGCCATTCAACAAGTTGTGCCTTTCTCGAAACGTAATTACTAATACTTATATAAGAGAAATAAGTAAGTTGAAAGTCAAAAGGATGGCTACATATAGAGATAGAGATAGAGATAGATATGTGATATATAGCCAAGAACGTCCATAGTAGAGCTGGAGTCGCTATATTAATATGGGATAAAATAGACTTTAGGACAAGAAATATTACTATAGAAAAAGAGTGACATTCATAATGACATAAGGATAAACCCATGAAGAACATATAGATGTTTATACACCTAACGACTGAGCCCAAAATATTTGAAGCAAAAGCTGATAGAATTGAAAGTAGAAATAGGAAATTCATCAATATTCCTCACTCTAAATAGTTTATAAAACACCTAGACAAAACTAGGCAAAAATCAGCAAGGATATAGAAGACTGAACAACATTATTAACCAAATTGATAAACTGTAAAAACTGATATTTTAAATCAATTCACCCAAAGACTGCAGGATATAATTTTTTAAAATTGTGTATGACATATTCAACTGGATGGCCTACATGTTGGACAACACAAGTGTGGATATATTTTAAAAGACTGAAATTGTATAAAATATGTTTTACCAACCAGAATTAAATTAAACAGCTTCTACAAAAGGAGAAAGTAAGTACGATCCAGTATTCTACTTTAATTTTTCCCCAAAACCTATATTTGTGAGTAAATTACAAGCCAATTTGCTGAAAGTGGATGTTTATTTCACCTTAAGGAGGTATTACAGGGAGAAGCTAAAATGGTAGGCTGGTTAGAAAAGAGAAGCAATTTTTATGTAGAGTAATGTGGGAAGACTCAGTGGCATAATTTTGAAATTTGAGGCTCCAAGGACTATTGTGCCAACACTACTCACCTAAACTTCTGCACCCAGAATTGTTCTTTATGTGCACGTTGCCTCTTTGCAAGTCTCTAAATTCCACAGGAAACATTGACCTATACAAAAAGATTTTTGATTGGAATAACTATAAATTAAGGAGAAAAGTTTGTCTCTAATTAGTGGTTGAGGTTCCATTGATTTACATGTACCTTATATATAATGTTAGAAATGCAAAAGAGTTTTCTAAAGATCTAATATATATAAAAAACTATTTCAAAGATTTTTGATTCATTATTATTTACTATAGATGACTATACTGAAATTGGAAATCAGGAAGCTGTTAGATGTTGAGTATTTGCAAATATTAAAAAATAAAATATGTATATGTGAGGAAAAATGTATTGCAGCAGGTCTGTTTTATTCTGTTCTTGCTTATCCCTGTAGCCATGGTGATCACACTTAGTCAAACTCTGAGAAGTAGTCAACTGGAATTTTCCTGTAGTTGCCGGCAGATGATGCTATTCTATTTACCCAAAGCGGTACATCAAGATGGACCAGGTTGTTAGCAGTTCAGAGTGAACACAAAGATTCAGGGCTGTGCCTGTGATGCCTGGATTGGGGTTTGCACCATGGCTGGTCACATGGTAGGTAGGTGACCAGCTCCTTTTAAGAAATTTGAACCCAAAGTCTAAGCAGGCTTTCCTGGGCAAGGACAGCTCACACAATTCCCTGCATTTTGATTGTAGAGAAAAAAAGATACATCTTTGGAGGAAGGACAAGAAAGCCCATGTTTGACTACTTCAGTCTTTGCCTATGTATCTTTTCCTGGATGTTCCTTTATTGTATCTTTTCTATAATAAATATAAGTTATGAGTATTATTATTTTGAGTATTATTGTTATTTTGAGTAACATAAGTTTTACAAGCTAGTGGGACCATGGGACCACTGAGACAGTAAATTTCATAATTTCATAAATTGTTTATTATAATTAGAGTGATATAGTAGAATATATATACTTCATAGAATTATTCCTAGTTAATTTTTCTTTCAAAACCGTTAAAATACTCATATGACATACTTAGGGTAGCTGAATTCACAGATACAGAAAGTAGGATGGGGGTTGCCAGGGACTGGGGAGAGGGGGGTCATAGGGAGTTGTTGTAAAATGGATACAGAGTTTCAGTTTTGCAAGACAAAAGATGTCCTATGGATATATGGTGGCAACGGTTGCACAGCAATGTGAATATACTTAATGCCACTGATATGTATGCTGAAAAATGGTTATAATGGTAAATTTCATGTAATCTATTTTATTGCAATTTTAAAATATACTTTATAATTTAAAAATTAACAATATTTTAATATCATAATGCTTAACATTGGTTGGAGTCACTGAATAAATATCTTTTCTTTCCTGTATTTAATCACTTTTACTTCAATTCCAATGACTGATTAGCTAAGGTCCCATATGATAACTAATGTGTTTGAATAATTAAAACTTTCCAAGAATGAATAATTCACCCTTTCTCAGTCCTACTCTGTCTCCCCTATTTCAGACCTACATCTACTTCCTGAGGATACTTTCTAACTGCCCCCTACATCACATGTCCCTATGAGACCAGAGGGTCTGGTTAAGTCCATGTCCCTTTCTTGTTTAAATATCTCCTTTGACTCCTCAAAGCCAATTGTAATCTATTCTAATCCCTATAGTCTAGTCTTCAAAAATGTTTATTACCTGGCCTCATGTTACTATTTTTTCCTTCTGCGAAATATTCTATTTCCAGTCCTGAACTTCTCACTGTTACCCAAGCATGCTATTCTCAATTTATGCCTCCAAGACTTCCTCTGAATCTCTGTAAAGAATTAATTTTTCCCTATTTAATGATGTGAGAGAAGGTAATATTTGACAGGGTACATTAATGTACCAGACCTGCTTCAACTATCACCTCCTCTGTGAAGCCCTCCCTACACAAGTTTCTTCCAGAATTAGCACTGATTAGCACACTATCTTCCAAAAGCTTGTGGTCTATTCTTCCTTTAAAGTAATATAACAGCTGCATGATTATTCTCAATTTTTTTTTCTTTAACCTTACGAAAGGAGAATTATTCTTTTCCACCAGGTTGTTGTTAGTCTTGGTCATGTTATTTGGTCTGGCCAGTAAAATATAAGTGGAATTGACATGTATCCCTTCCAGGCAGGAAGTTTAAAGTCAGAAATATTCCACAGAGAGGCTGTTCCTTTAGCTCAAGTTCCATAGTGAAAATGACCTAGAGGAAAACCACAGCCTTAGTTGTGGAGATGACAGCCTTAGTTTTTATAAACCACTACGATTTGGGGGTCATTTGTTATGACTTAGATACAAGTCTTATCAATGTTCTGTTTTATTTATTTGTTTATATGGCCGGCTTTTCACACTAAACCATAAGCTTCAGAGTATCAGAAATTGTTTTTTATGTTTGTTATTTCAGTGCCTAGCACTGTGTTCATAGATATTAAATACACTTTTTTTTGTATGAGTGGACAAATAGATGAAAGAAGTGATAAAGCTTTGGAGCGACTTCAGCCATTAGTGTTCTGTTCAATTATGTGGAGTTATTTTTCACTGCATCAGAAACATTGCTTACTCAGTATTCATATATATGAGTGTTTTCATCAACTGGTTTGTTGGGTTAATGATTTGGTCATTCCTTGAAGAGACAGTGATTTAACCTAATAGAGATCAAAGCTACTGATGTTGCCTGAATTTAGATTAGATAAGTATTGTACCTTTCTAGTGTGTGTTTCACCATTTTGTTTATGGAGTGTGAAATATATAGCCTTGTGCTGTTTCTGCACCCTTCAGCCATGCATAGCCAACAATATACTGTACGCCCCATTTCTGCTAACCTTGGCAAATTAGCAGAGGTATTTGGGTAATCAGGCAGTTGAATGTTTGTGTATTTTATCACTTTTTATGAAAAGGGAAATGTGTTAAGGAGGATTAAACAGAAGGATAACTATAAGTGGCTTGTATCTAGAAAACTGCTGTGGTAAAAAGAAAATAAATAAAAGTGATGTCAACTACTTTATTAAAATATTGAATTTCATTCATAAGATGATAGGACAAAATCAAAATTATACAGGTTTTTTTTTGTCATTAAGAGAGAAGAGAAATATTTGTTTCCCTTTTGTCTTTTATATTTGAGAGCACTGGACCACATTTAATTCCCTGTGACTAGCTATCTGTATTTTTCTTAGCTAAGATTGCAGTCCTTTGAGAACAAAGTTGACAGCTTTGAGCTGACAAAGAATCATTATAATCAGTGCTGAAGATATGAAATCACAATGAGAAAGAATTCATGTTTACAGTAGAAGGGACCACACACTGTGATAGTTTGCATTAGAAACACAGCAGGTGTAGTATGAAAAACTGAATCACAGTAGAGGATTTGAAGACCTCATGATATGAAAAGGTCATTTTTGTTCAAGCAACTGTCTACTGTGTTAACATGAAAATAAAATATTTCTGTCAAACTCTGCAGAAGATAACAAATTGTATATCCATGAACTCAAAGTTTCCATAGTGTTTGTGCAAAATTATATTAATTATTTACCTTAATGTTAACATCATTCAAGGGCTAGATACAAAAGAAATTGATGAAAAACATTATAGATGACATTACATATGTGCAAGAAAGAAAATAATAAATTATAAATGGTAGATCTTAAAAATATATAAGAAAACAAAATCACTCAGGCGTTCTTCAATTGTAAAGGGGTGGACCAGGCTACAGATATGAAGGTGTGACAAAGTTTAAAAGAAAGAGTGAAGCCCTATGTTCAAGTGATAACAACTCACCGTAACCATTAGGGTTAGGGTGTGTCGAATGTAATGGCATCATTTAAATTCTACTCTTCTTACCTGGCAAAGGGAAAGTGGTTATGTAAGGAAACTTAGATTACTTGTCCCTAAAAAAAATCATCAAGTAAATGAATTGTCATTCTGTTTGAAATTTGAGTAACATTTCTTTTTTCAATTTTTATTTTATATTGGAGTGTAGTTGAGTAACAATGCCATATTAATTTCAGGTGTACAGCAAAGTGATTCAGTTATTCATATACATGTATCTATTCTTTTTTAAATTCTTTTCCCATTTAGGTTATTACAGAATATTGAGCAGAGTTCCCTGTGCTATACAGTAGGTCCTTGTTGGTCATCTACTTTAAATATAGCAGTAATATTTTTCTTCTTGTCTTTCACTCATTCATTGTTCATCAATGATTTATAAAAGGCTTGCTATATCCAGGCACTAGAGAATCATGGAGGTATAGAACATGATCTCTCCTTCTGAGGAACTGACAGACTAATGAAAGGGATGAACATATAAACATTACTACAGCAATGTCATTAGAGACATAGGAGCCACGAGGAAGAGATCACCTAACTCTTCCAGAGCCGCCAAAGATTCACAGAGGTGTTGACATTAGAGTGGAGGATTTTTCTGTGGGTCCTTGCTCACCAGGTAAAGAAATGGGTCATTTACAGTTGAGAGAACATTACATAAAATGCATAGAGAGAGCAGTAAGCAGTTTATCGAAACTGGCTTTCAGAGTGTTTGTGGAAATGGCTACATGGAAACAGAAGAGCAGATGGAAGCCAGATGACAATTTTTATTCTGTTCAATGAAAAGTCATGGTAGGGTATAAAGCAGGGAAGCGATATTAACAGGTTTCCATTTTTAAGAATTTGAAAGGTTTTTCAGAGGAAACTAAATATTTCAGGTAAAAAACGTCGGAAACCTCATACTCTCATTTTCTCCACTGCTAACATTTTCAGTACTTCAGAAATATTCCTTTTAAAGTTCAATTGCCTAACAACAGCTTGAAAGTATTATTATTCTTTCACTAACATATCCTGTGCAATAATGATTCAAGCCAAGGTAAAACTAATAGTGAAATATCTGGTACTAACCTTTTGGGAAGGTTGGTAATTTCCAGGTAACTAACGTCCAAAAAACACCACCAGAGCATAGCTTAGATTATCTGTAAGATACTTAACACGCCAGTCTTAGTAGAAAGATGAAGAGGTATAGTGAGAAATGGCCTTGAATTTTTCCTGGGCCATTCTAATTCTTTAGCCCACTGTCCCTAAAATACTACATGCCATTCTGTAGTGTTGGACACTCAGGGATCTTTTGTCATCTTTCCTCTTGTGCCTGTTGCTTTGGATCAGTTTTTAAATCAAATTCCAAGCTTTGTTAACTATTATTATTTTAGATGGACTACAAAGTCCATTTAAAAAGGCTCCACGGGCCAAATGATGTCTTTAAATATTTGTAAGATTATTCTAGTGCTGCTTTTACCTCTTTTACCCATTAGTGAGTCTAAGTTCTCAGTCTAGCTGCATTTCTAAAAATTACAATATCCACTTAGATACCAAAAACACTGCACTCTCCTCAACCCTACCTCTTGAGTATCAGATTATTTACTCTCCTGGGCCAATGCTATATGTCCCTATTCAATAATTTGGCATATAATCCTTTTTCCAGATTAAAAATCTAATAAAAAATTGGAAGATTTTCACAACTTGGTGGGGGAAAATTTACGAGCAAGAGAAAATATAAACATTTCTTATAGTAATAACACAATTATTAAGATTTGACAGTTTTAACCATATGGGAGACATTAATGAAAATTATCAATGAAAATCACAAATTCACTTTTCAAACTTCTCCTTTCTTGTAGTTTTCAGTTTGACACAGTTCCTTAATCCAGTCCTAAACATTCAGTTAAAACATTAACACATTACGGTAAAGTGAAGAACAACATTAATTTCAACTTTCTGTTTTTCTCTCTCTTAATGAAAGTGAATTCAGTTTTATTTAATGAGAAATTAATAATTTTACCATATTCAAAAGTAGTTTGAAGTTCTTATAAAGCGCACTTTCTACTATTCAAGCAGATTTTTTAAAAGACAATTAATCTATGGCTTCATTAGGTAATTCTAAGATCAGTATATTTGAACTGGAAATATGGTTGAAAAGGAGACACAGTATGGCTGCCTGCTTTTATTAACATATGTGAATTTCATACTTTTTTTCATTCCTTCATTCAACATCCATTTGACACTCAGGAGTCAAACATTATGCCAGGTACTTCTTGAGAGAGTTTACTCTAGTAAAGGAAGATACAGATGAACACAAATACTTCTAATAAAATCTTATAGGTGAATACTAGGATATTGTAGGAGCACAGTTAGTTCTTTTTTCCATATAGTCTAATAGGAAATAAAAGCTTAAAAATAACTAGAGATATGGGAACATATGTATATGTATAACTGATTCACTTTGTTATAAAGCAGAAACTAACACACCATTGTAAAGCAATTATACTCCAATAAAGATGTTAAAAAAAAAACCTAGAAAATAAATTATTACACTTGTGGTAATAACAAAAGGAGAAATACAAAGTATTAGTAAATCATTTTAAAGAGAACCAATTAAATAATGTATAAGTTGCATTGTATAATTCACAACAAAATTTTGTATATAACATCTCTCTTTTTTTCCTAATTGTTGACACTGTGTCAGATGCTCTATGACCTAACAATCACTGGTGTAGGTGTTAATAATCATTATCCCATTTCATTCCTACTTCAGATCTCTGAGGTAGCCATTATTATAGCCATGTTACTGATGACTGAATGCAAGATTAGAAAAATTAAACAATTTGTGAAAATTCACTTAACTATTGGTATTAAAACAGAGATCCAAATCCAAAATTATCTGACTCCAAATCTTATTCTCTTCCCACTGATTGTAAAGTGAACAAGGTAGAGATTATTCTTCTTCTATTTACAAATGAGGAAACAGATTTAGACTAATTAATTTGCCCAAAGTAAATTAGAAGGTATGTATGAAACCTGGCTTTCTGGCTTAACATTTAAAGACTTTTCATTTCAACTCATCAGCTCTACTGATTTTTCTGTGTTGTATGTTAGCATTTTAAGTAAACTAATGAGGTGAATAAAACTTGACATACATTTTCTTACTTAGTTTACCTGAATGCAAAGTAATGAAATTTCCTAGCATTTAATGTATTTATCACATATGCACATTTGAAAGTTTCCGCTCTACTTCTATAGAACAAATGAACAAAACTAAAAACAACTCCCCTACTCACAAAAATGAATAATTAATAATCAGTTTTTATTCATAACACTTCACAATTGATACCAAGCTATCATGAAACCATGTTCCAATAACTTATTTATTTTCAAACCCAAGTTATTGGGTTTCATGAAGAGCAAATGAAGTCTTAACCTAGATTTAAAATTTTTGAAAATCAGAAGTCAGAGCACAGTAGAGTTAGGTGGGTATCCATATGAAGGGTCAGCCTGGTGAAGAATATCAGAGCCCAAGAAGAGTAAAAGGCATGCCCACAGGGGGACATGGTCTGGAGTGCTGGTGCCCAAGTGGTGTAAGAAGAGTGTCCTCACAGCCGGAAGACCCAGAACAGTAATGAGAACATCTACTGAAGGGCTATGGTGGCATTTAAATAAATAATGATTGTAACCTTTGAATTAAAAAAAGAAACCTAAAGTCCACTCTTAACAATAAATAAATAAATGAATAAATTGAAAGTTTGTTGACAGATGTGATAATTACATACTTCTAAGTACTCCTTACAAAACTCTTATGAATTACCAAAGGAACAACAGTAAATTCCCAGTTCGAGAAGCCTGGAAGACAGTACAATACTCAGTCAGAGTGAATATCATCAGTAGTGGCGAAAATCAAAATCATTCTCCATCTGATAAATGCAATGGGAAGAACTATTGTATCACTTCTGTGGTATTCTGCCAAATGCACTGTACCTAAATCTAATCATGTGGACGTTTAAGACAAACCCACATTGAAAGGCATTCTAATCTGCCTGCAATCTTCAAAAGTGTTTAAGTTCATGAAAGTCAGTAAAAGACTGAGCAACTTACAAAATAAAGTCAACTAAAAATATATGGCAGTTAAATGGAGCACGTGATTTTGAATTTTATTAGGTTTCATTTGCTGCCATATAAACTACCACAAACTTAGTGGCTTAGAGTGCCTTAAATTTATTATCTTCTATAGGTCAGAATTCCAACACAGGTTCATCCCAGCCAAAGTCAAGGTATTGGCAATGCTTTTTCCTTTTTGAAGGCTCTAGGGGAGGATCCAGTTCCTTGTTCATTCAGCTGTTGGCAGAATGTAGTTCCTTACACACAGCCGCCTACATCTCAGAATCAGCAACTGGATGTGGTCAAAGTTAAATCCTTCTCCTGCTGCCATCTCTTACTCTCTGACCACAGCTGGAAAAGGTTCTCCACTGTTAAGGATTCGTGAGATCAGGTTGAGTTTACCTGGGTCGTTCAGGTTAATATTCTTTTTGTAGCGAAAATTGAGGAGAGAGAGGATGATCATGTCCCAGGTCTTGGGTGAGTCCCTAGGATGGGCCATGTCGAGTGAGGGTCCTTGGCTTTGCACAGGGAAGAATTCAAGAGCAAGTCATAGTAAAGTGAAAACAGGTTTATTTAGAGAGATACACATTCTATAGACAGTGTGGGCTATCTCGGAAGGCAAGAGGCAGCCCCAGGGCATGAGGTCTTCTCAGAAAGTGAGAGCGTCCCAAGGTGTGGAAGTGGTTAGTTTTTATGGGCTGGGTAATTTCAGAGGAATATTCTAACTCATTGGAGAAGGGGTGGGGATTTTCAGGAACTGAGGCATCATCCACTTTTTGGCCTTTTATGGTCGGGCTCAGAACTGTCCTGGTGCCTATGGGGGTGTCATTTAGTATGCTAAGGCATTACAATGAGCATATAATGAGGCTCAATGTCTACTGGAAGTAGAATTTTCCTCCATCTTCAGCCTAGGAGGTTCTAATTGGTTTTTGTGGTATCCTTTTCTTTTTAATGGTTGTGTCATTCTTTTAATGGTTGTGCCCTGTCCCCTTCCTTCCTGTCTCACTCTCACTTCAAGTTCCCTAACCTTAATCACATTTTGCTATGTAAGGAAATATATTCATAGGTTCCAGTCATTACCCAGAACATCTTTAAAGGCAGGTGTGTGTGGGGTGGGAGGCAGAGGGGAATTCTGTTCACTACAGGCATCTTTTTGCTCTAAAGAACATTATTGGGTAAATTGGCAAGAGTATAGGTAGTTTTAAAATTTTAAGCAAGTCCCACTGATATTGAGTGACTGTGGTCAAATAGATAGCCTTCTGAGGGATACACCAAGATGACTTGATCTTTGTAAGGGACAGGAGAGTACCAGAGATCAGTTTTGCCTCATGTCCATATTTTTGTAGTATGAGCTTAAGCAGCATGAGTTAGCTAAGCTGTTTATTGACACTAACTGCTAGCTTATATTTTTAGAACTTTTTACATTCATTTTATCCAACTGTTACACAATAAGTTTTGTTGTGGAAAGGTAAGATAAGAATAACTATATTGGCATTGACATGTATACATTGATGTGTATAAAATTGATGACTAATAAGAACCTGCAGTATAAACAAACAAACAAACAAACAAAACAACTAATACTAAACTTTCATTGGGTTATTTGTATGGAAATATGTTAATATAAATGTTTCAGACATTACATGTAATTTCTAAAAATTTTATATGATCTGGTATAATGTTATAAGTCATAATTCTAGTTATTACTTTAAAATGTATATCTCAGAAATAACTAAAAAAAAAAGAATAACTATAGCCACTCATTCTTATCTCTTATGCTGAGATTTCAATTAAAATTCTATATCTCAATTAGGGCATTTACAAAGCAGACTTGGCTTACAAAATTCCTGTAAGAAGGTATATTAAATCTGGGAAAAACTTTTGGTTGGTTTCTTTTATTTAATGTCATACCTATATTAAAGAAAAATAAACTCTTAGAGTAGACAGCCTTTGTTTTTGTTTTTTACAATTTGCTTTAGCTATTTACATTGGAAATTCATTTACAGGCAAGAACGGTTTCACTAATCCCAATTTTCACTGTATTTTGCCAACTGAAATAGAAATCAGGTCCAAAACCCCAGAAGACTAAAGTAATTAACCTGAATATCACATTGAATCAGCTTTGCTAATACAGGTTCCCTGTAAATAATGCATGATTTTTTAAAAGAGATCAAAACAACAATGAGTAAAGTAGACCATTACCCATTTATAGATGTGTAAGTTGGTGGGTCTGTCTGTAAGTGTTTGCATGTGGGGTGTGTGTGCGTGTATGTGTCTGTACAGCAAAAGTCATAAAAATTTATATGCTGATAAATACTATAAATGTCTAATTTTTGGACCTGAAGAAGCTTCCTCATAATTGCTTCAAATCATTAACAAAGAGAAATTAAACAAAACATATAATGTTATAAAAATAACTTGCTATTCACCAGGGAAAGAGAAATGATTAGGACAATTTGCTTTCTACATTCTACTTTGTACCTTAATTTCTGCTTAAGTGTAATAATATACAAACCATTCATTAATTTTTTAATGTGTTGATTACACACTTTTGCCTGTTTTATTTATTTTTAAAATATTTATTTATTTTTGGCTGCGTTGAGTCTTTGTTGCTGCGAGCAGGCTTTCTCTAGTTGAGGCGAGCAGGGGATACTCTTCGTTGCGGTGCACGGGCTTCTCATTGTGGTGGCTTCTCTTGTTGCAGAGCATGGGCTCTAGGCACGCGGGCTTCAGTAGTTGTGGCGCGCAGGCTGAGTTGCTCCACAGCTTGTGGGATCTTCCCGGACCAGGGCTCGAAGCCGTGTCCCCTGCATTGGCGGGTGGATTCTTAACCACTGCACCAGCAGGGAGGTTCATTTTGCCTGTTTTAGCTTTTAAATATTTTACAAGAGATATTGTTCCAAAAATAATCATTTCAGAAGCCATATTAGAATCACTGAAAAATAGAGTAAAAAGTAAATTTCAAAGAGATAAAGTGATTTACTTGATGTTATGTTTAATAAACACCTGAATTGATAAGAGCAGTTTTAGAATTCCAACCCTATATTTTTTTCCACTAAATCATAAAATTGTGAAGCAAAAACTGAGTACAGAAACTATAACCAAGCTTTTTGTATGACTAGTAATTAAGCTAATTTAGAAAATGCATTTTCTTTCTAAATGGTCAACTTTTTTGACAATTTTTTGCTAGCATGATTTCATTGAACTTTTGACTATAGTGTATTTTAAGTTTTTAAAAGTTTTGCTCTCTTATTCACTTTCTCTGATGGAAATCATAAAGAATGCTAAAATCACACATTTTGTAAAGAAGAGTGGAAAATCTAGTTATATTTTGTTCATATTTCATGGTCTTGTTATCAGTTGGTGTCACTAAGGTAATCATATTAGTGCTATTAAGAGAAAAAAGTCCTTTGATAGCCTTTTGGTCCTAGGTATCATTTGAATAATCCTTATCAAAGAAAGCATTCTCTAGTAGCAAATAACAGCGTTACCTTAACTCATTCTGTTGGGACTTAAAGGATTAATGTGTAATCTTAGCTCACAATTGACTGATCAGGCAAATAACAAATTTAACAAATATTTGCAAGACATAAAGTCAATTTATCATCAAGGAAATAAATTTAAACTGCACCACTTCTTTTTTGCCATTTCCCCCCAGATATTTTACAATTCAGAAGTAGGAAAATTAGAGGTAAAATTTAGGAAGAAAAGGGGAGGATTTAGAATGACTAGGTTGATACATACAAACAAAAAAACTAGGAATGGTGAAAGAGTGATAGAGAAGAAAATATGACAATGTGGGAAGGAAAGATCAGCCAAATGTACAAAAGAATTTGGAAGTATAAGAAGAGATTATGAGAAATATTTCTGGAGGTTATAAGTTAAATTCCTTAATTTTTTTTAAGTGTTGCAGGTTCGTGTTGGACTTGCTTTAAGATTAGACACTTTCTTAACCATCCTCCATTTCCCTGATTTGTTATCATTCTCAATATCCTCTGTGAATCAAACTCATGGATAGTAATGGCACAATGGACCCTTTTGTCTAGTTGGTCACTCCCTAGTTTACATACATGGTTTTGTCACCAATGTTGAGTAATGAGCTCAATATTTTGGTTATATTTGTCCTTGAAGGTATAACTTAATTAATCATTATGTAAACAGCAATAACAACATGTAAGAGAAAGAACATTTTTTGTTTTTATGAAAATTATATTGACTGCTCTGGATTAATACAAATAAAGTTAAGTTTCCTAAAATAATTGCACTTGAGTTAGGTGTAGACAAGCTAATTGTAAAAAATTGGAAGTTACTGTAAATCTTCTAATTATAGTGCTTTGTAGGTTTACTTAATTTATTGATCCTCATGAAAGAAATGGAAACTGAAAATCTAAGGTAATGAATTATGAGTACCTTTTATGCATGAAAGATGACAAGGAAATACAATCAACAGACTTATACAAAAATAAAATAGCTTGGCCTTAGATCAAAGAGGGGCAAAATGATTAACATTTTTGTTTTGTAATTAAAAGAAAATGCATAAGTTGTTATGCACATCTTTTATGATATTCTGATATAACCAAAGGTGTTGATGAAAGACCCAATGCTGTTTCAATACTGGTACTAATGATATCCAATATGCCATTAAAGGGTTTCTTCTTCTACTACTACTATTGTTGTTGTTATTATTATTATTATTTGGTGGCTGGGTGAGTGGGAAACTCTGCAAAGACTAAGCCAAGTAGACACCAACATTTGGGGGGTATATATATTTTTAGCATTTTATGAATGACCCCTCCACCATTCTTAATGGCAAAAAATTCATGAACATACATTTCTATCCTTGTCATCAGAGTGGACCAACACCATTGCCGTCACCTGGCAATCACGTTCAAGCTCTGACTTACTGAATCAAAATCTGTATTTTAAAAAGACCGCCCACAAGTGATTTGTCTTAAAGTTTGAAAAGTCATGGGCCTAGAGTTTTCTGAGTGAGCATAAATAACTGATAGCATTTCAGTTATAAATGGCCAGTTTTGAAAAGATTTGAAGGCAAGATTAGGATAATGAATCTATGAGAACATAATTAATTCATACTGTATAAATTGTATGAAACTGGAGTGGATATGATTCTAAGGAAAAAAGTTAACTCTAAGGGAAAAGATGATTTACAGAGCTTGTCTTTGGGCTTAATATATATCATATCCCCAAAGATACTAATTGAGAGTAAATATTGTTAAGGATATTAAATTCTTAGTAATTTTCTTGCTTTTTGGAGAATTGATTTGAATATACAGTTGGTCACAACATGATATAAACATATTTATTTGTTGAAATAATAGAAGCACAATTGCAATATTTATTTGCAACAACAGAAACATTAATATTTAAAGCCATTGTTTGCCTTTGTCTGCTGCTGATAACTGTTTTCCTTAAAAGCACTACAAAAGACATTTTGAACAGATGGTGGCTGGTTTTCTCTATCCTGCATCCCCACAACTGCCACCAAGCCCCACCATTCATTAATCTTCCATAGACTTCCAGTAGCAAAGCAACTAAATTACACACATACACACACTGAGGCCAGCATTTCTGTCAGGCTTAAAATTAAACTGAAGAACACTGTGCCAAGTCCTTTAACCAAACTTCACTATAAAACAGTTAGAAAAATAAACATTTAACTTGGAAGCTGATCCAGGAGCGTCCAATCTTAAATGGGAAATTCTGGCTGGTCATTACATCTTAGACAGTCTCTATGCACTGTGTGTCTCGAAAATTTTGGAGTGGAATTAAAACATCTGGTTTGAATTCACCTTGACTCAGAACTGTTCTAAAAGAGAGCTATTTCCTTAATCTTTGAAATAAGTAAAAGAACCAAAAAATCATAAACAATAATGCTTTCACCAAAATGATCACTTGCTGTGATATCACCTACATATAAAATAATACTACATATTCTTAAATTAGTCTTGGAACATATTATCCACACTACATGTTTTCTAATGAAAGAAGTGGGTTTATCAAATATTTAAAATACTCTATATTTTAAATATATAGTTTTACCTTACAAGGGTAAATAATGTACATTTTCCAGGCACCTATGTTTATGGTAATTTTAACATTTTGATATAATTTCAAATTTAAACAAAAGTTGCAAGAATAGTACAGAGTTTCTGCCCTTTTTACCCAGATTCACCTAATTGTTTACATTTTACCCAAATTGCTTTATTCCTATTTGTCTGTATATTTTTGATATATGCATTTTATTTTTTAATACTGTTTGATTAAGTTGGAAACATGGTGACCTATATCTCTAAATTCTCCCATGTATATTTCCTAAGACCAAAGATTTTTTTTTACATGAAAATAGTACAGTTTTCAAAATTAAGAGATATAATATTGATGCAATGCTATACCTAAAGTTTACTCCATACTCAAATTT
This sequence comes from Stenella coeruleoalba, assembly GCF_951394435.1. NCBI lineage: Eukaryota > Metazoa > Chordata > Mammalia > Artiodactyla > Delphinidae > Stenella > Stenella coeruleoalba. The sequence goes on from NC_137164.1 coordinate 44,379,724, forward strand.
AATGTCATCAGCTTATCCAAATAATGTCTTTAGAGCTATTTTTCTCTTCTGATTTAAGATCAGATTCAGCATCTCACAGCACATTTAGCTGACATGTCTCTGGGTTCATTCACTCTGGAAAAGTTCCTCAGTTGTACCTCAACAGTCCTGACCTTCACATTTTTGAAGATTGCGGGAAGTTGTTTCATAGAATGACCCTCAGTTTGGATTTATATAGCTTTTTCTCATGAATTTTGGGTATTTCTCAGTGTATCATATCCAGAGGCACATGATGTTGATTTTTCCTGTTAGTAATGATACTAACTTTGATTACTTAGTTAAGGTGGTGTTCACCATATCTTCAATGAAAAGTTACTATTTTTTCTTTGTGATTAATTTCAGGCAACTTTTGAAACACATTTAAATGGCATTGAAAATATTAGGAAAATTACAATCATATTTACAAAACACCAAATTTCGATGATTATAATATTCTGGTTATCAGTTTTTCATTTTTACAAAAAGTATACTTAATCACACTAGAATATAAAAAATCAAATGCTGTATGTGGCAACATCTTTTTGACTGTGAGGGTTTTTTCTTTTTTTAAAGTCAAATGACAAACTACAAAAGAGAAGAAACAGTTTGAAATTAAATAAAATTTCTTTTATATATTTTTTATATTTGGGGATCACTTCTTCAAAACCATAATATTCTTGACTTAAGGTAAAAAGAAAAAAAATGAATCCAAATTAGAAAGGAAGAAGTAAAACTGTCACTGCAGATGACATGATGCTATACATAGAAAATCCTACAGATGCCACCAAAAAGACAACTAGAACTCGTCAATGAATTCAGTAAAGTTTCAGGATACAAAATTAATGTACAGAAATTTGTTGCATTTCTATACACTAACAACAAACCATAAGAAAGAGAAATTAAAAACCAATCCTATTTACAATGGCATCAAAAAGAATAAAATACTTAGGAATAAATCTAACTAACAAGGTAAAGACCTGTATTTGAAAACCTTAAGGTACTGATGAAAGAAGTTGAAGACAACACAAAGAGATGGAAGATATATTGTGCTCTTGGATTGGAAGAATCAATATTGTTAAAATGACCATATACCCAAGACAAACTACAGATTCAGTGTAATACCTATCAAATTACCAAAGGCATTTTTCACAGAACTAGAATAAAAAATTTTTTAATTTGTATGGAAACACAAAAGACCTTGAATAGCCAAAACAATCTTGAGAAAGAAGAGCGCAGCTGGAGTAATCAAGCTTTCTGACTTCAGACTATACTACAAATCCACAGTAATCAAAACAGTATGTTACTGGCACAAAAACAGACAAATAGATCAATGGAACAGGATAGAAAGCCCAGAAAAAACCCCACGGACTTATGATCAATTAATCTATGACAAAGGAGGCAAGACTATACAATGGAAAAAAGACTGCCTCTTCAGTAAGTGGTGCTGGGAAAACTGGACAGCTAAAAGAATGAAGTTAGAACATTCTCTAACACCACACACAAAAGTAAACTCAAAATGGATTAAAGACCTAAATGTAAGGCCAGATACTGTAAAACTCCTAGAGGGAAACATAGGAAGAACACTCTATGACATAAATTGCAGCAAAATTTTTTTGGATCTGCCTCCTAGAGTAATGGAAATAAAAACAAAAATAAACAAATGTGACTTAATTAAACTTAAAAGCTTTTGCATAGCAAAGGAAAACATAAACAAAGTGAAAAGACAACCTAGGGACTGGGAGAAAATATTTCCAAATGATGTTACCAACAAGGGATTTATTTCCAAAATACACAAACAGCTCATACAACTTAATATCAAAAAAAAACTCAAACAACCCAATCAAAAAATAGGCAGAAGACCTAAATAGACATTTCTCCAAAGAAGACATAAAGATGATGGCCAAAAGGCACGTGAAAAGATGCTCAATATCACTAATTACTAGAGAAATGCAAATCAAAACTAAAATGAGGTATCACCTCACACCAGTCAGAATGGTAATAATTTAAATGTCTACAAGTAATAAATGCTGGAGAGGGTATGGAGAAAAAGGAACCCTCTTACACTGTTGGTGGGAATGTAAATTGGTGTAGCCACTGTGGAGAATAGTAAGGAGGTTCCTTAAAAAACTAAAAATAGAATTACCATATGAACCTTCAATCCCATTCCTGGGCATATATCTGGAGAAAACTCAAATTTGGAAAGATACATGCACTTTGATGTTCACAGAAGCACTATTTACAATAGCCAAAACATGGAAGCAACCTAAATGTCCATCAACTGATGAATGGTTAAAGAATATGTGGTATATATAGTGGAATATTACCCAGCCATGAAAAAGAATGAAATAATGCCACTTGCAGCATGATAGATGGACCTAAAGATTATCATATTAAGTGAAGTAAGTCATACAAAGACAAATATTATATGATATCACTTATATGTGAAATCTAAAAAATGATACAAATGAACTTATTTACAAAACAGAAATAGACTCACAGACATAGAAAACGAACCTATGATTACCAAAGGGGATAGCAAGGTTGAGGGCGGGAGAGATAAATTAGGAGTTTGGGATTAGCATATACACACTACTATGTATAAAACAGATAAACAACAAGGACCTGCTGTATAACACAGAGAACTATATTCAATATCTTGTAATAACTTTTTTTTTTTACGGTTCGCGGGCCTCTCACTGTTGTGGCCTGTCCCATTGCGGAACACAGGCTCCGGACGCGCAGGCTCAGCGGCCATGGCTCACGGGCCCAGCCACTCCACGGCATGTGGGATCTTCCCGGACCAGGGTACGAACCTGTGTCCCCTTCATCGGCAGGTGGACTCTCAACAACTATGCAACCAGGGAAACCCTATCTTGTAATAACTTTAATGGAAAAGTATCTGAAAAAGAATATAGATAGATGGATGGATAGAGAGAGAGAGACAGAGAGACAGAGAGACAGACATATCTGAATCACTTTGCTGTACACCTGAAACTAACAGAACATTGTAAATTAACTATACTTCAATAAAAAAAGGTTAAAAAAATTAAGTCCTTAAACAAACTTGTATTGTCTTTTTCTTAGAAAAATCGTTTAAATATTGATTAGAGAAATTTTGACTAATTTAATTGTTAGCATCAATTTCAAATTTTTCATTGTAATTTAGAGCTAAAACTATCTTTTAGATGCACCAACTTTAGTAGAGAATTAGCATTAATGATATTCTCCCCAATCTCCGTAATTATAATAATTATAACAACTATGGAGATTTCTACCATTGGACTAAAAAGTCTAGGATATTACGTGCTGATATGCTTCCACTGCTCTTCATATACATTTTTATTACATATTAACTACATATCTTTTATAAAATCATGTTAAATAGCTGTCTTATGGGGCTTATGGCTTTAAATATTCAAAATATTATATTTTCACATTAATCTAAGCAGTTTTTTCCTGTAGGAAAGTATTTCATGGTTCTTCATAGAAAGGAGCAGATAAACTAACATTTATTAAGTATCTACTTTGTATCAGTCTCTGTGTTAAAGACTTTTTACAACATAAATATTTTTAAAGGTTATCTGTGGAAATAATGAGTACATTTGAAGCTAAAGAAATGGGAGCTTGCACCTAAGTTGTGTTTATAATTTGGTTTTACTCTGCACGGCTTTATTTTAGAGAAGGAGTGGTGTAAGCCCAAAAGAAATCTACTAAGGTGAGGAAATGAATAGTTTGTTTTTAAGAAAAAATCTTACATTAGAGAGGAAGTGGTTGTGAGTATAGCACAGGATCAGCCCAGATATTGAACAGACTGGTGGATATGTTTTAGATGAGGATGCTCAGAAAAGGATGGGTGAAAAGTGAAAGAGTTTTTCACAAAAACCTTTGAGACACTGAGAACTTAAGTACCTGAGTAGTACTTATATCAGCAAAATGTGAAAATGAAAAACTTTGCACAGGCTTGTGTGCTTCTGAAATGGGCTGTGGACAACCAAGGAAAAGATAATCATTAGCACTGTGGTGATGCCTTTACAAACAATGCCTCAACAGTACTTCAGTGCTCTGGTCACTGGTTATCTCCACTTACTTAGTTCATAAAGATTTTAGAGACAAAATCACACAGTAGGCAGTATACTAGGCACCAAAGTTCTAGCATTGAATAAAACTTGTAAGAAGAGACATTAGGTTTTGATTATGTATTGCCAAGTTCAAAGTGGTCCATGCTAAAAGCTGAGTGTATATTCATTGTTTAAATGGTATACAAACACAGCTTAATGACCCATGTCTTTGGCTGAAGTTGATGGAGTAGGAAGTTGGCCACATCGAATGTAAATTGTGAAAATCTATAATGTTATCTGAGATTTCCTAAAAGCATATATATACATATAGAGATAGCTATTGATGTAAGAATAGGTAATGCTTCATGCCTATCCAGTGGCAAAAAGGCCATCTCTGAAATTTAGATATTAGAAATAAAAAGGCAAAAAGTGTAAATTGATATTTCTATAAGATTTCCAACTTCACCCTACATTGCTCTATCTTTAGCCAAAGAATACATGTTCAGCAGTAATATTATGCAATAAACATCACTTAGTGTACAACTTCCTGTTGCGGTTGTAACAAGTTGCCATAAACATAGTGACTCAGATCGATGCAAATGTATGGTCTTACTGTCCTAAGAAACATAAATCTGAAATGGGTCTCACTGGGCTAAAATCAAGTTGTTCATAGGGTTGTGTTCTGTTCTGGAGGCTCTCAAGGAGAATCTGCTCTCTTTTCCAGGTTCTAGAAGCCACCCATATTCTTTGGCTTGTGGTCCCCTTTTATCTTCAAAGTTAGCAATAGCATCTTAAGTCTTTCTCACACTGCCTCACTGTAACATGCTTCTGCCTCCTCTTCCACTTTTAACGGCCCTGTGATTACACTGGGCCCAAGTTGGTAAACCAGGATGACCTCCCTACTTTAAAGTCTGGTGATCGGCAATCTTAATTTTACCAGCTACTTTAATTCTTTTTTTTTTTTTTTTTTTTTTGCCATGAATCCTAATATATTCACAGGTTCTGGGGATTGGGACGTGACCATCTTTGGGTTGGGGGGGGAGTCACTGGTCTGCCTTATCACACATATGTTGCTTAGTTGGCATAGAGAGTACTAACTTGCTAAGAGATTCAGATTGCAAGTTTCATTCTGCACTTAAAAAAATGAAATTTTCTCTTGTTATTTTTCAGATCGTTTATAGACTTAAATTACAATATTATGAAATTTTATATTGTCTATAGAGCTCCTTTCGGATATTTCTACAGAACTGTTTTCCTTGGGTTAGAATTATCAATGTGTTCAAATAAAGTAAAGCCTATGGGAATTTTTGCTTATTGCAACAGAAAATATCATAATAATCCAATAATAAATCCCAATTAAATTGCAAATTAATAGATGATGTACAAGTCTCTTAGACCATTTGAGCTGCTAGAACAGCTCAATGGGTGACCTGTAACAAGAGAAATTTATTTGTCACAGCTCTGGAGGCTGGGTAGTCCACCAAGATCAAGGTGCTGGCAGATGTGGTGTGTGGTGAGGGCTCACTTCTGGTTTACAGTCTTCTTTTACTTTGTCCTCATATGGCAGAAGGGGAAAGGGAACTTTCTGGGACCTCCTTTATAAGAGCCTTAATCTCATACATGAAGGCTTCATCCTCATGACCTAATTACCTTCAAAAGGCCCCACCTCCAAATACCAACAAGTTGGAGACTAGGTTTCAACATGTGAATTTTGGGTGATACAAACATTCAGTCTATAGCAACAAACCACATCAAATATTTTCTTAAAACTGGCATGTTTCTAAGATATTTATAATTAAGATGTTAGTTTGGACAACTTAACCCTCAAGGTCTGCATAAAGTTCAACAACATTTTAACTCCAAATATTGTAGTAAGTGTACAGCCATCCCAATAGTCATTCAAATTCTTAGAAGTCGGGAGATGGAGAAAGAGAGGCGGTCTCCGATCTCTTGATCACTGTGGCTCCTGCCTCCTGCTTCAACCAAAGAAATGTTGCTTGGAAATTGTTTCCCCATTCTGCCATTTTTTATTATTTGTGAATATGAGTGTACATGCACAGAGAAACAAAAAACTCAAAAAATTCTCTCTCTGGGCTTCCCTGGTGGCTCAGTGGTTGAGAGTCCACATGCCAATGCAGAGCACACGGGTTCGTGTCCCGGTCCGGGAAGATCCCACATGCCGTGGAGCGCCTGGTCCCGTGAGCCATGGCCGCTGAGCCTGCACGTCCGGAGCCTGTGTTCTGCAACGGGAGAGGCCACAACAGTGAGAGGCCCGCATACCGCAAAAAAAAAAAAAAAAAAAATTATCTCTCTATATATCTTATATATATATACGTATATATACACATAAACACTTTACTGAAGATTGGAAAGGGAAGAATAGCTAATATATACATATACAAAATTTATATATATGATAGAGCTGTTGGTTTATAACATGCAATCAATAACTACTTTTAAATTTATTTCAATTCTGCAAGTTCATTAAATTGGTTAATAATTTGATTTTTAGTTGATCAGAATTCAGTGTGTTAGAATGATTGCCTCTGAACCAAGATAGACCTGGTCTGACAACCTGGCTCTGACCCTCTTGCTCCATAATGACTCTGGTCCTTCTCGCTTTGCAGTGTCCAGCTGCCCATCTGGAAACTCAGGCCCTGCTCAGGCTATGTCATCAATAGGTATACATCCAGCAGGCTGGCAGGGGGGATTGATAGGCCACTGGAGCCTCCATCTCTATAGGGTCTGATTGATGAGAGTGATCTGGAGTAATTTTTCCTCATCTATAAAATGGGAGTACTTAATCTTTTATGGGTTTCCTCAGGAATCAATGAAGTAACTCCTGGAAATTTACTAGCAAATATAAAATTCTCGCTATAAAGTCTCTCTTTTTTTAGTCACAGCTTGTGGGTACTGTTTTTTGTTATTGTTTGCAAATAGCCCCATAATATTGTTTTTATTGTTACAAGACATTCAACTGTCAACCCAACGTTTTATGCTTCACTCTTAAAAAAATAAATCTAGGATTTGTCAAATTATTTAAATGTGCATGTACTATATAGAGAGAATTGTTGTAAATAGTGTGAATCAAGCCTAAAGTCATACAAATTACTGGAGCTGGAAGGTAGGGAGACTGTTAATTGGAAACACTATTGTTATTGCTTAGATGGTTTTTGATACACACCTGCTGTGAATCTTGGTTTTGCCTGTCTTGCCAACCTAACAGTTTGTGCTTACCTAACTAATGAAATTCCAGGGTTCTTACAGACAATGCTGGGTGCACATGGCTCAAAAGGATTCTTATGACAAATAGGCCTTTGGGATCCACAAACAGGATGATACATTCCCTAAAATTATAAGATTCCTTGACAGCTGCTATGCGTACATGAATGGGCTAATTGCCAATTAAATTACCCATATTGGGTGGTGCAGAAAGACTTGGGAGAAAGATCACACCCCACTGAGCTACTTTGGCATCTTAAATAGTCAGTAAACTACCATTAATTTTAGAAAATGCATTAGGGTATGCCGAATAATACAAAGTTCAACAAATTTTTTACCACAGTAGAGCTGGAATGTTTCCTTGACTCTGCAAAAATGGACTGGTCAAAAACAGTAATAATCTTTTATTTAAAATGATCTGTCTGGTTAAGCCTGACAATTTGGGCAAATGACCTATATAACATTATAAGTGGTGAATTACAGTGTGTGTGTGTGTGTGTGTGTGTGTGTGAGAGAGAGAGAGAGAGAGAGAGAGAGAGAGAGAAAGAGAGAGAGAAATGCTTTAGTTCTTTCAGATTTTAAACAGCTAAAATATGAGGTTAATTTTTTTAAAAAAACTAACTTGAGTATAACTTTGCAATATTATTTCTAGTTGGTAATGTTAACTAATAAAACTGAAGCACTTTAGCTGTAGGCAATTCAACATGAAACAAAGGGAAACATTGAAATTATACTTACCAATTTTATATTTTAAAGACTATTGGCTTGTTTTGAATGCAGGTACCCTACAAAGGAGGATGTCAATTCTTTGGAAGAAATCTTGGAACAGTGGCATTTAGTTAGAAGATTTAGGAAAGATTAGCTTGAAGATGTCAGAAAGAAGTAGTAGAGGGTGCAGCATGATTGGATCTACTTTATAAATTTCATATGCTATCCTCCTTTAGAAAAAGCTTAATATTTCTCTCTCACTCAGAATCTTATAAATTTTGTTTAAAAGGATTATAAAATAGGATCAGAAGAAAAAGAATATAAATAAAATGTTATCTCACTTAGGGCATACTGATATTACTATTCTTGGCAAAATATGTATAAATACACACACACACACACACACACACACAGATGGCAGGAAAAGTTGCATGAATAAAATACATAGAATTTATCCCTAAACTTTAACATCAACTAACTTCAGTGTTCAATTGTGTGTTGAAAATAATTATAGGTTACAAGTTTGAAGAAATTGAAAATCATATATTACAAGATTATACTGAAAACAAATGACATTACACAGCTGACAAAAAAATTAAAGTGAGAGGCTAATAGTAAACAAGACTAAAATCTGTTTAGTTGTGGGAAAGTGGAGAAAATTTAAAAGGCAAGTCAGGGTGCTCGCCACACTGATCACACCACAGGAGCCCAATGTTTATCACCATCTAGGCATTTTCAAACCATGCACAATAATGGAAAACATTGCAGGCGAGTCACAAACTGAGATCAAGACTGTAAACAAATAGAAATACAACTTGAAGGAAAATGTGTTAGAGAAAGGTTTTAATTATTCAGAAATATTTAGAGCTGGTTAATCAAACCTAGAAAATATTACAATGTAAAGAAATTTGCTGAACAAAAGTAGAATAATTGGGAACTTATTTACAGAACTTTTTATCTACAACATCAATGTTAATAAAACAAATTAAACTTAAATTTGTTTTGCAACACATTTACCCTTCAACAATTGCTAAAATAGTACATTAGTTACATATTTAGAATTAGGTATCTCAGTTTTAATATATTTTTATTTTTTGGTAAAATTAAAACTTATTTATATCAGACATTGAATATGGTCAAGCAAAGTAGGCAGAAAGGACCTAAGGGCTGGGTTACAGGTATGGAATTATACAATCTAAACCTAGGAGGAGAAAGTTATGAATATAGACAGAGGAAGTATGACACAGTTCAAAATGTGCTTTGAAATAGGATAAATTTCTCAGGGGGGAACTACTATTAGAAAAACATTAATTCCCTCAAAATTGATTGTAAATTTAAGAGAAATCTTCAAGATTGGGACTGAAAAACAGTATTATCTTGGTTAAAATGCAAATGTGAGTTTATGTTAATGGATAATTTGGAATGCAACTAAGTGGCTTTCTGTTTTTACTTTAAAATATAAAGAACTATTTTAAACTCAGCGTGAAGATAAAATCTCATATGTATAAGAGAGAGAGAGGAAGTTATTGCCTTCCTCCATCTACTTTCTTCTCTCATTCCCCTAGATCCTTTTAAATAAATCTCCACCTTTCTTGGAAATGAGCCAAGTCTATTTTGGAGGAGCAGCATGGTGACTGTATGTTGTAGGTTATATTCATTTCTTTCTTCCTCCCCACTTGTTTGCTATCTCCTTTGGTAAACTATAGTCTCCTGATTAGAAAGATGACTGGATTTAGGTTTCAAGTTATAAGAAGTTATAAATTGAGGGAATTGAGAGATTATAAGAGAAGGGATCTATCTAAATGGTAAAGCTCTAGTTTCTGTGCATGATGGGGAATGTAAAAGTGGTAGTAAAAGAGTATTCAGTCATTCAGTCTGATCAGGGAAGCACATATTGATGGTGATGGTCAAGTAAACTATGACGAGTTTATCGGAATGAAGACAGCAAAATAAACACATTGTACAGAATGTGTGAAAGTTCTTGTGCAAAATTATTTATTTTCCTTTTCTTTGTTTGAAATGTATCTGTAAAGATTTCCCATTGTCAAAAAAGATGCATGTATGTAATTAGGACTTCATTCTTCTATGTTTTCTTCCCTTATCTTACTGTCACTGTCCTGAAATATTATTTTAGAAAATTGATCAGGTAACATGTTTCATATGACTTACTCTGGATATATCTAAGCTCTTCTGTACATCTAAACTTAGATGGAGATGGTCAAATGAGGGAACATCTGGGTTATGCCTTTTTTAAAGTAGTTTTCTTTCGGAACTGTCAGCATGTTGTTGAAATGTGGAATGGTAACTCTGGGTGGCCTATGAACAGTCAACAATATGTATTTAAAAGTTGCACTATTGCCAAATGGGTGTATTACCCAGTTACTCATACATTATTTTTTTGTACTGCTGGTTCTGTACCAGAACCATTTTCTTTTATTGTTATTTGCTTTTTAAACTTTGTTTAAAAGAAAATCCGATTACAGCACAATTTGCCTCAAATCCATTCAAAACTGTATATTTGTTTTCCAGTTATAATTTACCACACCCCCCAATTTTTATTCAAGCAGTATGTCTGGAGAGTCCATGATATGCCAGACAATGCTGTAAACACTGGGAACACCAAAGAGAAGAGGGTAGACAGCAGCTCTGCTCTTATGCAGATTATATTTCAAAGGCAGAGACAAACAATATAAAGGAAATGAATAAACTGGTAAAATATTTAAAGTGAAAATAGTACTATGAAGAAAAGTGAAATAGATTAAGTGATACAGTGGAGTAATGTAAGAGACTCTAACATACTAAAAATTGTTCAGTCTGTTCTATGCATTGTCTTCATTCTTCCTATCCTTATTGATAATCCTGAATTGCCCAATAAGTGGCTACTAAGCCACAAGAATAATTTCCCCCTATTTGGGAACCACCTTTATTTATTTTATTTTATTTTTTAAATCGAACTTTTCATTCTTTTTAAGATTTTTTTTTTGATGTGGACAATTTTTAAAGTCTTTATTGAATTTGTTACATATTGCTTCTGTTTTATGTTTTGGTTTTTTGACCACGAGGCATGTGGGATCTTAGCTCCCTGACCAGGGATCAAACCTGCACCCCCTGCACTGGAAAGTGAAGTATTACCCACTCGACTGCCAGAGAAGTCCTGGGAACCATCTTTAAATAGTTGTTTCCCAAACTTGTGAAACTTCATCTGACCACTCATGATAAAGCTATATAAAAATTCTGTCCTTCTTCCTCAAAGTAAAACACCTCTTTGAAGTTGTTCTCATGTGCCAGCATTGTAAATAAAAGATTATGCCTAAAAGTATGACATGAAAGTAAATAGATAAATTAAAATGGAATTCTAAAATCATTCAAATAATTTAACTGAAGTCAGGAAATGGGAAACAGAGGCACAAAAATCAGAGGAGACAGAGAACAGCAGTAAAATTGTAGACCTAAATCTTACTTTACAAGAACCTACATTTAATGTTATCATATAAACACTCCAATTACAAGGCAAAGATTACCAAAAAGATTAAAAAAGTAAGACCCAACTATATGCTGTGTGCAGGGTCATTTTAATTAAAAAGTTACACATAAGTTGAAAATAAGTAGGAAGAATAAACACATAGTTGGCAAACACTAAAGTTAGGACAACTTTAGTGGTTATATTAATATTAGAAAATATATTTCAAGATAAAAATTATTACTCGAGATAAAAAGAAATGTTTCATAAAGGCAAATGGCAATTCATAAGGATGAAGCAACAATTATGATGAATATGTTCTGTGCCTAATAATAGAGCCTGAAAATACGTGAAGCAAAAACTCACAAAATATATAATTTCCCAATTATAACAGGATATTTTAGTACACCTCTCTCAGCAATTGACAGAACAACTATATAAAGAATCAGCAAATATACAAATTACCTAAACCACACTATTAAGCACCTTGTATTAACTGATATTTATGGAACTTGCTCAATAACCAACAACTGCAAAATACAAATTATTTTCAAGTAAATATGTGTATATGCTTCATTCACCAAAGAAACTGTATGCTGAACATTAAAATAAGTTGCAGTAAACTTAAAATTATTGGCGTCATACAGAGTCTATTCTCTGACTACAGTAGAACTAAATTAGAAACCAATATCAATTAAGATATGTGGAACTCCCCTCAAATTTTGTTTTGAAAATTTAACAACATACTTATAAATAATATGTGAGTTAAGAAATCACAAAGAAAATAATAAAGACTATATTATAATAAATATAAAATATATTAAAATTTGTGGACTGCAGCTAAAACAGTACCAAGAGGGAAATTTATAGCTTGGAAAGGTAATATTTAAAAAGAAAAAAAAAGATCTGAGCTCAATAATCTAAAACTCCCTTAGGGGACTTACCTGGTGGTGCAGTGATGAAGAATCTGCCTGCCAGTGAAGGGGACAGGGGTTCAATCTCTGGTCAAGGAAGGTCTCACATGCTGTGGAGCAACTAAGCCCATGCACCACAACTACTGAGCCTGCACTCTAGAGCCCGAGAGCCACAACTACTGATCCCACGTGACACAACTACTTAAGGCCGCATGCCTAGAGCCTGTGCTCCACAACAAGAGAAGACACCACAATGAGAAGCCCAAACACTGCAACAAAGAGTAGTCCCCGCTTGTCACAACTAGAGGCAGCCCACACGCAGCAACAAAGACCCAATGCAGCCAAAAATAAATAAATAAACAAATTTATTTTAAAAATAAATTAAAAAAATAAAATTCCCTTAGGAAGCTAAACAAAACAAAACAACAAAAAACAACTAGGGTCAAAATAAAGTCAAAATAATAGATGAAACTAAATATTTAAAAGCAGAACTTAGTAGAATATAAGAGATAAATATAGGGAAAATTAACAATGCCCAAAACTAGACATTTAAAAATATTTAAAAATTTGTAAACTCCTAACTAGAATGATCAAGGAAAGAAGAACAAAAAATAGAAATATCAATTTTGAGAGAGGGGTCACTACTGCAGATCCTAAAAAACATAAAAATGATAATAATGGAAGTGTGAATAAATTTAGGCTAACAAATTTTAAAACTTGGAAGATATGTACAAATTCCTTGAGAAATAAGTCTTGCCCAAACTGGCAAAGATGAAACAGACTATCTGAATATCCCTAAATCCATTGAGGAAATGAATTCATTATATTTTTGCATAAGAACACAACCAAAACACACACACAAAAACTTCAAAACTAAAAAATACACTCTAGGCCTTGATGGCTTTTCTAGAAACACATTCCTGGGTGACTCAGAAGTTCATGTATACAGCAAATATTTGGGGAAAAGGTGAGGGCTTGGCAGCTATTAAAGAGGAGAATCTGGCAGTGCCCTTTCTTCCCTATGCATGTTTCTTATATAAAAGAGGCATGTGTTAGGAGAAGGTCATCATGTGAGTAAAGTATAAAGAATCTGGACTATGAACACAGTTGAATATTCAGATGACTCCAATCTTAGCCACTATCTAATCGAACTGTTTTGGAGACTCCAATGGACTAGCTGTGCTATCAAGCCATAAAACTATGGAAGCTAAAACTAATTTTTTTTTTAATATACTTTTGTTTTCTTTTCTTGGGAAGAAAAGAGATCTGATAACTTGCACAGAATTTCTTACCAGGAAAGGAGTATTTCCATCACAAAAACCTAGAATATGTAGTATTAACTTTGGGATCTTGTCAAGAGCTTAGACCTAAAGGCCTTCAAGCAGAGGATTAAAGATTGAAGGACAGTAAGGAAACCATTATTAGAATCTGGCAAAAGGAAGACAGATGTCACATATGGCTGAAAAGTTGTCAAATTCTGGAAAATAGAAATATACCTAATGAACTAATGAATTTGGTCAAGGAAATTTCCACTCACTGTGTTGAAAGTGCAATGGATTTCTTTTAGCTGTATGTGATAAAGGATGACTACAGAGAGATGAACTAGAAAAGGAGATGTTCAATTTCCAGTCATACCTAGAGGAAACATTTCTGAGTTAAAACTTGGTGGGTTCAAAATTAAAACTTTCTCATCCCTAGTCCTTCCTAGAAAAAGAATCTCAACTTAAGAAATGATGTCATCCTGCAAGACCCTTTTTTAATCTCTCAAAAAATTGTATGGCAGTGTCTAACAGATCTGCAAAAAGAGAGAAAAAGATTTCTAAGAATCTTAAGGACATTGTTCCACAGTACCCTAATTCCCAGTTTAAGGTAGAGAGAGATCTATCATCAAAAAAGATTTCTGATTATCACTTCTGTCTGAATGGATTAAAATGTAATACACAGGAGACCCAAGAAATGTTTAAAGGAATTATATCAACTTGGTCTGAAAGTGACAGAGCCAGTTCAAAATGAAAATAGATCCTTTAGGCCCTAGAACTTCTAGGACCTAAAATAAACCCTAGAACTTCTAGGGCCTAAAATAGGCCAGAAAATAGGGTAAGAAAGCTACTCAGCAGCAAACATGGTTACTTTTTTATAGAAAAGAAAGAATGACTCAGAAAGTGGAGCTGAGAGCTCAGCAGATTCAGCTAAAGAGCCACAGAGAACCATTTCCAGGAACAAGGCTATGCCTTAATCAGGACATGGCAGGATTTTAGAAATGTTATGGACTATTAATAGCTGTGTGATCTCCCTTGTCCTTTTTTTTTTTCCTTCTTTTGAATGAGAGTGTCTATTGAAATTTTCCTAGCCAAACCTTATAATTGCATGTTGTGTGTGGAAGGCAGATAACTTTATTTTATGAAGTTTTCAGGTCACAAAGAGTCATATCCAAGGAATTAAACCCAAGCAACTGCACCAAAAATGTTCAACCTACACTTGGACCAATTTAGATGATAAGTTCCCAGGCTAGAATTTAATGACATTAATGAGATGAGACTTTGGGATATCATAGGAGAGGCTGAGTGCATTCAGAAAGTAGGAGGTATGTAAGTAACTTGTGGTCAGGGGTAGCTGCAAATTCTTTACCATCCTTCCCTTTCAGAGACAGAATATGGTTCAGGATTGTTTATGTTTAAGCCAACAGAACATCATGGAAGTAATGATGTGTCCATTCCTGGCTTATGCCTATAAAAGGATCGACAACATCTGCTTCTTCCTTGTGGAAGACAGCTACCATGTTGAACTACTTTGAGACCCCCATACTCAGAAGACCAACCTAGTCAAGTAACAGAGATCTTATAAGGAAAACACTGAGATATCAGACGTGTGAGTGAAGCCTTCCTAGACTTTCCAGCCTAGAAGCTAAAATTAAGAACTGAGGTCCCAGAGGAATATCTCCAAATGACCATACCAGCTCTTTGAGCCACCTCAGGTTAGTTTCTAGGCACCATGGAACCGAGACAAGCAATCCCCATATATTCTTTCTGAATTCTGGAAAAAATTAAAAGGTGTGGTTAAACAAGTGAGAGGTGCAAGTTTATGAGGGGACATGTGCCTAAAAGGAAATTGGAGATGCCACTGGACAGAACTTGGCCAACATCAGAATTTATCCATAAGAATACTCTGTTTTTCCTAACAGGTTTTAAATTTCAAGTAAATAATCTGTAAAATTTTAGTTCCAGGATAGTAACTTAAAAAGGCTATATCTATTTCTTGAAGGGGAGGAAAGGAAATTGCAGTCATTTTTCTTCTACCAAATGTATTTTTATCCTGACTTCTAGATTTTTATTTAGTATAAAAAGTTGTCTCATTTTAATATGCCCCTTTCTAATCACCACGTTAAGGAAAAAAACTAACAAAGTTGGTTTAAGATCCATCATCATACCTGGTTCCAGTAATCCAACCAATCTTTACAACCTGATTAGATATTCTTTTTCACATTACAATTGCTCCTAAGCATTAGTAGTTTCTCATGCAATGGGGATGGAAAATCATCACACTCATTTCTAGCACATGAGTTTTCATAGAGTTCTTGGCACTGTACAAGTGTTTTAATTAGGCATGTTTTCTCGTGGGAAAACATGATAAAGAAATGCAAAATACAGAGTACACGAGGAGTACATAGGAAGGGTACAATACGTAAGTAGGAGAAAAGGTTACAGGGGACCAAAGGGATTTCTTAGTAATTGGTTTTCTAATAATCACAAAGGGAATTCTAGAGAAAATTTTATGGATTGTGTCCTGAAGGAGTGAATAAGAATGTTTTTCCTTTAAATTCTGGAAATATCCCTGGCTATTTGATACCATCAGTGAAATTTCAGATAATTATTTGCCAGTCTGGATAAATGGTTTTCAATGTAATTGTAGGTTGATGGAGACTTTTTTTTCTTTTTCTTTGCTGAAAACATACTTTCTTCCAACCAAAGTTTTCACATTTGTTGAAATTACTTATGTAATTTCAATGTCAGATGTAAAAATTGTCAAAATCTCTCTTTATTAAAAATAAATTAATTACTACATAATTTTTAAAATAAAATCACTATACTTATTAACATGCAATTAAATGAAGTTAAATATCACCTGGGGAAGAATGCATTCACATTTCTGTTCATACTTTCTATTTCATTTCTCAAATACCACTTCTACTTCAATTAATTACAACAGAGTTTGTCCTAATCTCTCTGTTTTACCAGATGGAGAATACATATACTGTATTTAATATTTTTCCTTAAAAATTCTGTTTTTTCTTTACTAAATTATTATTCTTCCTTACATCTTACAGGTGTGATTTAGTTTATCTTAGATAACTAAATAAGTAGAGCTTCAGATAATTATTAGCACTTTAATGAATCAATAAATTGGTAAACACAACTTTATTATTATTTTTATTGTGTGTGGTACGCGGGCCTCTCACTGCTGTGGCCTCTCTCATTGCGGAGCACAGCCTCCGGACACGCAGGCTCAGCGGCCATGGCTCATGGGCCCAGCTGCTCCGTGGCATATGGGATCTTCCCGAAACGGGGCACGAACCCGTGTCCCCTGCGTTGGCACGCGGACTCTCAACCACTGCGCCACCAGTGAAGCCCCCACGACTTTATTTTTTATGTGCATCTAAATTTGATCCAGATAAGAAATAACTATTATAATATTCAAATTTATAACAAGCAGATTTCTTCATTGAAGCTATTGACATCTTTCATCACCATTTCATATGTTGTTTTACACCTTCATTAATTAATCATGATATACAATATCTATAAACTATATTATTGGAGAATAGGACAAAATATCAATAAACTCAAAGATATATACCATTTTTTAAAAAATTGAACATTCTTAAGCCATATATATATATATATATATATATATATATCTGATTGTAAAATTTATGCCTGATGACTCTATTTCCAGATAATTAAAAATGATATTTTTAATTGTCTAGAGAAGAGATGCTTTCCACTACTGTATAGTCTTCATTTCTCTAATGAATAGTGTATAAGCAGACTGAGGAAATTTTGTCAGGTAGGCTAGAACAAGCGATGAAGATTCAATTATTTTTCAATTATATTCTCTCAAAAATGTACAATGAGATGAGAAGGACTGAGAAGAAAAATTAAAACTAACATAATTTTTACACAAACTTTCTTCTCTCAGAAATATGTAGAATCTGAGAATACCTTTAAGCCAAAGAAGATCAGGAAAGTGTGCTATATAAGTTGTGCTTTTTTTTTTCTTTCTTTCTTTTTTTTAAATACTGACTTGTCATACTATACAAAGATAGTTCAAAGAAAAGAGAACTTACCAATATCTGGTTCCCAGTTTGTAAAGGAGAGTGCACTATTTTGGGGATCCAGGTTAATGATGACAATGGGAATTTGTGTTAATCTTAAGTGAATAAGGATATTAAACTTGCATTTTTTGTGTGTAAAAACCAGCAATTTATAAATATGTTTTATGAAGAGAGGATATTGTCAAAATACATTATTTTTTACATATTTATATCATATTTTTTTATTTTCTCCTATAATCTTATAATTATATAAGATCTCCAACTCTACTCAGTAGCAACAAAAAGAAAAAGAAAATCTTCACGAAGGATCAACTGGACTCATTTCTTCCCATGACAAACAATTTAAAAGGCATATATTCAGACTTCAAGGTTATTTTCTATGTGAAGTAAATGTTTATTTTCCTTGTGACTTCTACACATTTCTTCTGCGATCAAACCAAATAAGTTTTAAGTCCTTTTTCATATTGTAGGTATTTAAATATTGAAGACAATTATGATGCCTGTCTCTAGGTGTAACACACTCAATTATTTTTATCATTTGTGAAGTGACATGTTTTGGTTACCAATGCAACTTATAAAAAAATATGCAATCTATAAATACTTGTTGAACAAAACAGAGAATGAAGTATTTTGTGTGGGGGAAGATAAGGAGTTAGAAAGATTAAATATATGGCCTAAAACTTTGAGCCTTGAGGGAGGCAGAACATAGTTGTAGACTCAGATCTTGCCTCTGTACTCTGCTGTCTTTCCTCCATATAAGGTTGGACTTTAAATACTGTTCATGTCAGAAGATAAGAAATGTGTTTCCAAGGAGTCTACTGAAGCATAACCATGATATCTTCTTTCTTTACCCCATGAAACTATGTTATTTTTATAGTAATTTAGATTTAAAAAGCATTTTCTCATACATTATTTCATTCATAGTAGAAAGATTCTAGAGTACAGGAATTCGATTCATAATCTTATTTTTAAAAGTAAATACAGGTATATATCTCTATACCAGCATGCTTATACTGTGTTAACAAAGAACATATTCACTTTTTTTAACAATAGTGTGAATAATCATATGTATTGAAATCCAGATGGTAATTGCAAGAATTATCTGTTACTGTATGTGATCTCATTTTTAGGCACTTTTTTGAAAGAAGGCATTGAAGCATGACACCCCCTTTTTCTGCCTTTGCTTTCTGTATGGGTTATGTAGGCAAAGAGTGCTTAGCAGAGCAGTGACTTGTTCACAGGGGAATAGGGAGTTTAATGAATCATACATACTTTATTTGAAAAATATCAATAACCATTCACTGGTCTATTCTTGCATAAACTGAATAAAAATCCCCATGTAAATGGTGCACAGCTTTTTTTATGAATCATGCGCTATTTTTTAGTACAATGTTAAATCATCTTAAAACATGTAGTTTTACCTGCCAAGCCTAAGATAAATTTCCATCAGTGATTAAAGATTAGTTCCATTCCCTATAATCCTTGTCAATTATATGAATAGGCAGTAATGGAACACTTTATTTTCTCTGGTTATTAAAACACAAAATAGTAATGCAAATGCACTGTACAATGTCTCCTTACTAGATTGGCAGTGTAATTTATTTAATCAAATACGGAAGTCAAAGACAGAGAATCAGGAGTTAGTCTCAAAGTCTATGCGGGACAAAAATGTATTCTGTTAAGAAATGCCCACAAAAGATCAGAATGCAAATTTTAAGTCTTTCAGAGATCTCTCTCAGCCTAACAGTTGCATGTAATTTCTATTCTATGAACATTTCAATTTCATTGGTAAGGCTGCAACTTTTTCATTTCTCCTCCAACACAGACCATTCACGTTTATTCTGAAGGAAGAACATGTATCCTTAATATCAATGACTACAGGGACTGTTCATTTTAAGTTTTTAAGTCACAAAGAATAGAAATGAGTCAGATTTGAATTCATAGTGAAAGTTAAATAAAACACATATAACAGTGTCACAAGCAGAAGAAAGGGAGCCCCTCCCTTTCGAATGGGGCTTATGAGGAAGGAGGGAGTGAATCAGGTTTTGGTAAAACTGGGTAATGTTGCTGCCATTATCTCCATGATTCTCATGACCAGAGCTTTGAGTGAAATTTTAATAAAATTAACACTACTTTCTTGATTTATTTTTCTTTCTTTTCTTCTTAATCTTCTCTTCAAGATTAAACTCATCAGCACTTGACAAAAACTGCAAATAACAGCCAGATGCAGGAGTTGGTTTTATCTTTTTATGCAAGTATGTGGTGCTAATTAGTGCAAATTGATTAAACTTTAATTGCCTGATCCATGGCTAATTAATATTTATAAGATGAATGAGCAGGAAAACCAGACATTTATTAAAACACTTTAATGATTTTTCATATGTTTTGACAAAGCAAATCAAATAGACGTTATGAGTATGGATGTGCTAGACTAGGGGACTGTATCTGTTGCCTTCTTCTACCTGTGAATGCCCTGAAAATGTACATTAACTTTTAAACACATAGGTTGTAAACTTATTTTTCTTTAGGGTGTTTTTTCAACTTATTTTCAAACATTTTTGGTATGAGGTCAGCACATCGTGTGTGACACCAATTATTGCAGTGATATATATTATTAGCACATGTAAAATTATATGTTTGACTAGTATTATATTTTGTGTATTCATGTATTGTAATAATATGTTAATGCAGTATGCAATTGTAGATTTTGTAAACAATGAAATACATGCCAAAATTTGTTATTTCTAAGATTTCAATCTTTTGGAAAAATAATGAATATCAATTAAGAGCATTAATTATTTGAATTTGCAAATTAAATAGACCTGATATGTTTCTACTTAACTACCTGATGCCTAAAGTTGTAATTCAGGACTCATTCTTAGTTGTGCAAAATTAATTTTATACTGTGAAAGAAGTTCACGTGTGAGGTGCACATTGTTTTAAAGAAGAATATAAATATTTGCTTCTAAAAATGTTATTTTATGCTTAACTACTAAAGGAACTTCTATATATAATGATTTATTATAATAGAGGCTTATTTAGAAATTAAATGTCTTTGGTCATTATCTTGATAATATAGTATTCCCCTCTTGTCCATGAGGGTTATGTTCCAAGACCCCCAGTGGATGCCTGAAACTGTGGGTAGTACCAAACCTCATATATTCAATGTTTTTTTCTTATATGTACATATCTCTGATAAAGTTTAATTTATAAATTAGGCATAATAAGAGATTAACAACATAACAGATAATAAAATAATTATAACAATATCCTGTATTAAAAGTTATGTGACTGTGGTCTCTCTCAAAATATCTTATTGTACAAATTTCATATCTATTCCATCTTAACTAAGCACTTATTATGCACTGTAACCATAGCCATAACTTTTACAGTTTGAGGTGCAACAGCAAAACTAGCATGGATTTCTTTTTTCTTCTTCACAATTACATGGATAGAAGATTCATTCTTATCATAGATCTTAGCAACCTAAGCATACAATTTCTTTATTAAGTCAAGAACTTTCACATTTTACTTAAAGGGAGCACTGTGTAGCTCCTCTTTGGCATGTCCAAATTGCCAACATCACTACCCTGTGCTTTGGGGCCATTATTAAATAAAATAAGGGTCACTTAAAACAAGCACTGCGATACCAAGACAGTCAAGCCCATAATCCAGAAGGCTACTAAGCGGCTAATGGGTGGGATGCTTTAGACAAAAGGATGATTCATGCCTAGGGCAGGATGGAGTGGAATGGCAGCAGGCTTCATCATGTTACTCAGAAGGATGACCAATTTAAAATTTATGAATTTTTTTTATTTCTGGAATTTTCCATTTAATATTTTCAGATTGCACTTGACTACAGGCAACTGAAACTGCAGAAAGCAAAACCACAAATAAGGGGGGACTAGTGTATTTTACAATTAATTCACACAATCAATATACCTTTAGTGAAAAGATTTTATCAAAGAAAAATGTTTTGAAAAATTGTTTATGAATGTTTATTTCCCATCTTACATTTAAATTCTATACTTAATTCTCAACCATAACAAACCAGACAATATTTCATATTTTCTTGCATATGTACCTCCACACATTCCACTATTTTAAACAATTCTAATGAACTCAATATTTGGTAAAATGTTATTTACTGTAGTCTTAACAAAAATGATTCAATGATCTTCTATATTGAATAGTTTAAAAATGTCAAAATAATCAATTACATAATTGTTACTCACTTTTAAGTTAAGGTGTAATCAATTCTAAATACAAAAGTTAGTCCCTCTTCCTTTTTTTCGGTTCTCCCATCCTAAAATATTTCAGATTGTATTAAAGTTATATTAGCAGTTGTGATAGTCTTTTGATGTGTCCACTTGGCTAGGCTGTAGTTCACAATTTACTTAATCACACTGTGATCTCAGTGTCGTTATGAAGGTATTTTGAAGATGTGATTAAAGTTCATCATCAGTTGATAATCAGTAAATATAATCATAATTATAAACGAGATAATCCTAGATATCCTGGCTGGACCTTATCCAAACAATTGAAAAGCCTTAAGAACAGAGCTCAGGTTTCCAAGTTGAAGAAGATATTTTACCTCTGAAAAGCAGCTTCAGCCAGGGCCCAAGAGTTCCAGTCTGCCCTTTTCACACCGAGCGCTACAGATTTGGGACTGACTTAGCCATCTTCCCAATCATGTAAGCTAATTCCTTACCATAATTCTTTTAATATATATTTCCTACTGGTTCTGTTTTTTTGTGAAACTCTGACTGATACAACAAGCAATATATTTTATAACTTCAGTAAGAAATCAGGGGAACAGATATGTGTGCAAATAATCACAAAACAATGAGATTAGTACTAAGCAGGTATGGACCAAGTCACACAGGGATATAAAGAATGCTCTAAAATGGGCAGAAGGACAGTGTGCATGGCGTAATACTAGCATTTATGCTTCGAGTGAGTAATGGACAAGTAGAGTTGAGTAGAGCATTTCTGGCAGAAAGAACAAAGGTACCAGTGCATGAAACAAATGGAGAATAACATTCCTGTATTGATATTATGTATATTTCTTGAGGAAAAAGATAGTTTATGGAGTCTGCAACTATGGGCTTAGTTCAGATGACAAGGTGCCTGTATACCAAGAAATGTTTGTGGAGATGTTTCTAGAAGGGTTATGATGATTAGATATATTTAGAAGGGGAAAGACAAAATCAGACTTATGTTTAGGAAGAGCATTCTGGCAGAACTATGAAGGAAGGACTGACTAGATAAAGAAGGATGAGTTAAGTGGGTTTTTGGTTTGTTTGTTTGTTTTACTTTTTAAAAAAGCTATAGAGACACTAAAGTTTCAAACTAAGATAATGATCATGGGGATAGATGGTAAAGAATGAATTTGAGAGACATCAGTTAGTAGGACTAATTAAATGTGGGCAATGAAGTTGGAGAGAAAAACTTCAACTCCTAGTGTTCTGATTTGGGCAATTATATAGAAGATTATGTTTTGCATCAAGACAGAAAATACTAAGGAATAAAGCAACATTATAGAAAAAAGATGATTACGTTCACTGCTGAAAGCTTTAACTTTTACCAGCTTAGAGATTTTCAACTGGAGATTTCTAAAAGAAAGTTCAGAAGCTCAGAAAAAAGGGTTATATTGGGACATGAATTTGAGGCTCATATAATAGAATGGCTGAAGATATGTAGACATAACAGTGATTTCTAATGGTGTAAATGTGTATTAGAAAAACAAATGGACAGACAAGTTTATTTTGACTCCAAACTAGGTATTCATGTTAAATACAATTTCAAGTATACTGCATTTCTCTCAGACCATGTATTAGGATTGAAACCAATTTTATTTTATTACACTTTAAAATTTAAACCAAACTACCTGTGTTCCTTTTTTATTATTATAATATTCAAAATAGATGACCAAGTAAGACAATTCTTTTTTATGTATTCAATATTCATCCATAACTTGGTTAATAAATTCACTCATTTTTTATTCAACTAATATTTAACATCTAACATGTACTAAGCTGTGTGCTGGACACCAAGCATAAAATGGAGAATAAAAACCTACACCTGTGATGTTTCCAGGACACTTTTGTCTAAATATTGAAAAAAATCAACCTCTGACTAAAGAAAATAGGTAGGCACTTTAATTGTAAATAATAATTTTAATGCTAAAATATTTTCTATATTATATCTATCCTGCCCTCATCTAGTGGGAAATTGTAGATTTCAGTCAAAGGTCTTTTGTCACAAAACTTCAGCTAAAGGAAATAATGGAGGACCTCAAAGAAGAAAGATTCTCACTTTAAGGAAGTGGATTGGAGTGGACAGGCATGGATTTCAGACCTGGAATTCAGACTTTCCTCTGTTCTTGATAACATGGGACCTTAAACATGAAACTGAACTCTCTAGTCCTCAATTTCCTGTGTTTTCATGTTGAGAATAAGACCTATCTCATTCTGGTTTTGTGAGAAGCAAATTAAATAAAAGGTAAAACCCAGGACAATGTTTCATTTTTACTTGATAATCAGCTGTAAAGATTACATAATGAGGAGGAGAAGGCAGAAGAGGAGGAATAGCAGAGGCAACAAAAAGAAGAGCCCCAGGGACTATGTCTCAGAAAGTCAAGAGCATCCGTGTATCTACCAAGAGAGACATAAATATACTGAAAAGATATGACATGACTCACAGAAATGAATGCTGAGAGATCCCATGTAGATGAGGATCTAGTTTCTCAGGTAAGGTCAGAATCTACTTAACCATCTGCTGAGTTTGCTTCTGATAAATGTGACTAGTCTGGATTTTGATAAAACACCTGTCACTTTTTTCTAGAGCTCCTGGTTGGAGAAGCAATGTTCCTTTATAATTATTCTGAGCATTTCGGGCAAAGCATCCCTTACTTGCTCTACTGGACTGAATTCTTCACTTTGGCAATACTTGAGTCTGTTGTAATACCTCTAAACATTTACCACTCAGAGTGTGGTCCAGTGACCAGCAACATGGCATCACCTAGGAGCTCGTTAGAAAGTCAGAACCTCAAGTTTCCCCCCCAGGTCTACTGGATCTAATTAACATGTTAACAAACCCAAGAGCTGATTTGTATACACATCGAAGTTTGAGAAGCACTGTCTAAGCAACTTTTATTTCTACCTCGCCAAACATCTCTGTTTAAGGCCAATGACATCATGCCATACAACTTGTTTAATTTATTCCCTAGCTAGATGCTTCCGTGATATAGATAGGTCCAATTAGGGTGAGAAGGCTGAGGTTTCTTAAAGTGCTATATATATTAGAAAATTCAGGTTGTGCCTCATCAAAGAAAATGAATGACTTGCCAAAGAGGTTTAAAATATCCAATTGTATTGACACAATCTCTCTAAAATTTCTGAAGATTACACAAAAACAATAAAAGATAACTTAATTGTTTAATCCTTATACTTATTCTAAGTTGCAAATGTATTTTAGGCTTTCCCTCTTTTTTTTTTAGTAGGAACATTAATTATTTTTTTATTGGAGTATAATTGCTTTAAAGTGTTGTGTTGGTTTCTGCTGTACAGTGAAGTGAATCAGCTATATATATACATATATCCCCTCCGTCTTGGACTCCCCTCCCATCCCACCCATTTAGGTCATCACAGAGCGCTGAGCTGAGCTCCCTGTGCTATACAGGAGGTTCCCACTAGCTATCTATTTTACACATGGTAGTGTATTTATGTCAAGACTAATCTCCCAATTCATTCCACCCTCCCTGTTCCCCCGCTGTGTCCACATGTCCGTTCTCTTCGTCTGCCTTTCTATTCCTACTCTGCAAATAGGTTCATCTGTACCATTTTTCTAGATTCCACATATTTGTTTTCCTCTTTCTGACTTACTTCACTGTGTATGACAGACTCTAGGTCCATCCACATCTCTACAAATTACGCAATTTCATTTCTCTTTGTGGCTGAGTAATATTCCATTATATGTATGTACCACATCTTCTTTATCTATTCATCTGTTGATGGACATTTAGATTGCTTCCATGTCCTGGCTATTGTAAACAGTGCTGCAATGAACATTGGGGTACATGTGTCTTTTTGAATTATGGTTTTCTCAGGGTATATGCTCAGTAGTGGGATGTCTGGGTCATATAATAGTTCAATTTTTAGTTTTATAAAGAATCTCCATACTGTTCTCCACAGTGGCTGTATCAGTTTACATTCCCACCAAAAGCGCAAGAGGGTTCCCTTTTCTCCACACCCTCTCTAGAATTTATTGTTTGTAGATTTTTTGATGACTGCCATTCTGACTGGTGTGAAGTGATACCTATCAGGCTCCCCCAACTTCAGACTATACTACAAAGCTACAGTAATCAAGACAGTATGGTACTGACACAAAAACAAATCAATGGCACAAGATTGAAAGCCCAGAGATAAACCCACACACCTATGGTCACTTAATCTATGACAAAGGAGGGAAGAATATACAATGGAGATAAGACACCCTCTTCAATAACTGGTGCTGAGAAAACTGGACAACTACATGTAAAAGAATGAAAGTAGAACACTACCTAAGACCATACACAAAAATGAACTCAAAATGGATTAAAGACCTAAATATAAGACTAGACACTATAAAACTCTTAGAGGAAAACACAGGGAAAACACTCATCGACATAAATCACAGCAAGATCTTTTATGACCCACCTCCTAGAGTAATGAAAATAAAAACAAAAGTAAGTGAATGGGACCTAATTAAACTTAAAAACTTTTGCACAGCAAAGGAAACCATAAACAAGATGAAAAGACAACTCACACAAAGGGAGAAAATATTTTGCAGATGAAGCAACAGACGAAGCAGCTGAATATCAAAAAACAAACAACCCAATCAAAAACTGGGCAGAAGACTTAAATAGACATTTCAGCAAAGAAGACATACAGATGGCCAAGAGGTACGTGAAACAATGCTCAACAGCACTAATTATTAGGCTTTACATTTTAAAAGTAATGTTCAACCTAGTAGAGATTAAACCTAGGATTCCCCAATAAATAAAAAGAAATAATTCATGCTTTCTAACAAATCAGAAAATAAATAAAAAGGTAAGTGTCATAGTATGAAACAAGGCATATGTCAAACAAAGATGTCAATTTAGTTCATTGTACTGTTACTTTCTTCATCATACAAGGACTTTCCATCATTAACCTACATTATCTCTGAAATTGCTTCTAAATCTGTGCATTACATTTCTAGAAGTTACAAACACTTAAAGAGGAATATTTCATTTTGACAATGGCTTGATGTTTGACTTACTGATTTGTACTTGTAATTTCAAAAACTGTGAAAAACCATCATGAATTGACAATTGCATTAATTAGATGAAGACTTCTCTTCCCTTAACTGTATCTGATTAGTAGCATTTTCATATTATTGTATGCATGCCCTGAGTTTGCACATCACTACTTCATTCTCACTGTAAAATGTAGGTATTTTTTTACTTTATGTGATTTTACACATGGAGAGATAAGTAGTATTCTTGAGAATGACTGTAATTTTAGGAATGTTTCATTGATTTGCACAGGGAGAAACATCATAGCAAGAGATCAGAGGTCTGTTCTTGCTATCTAATGCAGTATAAAAAACTGCTCTATAACATGGTTGTTTAAAACAACATCAACATTTATTTTGAACAGGAATCTGCAATTTGAGTAGAGCTTGGTCAGGAGAGCTCAATTCTGTTTCAACTGGCATCAAATGAGGTGGCTCAAAATCTATGTTCTAGAATCATCTGAATGTTCATTGATTTACATTTCTGTTAGTTGGTACTGGTTGTTGGTTGGCTGGATGTTGGCTAGGACCTTAGCTGGGCAGTTGGTTGGAACCTTTATACATGACCTCTGCACATGGCTGAGGTTTCCTTGCAGCAGTATGATACCTAGGGTCTAGGTTCCATGAGCGAGAATGGAGAGAGAGAGAGACTATCATTGTTTATGATCCAGGATTGAAAGTCACATAACACCACTTTATTGCATTCTATCCAATGAGGCAACCACAAAGTCCTGTCCAGTTGCAAGGGGAGACTAATCTTCTTGTTGGAGCAGTAACAAGGTTTTGGAAGAATATGTGAAAAGAGAATATTGCTGTGGCCATTTTTGAAAAGTATAAATTTTACAGGGGCAAATTCCACTTCTTACTCTAAACAAAAGTAGAGCCTTTTACAAAAGAGTTTAACCTTCCTCCTCTATCTGATAGCAGGAGAGAATTCACATACACACACTGGTCCTCAGTCTTCATTAAAGACACTAAACTCAGAGCATAGACTCAAAACTTTTCATAATCAATAATACTAAGGCTTCTATGGTAGATTGTTACACTGATGGCTATCAGTGTATGGTGTGTAGACCTCATCCACATTGATTCTGGACTTGGGCATGAACTTAATGTGACCAATGAGATATTACAGTTGTGATCCATTCAGAGACTTGAAAAGTATTTGCACATTGGGTCTTGCCTTCTTTTGCTGCTGGGAACCCTTCTGTCATGGATTTTTAAAAAGCCTAGGCTAGTATGTCAGAGGATGAGAGAGGATATGGAGAGAAAAGTCCCAGACTTTTCCATTCTACTCAAGGTCCAAATGTATGAGTAAGTGCAATCAAACCCAACACAAAATCCTGACCCGCGGTATCATGAGCAAATAAATGGCAAATAAACGGTGTGTCAAGCTGAGAGGTTAAACACTACATTACTGTAGAGTAGATAATACCAGACACTGTGTGACAGAAACAACATACAGTGCACAACAGAGGATTCCTTTGTCATTCAACCAATATTGTGGGGTGTTTCCACTAAATAGAGTGCTAGGAAAAGGCAGTTAAAATACATGCAATCTTGGAACCAAAAAGTTTCAGATTATTTTCCTGATCAGTCGATAGGGATACTGATATTAGAAGCTTTTATCCCAGAAATCAGTTATGGCTTTCTTGCTCCTCAGAGATTTAAGTTAGCTTTTACAACCTCCAAGTTTACAAACCCAGAGAATCCCGAGTCTGCCACACCATTCTGAAAACTACACGCAGTTTATACTTTCCTTGTGCTCTTTGCTTCCCCGAAGACCCCCATGTTGCCCACCTGTGTCACCTCAGCTTGCCTCCATCTAGATGCAAAACTTAGCCCCTTCTTTTTTCTCTGCACACAGTCCACATATTTCAATCATTTCGTGATTTTAATGACTTTATTAAATATCTGAAGGTCATAGGGAAGAATTATACTTCAGAGCATAAAGTCTTTAGCGATTAAGCTGGTTCCATTGCCTCACTGAACACTTTTTATTTTCGCTTCTTTTCCATGTACTTCCTCTTCTTCCTGATAAATGCCTAATATCTCTCTTATTCTAATCCCTCAGGATCTCACTTTCAATTGCCAAACACTTATAATCCTTTTTAAAAATAGATTATCCTTATACAAGGAATCTAGTGACAGTTATTTATGAACATATTCTCTCTTGTTTCATAAGATCAGAAACTAGCTTAAAACTCTTCTCATCACCTCAAGGTAGAAATAGCTTTAGCTAGACAAATTCATTTAGCAAAGCAAAATAAATAAAGAGACTTGGGTTGGGGTAAAGACATGAGTCCCAGGGGCCAAAGACATAGATGCTCAAATTAAAAAAAAAAAAAAAGGCAAAAAATTTGCAAGATCCTGTTTTCCTCCTTCCAGTGAAAATTATTAATCCTTCTGTGTGCTTTCATTGGGACAATCAAGGCAAACACAGCGGGTCATGTAGGTGGAAAACAAATTCCATCCTGAGCCAATCAGATTGCCCTGACACTTTTCCCTAAAGTTAACAAGTAAAACTGTCTGTTAACTTTGGAATACGGACCTACATCTGTGGGCTTGGGGCTCAGCAGCTATTTTTCACATTGTATGGAGAGAGTCGTACTTGGACAGGGAAAAATGAGGTCAGCATGAAAAGAGAAGGAGAGATAAGGAAAGCTGAAATTTGAGAGAGAGAGAGAGAGAGAGAGGGAGATCATTATTTTTGTACAGATCCCCTTTGGATTTTGCAAGTATGTGATCCAGTGAAATGTCTATTTTTGTAAGAACTAGAATGATTTGAGCTCTGTAACTTAACTAACAAAAGTGCTTACTGTTGTAGCCATAGACAGTTCATGTTTAGTGTACAGGATCAAGGAAAGATTCCCTGGACAAGTAAAGAGAAACACACAAGGTGTTCCTACTGCATGCAGTACCTAAGAAGTGGGTTCCAAGTATATACAGAGAACTCTAAGGCTTGAAGCTGTGACCCTGACGACTTAGGTAATCTTAGCGGTTTGTAAACTCACATCCACCTCAAGCCAACATTTGCATGACTTGGTGTTGTTTCCAATTCACATAGTATTAGGCAGGTTCACTTTCAGATAGAATTAGTTTCCCATCAGATTTCTAAAACAGAATTTAGGAACAGAAACTTTGATATCGGGCTTGGGTTAATTCATATTTGCATAAAAACTAAGAGCAACAGCTTCTGACAGTTTTAAAAATCATTATGTCTCTCTATCAATCCCTATCCCAAACTCATTCTTGGCAAATTTTTAAAACCTTATTTTCCTGTATCTATCAACTGTCAACACTTACAGAAATAGCAGTATGAAATAGCATTTGCACACCAACAAACAGCCCAAAGGTTTTAGTGGCTTATAGCAGCAAGCATTTGTTTCTTGCTCGTGTCCTATTAGAGCTGTGTTTTTAGGAGATCAGCTGGCTGCTGTTGGATTTGGCTGGGGTCCATCAGTCTTGACTGGACTTGGCTGGACTGACCTGTATTCACCTGAGCTCTGCTATTCTTGGTTTGGCTTCATGTGTGCTCACGTTCCATTAGCCAAGGGGAGTCAGAGGACCAAGCTCAACAGCAGTAGAATAGACAAGCATTCTCTGTCTAGAGATAAGACAATGAAAAGTTCCATGACAAAGGTGTGAATATATAAACTACTTACAAAGAATAAGAGAAGTGATGGGAAAATAATATAATCTACAACAGAAATTGAAGGGTTGCAGAGGTGAGGTCGGGTGGGGAAGCTGACAACTTAGATCTATTTTTATAGACCCAGAGGACATCAAGAGTTGGCAATTAGAAATCTAACCCAAATTTTGATACCTACAGATAGAAAGAGCAAATGAATGGGAGGTACTCAGGAAATATGAAGTAGCCATGTCATTTTCACAGGAAGATGAATCATGTACTCTAACCCTGTTCCCTAGGGCATTCTAGGTAGTCACTGGGAGGTAATCTTTAACTGCATTAACTCATCCATGTTTATAATCCTGCACATGCTTATAGTCTCTTTCCCCTTACATTCTTCAGTGTCTTAAAATATCCCTCTGCTCCCCTGCTAGTCACTTAACACTACTGTCAAATTCAGCATAACAGTAGATTGTCAGCATAATAAAATAAACATTTAGGAAAGCAGACATTTTAAAGTAGACAAGTAGGTCTCTGCAGAGTAAAAGCAGACATTTCTTGCTTACTTGATGCCTTTTTTTTAAGTATGTTAAAATTATTTGGGAAGAACATCAGATATTTCAAAAATTTCATTTTTGAAAAAATGGAAAAGTACAAGTTCCTTCTAGGAATTTGAATAATTTTGAGTCTATGCAAAGATCTTTATTCATTGAATTTTCTTTTTTCCTTCTAAACTCAGCTTTACTTTTAAGTATCTGTAGGAAAATGCCATGATAGCCTTCAAGTTCACTCAGATGAAACATGCAAATAAAAGCTTCCTTTCTCTCCTGATCTTATATCCCAGCTCTGCTTTATTCTTCTCCTTTCCATCATTCACCCAGACTTCAATGGAGAAGTTCATTGAGGATCAAACAATCCAGCTGCTGTTTTCAACTTTTGCTATTTTAATGTTTATTTTCCAAATCATTCCCTATTTTTCTTCTAAAAATATACTGCCAAATCATTATTTTTTTTGGAGCAACTCTAATGCTTTCTGTTGCTAGATACCTGATCCAAATCCAATATTTTTCTTGGCAGTTAGTGAACATAATAATAAGTAGGGAATTTTTTTCTCTCTACATTTAGAGTTGGGGAAAAAAGACACAGTTCACAATTAAAACAAATTTAAATACTGAGGGAAATTCACACCTTAACATACATTCACAAACATTGCTCAAAGGGAGAACAACATGTTAAAGGGATGCTCTTAATGTATATTTGCACCTAGGTTTCTCCTCCTCAATACCCTTTTCTTGTTTTGGATATATTTTGTGATTTAAGTAAAGATGTGCTTTCCATAGCTTTTTTCTTTATTTTAAAAATGTTTGTCAAAATGATAGTATGCACATAGAAAACAAAAAGTTTCAATGTTTAGGATGACAGTGAAAAGCGAAAGAAAATTATTTCATTCCACTCTGCCATTTTAATCCTGAAACCTATTTTTTAATGACTCCTGACCTTGTTTTTTTTCCTTGAATTTTTTTATAACATTAGAAAACATTTATATATATATGTTCACTGATTTATCGACTGAGGTCATATTTATGGCCCAAAGAACAGGAGATTTAGATCACTTAAACTATACCCACCATCTTTTTCTAATTTCTAATAAATCTATTAATATTTTCTGTTTTTCTGAAATTTAATTTTTCAAGACTTTAAAAATTTTTTGTTTCCTCTAAAATAAAATTTCTTATCTCCCTCAAATTAAATATATTGAGGATGTTTATATTTCTACCTTTCCCTCAACCTTTTCTTTCTCCTTCTATTTCCTGAATTCTGTCCACCAGCCATTTACACCTACATTATTAAGACTGATATTTTCACTTCACTTTTGGTCAATCATTAACTATCAAGTTTGTTTATAACAGTGTGTCTAAAAAGTCAAGGAACATATGATTTTTAAAGAGTATATCAGTTCCATTTTCAAATTATATAGTTATATTCAACACTCAGGCATCATTTCTGGTGAAGTTTCCCTGCACTTTAAGCAAAGGCTTTCATTGTTAACTTAAAAACTCAAAAAGTTGGGAAATATAGAACAATATTTTTGTCTGTAATTTTATTTTAAGATGAACAATATTAATCTTTCTTCAGGTGAACCATTTAATTATTACTTTAAACTTAAAGGAGCTTCACCTCATGGGTTTTAGATGAATTTGTTATTTTGGAGCCGAATATGTATCATTAGATGATTTAAATAACCCCCCAGGCAATTAATAAATAGTTTTATAGAAAAGCCTCCAAAACAAACCAATGAAACCTGAAGTTCTGTTGTCAAATTAATAGTTAATTAAAATTAATAGGATATAATTTTTAACAGAGTCTACATGAATTTGGTGACGAACAGCTTATCAGAGAAAAACCTGACCTGCCAAAATGTAGTTTTCTGCCTAAATGCAGTTTATATTTTGTTTCAACCCCAAATATAACTCGATTCTCTATACCAAAATAAGCTTACAACAGAGAATGCAGATGTATGTTTGAGTAAAAATATTAGAGAAAGAGAGAGAAATAATTCTTAGATTAGCATATAAATTTTAGCAGGCATTTACTGAGCACATGAGAAGAAACAAATCTCCAAAGATATTAAAAACAAAATCTTATTATTTAAAATAAACTTTGAAGTTATTTTAGCCATAAATATGAATAATCTGCAAATAGTAATAAGTGCTCTTAAGCCAGAAACTCTTATTTAATCATCTACTCTTTCAACAAATATTTACCCTGAAGAAAAAGAGCACAAATGCCTCTACCCTCATGCACTTTACACTTAGTGAGGCAGACAAGTAATTATGAAATAAATAAGGAAAATTCATAGTGTGTCAGATGGTGATTAATGTTATGAAGAAAATAAAATGTAAGAAAGTGGATGGGAAAGGAGTGCACTTTGAATAAGGTGGTAAAAGTAGGTATTACTTGAGAAGAGGCACTTGAAAAAAGTCCTTAAGGAAATGAGGGAATGAGTTAAGGCAGGTGAGAGAATCGCCTTCAAGGCAGAGGGAATAGCCAGTGTGATGGCCCTGAGGCAGATTCATGCCAAAACTGTCTAAAGAAAGGCAGGATCAGGGTAGCTAAATGTACATTGTGGCAGCTTGGGTATTTTCCCTCACAATTTGCCCCATATTTCTCACCACATTAATGTAGGCTATGCACAGTGTAACCAAGAATAACTTAAGGGCATTGTAAGGATTTGACTGTCACTCTAAATGAGATGGAAAACCCTTGATAGTTTTGAGCAGAAGAGAAACCTGGTCTGTCTTACATATTAAAAAGTTTGCTAGCTTTGAACAGGGACACCAATTAGAAGATCATTGCAATAGTCAAGTTGAAAGATGTTGTTAACTTGCATTAGTGTAGCAACATCCAAGGTTGTAAATGGTTGGATTCTGCATATATTTTGAAGGTAGAGACAGTATGATTTTCTGACAGGTTAAATGTGGGGTAAAGAGAGAAAACTTAAGGATGATTCAAACATTGTTGTCAGCAACTGGAAGAACGGAGCTACCATTTTCTTAGATGCGGGAGATTATGGATGAGACCTCTCACTCCTAAGCTAGAAAGATAGATCAAGTGTTAAATTTTGATCATGCTAATATGGAGTTACCTTATAGCAAACTGCATAGTGATGGCAAGTAGGCAATTAAATATACAATTCTAGAATCCAGGTGAGTAGTGTAAGTTGGCAATATCAATGTATGGAGCATACTTAAAACCATGAGAAATAATCTGATCACCAAGGCAATACAGCCAAATAAAGAAGAGAAAAGCTCTGAGTTACTCCAAATGTTTAAGGTCAAGGAGTAGTGTTTACTAAGGAAGAAGGAACCAGGAGTATGTGGTATCTGGGAAGCCATAGAGGTTTAAAAAAAATGTATTAGGGCTTCCCTGGTGGCGCAGTGGTTGAGAATCTGCCTGCTAATGCAGGGGACATGCGTTCGAGCCCTGGTCTGGGAAGATCCCACATGCCACGGAGCAACTAGGTCCGTGAGCCACAACTACTGAGGCTGCGCGTCTGGAGCCTGTGCTCCGCAACAAGAGAGGCCGCGATAGTGAGAGGCCCGTGCACTGCAATGAAGAGTGGCCCCCGCTTGCCACAACTAGAGAAAGCCCTCGCACAGAAACGAAGACCCAACACAGCCAAAAATAAATAAATAATTTTTTTAAAAAATGTATTAATGAAGAAAGAGTGATCAACTGTATGAAAGATTGATGGTCAGTAAGATAAATCAGACCATTGATTACCATGACAAGAGTATTTTCAGTAAAGTAGTTGGGACAAAAGCTTGATTGCAATATGGAATAGGACAAAACAGTTTGGTTATGGAAATTATAAACAACTTTTTTGAGGAAATTTGCTGTGAAAAATAGCAGAGAAGTAGGATAGTAGCTAGAGGAGGGTGCGGAGTTATAAGTGATTTTGCTTTGGAGTTGAAATTTTAGTATCTCTGGATTATAGTGAGGACGATCCAATAAAGAGGGAAAATGTATGATTATTCAGCATAGAGATGGAAAGATTGCTGGAGCAATGTTGCTAGAAAAGACAAGAGGGGATGGGATTTGTTGCATCAGGGACACCATCATGTGAAGGACAACTATGAAACACAGGGATGAAGAATAGCAGAGTCTGTATAATGAGTGATTCAGACAAGAGCTTATTACAGACTTATGTGAATGTTCAGTTCCACATAATGGTTTAGGATTACTCCTTTGTAGTACAGAGCAGATATATAACAAAACCCACTTTTTAATATTACTTCTAGTTGAACTTCCTGTGGTCAGGTTAATACACTGAAAATAGATATATAATTATCAGTGGGGGATGTAAATGCAGTTTCTCCTAACTGATTCTCTTTTTAATTCATAAAACTCAGTTTGTAAATGACCCTTTAAAAGCAGTATTTGGGGTTGAGTTAAACGTGTCTCATGAAGTACAACGAAATGTTGTAACATGAAAGTTGTTACAGTGACATGTTATGCCATGCTGATGTCATGCCGAGCAAGTAGCCTCCCACCCACTGATGGTCCACATTATTGAATGTTGGACAGGGAAACGAGTTTCAGTATAAACAAATCAGAGACTGAATTTTTTCAAAGTGTGTGTGTGTGTGTGCATGCACACACATGTGCATTTATGCTATTTCAGATATTAATGTGCAGAAGGTAAAAAATTCTTATTCTTTGCTTTCCCCATTTGTCCTCTATAGTGGAGAGATGTTCTAAAGATAGGAGATTTCATAGAGTCCTCAAAAGAATAAGGAAATTTTCATATTCACTTTCTGTAGACTAAATAGAGAATTCTCTCAGACTCAGGCAAATAGAGATTCCCTATGTGTGTGGGGGTAAATTTGAATGCATACAGACATCAGACAAATTTCCTGAAGCTGTCAAAGTAAGGGAAATCTTAAATTAATAGATTTTCTGAGAGAATACTGAACAGTTTTTGAAATATAACTATTGTCTACATTAGGAAGACTCCAGTTTTCTAACTACATTGCTTTCACAACAAAAATCTAGCATGGCAATTGAAGCAGGAAGAACTGAAGTTATTGTGAAAAGAAACCAGTAGTGCTTTAATTCCATAAATTTTCTTTCTTCTTTTTCTGCTAATTCTCAGTTAAGCTCAATATTTCATCAAACACTGATAGAGCCTTTATCCTGTGTCAGATCCAAAAAATAGATAAATGAAAAGAAACAAGGCTGTCCTCAAGCTACGTACATTTCAGTGGGGAAAGCCTGGAAACAGTTTCTCATACTCTTGAGTGACAGATGTAGTTGGACAGAGTAAGTGTTCAGAGTCAAGAGGAAATGGGAAAATAAGAGGTGTGATCTCTGCAAAACTTATTATCAGAATGAAGATACAAGTCTTCCTTTGAGAAATGCCTCAATCCATCCCCCATCCCCCCACCAAAAGCAACACAATGTGTATTCAGTTGTTACTGCAGAGAAAGCTACATTTATTCAAAGTAGGGTCAGAATAGGAGCAGCTAGCAGTGGCTCTGATTCTTTCACAGGATAAAGTATGCAGTCACTTCACAAGGTTCGCCAGAATCTGGTGTCTGACCTAAACTCTCCCAGCCTCACTCACTCTGCTCCAGCCACACTGGCTTCTGGCTGCCAAGCCTTCCAAGCACATTTCTTGGTTAGAGCCCTTGGCAATCTGCTCCTTTTTCCTGGAAGGCGCTTGTCCCAGGTTATACATAGCTCCTCTCCTCACCTGCCCCAAGTCTTTGCTCAAATCCCTTTACAAAGAGCCTTTTCTGGCCATCCTTCTTTAAATTGCTGCCATGCCCCCTGCCCTACTGGGGAAACTCTTTACACTGATCTAGTCACGTTTTAACCTACTACTACATGTTTCTTCTCTTATAATGATTTAACCTACTATATCACTTTGTAAATTATGTTTTTATGTGTTTCCTCTCATTAGACTAAGCTCCACAAGGATAGGAGTTTCTCTCCAGTATATTTGTTGGTGCATCCCTAGTGCTCAGAACAGTGCCAAGCACATAACAGGACATGATCAATTTGTTAAATGAATAAATGCTGTAAAAACATTTTTGCTGACTTCTTATGTTAGTTGGTGAGAAACTCATGCTTCTCATAAGCGTGTGACCAATGGTGCCATGTGTTGTTATTTTAATCACTGTGAATTTAAAAGTGGTATAAACCATGCAATACCCAGAGGTGAAAAAACAGTATCAAAACCTTATCAAACTGCTATGGAAAATACGTTTTAATAGTAGTAACTAATAGCTACTCTGTTATAACAATCAGCACAAAAGTATATTTATTATATTTACTATAAATATTTTCTCTCCCTGCATTAATTCATAACTGGTTGTAGGGAAGAAAATTCAGACAGAAGCCAGGGTGAAATTCATGTATTCAGAAGATTTTTGAGTACCAAGTAGGTGCCAAGCAGTGTTTTGTCATAAGGACTAAAGTGGTGAGTAAGAAATACCTGTAAGGAACGTGTTCTTATGGCCTTTACATTCTGCGTGTTCCATGTTCTCTCTTGCTCTTGATTTTGTAAAAGAGATTGCTATGCCAGTATTCAAGGCCAGGTCTGAGCTCATGCATTTGGACGGCTCTGAGAAGGACAATGCCTAGCAAAACCACAAGGGGTGTGAGTAATAAGCAATATGGTGTTTAGTAAAAATTAAACAATGTTTTGAGCTCAGGATTTCCTTCCATACCTGCTATTCACATCAGTACTGATCGCAGAACAAGACTTGAGCCTATAAGACAAAGGAAAGTAGAGACACCTGCTGGAGTGACAGGGTGAGGAAACAGGAAGGAGCTGGTGACAAAGACTATGACATTTCATCTAAGGTCACAGAAAGCAAATGGTCAGAAATGTGAATAGACAAGAAAGTTCTGACTGCTAATCAAGAGCCTTAATAATTAGATATTACTAGTGCTTTTATTATAAAATATAAAAGGGTAATAAAGAACAATTTAATACTTGGAGTATTTAATTCAAAATTATCAAGTGTTAATTGAAAATCCATTATTTTTAGCTACTAACAATTAAAGTAATTATGGGAGAGTTCAATCTCCACTACAACATATTTTTTGAGGTAAAAGATACTGAAAAGGGTATTTTCCTTTTTTCAAAAAATTAAATCTCCTATGTAAATTAGAAAACAAACATTTAGGCTTCAAGAAGCCCAGCTGTTTTCGATAGATTGGATTTATTTATTTTCTGAGAGATGTAACAATGAGATAGATCTATGAGGAATGGAGGATGCGGCCCCTGAGGTCATGGTGGACGTGTTTTCTCAGTTTGCCCATGCTGTGCTAAAAAGCTGTTGTCTAAGGCAAAGGCAGCAGAAGAAAATGCATTAAAAAAAGAAAGGGCTCCTGTGAATTTATGAGAAGTGCATCACAGAGACAAATATTTCAGCCATGCAATTCCATTCGGCCTTTTCAGCTGTGTGTCCATAGCAAGTCAACGGCTAAATTGAAAAATCAATTCCAATTTAAATTATTGGAATAAAGAACACCAGGAGTCAGAGATAAAATGGCTTTGTTCTCTGAGATCCTTTTTAATTGGAAAGTTATTTCTTCAGGGTATTCTAATGGTTCTGAGGGAAGATTGCAAAATAAAGTTGATCGGCTGGGGGAAGGTTAATAGCTAATGTGCTTTCCTTGCTGTTCAGCCGCCTCCTGTCTTTATGACATCCCCCATCATATCTGGAAGGATTGAAGATTCTAAATCATTTGATACATGCAAGGACTGTATTTTCTTTTAGTCTTTCAAAAACAATCCTGAGGCTGGAACCTTGGCAGAACTTAATTTCTCTTTCAGCCTTTCTAACCGGACTCACTTTTGCTTACAAATGTCACAGGACCTTTGTCTTCTTTCTTTTCTTTCTTCTTCTTCTTTATTTTTATAAATGTTCCTGATGGGGATGTTTCTCTAACAATGGAGTGGTAATTAATGGAAATAAAAGATACCTGAAGAGGTTGCTAGTAAAAGCTTTGTTCTTCAATGACAGAAAAAGAAAGAAAACACTTTGCTGACCTGTATTAAACAGAGGAAAAAAAAATAGTTATAGACTTAGTAGATGGAGAACAAAGGTACAAAGACAGGGCAAAGGAAAAAAAATTGTAGATATAGATAATGTGAATAAATATTATTATCAAAAAGTTAATATTGAATGCATTGAGAAACAAAAGTCATATTTAAAAAGCTTCAAACCAAAGTTAAAAACTAAAATTTAATTACACATTTAATAACCTTCGCTCTGCCTGTAGAAAATTGTTTGGGGCAGCTGTAGATTAAAAACCTTAAATGAGCATTTAATTTGAAATTAATAAAACAGTTATGGTATGTGTTAGGAAAAGTTACTGAGGTTTGCTTAGTATATTTAATTACTGTAAAAGAGATAAATCTCATTGCCAGGTAATGAACTCAGAAATGCAGATACAGTAAATATGTACTTACATTATTGTCATTAATGCATTAAATTTGTGAGAATATGTAGGAATTTAATTAGCATTTAATAAGATAGCTATAGCAAATTACAGTAGTTAGATGTTAAATGTAAATTAATATTTTTACTATCTAATTGATATTAACTAATTAATTACTGTTTATTACATGGCAGCTAGATTTATCTTTTATGGTGTTATTAAATCTCAATTAAAATGCTCTTTTAAGAGGGAGCTTTCAATTAAAAATAATATTCTATAAGAATTTCATAACTCCCTTCTCCTTCAGGACTTGGGGTACAAAATGTACCAAATCAAATAACCAAGGTGGCTTAGAAAGGAACCCAATTGGGACTGTGCTTGAGTTGTTCAAGCAATTCCAGACATTTCCAAGTAAGAAGGACTAATTTATTGAAAGTCATATTTTTTTACTATTAAAGTTATAAGCATGCATAGGCCTAGAAAGACCCTAACTTGAAAATCTCTCTCCACAGTTAATGATACTGGGTTCATGAATTATTTCTTCAAGAAAAGTGACTATGTGTTATTAAAATAAAAATGCTATTTATTATTGTTATTTCTCCCTTGGTGTGACTTAATATATCAGTTACAACATGGCAATTAATTGGGAGCAGATTTTGCTAGAGGGGGGTTAAGTAACATCATGAATTCAGTAAGGGTCAATAATCAAACCTATTAGACTGGAGGAAAAAGAAAATGAAAGAGAAGGAAATATACAAGTTGACATTTTATTTTTCTATCAGGGTCTGGTGGCTCCTGTTAATTCCTAGAATGTAGTGTGCTCTCAATAAATGTTTTCTGAATGGAATCCATTAAATCTCCCATATCTGGCACCACATAATTCCTGCAGCAACTTTATAGTTATTTTGAAATCTAATCTCAGACAGTATAGAGTAGAGGTTAATTATCCCCACAGTTTTTCTACCTCATTCAAGGTGTGACACCTTTGAAAAATCATATTACTATTACCATTACTATATATTACTATTCTGTGCCTTGGTATCCTCTATAATTACAGATGATAGAGCCCATCTGAGGATTATCATGAGGGCTAATGGAGTTAATAAAAGTAAGGCACTTGAGAACAATACCTAGCACATAGCAATAACTCAATGAATGCTGATTGTTATTATAACCTCCAATTTTAAAGGGATGGTATTCTCTACAATTTGGAGCTGGAGAAGATACTTTATGTTCTAGCACACTAAAAACAATTGGAGAACAAATTAGCTTATTTTTATCTAGTTTTCTCCCCTTGAATAATTAATCTCCATTGTTGTAAATATTTATCATTACCCACAAGTCATTTTTTAGCAAATCTATAAATACTATGTGATTTTAATCTTTTTCTCATGAATCAATCCTTGAAGATCCATTGTCATTTTTGTTCCTACAATCTTCAAGCATAATGAAGATATTAAATAAAACCTATCTTACATTGATTCTTGCTTCACTCTACTTGATATCTAGCATCTCAGCTCAATAAATAGCCATTCATCATTATTTTTTTTAGTCAGTGTTGGGTCTTGTGACAATATTCTTGCCTAAGCTAAGTGAAATTAATTTTCAGTTAATATTGCCCAGAATTATTTTTAAAACACAAACATTACACTGCTTATAATGCTAACAACTCATGTTTACCTCCAATATGTGAAATTTGCTCATAAGTTTATTACTCAAAAATTACTTGTTTATAATATAACTTAATACTTAAAATATATTTTTTATACTCAATTTCTGTTATTTTCTGAAACAATGAGCTTAAAATCAGGAGAAACAAATTCTGATACCAGTCACCACAGGCACACCATTTATATAATCTTAGCTTACTTTTACACTTTTGTAAGAAAGGCTTTGATAGAATAACCTTTTAAAAAAACCTCAAAATCTAGCATGCTATTAAATTACACTCCAACGATAAGATTCTCTGTTACTTGTGTTTGGCTTAGCATTTTTCTTTTGCTTGGCACTTCAAAATGTTGTGTTTTTTCCCCCCAGAAATGAACATGTAGAAGGAATAAACTTTTAATGTAAAAACCATTAGCCACAAATTTAAATTAAGTGGGTGATGCTGTCTCCTGTTCTGTGAGGTATAGCAATGAGGATATTAATATACCCATGATTAAAAGAATAAAAAGCAGTGAAAATAATGGATGGTAAAGGCAAGTCCAGGGAGGTGTGGTGTCTTGTTTTTTTGATTCTTCATCAGTCTCAGCTGATTCAACCTTGGTCTTTAGATGTGTAAGTCTAAGCTCTGTGGCAGTAAAGAACTAAAGGAGAAATGACAGAGGATTTGACAGATGTGCAGAAAAAAATGCTTTACACAAGAGGAAAAAGAGTAAAGATGAGAAGGAGAAAAAGAAAGCAAACATTTGATCAGAGAAGCTACTGGGGGAAAAAAGAGGGGAAAAAAGTGGATAGAGGATACAAGAGTTCTTTGAATGTTGAGATATGTGTTTGAAATTTACTGAAAAGCACGTGGGGAGGACATTGATTTTCATCACTAATATTTTTAATGGATCCAATCAGAGTTTGACAAAGAGGAAAAAAATAGAACTAAAAACAATGAGCTAATTGCTTTGAGGATCACCTAAAATAGCTGCAAGGAGAAGGGTTCAGTAGACAAGAAGAAACCAAAGTCACCAATAATGACAAAATTGTCTAAGAGGGGACAAAATTGAATGCTTAACTTAGCGTGGCTCCTTTGACCACAAGGTCTTACTCCCACAGGACAGGAAGTAAAGAGGTACTCAAGGATTCACTTGGCTCACAGTATGTGATGAACCACATTTTTGGATGTATTCCTCAAATTGTTCTCATTCTGCTCTTGGCTTTTGTATGTACTTGCTCATCTACTCCTATTCTTGTTCTGTCCTTTAGGTTCAATGCATGATAATGTTATAACTGCTTCAACCTCAAATTCTCCCAATCTTCTGGCTCTTCACCTTAGCTCTGCTGCTTCAGTGCCCCTCAAAGGATAGTCCCCATCTTTACACAACTCTTGAACACCTCTCATGCTAGTACATCCAAGAGGAAATGGAAAACACTATTTTATAATGCCTTGACTTGCCAGCCACAAAAAGCCTTCCATATTTCACATGATACCAGTGGTGGCAGCATTAAAGAAGGAAAATGCTGGAGAAATAAATACATGGCATTATTCAGACAACACCTATTGCAGAGAAACAGGCAATATCATATTCCTTACTGGAGATTAATCTCTGAGTGGGTATTCAGATATATTGTACAGGAGGAATGGCACAGAGCGTCCTTTCAAAGACACATGAAAACAGGGCTTCCCTGGTGGCACAGTGGTTGAGAGTCCGCCTGCCGATGCAGGGGACAAGGGTTTGTGCCCCGGTCCAGGAAGATCCCACATGCTGCGGAGCGGCTGGGCCCATGAGCCACGGCCGCTGAGCCTGCACGTCCGGAGCCTGTGCTCCGCAACGGGAGAGGCCACAACAGTGAGAGGCCCATGAACCGCAAAAAAAAAAAAAAAAAAGGATACATGAAAGCAACCACTCCCTCACTTCTCTGACCATGCTACTTACATGTCACAGATGTGCCTCTTACCAGTTCTGTATGACTAGCATGCAACATCCATTATTGGACCCACAGTAGTAAGCAAGTGGTGAAATGAATATATTCTCCAGCCCCCATTCTCAGAACATTGATATAATTCTGTTTGAGGGTGGAACAGTCATCTAGGTTAACAAAGGCATGAGTCTCTTACATAGATTCATGTGACCAGGGTGCCAGATCCTCACCATGCCTTCTCTCCCTTTGCTTTTCCTTCTCTTTTCCCTTTTCAATTTACTTTTTTTTCTTCCTTTTTTTTCTTCTTCTTTTTTTTCTTGCTTATTATTCTGTCTCCAAAGAGCTGCTGTCACCTGTCTCATCCTCTCCAGTGCCTCTGCCACAGCCCCCTTAGGCATCCCTACTCTCACCTGGACAGTGACAGCTGCCTTCCATCTGGCTTCTCCTCCGTGATCATTCCTTACACACATCTTTAGACACTGGAGTGTACTCTGAGGCTTAAGAGATTGGCTCAAGAGACTTGGACTCACATCAAAGCTTGGCCACTGGCCTAGCTGGACGACCTTCAACAGTTATTTAATTCCTCTGAGCCTTAGTTTGCTAACCTGTAAATTGGGGATGGCAACCTGGCTTGTTGTAAGGATTCAATTATACTTGATTAATATGAACTTAATACTGTTCTGGCATGGTAGCTGCTACTGTAATTTTCTTTTTTTAAATTTTATTGATGTATAGTTGATATATAATGTTGTGTTAATTTCTTCTGTACGGCAAAGTGACTTGGTTATGTATATATAAAACCGAGGAAACATATATATACACATTTTTTTCACATTATTTCCATTATGGGTTGTCACCAGATATTGAATATAGTTCCCTGGGTTATACAGTAGGTACTACATAGATTTTTAAATCTAGGAACAGTATGATTTTATTCACTTTATATATTAATGGATTCCTAGTTGCTTACTTGCTGTGGTTTTGAGATTGCAACCAAGGGACCAAGGGTTTCCAGAGAGACAGTGTTAGCCAGTGCCATCTGAAACTGATGAATAAAGTCCAGAAAAAGACAGTGTGGGTTGGCTGCATCAGTGGCTAAGCAAACCACAGAACTATGGGGAAAAGCTTACCATGGCACTTGGACAAAATACCAGAGCTGAACGTCAGAGCCTGGGTTTGCTTTGAGGGTTGAGGATAGATATAAGACTTCTGACTGCTAGAAAGGAGTTTTGTATCTGAGAGTA
The DNA here is from genome assembly GCF_951394435.1 of Stenella coeruleoalba. Taxonomy (NCBI): domain Eukaryota; kingdom Metazoa; phylum Chordata; class Mammalia; order Artiodactyla; family Delphinidae; genus Stenella; species Stenella coeruleoalba. The sequence continues at coordinate 44,424,163 of NC_137164.1, forward strand.
GGTCAAGTGGGAACACCATGGCATCCGGGGAATAAATTTAGGGCTACTAAACTGTGCACTTCATACATAGTATCTTTCTAAGCATTTGGAGACACGGAGAAGAGTTTTACCCTACCTCAAACTTTAACACCCATGGAGGTCTTCACAGATCATTCTGTTAAGAAAGACAATATGGAAACCAGTTTCCTTTTGATGAGATACTTGCAGGTGATAGAAAATGAGAAATCAGGTAAGGGAATTTTAACATGAAAACTAAATTAGGCCTTGAATATCTATTTACATAATCAAAGGAGAGATTACATTTTTACCAAATTCATCCATTTTGTTACTCTTCAGTATCCAAAAGAGTTGTGCAGTATGACGCTGTGTAAAGGCACTGGGAGAGTAGTGGTGCTGTTTCTTGGGCATCCCTCACATTCTAAATTTGAATGTGTCCTTTATTATAAAATGCATAATTGATTTGAAAATAGTTGGAACAGAGGAAGAAAATAGAAAAGGTATTTCTCTGAGTTAAAGAAATACAGAAGTTATACCAAATAGAAGTTTTTTAGAGCACTGGTTCTGAAAATTTGTTGTGAATCCCTAGGTGACACACAGGAAACTGGAATGGGAGGGATTGTCTTTCCCCTGTCTTTTTACAAAGTTTTACAGAATATTCTGGTAAAGATCAAACTTTGAGGAACATTGAATTAAAGAGAAAATGCTGTACAAAAAAAATAATAAATACACTTACCTCTATTTACTTCTGTTTATAATAACGTACACTTTCAACACAACATTTTTGTGATCATTCATCTTGTCTGAGTGATCAATTTTGTTTGGAAATAAAATTTTCAGCCTCTAAGTAAATGAACATAAATATAGTGTTTCACTTCAATTTTGAGATACTGATTAATAGCAAGCATCATATTGACTCTAACTAGAATAGTTATAATATTAAAAAATGCATTTCTCAAAATCATAACATCTTTAGGTATGATTGTTTTTAAGAATGTATCTATTAGAACTCTGCTAAGGTATTTCACTTTTTAATCCTCTTTCAAAAATTTTAATGATAAATCTTTATCTAATATTCTTTTTTAAGAATATATTTAAGATATTTTTTATTCTATACTTGACACATACATGTAACTTACCCATTAATATTAGTGGAAATAAAAATGTATGTGCATTCATTGATAGGACAATAAAATTCTTCATATCATATTTTCAAATATAAAATTATAACTTCTGAAAATGTATTTGATCTGAGCAGAAAAGCAGCCTAATGAGTAACATTTGATTGATAATACATTGCAATTCATAATTGATACAATCTTAGACCTGCCAGTGCAACAAAAGGTCACTTTGAAATTTGATGGGGGTTAGAGAATGGGATAAGTTGGAAATTATATTGTATCATATAAAGAAAGGAGATACTGACACAAATCTACTAATTCATATTAAATTAAAAATATCTTGAAAAGCATAGTAATTAACAGCAAGTTCCCAGAACTTGACATTCCACACAAATGTCACTCCCCAGGGTATTACACAGGAATTAGAGTGTCCTTTCACTGTCAGACTGATATATACCACTGAACAAGTGCTGGGGAAAAAGTCAGATTCTTGGTTGAAGTTTGGGCTTTAAATCGTGATTATCCCACTTACTCCTGTTTCTGTCTTAAAAAAATAATTCTAAATCTTACTCCTTTCTTTTTATATCTTGAAGATACTATGTACTCATGTATTTTCCTTTGCATTAAAATAAATCAAAGTATTGGAGAATAGCTAAAAATGTTTTTGCAAAGCTCTGTGGGGAATGAGGTAGAGTTTAAAGTGATATCTTTATCCTATTTGAGCACAATATTTTACCCTCGGGGAAGAAAAAAATTTCCTCATGAATTTGTACGAACATTGTCCCCTAAAACCTCCAACATTTTTTCAACCTAAAACTACATCCACCTGTACAGAGAGAGACAGAGCATCAATCTACAGCCAGCCCCAACAGCCACATAAAAACCAACCTAGAGATTGAAGGCTGGGTCTGTTAAACTAGTGGTTAATATCTAAATTCTTTATGATCATGATCAATGTTTATCATTCTCAGTCACCCTTTCCTTTTTTTTATTATTTCCTCTTTCCTCTCTTATTAGTGAAGAACTCTTGACTACATATAAGCAAAAGAAAATAAGCAAACACCAAAAAACTCCTGTGTTTGAAACAAACATGTAGATAGTGGAGCCATTGGTCTAAGACATCATCCCTGCTGAATGCATGCGGCCTCAAGTGCGTATTTACACTACTACTTTGTTTTGTTGTTGCCAAAACAAAGACATTCCTATCATAATTAACTCATTATCTGATCCCATAATACTTTGTGCATCTGTTCCTTTGACCCAAGCTCTCCACTTTTGCCTCCCTCTCGCACTCTACTGCTGTATCCCCTGAACTCTGGATCTGTGCTCTTTCTACCCTTCTCATTTTAAAACTCTTTGAACACTATCACATGTGAGTGCAAATAAAACCGTTTCCTTGTATGCTTCTTTTTTTTTTTTTAACATCTTTATTGGAGTATAATTGCTTTACAATGGTGTGCTAGCTTGTGCTTTACAACAAAATGAATCAGTTATACATATACATATGTTCCCATATCTCTTCCCTCTTACCTCTCCCTCCCTCCCACCCTCCCTATCCCACCCCTCCAGGCGGTCACAAAGCACCAAGCTGATCTCCCTGTGCTATTCGACTGTTTCCCACTAGCTATCTACCTTACCTTTTGTAGTGTATATATGTCCATGCCTCTCTCTCGCTTTGTCACAGCTTACCCTTTCCCCTCCCCATATCTTCAAGTCCATTCTCTAGTAGGTCAGTGTCTTTATTCCTGTTTTACCCCTAGGTTCTTCATGACAACGTTTTTTTCTTAAATTCCATATATATGTGTTAGCATACGGTATTTCTCTCTCTCCTTCTGACTTACTTCACTCTGTATGACAGACTCTAGGTCAATCCACCTCATTACAAATAGCTCAATTTCATTTCTTTTTATGGCTGAGTAATATTCCATTGTATATATGTGCCACATCTTCTTTATCCATTCATCCGATGATGGACACTTAGTTGTTTCCATCTCCGGGCTATTGTAAATAGAGCTGCAATGAACATTTTGGTACATGACTATTTTTGAATTATAGTTTTCTCAGGGTATTTGCCCAGTAGTGGGATTGCTGGGTCATATGGTAATTCTATTTGTAGTTTTTTAAGGAACCTCAATACTGTTCTCCACAGTGGCTGTATCAATTTACATTCCCACCAACAGTGCAAGAGGGTTCCCTTTTCTCCACACCCTCTCCAGCATTTATTGTTTCTAGATTTTTTGATGATGGCCATTCTGACTGGTGTGAGATGATATCTCGTTGTAGTTTTGATTTGCATTTCTCTAATGATTAGTGATGTTGAGCATTCTTTCATGTGTTTGTTGGCAGTCTGTATATCTTCTTTGGAGAAATGTCTATTTAGGTTGGTTGCCCATTTTTGGATTGGGTTGCTTGTTTTTTTGTTATTAAGCTACATGAGCTGCTTATAAATGTTGGAGATTAATCCTTTGTCAGTTGCTTCATTTACAAATATTTTCTCCCATTCTGAGGGTTGTCTTTTGGTCTTGGTTATGGTTTCCTTTGCTGTGCAAAAGATTTTAAGTTTCATTAGGTCCCATTTGTTTATTTTTGTTTTTATTTCCATTTCTCTAGGAGGTGGGTCAAAAAGGAACTTGCTGTGATTTATGTCATAGAGTGTCCTGCCTATGTTTTTCTCTAAGAGTTTGACAGTTTCTGGCCTTACATTTAGGTCTTTAATCCATTTTGAGCTTATTTTTGTGTATGGTGTTAGAGAGTGATCTAATCTCATATTTTTACATGTACATGTCCAGTTTTCCCAGCACCACTTATTGAAGAGGCTGTCCTTTCTCCATTGTACATTCCTGCCTCCTTTATCAAATGTAAGGTGACCATATGTGCATGGGTTTATCTCTGGGCTTTCTATCCTGTTCCATTCATCTATCTTTCTGTTTTTGTACCAGTACCATACTGTCTTGATTACTGTAGCTTTGTAGTATAGTCTGAAGTCAGGGAGCCTGACTCCTCCAGCTCCGTTTTTCATTCTCAAGATTGCTTTGGCTATTCGGGGTCTTTTGTGTGCAGAAATACAAAAGATCATGAGAGATTACTACAAGCAACTCTATGCCAATAAAATGGACAACCTGGAAGAAATGGACAAATTCTTAGAAATGCACAACCTGCCAAGACTGAATCAGGAAGAAATAGAAAATATGAACAGACCAATCACAAGCACTGAAATTGAGACTGTGATTAAAAATCTTCCAACAAACAAAAGCCCAGGACCAGATAGCTTCACAGGTGCATTCTATCAAACATTTAGAGAAGAGCTAACACCTATCCTTCTCAAACTCTTCCAAAATATAGCAGAGGGAGGAACACTCCCAAACTCATTCTACAAGGCCACCATCACCCTGATACCAAAACCAGACAAGGATGTCACAAAGAAAGAAAACTACAGGCCAATATCACTGATGAACATAGATGCAAAAATCCTCAACCAAATACTAGCAAACAGAATCCAACAGCACATTAACAGGATCATACACCATGATCAAGTGGGGTTTATTCCAGGAATGCAAGGATTCCTCAATATACGCAAATCAATCAATGTGATAAACCATATTAACAAATTGAAGGAGAAAAACCATATGATCATCTCAATAGATGCAGAGAAAGCTTTCGACAAAATTTAACACCCATTTATGGTAAAAACCCTCCAGAAAGTAGGCATAGAGGGAACTTTCCTCAACATAATAAAGGCCATATATGACAAATCCACAGCCAACATCATCCTCAATGGTGAAAAACTGAAAGCATTTCCACTAAGATCAGGAACAAGATGAGGTTGCCCACTCTCACCACTCTTATTCAACATAGTTTTGGAAGTTTTAGCCACAGCAATCAGAGAAGAAAAAGAAAGAAAAGGAATCCAAATCAGAAAAGAAGAAGTAAAGCTGTCACTATTTACAGATAACATGATACTATGCATAGAGAATCCTAAAGATGCTACCAGAAAACTACAAGAGCTAATCAATGAATTTGGTAAAGTAGCAGGATACAAAATTAATGCACAGAAGTCTCTGGCATTCCTATACATTAATGATGAAAAGTCTGAAAGTGAAATCAAGAAAACACTCCCATTTACCATTGCAACAAAAAGAATAAAATATCTAGAAATAAACCTACCTAAGGAGACAAAAGACCTGTATGCAGAAAATTATAAGAGACTGATGAAAGAAATTAAAGATGATACAAATAAATGGAGAGATATACCATGTTCTTGGATTGGAAGAATCAACATTGTGAAAATGACTCTACTACCCAAAGCAATCTACAGATTAAATTCAATCCCTGTCAAACTACCATTGGCATTTTTCACAGAACTAGAACAAAAAATTTCACAATTTGTATGGAAACATAAAAGACCCCTCGTATGTTTCTTAAATGGAAGCTTTCTTCTTTACATTTGGTCTGAAAATGGTATTACTGTTATCTCTTCTGTTCATTGTCCCAGATCATGAAAATCTTATGAAATCCCAGTCTTATGAAAATCCCTGCCCTTTTTGTATGGAGAAAAGGGAACCCTCCTCCACTGTTGGTGGGAATATAAATTGGTGCAGCCACTATGGAGAACAGTATAGAAGTTCATTAAAAAAGTAAAAACAGAGTTACTGTATGATCTAGCAATCGTACTCCTGGGCATACATCCAGAGAAACTCTCATTTGAAAAGATACATGCACCCCAATGTTCATAGCAGCACTATTTACAATAGTCAAGACATGGAACCTAAATGTCCATCAACAGATGGGTGGATAAAGAAGGTGTAATGTATATGTATGAAATGGAATATTACTCAGCCATAAAAAAGAATGAAATAATACCATTTGCAATATGGATGGACTTAGAGATTATCATACTGAGTGAAGTAAGTCAGATAGAGAAAGACATCATATGATAATATTTATATGTGAAATCTAAAAAATGATACAAATGAACTTATTTACAAAACAGAAACAGACTCACAGACATAGATAACCAACTTATGGTTATCAAAGGGGAAAGGTGGGGAGGGATAAATTAGGAGTTTGGCATTAGCAGATACAGACTACTATATATAAAATAGATAAACAACAAGGTCCTACTATATAGCACAGAGAACTATATTCAATATCTTATAATAGCCTATAATGAAGAAAAATAAGAAAGAATATGTATATGTATAATTAAATCACTTTTCAGTACACCAGAAACTAACACAGCATTGTTAATCAACTGTATTTCAATTAAATAAAGAAAATTCATACTCTTTTGAACTTCAGTTTATTAGGCTCTTTCACAATTCTCCCTCCTCATTGCTGTCATCTATGGACTATGTTATCCACATCCAATTCATTGAAAATAATTGTGATTGTTCTCCCTAACTCTTGATATCATCATGAAGATCTTCCAAGGCCATGATAAATAAATACCCATTTGCCTGAACCGTCCCTGGTGGTGTAGTGTTAGGATTCAGCACTCTCCCATTTGCCTGGTCTCTCAGCTCCTTGCCTTCATCATCTCTAGGGACTTTACTTTCATTCCATCTATTTATTCCAAAGGATTTATTCACCACTATGACTAATCAATACAGTCTGCATTCTCTTTAAACCACACCCCTGTCCCTTTCCCCCACTCAATCATTCTCTAATCTGAGAAGCTATCAGATGGAAACTTCCTCATCTTACTTCCAAAAATCTACAAGGCCCCCCTGCAATTACACTAATTTTCTATGCCTTCCTTTTTTTTTTTCAATTTAAGAATTATCCCTTTTCCTAACAAAGACAAAACCCTTCATATTTGTTCTAGATGCCAGATCTTACTATCCTATCCTATCCTATCCTCATCTTTATCTCTTCACTCTCCTATATTTTCAACTTCTCATTTTTTATGGATCTTTCCTGCCAGAATTTAAACATTATTTTGATCATCACACATAAAGCTCTTATGGCTGTTCTACCTCTATTATAAAATCTAACCAGTTGTTGACTATATACACTGCTTTCTCTTCATCTCTCCTTCATTCTTCAATAAATTCCTATATTGATTTGATTGCCAATATTTCATTAAAATCTGCTGTGGCTAAAATCCCTATAGATATTTTCTTATGCTAAGATCACTGAACAATTTTTTTTTTTTTTTTTTTTTTTTTTTTTTTTTGCCGTATGCGGGCCTCTCACTGTTGTGGCCTCTCCCGTTGCAGAGCACAGGCTCAGGACGCGCAGGCTCAGTGGCCATGGCTCACGGGCCCAGCCGCTCTGCGGCATGTGGGATCTTCCTGGACCGGGGCACGAACCCGTGTCCCCTGCATCGGCAGGCGGACTCTCAACCACTGTGCCACCAGGGAAGCCCTGAACAATATTTTTTATATTTCATTTGAACCTGACCACTCAGCAGTATTCTATAAAGTTAACTTTCCCTCTTTCTTGAAGATACCCTTATCTTGACTTCTATGACACATCCAGATGGTATTTCCTTTTTTTTTTTTTACTTTTTGGCCACAGTATGCAGCTTACAGGATCCTAGTTCCCTGATTAAGGATGGAAACCGCACCCTCAGCAGTGAAAGGATGGAGCATGGAGTCCTAACCACTGGACCGCCAGGGAATTCCCTCAGCTGGTATCCTTTTCCCTCAGCTGGTATCCTTTAAGTCATACTTGCCCTACCTTTGCCAGTCTCCTTCATTACTCATTTTCTTCTACCTATTCGCTTAAAATTACTCAGGCTTCATTCCATGACTCTATTCCTTCTTAGCTTTCATAATCTACACAGTAACCTCATTACTCCCCACATTTGTATATTATCAAGACATCAATAATTCAAAATATTTTAATTTTAAACTAAACTTTCCTTTTGAACTTTGGATTAATATGTACAACTGATTGCTTGATATCTCTTTATCATGCATCTCAACTGATCATAGATAAAAATAAATTACTGATCTTCCACTTGAAATCTGCTGATTCTCCATGTTTATTTTTAATAATCTCAAAAATTGTCATGTGACGTGTCATACCAAAAAACCAAGAGACAATTGAGACAATATTCTTTCTTCCCAATGCCACCTATCAAGCCCTATAAATTCTACTTTCAAAATACAGTACAAGTCATTAATTTCTTCCGCTCTCCTTTTGTATCACTTTCGGTCTACCTGAAATCATTTATTTCTTGATTATTACAAGGTCCTTCCAACTTTAATCCACATTTCTCTTTTGCTTCTTCTAATACAGGCAACTATTCTAATTCAGCATATAGATATAGCTATACATGTGTATATCCCACTTTACTTATGCTTATAGAAAGTGAAAATATAATTGCACCATTTATGAATTCTCACAAACTTTTACATGCTCATATAGTAAAAATACAGAACATTACTAACACTGGGGATGCCCCCCTTGAACTAGCTTTAAGAGATTACCCTCTCTCCTAATTTCTAACAGTATGGAATATATTTTTTAATTTATTAATTTATTTTTGGCTGTGTTGGGTCTTCGTTTCTGTGCGAGGGCTTTCTCTAGTTGTGGCAAGGGGGGGCCACTCTTCATCGCAGTTCACGGGCCTCTCACTGTCGTGGCCTCTCTTGTTGTGGAGCACAAGCTCCAGATGCACAGGTTCAGTAGTTGTGGATCACGGGCCTAGTTGCTCCGCCGCATGTGGGATCTTCCCAGACCAGGGCTCGAACTCGTGTCCCCTGCATTGGCAAGCAAATCCTCAACCACTGTGCTGCAAGGGAAGCCTCAGCATGGAATAATTTTGCCTGTCTTATCATTTACCATTTTTTATATATAACCTTTCATCACTAAATTTGAAATCATTTTCCCAAAAAATGAAATTTCAACACCTAACGTTTGTGATTCCTGAAATAAAAACTAAGGATACAACTTCTAGATGCTCCCCACAATCACATATTATCTCTTTATGAAAAAGAAATGTAAGCCAATGAGTAAGAGTGAGAAGTAAATAAAATAAAAATACACACAAAAAAAGAAAATATGACCTAATAATTGGAAAACACTTCTTAGACTTAAAGCTATGCTTTAAGTCTCATTGGGCATTACTTGATTCTTGTTTTGTCATTTATTACATTAATTTAAAAGTAGAAAGTGAAAATTAGTTTGTCTTATGTCATCCATGTCTACTATGGGATTATGTGTCAGTATCAATTTAATTTTAATTTAACTTACAAGTGTTCCAGATTTTCTTTCTCTTTTACCACAATGACAAGTAAAGAAGCTATATGTAAAATAGCTTTTGAAAAAAGAGATTGAATAAGTCACAATTTGAACATTTCTGGGGTAGTGATATGAATAAAAATTATGACAAAACCTTTATAGAGAACTAGTATGGACCAACTACAGATTTTCTGTCCACTTTCTCACAACTTACACTTTTGTCTATTATTCAAAATCCTTCTTCTATTGAGATGGTTTAACACACTTCCCAATGGCAAAATTGAGGGGTTAACCCAAGTTATACTTGAAAGGTGGAGTAGACTATAAATATCTATTTACATAACTTAGAGGCCAGGCAAAGATTTTAATTTTAGCAAATTCATTCAATTCTGGGTAATTTCACTTTATCAAGGCTTTCCTAAATAAATGGTTTTTGTACTTTGGCACAGCAAGAAGGCCCTGGACAAAAAGGAGTATCAGAGCTGAAATCCAGTTATCATGTCATTCACCGACCTAAACCCCTGAATGAACACTGAAATGTATTTGAAAATTTTCCTGTGAAAAGGAAAAGCTATAAAACTAAATGAAATGGGCAGTCTCAGGTGCCACCTACTTCCAGGAAGATAGAGTCTGAAATATGAGTCTACCCAAGTTAAGTGCCTGCTTTCATGAAAATCAAAACTTCTTAGAGACACATAACAAAAATCATATTTTCTACAGTGTGCCATTTATATTGCTCAGAATATATTTTAAAAATAATGAAGACATGAAGAAATAGGAAACTGTGACTGAAAGGCAAGGAAAAAAGCAGTAACGATAAAACCCTGAGAGGGACGGCTTCAAGACAGTGGAAGAGTAAGACGCAGAGATCACCTTTCTCCCTACAAATACCTCAGAAATACATCTACAGGTGGAACAGCCCCTACAGAAGACCTACTTAACGCTGGCAGAAGACCTCAGACCTCCCAAAAGGCAAGAAAATCCCCATGTACCTGGGTAGGGCAAAAAGAAAAAATAGACAAATAGGGACGGGACCTGCACCAGTGTGAGGGAGCTGTGAAGGAGGAAAGGTTTCCACACACTAGGAGCTCCTTCGCAGGCAGAGACTACGGGTGGCAGAGGGGGGAAACTTCGGAGCCGAGGAGGAGAGCACAGCAACAGGGGTGCGGAGGGCAAAGCGGAGAGATTCCCACACAGAGGATCGGTGCCGACCGGCACTCACCAGCTCGAGAGGCTTGTCTGCTCACCCGCCAGGGCGGGCGGGGGCTGGGAGCTGAGGCTCAGGCTTCGGATGTCGGATCCCAGGGAGAGGACTGGGGTTGGCTGCGTGAACACAGCCTGAAGGGGTTAGTGTGCCACGGCTAGCCAGGAGGGAGTCCGCGAAAAAGTCTGGAGCTGCCGAAGGGGCAAGTGACTTCTTCTGGCCTCTTTGTTTCCTGGTGTGCGAGGAGAGGGGATAAAGGGCGCTGCTTAAAAGACCTCCAGAGACAGGCGAGAGCTGCGGCTATCAGCGCGGACCCCGGAGACGGGCATGAGACGCTAAGGCTGTTGCTACAGCCACCAAGAAGCCTGTGTGCAAGCACAGGTCACGATCCACACCTCCCCTCCCGGGAGTCTGTGCAGCCCACCACTGCCAGGGTCCCGTGATCCAGGGACAACGTCACCGGGAGAACGCATGGTGCGCCTCAGGCTGGTGCAATGTCATGCCGGCCTCTGCCGCCACAGGCTCGCCCCGCATCCATACCCCTCCGTCCCCCCAGCCTGAGTAAGCCAGAGCCCCCGAATCAGCGTCTCCTTTAACCCCGTCCTGTCTGACCAAAGAGCAGACGCCCTCAGACGACTTACATGCAGAGGCAGGGCCAAATCCAAAGCTGAACACCGGGAGCTGTGCGAGCAAAGAAGAGAAAGGGAAATCTCTCCCAGCAGCCTCAGAAGCAGCGGATTAAATCTTCACAATCAACTTGATGTACCCTGCATCTGTGGAATACCTGAATAGACAATGAATCATACCAAATTCAGGTGGTGGACATTGGGAGCAACGATATATATATATATTTTTTCCCCCTTTTTCTCTTTCTGTGAGTGTGTATGCGTATGCTTCTGTGTGTGATTTTGTCTGTATAGCTTTGCTTTTACCATTTGTCCTAGGGTTCTGTCTGTATTTTTTTTTTTTTAAATAGTATAGCTTTTAGCACTTGTTATCAATGGTGGATTTGTTTTTTGGCTTGGTTGCTCTCTTCTTTCTTTCTTTCTTTATTACTTTTTAAAAATTCTTTTTTTAATACTTATATTTTACTTTATTTTATTTTATTGTCCTCTTTCTTTTTTTCCTCCCTTTTATTCTGAGCCACATGGATGAAAGGCTCTTGGTGCTGCAGCCAGGAGTCAGTGAACAGGCACTAATCCCCTCCACCAGGAAGCCTACACAACCCAGTGAACCAACCTTAGCCACTGGGGACAGACACCAAAGCAACAGGAACTACGAACTTGCAGCCTGTGAAAAGGAGACCCCAAACACAGTAAGTTTAGCAAAATGAGAAGACAGAGAAACACACAGGAGATGAAGGAGCAAGGCAAAACCCTAACAGACCTAACAAATGAAAAGGAAATAGGCAGTCTACCTGAAAAAGAATTCAGAATAATGATAGTAAAGAAGATCCAGCAGCTGGGAAATAGAAAAGAGAAAATACAAGAAACGTTTAACAAGGATCTAGAAGAACTAAAGAGCAAACAAACAGTGACGAACCACACAATAAATGAAATTAAAAATTCTCTCGAAGGGATCAGTGGCAGAATAACTGAGGCAGAAGAAAGGATAAGTGACCTGGAAGATAAAGTAGTGGAAATAACTACTGCAGAGCAGAATAAAGAAAACAGAATTGAGGACAGTCTCAGAGACCACTGGGACAACATTAAATGCAACAACATTTGAATTATAGGGGCCCCAGAAAAAGAAGAGAAAAAGAAAGGGACTGAGAAAATATTTCAAGAGATTACAGTTGAAAACTTTCCCATTATGGAAAAGGAAATAGTTAATCAAGTCCAGGAAGCACAGAGAGTCCCATACAGGATAAATCCAAGGAGAAAAATGCAAAGACACATGTTAATCAAACTATCAAAAATTAAATACAAAGAAAAAATATTAAAAGCAGCAAGTGAAAAACAACAAATAACACACAAGGGAATCCCCATAAGGTTAACAGCTGAACTTTCAGCAGAAACTCTGCAAGCCGGAAGGGAGTGGCAGGACATATTTAAGTGATGAAGGAGAAAAACTACAAACAAGATTACTCTACCCAGCAAGGATCTCATTCAGATTTGACACAGAAATTAAAACCTTTACAGACAAGCAAAAGCTAAGAGAATTCAGCACCACCAAACCAGCTTTACAACATATGCCAAAGGAACTTCTCTAGGCAGGAAACATGAGAGAAGGAAAAGACCCACAATAACAAACTCAAAATGACTAAGAAAATGGTAATAGGAATATACATATTGATAATTACCTTAAATGTAAATGGACTAAGTGCTCTAACCGAAAGACACAGACTGGCTGAATGGATACAAAACAAGACCCATATATATGCTGTCTACAAGAGACCCACTTCACACCTAGGGACACATACAGACTGAAAGTGAGGGGATGGAAAAAGATATTTCATGCAAATGGAAATCAAAAGAAGGCTGGAGTAGCAATTCTCAAATCAGACAAAATAGACTTTAAGACAAAGACTATTACAAGAGACAAAGAAGGACATTACATAATGATCAAGGGATCAATCCAAGAAGACATAACAATTGTAAATATGTATGCACACAACACAGGAGCACCTCAATACATAAGGCAAATACTAACAGCCATAAAAGGGGAAATCGACAGTAACACATTCATAGTAGGGGACTTTAACACCCCACTTTCACCAATAGACACATCATCCAAAATGAAAATAAATAAGGAAATACAAGCTTTAAATGATACATTAAACAAGATGGACTTAATTGATATTTACAGGACTTTCCATACAAAAACAAGAGAATACACATTCTCCTAAAGTACTCATGAAATATTCTCCAGGAGAGATCATATCTTGGGTCACAAATCAAGCCTTGGTAAATTTAAGAAAATTTAAATAAATAATCACTTTATTATGTAGAGGGAACTTTCCTCAACATAATAAATGCCATATATGACAAACCCACAGCCAACATCGCTCTCAATGGTGAAAAACTGAAAGCATTTCCACTAAGATCAGGAACAAGACAAGGTTGCCCACTCTCATCACTATTTTTCCACATAATTTTGGAAGTTTTATCCACAGCAATCAGAGAAGAAAAAGAAATAAAAGGAATCCAAATCAGAAAAGAAGAAGTAAATCTGTCACTGTTGCAGATGACATGATGCTATACACAGAGAATACAAAAGATGCTACCAGAAAACTACTAGAGCTAATCAATGAATTTGGTAAAGTAGCAGGATACAAAATTAATGCACAGAAATCTCTTGCATATACACTAATGGTGAAACATCTGAAAGTGAAATTAAGAAAACACTTCCATTTACCATTGCCACAAAAAGAATAAAATATCTAGGAATAAACCTACCTAAGGAGACAAAAGACCTACCTGTATGAAGAAAATTATAAGACACTGATGAAAGAAATTAAAGATGATACAAATAGATGGAGAGATATACCATGTTCTTGGATTGGAAGAATCAACATTGTGAAAATGACTCTACTACCCAAAGCAATGTACAGGTTCAGTGCAATCCCTATGAAACTACCACTGGCATTTTTCACAGAACTAGAACAAAAAATTTCGCAATTTGTATGGAAACACAAAAGACCCCGAATAGCCAAAGCAATCTTGAGAAAGAAAGACGGAGCTGGAGGAATCAGGCTCCCTGTCTTCAGACTACACTACAAGCTACAGTAATCAAGACAGTATGGTACTGGCACAAAAACAGAAATATAGATCAATGGAACAGGATAGAAAGCCCAGAGATAAACCCACACCCATATGGTCACCTTATCTTTGATAAAGGAGGCATGAATATACAGTGGAGAAAAGGCAGCTTCTTCAATAAGTGGTGCTGGAAAACTGGACAGCTACATGTAAAAGAATGAAGTTAGAACACTCCCTAACACCATACACAAAAATAAACTCAAAATGGATTAAAGACCTAAATGTAAGGCCAGACACCATCAAACTCTTAAAGGAAAGCATAAGCAGAACACTCTATGACATAAATCACAGCAAGTTCCTTTTTGACCCACCTCCTAGAGAAATAGAAATAAAAACAAAAATAAACAAATGGGACCAATGAAACTTAAAAGCTTTTGCACAGCAAAGGAAACCATAAACAAGACGAAAAGACAACCCTCAGAATGGGAGACGATATTTGCAAATGAAGCAACTGACAAAGGATTAATCTCCAAAATTTATAAGCAGCTCATGCAGCTCAATAACAAAGAAACAAATAACCTAATCCAAAAATGGGCAGAAGACCTAAATAGACATTTCTCCAAAGAAGATATACAGATTGGCAACAAACACATGAAAGAATGCTCAACATCATTAATCATTAGAGAAATGTAAATCAAAACTACAATGAGATATCATCTCACACCAGTCAGAAAGGCCATCATCAAAAAATCTACAGACAATAAATGCTGGAGAGGGTGTGGAGAAAAGGGAACCCTCTTGCACTGTTGGTGGGAATGTGAATTGGTACAGCCGCTATGGAGAACAGTATGGAGTTTCCTTAAAAAACTAAAAATAGAACTACCATACGACCCAGCAATCCCTGAGAAAACCATAAATCAAAAAGAGTCATCTACCACAATGTTCATTGCAGCTCTATTTACAATAGCCAGGACATGGAAGCAACCTAAGTGTCCATCAACAGATGAATGGAATAAGAAGATTGGGACATATATACAATGGAATATTACTCCACCATAAAAAGCAATGAAATTGAGTTATTTGCAGTGAGGTGGATGGACCTAGAGTCTGTCGTACAGAGTGAAGTAAATTAGAAAGAGAAAAGCAGATACCGCATGCTAACGTATATATATGGAATCTAAAAAAAAAAAAAATGGTCATGAACAACCTAGGGGCAAGACAGGAATAGAGACACAGACCTACTAGAGAATGGACTTGAGGATATGGGGCTGGGAAGGGTAAGGTGGGACGAACTGAGAGAGTGGTATGGACATATATACACTACCAAATGTAAAATAGATAGCTAGTGGGAAGCAGCCATATACCACAAGGAGATCAGCACAGTGCTTTGTGACCACCTAGAGGGATGGGATAGGGAGCGTGGGAGGGAGGAAGATGCAAGCGGGAAGAGATATGGGGACATATTTATATGTATAACTGATTCACTTTGTTATAAAGCAGAAACTAACACACTCTTGTAAAGCAATTATACTCCAATAAAAATGTTTAAAAAATAGAGAAAAAGAATAATAGTCCTGGGCTTCCCTCGTGGTGCAGTGGCTAAGAATCCACTGCCAAGGCAGGGGACACAGGTTCGAGCACTGGTCCGGGAAGATTCCACATGCTGTGAAGCAAATAAGCCTGTGTGCGTCAACTACTGAAGCCCATGCGCCTACAGCCCATGCTCCGCAACAAGAGAAGCCACCGCAATAAGAAGCCTGCACACCACAACGAAAGAGTAGCCCCCGCTCGCTGCAACTAGAGAAAGCCCGCGCACAGCAACGAAGACCCAGTGCACCCAAGAAGAAATAAATAAATGAATACATTAAAAAAAAAACAACCCTGAGATTATCCTGATACTGAGTTTTATAGAAAATAGGTTAAATTATCTATTTTTATATATCATAACATAAAAAAAAATTGACGACAATTAATGAAGTGTCCATCAATTGATTAAGGAATAAACAAAGTGTGATATATACATGCAGTGGAATATTATTTGGTCATAAAATAGAATACGTAAGCACAACAACATTGATGAAACTCAAAAACTTTATGCTCTATGAAAGAAACCAGACACAAAGGGACAGGTATTGCATTATTCTATTTATATTAAATATCTGGAATAGTTAAACCCATAGAGACAAAAAGCAGGTTAATGGTCTCTCCAGGGGCTGGAGAGTGGGAGGAATAGAGAGTTACTATTCGATGAGCACAAGGCTTTCTTTTGGAGTGATGAAAATATTTTGGAACTAGATAGAGGAGGTAGCTGCACAACATTCTGAATGTACTGAATACTACTTAATTTTACACTAAAGTGGGTAATTTTATGTTATATGAATATCACATCAGTTAAAAATGTAAAACAGAAATTAAAAGCTTCTGCTCACCAAAACAACATCATTCAGAAAATCCAAACACAAGCCATATCCGGAAAAAAAATATTTGCCATGTATATATGTCAAAGAGTTTCCATCTTAGATAAAATATGTCTATGGCATTATAATTATTGCTATAAAAGACAGCCCAATTTTTTAAAAGACTGGGTAAAACACTTGAATAGACTCTTCAGAAAATAAAATGTATGACAGCCAAAAATTGCATGAAGAAATGATCAAATAATTAGTCATCAGGGAACTGAAAATTCAAACCATGAGTTACAACACACCATAAGAATGGCTAAAATTAAAAGATTGACAACACCAAACATTGGCAAGAACATGGAGTAGTGCAAATTTTCATACACTGTTGATAAGAATAAAGAAGAACTAGCACTATGCAAAATGGCTGGCAGTTCTCTTATAAAAAATAAATAATACTCCCCGATGGCCCAACAATTCCACTCCTAGGTTTCTATCTAAGAAAATTTAATGCCACACATATAAAAAACAAACAAGCAAACAAAAAATACTTGACAGAGAATGTTCATAACAACTATATTCAAATGCCTCAAAACTGTAAAGAACCTTAATGCCCCTTGGGAAGAGAATGGATAACCCAATATAAATATTTGTATATTCACACAATGGAATACCACCTAGCAATAAAAATAACCAATCTTCAAATACATGCAATAATATGGGTGAATCTCCAAATGACATGCCAAGTAAAAGGAGAAAAAACTTTACCTAAAACAATATATATCGTAGGATTCCACTTATGTGAATTTCTAGAGCAGGCATAACTAATCTATGGCAAAGAAAAATCATAGCAACAGATGCTTCTATGGAGATGTAGGATAATATTAACTGGAAAGAGGCAGGAGGGAACTTCCTTGGGTAATAATAAGAATTTACACCCAGAAGAGGATTAGGTTACACAGGCTATGCATTTGTTAAACATTTTATTAACCTGAAGAACTCACTGCTAATGAGAAGGTAAAATGTTTTAAACACTTATGTGAAATATTTCAAAACGTTGAAAAAATATTTATGCTATGATCCACTAAATAATTGCGTTTCCAAATATAGAACCATAAAAATACATCTTATATGCACCAAGATATATGTAAAAAAGAATATTGAGAGAAGCATTGTTTATAATTGTCTGAAACTGGAAACAATTTTAATGTCCATCAGTAATAGAATAAATAAATAAATTATGCTACACAGTGAAATATATAGCAAAGTAAATGAATCAACTAGTACTACACCCAACAACGTTGATGACTCTTACAAATGCAATTTTGAAAGGGTAAATCAAGACACGAAATATAATTACAATGTGATTCCACTTTTACAAGTTCTGAGAACAGGCAAAACTAAACCATATTATTTAAGGATATGGTCATAAATTCTAAAACTATTTTTTTGAAGAAAGCAAAAATTTTCATGTAAAATCCAATGCATTGGTGGGAAGGAATTAACAGAAAAAAATACAGACTGTGGAAAAGCTACTGAACTGTACATAATTTCTTAATTATTCACCTTCTTGATATTTACTTGGATCAGTGTTGTGTGTATAAAATTTTAATCTATGACACTCATTTTAAAAAGAAAATCTTGGCAAAACACTTTTGTTACTTCTACAAACTTGTATTAACCATCTGCTGTTTGGAGACCACATGAGTATAATGTTAGCCTGTGGTTTAATATATGATATATATAATATGTATATTGTATATATTATGTTTAATATATACAACATATATATAGGCTTATATATTTTCCAATGATATATGTCAATTGCTATAATATGTATCATCATATAAACTATTAAGATAATACTTAAATATAAAAAATTCAAATAAGTATTTTACTATTCAGTGGACTAATCTATGAGACTTTTGTGCATGAGATGGAAGAAAGTAATTTTTGCCTTCTCAGCAAATTTGTTTTCTCAGGTTATACAGTAATTGTGATCATGTACTGAAGCTCCTTTTAATAAAGCTTGGTTTGCCTACTTTTGAATATATCTGGCAATAAAGTGTTTTAAAATGTGAAAGGGAAGAAATCAAGTATGATTTTGAATGCTTGGTATTTCTGACTCCATCACAAATGTTACATTTTTAAAGGAGGTGGACTGGCAAGCTTTCCACTGTTGTTTGCTTTTCATAGGAAAAGTACCTGCAAATAAACCTTCATATCTACTAGTTTGGCACCTCAAGTCTATTCTTGAACTGATGGCTGTTTGACATTCCATGATGAATGGTATGTGCTCAGCTATTTCAGAGTTTTCCGTTACTAAAATTACATTTGTAATGTAAGGATGGGTTATTATTAGCTAAAGCTTTTATTTCCTGGGATTAGGTAAAATGAAAGGGTTATTTCTGTTGATACACCCCATTTCACATTGCAATGCAACTATTCAACTGAAAACACCCTTAGATTTCTATTTGAATGGTCAAGGAATGACTGATTATGTGTTATTGGCCTTTAAAGGGCCAGTGTCACTAATAGCCAAAACAAAGTTATTCATTAATAATTCTATAGAATTATTAATTCTGTAGAGAGCTATTTAGATTTTTTCTCAAATTTTTCCTGCAATATTACTGAAAGACTTCAAGACATTTAACAAATATGTGAAATAGTAGCACTGTATTATCTTTGGATAATGTCAGATGGAATTTTATATTCATATTTAAAAATAATACTTGCTGGGACTTCCCTGGTGGCACAGTCATTAAGAATCCGCCTGCCAATTCAGGCGACACGGGTTTGAGCCCTGGTCCGGGAAGATCCCACATACTGCGGAGCAACTAAGCCCACGTGCCACAACTACTGAGCCTGTGCTCTAGAGCCCGCAAGCCACAACTACTGAGCCCGTGTGCCACAACTACTGAAGCCCACGTGCCTAGAGCCCGCACTCCACAACAAGAGAAGCCACTGCGATGAGAAGCCCGCGCACCACAACAAAGAGTAGCCCCTGCTCGCTGCAACTAGAGAAAAGCACATGCGCAGCAACGAAGATGCAACGCAGCCAAAAATAAATAAATAAAAATTTAAAAATAATAATAATACTTGCTTACAACATTGGTAAGATGTATTTTTTATTAATCATTTAGCAATTATCTCTGTTTAGGAATACTTATAAGCATGTGCCATCATTGGGATACACTACCTTGTATAAATAATATCATGCTGCTTACCATTGTTTGAGAAAGGATACAATTGATTCAGGAAATACCAAGGGATTTTTCATGGGAGTAAAAATGTAGCAACACAGTTTATGGTGAAGATGGTTTATGAGAACAAGAGTTATTCCCCTGCAAGTGAACAAATCTTTAGTTCTACACCTGCCATATTTAGCACAAATAATTGGACCCACATGATGTCGATATTATTAAAAATCATCATGTTCCCACTGTTGTAGATAGTATTATACAAATATAGTAAAATATAAATTTCTGAAAAGAGAAAAAATGCTGCAATTTCTCTGAATCATAATAAACTGGATATATAGAAATTACTCCTAAACCTAGCACTTCTAAAGGAAGTAGTTATAATATATATTTATTTAATAATTTAATTAAATGATAAACTTAAGTGACATTTAGACAAGTCATAAAACATATATATGCTATATTCTTATATTTAAAATCAAATAACTTTTTAAACAGTTGGGCGAATATATGAATGTAGCTAGAAAATATATCTAGAACCTATTCAATAACCCTAAATTTTCTGACAATAGTAATGAAGAAAATTATTTCATAATAACAAATCTGCATGTATAATGAATATAAAATGAAGCTCAGTTGCTGCATTGCTTCTCACATTTAAAACGATTAAAAATTCAATCAAGAGCAATGCATTGATAAGGGAAAGTTAACATAAGGATAAAATAGTAACTTGTTAAACATCATCCTAAATAACTATAAATGCAAGTGAGGAGCCCAAGTCTTCATCTCATTCTTTTTTCCTTTTTTCTGTTTAAATGTTGATTTGGCCTCTGAAAATGAGAATTTAACATGGAAACACGATGGAGAAGTCTTCCTTACAAGAACGGTGACAACTGTGCTTCTACTTGCCTATCTAGTGCATCTGTCCTTTCCGGCTCCTGTCTACAACACGTGCTGCTTTCCTGCAGCTACTCTGCAAAGTTTACTCTTGTAACCCATGTAGACAGAAGAAGAAAGAAAAAAAAAATCCCTTTTTAAGGAGTGTTAGCACCCAAGTCACCTAGTCTTTCTATGTGGATAACATGACTCTCCTGTTTTTCTCTTCAGTTTCTCCATATGAGAATTACAACCTCAGAAATCTGCAGAGGGTTTAGATTTCCACTAACCCCACTGCAGGCCACTGAGTTCTGCAGTTTCCTCTTTCTCAAATCTTTCTCTCTCCCCTCTCAACCTATCTATGCACCTCTCTTTGACTCCTCATTTTCTCTTAGTAGAAATTAGCTAGCCCAGGATTTTAAGTACAGAAATGAGCATTTTTTACAGTATGAATTTTATGTTTCCTGGTGTTTTTTAATGATATGCTAATTTGAGTCTCCTGTATTGCTTTGAATGAGAGGCTACAGTTTTAAGGGTGACCCCTATTCTTCTAATCTGTTCTTTAATTGAAGTAGAGATCTAAAAAACCTACATAAATGCAGAGGCAGATTGGGAAATGGAATTTCTTCTTTCCTTAGGTAGTGTTAAGTTATTCACATATTTAGACAGTTACCTAGGCAATAAGCCCATATGAGCTACTATTTAAATATTATTTTAATAGTCCTTGGGGCTGATGCAGACTCCCCCTTGTCTCCAAAATAATATTAACCACCTCTACTTCCCTTGACAACAACATGGGAACAAAGCCAGGTAGCTGCTTTAACTATGCCTCTTCAGAACAAAGGTTAAGGTATTCTAGGAATGGAAAAAAATTATATTGAGGATTGCACGTGGAGTAATTCTTTTTTATGTCTTTTTAATCTCTCCTTACATTCTAAATGAGAATAGGTGAGGAATAGCAATGAACATAGACTACGTGCCTAGTTGGGTTTCTATCTAGCTGACTGTAACCCATAGGCCACACCATTATCCATCACTTTGCCTCAAGTACTATAGAAGACATTGTTTCCCCTATAATTATTACCTCACAATGTCATACAATGAAAAGTAAACCACCTAACTAACAAAATGAATTATAAGAAATTAAAACATGTAATATTGTTTCAAACTATACATTATACTGTTCATACTTTTCTCCTTGGAGCTTCTTTAGTAATAGGAAGGGCAATTTAAATGCAAAATGCTTTTTTTTTTTCAAAGAGGGCGTAAACCTATAAATGCATCATTGCACACGTGGATGAACCTTTCATAAAAATGGAAAGTGAGTAATGAGGTGCATCTATCTCCCCAATATGATTACTTATGAAATTCTATGGCAGGCATATTCATCTATGATTAAATAATTCTCAACAGTTCTCTGCCAAACTTTGAAAAATATTACACTTGGGTTTTATTTGTGAATGTTTTTATTCCAGATTCTATGAACTCAAATATTTCTCTTATCTCTCCCTTGAATGAACCCAAATATTTCTCTTATCACCTCTTACTAGTTACTTGCATAAATAATAACTAATATGAAGGGTGACAGTGCTCAAAAATACTTTGCCTATTTTGAGAGATTAATATAGCATTGGATTTTTAATATCTCCACTCCAAAATTGATTTATCATTTGAGATAATATTCTTAAATGTATATATACTATACCTAACATCCTTGATATTTATTTATATATATATTTATAGATAGATGATAGATAGATATTCAGAAAGTTCATGGGAATATTCTTTACTCTTGAGGCATAGACTGAGCATGGTTATAGCAAAGTGTCCACTAGGGAGAGCTGCCTTACAGCATACCACAGCTAACAGCACGGCCAAACTTGATAACTCTCCATCATCAGTAACAGTAATGGAAAAAATAACAGTAGATTTCCCAACCAGGTAAAGTTAGTAATAGTATCTTCCCAACATTCCATATCACTGTGTGATTATTTATGATTCACAGGTATCTGGAACAACATAAATCATCAACTTAGGAGTTTGCTCCCATTTCATTATGGAAAGAACCCTGTTCCAAACCATTGTTATTGTCCAAATCCTGTCTCCTCTTTGGCTGAGGAAAAATAACTTTATGATAATATTCCCGATTATAAGAAAAAACAAATCACCATGTGCATCGCACTGAATATTATAAAAAGTTGTTATTTAAAATAAAATAGATTTATGTAAAGAAGAAATAACTGAAAAGCAAAACATTGCTTTTAAACATTTAAAAAACATTGATGAAAAAAACAACTGCAAAAACTAAGCAGTTTTGACTATGGAACAAGGCAAATAAACTCTGCCACAATTTTTAATAATGAAGGGTATATATTTTAAAGATTATAATATGATATCATCCTTATAATCAAGATTGTAGTTTCCAATCACTGTACCAATGTTAAAGAAAAGAGAACATTTATAATGGATTTTGTTTGTGTTTTAAGATTATTTAAGCACAAGCTGGTTCCTCATCAAAGGGGAATGAAAAAGCCAAGTCATTCAGATTATCTAGAAAAATAAAATTCCCTGCTAATATGCATCATTTAGACATACCTCATAAGACTATATGTGCTGAAAATCATAGCATCGGTGATTTTATATTAAATCTTTTAAATTATATTTTAATTACAATTTGAAACCATTTTTATTGAATATATATGTATATACATATATATGTCATTCCTCAGTTACATGTGCCTATTAATATGTGTACAACCTTTACCAGTTCTTTCCTTTTCCTTTACTCTGATTTTACTTATTATCCTTCCACATCATTTAGCTTTGGTTCTAGCTTAACAATTTTTCTATTTTGCAATTGAGTTTAAAGGGAAATGTTATTAAATCAGGGAATTCCATAAATATTGGTTAAAAGTTATAAATAGGCTGTCTTCGGTATTTGTCAACATAGAGTTCTTTCAATTAAAATATTTCCTGGCTACCACAGCGTGGAAGCTGCAGAAATTGGCTCCACATCCAGCTGGCTGATTCAGTAAGAAATCAGCTGGCCTCAATTTAGATTTCTTTTCTTTTAAAGCAGTGCCAAATTGAGGATTAGTATATTGTGGAGAGGGAGGCGGGCAGCTCCACCCCGATCGGTCGTTCTTCATTCCCTAGAATGGGCTTGCCATCCCAGCCCCAGCTGTGCACTGAATTAATCTACACAGGGAGCTTCTCTAGCTACACAGTTTTCAACAGGCTCATCAAGGTCCTCCACCACTTCTGACAAAAGTAAAATGTGGATCTGCTGACTCTGGATTAGGGAGTCTGTACACAGGCTTTAAACGTAGGCATTCACAAGCACACTCCAAATACACACACACACACACACACACACACACACACACACACACACACACACACACACAGCTTTTATTTGCCTATTTATGAAGACAGTCAACTGTTAACACTGAATCCTAGGCAAATTGGGTAAGTGTATAACAGACAAGAGCAGTTCTTCAGAAACAGGTCCATCTCAGGGAATGTGTATGATTTTACTTCTCCAGAACTTGTTCTTCCAAATTAAGTGTGTAATAATAATGTAGTTAGCAACTAGCCTGAGATGGGACACATCCTTTTCACTGCCACTTGCAAATATTTATGTCATTACCATGTCCCTGCCCTCTTCTTAGAGTAGCTTCTACTCAAATCCCCCAGGCCAAAGTCTATACCCTAGCATTTCCATGTTCTTCTTCACAGCTTCTCAAATCCCATGAGTTAACTAAGTGACTCTATGAACGAATCTTGTTTTTCTACAACTAAGGAAGTATAGCACGTGTATTCAATTTTATTGTGTGTTATTTTTCCTATAAATTTTGACCTTTTGTGAAAAATTCTCAGTCTTTATTTTTGAAGTATTGCTGATGATAATATCTAAGAATATTGCTTAGGGTTATGACCTCACTCAAACTGTGAGCCAGCTAACCATGTTTGTTTAGGTTTTATCTTGTTTTACATAATCTTCTATCTGTAGACCATGAAAGTAATTTACTGTCTGTATTTTCATAAATATCCAAAAATACATTATATTCACAATTAAAGTTTTTTCAAAAAAAGACAATTCAAAAAGAATTTTAGCAGAAATATTTAGCAAATATCTCATTTCATCTCATTTTTCTCATAACTGAGGATTTTCTTTATAATTTGGATGAGTGAATAGAAATGTACATCCAGAGGAGCTCTTGACTAGTCTCCTACAAGGATCTACAGCAATCATATTAGTGGAATTAACATTCTGACAAAAAAGATATAAAAAAGATAGCAAAGATATTAATAATGATATATGTTGATAAATATATTTCAGGCCCTGGTCCTCTGTGTCTTTACCTATGAACATATTTCATACATCTCCTTAATTTAATTTCTTAATAACCACTGTTTTTTTAACATGTTCCAGGTCCAAGGTCAACTGCTATAGCTTTCCAGCAGCAAACTTAACTTTCAGGTTTTCCTCATGATTTCCATAAAATTTTTAATAGTGGGCCATGAAGTTATCAAACCTTCACCTATGCAAAACTTGTCTGAAGTGGCTGAAAAAATAGGAAATGCACTTGAAAACATCAAGTTGTGTGTATAGAAATAAAATGAGAAATACATAAAGAAATGAAAAGTAAAGTGTCGGGCACATTGTTGGTATCTGCCTATCATTCCTACAAATAAAACAAGCTGACCTGTAAATGTGAATGTTCACCCAGTTTATACAAAAGGCATACTTGCCTCCTCTCTTTTCAGAGGTGAATTAAAATATCTGTATTATATTTGTGTGTTTGAAGAGAAACAAAAGCAATAGCAAGAAGAAAACAGGAAAATAAATATATCTGTGGATCAAGAAGCAATTTCAATTGCAACTGCTTGTGTAGAGATGAAATAGTTTCTGGTGCCAGACTCAGAGTAGGAAAACGTCATTTGGATCCTTTGCCACTGTTGTGTTGTATGGGATCCCGTAGGAAAACGAAGGGAAGTGCTTTTCATTTTTGGCCACAGTGCCTGAAAATATACAAGGAATGAGGAGGAAAACAGGGTGACATCAATGGTCATAAAAATGTGACCTTCATCTTGATATAATAAGACAAATAAAAAGTTTCCACAGCACCTGGCATTTAAACATTAAAGGAAGTTGTAAGGACAACCTATTCTTTTACAATGGGCCTATTATTCTGTTTTTCCAAATATTCCCAATATTCACACTTTTGAGTCACTGAAAACTTACTATGCTACCTCAGAGAAAGTTAAAATCTTCAGAAGCTAAACTAAATGTGAGTCATTTTTGCCACTTTAGGTAAAAGCACTGTGAATTTGTATTAGAGAACCATCTTTTTTCCATTGGTTGCAGTCTGATCCTTCTGCCAGTCCAAGTGATTGTCCCTACCAAGGAATGATGCTCAATAAACTAGTTGGTTTCTCTCTGCCTGGAACTGAAACTTCCTAGACATTATCATACTAAGTGAAGTAAGCCAGACAAAGAAAGACAAATATCATATGATATCCCTTGTACGTGGAATCTTAAAAAAAAGGATACAAATGAATTTATTTACAAAACAGAAATAGACTCACAGACATAGAAAACAAACTTATGGTTACCAAAGCAGGAGGGAAAAATTAGGAGTTTGGGATTAAAATATACACACTACAATATATAAAATAGATAACCAACAAGGACTTACTGTATAGCACAGGGAACTGTACTCAATATCTTGTAATAACCTATAATGGAAGAGAATGTAAAAAGAAGAATATATATATTTATACATATATGTACAACCGAATCACTTTAATGAGCACCTGAAACTAACACAACATTGTAAGTCAACTATATTCCAAAAAAAATTTTAAAAAAACAAAAAACTAGAGACCTTGGGGCTGGTTTAATCTTAAAGAACTGTCCCTCAGTTGCCATTATCATCAACTTGGGAAGTGTACAGCTGTCCTGATTTCAAGACTTCTCAAACTTTTTCCCTCAGCTCTTCCTTCATTTACGCTCATAATTTTCCCATAAGTTTTTCTGTTTGCTTAAGTTATCCAGAGTGAACTTCTCCTAAAACCAAAGAACCAGAAGAGACAAGAAGTGGTTAACTTTGTGTGCATAGATAAAATTACAGTGACAATTTTATTAAAGATAGAATGTGTGTGTGTTAACTCTACTCTAAATTGCATGTATTTATTTTATCTGAATTTAGTGCTCCCTCACCGAGTTTTTAAAAAATGATAGTAATAATAATAAAATTAAAAATCTAGTGTGTCTTTTTTTCTGTGATCCCACTTTGAATTGGCCTCACCTAGCTATGCCCTCCTGATTTCCCAGACAGTCAGAACAGGGTCCTCCTGGAGAAACCAAGAACCGGTGGATCTTGAGGAAAGTTGCCTTTTTCTGGATGTAGAATAGTTCTTACAGATTTTTTTCCTTTATTAGAATTAGATTTCCTTATAATCCTTTCTTTACACTATATTTAAAATATAATGAAATATACAATTTGTTGGGTCTTACCTAAGGAGGAGAAAAAAAGACATGAAACATACAAATATACAGTTATGCATACATATTTATGTATAGTTTTTAAAATAAAACTTCCATAATTTTAGGCATTGGGAAGAGTCTGTTGATTATTTACAAGATAAACATACCCTCTTCCTGAAGTAAGCCAGAAAGGGAAAAACAAATATCGTATATTAACGCATACTTGTGGAATCTAGAAAAATGGTACTGATGAACTGATTTGCAAGGCAGAAATAGAGACAGAGATGTAGAGAACAAATGTATGGACACCAAGGGGGAAAAGGGGGGGTGGGATGGAATGGGATATTGGACTAACATATATACACTTATATGTATAAAATAGATAACTAATGAGTAATTATTATTACTAAAAGTAATAATAATAAATTATGTCTGAAACCTCAAAAAAAAATTCACTCTTCCTTCTTTACCAACACACGTTTTTGGGGCGAATGAATAAGAAACATGCTCACTGAAAAATAGTGTTTGACTCCTATCATTATAGATAACAGTGGCCACGTGACTAACTTGGGGCTTGTATGAGGCTGGTTAAGGTTTTAATGGGGGCTTCCTAGATAACTCCTTATAAAGGTATCTGACTTAGCCAAAAGGTAGTTTTAGTCCCTCTATTTCTTTTTGATTTTAATCTCTCTTACTTGGAACGTGGATGTAATTGCTTGAGATTCAGCAGCCATCTTGTAACCACAGACTGAATATAAAAGCCAGGCAGAGATAGAGATAGATAGATAGAGAGAAAAGACTGAAGGCACTCAGAATATTTATGAGGTCAGCCAGAAGAGCCTCCATATCAGTGCTGGACTATCTACCTTTGCACTTATTTTACAAGAGAAAAACTAAATAAATAAAAACCTCTGTCTTCTTTAAGCCACTATCTTCTTTAAACCATTATTTTTCATATCATATTTGCAGTTGAATTGCTGGAAGATAGAGGCACCAACATGTTTTTTTTCATCCTTAATACTTTATAATTGAATTTACCCTATTGCTATCTTTTCATAGCACTATTAAAAGTTTCTTGTTTTTACATTTGTTTTTGGTAGCAATAGCTGTATAGTTCTAGTCAATAGGTTGGATATCACATTGGACAACATAGATTCACATCCTAGCTCTTTCACTGAGTAATTTTACAGCATTGCTCAAATTTTAAAATGTTTCTAACCTGCTTTTTTTTCTTCCATAAATTGGAAAAAATAATTATGATACCTATATCAGAGAATCATTCTGAGAATTAAAAAATGCTTTGCACAGTGCCTGACACATTATAAATAATTGATAGATGATATTCATTATAATAAATTATACTGTATATGCAAATGGTAGTACTAGTATTATCTCATAAGCAGCAGGAAATAAACACTCAGTTTTTCAGAATAGGATGTTGGATTGTATCTATCTAAATGTGCCCTGTGGTCTAGTCACTCTTGAACAATATTTACAACATTTTAGAGTTATAAATTTGTATAATCAATGACTAACAAGAAAAAGTAAATAAAAATTATATGAGAATCAAATTCATAATTCTGACATTCATAATTTTGTATCCTAATCAAGTGAGAGGTAACATAAATATATATCCTAAAACTCATGGAAATTGAGAATTGTGTCCCTTTCAAACTTCAAGCTACCTTTCTGTTCATCTCTCTCTGCCATTTTTACCCAAAAATAAAAAGAGTAATACCAGCTGCAAATTGCCAATAAGAAATTACCATTCGGGTCTAAGAAAAAGTGTATGTATTTCCATGAATTATACATATAAATATTGTTTCTTCTCAGGTATGTATTTCTACCTCAGCTCTTTTCTTAAATTAACTCCTAATACACACAACCAGATACATATCTCAATGACAAAAATCTTTTAAAACACCTTTCAAGCATTTTTTTTAGCTCCACTATTTGCTTTCAGATCTTTCTATCCCTTGCTCTGATGGGACCAAAAATATCTATTTATTTTGGTAGTCAGGTATATGGGCTATTATTTAAACATCATTTTCTGTGCACCAATCATTTATATAAAATGAAAAATTGATTGATATTATGAAGGTGCCAAAATACTGCTACTTGTTTGATTAAGAAATTTTGTTTTGTTTTATTTTATCTAGAATGATTTAGAGTTATCATTTTAATTACATTTATCAGCCTCTGACCTGGGGTAGCTAGTAAAATCACTTTTCTTAAACTCTTTAATTTCAAGTGCCATGCTTTTCTTTTCCTCAAGACTCTGTAAGATAGGTATAACATTAAGAAGGCCAGTAGCAAGAGTAAAAACCCTGCTCCTTTTGTAAACAGACATCTATAAAAGAAAAAAGAAATTATCAGAGTTAGAAGATCAAACTCTGCAGTTTATTCACATGTGAACCTTGCTAAGGTGGAAGTATTCCAACAGAGTCTAAAGTAAATAAAAATTTAGGCTGAGATAGGAGAAGAAATGAAAATTCTACTTCAGGGGAGGCTAGGGAAAACAGGATTTAGTGCACAACATTAGTGTGAGATTTGCTTATTTAAGTGGCTTATTATATCTGCATTTTGATGACTCTTATTTCCACACTCTGCTTTCCTGACACTTTTCTACAAATAAGAAAGTGTATTTTTCTGCACCTCTACACTAATGATTCCTCACTCAGCAAGACTTGCACTTATTAAAGCTTTTTATTACCACTTTGTTTAAAGAGGTGTTTGGACTCTAGCAGGTAGGCAAATCTAGAGGGAAAATCCTTTTGAAAGTATTCATAATGGAATACAAGAATGAAAAACAAAGTTAATTGCTGTGGGTTTTTTTTCCTGGTCTCTGCAGATACATCAGATTCAGATTCCTGCACTTTGACTCAGTAATATGTAATAGATGTTCTCTTAGGTTCAAATATCTAACAGTGAAAGAAATTCCTTTCCATTTACCATTGTGTGAATATAAACATTAAATTCATATTAGGGGACTTCCCTGGTGGCACGGTGGTTAAGAATCCGCCTGCTAATGCAGGGGACACGGGTTCGAGCCCTGGGCTGGGAAGATCCCATGTGCTGCGGAGCAACTAAGCACGTGTGCCACAACTACTGAGCCTGTGCTCTAGAGCCAGCGAGCCACAACTAATGAAGCCCACAAGCCTAGAGCCCATGCTCTGCAACAAGGGAAGCCATCACAATGAGAAACCTGTGCACTGCAACAAAGAGTAGCCCCCACTCGCCTCAACTAGAGAAAGCCCGTGCACAGCAAGGAAGAGCCAACACAGCCAAAAATTAATTAATTAATTAATTTTTTAAAAACCTAGTATTAGGATGTGACCTACTGAAGATAGAACAATGAAGACTCATTATTTCTTTCTCTTCAATAAGAAAGTGTATTCTGAAGAAAATTCATGGTGCTAATACAAATCAGTTCTATCATTTTCTGACAAATGGTTCAGCCCATCTTCAATAATACTGTTTTTTAGTAATTTTTCTAATTGAAAAGTTTCTTTAATTTTTATTTTCTATTGTTTTATTGATGAAACTTAGTGGAGTAATGGAAATAATAATAGATACACTAATATTTTGCTGAATGTCTTTCTATTAATAATGTTTGCACTTCCCAGCCTATGATGCCCTCATAGATGGACAAATGTACTTAGTCTTTAAAGAATGATGACAACTCTTAATTTTTATTTTAAGATGAGTCATGAGTGTTCCAAATCCATAGAATTGTCTAGGCAGTAGAAATCTTGAGCTTTAGAAACTTTTTTTATGGTATGGCTTCCTTAGTTTTCAGCATTCAACTAGCATGTATTGCACACTTATTTTAAATGATAAAAATGGGTCCGTACTGTAAAAATGAATGAAGTATGGTTGAAAAGCTGAAGGACCTTAGATACCACTAACTTGAACAAAAAATGATATGGTTACATTTTCAGAAAGAAGAAAGCACAGAGAAAGAGTTCCTACTTTGAGAGAGAATCCTAAGAAAGTTTTCACTAGGGACATGTTCAAGATGAGTAGGAAACTGAAAAAGAGCATTCAGTTCAAGAATTTTTGGAAAGAGAAGGTTCAAACTGCATTGTTTGTTCAGGAAATCAGGAGCTGCTCTTTCTTGCAGTAAGAGATTGTTACCAGGTGATAAGGCATACGGAGAAAATGAAGGAAGTTTGGGAACAAGTTGTGAATTTTTCTGTTACTGCCAAGTTTCTGATTTTTGCTTGTTTGTTTTTTTGTTTGATTTTGTGTCTTAGTCAATGCACATTACAAGTAAGATCAACTCAGGTGGTATTACAAAACCTTTTTTTTTTTTTTTCATTTTAAGGGAGAGGTTCTATTTATCCTCATTTTATGTAAACAGGCAAAGGAATGTTTTCTGTTCAAATGGGTTATCATCTGCTCCTTATATTGTGTCAAACATGACAACTCTCTTCTGGGTTGGGAAGCTATTACTTCAGGAGGGTCTAATGTCCAGAATTTGGAGTGCTGTAGTAGAGCAACATTTAGCCATTGGCTAAATATTCCAAGTCAGTACAGGATTTTTAAATATCAATCTTATATAGAGAGTTGTTCAAATGTAAAAAATACATGTGTAATTTGCTAATAAGAACATGTCAATACAAACTATCTCTCTTTTCTGAATTGGAGTACCATGTAGGTATCTAGATGCTTTGGATCTTTGAGTTCAGAACCATCCAGAATTTCTACTATTTGAGTCCTCCTAGGTCATTTGAGAAATATAGTTATCTTTGCCTCATGGAGTAAAACATATTTGTTGCTTTTGCTTCCACGTTGCTTTCCCTGCACTTCAATCCCAGTAGATAACTTACATACAATAAACAAGAAATGGATAACATTTCTTTTTCTTCTGCAAGGAGAGGAAATTTATACCCCATCACTACCAACCTCCACTTTTCGCTGTTGTCTTAAATCGGCTGATTTATAGATATTTCTCAAATTCCAGTCTTCATTTGATACTGCAGCTTTGTTAGTACACTCTTCTAAGGATTACTTCTAATATCATAGGTCTCTGGCAATCCTTGGAGGATACTATTCTGAATGCCAGTTCTCTCATTTAGTAGTAAATGTTCATTCTCTATTGCCTTCTATAAACATCCTCAAATGCTCTATCCTCTTGGATACCTCAAAAATGTGCTTTTCAAATGCCCACACCTACATAAATCCTTCCCTCTCACCTTAGAAAGCAAGACTGCATTCACTAAGCTTCGTTTAGATCTTTATTCTTTTGCAGAAACGTACCATATTCAGCACTAAATCATCTGTACACATGTAGTCTTCTTAATAATAGAGGTAATGCTTATCTAATTTTGTATTCCCAACACTTCAGCACAATGTCAGCACTTAATAAATGCCTAATAAAAAGACATAATATATATGTGGTAAAGTATATTTTATAATAAGCTTTTCAAGAAAAATCAGGTGTCATGTATACATTCTATTACGTGGACTTCACCTAACATTTTCTAGAGCAAAGGTAACTGTTTCACATCTAAGATGGGAATAAGCACCGACATTATCCCAATTTTGACTGTTTTCTTATTATTTCTTAACACTTAAAATTAAAATATCAGAAAATAAGTTTTTCTTTCATGAAAGAACTAAGATGTTGAAAAGTCATTGAACATTATTTTTCCCATTACAATTAGTAAGAGGAATTTAGACCTAGCACTTGACTTCTTGTTTGCAGATGATTCTTGGAACAGAGTTGTTATTTTTGTAGAGGGAAGCTACAAAATTCAATTCATGAACAGTTGTTCTTTCCACACTATTACACTAGATATGCCTGTTATTCTCTGGAAGGCTTGTCATTCTTATGACTCTCTAGAAACACTTTGTTTGAGGTCAGAGAAAGAGGTTGCATTCTGATGATTTGGTTTGCCTCCTATGGCTTCCTCCTTACTCTTGAAATACATTCTTTCCAACAATGGCATCACTGAAAGGGACATTTAATGATGACAATAAGAATAAAATGTCTGATGAAATAGCTATTGGATTCTTCATATTTATAAAGACAATAATTATAACTTTGACATTAATTGCAGCCCATTGGTGTTTTTTTTTACTCTGCCCTTGCCAATAAGCTCTAAATCCAGGCTTCAATTTCTTTTGCATTAACTCTACCTTGAATATAATGATTACCATTTAACTTGGTGGTTACATAATCCTAGTGAGATTTTAATGTAGACATCTTGCCTTAACTTTCTTTCCTTTAACAACAACAAAAAAGGAAAAGGTGGCCCCTAAGTAAATGAAACTCAATTTCACGGCACATTATCTCTCTCAATTCTTTCCTCACAACTTTCATTTTCATTAAAATCACAGACAACCATAAATTAATAATTACTTCAGGATGACTAAATGCAGGCCATACTACTTAGTTCTTACTTTCCTACAGTGACCCTTCTTGTTTGAGCTGGAAAAATGTTAATCTAGATAATGTGGCTTGCCCCTTGTCTTACAAATCTGTTTTGCAGTTTCACTGATCTATAATGGTCTGTTCTTATTAGATAGTATTAGCTTTATCTTTTGTTCACTCAAGCTTTTACATTTTGCTTGGATAACTATTGCAAACTCGCAGTTGAAATGTGTCATTATCTACATATCTATTATATTTCAGTGCTTCTCAAAATGCTTTCTGTGTTTACTAACTTATTTGTGATTCCACATATTCATAAATGTATTGTCCATTCACTTACAGTGTATGCTAGAGACACTTAAAAGGAGAAATGAGATATACAGACAAAATTTTAACCCTTTATAATTATGAGAATTTCAAATAAGCTATATTATTTTACAGTTCAAAAGATTTAGACAGTATTTGTTTCACCTAAAGAAACAGTAACTAAAAATTCAATTCAACTGCTTCTTTTCTGATATTTGAAAATGCTGATTAGCCTTAAGACAGGTTATTATATTGTTTACTTAAAACTCTACTTCCTTAGACAGCTTTTTAAGATATATATCTATTTTTATAGAGGATCCAGAGGGAACACAGTCACACAATTGTGCTTTAGTACACTAAGAACAATAAAATACAGGATCTGCCAGCTGAAGTGGAAGTTAACAGTTTAGTCTCTGGCAATGTTATTTTCGAGAATGCTTTCACTTTCTTAAGTTTAGTAAAGCTAGTGGTTGATTTGAACTAGAATTCCCTCCATACTTTAGAACGCATGCTATAGTGAATGATGTGTTCATGTAAGTTAAATAATTTAGGTTATAGAAAAAAAAAAACCTTTTGGTTAACAATATATTCATATTTCTAAATTTATTTCAAGGTTTTTGAAAATTAAATATTTGAAGGTGTGATAAGGAAACCTTACCTTTAGGGCAAAGTTCAAATCACTTACATCACAACACAACGGTGCTCTCAATGAAATTCTTAAATAAACATTCTCACCTTCTGCCCTATGTGACAAACATTACTCTTTAAAATGTTTCTTTTTTCCTTTGGATTACCTATAACTCATCTTTATTTCTACCATCTAAATTGAAACAATATACTCCAGGATTGGAAGATATCATATTCATCTCTGCTCAGTTAGTGAAGGAAACAATTTATAAAAACAAAATAAATTATTTTTCAAGGAATATACTGTAACTGATTCAAAAACTAAACTCATTCAGTGAGTATATTTTGACTCCATTCAAGTTATGGCAATTTTTAAAATAATAGCCTGGGTTGACATTCTTCAGTGTTAACTGATATATGTAATTGCCACCAAACTAATTTGAACTGATGTTATCAAGTTATAGAGAAACATGGCACTTTTATTATTCAATTTTCCAATGAATTTTTTCCTTAACCAATGATTAATCACATAAGCCACATTTACTAATGATTATATCCTGAAAAGGTTCATGTGTATGGAAGGCATAGTTACCCTGAACCCCACAATCTAAATAGTCCCAGAAGAGACATTTGAAATGACTCATACAATACAATAGTTTGAAATTGATCTGGGAATCTCATTTCCCTCTTTGTACCAAAGCTCAACTCTGTTTGCTATAAATATTATGATACTATTTTGCACGTATTACTTCATTCAGTGCTTTAGCTAAAACATAACTTGCCTAATCATACAAATTAATTTTAGAGGCATTGTACTTTTAACCCCATATTCCAAAAGCATTTTCATAGGGAAGCAAATGGAAGAATTTAAGTGTATTATGGTAGGTAAACTATTAATCTTTTTCTATGTTTCAATTAAAAAAGAAAAATGAATTAAACATATTAGAATTTTATCATTAAAGTTAACTAGATTAAGGGAAGGATGTATAACAGATTTTATTTTCTTTTTAGTCTCAGGCCAAAGATTTATGTGTACATTTTCAATAAGTTCCTCCCCTGATATAGAAATATCACACTCTCTAATCGTTTCTTTTTTGAGTCTATTTTGTAGTCATATATATATTTTATATTGTAATATATGACATTCATGTAAATCTTAAAAAGAAGCAAGTGACCTCTATTGCTTAAAGGGTTCATTTATTAATTGCCTATCTGTAACTGTGAAATTAAGTGAAATGGGCATTGTTGTCCAGCAGACCTTATATCTCTGACCCATTTTGTAGCCTTTCCTGGTGTTTTGACATGTTACTTATATTCTTTGAACCTCAACTATTTCTTTGGTAAAATGAGAATACACTTACTTCATAGGATTATTTTGAACATTAAAGAATAAAATATTTTAAAGTTCTTGGCAAGTAACACCTCCAAAGAACATGTGTTTGTCCCTTTATTTTACTTTTTAAAATTATTGGCTAAATGGAATTTTAATTCTTTAGTAAGACTAAATAGCAGTGGATTATTTAGAAAATAGCTTATATTTTTACAACATGGAAGGGATGTCTGTATTTTTTCTCAAGATTAGCTTAAGAAAGAAAATGTTATGTTCTATGTTATAATGTACTGTTGCAAGAAACATGGCCTAATGCCTGTTCAAGCTGTAGCTAATGTTAATAAATTTCAAGCAGTTATATTACTGTCTATGAGGAGGAACAGCAAGAGTTGAAGGACAGGAAAGAGGTTTAGAAAAATATTTGATTTCTTGAAACAAAAAGTGAAAAGGTTTGTAATGGTCTTCAAGCAGGACAACTCTCCTAGGAACACTGTTGGAATTCTGGTGTCTCTGACTGGCGGGAAACCATGATAAAAGTCCACATAGCCAAGGGTATACTTCCACTAGAGCCCCTTGCTTAGAATAGATCATAGAAACTAGGCATGGAGGATGGGCAAAACATCAAACATAAACTGAAAAACTTAATTCAAGACACTCCCAACAAACAGTTGAGATTGGTTTAAGGGGGTCAATGACTTCCTTCTACCCCAAATCTCATGATATAACAGAAAGCATATTTTAAAGAAGAGCAAATCCATACTGACTGATAAATAAGTACATTACATTTTCAGTAGTCCATAAATAATGAATTCTTAAAGTTAGAAAATCTATGAATATGAATATGCTGAAGAACAAAACTGGAGTAAACTGGAGTCCTAAACACATTCAGGCTGAAATATGACAAAGTAGAAACATTGGAGAAAGACCAGGTCTTGAATCAATAAGCAGTGTCACTGTCTTGGGGTGATAAACCAGAGAGATGCATTTAGAGTAGTTAGGTGGCCCAGATTCTCCTTCTTTCCCTGATTGCCCTAAGCATTAGTAATTGTGATATTTATAGACAAACTATAGCAGTGGATCTAGTGCATGTGGAAAAAAAAAATGGGACTATGGTTTAGGTAACCACTAATTACCAGAAAAGATAATCCACATATCTACACTAGAGACTATTAACCCATATTAAGAATTCCCAAAATTTCAGGGAAATCAACCAACAACAATGATAGTTAATAGACATCAAAAATTTATGTGACAGGCACTATGCTATGTACTTTATATTCATTATCTGATTTAATCTCTACAATAACTTATAACAAATATCAGTAGTTCCACTTTATTTTATTTTAACTGGTAAGGAATTTTCTGCTTGAAAGATGAAATAATAACCCTCAGGTCATACAGCTAAGAAGCAGAAGAACTAACTGGCATTTGATCCTAAGTAATCTGACCCCAGAGTGTGTGCTCTTAGCAGCCATGCTTGATGGTGTATCAGAATTCTAGATCATCTCAGAAAGATTCAGACAGGGAAAAGATGGAGAACATGATCATTTATTCTAACCTTTACCTCATAAAATTTCCAGAAGAATATTTACATATGATCCAGTAATCACACTTTGGGAATTTACCCAAAGTAGTTGAAAACTTATGTCCACACAAAAACTTGCATACAGATGTTTATAGCAGATTTTTTTCATCACTGACAAAACTTGGAAGCCACCAAGACGTCTTTTAGTAGGTGAATGCATGAATAAGCTCTGGTATATCCATATAATGGAATATGATTCAGTACTAAAAAGAAATGAGCTATCAAGCCATAAAAAGACATGGAGGAATCCTAAATGCATGTTACTAAGTGAAAGAAGTCAGTCTGAAAAGTCTACATACTTTATGATTCTAAGTATATGATGTTCTGGAAAAGGCAAAATGATGGAGATAGAAAAAATATCAGTGGTAGCCAGGGGTTGGGTTGAGTAGGGGAAAAATGAAAGGTGAAACACAGAGAAATTTTAAGGCAGTGAAAATCCTCTATAAAAGACTATAATTATGATTACATGTGTTTGTGCAAATCCATAGAATATACAGCACCAAGAGAGAACCCTAAGGTAAACTATGGACTTAGGGTGGTTATAATGTGTCAATACAGGTTTATTGATTGTAACAAACGTACTACTCTGGCGGGGGATGTTAATAAAAGTGAAAGCTATGCATGTGTGGGAGCAAGGGCTATACAGAAAATTCTGTACCTTCTGCTCAGTTTTGCTATGAACTTAAAACTGCTCTCAAATGTGTTTTAAATAATTAGAAAATTAAAAGTCCCAAAAGGGAATAAAAGAGTAAAAATAATCAATAAAATAATAGAAGAAAATAGTTGAGAACTAAAGCACAAGTCTTCAGATTGAAGGATGAACAAAATACTGTACAGGATTAATAGAAGAGGCACACAATTAGATAAATCATGACATTTCAGCATTGCAGGGTTAAAGAGAACATCCTAAAAGCTTGTAGAGTGAAAAAAAAAGTTTTTCAGGATTCTAAAAAAGCATTTAACAAATTTGTAAGAAACCATAATTTTAAACCTAAGTTTTACTAATTACTTAAACTTTCATTTACATGTGAAAACAACAAAAACAACAAAATAAAGATATTTCAGATAAAAAAATACTCAAGGTTAATACTCCATATAATACTCTGTTTAAACATTATTATAATTCTGTCACTAACTCTCCAGATGGTCATGACTGGTGTTTGAGGCAGGATATGGGTGGAAGGTCTGGGGAGAAGGTTAATAACAAAGTTCTTGTCTTATTCAGAAGAAAGATATAGATGATCATTATTTATATATTGATTAAAAATATTTATCTCTTAAATGTTAGTAAATAGTGAGAAGGAAACTAGAAATAGGATACGCATCCCCTAAACCACTAGAAAAGAAAAAATAAAGGGAAGAAAAAAACTGGTAAAAATGCAAAACCATAAAAGAAAATATAATAAAATGGTAGTACAGCATGTTAATAAACCCAAATTTATGAGTGATCCTAACAAATAAGACTGAGTTCATACCTTCATTAAAGATACAAATTATGCAACATTGTTAAAAGAAAATTCATAATGTAGGAAAATAAAAATCTATATATGAGAAGTTTAAAAAAAACAAAATTACATACATCTCAACATATAAATATAATTGATTTGAAAAAATATACCTATCAAGAAATATTTCCTAACAGAAACCAATTTTAGCACTAGTAATGTCAGGCAAAATAGAATTCGGGTCAAAATTGGACTACACTTTATATTTTGCTAAAATTTATTATTCATCAATATATATATTGAAATATAAAACAGAAAGGAAAGGGGACAAATGACAAATACATAATATATACTGAAAGATGTGACAAATTTCCCTCTGCAACTGACATATCAAAACCCCCAAACTAAGGAAAACTAAAAAAAATATTAAGATATGAATAACAAAATTGTGTGGAACTAATATATCCACTGACCATTTTGAATGTGTCAAAGAAAATGCATTTATTCAAAACACATGAAATTGTTACAAAATTGACCTTAGAGTCCAAAGGAAAACCTCAATAAAATAATATTTAAAAGCATATTTTATAAGCTATATATCAGGCAAAAACTAATGGTGTTTCCCATTAAAAAAAAAAAGCTGTATGAGTAGCCAAAGTATTGTTTGTAATATGTTAAGACGTGTATTAATTTCAAATTAAGATGGACTGAAAATAAAGGAATCCACCTATTGTTCAAAACTTTGAAGAACAAGAAGAAGCAAAAGCAATATAAAAAATAGAGATAAATACAAAAAATAATGGAACAGAAGATAATAAGGAAATTGGTTTCATGAATATAACCAAAAACTGGTTCTTTGAAGAAGATCAATAAAATAGACAAATTTTGCAAACCAGAATAAGAGAGAATTGTAACAAGAAAAAGATAGCATTAAAATTAGTAAGGTTGTGTAACAGAAGAGGTTAAAACTCTAATACATTTTCGTGATGAAAATATTGGAATATTTTTAAATTTATTTAAATTACTAAGTAAGAATAATTCAAACAGAGCTCATCAGGAATAAAGAATTAACCCTATGTCTTGCCACAGGCAGAATAAATAGGTACCACTTTAAGCAAATATGCTTTAAATACTCATTCAAATTTCATTTTTAAGAGAAGGGAAAGATTACTGTATACTTACCACACATCAGGCACTATTCTAAGCATCATATATGGATAATCTAATTTAATCCTCACACACACACACACAAAAAAAACTATGGGGCACACAACATTTATCTATCATCACATAGCTAGGGTAAGCAGCAAAGCTAATATTCAAACATAAGCTGTCTGGCTCCAGAGCCCACACTTAGCTTCCATGCTATTCTGTCTTCTGTTAATAAAAGCATAAGCCTACTTCTTTAGGTGTATGACTCATACGTGAGTATCGCATAGTCCTTTTCTTTAAGCTTGACCGAAAGCAAACTTCACTATCATCAGAGTATAATCTCATCAGAGTATAATGAGCTATTTAAAAGTTGCTGAATCCTCTGTAAGCACAATGGAGCAAGGGGTTTATGATGTAGAGTACATGTAGAGCCTCTAAGTGTAGTAAAGAGCATTATGCTTTTCTCAACACTTATCTCAAAATATAGATACCCCAATCCACTCATTAAACATGTCTTAAAGCATAACAAAGGTCATTATGCTAAGGATGAAGTTTCTTTGCTATCAGAAAAACAATTACCTTTTAGTAGGATCCACAATTCTGTGTGTTTGACATGAATAAATTAAAGCTAAGAAACTATTCCATGTACTGATTAGGAGTATGATGAATTTAAATTATATCAGCTGTATAAGAGGTCACTCTTGGAAAATGGAGTTAACAGCACCATA
Source organism: Stenella coeruleoalba (assembly GCF_951394435.1). Lineage (NCBI taxonomy): Eukaryota > Metazoa > Chordata > Mammalia > Artiodactyla > Delphinidae > Stenella > Stenella coeruleoalba. The sequence goes on from NC_137164.1 coordinate 44,464,896, forward strand.
TCTATATTTAATTCAGTGACGCTGTATCACCCATAGATTATGTCCCACCTTGAAATCTCTCCTACCTCACTTTAATCCTTCTCTGTCTCTTGGTCAGTTTTGCTTATCAAGATAGCAAGAGTAAAATAAGGACTTATAAACAAGAATAATTATAAATCTCCAATTATTCATATTTAGAAAATGAAAAGCTTTTTGATAACCAAGAGACAGTATAACATAAAAATTAAAAGTATAAAATCTAGATGCAGGCTGCTTGGTGTGAATCTTTGTTCAGCCATCCATTCCTGTGTGACCAGGGGAAGTTTCTTAGCTCATCAGAGTTTCAAGTTTCTCCTCTATAAAGGGATGATGGTAGCCCTACTTCTGAGGAATGTTGAGATTAAATGAGATAATATGTGACTGCACTTAAGTGTAAAGAAAGAGAGCTACAATTATTTTTCTGCTTTTTGAATCTTGCTTATATGTATTATGTATGAAACACAGCTTCTAATTTTCTCTTCTGTTGATTTTGTTTGTTTTCTGGAATCCTAAATTTATGGTGCTTTAAAATTTTTTTTCTGTTTCCTATGCACTTGATTCTTGGGATATTCCATTCACTTTGAGAGTTTCAATGATAATTTGTCTGCAGATACCTCCCACATTGATGTTACTTGGCCTTGCCTAGATCTTCAGCCCAAATCTAAAAGAATCTCCAATGTCTTAATAGATAAATGTACATAGGTATTTTATCCTCACTTCAAACTAAATGTACCCAATACTAAAAATATAATCTTCTCAAAATGCTTTATTTTGTTTTCTCTTTTTCCCTCAAGGGCACCTCTGCTCTCTCAACTATAGTGACCCAACTTTTATTATTTAATTAATGCCTCCCTCTTCCTGATCTATAAAATATACTTAGCTAGTTTTAATTTATTCTATCTCCCCTAATATTCCTCACATTTGTCTGCTTGTTAATACCTTCTTCTCTAAACTCTTACAATAATATGTACTCTACTCATGTCTGTTCTTTCCAGTGTCTTTCTTTTCCATGTTATTTCCTACCTAAGGAATTATGATTTACCTTGATAAACAATGATTTCATTCTTCCTCTCAATGACCTACAGTGAATATCACCTACCTGATGAACAACAAGCAAACTCCTCAACCTAAATTTATTTTATTCTGCTCCATCTACATGCCGCTCCACTGTGGACACCCTAAAACTCTAACATTTGTAGTTTACTGAAATAATCTTAAGATTTCCATCTTCTGGATTCTAGTTTAGTCTTCACTTTCTAAATATAATGAGTGCCCTCACTTGCACACTAAGGGAAAGTTGGAGGGAGAGATAAATTAGGAGGTTGGGATTAACATATACACAGTACTATATATAAAATAGATAACCAACAAGGATCTACTGTATAGAACAGGGAACTCTACTCAATATTCTGTAATAACCTAAGTGAGAGAAGAATCAGATAGGTATGTGTATAACCAAATCACTTTGCTCTACACCTGAAACTAACATTGTAAATCAACTATACTTCAATATAAAATAAAAATTTGTTAAAAACCCTACCAATATCAAGTACCACCACTTCCATGAACTACTTGTGATCAAACATGTAGATTTCTTTCCTTTTTTATCAATTCCTGTGACATTTTGCTTGCAACTGTATTGGTAAGTATCCCCAGAATATTGTGTGAGGCTCCACAGTGTTTCACAGGCTTCCAACAGACATTTGAATACTGGATCTATTTTAGAAAATTGTTAAACTCTTGAGTCTGTGCCTTTCTTTGTATTGTGGGGAAAATATAAACTTCCTTCATATAAAACAGCATAAAAATTTTAAAGTGCTAAAATCAGGACCAGGCATATAGTAAGTTCTCAATAAATATTAATTTTCTTATACAGCTACTAGTTATAAAAATCACTGCCTTAATTATTTAATATGCCCTTATAAAATTATAACTTTCTTGAGCACAACATTTTAATTTTGATATTCCTATATTTCTCTTTGTAGTCTCTGTGTAGGTGCTTACAGAGTTGGCGTTTAATAAAATTTATTACATTAAATTCCAATGCTAAATAACCATCATAACAGTTAATGTTATAAATTTAGATGATTCTTTAAACAGATCTGTTTGTTTTTTTTAACTAGAATTTTACTGAAGTTAATTCAATCTCCGATTTTGAGCAGTATTAATGACATGAGAGGATAGGAATGCCTGACCTGCCGGTTAACATTGTACATGAGAACTACTGTTCATGGAAAAGTGCATGATTTTTCTGGAAAACAATTCCAGGAAATATACTGCTATATAGATTGGGTTATATCCATCCAGAATAGTATTGAATGTCTGCTATATCCATTGCTTTGTCCAAATTTAGATTATGAGTAATAGAGTCATGCAAAGTTTACTAACAGGAAAAAGTAATTGTTTAGACAATGTCCCTCCTCATTGTATCAAAATATTTCACACATAATTACCCAGAGGAGATAGAATAAAGAAAGGTTAGTTTTGAAAGCATCCTTCAAAAACTAAAATGCTCAAGAAAAATCTTGCAGTATGACTTTAATTTACTATTAAAAATGTTTGCAGTATACATTGCATTATTCTATTGTCTATTTTGTATGGCACTATGTACTTTTTGTGCTATAAAGCATACGATATTCCAGAGAAATCTTAGGAGGTTACATGAGTGTAAAGTAAGTGCAAAAATGGTCGGGTTGGCTAAATACTTTATTAAATGGCAGGACCATTTAATGTGCTATTAACACTGCTATGTTTCTTCTATAAAGTTATGAAACTATTTTTAATTCTAGAAAACAAATTTTGAGGAGTCAAAATTGAATATTGTATGTGTCAACTAGGTGTTGAAATGAGATTAATGAGAAATGTGAGATATAGGTACAATGCCACCACAAACAGATGTCACAAATTAGTGAAACCCTAGTACATGCATATTTCACACATTGTCTCTGAAAAGTGGGTATAAAATAATTTAAATGTATATTAGTCTAAAGGAAGTGAAATCTATGTTATATTTATCCATAATTTCCTTCTTTACTCTCCAAATATTTCGAATTCCCCTTTCCTCACTGAAGCCCAGAAGAGGTACTTGGCAAACTATATGCCAAAAATGTAAACCAAAAAGTAGCATGATGAATAAGTCATTAATGGTAAAATATTAAGCATGAGTGAGGAATGACCAAGTTGGCAGAATAGGAAGACCATGAGCTCACCTCCTCCCATGGGCACACCAAAATTACAGCTATTTACAGAGCAACTATTGATAAGAAAGACTGAAATCTAGCAGAAAAAATCTTCTACAACTAAAGATATAAAGAAGGAACTACAGTGAGATGGGTAGGAGGGGCAGAGATGTGGTATAGTCAAGACCTATAACCCCAGCAGGTAAGCCACAAACAAGAGGATAATTACAATTGAGAGTTTCTCCCCAAGGAGCTAGGGGGTTCAATACCCACATTGGGTTCCCCAACCCAGGGGTCCTGCACCAAGAAAATGAGCCCTCAGAATATTTGGCTTTGACGGCAAGGGGTGCTTATTTTCAGTGGAGCCAGAGGGCTGTGGGAAATAGAGGCTCACTCATAAAGGGTATACACAAAATCTCACATGCTCTTGGACCCAGTTAAGAAGTAATACTTTGAAAGGAGCCTGGATACGACATATCTGCTCATCTTGGAAAGCCTCCTGGAGAGGCAGGAGGCAACTGGAGTTCACTCTGGTGACAGAGATGCTGGCGGCAGCCATATGGGGGAGCCTTTCCTACCACGTGGACACTGGTGCTGACAAGCACCATTTTGGAATCCTCCCTCTAGCTTATTAGCACCAGGACTCAGCCCCAACCACTAGCCTGTCAGCATCAGTACTGAGATACCCTAAACCAAGCAACTAGCCCAGTAGGGACAGAACCCCACCCACGAGCAGGCAGGCTGCCTTAATAACCCTTGAGCCCAAAGCTGCTCCAGGACATGACCCTGTCCACCAGAGGGCCAAGGACAAGGCCCACAAACCAGTGAGCCCACAATAACCCAGGAATCTCTGGGTCCTAGGCCCACCAACCTGTGGGACATCACACCAACAGTGGGACCCCTGGGCCCTGCATCCAGAGACTCCAGGACTCAACTCCACTCCCCAGAGGGCCGACATAGCCCTGGGTCCAGCCTCACACACCAGTGGGCTGGCATCAGCCCCAAGACCCCCTGTGCTTTGTCCCTATCCACCAGAGGGTAGACACCATTCCCAGGACTACCATAGCCCCACAGCCACCCTGGCAGGACACAGCCCACTCACCAGCAGGCCAGCACAAGCCCCAGAAAACTCTGGAGCCTGGCCCTCCCTACTAGCGGCCAACATCAGCTTTAAGACACCTTGAGCTCCTTAGCCAGCCACGATGGGATCTGGACCCACCTACCAGTGGGTCAACACTGGATCCAGGAACCCTGAACCCTGCAGCCAGGGACCCTCAGGACCTGACTCTGCCTGCCAGTAGGCTGGCACTAGCCCCAGGACACTTCTTCATCCACCAGTGGGTGGGCACCAGGCCTGGATTCCCCTGGGCCATGGCCCCACTCACCAGCAGGACAACCAACTTTAGGACACCTTTAGGCCCTCAGCCAGCCTTCACAGGATGCAGCCCCATTCACCAAGGGGCCATAAATAGAGAATAGATAAACAAGATATGGAATATTACTCAGCCATAAAAAGGAATGAAATCTTGCTATTTGTGACAACATGGGTGGACATAGAGGGTATTATGCTAAGTGAAATAAGTCATAAGAGGAAGACAAATACCGTGTGACTTCACTTACATGTGTAGTCTAAAAAAACAAAACTGATGAACAAACATAACAAAACATAATCAAAGTTATAGATACATAGAACAAACAGGGGTTTGTCAGAGAGGAGGGGGGTAGGAGGAGGGGAGAAATAAGTGAGGGAGATTAAGAGGTATACACTTCCAGTTGCAAGATAAATGAGTAATGAGTATGTAATGTAAATTGTGGGAAATACAGTCAATAATTATGTAATATCTTTGTATGGTGACATTTATAATTAGACTTGTGGTGATCAGTTTGAAATGCAAATATCGAATCTCTATGTTGTGTAACGGGAACTAACATAGTGTAGTAGGTCAATTATACTTTAAAAACAAACAAGCAAACTCATAGAAAAAGAAATCAGATTTGTGGTTACCAGAAACAGGGGGTGGGAGGAGAGGGAATTGGATGAAGGCAGTCAAAAAGTGCAAACTTCCAGTTATAAGATAAATAAGAATTTAAGGATGTAACGTACAACATGATAAATATAATTAACACTGCTGTATGTTATACATGAAAGATTTTGAGAGTAAATCCTAAGACTTCTCATCAAAAGAAGAAAAATGTTTTTTCTATTTTTCTTTAATGATATAAATTTATTGTGATAATCACTTCATGATGTATGTAAATCATATTATTATGCTGTATACCTTAAACTTATACAGTGCTGTATGTCAGTCATCTCAATAAAACTGGAAGGAAAAAAAGAGCTCTAGTAAAAGAGTTCCAATGATGACTGAGCTGGAATAAGCTTATTACAGCCTATCTTTCCCCATGATTGAAACAAAAAAAACTCTGGGCAGAATACAAAGAATGACTATGTTTACTCTGGAAAGTAAATGATGCAGATAAAATGGGAGGGAAGTCAAACTTGAAGAAGAAAGGAGAGGCCATGACTTTACTCATTTTTACTCTGCACTCTTTATCTCCTGGCTTTTACCTGACAGCACAAGTAGAGATGGACAATAAACCTTAGGAGGAAAATTCTGCTTTTCAAAGCAAAAAGACAGAGAGTGGATTGGAAGGAGGATCTCCTTTTATTTATTTTCCATTTTAGTCCTGCCCTTAGGAAGCTCCAGTCGTGAAGCAGCTCTGCTTCCATGGTGGGATATCTAAACCTCAGGGTAAAAGCATAATTCTATCCAGAGGAATCAAGAAAGTGGCCTCAATGGTCCAAAGAGTGTGTGGGATATCACCAATATTTTGTCTTGCGTTTCTCTCTCAGCTTTACCTGAGAATGGCCACAGTATTGCAAAATTGTTCACTAGCACAAAAGGCTAAACCCTGAGAGAAATTCTGGCTCCCATGTCAGGAGACTGGGAAAAGGGAGCCCCAGGGAACCAAACAGTGGCTGGGAAACTGGGGAGGTGAGAGATAGGATTGCCCAAATACTGTATCTGAACTGAAAAAAACAGGCTTAGCCCAGTCTGTGCACTAATAGAACAGACAACAGTAAACATGATCAAAGCTTTAGAACTGAATTATTGTTCATACCAAAACATAAGTCCTAGGCAAATCCCTGAGTGAACAAGCACAAGAAAACTCAAACAGCATAGTATTAACTTGGAAACCCAAACTGACTTTGAAAGCATTACCTACAGAAGGGAAATCAAAACTTTTGATCTGAACTTAACCATGCCAACTGTCTGCTAAAACAAACAAGAAAAAAATGTACAGTTAATCTTCAAAGAATTTTAACAGGACTTGGATTTTTACTACATAATACACAAAATGTCCACGATATAATCCCAAATCACTTGACATTGAAAGAACTGAGAAAATCTGTCCAGACACTAGTGGAAAAAATAATTAAAATGCCAATCCCGGGCTTCCCTGGTGGTGCAGTGGTTGAGAGTCCGCCTGCCGATGCAGGGGACATGGGTTCGTGTCCCGGTCCAGGAAAATCCCACAAGCCGCGGAGCGGCTGGGCCTGTGAGTCATGGCCGCTGAGCCTGCGCGTCTGGAGCCTGTGTTCCGCAACGGGAGAGGCCACAACAGTGAGAGGCCCATGTACTGAAAAAAAAAAATTGCCAATCCCAAGATGACTCAGATGTTGAAATTATCAGGCAAAGCCTTAAAGCAGTTTATTATTTTGCCCTGTGAGCTAAAGTTGATCACTCTCAAAATTAATAAAAGTATAAAAAGTTTCAGCAGAGAAATAGAAACCATATTATAGAATCAGGTGCCAAATGGAAATGTTATAACTGAAAAACACAGTGTATGTGATAAAAGTTTCATTTCATGGGCTCAATAGTAGACATGGAAATTAAATAGGAAAGACTCAGTGAACTTAAAGATAAATCAGTAGAAAATTTCCAATCTTAACAACAGAAGAAAAAAAAAACTGAACAAAAATAAGCAAAGCTCAAGCACCTATGAGTCTAATATCAGAAGGTCTAATAATCATTTCATTAGCTTTCCAGAAAGAGAAGCCAAAGATTGGTGCAGAATGAAAAATAATTTGAAGAAATAATGGTCTGAAAACTGACTCCCAAAATCTTAACAGAGTTTCATCCTTACCTTCATTTCAGGTAAAAGTCTATTTGTCGCCCGAAGTCCAGTCTTTCCTTAGTGATGGAACTAAAATTTTGTATCTGGCTAAAATGAAGCTGTCCTTTCTTTTTTCATTTGCACCAGATGTGGCTATGTAACTACGTGCTAGCCAATGGGGTGTAAATAGACATGATTTGAGTTACTTCAAGGCAATGCATTTTCAACTTAATGGTGTGTGTTCCTTCTAACTTTTCTTTTTCTCTCTGCCTGAAATGTAAATCTTTTAGATGTAGTATTGAGTGCTTATTGACATGATGATGAAGACAATGTCTTGAGTGTAGGGAAAAAGATAGAAGAAAAATGGACCTCAACAATGTAGACTGATAATTCAAGGACTGTTACATGGCAGAGAAAAAACTGTTTAAACTATTATCATTCATTTGGGACTTTGTTAGAGGAGCTATACATTTATCCTAACTAATATAGGACATAAGCTCAACTACAATTCAGACATTCCCTTGGCACACTATCAAAAGTAATCCCTCCCCAAATACTTTCTATCATATGATTTTACTTTCTTGTCTTCATGGGACCTATCACCATCTCAATTATATTTTTAATGTAATTAACTGCAGATTATTTTCCCTGAATAGTATTTGGATTTTCCCAAGCATTATTTATACATTTCTTTTACTATTTTAAAAATATTGAAGACTGAATGAGTCAGTATTTTTTTAAGGTTTTTCTTCCATGGAATTAATAATTTCCTTGCTTGCTATAATATCAGATCCAAAGAAATGATGGAGAATATCTGAAATTAAATATTATTCAGTTATTTTACAATTAATGACAATAGATTTTAAAACTTAAAATGCAATGCTTAATTTAAATGTTAAAGTTTGTTAAAAATAAATACATAAGCTAAAAAACAAAAAAGCACAATATTTAACACGGAAAAGAGTAGACTAAGTGTTTGCATTTGCCATTTCTACAAAGCATAATGGACTACAGTTCATACTTTATTTAGTTCCCCAACAGATGGAAGGATGGAAGAAAACTAGTGTCACTAAGTAAGAGGTAGGAGACATCCAAAATTAATGACAGAAAATATAAGCAGTTTATTCTGTGTGTTTCCCAAACTAAAAAAAAAAAAAAAAAAACCCACCAAGCCTGTATTTTATGAAACAGTAAATTATTAAAATGAGTATAGCCTGGTGTAGATTAACAATTTAAAGAGTCATTGTGCATGTTGAAAACTGATTGAGCTACTTGTTCTTTGTATTTTATTTTAATATTGATTTTTATCTACCTTTTAAATTTCATGTTAAATTTAAAATTCAATTAGGACAGTGATTTTAACTTTTTTTGTGTGTGTGTGGTACACGGGCCCCTCACTGCTGTGGCATCTCCTGTTGCGGAGCACAGGCTCTGGATGCACAGGCTCAGCGGCCATGGCTCACGGGCCCAGCCGCTCCGCGGCATGTGGGATCTTCCCGGACCAGGGCACGAACCCGTGTCCCCTGCATCGGCAGGCGGACTCCCAACTACTGCACCACCAGGGAAGCCCTTAACTGTTTTTGTTATTACTAATGCTTTCTAATTTGTTTTATTTTTTTGTCTCTTTTATTCAGAGGTACATATGCATTGGTTTTCCTGAATCACTAGCTTTACACGAGTCAATTACTTGCTAACTCTAAACCCACTTCTTTATCTACTACTCACAAAAGTATAGAGGAATGTTAAGTCTGTTAGAGCAATCATATTTTACAAATAAACTCAAATCCTTCCTCGTGTACAAAATTATTCTTTCAAACTTGGATATTTTAATTATTAGCAGTAAGAAAACAATAATGAGCCACTTCATATAAAAGTGTAACACCAATACATTGAAATATTAATTTAGCATTAATAAAATAACTGTGTATTCTCCAATGAGCACACTATGAGATAATTCTTCTGAGTGGGAGGAGGAGGCTGGCAGTGAAAAATAGACAGTTGTCCCAAGCATGACTTCAGTTGGCTGCATGAAATGAAACACCAGACCATATTGGACCAACAAATAGTGTCACATATCAAAAAGTCCAGAAGTTGGTGTCCAAGAATGCTTAATTAATTTAATGGAATCAACCACATCTATAATTCCATATTTTTGCTTCACTTAGCTTATAATATTCATCCTCATATTTGTTTCCTCAAAGTGTAGCTTAATCCATTGCAAAAATATGGTTGCCCAACATTTCAGGTATCTTGACAATATTTTCAGCAAGAAGAAGAAGGGAAGTATGCAAGAAGAAGGGGGCACATTTTTTTCTACAACTGTAGCAAAGAACCAGTTCTGTCTTTAAGGAAAGTTGTGAAATTTGGCTGGTTACATTGCACACAAAACAATAATGAGATTTTATTTTTAATAAAGAAAATGAAAAAATAAGTTGTATCTTATCTAGGCAACTGTATCATGACTATATTTTCCCAAAGATCTTTGCCCTGAAGAAAATAAGCCTGTGAGAAGTCAAATAATTTGAGGAACACACTCAGCCACACACAGGTTCTCTTCCTCTAAAACATGACACTGATAATTAAAAACATATATTCTAGTGTCTCATTCTTTTCCCAAGGTTACTCTGAGAAAACCATAATTCAAAAAGAGTCATGTACCAAAATGTTCATTGCAGCTCTATTTACAGTAGCCCAGAGATGGAAACAACCTAAGTGTCCATCATTGGATGAATGGATAAAGAAGATGTGGCACATATATACAATGGAATATTACTCCACCATAAAAAGAAACGAAATTGAGGTATTTGTAATGAGGTGGATAGACCTAGAGTCTGTCATACAGAGTGAAGTAAGTCAGAAAGAAAAAGACAAATACCGTATGCTAACACATATATATGGAATTTAACGAAAAAAATGTCATGAAGAACCTAAGGGTAAGACAGGAATAAAGACACAGACCTACTAGAGAATGGACTTGAGGATATGGGGAGGGGGAAGGGTAAGCTGTGACAAAGTGAGAGAGAGGCATGGACATATATACCCCACCAAACGTAAGGTAGATAGCTAGTGGGAAGCAGCCGCATAGCACAGGGATATCAGCTCAGTGCTTTGTGACCGCCTGGAGGAGTGGGATAGGGAGGGTGGGAGGGAGGGAGACGCAAGAGGGAAGAGATATGGGAACATATGTATATATATAACTGATTCATTTTGTTGTAAAGCAGAAACTAGCACACCAATGTAAAGCAATTATACTCCAATAAAGATGTTAAAAAATATATATATATCCAAAATATATAATGAACACATACAAAGCAAAAAACCAAATAATACAATGGGCAAAGGAACAGAATAGACATTTTGCCAAAGAAGACTTTCAGATGGCTGACAAATACATGAAAATGTGCTCAGTATCACCAATCAGGAAAATGTAAATCAAAACCAAACAAGATATCACCTCACATGTGTTAAGATGATTATTATCATAAAGGAGATAAATGCTGATAAGTATGCAGAGAACAGGGAAATGTTGTGCACTCTGTGCATGTGTGTGTGTGTGTGTGTGTGTGTGTGTGTAGTGGAATTTTATTCAGCCGTAAAAAGAGAATGGGATACTGCCATTTGCAACAACATGGATGAACATGGAGAACATAATGCTAATGAAGCAAGTCAGACAGAAAATGGCAAATAGTCTGTAATCTCACTTAATATTGAATCCAAAAAAGTCAAACTCATAAAACCATATTGTTCACTAGTGGTTACCAGGTGCTGGGAGGTGTGAAAAATGGGAAAATTTTGGTCAAAAAGTACAAAATTTTAGTTTTAAGATAGATAGATTCTCAGAATCTAAAATAAATGAGAGTGATTATAGTTAATAATAAGCTATGTATAATCGAAATTTACTAAGAGAGTAGATCTTAAGTGTACTCACTACACACTAACACACACACACACACACACAGGTAAACTATGTGAGGTGATGAATGGGTTAATTAATTTGATTGTGGTAATCATTTTTTTTAACATCTTTATTGTGGTATACTTGCTTTACAATGGTGTGTTAGTTTCTGCTTTATAACAAAGTGAATCAGTTATACATATACATATGTTCCCATATCTCTTCCCTCTTGCGTCTCCCTCCCGCCCACCTTCCCTATCCCACCCTTCCAGGCGATCGCAAAGCACCGAGCTGATATCCCTGTGCCATGCGGCTGCTTCCCACTAGCTATCTACCTTACGTTTGTTAGTGTGTATATGTCCATAACTCTCCCTCGCCCTGTCACAGCTCACCCTTCCCTCTCCCCATATCCTCAAGTCCATTCTCCAGTAGGTCTGTGTCTTTATTCCTGTCTTACCCCTAGGTTCTTCATGACATTTTTTTTTCTTCTTAAATTCCATATATATGTGTTAGCATACGGTATTTGTCCTTTTCTTTCTGACTTACTTCACTCTGTATGACAGACTCTAGGTCTATCCACCTCATTACAAATAGCTCAATTTCATTTCTTTTTATGGCTGAGTAATATTCCATTGTATATATGTGCCACATCTTCTTTTTCCATTCATCTGATGATGGGCACTTATGTTGTTTCCATCTCTGGGCTATTGTAAATAGAGCTGCAATGAACATTTTGGTACATGACTCTTTCTGAATTACGGTTTTCTCAGGGTATATGCCCAGTAGTGGGATTGCTGGGTCATATGGTAGTTCTATTTGTAGTTTTTTAAGGAACCTCCATACTGTTCTCCATAGTGGCTGAAGCAATTCACATTCCCACCAGCAGTGCAAGAGTGTTCCCTTTTCTCCACACCCTCTCCAGCTTTTATTGTTTCTAGATTTTTTGATGATGGCCATTCTGATTGGTGTGAGATATCTCATTGTAGTTTTGATTTGCATTTCTCTAATGATTAATGATGTTGAGCGTTCTTTCATGTGTTTGTTGGCAGTCTGTATATCTTCTTTGGAGAAATGCCTATTTAGGTCTTCTGTCCATTTTTGGATTGGGTTGTTTGTTTTTTTTGTTATTGAGCTGCATGAGCTGCTTGTAAATGTTGGAGATTAATCCTTTGTCAGTTGCTTCATTTGCAAATATCGTCTCCCATTCTGAGGGTTGTCTCTTGGTATTGTTTATGGTTTTCTTTGCTGTGCAAAAGCTTTTAAGTTTCATTAGGTCCCATTTGTTTATTTTTGTTTTTATTTCCATTACTCTAGGAGGTGGGTCAGAAAGGATCTTGCTGTGATTTATGTCATAGAGTGTTCTGCCTATGTTTTCCTCTAAGAGTTTGACAGTTTCTGGCCTTACATTTATGTCTTTAATCCATTTGGAGCTTATTTTTGTGTATGGTGTTAGGAGTGATCTAATCTCATACTTTGATATGTATGTGTCCAGTTTTCCCAGCACCACTTATTGAAGAGGCTGTCCTTTCTCCACTGTACACTCCTGCCACCTTTATCAAAGATAAGGTGTCCATATGTGTGTGGGTTTATCTCTGGGCTTTCTAACCTGTTCCATTATTCTGTCTTTCTGTTTTTGTGCCAGTACCATACTGGCTTGATTACTGTAGCTTTGTAGTATAGTCTGAAGTCAGGGAGCCTGATTCCTCCAGCTCCTTTTATCATTCTCAAGATTGCTTTGGCTATTCGGGGTCTTTTGTGTTTCCATACAAATTGCAAAATTTTTTGTTCTAGTTCTATGAAAAATGCCAGTGGTAGTTTGATAGGGATTGCATTGAACTTATAGATTGCTTTGGGTAGTAGAGTCATTTTCACAATGTTGATTCTTCCAATCCAAGAACATGGTATATCTCTCCATCTATTTGTATCATCTTTAATTTCTTTCATCAGCCTCTTATAATTTTCTGCATACAGGTCTTTTGTCTCCTTAGGTAGATTTATTCCTAGATATTTTATTCTTTTTGTTGCAATGGTAAATGGGAGTGTTTTCTTGATTTCAATTTCAGATTTTTCATCATTAGTATATAGGAATGCCAGAGATTTCTGTGCATTAATTTTGTATCCTGCTACTTTACCAAATTCATTGATTAGCTCTTGTAGTTTTCTGGTAGCATCTTTAGGATTCTCTATGCATAGTACCATGTCATCTGCAAACAGTGACAGCTTTACTTCTTTTCCAATTTGGATTACTTTTATTTCCTTTTCTTCTCTGATTGCTGTGGCTAAAACTTCCAAAACTATGTTGAATAAGAGTGGTGAGAGTGGGCAACCTCGTCTTGTACCTGATCTTAGTGCAAATGCTTTCAGTTTTTCACCATTGAGGATGATGTTTGTTGTGGGCTTGTCATATATGGCCTATTATGTTGAGGAAAGTTCCCTCTATGGCTACTTTCTGCAGGGTTTTTATCATAAATGGGTGTTGAATTTTGTCAAAAGCTTTCTCTGCATCTATTGAGATGATCATATGGTTTTTCTCCTTCAATTTGTTAATAAGGTTTATCACATTGATAGATTTGCGTATATTGAAGAATCCTTGCATTCCTGGAATAAACCCCACTTGATCATGCTGTATGATCCTTTTAATGTGCTGTTGGATTCTGTTTGCTAGTATTTTGTTGAGGATTTTTGCATCTATTTTCATCAGTGATATTGGCCTGTAGTTTTTTCTTTGTGACATCCTTGTCTGGTTTTGGTATCTAGGTGATGGTGGCCTCGTAGAAGGAATTTTGGAGTGTTCCTCCCTCTGCTACATTTTGGAAGAGTTTGAGAAGGATAGGTGTTAGCTCTTCTCTAAATGTTTGATATAATTCGCCTGTGAAGCCATCTGGTCCTGGGCTTTTGTTTGTTGGAAGATTTTTAATCACAGTTTCCATTTCAGTGCTTGTGATGGGTCTGTCCATATTTTCTATTTCTTCCTGATTCAGTCTTGGCAGTTTTACATTTCTAAGAATTTGTCCATTTCTTCCAGGTTGTCCATTTTATTGGCATAGAGTTGCTTGTAGTAATCTCTCATGATCTTTTTTATTTCTGCAGTGTCAGTTGTTACTTCTCCTTTTTCATTTCTAATTCTATTGATTTGAGTGTTCTCCCTTTTTTTCTTGATGAGTCTGGCTAGTGGTTTATCTATTTTGTTTATCTTCTCAAAGAAGCAGCTTTTAGTTTTATTGACCTTTGCTATTGTTTCCTTCATTTCTTTTTCATTTATTTCTGATTTGATTTTTATGATTTCTTTCCTTCTGCTAGCTTTGGGGTTTTTTTGTTCTTCTTTCTCTAATTGCTTGAGGTGCAAGGTTAGGTTGTGAATTCGAGATGTTTCCTGCTTCTTAAGGTGGGCTTGTATTGCTATAAACTTCCCCCTTAGAACTGCTTTTGCTGCATCCCATAGGTTTTGGGTGGTTGTGTCTCCATTGTCATTTGTTTCTAGGTATTTTTTTTATTTCCTCTTTGATTTCTTCAGTGATCACTTCATTATTAAGTAGTGTATTGTTTAGCCTCCATGTGTTTGTATTTTTTACAGAGCTTTTCCTGTAATTGATATCTAGTCTCATAGCGTTGTGGTTGGAAAAGATACTTGATACAATTTCAATTTTCTTAAATTTACCAGGCTTGATTTGTTACCAAGATATGATCTATCCTGGAAAATGTTCCATGAGCACTTGAGAAAAATGTGTATTCTGTTGTTTTTGGATGGAGTGTCCGATAAATATCAATTAAGTCCATCTTGTTTAATGTATCATTTAAAGCTTGTGTTTCCTTATTTATTTTCATTTTGGTTGATCTGTCCATTGGTGAAAGTGGGGTGTTAAAGTCCCCTACTATGAATGTGTTACTGTCGATTTCCCCTTTTATGGCTGTTAGCAGTTGCCTTATGTATTGAGGTGCTCCTATGTTGGGTGCATAAATATTTACAATTGTTATATCTTCTTCTTGAATCGATCCCTTGATCATTATGTAGTGTCCTTCTTTGTCTCTTCTAATAGTCCTTATTTTAAAGTCTATTTTGTCTGATATGAGAATTGCTACTCCAGCTTTCTTTCGGTTTCCATTTGCATGGAATATCTTTTTCCATCCCCTTACTTTCAGTCTGTATGTGTCTCTAGGTCTGAAGTGGGTCTCTTGTAGACAGCATATATAAGGGTCTTGTTTTTGTATCCATTCAGCCAATCTGTGTCTTTTGGTGGGAGCATTTAGTTCATTTACATTTAAGGTAATTATTGATATGTATGTTCCTATTCCCATTTTCTAAATTGTTTTGGGTTCGTTATTATAAGTCTTTTCCTTCTCTTGTGTTTCTTTTCTAGAGAAGTTCCTTTAGCATTTGTTGTAAAGCTGGTTTGGTGGTGCTGAACTCTCTCAGCTTTTGCTTGTCTGTAAAGGTTTTAATTTCTCCATCAAATCTGAATGAGATCCTTGCTGGGTAGAGTAGTCTTGGTTGCAGGTTTTTCTCCTTCATCACTTTCAGTATGTCCTGCCACTCCCTTCCGGCTTGTAGGGTTTCTGCTGAGAGATCAGCTGTTAACCTTATGGGGATTCCCTTGTGTGTTATTTGTTGTTTTTCCCTTGCTGCTTTTAATATGCTTTCTTTGTATTTAATTTTTGACAGTTTGATTAATATGTGTCTTGGCGTATTTCTCCTTGGATTTACCCTGTATGGGACTCTCTGTGCTTCCTGGACTTGATTAACTATTTCCTTTCCCATATTAGGGAAGTTTTCAACTATAATCTCTTCAAATATTTTCTCAGTCCCTTTCTTTTCTTCGTCTTCTTCTGGAACCCCTATAATTAGAATGTTGGTGCATTTAATGTTGTCCCAGAGGTCTCTGAGACTGTCCTCAGTTCTTTTTATTCTTTTTACTTTATTCTGCTCTGCAGTAGTTATTTCCACTATTTTATCTTCCAGGTCACTTATCCATTCTTCTGCCTCTGTTATTCTGTTATTGATCCCATCTAGAGTCTTTTTCATTTCATTTATTGTGTTGTTCATCATTGTTTGTTTCATCTTTAGTTCTTCTAGGTCCTTGTTAAATGTTTTTTGCATTTTGTCCATTCTATTTCCAAGATTTTGGACCATCTTTATTATGATTATTCTGAATTCTTTTTCAGGTAGACTGCCTATTTCCTCTTCATTTGTTAGGTGTGGTAGGTTTTTATCTTGCTCCTTCATCTGCTTTGTGTTTTTCTGTCTTCTCATTTTGCTTATCTTACTGTGTTTGGGGTCTCCTTTTTGCAGGC
Source organism: Stenella coeruleoalba (assembly GCF_951394435.1). Classification (NCBI taxonomy): domain Eukaryota; kingdom Metazoa; phylum Chordata; class Mammalia; order Artiodactyla; family Delphinidae; genus Stenella; species Stenella coeruleoalba. The sequence goes on from NC_137164.1 coordinate 44,481,396, forward strand.
TGCAGGTTCGTAGTTCCTGCTATTTTTGATGTCTGTCTCCAGTGGCTAAGGTTGGTTCAGTGGGTTGTGTAGGCTTCCTGGTGGAGGGGACTAGTGCCTGTGTTGTGGTGGATGAGGCTGGATCTTGTCTCTCTAGTGGGCAGGTTCACGTCTGGTGGTGTGTTTTGGGGTGTCTGTGGCCTTATTATGATTTTAGGCAGCCTCTCTGCTAATGGGTGGGGTTGTGCTCCTGTTTTGCTAGTTGTTTGGCTTAGGTTGTCCAGCACTGTAGCTTGCTGGTTGTTGAGTGAAGCTGGGTGCTGGTGTTAAGATGGAGGTCTCTGGGAGATTTTGCCATTTGATATTATGTGGAGCTGGGAGGTCTCTTGTTGACCAGTGTCCTGAAGTTGGCTCTCCTACCTCAGAGGCAGAGCCCTGACTCCTGGCTGGAGCACCAAGAGCCTTTATCCACACGGCTTAGAATAAAAGGGAGAAAAAGTAGAGAGAATTAGTAGAAGTATGAAGAAAGAAAGAAGGAAAGGAGGGAAGGAAGGAAGGAAGAAAGAAAGAAAGAAAGAAAGAAAATAAGAAAGAAAGAAAGAAAGAAAGCAGGCAAGAAGGCAAGAAGGAAAGAAAGGAGGGAGGGAGGGAGGAAGGAAGGAAGGAGGGAAAGAAGGAAAAAAGACAGAAAGAAAGAAGATACAGTAAAATAAAATAAAGTATAATAAAGTTATTGAATTAAAAAATACTTATTTAGAAAAAAAAATTTAAAAAGGGACGGATAGAACCTTAGGACAAATGTTGGAAGCAAAGCTATACAGACAAAATCTTACACAGAAGCATACACATACACCCTCACAAAAAGAGGTAAAGGGGAAAAAATCATAAATCTTGCTCTCAGAGACCACCTCCTCAATTTGGGATGATTCGTTGTCTAAAGGAGGGAAGGAAGGAAGGAAAGAAAGAAAGAAAGGATGAAGGTAAAGTATAATAAAGTTATTAAAATTAATTATTAAGAAAATAATTTATAAGAAAAACCATGGATGGATAGAACCCTAGGACAAATGGTGGAAGCAAAACTATACAGACAAGATCTCACACAGAAGCATACACATACACATTCACAAAAAGAGGGAAAGGGGGAAAAATCATAGATATTGCTCTCGAAGCCCACCTCTTCAATTTGGGATGATTCGTTGTCTATTCATGTATTCCACAGATGGAGGGCACATCAAGTTGATTGTGGAGCTTTAATCCGCTGTTTCTGAGGCTGCTGGGAGAGATTTCCCTTTCTCTTCTTTGTTCTCACAGCTCACAGGGGCTCAGCTTTGGATTTGGCCCTGCCTCTGCGTGTAGGTCGCTGGAGGGCGTCTGTTTTTTGCTCAGACAGGACGGGGTTAAAGGAGCTGCTGATTCGGGGGCTCTGGCGCACTCAGGCCGGGGTGGAGGGAGTGGCACTGCGTGCGGGGTGGGCCTGCGGCAGCAGAGGCTGGCGTGGCGTTGCACCAGCCTGAGGCCCGCCGTGCGTTCTCCCGGGGAAATTGTCCCTGGATCCCGGGAACCTGGCAGTGGCGGGCTGCACAGGCTCCGCGGAAGAGGGGTGTGGATAGTGACCTGTGCTCGCACACAGGCCCCTTTGTGGCGGCAGCAGCAGCCTTAGCGTCTCCCGCCCGTCTCTGGGGTCCGCGCTTTTAGCCGCGGCTCGCGCCCGTCTCTGTTCCTTTAAGCAGCGCTCTTAAACCCCTCTCCTTGCGCACCAGGAAACAGAGGGAAGAAAAAGTCTCTTGCCTCTTCGGCAGGTGCAGACGTTTCCCCGGACTCCCTCCCGGCTAGCGGTGGTGCACTAACCCCTTCAGGCTATCTTCAAGCCGCCAACCCCAGTCGTCTTCCTGCGTCCTCCAACTGAAACCAAAACCCGTGCCTCAGCTCGCAGCCCCGTCCGCCCCGGCGGGTGAGCAGACAAGCCTCTCGGGCTCGTGAGTGCCGGTCGGCACCGATCCACTGTGCGAGAATCTCCCCGCTTTGCCTTCCGCACCCGTTGTTGTGCACTCCTCCGTGGCTCCGAAGCTCCCCTCTCCACCTCCCGCAGTCTCCGCCTGTGAAGGGGCTTCCTAGTGTGTGGAAACGTTTCCTCCTTCACAGCTCCCTCCCACTGGTGCAGGTGCCGTCCCTATTCTTTTGTCTCTGTTTTTTCTTTTTTCTTTTGCCCTACCCAGGTACGTGGGGAGTTTCTTGCCTTTTGTGAGGTCTGAGGTCTTCTGCCAGCCTTCTGTAGGTGTTTTGTAGGAGTTGTTCCACGTGTAGATGTATTTCTGGTGTATCTGTGGGGAGGAAGGTGATCTCCGCGTCTTACGCTTCCGCCATCTTCAAGGTTCCCCCCCCCCCCCCCGATTGTGGTAATCATTTGACAATGTATACAGATATCTAACCATCATATTATATACCATAAATACATATAATTTTTATTAGTAAATTATATATTTATTCCTCAACATAGCTAGGGAAAAAGAGAAGCATCAAAATAGAAAGTGGGCAGAGTACTTGAATACATACTTCAGGAAGTGCTTATTTAAATGCTTATTAAATGAATAAAAAGGTACTTGACTTTTTTTGTAATAGGAGAAATGAAAATTGAACCCAAAATGAAATATACACAAGTATCAGAATAGCTAAAATGAAAACGATTAAATATTTACCAAGTATTGGAAAGAATGTGTACCAACTATAACTCCTATACATTGCCAATGGGTGTTTAAATTCAAAAAACACTTCGAAAACTTCTTACTTTTGATCTATAATAGCTAAGCAAATGTATACCTTATAACCTACCAATTGCACTCTTAGGTATACAGCCAATAGAAATGTATGCATATGTTTGGTAAAAGAAACATACAGAATATTCACAGCAGCTGTTTGTAATGGCCAGAAACTGGAAATGATTCAAATGTCCTTTAGCAGTTGAATGAATAATGTGTATTATTTTCATACAATTGAGTATTATACAACATGGAGATTCAACAAATTTTTGCGAAAGAATCAAATATGCAAGATAAACAGCCAAATCAAGTATACGGAAACATCCCATTTATAGAAGTTCAAAATCAGGTGAAGCTAATCAGTGGTATTAAAAATCAGGATAGTGGTTAACATTTGAGAGGTATTATCTAGAAAAGGACAAGAAAGAGATTTCTGTGGTTGCATTTCCTGATACAAGCAATGGATACATGGGCAAATTCATGCTTTGGGCAAATTCATGCTTTGTGCAAATGTAAACAAGCTGAAAACATAGTTTGTGCACTTTTCTGTACAGATGTTATACTTTAACAAAGATCTCAAAAATCTAGATATACAATTCATAAATATCTTCTCATTAAAATAAATCTAGCAATGCATAATTTTTTAAATAAAAAAATAAAAATTTCTCAACACATTACTTATCATCACACCTCTTCCACACCTCATATGCAATCATTTTAATAGTGTGGTGTGGAAGAGACTGATATCTTCATAGCTATAAGTGTATGTAGAGATCTCTGTATTGAAGATGTTTTTATACCAATATTTATAAATTTATTTCATTCAGTTTAGTTTCTACATAAATTTCCACAGTATGATTACAACAATTACCTATTTCTACTTATAAATATTTAATTTCTTTCCTAGTCTGCCATTTTACACAAGGAGTCAGGTGCATTTATATATATATATGTATGTGTGTGTGTGTGTGTGTGTGTGTGTGTGTGTGTGTGTGCATGCATATGTGTAAGTATTACTAGAAAGAAGATTTTCTAGATTTGGAATTGCTGGTCTAACAGATGAGCATATTTTACATATTGAAATATGTTACCAAATTGTTCCCTATGTGTGTAAAGTTCATATATCTTATAGAAATAATTTAAAGTTTAATTATAACTTTTGACTATACAAAATTACCCCATTAATGATAGATAAAAATTAAAATACTGTTTACCCTTTTAGAATTAACTCACTTATGGACACAAAAGTTACTTAGTCTATGAAAACAGAAATTAGCCTCATTCAAAGATGCCAAAGAAGAAAGTCTGAGTCATAAAACTTCCAATTTTTTTTTAGCATCTTTATTAGAGTATAATTGCTTTACAGTGATGTGTCGGTTTCTCCTTTACAATAAAGTGAATCAGTTATACATATGTCCCCATATCGCTTCCTTCTTGCATCTCCCTCCACCCCACTCTCCCTATCCCACCCCTCTAGGTGGTCACAAAGCACTGAGCTAATCTTCCTGTGCTATGTGGCTGCTTCCCACTAGCTATCTATTTCATTTTTGGTAGTGTATATACGTCCATGCCACTCTTTCACTTTGTCACAGCTTACCCTTCACCCTCCCCATATCTTCAAGTCCATTTGCTAGTAGGTCTGCATATTTATTCCGATCTTACCCCTAGGTTCTTCTGATCATTTTCAGTTTTTTTTTTTTTTTTAGATTCCATATATATGTGTTAGCATATAGCATTTGTTTTTCTCTTTCTGACTTACTTCATTCTGTATGACAGTCTCTAGGTCCATCTGCCTCACTACAAATAACTCAGTTTCATTCCTTTTTATAGCTGAATAATATTCCATTGTGTATATATGCCACATCTTCTTTATCCATTCATCTATAGATGGACACTTAGGTTGCTACCATGTCCTGGCTATTGTAACTAGAGCTGAAATGAACACTTTGGTACATGACTCTTTTATAATTATGGTTTTCTCAGGGTATATGCCCAGTAATGGGATTGCTGGGTCGTATGGTACTTCTGTTTTTAGTTTTGTAAGGAACCTCCATACTGTTCTCCATAGTGGCTGTATCAATATACATTCCCACCAACAGTGCAAGAGGGTTCCCATTTCTCCACACCCTCTCCAGCAATTATTGCTTGTAGATTTTTTGATGATGACCATTCTGACTGGTGTGAGATGATATCTTATTGTAGTTTTGATTTGCATTTTTCTAATGATTAATGATGTTGAGCATTCTTTCATGTGTTTGTTGGCAAACTGTATATCTTCTTTGGAGAAATGTCTATTTAGGTTGGTTGCCCATTTTTGGATTGGGTTGTTTGTTTTTTTTGATATTGAGCTGCATGAGTTACTTGCATGTTTTGGAGATTAATCCTTTGTCAGTTGCTTCATTTGCAAATATGTTCTTCCATTCTGAGGGTTGTATTTTCATCTTGTTTATGGTTTCCTTTGCTGCGCAAAAGCTTTTAAGTTTCATTAGGTTCCATTTGCTTATTTTTGTTGTTACTTCCTTTTCTCTAGGAGGTGGGTTGAAAGGACCTTGCTGTGATTTATGTCACAGAGTGTTCTGCCTATGTTTTCCTCTAAGAGTTTGATGGTGTCTGGCCTTATATTTAGGTCTTTAATCCATTTTGAGTTTATTTTTTGTATGGCACTAAGGAGTGTTCTAATTTCATTCTTTTACATGTAGCCTCCCAGTTTTCCCAGCACCACTTATTGAAGAGACTGTCTTTTCTCCACTGTATATTCTTGCCTCCTTTATCAAAGATAAGGTGACCATATGTGCATGGGTTTATCTCTGGGCTTTCTATCCTGTTCCATTGATCTATATTTCTGTTTTTGTGCCAGTACCATACTGTGTTGATTACTGTAGCTTTGTAGTATGGTCTGAAGTCTGGGAGCCTGATTCCTCCAGCTCCTTTCTTCTTTCTCAAGATCGTTATGGTTGTACGGGGTCTTCTGTGTTTCCACACAAACTGCGAAATTTTTTGTTCTAACTCTGTGAAATATGCCAGTGGTAGTTTGATAGGTATTGCACTGAATCTGCAGATTGCTTTGGGTAGTAGAGTCATTTTCACAATGTTGATTCTTCCAATCCAAGAACATGGTATATCTCTCCATCTATTTGTATCATCTTTAATTTCTTTCATCAGTCTCTTATAATTTTCTGCATACAGGTCTTTTGTCTCCTTAGGTAGGTTTATTCCTAGATATTTTATTCTTTTTGTTGCAATGGTAAATGGGAGTGTTTTCTTAATTTCACTTTCAGATGTTTCATCATTAGTGTATAGGAATGTAAGAGATTTCTGTGCATTAATTTTGTATCCTGTTACTTTACCAAATTCATTGATTAGCTCTAGTAGTTTTCTGGTAGCATCTTTAGGATTCTCTATGTATAGTATCATGTCATCTGAAAAGAGTGACAGCTTTACTTTTTCTTTTCTGATTTGGATTACTTTTATTTCTTTTTCTTCTCTGATTGCTGTGGCTAAAACTTCCAAAACTATGTTGAATAAGAGTGGTGAGAGTGGGCAACCTTTTCTTGCTCCTGATCTTAGTGGAAATGCTTTCAGTTTTTCACCATTGAGGACAATGTCGGCTGTGGGTTTGTAATATATGGCCTTTATTACGTTGATGAAAGTTTCCTCTATGGCTACTTTTTGGAGAGTTTTATCATAAATGTGTGTTGAATTTTGTCAAAAGCTTTCTCTGCATCTATTGAGATGATCATATGGTTTTTCTCCTTCAATTTGTAAATATGTGTATCACGTTGATTGATTTGCATTTATTGATGAATCCTTGCATTCCTGGAATAAACCCCACTTGATCATGCTGTATGATCCTGTTAATGTGCTGTTGGATTCTGTTTGCTAGTGTTTTGTTGAGTATTTTTGCATCTATGTTCATCAGTGATACTGGCTTGTAGTTATCTTTCTTTGTGACATCCTTGTCTGGTTTTGGTATCAGGGTGATGGTGGCCTCGTAGGATGAGTTTGGGAGTGTTCCTCCCTCTGCTATATTTTGGAAGAATTTGAGAAGGATAGGTGTTAGCTCTTCTCTAGATGTTTGATAGAATTCGCCTGTGAAGCCATCTGGTTCTGGGCTTTTGTTTGTTGGAAGATTTTTAATCACAGTTTCAATTTCAGTGCTTCTGATTGGTCTGTTCATATTTTCTATTTCTTCCTGATTCAGTCTTGGCAGGTTGTGCATTTCTAAGAATTTGTCCATTTCTTCCAGGTTGTCCATTTTATTGGCATATAGTTGCTTGTAGTAATCTCTCATGATCCTTTGTATTTCTGCAGTGTCAGTTGTTACTTCTCCTTTTTCATTTCTAATTCTATTGATTTGAGTCTTCTCCCTTTTTTTCTTGATATGTCTGGCTAATGGTTTATCAATTTTGTTTATCTTCTCAAAGAACCAGCTTTTAGTTTTATTGATCTTTGCTATCATTTCCTTCATTTCTTTTTCATTTATTTCTGATCTGACCTTTATGATTCCTTTCCTTCTGCTAACTTTGGGGTTTTTTTGTTCTTCTTTCTCTAGTTGCTTTGGGTTTAAGGTTAGATTGTGCATTTGAGATGGTTCTTGTTTCTTAAGGTAGGCTTGTATAGGTATAAACTTTCCTCTTAGAACTGCTTTTGCTGCATCGCATAGGTTTTGGGGCATTGTGCTTTCATTTTCATTTGTTTTCAGGTTTTTTTGATTTACCCTTTGATTTCTGCAGTGATCTCTCGGTTATTAAGTAGTGTGTTGTTTAGCCTCTATGTGTTTGTATTTCTTAAAGGTATTTTCCTGTAATTGATATCTAGTCTCATAGCATTGTGGTCAGAAAAGATACTTGATATGATTTCAATTTTCTTAAATTTACCAAGGCTTGATTTGTGACCCAAGATATGATCTATTCTGGAGAATGTTCCATGCACATTTGAGACGAATGTGTATTCTGTTGTTTTTGGATGGAATGTCCGATATATATCAATTAAGTCCATCTTGTTTAATGTATCATTTAATGCTTGTGTTTCCTTATTTACATTCATTTTGGATGATCTGTCCATTGATGACAGTGGGGTGTTAAAGTTCCCTACTATGATTGTGTTACTGTCGATTTCCCCTTTTACAGCTGTTAGTATTTGCCTTATGTATTGAGGTGCTCCTATGCTGGGTGCATAAATATTTACAATTGTTATATCTTCTTCTTGGATTGATCTCTTGATCATTATGTAGTATCCTTCTTTGTCTCTTATAATGGTCTCTGTTTTAAAGTCTATTTTGTCTGATATGAGAATTGCTACTCCAGCTTTCTTTTGATTTCCATTTGCATGGAATATCTTTTTCCATCCCCTCACTTTCAGTCTGTATGTGTCCCTAGGTCTGAAGTGGGTCTCTTGTAAACAGCATATGTATGGATCTTGTTTTTGTATCCATTCACCTGTTTATGTGTTTTGGTTGGAGCATTTAAACCATTTACATTTAAGGTAATTATCGATATGTATGTGCCTATTACCATTTTCTTAATTGTTTTGGTTTATTATTGTAGGTTTTTTCTTTCTCTTGTGTTTCCTGCCTAGAGAAGTTCCTTAAGCATTTGTTGTAAAGTTGGTTTGGTGGTCCTGAATTATCTTAGCTTTTGCTAATCTGTAAAGCTTTTAATTTCTCTGTCAAATCTGAATGAGATCCTTGCTGGGTAGAGTAATCTTGGTTGTAGGTTTTTCTCTTTCATCACTCTAAATATGTCCTGCCACTCCCTCTGGCTTGCAGAGTTTCTTCTGAAAGATTAGCTGTTAACCTTATGGGGATTCTCTTATGTTTTACTTGCTGTTTTTCCCTTGCTGCTTTTAATGTTTGTTCTTTGTATTTAATTTTTGATAGTTTGATTAATATGTGTCTTGGCATGTTTCTACTTGGATTTATCCTGTATGGAAATCTCTGTGTTTCCTGGACTTGATTAACTATTTCCTTTCCCATATTAGGGAAGTTTTCAACTATAATCTCTTCAAATATTTTCTCAGTCCCTTTCTTTTTCTCTTCTTCTTCTTAGACCCCTATAATTGTAATGTTGGTGTGTTTAGTGTTGTTCCAGTTGTCTCTGAGCCTGTCCTCAATTATTTTCATTCTTTTCTCTTTATACTGCTCTGCAGTAGTTATTTCCACTATTTTATCTTTCAGGTCACTTATCCATTCTTCTGCCTCAGTTATTCTGCTATTGACCCCTTCTAGAGTATTTTTAATTTCACTTATTTTGTTGTTCATCACTGTTTGTTTGCTCTTTAGTTCTTCTAGGTCCTTTTTAAATGTTTCTTGCATTTTGTCTATTCTATTTCCAAGATTTTGGATCATCTTTACTATCATTATTCTGAATTCTCTTTCAGGTAGACTGCCTATTTCCTCTTCATTTGTTAGGTCTGGTGGGTTTTTGCCTTGCTTCTTCATCTGCTGTGTGTTTCTAGGTCTTCTCATTTTGTGTAACTTACTGTGTTTGGGGTCTCTTTTTCATAGGCTGCAGGTTCGTAGTTTCCATTGTTTTTGGTGTCTGTCCCCAGTGGCTAAGGTTGGTTCAGTGGGTTGTGTAGGCTTCCTGGTGGGGGGGATTAGTGTCTGTTTTCTGGTGGATGAGGCTGTATCCTGTCTTTCTGGTGGGCAGGTCCACATCTGATGGTGTGTTTTAGGGTGTCTGTGGCCTTATGATTTTAGGCAGCCTCTGTGCTAATGGATGGGGTTGTGTTCCTGTCTTGCTAGTTGTTTGGCATGGTGTGTCCAGCACTGTAGCTCTCTTGTCATTGAGTGGAGCTGATCTTGTTGTTGAGATGGAAATCGCTGGGAGATTTTCACTGTTTCATATTACATGGAGCTAGGAGGTCTCTTGTGGACCAGTGTCCTGAACTTGGCTCTTCCACCTCAGTGGCACAGCCCTGACACCTGGCTGGAGCACCATGAGCCTGTCCTCCACATGGCTCAGAATAAAAGGGAGAAAAAAAAAGAATGAAAGAAAGAAAAAGATAAAATAAAATGTAATAAAATAAAGTAATATAAAATAAAAAGTTAGTAAAATAAAAAATAATTAAGAAAAAAAAATTAAGTAAAAAAAAAAAAAAAAAGGACCGACAGAACCCTAGGACAAATGGTAAAAGCAAAGCTATACAGACAAAATCACACAAGGAAGCATACACATACACACTCACCAAAAGAGAAAAAGTGGGGAAAATGTATATATCGTTGCTCCCAAAGTCCACCTCCTCAGTTTCAGAGGATTCGTTGTCTATTCAGGTATTCCACAGATGCAGGGTACATCAAGTTGATTGTGGCAATTTAATCCACTGCTCCTGAGGCTGCTGGGAGAGATTTCCCTTTCTCTTCTTTGTTCGCATAGCTCCTGGGGTTCAGCTTTGGATTTGGAGCCCCCTCTGCGTGTAGGTCGCCTGAGGGCGACTGTTCTTTGCTCAGACATTATGGGGTTAAAGGAGCAGCTGATTCGGGGGCTCTGGCTCACTCAGCCCGGGGGGAGGGAGGGCAACGGGTGCGGGGCGAGCCTGCGGCGGCAGAGGCCACCTTGACGTTACACCAGCCTGAGGCGCGCCATGCGTTCTCCCGAGCAAGTTGTCCCTGGATCCCGGGACCCTGGCAATGGCGGGCTGCACAGGCTCCCCGGAGCGGAGGTGTGGAGGGTGACCTGTGCTCGCACACAGACTTCTTGGTGGTTGCAGCAGCAGCCTTAGCATCTCATGCCCGTCTCTGGGGTCCACGCTTTTAGCCGCGGCTCACGCCCATCTCTGGAGCTCCTTTAACGGCGCTCTTAATCTCCTCTCTTTTCGCACCAGGAAACAAAGAGGCCAGAAAAAATCTCTTGCCTCTTCGGCAGCTCCAGACTTTTCACCGGACTCCCTCCCGGCTAGCCGTGGCGCACTAGCCCCCTTCAGGCTGTGTTCATGCTGCCAACCCCAGTCCTCTCCCTGGGATCCGACCTACAAAGCCCGAGCCTCAGCTCACAGCCCCGCTCGCCCCGGCGGGTGAGCAGACAAGCCTCTCGGGCTGGTGAGTGCTGGTCGGCCCTGATCCTCTGTGCAGGAATCTCTACGCTTTGCCCTCCGCACCCCTGTTGCTGCGCTCTCCTCCGCGGCCCCGAAGCTCCCCCACTCCGCCCCCCGCAGTCTCCGCCCGCGAAGGGGCTTCCTAGTGTGTGGACACCTTTCCTCCTTCACAGCTCCCTCCCACTGGTGCAGGTCCCATCCCTATTCTTTGTCTCTGTTTATTCTTTTGCCCTACCCAGGTTCTTGGGGAGTTTCTTGCCTTTTGTGAGGTCTGAGGTCTTCTGCCAGCATTCAGTAGGTGTTCTGTAGGAGCTGTTTCACATGTTGATGTATTTGTGGGGAGGAAGGTGATCTCCACATCTTACTCTTCTGCCATCTTGAAGCTTCCTTAAAACTTCCAAATTTTTCTGCTGTATTTGAGATTGATAGCAAGGGATTCCTAAAATAAAATGATATTCTTGAGAAATAAATTTAGGATAAATACAAGTATAATACATAATTGATAGAAATTACTGCAAGACGTTGATTTCCATGGTTATCATTCCAACAATTGTTATCCTCAATATTCTTCCCTGAGACAGAATTTTTCATGTTTTCTTGAAGAGAGTAAGCCTGCCAGATTCCACCGTTTTTCTCACAGATACTTTCCAATTACGTAGAACCTGCCTCAAGTAGTCAATCTAGAGTTGGAAGTGTTTTGTAAAAAAGCTCTGTCTAGTAGGGATTGTGGAGATTAATGGGACCATTAGCTCTCAAATGGAGTTACCTTCTAGATAAAGAGTTAACCAGCTGGTATAAAAGGAACAGAAATCAAGACACATGGAGGGGGATAAAGGAAGAGAAAGTAGCTGAATCCTATAACGATGGAAGACTAGATATGTAACCAAAGGGCACTGGCTTCTGAAGGAACCATTACTACTTTGGCAATTCAGTCACATGAGTTGCCAACAAATTCTCAATGTAATAAAATTTTAAGCAGCATAGTGCTTAGTTGAAATGCCTGTCTTCTTTACTCTTCCTTGTACTTTTATATGAAATCCCATTTATTATGTCTGTAAAGCAATATAGTGGGTGAGTTCAGTAATTCATAAAGATTTCATAGTCAAATATATGCTGTTGGTGATTAAAGAGTTTCTGAAACAACTGAAATGTAATCATTGTGGTGAGAATGTTATTCCTGAGAAGAATAATTGAAAAGGGATTTTAACTAAAAAATTTAACTCAAATAAGTTAAATTCTACTCCTTGATGTAGGCAAAAACACAAGGCATACAATCTGTATGACATCTGTAAAATGGACCCCAGTGTTAGTCTTTCTTTAATGCATTCAGGAAACAGATTTTTTGGTGCATATATGAAAGATGCCAGCCTGCAGATACCATAGTTTGAAGAAAGAAACAAATGAGATGGTTATGTAAATTATAAATAGAAGAGGAAAGCAACTGTCAATTAATGTTAAATAATAAATTATTTCAGTTGATGTAGCTGTAACATATATTTTAACAGCTGGAGGACTCATTATGTCAAAATTCTCAACATTCTCTCTAATGGTTATTTTCACACATTTTGAATTGATTATTTTTCAAGAGATGCTATTGGATTTGTAATTAATATTGTATCAATTAAAGAGATTGATTTCATCACAATATTGAGTGTTTATTTCCATGAATAGGATATGTCTTCTCTTTTATTAAAATCTTCTGGATTAAAGTCCCTAGGTAGCATTATTTTAAGTTTTATTTTAATAACAGTTACACATTTCTTGTTTTTTTCTTTTTTTTGAGATATTATGCATATATATTTGCTCCTGTGAGTAGAAGCTCATCTTCACTTATATTTTTTAGCTGATTTTTGGTTTATATATGACTGCTTTTTTTTTTTTTTACTTAAAATAGATTTGAAAAGTATAGCAATCTTTTATGATGTTGTGGTCTTACTTATATTTGTATTTTATACATATATTTTGTCTGTTCTTTCTGTGGAATGAGTTCTTGGAGTTGTTTGGCCAGTTAGGAGCAAGGAAGGAAAGAGTTAAATTCTATTATTTGTGGTAGGCAATGTTATTCTCTTCTCAATATCCTTTCTCCCTTTCTTCCTAATTAAAAGAAGTCCTACATATGACTGCTTTTTAACCAGCAACGATACATTTCTCTTTGTTTTTATGTTTTCAGATGTTTGTTTTTACTTAGAAGTATAAAATATCATCAAAAGAATATTGCCTGCTCCTTTAAAATTTTTATATTTCTTGATAATTTTTGTGAACTAATTGCATTGGTTAATACTTCCAGAAAAATTTTAAATAATAGTGATCACAGTGGGCCTTTTGTCTTGGTCTTGACTTCAGATGGAAGATTTCAAGCTGATTCTTGCTATATGACTTTTTTTGCCTTATTACAGAAGCAATTATTTAGTCTACTTTTAAGACTTACTGATTAATCACATATTGATTTTAAATTTTATCATGTCTTATCAGCATCTATAGAAATTATTATTTTATTCCTTTGTCATATTGTATGACATAATGTGCTGAATTTTATGTTAGTATATTTTCTAATTTCAAACTATATTTCTTTTCCTGGTACAAATGTCATTTATTCATGTTAACATTCTTTGGAGTCTATTCACAGATATCTTCTAAAAGATTTTTGCTTATATATTTATAATTGAGATTGGTCTTTTTTGTGTTGTGATTGCTACCTGTGGATGTCATTTGTACACTGTGCAGGTAAAAAGTGTTCAGAGAGTCCTTTCTTCCTTAATTCTCTGTATTCTTAAATTTTTCAGGTTCTGAATGAGGTTCTGTTTTTTAAAGTTTGTATAAGATTAATTTACAAAGATGTTTGATTCTAGGGTACTTTTGTAGCTAGCTATTTTCAAACTTATTCATTTCTTCTTGATTAATGAATTTCCTCAGTGTTTTTAATCTTTGAACCTAATTTTAAAAATATATATTTTCAAAATAAGTCATGTATTTCATAGAACTCTCTTTTTGTAATATTTACTTGCCTGGATTTAAATAAATTGATCTCTTAAATCTAGTAACAACTATTTAATTTATTATTTTGTATATTTGTCAATAAACTATTAAATTCCATCTAAATTTGTTGACTATTATTTGTTTCTTTTGTTTTTCTAGGATGGTACTTGAATGATATTTAATGTCCCTAATAAGAACTTCTAATAAGTAAGAGCCATTTCATTCATTGTACTCATATTATAATGAAGAAATCCTAATAAAATTGAATGTGGAGTGATTTATAAGAATTGTATAACTGCTGTGGAATCTAAAATATTACACAGATGAACTTATCTACAAAACAGAAACAGACTCACAGACATAAAGAACAGTCCTGTGGTTGCCAAGGGGAAAGGGGAGTGGGGAAGGGATGGATTGAGAGTTTGGGACTAGCAAGCGCAAACTATTACATATAGAATGGATAAACAACAAGGTCCTACTGTATAGCACAGGGACAATACATTCAGTATCCTGTAATAAACCATAATGGAAAAGAATGTGAAAAATAATGTATATATATGCATAACTGAATCACTTTGCTGTACAGAAGAAATTACAACATTGTAAATCAACTATACTTCAATTAAAAAAAGAGAAAAAAGAATTATATAACTGCTTATGCATATCCTCCAATCCTTGCGCAGAGTTTTTTGCTACAGAGCCAACATAAGACCCATTACAAGATTTATGTCTTAGAAAAATGTATTGGATTCCTATCCTTGAACTTAATAACTTTGTAACCTTCGGCAAATTGCTTAACCTCTCTGTCCCTTATTTTTTTCACCTTTAAAACAAGGTAATAATGTATTACCTGCCTTGTAGTGTTATTAACAGAGTTTGGTACATAATCTTTGCCAAAAAATATTTTTTCTGAAAAAAAAGATGGACCATAAACCTGTGTTTTAAGAACTACTTTGTATTTCATACAGCTTTATTTTACATATGTAAGCTGAACTGTCCTTGAGTTAAATTTGTATTAAAATCCACATTTATATTTTTAAAAAGGTTTAAATAAAAATTTTCAAATCTAACCTGAAATGCCAAGTATAATATATTATAGATGTATATTATACTTGTATTACTTCATGTATTTTATCTACTACTTTATTATCATTTGAGATTGTTCAGTATCACCATGAATATTCATTTTTTTCTTTTTAAAGTTTCTGCTTAAAAAATAATAACTCTTTAGTCTTTTCCTGTATCCTTTTCTCTGAACAAATATTTTATCTTTGTTCCAGTGCAGTGTTCATTACCACATCAATAAGCCTGTTTGGTTTACTTTCTATCTTAATATGACTAATGGACCACTGTTTATATACTTTCCTGTTGCTTTTACTAACTATTCTGCTTGCCAGAATTGTGCTCTCTTTGAAGTATACATATCCTCCATGCACTGTAACATTTTGTACCCATGTCCCAGCTTCACTAATCTATTAATTGCATACTATTTACTGAACTTTATTACTCAGAATTAATCCTAAGTGTTAAAGAAGTCTGAACTATTTATGAACAAAATTGTTCTAGACTCAATATTTGTTCTTAGAGTTCATTTGTAAATTAAAACATTTGTGCTTTTGGTTTTCTTTGAATTATGATCCTTAAATGAATCTAATAAAGTATTTGATTGATTTATCTTGCCAGAACTGGGCCTTTTTGTAAGAAAAATTAACTATCCTTTCACTCCCTTTGAAAACAGTGAATTGATGATGATTTCAAAATGGATTATATAGATTCTGGCAAAAGCATAGTCCAGAATCTGTAGATAAGAGCTTTAGTTTCCTCTCTGCCTCTTAATAGATCTAGTAGTATTGAACATATCATTAAACTTCTCTGAGTCTCAATTTTTTACTTTGTAAATTTTAAATTGGCTTTTTAAAAATCTTTCCCATTAGGTGGCTTAAATAAGACTAAATTTAAATAAACTAACATGCAAGAAATTTCTTACACAGTGCCTGAAACTATTTCTCCTCTTATAGAATACAGAAATTAGACTATATGCCATTAGGTCTCTTTCTCTAATAATCCTTTCTGGTTGTGGTGTAAATTTTACATTTCATAATATGAATATGAGTTTATAAGATATATTTACCTTTTTGGTAGCTATGAACTAGCTTTCCTGTCTCCCCAACAACGTTGTTTTCCAGAACTCCTTCTTTGTAGCCTCTTCCAGCTGTCAGTTACCATTCCTCAGAGTATAATTAATATTGAGGGTCAAACTTTAACTGAAAGGGACAAAATCTATATTTCTGATCCAGTTATAAAAAGTTACCTCTTCATCTTCCACAAATGATTATTCTCTTAGAAATAGAACATTGACATTTGAAGCCAGACCTGGGTTTGAATCCTGGATCTGTTTATTATTTCAGCAATCTTGGACAATCACTTAAGTGCTCTGAAATATTTTATCTTCTCTAACAAGAAAATAATAAGATAGATATTAATCTCTTTCCCTACTTCCACGCTCCTGTGAGAATCAAATATAGTACTGTTCTGCATTTTGTACATTAAAAAATGCCAAGAAAATATTAGGCATATTTATTTATATGCATTGTGAATTACTTGTCAATTATGGAAAAAGCAGAAGAACCTAGTCATGAGGACTAGCCCTCTCTGGTGAAAATGGTTAGAGAAAAAAATAAACTGGGCTGCATTATGTATAAGATGCCAGTGTACTCAGAGAATGAGGCAGGAAAGTTGTCCTTCAAGCAGGGAGATAAGAAGCAAGACCCCACAGATCTTGACCTCAAATGCTCTGTTTTAAGCTCTTGAGACATGTCCCCATGCAGGCACTCAGCCAGGCTCTGAGAACACCTACTCTAGGAGGGCATGGTAGTCAGTAGTTAGATTCTAAAGGGTGGTTAAAGTTTAGTCTCTAATGCATTCAGGCAACTCAAGCTACTAATATTTTACCAGAAGTTATTAGAAGCAATGTTTTGGGAGCTACCAGAACATTAAGTTAAAGACAGCAAAAACTCACATAATTTATCCAAACAAACCTCTTATGGTACCCTTACTCAGTTTCTCTCTTGTCATTTTCCTTACTCAACTCTACCTAGAAGTAGGGGAAATAAACTCAGTTAGAACAGAAGCAAGCACAAGTCTAAGCCACAGGCATTGCTGAAGCCTCAGGCATGCACAATAGAGCAGGATACTATACACATCATGGAACTGCAGTATGGGGGCTGGTGCTGGGTACCAACCTGCCCCCTAGTTCAGGCGGCTAAATGCAAGCACAGAAATCTGCCTCACCTAACTTTAGTAAGATCTTACTGGACCTTAATTTATTAAAAGTATAATTAAGCACTCACAAAATTAACAAAGGACTGGACAATAAGTTTTAGAAAATGAGCAGGAAAAAAAGGCTGGAACCACAGCAAGTGCACTTAAATTCCACTGGTTTCACAGAAGATGCTGCAATAAGTATGACATCTCACCATCCCCATGTTCTTGTGTCATTCACTAAAGATTCAAATTCACATGAGATAGAGTTTGATAGACTGAGCCTAAATCACCTAAGTGACCCCTGATGGACCAAGATAGGGATAGTAATGATATGATTCCTTCAGATTTCAGATTGAGGGCAGCCACTATATTGTACCAAAACTATACACAATTGGGGCTTGCCTAGAGGAGAGAAGGATTTACTAACAAAATGATCCAAGATTGACAAATTTCACTACACTGACCTAAACCGTGGCCTCTTACTATCCAATTCAAGCATGTTTCTTCCGGGAAAGCATTCTTAAGCATTTTCCTAAAATCACGATCAGTAAATCAATAAATCCGATAGAGCCAATGCTATAAATCACAGCTGTGCAGCAGTGTATTTTGCCAGCACCATGGACAGGGAGGTAGGCAACCAGCTAGGGGAATGTCGCGAAGAAGGTGTTCAGTTCCTTCTCCAGCACGTGATGGGGATTCTTACTGGCACTCAGCTGCAGGCAGCATACGAGATTTGAGGCAGTTGTTAGGTAAAATTTTACCTGTTCACAAGTTCCTACCAGAAACCAAAATACCACTTGATGGTTATTTGCTTTAGAGTTGTGACAGACACTTACCTATTTGCCCCAAAGCAATTCACAGCCCAGTTTCTCTTCTTTGCTGCTAGATCTTACCTTTTCATTTAGAAACTGAAAGTACCAAGTACTCATTTCCCCTGCCTCCGCTCTTTCATCTGGGGATGGACAAATGACTCAATAACTGCCACTGAAATTTCACAGAAGGTGACCTGGCTGGCCTCTTGGGAAGATTTTTCCTTCTAATAAAAATGAGGTGTCCAAGGGAAAAAAAAAATCTACCCACTAATTCTTTTTTGATACTGTAATTTGAGACTGTGCTGCTTAGATTTGCTTTGGACATTCAAGAAATGTCTTAAGAAAAAAGAGAAGTTAATTCTTGGACATTCAAGAAATGTCTTAAGAAAAAAGAGAAGTTAATCTTAGAAAAGCTACCACCTCTCTCTGGAATGCTTGTTATATGAGACAAAACTGTCCAGTCTTTAAGACATTATAGACAAGTTTTCTATTACTTACAACCAAAAGCACACTAAGTGATAAGTAATTTGTAGGTGGAATGTGGGTTGGTACAATCAAGAAATTCTAAAACAAGGAATTGTTGGGGTGAAGGATATAGAATTGAGAACTTAACTCTTCCAGGCTGGAAAGTTGGTGGCCATTATGAAGCAGTTAACTCTTAATTAAGCAGCCTTATTGAAATACCTTGGGATAGTAAGTCGCCTTTGAATCTTTAGTGTTATGAGAAATAGTAGGAAAATTCAGAATACTGGAATTTGTTGTCTATTTCTTGCAGTTTTCTTCTAGGCACTACAGAAGAGATAAACCTAATCTAAAGTCAGCTGGTCTGAAAGGAAGTGAACAAAGAAGAAAATATGGCCCTCTGATTGTGGAACTTCCCATGTCTTGCCTTAACTTCCACTGTATTAATGAGTCTAAGCCTACTTAAATGATTGACATTTGGGCCAACTTCAACATGGCAATAGTGTCCCAATTATTTTCTGACTTACAAGTGGCCCCAGTGGTATTCAGAGCAATGCTGTCTTCCAAATGTTTACCCATACTAGAAAAACCATTCAGGCCTGCCTTAGAAGGCAGGGATTCCTCAAAATATCTATCTTTTTCACTGAGAAAAAAATTTGAATTTGTTATATGGGTGTTCCCTGACTTTAATACAAATGAATCTGTATACTGAAAAAGCAGACTATGCATCACACTTATAAAAAGATTTATGGCTTTAACAAAGAGTTCAAACACAAGTACCATTAAATAATTGTTCAAGTAATAGCAAATATACACAATATAAGATATATTTAAACCAAAAATAACTCAAAGGGTAATTATTTACTAAATAAAGGAATTATCATTTAGAAAACATTATACAACTTTCAACAGTCGTTTAAAAATATGATATATAGGAATTTGATTTGCAATATATATACAAAATTAACTATTTCTTTGTTTTTTCCTTTAGGTCAGAAATTATTTAAAACAGGGGTTGACAAACTATGACCCTCAGACCAGATGCCTGTTTTTGTAAATAAATTTTATTGAATCTATTTGTTTCAAACTGTCTATAGCTGCTTTGGGGGCACACTGGCAGATTTACATAGCCGAGACACAGACAATAGGTCTGCAAGCCTTAAATCTGTCCTTTCGTGAAAAGTATGCAAAATGCCAACCCCTCGCATTTTTATAAGTGAATTTTAAAATATATATTTATATTTTTAAAAGTGAATTGATACCTATATTTAGGTGTCAAAATGGGTTCCTTTAGGGATCAACTAAAACTTGGGTCTCAAGCTCTATTGATCCTAATCTGGAGATTTGAAACCCAAAACATAAGGTATGATTTTGAAGAAATTGTTAACAAGTAGAGTTTTTAGCTTGTTCTATTCCCAAACGCAAGCCACCCCCCGCCCCCAGCTTTACTAACTTCAACTGATTACAGAAATAGAAGTAAACATAACTGTGGCAGAGACTGGCCAGAAGCACACCAAGACCACCGTGGACAAGACAAGGTTTCCCAGCTTCACTTGCAGTTAGTTTATCACCATATGATGGGGTCTGGCCAACGGAATATAAGTAGTACCGATGTGTGACCTTCCAGACCTATTCATAGTATGTTCCATGTAATACTCGAGTCTCTCCATGTCCCACTCACATGGCTGAAAGTTCAAGATGCTGACATGGCTGAAACACCTAATGGAAGGATCCTCAAGTCACTGATTGGAGGAGAGCCACCCAAAAGGACCTCTCAGTCCACACTGAACTGTGGTGAAAGTAAAAAATAGACTTTCTATTGTACTGAGCAACTAAAAGTGGAGTCATTTGTTAAAACAACTAGCATACATTATCTTGACTAATGTAATTGTACACAAATGTTTTGATTAATTGTATTATCTTCTTTTTTGATATTTAAATAAAATTGATTATTCTCTGTCTCATTTTCTGGTATCACTTCACTTCCAAGTTGTTGTTGAATTTCTAAACACATGTAATCTTATTTCCATCTCTTACTCTGTTTTCTAGTTTTGCTGAATTTGATCTGGATTCCATTTTGCCTTTAGAAGATACATTCTTTTCTTCACCACCATGTTGACTCAGTTATAAAAACAGCCTCTTATCCTTCATTATTTGAACTATCACTCACACAGCCTTTACTGAATGTTTTTAGATGATGAATTACATTGCCATGAAATAAAGAAGTAAATTATGAGCACTAAGCAAACTTCTCAAAAGTCCTTTAGTCTCTCCCACCTCTAGAAATTTCTCACTGACTGATATTTCACCCACATTTTCCACTTGTTCTCTCATTTTCCCTTCTTTCTCTTCTATTCTCTGCTCTCCTCATTAAAAAAAAACTCCTTTTAACCTTTTCTGCAGAAGTGTCCTCCTTGCCCAGCTTTAGTTCATTCAAGTTCATATCCATAATCAAACATCTATTAGAATGTGTTCATAAAGAAGAGAATTATCCACTTGTCAAAAATTCTGTAAATGCCACTTAAAATAACATCTTTTTCTTCCCACTGTAGATGCAATCTCACATCTTCAAAGCCCCCCCATTACCCCCACACTCCCAAATCTGAAGATTTTTTGATATACGTTTTAAAGAACATGTTTCAGTACATAGGCCAAAAACCTTTGGGTAGTAAGATCTTTTAAAACTTACCCGTGTGAGGGATCCAGGGTTTGGGATCTGTGGTTATTATGCAATCCTTCATTTAGGCTCTCATACGGGGAATACCATGCATCCATTCTTTACAGCACATCTCAAATGTTCTAAATGCAACTTAATACCACCCAATTGTTAAGCCTATGCTTATTAAAATCAAACTCTGCCAGTGAATGTCTTATGTGGTACATGAATTCAGATCCTTGAATGACTAAGAATAAAACAGAGAAAGTGTGCATTTAGAGAGGGTAGGGAACATCTCAGATTACTTCTGTATTACACAAAAATTGTAAATTATGTCCATTAGAAACAAGGAAAACAAGTACTAAATTAGGGAAGAAACAATAGAATTACACTGGATGGAATAGTGATTTTCGCAGCTAAGGCTCATAAAAAAAAAGGAAACTAAACCAAAATAAACACAAGCCTCGGAACTATTCTCCTGTATTTGTTCACACTGTGGCAGGCTAAGGCTTGTGCAAAAAGTCCTGGCAGAGCCATATTATAGTTCTCTATTGGATTCTTATGCAGGCTGGCATGAAGTTACCATTAATTGCTCAAGGGCTATATAACCCTTTTTATTGAGTTTATTGAAAAGAGTGTTTGAGAAATGCTTATCCCACTCTGATGAGCTGAGTAGGTTGAATAAACCTTAAACAAAGCTTCTTCCACCTCGAGCATCCAAGTTACTCGGCATTTGGGGGATTACAGTGGGACCCAAGAGACAAGAGTCAACAAAACCAGGCCATAAAATCAAGAAGGCGTTGAATCTTTGGTTTCAGGACTAGACAAGGGAAAATGAAAAGAATGTCTTTAAAACACATACTCTCTGAAACAAAGCAAAACCAATTTACAAACATTTTTTTTGAGATTGCAGAAGAGGGACACTGTGAAATGTTTTCAGAAAGCAAAAGAAACCTAAAGTATTTGCAAATCCCTTACGTGTTCATTTGTTTTCTCAGGCTCTTTATACCTATTTCTGAGAACTGTAAGCCTAAATTTTAAATACTGGGCTTCCTCTTTAATCAGGTGACCACCTAAACCATTGCTAGGACCCTTCTCAAAACCTTACTAATATCTTTACCAGTGTAGGGCCCTGAAGCTTCATCTTCATTAACTTCATGCCAAATTTGTCTTCCCTATTTCTTAGAAAGTTTCATTTTGTTGACCAGGAATTCTCTCACCAGGAAATTTGCAAGAAATTGAATCTCGAGTTTGAGGCAAGCATATGGTTTTGTTCTATTCTCAGAAACTCATAATAAATATTTTATGTTCTGTCATTTCCAAATTCATCTCATATTTGGATGAGATTTAACCTAGATATATTTCATATTATATTTACCCCAGATACAACTTTATACATATCATTTCCTGAAATTATTGATTCAAAATTTTTAATTCCGGTTTTCCATGTTTCTCCAGCTCAAACTCCAGCTCAATACTGACAAGTTTACACTTTAACTTCAATAGGTAATAAATATTAAATATTAGGTTTCAAAAAACAAACTTAATAGCCACATGTATACCAAGGTATTCATTATTTTTAAAATACATCTTACTAGGGCTTCCCTGGTGGCGCAGTGGTTGAGAGTCCACCTGCCGATGCGGGGGACACTGGTTCGTGCCCCGGTCCGGGAAGATCCCACATGCCGCGGAGCAGCTGGGCCCGTGAGCCATGGCCGCTGAGCCTGCTCGTCCGGAGCCTGGGCTCCGCAATGGGAGAGGTCACAACAGTGAGAGGCCCGCATACTGCAAAAAAAAAAAAAAAAAATACATCTTACTAAATTTTATGATGACTGCCACTTTTCCTGTTTTTCTGTTCCCCTTCTCTCTTCTCATTGTATATGGATTTGCCATATGGACTAGTTCCTTATCAATATGTAAAATGAGCCTGGAACACCGACTTATTTAGACAGATGCTTGTCAACATCAATCAAAAACAGTAAATGCATATAACCACACATATTAATACTTTTAAAAGCACTTTATTAAGAAATATTTTCTTAAATATTAATTTTTAAAAATCAATTCTTAAAAATTCTACTCTAAGATTCTGCATATTTTCTCCTACATTTTCTTCTAAAAGATTTTTCTTTTAATTTTCCTTTTTTTATTCTATAATCAATTTTGAATTTGTGTGTGTGTGTGTATGTTGTGAATTGAGGGCTTAATTTTTAAGTGAATATTCAATTTTTCTTGCACCACAAGATTAAAGCACAATCCTTTCTCCTTTGAATTTACTTGACACCTTAGTTGAAAATCAGTTGAACATCTCCATGTGGGTCTATTTCTAACTATTAAGTCTATTCTTTTCAACTTGAGTCAGTTTAGGTAGTTTGTGTGTTTCTAGGAATCTGTATATTTTATCTAGTTATCTAATTTATTGGTGTATAATTGTTCATAGTGTTCTCTTATGATCTTTTTCATTTCTTTAAGGTCAGTAGTAACATCTCCACTTTCATTTCTCATTTTATTTATTTGTGGCTTCTCTCTCTCTTTTTTTTTTTCTTATTCAGTCTAGCTAAAGATTTTTTAACTTTGTTGATATTTTTAAGGAATCAACTTCTGGTTTTATTGAGTCTATTGCTTTTCCATTGCTTATTTTATTTACCTCCACTCTAAATTTTTTTCCTCCCTTCTGCTAGCTTTGGATATAATTTGTTCTTCTTTTTCTTCTTCCTTAAAGTATAGAATTAGGTTATTAATTTTAAGTCTTTTTTATTTTAATACAGGCATTCATAGTTATAAATTTTCCACTGAGCATACATTTGCTGCATCCCGTTAAGTTTTGTATGTTTTATTTTTGTTTCATTTATCTCTAAATAGTTTTAATTTCCTTTGCAATTTCTTCTTGTATCTATTGGTTGTTTAAGAATATGCTGTTAATTTCCACATATTTGTGAAATTTCCAGTTTTTCTTTTGTTATTAATTGAGCTTTATTCCACTGTGATCAAAACAGATACCTTATTGAGGATCCCTTGACTTTAGCCAGTCACTTCTCTCTTGCTGCTTTCAAGATTCTCTCTTTGTCTTTGGTTTTCAAAAGTCTGATTATAATGTATTTCCAGGTGAGTCTCTGAGTTTATCCTGTTTAGAGTTCATTGAGCCTCTTGGATGTGTAGATTCATGTATTTCATAAATTTGGGGGACTTTTCAGCCATTATTTCTTCAAATACACTTTCTGCCCCTTGATTTGTCTCATCTCCTTCTGGTAGCCATTCCCACAATGAGCATGTTGGTCCTCTTGATGGTCTCCAACATATCTCCCAGGCTCTGTTCACCTTTCTTTCTGATCCTGAATAAATCATTTCAATTGTCCTATCTACAAGTTCATTGGTTCTTTCTTCTACCTGCTCAAATTTGATATTGAATCCCTCTAGTGAATTTTTCATTTAGTTATTGTACCTTTCAGCTCCAGAATTTCTGTTTGTTTCTTTTTTGTAATTTCTACATCTCGATTGGTATTTTGATTTTGTTCACATGTCATTTTCCTGATTTCTTTTAGTTCTTTACCCATGTCCTCCTTTAGTCATTTGAGCATTCTTAAAACATTTGTTTCAAAGATTTTGCCTGGTAAGTCTTACCTTCTGTAGGGATGGATTTCTGTCAAATTTCTTTGTTCCTAGAATGGGCCATTATTCCCTGTTTTGTTGTAAGCCTTGTAATTTTTTGTTGTTGTTGAAAATTGGGTATTTAAATCTGATCATATGGTAATTCTGGAAATCATTCTCTCCTTTACCCAGGGTCTGCTGATTTTTCAATTCTTGAACGCTATAGTAGTTTACCTGTCCAGTGACCCCAAATTATTCCCTCAAATACTGCATTCATGCCATGTACAGCTGCCAATTCTGCTCCCCAGATTGTGTTCAGCTAGAGATTGACAGAGATATCGCTGAAAGCTAGAAGTCATAAAAAAGGAGCTAGTCCTTGCATATTGGTTCTGTGCCAGGGCTTTCATTCCACACTTACCCAGGCTTACACAAGTCTATGGATCAGCCCAAAATGAAAGCTGAGGATTTTCTCAAGCATTCTCTGAGCATGTATCGTAACCTGGGCATATGCACATATTTGCAAATTTCCCTATATAGATGATGCTTTTGAGTGTTGTAATTTCCCAAAGAAACTTTCTGTTTTTGTTCCTGGGTCTTAGGTGGTCTATTGTTTTATTGACTATAATCTTTTGTCCCAGGCACATGAGGATTGTTAGTTCACCTTGCAGTATTTTTGAGCAATGCCCACCACTTGACTTCCAGTTAAGCAATAGAGATAAGTGCCTTGCACCAGTCCTTCAGGTAGCTCCCAGACAGGTTAGAACAGATAAACACAATAATTTGCACATAGTTCTGCTTTGTTTCCTCTGGAATCAGTGGGTTTCCCCTGATAATACAAGCTGCTTCCACTTTAAAACCAACACTTCCACCACCATGGTGAGAGGCTGAGCAAGGGCAAGTAAAAGCACCACAAAACTTTCCTATGATTTTATTTTATTTATTTTTTTAACATCTTTATTGGAGTATAATTGCTTTACAATGGTGTGTTAGTTTCTGCTTTATAACAAAGTGAATCAGCTATACATATACATATATCCCAATATCTCTTCCCTCTTGCATCTTCCTCCCACCCTCTCTATCCCACCCCTCTAGGTGATCACAAAGCACTGGGCTGATCTCCCTGTGCTATGTGGCTGCTTCCCATTAGCCATCTAATTTACATTTGGTAGTGTATATATGTCCATGCCACTTTCTCACTTCGTCCCAGCTTACCCTTCCCCCTCCCCATGTCCTCAAGTCCATTCTCTATGTCTGCATCTTTATTCCTGTCCTGTCCCTAGGTTCTTCATAACTTTTTTTTTTTTTTTTTTAGATTCCATATATATCTGTTACCATATGGTATTTGTTTTTCTCTTTCTGACTTGCTTCACTCTGCATGACAGACTCTAGGTCCATCCACCTCACTACAAATAACTTAATTTATCTTTATGGTTGAGTAATATTCCATTGTATATACGTGCCACATCTTCTTTATCCATTCATCTGTCAATGGACACTTAGGTTGCTTCCATGTCCTGGCTGTTGTAAATAGAGCTGCAATGAACATTGTGGTACATGACTCTTTTTGAATTATGGTGTTCTCAGGGTATATGCCCAGTAGTGGGATTGCTGGGTCATATGGTAGTTCTATTTTTAGTTTTTAAAGGAACCTCTATACTGTTCTCCATAGTGGCTGTATTAATATACATTCCCACCAACAGTGCAAGAGGCTTCCCTTTTCTCCACATCCTCTCCAGCATTTACTGTTTGTAGATTTTTTGATGATGGCCATTCTGACTGGTGTGAGGTGATATGATTTTACATTTACCTTTTTCTTGATTCAGCATTTACCTGGCTACTGTAAACTTTTGACCACTTTCCAGAGTTCTGACAAATTTGGTTCTGACAGTTTCTGCTTATTTTTCAATATTTCTGTGGGAGTATGAGAGCAAGGCACTGCCTTCTACTATTTTGCTGTCACTTCCTTTATGCCCATTCTTGAAGGGGCTCTTTGAAATGCTGTGTTGAAAAGGATTATGATGCCAAGTCAAGTCAAGTGAGAGAAAATGTCAAGATTGATTAGTTATATCTGTTTTAAAGTATAACAGCAAACGGTCCACAAAGTTCCCAACTCCAGACAAGCCCAAGTAAATACTACATGACTTGGTACACTGCAGTCCAGAGCAGGACCATAATTTCTGATATGTCACTCTAGTACTGACTGGAGGTGTTCTAAACTATACCTGTGCATATACCTTCTGATGATGGGGCATATTACTGACTCACATAGATATTCCTATCTTTAAAGAAGGGATGCTCTTAAAAATGTGGCTTGGTGAATCAAGACAAGAACTTGGCATCAGACACACCAAGGTTCAGATTCTGATTTTATCCCTTCTATTGTGAATTTGAATAATTATTTTAACTCTTGGCTTAAACAAGTTTATTTCAAAAATTGTTTATTAAATTTGTTTTGAAAATTTTTCAACAATTTGTTGAAAACAACAAGCAAAGTATCTGTGAATATACTTTGATCTACTAATAAAGGTAATTACTATTATTATGCCGGAGTAACAGTAGTCCTAGCTGTAGACAACTGAGAGGGTAAATGACAGGAGGCAGTGAGGTAAGAGTACTCATATACTTTGATTTACCCAAGAGGATTCCAATTTATATCCATTATTCCAACATATGAATAGTGTCTTTTCTCAATCCTACAGTATCCTGATTTGGATCAATTAAAGTGCTGTCCCTAAGATGTTATGGATAACACACTATAGTAATATTAATTTCCTAGAAATGGTACCAACAACAATTTCCAAGTCATTTAGCCAGAGAAGAAAAGAACATCTTTATACTTCCTGTTTTGAAATAAATCTCTTTCATTCTGCTCATCTCTCCTTCCCCCTCTTATTTTCCTCTGTGAGCTGCCTATCTCAATCACCATTCTCTTCTTCCCTAGTAGCATAAAACCAATTTTCAGATGGACACATTGCCACCTAGAATAAAAGACAACTATTCCTAACCCTCTTGGAGCTTTGCCAACCAGATGACTATGTTTGAATAATGATATATAAGTGTTAAGTGGAACAACTAGGAAGATTACTAAGCAAGATGACTCAAGTTAGAGGAACAAAAAAGGGGTGCGCTTCCTAATTTGTCAGTTCCATTGAATAATTTCCTGCTTATGGTTTGTCATGTAGGCATAATGATCAGAATTGGAGCAGCCCCCTTGAGCCTTCAGCTGACCTTATGCATAAGTGTTATTCACTGGAATGATACACAATAAAGATAGAGACCAGGGCTCCTGATGGCATCAGGGTCTTGTCCCCCAGCCCTGGACTACTTGACTATCAAAGACAGAAATAAATCCATGTATTTTTTTTTTGTTTTTTTTTGTTTTTTTTTTTTTTTTTTTTTTTTTTTTGCGGTACGCGGGCCTCTCACTGTTGTGGCCTCTCCCGTTGCGGAGCACAGGCTCCGGACGCGCAGGCTCAGCGGCCATGGCTCACGGGCCCAGCCGCTCCGCGGCATGTGGGATCTTCCCGGACCAGGGCACGAACCCGTGTCCCCTGCATCGGCAGGTGGACTCTCAACCACTGCGCCACCAGGGAAGCCCATTCCATGTATTTTTTTTTTTTGTTTTTGCGGTATATGGGCCTCTCACTGTTGCGGCCCCCCCCCCCGCCGCGGAGCACAGGCTCCGGACGCACAGGCCCAGCGGCCACGGCCCACGGGCCCAGCCGCTCCGCGGCACGCGGGATCCCCCCAGACCGGGGCACGAACCCGTGTCCCCTGCACCGGCAGGCGGACCCCCAACCACTGCGCCACCAGGGAAGCCCTCCATGTATTTTTTAAGCAAGTACTTTCTGGGTCTCTATCACAATCCTAATATATACAGAATTTGTTACATGAGCATGAAACATTGAAATATTGGAACATTAAATGTGCCCCTGTTAAAGACCAAAATTCATCTGAGTAAACTTGAAAGATGTTATTGGCTTGATTCAGCTATTCATGAATTGGGCAGCATCCAATCTAGAAGATAGAAAGGAGCTCAGAAGAGTTGTACAAGCACTTTTATAGACCAAACTCAGCAGGAACAAGGAAGTTAGACTGGGCATTTGCTGATTTGTTAAAGCAGGGATAGTTTCCTTATAAGGAGCTAAGGAAAGTCTTAGGAGCCAGGTCAAATGACTTGTGTTGAGCAGTCAATTGCTGATTGGTTGACCTAGGCTTTCCTTTTCTGGGACAGCTGAGTCTAGATATTGTTGGTTTGCTGATATGGGGCTTAGCATGAATGACATCATCTTGGGCTTAATCCAGTTGCTTTAACATCCTCCATATCATAGGCTGGGAAGTTGGCAACATTTATCATTTAATACTAAAATATTTGGTCAAACTGCTGCCTACCTTTCCTTGGAAAGCAGTCAAAAAGCAAACTAAATGGCCTTAAGGGAAAATGTGGAAAAATTAGAATGTTGTCTACACTGGCTGCTTCTTGCTGATTTTAACAGTTTTAGGATTGATTAACTCAGACTAGATCCCGCTTATCAGCAGAGATGTTAGAGACGTGTTCTCTCTCTGTGGTCCACAATCTAAATGCATTAAATCTGGAGCCTTTCACATAAATACACTAATATGTATAAAATAGATAACTAATGATAACCTGCTCTATATTACAGGGAACTCTACTTCACTCTTCTGTACAGTAGAAACTAACACAACATTGTAAAACAACTATACCCCAATAAAAAGGTTTTTTTAAATCAAGTTGTACATTTAAAAATATACAATTATAGTTGGCAATTATTCCCAATTATCCCTCAATAAAGTTTTTTAAAAGATAATAAAATTTTTTAAAAGTTGGAAACTTTCAAGATTAAAAAAAAAAGACAAATGCTCTGTGCTCAAACTGAAGCATTTAGAAGTCTATTCTGAAAAAGCAGCCTTAGCAGGAGATAAATCACTGGCCCCAATGCTTTTTAAAAGGTCTTCCATTAATAGTTCTCTGTCAGACAATGGAAGGCAAGCTAGCGGCAAAGATTAGATGAAGTATGTTGTCTTCCTACACAAGCTGATTCTTTTAAATGATCTCAAGTTAGAATCAGGCTTAGAAACTACCAGATCTGAAAGCCAAAAGAAAACACAAACCTGGACTGCAATGGTTATTATTATTAAAACTTTAATAGTACTTGAACCTGTCCTGGAAGGAAATGGTCTCTAGAATCTGCAAACTCCATGAAATGACAATTTCCATTTCTTACATTAGAAATAGCTGTGGAGGGTCATGGAACAGAAAGAACTACCTGCCCCCCACCTTCACCTTCCCCATCAGGAAGGTAAAACAAGGAACCAGAGAGGTCAATGGCAGGAGAGCTTCTCCAGAAAGCAGAAGTAGAACAGACAGATAATGTAACGGAGGATTCTGTTCTACAAGTAGTTTAAGGAGCCCCATTACTCCTGCCCATCATTTTGATGAGCTAATGATGTCAGCGTTTTCTACTCTATACTTGTTCTAAATGGAATTTTTATGTCATTCTCCCTACTCCTTCTCTTCTGGGTGTGTATCAGGTAGATAACTTTCCTTTTAGTTTAGTAAGTTAATAAAAAATAAAGAGCTATTGGATCTGATAAAGAATCAGCAATCATCCAGAGACCCTGCCCATTAAGCTAGACATATAACTGGATGAGTTCCTTGTAGCTAGCTCTGGCCATGTGACTAATTTCCAGGTAATAAGTTACAAATTAAAGGGTTGAGTGCTTAAGAAAATTTCTTCAAAAACGTTGGGCACTTGCTCCCTTTCTAACTCCATCTTAATAACTGGGATACAGATGTGATGGCTGATGCTTCAGCAGCCATCTTAAATCAATGAGGGCTATAACTAAGGATGGCCAAGCAAAAATCTAGAGGACAGCAAGGGGCTGCCATACCAGCTCTGGACTACTTGTTTCAAACTTAATTTATTTGAAAGAAATCAGCTTCTCATCTGTCAAGTCATCATTATTTAGTGGTTTGTGTGAGTGTTTAATGTGGCCTATTTAATCCAAAAAGCATATTCTCTTACATGCTTGAAGGAAAGAATGAGTGTGTGGATAATTTTTATTTGAGTTTTTATTTTTTTGTCCCAAGATTAAAACATAGAGGGGAGGAAGAGATTCATATTCACCCTTTTTATCTACCTACCAACCATTTTCAGTGCAATGGCCTTAATTCAAAGAGATTGCTTTGATCATTTCTATATCTCCTCATTTTTCTAAACATATTTAGTTTACCTAATTGCAAATATATAGTTGTATGTTCAAATAGATTTTGTATCTGTCTTTTAAATTTCTAATATTTTGGGCTTCCCTGGTGGCGCAGTGGTTGAGAGTCCACCTGCTGATGCAGGGGACACGGGTTCATGCCCCCGTCTGGGAAGATCCCACATGCCGCGGAGCGGCTAGGCCCGTGAGCCATGGCTGCTGAGACTGTGCGTCTGGAGCCTGTGCTCCACAACGCGAGAGGCCACAACAGTGAGAGGCCCACGTACCACAAAAATAAATAAATAAATAAATAAATAAATAAATAAATAAATAAATAAATAAATAAATTTCCAATATTTTAAATGGCTACTTAACCAATTTGCTTTCATTCAAAGCATATTTTCCTAAGTCTGTTGTCTTCTTAGTCTTTCAGAAATTTCCATAGAAGGAATTTCTACAAAGGTTTTATATTGCTATATGTTGTGGCAAACCATGGTTAGTGAATGCTGTGTAGTACTGTCCAGATTTCTCCTTACAAATATCAAGGTGCTTCTTATCCCAGAAGCCAGGCTCTTAGGTAAGTGGACCTAGGCACAGTGGTAAGGGATAGAGAAGGCATACTTGGACTCTGGCTTGCATCATGGAACTAAAGAAACCAGCCTCTTCTTTCCCAATCCTGTCTCCCCCTTCCAAGGCTGCTACACAGGAATAGGACTGTAACAGGGACCGGTGCAGGAGGCCTTCTGCCTACAGGAAGTCTTCACTGCTGAATTCTGTGCTTTGAGAATGGCAATCAATGGCCTAGGCATCTGGTTGTATTCATTCATTCATCTATTCAACCATTTTCATTCTTAATTCACTCATTGCTCACTGACTTCTACTTTATGCTTTGGTGGGTTCTGGAGACAACTGAATGAATTTATCAGGACCTCCTCTTTTTTTTTTTTTTTTTTTTTGGCGGTATGCGGGCCTCTCACTGTTGTGGCCTCTCCCTTTGCGGAGCACAGGCTCCGGACGCGCAGGCTCAGCGGCCACAGCTCACGGGCCCAGCCGCTCCGCGGTATGTGGGATCTTCCCAGACCGGGGCACGAACCCGCGTCCCCTGCATCGGCAGGCGGACTCTCAACCACTGCACCACCAGGGAAGCCCAGGACCTCCTCTTTTGAAATTTAGTCTGGTGGGGACACCATGAAGTTGCTGCCAGTCTTGAAGCCTAGAGAGAAGCCCAAGAAAGAAACATGGTATACATTTGTCCTTCATGGTCATAGCTGCTCATGATTACCCCCAGTTGTGACTTCAAGAGAGGGAAGATCTTCATCACTGGGGGACAAAATTCAAATGTGAGCTTCTCAGATGTGTACCCTATAGATGTGGCATCAGGGTGTTTAGAAGCACCGGGCAGCCAGGAAATCAAGATTGTCGGCAAGTCCTAAAATTCTGAAGCCAGAACCTGGACCATTCTAGAGATGACCATAAGCCCCCTCACCCCCCACCATGACCAAAAACATTCCACCCCCTATTAGAAATCTTTGGAAACCTGTTGTACGTCTTCAGTTGAGGAAAGTGAGACAGTCAATCCCTGAAGGATTGAATCTACATGTGTGGGATGCAAACATTCTAACCTGGTCTCAGCAAAAGACCCATTAAAAAACAATTTTCCAGGCTTCCCTGGTGGCGCAGTGGTTGAGAGTCCACCTACTAATGCAGGGGACGCGGGTTCGTGCCCTGGTCCGGGAAGATCCCACATGCCGCAGAGCGGCTGGGCCCGTGAGCCGTGGCCGCTGAGCCTGCATGTCCGGAGCCTGTGCTCCGCAACGGGAGAGGCCACAACAGTGAGAGGCCTGCGTACCGCAAAAATAAAAAACAATTTTCCTGGGAAAATCATATGAAGATGGCAGCAGGGACAAAGCTTTGCATCCACAGAGGCTCATCAGGTGAAAAATCCATGATGACCTCCATTGCACTGATATAAATGACATGAATTTGTGGAAGCTGAGTCACACTGGGGCCCTTTATATAGGTTGTGCCACACATTTAGCTGTGATGGTTGAGAAACACATGTACCTCATTAGAAAATGGCTCTCACAAGACCACTGGACACAGTGTACCAATATCAGGTAGAACAGAAGCATTGGACCCTGCTTAAATTTGACACCTTCTCCTTCCTCCCTGCAATTGGACCATCCCATGTTTATCATTCCAAGGCTTGTGATGTCTACATCTGAGAAGGAAGAGTCAGTTTCTGTCACTCTCAACTGTGAAGCTGAGAAAGGGGATTTTATTGGCAAACCAAAGTTGTGACCCACATGAGGAAAATTAGACTGGCAAATAACTCTGCTTTGTGTTTGGTGGGACAAATAAAAAAAGGGAAATCTATAATGATCATATTATGACTGTAGCTGACTAATAAAACCCATATTTTATGAAAGAAAAGATTGATAAAATAAGTCTTGGAAATGTAATGTACAGCATGGTGACTATAGTTAACAACACCATATTATATATTTGAAAGTTGCTAACAGAACATAACTTTTTAAAAAATTTTTTAAACTTTTGTACAGTAGGTCCTTGTTAGTTATCAGTTTTAAATATAGCAGTGTGTACATGTCAATCCCAAAGTGCCAATCTATCCCTCCCTCCCACCATTCCCCCTGGTAGTGATGTTTGTTCTCTAAGTCTGTGAGTCTGTTTCTGTTTTGTAAATAAGTTCATTCGTATCTTTTATTTTTCTAGATTCTGCATATAAACAATATCATATGATATCTGTCTTTGTCTAACTTACTTCACTTAGTATGATAATCTCCAGGTCCACTCATGTTGCTGCAAGTGCATTATTTCATTCTTTTTAATGGCTGATTAATATTCCATTGTATATATGTACCACATCTTCTTTATCCATTCATCTGTTGATGGACACTTAGGAATTGGTACAGCCACTATGGAGAACAGTATGGAGGTTCCTCAAAAAACTAAAAATAGGGCTTTCCTGGTGGCGCAGTGGTTGAGGGTCCGCCTGCCGATGCAGGGGATACGGGTTCGTGCCCCGGTCCGGGAAGATCCCACATGCCGCAGAGCGGCTGGGCCCGTGAGCCATGGCCGCTGAGACTGCGCATCCAGAGCCTGTGCTCCGCAACGGGCGAGGCCACAATGGTGAGAGGCCCGCGTACCGCAAAATAAATAAATAAATAAATAAAAATTTAAAAAACTAAATTCCATTCCTGGGCATATATCTGGAGAAAAACGTGGTTCAAAAGGATACATGCACCCCAATGTTCATTGCAGTGCTGTTTACAATAGCCAAGACGTGGAAACAGAACATATCTTAAAAATTCTTACCATAGTGAAAAAAAATTGTAACTATGTATGGTGATAGATGTTAACTGGACTTATTGTGGTGATCATTACACAATATGTACAAATATCTAATCATTTTGTTACACACCTGAAACATGAAATGTTATATGTCAATTATATGTCAATTTTTAAATTACTTGTAAATAAAGGAGAAAAAAAGAAAAATATTGCCTCTGCCTCACCCAAGGTTAAAAATCTCTCCCTGAAGGCAGTTCTCATCCAGTGACTAATCACAGCTGTGCTACCAAGGAACAATGTTGAAGGGCCATCACAGCTCCAGAGCCCTTGTGTGATGTTGAGACCCTTGCATCAACTACACTGCAGTTTAACTTCTCCCATTGTCCAGCCCTGTTACCTGACTACCTCACATATATTAATCCTAAAAACATTCCTCAATAAAATTCCTGCCCTGGAGTCTCTATCTCCAAGTCTTTTTCCCAGAGAACACTATATTAGACATCACTGATCTGTTCAATTTAATGCAATTGCATATATTTGTCACATGTGTACACATAGTGTGAACTTCTCATAATACAGAATGGGATTTGAATTTATCAGTTTAGCTTTATGTGAATTTTTAGTTGCTGTCATAAACCCTCAAAACTAGCACATAGAGAAGAATCAGAGATCAAACTATCAGTTGTATATATCTGTGGACTATGTAACTAATCACCCTAAATTTATTGATTTTAAAGAGCAACCACTTTTTATCATGATTCTATGATGGTCCTTATCATAGGACCCATACCACCCATACTAGAAGGCTGGGTGGTCCTTCTGCTTGTCTCACCTGAGCAAACTCATGTGGCTGTAGGCAATTTGTTGGTCAACTGGGATCTGCGCTCTAGCTGGGATGACCGGACTTCTTGCTCTATGTAGCCTCCAGATAGGCTAGACTGGACTTCTTTACATGGTGGTCTCAGGAAAATTCCGAAAGCCCCATGTAGAAAGACTTTTCAAAATAGACTTGTTTCTCATCACTGATGTCCATTGGCTTAAGTAAGTCACAAGGTCAAGGCCAGAGTCAACATAGGATGATCACATAAAGGCACCAGTTCATGGAGGTGTGTTGCTCTCACTGTCTCGCTCTTTCTCCGTGTGTGTGTACATGTGCCAGCTTTTATGTAGTGATTTTATATAGTAGATGCTGATTTAAGTTAAACACACACATACACATAACACACATTTGGTAACAAAATATAGCCTTATGAAGCTGAAACTATTATTATCCCCAATTTACTGATGAAGAAATGAAAGTGTGGAGAAGTAAGTAAATTGCTTAAAGGTATAGAGCTAAGTGGAGGAAGTGGAATTTGAATCCTGGTGGTTTAACTCTAAAGACCATGTACTCATCTACAATGCAGTTTTCTTCCTCTCTTCCACATCTTCTTTTTTTTCCCCCCTCCTAGGGGTGGGGTGGAATGGGTGGTAATGTACAAGCAAGTAAGAAGAAGGAAGAAATTTTAAACATGCTCAAGCACTTTGATTTATAGATAACTTGGGGACCTAGAAATATGAGATAATTTCTCTCAAAACATGTAACTAATTAAAAGTAAAGCTCTGGCAAACCTTTGCTTCTATGTCAAAATATTGTAAAAAGTTAGAACATTCAGTTTTATAAAACTGTAGATGAGACTGCATGGATTCAAACTTTGCCAGATCATGAAAGGTGAAGATGGATTCCTTTCACCAAATTAAAGTGCATCAGGACTAGAGGATGCCCAATGTAGGGTAAAAGATAAAAGGGATTTACGCTTTGTACTTTACACAGTTGGTAGTAAACATATGCAAGCCATTATCCCAGAAGGTTATATAGTCTGAAAATATAAATAGGTTCAGGAAAGGCTTAGATATATTCATGAATGGAGTTTATAGTGGGTTACCGAAAGGAAGCTAGGGATCACAGACTCCCCGAGGTTCGGGTGTGGAAGGCAACTAGCATGTTTTTCTGAGAAACATCAAAGAAAGTATGCTGGATCTCTGGAGTTGATGTGACTCACTGTGACAGTTATACTCTCATATTCTTCCTATAAGATCCATGCAATACTATTCATCTAAAGACATGATTAGACTTCTTTTATTTTACAAACATTTAAGAAAAATGACTCCTTTTCTCCTCTATCAACAAACTGTGTAATTTCTTTCTTAGATGCTTTATGTCAATTTATTTTCTCTTCTGTTTTCTAGCTTCTTGTCTCCATCTCATTTTTTATATCAAACCTTCTTTCCCCTCTTTCCTATTTCAGCTCTCTTAAAATTTTTTCCTCTACCTCCCTTTCATCTTTATTATTCTTCTATTTCCAACTCCCTTTTATCTCTATTTACCTTCAACCCTCTCTTTAAACTTTATGATACAGGAGATAATATGTCAATAATTTGTTTTTTACTAACTCTCATCCTTTGTTACTATGAAGTAAGATGTGATCCAGTCAAAATCTCAAAGTAAATAAAAATAATTTTAGAAAAGAATTGTAAATATTACAATAAAATAAGTATGAAATAAACAGCAAGCATATATGACAATCCATTAACATAAACAATTTCTATTGAGATAACATAAAAAATGTTCTAAAAACAGTAGATCTGAAGTGATAGTTATAGTAAGTGTTGCTTGAAGCAGATCCTTGTAGAAAATGTTGATTCTGTTTATTTAGAAAGAGACATTTGCATGACGAAATTTATCTAATAGTGTCTCTGCTACCAGAATAAGTAAAACAGTGAGAGACACCCAGGTTTTGCCTCGAAACTGTTGCTCTAAAGAGAGTTTATTTTCTTGCCAAAATACATTAATAATTTGAAGTGCATATTAAAGTTATTCATTACAACTTTAAGAAACAAAAGTG
This sequence comes from Stenella coeruleoalba, assembly GCF_951394435.1. NCBI lineage: Eukaryota > Metazoa > Chordata > Mammalia > Artiodactyla > Delphinidae > Stenella > Stenella coeruleoalba. Next base: position 44,518,345 of record NC_137164.1, read on the forward strand.
ATAATTTCTGATATATTAATTTCTAGAAAGTATACTCAAAGACCTATTTTCTATTTATATCACTGTGTATCATTTATATATGTGTGATACAACTTAAAATTCTCTAGCATGCAAAGGAAATCAAACATTTGGAAAATTTTGAGCTGATGCAAAGTATTTTTAAAAATACTTCAGCATTTTACTGGAGTTACTAAAATTCCAATAATAATCTATTAGTAAGTTTGTTTTGCCATTTATTTTCCATTGCTACTAGAATTGTTGTGTGTTGCTAATATATACAAAATTTCTAAATCTTAGTTTAAATGTGGGAATAGTTGCTTTTTATTCATGCACATTTTAGGTTATTTTTTATTATACATATTTATTATATTTAATAGGTATTACCATCCTTTAATTATTTTGCAGACTTTTATTTAGTGACTACTATATTCAAAATACTTGCATTTTCTGCAATGGCTGTATCAATTAAATATTAAATCCTAATAACACAACCAGTGTTGTCAACATTCTATTTTACTAGTTCTCTCGTTCCTATAATTTCTCTTCAGTCCTATTGTAGAAGACATTTGGATTTTTCCGAACTCATTGTTCCATGTTTTGTCAAATTCAAGCACACTCTTTTGAAACTAAAACACAGGCATCATACTCTTAATTAGAAGCACCATGAAGAAACTAGAGCTGCCTGGAATTCATTCTATTAAGTATGTTGGCTGAGGAAGCCAGTTTTCTGTAGTAAAATGACGAGTCTTAAAGAGTAATACAAACCGCCCAGCATCAGCAATGCTATCTGCAGGGTCTGTGACTAAATCCATATAATATTGTTTCAGCCAAAGCCACTCTTCAGTACAATTTAGGTCTTTGTGATAGAGTAGCCTTCAAGTCTGATTTTCTGGCTCTGAAACAGTTCTGTGAATTTTCTAATAAACTTTATTATATTATTTCCTTCTTACACTAGCTAAAATGGGTTTTACTCATTGCAGGTAAGGATTTTATCTAATAAATTGATTAATACCATAAGTACTATAAGGATAGTATTAGTGTTTTCTGGATGTTCTTTCTTTTCAAAGACTGTAGTCTCTCAACTATTCATTTCAATTGTCTGCATTCTTGTTCTACTTTTACACTCACCATACAAAACCCAAACCATGAATCAATCCAAGCCTCTGACTTCTCCACTCTTAAGCCTGGGTAGAGATGAGCATGGATGAAGAATTCATTCAATCACTTGGAATTATTTGTATTTTTTTTAAGCAGAGCTAAAATATCCAAGTTGTATTGTTGTATGAACAAAGCAAGCTGCTGCAGATGTAGTTAGATAGAGAGATGGATGGCTAAATAATAAATTAACTTTCTTAACACCCACCCTTCCCTTTTTCCAGAAGATACCAAAGAGATTGAAAAGTACTTCTGAGAATTTCCTGCCATTGGATTCCAGATGTGATTGAAGTTCTATCAAAGAAATGAATTTGCTCCAAACATCAAGTTGAATCACAGTTAGGAAGGAAGAGAGAATTTGGGGGAAATGACTATTTTGTTGGTGCAGGTTATTGCAGAGGTTTCCTAATCTGGTAGTTTTCTAAACAGAGGTAAGTGCTTTCCCAATCACAGCAGAAGTAGTGATATTACAAGAAATCAGAGCTGTATGTTGAGTCCATTCTTCTAGCCTATCAAAAGAATTCCTGGCAATAAATGTATGCTTGAATTAGATAAAGTGGTTTCTATAGTCTGGTACTGAACTCTAACCAATGTTTTATGATCTTATTTGTATGGACTCCATTTGCTGACACTTTCTTGAGGGCTGATAAGAAAGATGAAATCCAATTAGGTTTTATCTCCCTTGTTTCCATTTCAACTGGAAAAGTTCTACTCTTTATTAATTTATTTTGACAACCCATATTCTCAAATAATTTTTAAACAAATTGTCCTATTTTTAAAGAAAAAAATAAAGTATAAAAATTCTGGCATTCTTGAGGTTAATTATTGTAAATTGAATAAACAATTATCTTAATTCCCACATAATATCTCACTAAAATGGCAGTGAAATAATCAACAAAAAAGTACTACTGCACAAACATACAAAAGAATGGAAGAGGAGACACAAAACGTCAAGATATTTCAACATTCTGGAAAATTGAGTATAGAAGAATGGATGGATGGATGGCAACTGAATCCAACAAAGATAAGAAAGTTGGCACATATGCAACAAGGCACGTTATGGTTTACACTGCACTATCGTGAAAGGTCCAGGTGTCACAGACAGCAGGTGTCTGTGAAGGAAGAGATTAGAGATTGAGTCAAAAAAAATGATACATTTTTACCATTCTTATCATTTTAAGGAAAGTGACAAATTTTCCTTTAAAACTTTTATTGACTTATTCAAAGTATTACTATGATCATATTCTCTAATTACAAGAGTCCCTCCTTGGACACACAGTATCTTATTTTTTTTTCCTTTTATAGTATCCTCTTCTTGTTTATACTTAAAAACATCTATCTTTTTCTAGACTTTATAGTCACTAAAGCTTTTTTTTTCTTCCTGAATTATATTTTTTTCTTACTTCTTTTTCTGTTTATTTTTGTTTTCATTTTTTATGTTAGAGATTTTCTTCAAATGCCTGGTGAGTTTTGCTGACAATTTGTAATGAATGTAGTTAATGAATGTAGTTAATGAATGTAGTTAATACAGAACTAAACAGATGATTGCTAGATCATGCATGCTTGGGACTTTCTGAATGATGAGCTTCTGCACAGGAGAAAAAGATAGAACAATTCACTGGGAAATTCCTCATGATACATCTGTCAGTCTTTTCTCCTGGAATCTGGAAACTTCCCCGAATGGAAACCTTAGACTCCTGCCTGCATGATACAATATGTCCAGCTTTCATCATCCACCTTTCTGGGGATTGAATACAAAAAAAGAAGTAGGGATCTCACTGTTTGATGTGTACAAATTCTCTCAGTGCCTTTCTGTTCAATATCATACCTTACTTTTGTGTTCAGCTGTGGCTGGTTTCCCTATATCCTGAGCTTCTCTGGTTTAATTTCCCCAAGATTAAGTTCTCCAGGTAGTCATCTTGCTATGCTATGTAAGGGAGGACACCTGGTGGAGGCTTGTTTACAGATATGTCACCTACTCTTCTGTGTTTGACTCAATCCCTAATTTCTTCCTTCACAGACACCTGCTGTCTGTGACACCTGGACCTTTCACGATAGTGCAGTGTAAACCATAACGTGCCTTGTTGCATATGTGCCAACTTTCTTATCTTTGTTGAATTCAGTTGCCATCCATCCATCCATTCTTCTATACTCAATTTTCCAGAATGTTGAAATATCTTGACTTTTTGTGTCTCCTCTTCCATTCTTTTGTATGTTTGTACAGTAATACTTTTTTGTTGATTATTTCACTGCCATTTTAGTGAGATATTATGTGGGAATTAAGATAATTGTTTATTCAATTTACAATAATTAACCTCAAGAATGCCAGAATTTTTATACTTTATTTTTTTCTTTAAAAATAGGACAATTTGTTTAAAAATTATTTGAGAATATGAGTTGTAAAATCCAAGACCCAACTGAAAGGAATACCCGAAATAGCTGGAAAACCAGATGGAAGAATATTGTCAAAGAAACAATAAAAAAATTATTTTCTAAAGCACAGCTTTCTTAATTGAAAGGACCACTGAGTAGCTAGACAAATTAATGGGAAAAAATCCATATTAAGGTAGAGCATTGAGAAATATGGGAGCAATGGCAACTGAAAAATGAAGAATTAAAAAGCTTCTGTGGAATGGATTGAGGAATGGATTTGGAGGGTTAAAATCAAAAACAAAAAAATTATAAATTCTCAGTAATCAAATTGCATTAAACTCATTAATGGCAACACTGGCAGTTAAAAAAAACAATAAAAAAGTCTTTTGAAATGATAGAAAAATTATATTTAAATATGATACTAAAAATATTTTAAAAGAAGCAAGATCTCAAAACAAGATTTTAAAATTCCAATAAACTTTCTCAAGAAGCTTCTTGAAGATGTGTTTTCTTCAAAATACAAGGTAAACAAAGAAAAAGAAACAAAAGATACAATCAAGAGAGAAGGAAAGGGATTTCCTAGTGAAAGAGATGCCAGATAGACAAGCTCTTGTCAGCGTCCTTGCAGAGCATCAGATGCAAAGAAAAACATCATATACAGACACACAGACACACAAGGAAATGACAAACATCTTATGTATTTTACTATATTAATAGGGATTTTATAGTTCTTTTGTACCACATAGGTGAGGCAGCAGATACATGGGCCCCTGGGACAAACGGTTGGTGTTTGTTCCCTCTGGACCAATACTCTGAGACGAAATGAGAATAACAGGACAATTGAGAGAGGAGGGTGGGCCCTGCCCAGATAGAAGATAAGAGACCACATATTTCTCATTCTCAAAGTCAGGAGACCTCCCTGACTACACATGTGCAGAAAGGCTCCTTGGAAGTCAAAAGTGGAGTGATGCTAAGTGCTGCTAAGTCTACCCTTAGGCCTCTTCAGTAGAATACATCTTGGTTAAGAGATGCACGCACACACATGGGGAGATCCTGAGACATACCAAATATGAACTTTGAACCAGGCAAATCAAAATGATGGGCCAAAGGAAACCTGGAAAAAATGTCCCATAAAAGTGATTCAAACTGCCACGAGGGTGCAACTCTCTCTCTCTGAGCCTGCCTCTGTGTCTACCCACACGTACTGTACTCTTTTCTTCTCCCAATAAATACTTTACTTGTTTCACTACCTTCCGTCTTTGTGGGAATTCTTTTTCTGCAAAGCCATAGGGCCAGGGCCTTGTCACTGATCACTGGTCTAGTGGCTAGGATTCAGTGCTTTCATCGCCTCAACCCGATCTCAATCTCTGGCCGGGAACCGAAATACTGCTTCAAGACACTCTGCAGGCCGAGACCACCCGAGATCATAGGGATGAATAATTAATGTCTTAGAATACCATCAAATTATAAAATGAAGCACTTGTTTATTCCATAAAACAAAAAGTTGGTATAGGGAAGTTAATTAGTTTACTTTTTTAATTTTTAAATTTTTAATTTTTGTTTTATATTGGAGCATAGTCATTAACAATGTTGTGTTAGATTCAAGCATACAGCAAAGTGATTCAGTTATGTATATACATGTATCTATTCTTTTTCAAATTCTTTTCCCATTTAGGATATTACAGAATATTGAATAGTGTTCCCTGTACTATACAGTAGATCCTTATTGGTCGTCTATTTTAAATACAGTAGTGGGTACATCTCAATCCCAAACTCCCAATCTATCCCTGCCCCCCATCCTTCCTCCTTGGTAACCATAAGTTTATTCTATAAGTCTGTGAGTCTGTTTCTGTTGTGTAAATAAGTTCATTTGTATCTTTTTTTTAGATTCTGCATATAAACAATATCATATGATATTTGTTTTTCTCTATCTGACTTACTTCACTTATTATGATAATCTCCATGTCCATCCATGTTGCTGCAAATGGAATTATTTCATTTTTTTAATGGCTGAGTAATATTCTGTTGTATATATGCACCACATCTTCTTTATCCATTCATCTCTTGATGGACATTTAGGTTACTTACATGTCTTGGCTATTGTAAACAGTGTTTCAATGAACATTGGGGTGCATATATCCTTTCGAACCATGTTTTTCTCCAGATATATACCCAGGGATTGCTGGATTGTATGGTAGCTCTACTTTTAGTTTTTTTAAGGAACCTCCATACTGTTCTCCATAGTGGCTGTACTAATTTACATTCCCACCAACAGTGCAAGAGGGTTCCCTTGTCTCCACACCTTCTCCAGTATTTATTTTTTGTAGATTCGTTTTTTCTTTTTTTGGCCACACTGTGTAGCTTGCGGCATCTTAGTTCCCCAACCAGGGATTGAACCGGGGCCCACCAGCAATGAAAGCAATGTCTTAACCACTGGACCACCAGGGAATTCCCATGTTTGTAGATTTTTTGATGATGGCCATTCTGACTGGTGCGAGGTGATATCTCATTGTAGTTTTGAATGGCATTTCTCTAATAATTAGTGATGATGAGCATCTTTGCATGTGCTTCTTGGCCATTTGTATGTCTTCTTTGGAGAAATGTCTATTTAGGTCTTCTGCCCATTTTATGATTGGGTTGTTTGTTTTCTTGATATTGAGCCAAATGACCTGTTTGTAAATTTTGGAGACTAATCCCTTGGAAATATGAAGCATAGCTGAAAAAACAAGAGGAAATGTTAAAAGTAATTTACTCAGGGAACTAGATATAGGGATGTGTGGAATGTTCAATTGCTGTTTTTGCTGCATGTCTTTGTGTGTAGAGGTGTATAGATGAATATATACATATATGTGTATATATACATAATTTATCTATTATAATATATATGATATGATATAGACATATATCATATTTATTTAATAAATATAAAACTGAATATATAGACAATAAAAGACCTCAAAAATACCTTCAGGTTGATCTTATTATGCCCCTTTGGCATGGAAGAGATTTAGAGAAGTCAGAAACCTTAGCTAATTATTTGACAAAGCCAAGATTTACACTCAAGTTTCCTGAGTCTAGGGCCATTTACTTCCTACCATATTATACATGCCTTCAAAATTGTGATTATTTCTTTCCCCATTTCCAATTACAGCCTTGAGGGTCAAGCTGAGAGCATATTTGTTGGGAGTTTTCTCAGGAGCAGGACCTGAGTCACACACAACTCAGTTCCCATCCTTGCAAAATCCCAGAAGGGGTTAATAGTAGCAGTGAGGAAAGCAGTGTCTAACTATCCTCATAAATGTAATTAATCATGACCTAAATGTTTACATAATATCTACACTGATGTTTAAATAGAACAAATATTATTAATTAGAACAAATATTATTGTGTGTTTTTTGCTTTTAAGTATGCTGGAGGGAAAAGAATGTGTTAAAATAATTTGTCCTCTATAACTTAAGGATATCTCACGGAAGAGAGTGATAGAGACAAAATGAAATAAACCCAAACGTATGTGTAACTGAAATAGCAGAATGTATAAAGCAAAGAGAATCATTTTAAATTATACTATCAAATGCATTTTCTGCCTCAAACACAAGGCCTTCTGAAACTTAGACATCTACTTCTTAAAGGTAACTTATTTATAATGCAAAAAAAAAACTGTAGGCACTATTTTCTAATACATAATTATTGAAAAGAAATTATCTACAAAGCATGAGAGTTCATATCTGTGTCCATGAGTAACCAAAAATGAGAAGGTACATATAGACCAGAGAAACACTTATCTCAATATTATTGCTTTTGATCCAAACACACATGAAAATGTCCGTGATTGAAAGATTTGATGGGCCTTTTTTCTTGCAACATTTTCATTTGCCCTGGGTATTAAAAAAAACCTTTAGAAACAAGTAAAGCTTCCACAATTCCCAAAGTTGTGTGATTCTCTTTGGCGCCTGCTTCAGTCCGCAACTGCAAAGAACTCATCTTTTATTCACTTGTATGATTCTCCTCTGTAGTTCCTGACATTCTTTTAATGCATTTTCATTTTCTCAGAGACCACAAGAATGACATTCCTCTCCGAATCTTCATCATTGTTCTTTAAAGTTCCAGCTTTTGCCATAGTCTTTTGTGGAAAGAAGATTCCGGATCCCACAGCTACATTCCTCCCGGTCTGCTCATTATCACTTGGAGGCGGCCTCGGTCCCTTAGTATATTCGTCTTTCTTTGGTCCAGATCAATAGATCATTTTAAATCAGTGCACTGAAGACTGAAAGACCACCTTTTATTGCAGGCTGGTAGGTCAGATATAAGAGAGTGAATGATTTCTTGGGGTTTGTGGTCCATAATTATATTAACCTTGATCCCACACCAAGCTATTTCAAACTTCTCACACCTCATCACCAGACAATGCAGCCCCGTCTGTATAAGAATTGCATTGTTTGACTTTGAAAGACATGTTGTTAAAATCCCTTTACAGGTTCATGATGTTTCTTTAGAAGAGTGGAACAAATTTCATGGTCAAAGTCAAAATTTTAGCACCCTTTTTATCACAAGGATAACTAACCCTGTGAATCCCAGAACAGCCTATATTGTTGAAAGTGAGTTAGAGAAAAAGAAAATAGCAAATTGCTTTTACTATTACCATATTCATTATATGCTTTACACTTCAGCAAGTGACTCTATTATATATAGTTGTGTTCAGCATTTTCTAAATTAAATGTATCACCTCAAATTATAAAAAGCAAATGAGTAATAATAATTATTGATTAATATATATTTTAATTATTTTGCAATCTATAACCTTTATCCTGTGTTAAATTTAAAATGAGAAATAGTTTGGGCAGTGGGAAAACCTATATTAATGTGAATGAAATGGTTCCTCTTGGGATATTTCCTTGAGATTGTATTGGACATCTTTGAAACAAATTGAGAAGTTATGAATCCAGCCTAACTAATTAAAGTCTCATTAAAACAAACAAAAACAAACAAAAAAACCCGTTACATATATTTCACTAAACCCTACTAAGGTCATCAGTTTGCTTGTAGTTTAAAAATAATCTAACTGAGAGATTATATTTTTGACCTCCATTAAATAATCAGAGAGTCGAAAGCCAAAATGTCCTCTTTTGCTCTAAGAGGAAAGCTGATGACAAAAGGGGCAACCATATAAGGTCCCCACTGTCTCTTTTTATGAGGAAACAATCAGCCAAACACTGGATGAGCAAAAGGGCAACTGTTTGTATTGGGTATCACCCAGGGAATTCCTTTTAAAACTAGTGCATTCACTCAGCATGTGAAAGACTGAGCATTTTTTTGTTTTACTAGATAAGGTTAATGATTTATCCTTGGAAGATCAATGACAAATCAAATCAATGATAGAGTCAATATTAGAACTCACATAGTCTGAAGTATTTTAGGTCATGAACTGTCTTGAAAATATAAAAGTAATCAATATACTTGCAAAAACTTAGAAAAAAAGGACAAAAGTCTTATTAAACAAATTAATCATCTCCTGGCTCAACCTTGCACTAATTATCCCAATCATCTCTCAGGTATCCAGCTTTCCTGAGTAATAATAAGAGTCTTAATCATTAGGACAAAATTTTCTGAGATATATATATCATATAGCAAAAATAAGTTCATCTTTCACTAAAATGGGTACTCTAATTCACAAAATTTTCTAATTAACCCAAGCATTATTTATGTTTTCATTTCACTGTATTAAAAAATCACTGTGAAGTGTATTGGGTCAATTTCATTCCCAAGTAAGCAGAGTATGTTAATATATATTTTTAAGCATCTTATAGGGTCTTGAGGCCACCATATCAAACATAATTTTTCAAACTATAGCTCCATAAATTTAAAAATATACACATTTTAAAATATATTTTAGACCATAGAAATGTTTACTTCTGACAATATCACCAGCAATGATTTAATGAAGATTTAATATTTTATGTTTCATTGTTAAACTCTGGATTAAATTTTGGTAATGTTTCCTTTCATAGATATTTTATGAAGATGATATACACATATATCATATATATGTATCTTATATGTATATAGGTATATATACATATATATTTCTTTTGAAGCAATTTTTATCTATTTCTGTATTTAAATATTTTCCTAAATACTAAGTCATGGTTTGATTGAAACAATTGAGTTATCTACATTAGCACAAATCTGCTACCTGACCCTTTACCTTACTCCTCCAGTTTCCAGTATTGTCTAAGAGGAATGGCTTTAAAAAAAAGAAAGCATTGCTTACAATTATTGTAGAATTTTATAGCCTCCCTAATATTATATTTTTAACTTCTGTTGGTGTCAAATTATGTTTGGACTTGTTGAGAATTTTGAAATAGTCACAAACTGCTTAGAGGAAAAGAATACTTTCACTTAGTCTCTTATTCATAGGCATAAGACTTAGTTATTTGCCATCTAAACAGCAAAATAGCCTACTGTTCATACAGAAAAAAGTAAACACTTTTAGACATGAACTGAAACATTTGATGTACCTTTCTAGGATACTTGCTTATTATAAGTAATGATTTGTGGAGTTTTTCTTCAGATGCCTATGGCATTTAGAAAATAATAAAACATATATAGTTATAAGCTGTTAGATGATCCAATACTATATATTTTTTGAAGTATTACTTACTACCTAATAGTTCTTACTAGTCAGGTGTTGGATTTAGCAAATAAGTAATTGCAAGGATATTCTGAAGGTACTCTGACCTTTATGTACCTTTCCACTACTGGAAATTGTTACCATTTTGATGTGATTGTTTCAATGTATATGCAACCCCTATTTCATAAATAAATTTACAAAGACTAGAAAAAGAAGAAAGCATACTCTGCAAGTAATGTTGAGATTAGTGTGACATTATTACCACAATTAAGAAGGAAAGCATGAAAATTAAGAACTCAAAATATAGATATAAATAAGTAAATAAATACTAATTCAATGAACTTAACAACATAATTTTAATTGACAAAAGCAAAAATTGTTTGTCTTTAAAAATATTATATTTAGTAAACGTAGTTTTATCAATTTTTATCAAATTGATGATTTAAAAAATCATTATTATCTCAATAAATACCAAAAAATTAAAACCCATATGCAATTACACAGACATAAAACCACTAATCAATGCAGTATTCTCCAACAGGAAAATGGTACCTACCAAACTGTACAGCAAATAACATTATTAATTGTGAAAGTTTATGCTTATTATCTTTAAAATCAGGATGGATGTCTACTGTCACCATTTTTTAGTCAACATTGTATTTGAAGATCTAGGCAATACAATAAATCAAGAAAAATATGACATTTAAGAACTATAAAGGAGGTAACAAATTTTCATGATTTATTAGACATATCCAGAGAAACTATGTTATGGACGTTTAATTGACTAGAACTAGTAAAAATTCAAAATTATTCTAGAAAAGCTCAATATATAAAAATGATAACATTCCTATAGTTCTACAAAAACAATTGGAGTATGTAATAAAGAGTATCTGAATTTCAATAACCAAAATATTAATATTATTAATAATAATAATAAAACACTTGTATTTTGGGATAAATCCAATAATAGATATGCAAGACTACAAAATAAAAAATGTATGACTTTTTAAAAACGTGAAAATACACTTATATAAGGGCAGAGACATTTTATATAGAAAGATTAAATAGAAAGATTTACTTAAAGAGTTAAGTCCTTCCTGACCTGTCAACAAAATCCCAAAAAGGTCTTATAAGTTTAAGTTGATTCCAAAATTCATATGATGAAGAATGGGCATGATAATTTTGAGAGAGGAAAGAAAAGGAAGAGGTAGCAGTGAAGGAAAGGGAGGAAGAGAGATGAAGAAAAGTAGAGGAGGGGAGAAAAAAGAAGGTGGAGGAAATAAAGAAAAGAAAGAAGGGGACTTCCCTGGTGGCACAGTGGTTAAAAATCTGCCTGCCAATGCAGGGAACATGGGTTTGAGCCCTGGTCCGGGAAGATCCCACATGCCGTGGAACAGCTGAACCTGTGTGCTACCACAATGAGAAACCCACCTGTAGCAACGAAGACGCAATGCAGACAAAAATAAGTAAATAAAATGAATAAATTTTAAAAAAGTAAAATAAAAAGAAAAGAAAGAAGGAAGAGTACAAGAAATGTGAAAGAGAAGGGGGGAAATGAGGAGAAGGAAAGAAAGTAGTAGTACAATTGGGATTCCATCTTCTAGCTGTCCAGACAAATTATAAAACTACAATAGTTTAAAGATACTAATACAGGAAAAACAAATAAAATGGTAGAAAATTTTAAATATTCGTATGCATGTATATACATGTACACACATATATATGCCTATATGTATTTTATATGTACATATATGTTTTATATATACATATTATGTATGGTTGTTATATGCCAAAGTGGGATTCCTACTCTGTAAAGAAATGATGTACTATTCAATAAATTGTAGTAGGACAATTGGTACTTGATTTATAGAAAAGAAATGTTACATAACACTCCTATAAGAAACAGTGTACAAATATAACTTACTGATAGAGTAAAGAAGTACAAGTACATAGAACAAGTTTAAAAATAAAGAGAAATAACTTTTTAGAACATTCAGAAAAACTGATTTTGCAAACAGCATATGTAAGGTTTCATAACAAAACATTTTAGTAATATCTAGTAAAATTGAAAATGCACATAAATTTAGCAATTTCATTGTTAGTTATATATTCCAGAGAACACTCACACATGTACAAAGAGACTCGTGCAAAAGAATTGATTGTGGCATTTTTTAGCAAGTTAATTAAACAACTTTAAATGTCACTCAGTGATAGAATGGATGGATAAATTGTATAATCTTTGGAATATTAAGCAGCAAATATAACATACCAGTTCTAGAAAAATCAATGTGATGAATCTCTAGTACATTTTTGGGGTGATAAAAATCAAGTTACAAGTGATATAGTTTGATATAATTATAAAAATAAAAGTGTAAAAAATTGATATGTTTTATATAAGAATATGCAATTTTACAGTAATAATTTAACATATCCAGGGGAATAATGCAGATCTAATTCAGGATATTTGTTTTCTTTTAGGCATGGATGATGCAAATAAAATAGAAAAGATCACTTCAAAGCCATCTCTAATATTTACTTCTTAAAAACCTAAATTCTGAAAAAGATGACAAACTATTAATCTACATGGTGGGTAAATAAGTGCCTCAGTACCTTTATATACATTTGACATATTACATAATTAAAATATTTTTAAAAGATTTATGTTTCCAAGTGTATACAAGAAGAATGTTAAACCAGCTTTTCAAAGAGTTTTCAAGAATTATTAGACCATGAAAGTTATATTTGGTTTCTCAAATGTTCATTGACCCAAATTAAATTACAAATGCCATTGCTTCAGCCTTCCATTCAACCATACTCTTTTAGTGTTCTAGTAATCAGCAGGTTAAAAGAAGACAAGCTCCTTCCTGCAACAAGTATTCTGAGTTCCAACAAAATGTAACTTGTTATAAAACCCAAGCTGACAGGAAATGTGAACAAAGTACACTAAATTTATTTTAGGCACTGAGCATATGGGTCAATGCTTATTTGCATGACTGTCAACAAAACAATTCTCCTTTGTTGCTACTTATAACTTTAATGTTTTCTTTGCCTTTGAATCAAATTGAATCTACCCTTCGTCAATCACCTTTCTTCTTTTTCATTATCAATTAATATTTTTGAGCCTTCTGAACTGTTTCACTTTGTATTGAGTTTTCTGGTAATGATATACCAAATTGAGTCCTCAGTATGTTTTAAAAACTTGTTATAGATCTTCTCATTTGTCAATGTCTTCAAGAGCAGTCCAAGACTTACTACTCTGCCTACTTTCTTCAAGATTAATTCAAAGCTTGTCCACGCCTAAATTGCTCTACAGCTGACCTGAGGGCGTGCACCTTTGTCCTGGACTAATTTAATATCCATCCTCAGATTTACCTCATTAGCTTTAAAGGTATTTGTTACCACAACAAGTAAGCAAAAAATGATGGGTGGGGTGGAATTTGGAGGCTAATCATTTGAACATTTGGGAGGGGTTTCATGGAAAGTAAAGTTTATAGACAATTTTATAAGCATTATTTCTGCACACAATTCCAAGTGCCTTAAGGAGAAATTTTCTCCCGTTATTTCTTCTCCTGCAGGCAAGCAAGGGCTGCTACCTACTGTTAAGTTTACATTCTGCCTCATTATGTTTCCATCTTATATGTTGGCTGAAGACATTATAGCATTTTCAAAGCCCTCATTCCTGAACACAAATTCTAAATGCTGTTTGCTGTCTCTATTTTTGCAAATATATATTTAATAGAATGCAAAACTATATAAATAGATTCCATCCATAGAGATAATCATCTAAACTGAGGCTATATTTTATTTCAGACTGAATATAGAAAGTGTCTGGGACATGATACTCAATTAAGATTAGATTTTGTAGGGTTTCCCTGGTGGCGCAGTGGTTGAGAGTCTGCCTGTCGATGCAGGGGACGCGCGTTCGTGCCCCGGTACGGGCAGGTCCCACATGCCGCGGAGCGGCTGGGTCCGTGAGCCATGACCGCTGAGCCTGCCGTGTCCGGAGCCTGTGTTCCGCAACGGGAGAGGCCACAGCAGAAAGAAACCCGCATACCGCAAAAAAGATTAGATTTTGCTGCTATTGTTGTTGCTGCTAGTGATTAGTCAAACCTGAACACAATATAAGTTCACTGACTTATCTGGAAGAAGTAATTTTCAACTTTATTTAAAGTATGTAAATTTGTATAGAAATTGTTTATTGCAAATTTTGTTTTGGAAACAAATATTCAACAACACATTCCCTGCCTATAATGAAAGATTCAAAAAATAACAATAATAATATTCAGAATTTTCTTTTAATGTTTCTGTGCTACACCAAGCCCTAAGTTAACCCATCCTAGATCTCCAAGAACAGTGCTGTCTTTAGGATTTTCTATGTATAGTACCATATAATCTGCAGATAGTGACAGTTTAACTTCTTCCTTTCCCATTTGGATTCCTTTTATTTCTTTTTATTGTCTGATTGCTGTGGCTAGGACTTCCAATACTATGTTGAATAAAAGTGACAAAAGTAGGCATGCTTGTCTTGTTCCTGTTCTTAGAGGAGATGCTTTCAGTTTTTCACCCTTGAGAATTATGTTAACTGTGGGCTTGTCATATATGGCATCTATTATGTTGAGTTATGTTCCCTCTATACCCACATTCTGGAGAATTTATCCAGAATCCATTTATCATAAATGGATGTTGAATTTTATCAAAAGCTTTTTCTGCATCTAGAGAGATGATCTTATAATTTTTACTCTTCAATTTGTTACTGTGGTTTATCACATTGATTTACTTTTGGACATTGAAACATGCTTGCATGTCTGGGTTTCATCCCATTTGCTCATGGTGTATGATCCTTTTAATGTGTTGTTCAATTTGGTTTGCAAAAATTTTGCTTACGATTTTTGCATATATGTTCATCACTGACATTGGCTTATAATTTCATTTTTGTGTGTGATATTTTTTGTCTGGTTTTGGTATCAGACAATGCTGGCATTTTGGAATGAGTTTAGAATCATTCTTTCCTCTGCAATATTTTGGAATAGTTTGAGAAGGATAAGTGTTAGCTCTTCTCTAAATGTTTGATAGAATTCACCTATGAAGCCATCTGGTCCTGGATAAAGCTTAATTTATTAAATTCATTTATTACTAACTTATTAAATAGCATTTAAGTTAAGGTTCTCAGAAAAAATACAGAACACCTAGTTAAATTTGAATTTCAGATAAACAAGGACTAATATTTTTAGTATAAGTATTGCTTCAAAAAAAGAAATATAGATCAGTGGAACAGGATAGAAAGCCCAGAGATAAACCCATGCACATATGGTCACCTTATTTTTGATAAAGGAGGCAAGAATATGCAATGGAGAAAAGACAGCCTTTTCAATAAGTGATGCTGGGAAAACTGGACAGGTACATGTAAAAGAATGAAATTAGAACACTCCCTAACACCATACACAAAAATAAACTCAAAATGGATTAGAGACCTAAATGTAAGGCCAGACACCATCAAACTCTTAGAGGAAAACATAGACAGAACAGTCTTATGACATAAATCACAGCAAGATCCTTTTTGACCCACCTCCTAGAGGAATGGAAATAAAACCAAAAATAAACAAATGAGACCTAATGAAACTTAAAAGCTTTTGCACAGCAAAGGAAACCATAAACAAGACCAGAAGACAACACTCAGAATGGGAGAAAATATTTGTAAATGAAGCAACTAACAAAGGTTAACCTCCAAAATTTACAAGCAGCTCATGCAACTCAATATCAAAAAAACAAAAAACCCAATCCAAAAAGGGGCAGGAGACCTAAATAGACACTTCTCCAAAGAAGATATACAGATTGGCAACAAACACATGAAAGAATGCTCAACGTCACTAATCATTAGAGAAATGCAAATCAAAACTACAGTGAGGTATCACCTCACACAGTCAGAATGGCCATCATCAGAAAATCTAGAAACAATAAATGCTGGAGAGGGTATGAAGAAAAGGGAACCCTCTTTCACTGTTGGTGGGAATGTAAATTGATAGAGCCACTGTGGAGAACAATATAGAGGTTCCTTAAAAAACTATAAATAGAACTACCATATGACCCAGCAATCCCACTACTGGGCATATACCCTGAGAAAACCATAATTCAAAAAGAGTCATGTACCACAATGTTCATTGCAGCTCTATTTATAATAGCCAAGACATGGAAGCAACCTAAGTGTCCATCGACAGATGAATGGATAAAGAAGATGTGGCACATATATACAATGGAATATTACTCAGCCATAAAAGGAAATGAAATTGTGTTATTTGTAGTGAGGTGGATGGACCTAGAGTCTGTCATACAGAGTGAAGTAAGTCAGAAAGAGAAAAACAAATATTGTATGCTAACACATATATAGGGAATCTAAGAAAAAAAAATGGTTCTGAAGAACCTAGGGACAGGATAGTATCAAAGACACAGATGTAGAGAATGGGCTTGAGGACATGGGGAGGAGGAAGGGTAAGCTGGGACAAAGTGAGAGAGTGGCATGGACATATATACACTACCAAACTTAAAATAGAGAGCTAGTGAGAAGCAGCCTCATAGCACAGGGAGATCAGCTCGGTGCTTTGTGTCCACCTATAGGGGTAGGATAGGAAGGGTGGGAGGGAGATGCAAGAGGGAAGAGATATGGGGATATATGTATATGTGTACCTGATTTACCTTGTTATACAGCAGAAACTAACACACCATAGTAAAGCAATTATACTCCAATAAAGATTAAAAAAAATGTGCTAAATATCTTATGGGACAGACTCCTGAGAGAATTGTGACAATATATTGTGTGTGGTCTTAAAAATTTTTTTAATCTTTTGAATTTTATATAAAAATTATATCCATTATAGTTTTATTTCACAATTTTTTATTACTGCCAAGGTGTAAGTAAAATGAAGGAAGGGATTTCTGTCTCTTTTGTCCAATGCTATGTCCTGTGCCTGTCATAAAGTAGGTGCTCATGAATATTGTTATGTGGATGAAATTAATGAGACTGAACTTTTTCTAGGAGCTTAAAGTTCATTTTATTATTTTCTATAAATGATTTTAGATACCTTAAACACATTCTTTCTTCAATAAAAATAAATGAAATGATTCAATATTTATTCAGCAGTAGAGAATCAAAAAATGACCAAGGCAAGTCCCAAACATCAGAGAGTTTTGTATTGTATTCTTAGGGAAGGAATCATTAATAAATATTTATAAAAGAAGGCAGCACTTGAGTATCTCATAGAATCATAAGAAACATAATCTACAAGTTTAGAAGAAAGACCACCTAATTCTAGTTACGGACTGAGTTAGGCTTCCCAAAATGGTTGGATTTCAAATGGGACTTGCAACGGTGACAAATTCAATAGGTTCACAAGTTGAACAAATTTTAGCAGGTTGAAAAGGCATGAAATTCTGACAGCGCAAGGCACTTTCAGGGAATAGAGTAACTTAGCTGAGCTATAAGGTATAAAGACAGAGTTAGTGGGACATGAGGCTGGAAAAAATGGTGGGGCATGACAAAGGAAATTACATTCTAATTAACCAGTTACTAGGGTGAGGATCATTAGTTGTCAGAAGATAACACTGGCCATAGGAATGAAATTCTGTCTATATTTATAAGGCATTGCCAACTTGATAGGCAAAACAATCACTCTAGTTATTGGAATAAGAAGTAAATATTCTTAGCTATAAATTTAGAGAAAAAGCATTGGCAAAAAAATGAGCTTTGAATAAGGAGGAATATCTTCCATTTTGGTGCCCCATTTTTTAATCATGTCCCAAATTCAAATGGAAGTGATGTCCTTACCATGACCCTTCAATTGCCTGTGCTTTAGTGCAAGCTTCTTGGAAAGTGTTTTCCCCAGCAACACAAGCTTAGGAAAAGTGTATGGATTGATGTATTACATTTGAATTCCACTTGCAACACAAGTTCTGTTTTTAAAGATGCACGGACAGAGTATGAAACATAATATCACCTTGTATTATAGAGGCCACTGATAGAATACGGCAGCTTTAACTCAAAATACTGCAGCTTTTGTTAAACTATGCTTCATACTTCACCTCATTTTGATATACAGGATGGAAATAAAATTATATGTCAGTATTAGAGTTTTGCATTAAATTGTAGATTTTTCTCTTTTTTTGCCCCTCCTTGCTCCTGCAAAGGAGATAGATTTGTAGAGGACAGCATTTTTCTCATTTGTG
The DNA here is from genome assembly GCF_951394435.1 of Stenella coeruleoalba. Classification (NCBI taxonomy): domain Eukaryota; kingdom Metazoa; phylum Chordata; class Mammalia; order Artiodactyla; family Delphinidae; genus Stenella; species Stenella coeruleoalba. The sequence goes on from NC_137164.1 coordinate 44,536,718, forward strand.
ACATATCTGCACAAATTCAATATATAATTTTCAGTACAAATATTGTTCCATGTGAGGAAAAAAATAATGCCCTGGGTTATTATTTCAACTTGCAAGGCTGGATGCTGTACTTTGATATTATTTATTTGAGTTTATGTAGCATATATTACTTGAAATTTGAAAGCTGCTTCATTAATTCTAACAGTCAGAGCATTCTAAGCTAAGAAAAGCTGTCCTTCCACTTAGTTGAATGCTCAAGTACAGAATTATTAAAAAACATCATGGGCACAAAATGCAGCAGTAAGCTGATTTGTGTGCACAAGAGGGCTGTTTGTCCTCAAAAGTACATTCTTAAATAAGAAGAGGGTTGGAAAGAAAAGGCAAACAGCACCTTGAAGTAAAAGAACAGGAGCAGATGTCCTTTAGCTGTGTGTTTTATTGATTTATAAACACTCACTTGAGCTCCCTCATCTTTGCAGAGTAATTTAGATATGGGAAAATATCTGTGAAATATATTGATTGTGTTATTGATTGAAAAGCCAATTGCTGTTGCACTCCTGTTTTACCATTTAAGTCCTGACACATTTTGACATATGAGCCAGCTGTGACTACTACCTCGATTCTGCAATAAGATAATGTGAAAGCTGTCATAACCACTTCTCTGTCAGCCTTGAAGATTTACAGCATGTCAGGGCTGCTATTTAGCCTGCTCTTTAACTACCTGAATAATGAGGATTTGTTAAAGCTTTCACTCTAGGATGCTCACTTGTGTGTGTTTGCATTGGGTGTGTCCATATATGCACACAAACCCTTACTCATGTCTGTTTCATTTAGTGAACTGATACTTGGTGAATTAAAAAAATAATAATAAGGAACTCATTTCTTGGTATCTCCATATTTAATATGCACATGGGAATGACTGAATCCATGAAAGTATTTTTCTCTTTTTCTTTGGAGAAATTTGATTTCAGAACATTTCTCAGAGTATTTTTCACTTGTTATGAATTGGGTTTGTATTCTGCAGCAATGAATGAATTTGGAAAGAATGGGGAAGATCCATTCCTTTCTATTTACAGATTTGTCTTTAAGATATTTATTGCATGAAAAAGGAAAATAATATATGCAAAATTTACTCAATATCCTTGATTTGAAAAGAAAAACAAAAACAAATTAGCTTCTCAACCTACATTTTAAAGCTCATAAAAATTCATATAAACATATCTCCACAGAGCACACTAAAAAAATCTACATTTTAGGACAGACCTCATTAGGTGATTGAAACTACAAATACTGTTTCCTGCTTCTAGTCACATAATCGTATACATAAGAAAAACTCCTCTAAATCACCCTTTTGATACATTTAGTCGATATGGATCTTTTCCAAATAAGGCTGTTTAAATGTATACTCTACATTATTAAAGTTGGTGTCCATAATATTCCTCTTACATTCTGATGCATCTTCTCATTGTCATACAATCTCTCTGATTAATTACAAGCAGCATGTTGATTTGTTCTCTTCTGGTTTATTTAAAAGCATCCTTCAATTTATATAAACCAATGTAACAGATCCATTGTAAGGGAGCAATGTTGATGTAAATAGCCTGGGAACAATGCTCCATATTATAAGGATGGACAGCAGATTACTGCTCTGGGAAATGAAAATGTTCATTTAACGGTATGAATGGCACACCATTCTGGCAAATGACTGACATATCAGCAGTGTTAAGCATTAGACTTGTGATTGATTTGGATCCAGCTTCGAAAAATCCAACATTTCTTTTCAATGTGCAGGCTTCCTATAATGTGGAATCTAACAGAAGTATATTTTAGAGCTTCAATATCATACTCTATAGCATATTTCACCTCCATATAAAATTGCAAGCAGATTTTATGTAAGTTAACACAATATCAAATAGATTCTGACAAGCTAAAATCTTTAGTCCAAAGACACATAAAATTGCTTTAGAATATGGCACCAGTAAAGGGGAGGTGACAGGTGGACAAACACACTAAGATGGCAGGATTATACACATTCTGCAATGCAGATCCAACTATGTACATATTCTGCAGTGTACAGAACTGAACTATGATGCTGGAGTAGCCATTCTTTCTGTAACTGCCCATTCTCACTCTCTACATTGGAGGCAGGATTAGAGTAAGGTTCATTCAGGAGAAGCTGTGTTCCAGGTTGTTCTTCAACCTTAGTGTGCAAAATGTTTGTCCAAGAAATGCATTGAATATGCATGTTCCTGGTCTCCCCAGTAGAGATTCTGATATTGTAGCTCTAGAATAAAGCAAAGGAACCTGGTTTTATTAAAAATAAACTTTTATATTTGAACTAATTTGACACATACAAAACTAGTAAAAATTGTGTAGAGTCCCATTATTTCCCTCATCCCAATTCTTCTAGTACTAACATTTTTGCATAAACTCAGTATAATTTTTAGTATTAGAAAATCACCATTGGCACAATATTATTAACCGATTTACAGACTTTGAGTTTCACTGATTTTTCTACTTGTGTCTTTTTCTGTTGCAGTTTCCCACACTGCATCTCATTATTTCTCCTTAGTCTTCTCCAGTCTGTATCAGCCCCTCAGGATCTGCTTTTAATTAATCACTTAGGTTTATCTGATATCAGTTGATTTGCAAAGAAAATTATGAGAAGCACTCATCGAGATGGTCACTTATGTTCATAAATCTGCTGCAAACATTAGCTGTTAAATATTTTAAAGGGGACTATATTAAAGAATTTGAAAACTAAAATATAGCCATGAATAAAAAAATCACGTTCCACCCTCAAGACTGTTCTATGACTTTAGTAGTTTTTTTTTTTTTCAATATTATTTAACTTGTTTTGTAGTTGTTTTCACATGTATCCCATACTGGCCCTTCAGTTCAGCCAACTGTCATTTCTTAGACCCTTGCCACTCAAAGTTGGTCTGTATCACCTGGGAGCTTGTTAGAACTGCAGAATCTCAAGCCTTACCCCAAGCTCCAGGCTACAAAATCATAATCTACATTTTGACTAGATCTATAGGTGACCTGCTTGCCCAAAAATGTTTGAGAAGAATTTGAGGATCTTTGTCTGTCACACCCAGAGGCTGAGAGGGGAAATCTCCTGGAGTCCCTCTGCATCACTACTAATTCTCAACCTACTGATACTATTATTTCTATGAATTGGTTACAGTTGCCTCAGATAATTATAAGTTCCTTTTTCTTATGCTTGGTATAAATCCTACAATATAGTTCTATTTGAGACCTGATTTGTATTCCACATGTCCATCAGACTCACTGAGTGGGCTGTCATGCTGGACTGTATTCCACTGATATTACATTTCTGAATTGCAGACATATTTGATGCACTATTCCAACATTTCATGAGATGGCTTATTCAGGTGGTTCATGTAAAATTGATTTTGTACAAAACATTTTGTGCACTTTGCCTGGATCTCTGTGCTCTAGTCCTGTGCACATCTCTCAAAATTAGCACTGACTTTCTGGATGAGCTTGGGCAAATAATTATCCTTTCTGCTTCTTATTTTCCAGCTGTTATATGGAGAGCCTAACATTGCCACAGAATATTAGCTCTCAAGAGGATCTTAGATATTACTGAGTTCTTATCACAAATTTAACATGTAGAAAATTAAGACACAGTAAGAGTGTGTCTTGTATAAGGTCCACAATCCAACACTAGGAAGAAAAACAAAGTCACATCTCAGGTCTTGTGACTGTAGCTCTGAGTTTTTTCCATAGTACATGTCCTCGAATATAATGCATCATCACTACCCTTTCCATATTTTCTCAGAGTGAAAGTGATCCCTTTTTCTTTCCAAAGCTTTCCCTTTGACTTTACTTGAGATTCCCACCACTCCAACTTTGATCTCTTCATGTCTTTCTGCATCCACACACATCAAAGTTTTTTTTCATTTAATAAATGACAACAACCATAATAAATCAAAAATACTTTCTACTACTTATCATTCATATTTCTGTATTTTCCACTTATCCACAAATCCCTTGAATATCTCTGCTTCCTCAATATCCAATTACTTTTCATTCCATCTTCTTCTGCCTTCTTCTTTAAATCATTTACTGACCCATCACTAATTGATATCATTGATAACCTGAACATTTATAAATTCAAAGGCCATTGTCCACTCTTCATCCTTCTTCACCTCTCCAAAGCGACTAAACTCTTAACCACATCCTATTTCTCAAAACTATGATCTCCTTGGCTTTTCTAGCACCTCTCTTTCCTTGGTTCTCTGATCTTTCCATTGTTCTTTCACACTGGCTCATTATTCTCTATCCACTTTTAAAATGTCCTGATCCACTTGGCTATATTATTTGTTGTCTTATATGCTACTTGTGATACTCTTCCAAGGTGATTATCTTAGTCTATATGCCAGGGATCGATTTATTAGTATTTGGTTCTTTTACCCTTTTTGTCTGCTCAGTGAAATGGATTTGACCCCTTAAATATTTCTCTTGCAGTGCTCAGTAGCCAGGCTCTTGCAACACAGGTGTTTTCTCCAGTGTCCAGCTTCTACAGGACACTCAACTTTCCCAGGGCCCGGTGCCTGTAGTATGTGCTTTTGTGTGGCACCAGGCTCCCACTGTGCACACAGATTCTTCAGCACCAAGTTTCCACAGCATCAGTATCTTCTGCGGTGTCTTGTGATGCATGGTGGCCAGCAGGACTCATCGGCCAGGGACTTATCCCAGTAACCCTCTTGGGTGTTTTTATTTTGGGGTACCACTGATGAGATACTTCCTTGTAAAAAATTTCCCCAGCAGCCTAGAGGGCAGATTTCTGGAATGTTCTTATGGTGTGACACCACAGCAACTTCTCTGCCATTAGTTGAGGCAAGGCTGTGCTCTCTCCAACAAAACCTTGCTCTCGGCCTGGGAGAACTCCCTTGGTTTCTCTATCTCAGCCCCATAGGGAGTGGCTCCCTTCCCTTTATATCTGCTATTTCTATATTTTTTAGAATTCTCTTTACCTCTTCCTCATCAATTCTTTATTACTGTAAGCTCCTGTAATAATTGATAATTATTCATATTACACTTTACCTGTTCAAACTACTGAGTGACTTCTGTCTCCTGTTTGGTCTCAGAAATGATACAGCTTCCCCAGTGTGATATAGTCTAGTTTCCCCAGAGAGAAGTGCCTTAGATAAAGTCTTAATGTTACTATTCTATTAGAACATAGAATCCTAAGGAAGCAAGAATGAGTTAAAAGAAAAATGAGATAAAGCAGGAAGGAGAAACAGGATGAAGGGTTTCTAACTAAGATGGAGGTACCCACTGTTGCCAAACATAATTGATTGATGGATTACATTGGGCCATGTTCTGAGAGTCTGTATGAACTAATGGAAGTCCATTTTGAGGAAAAAGGGGAAATAATTTACCTGCTGGCTCTTGACTTCCATTGATCACAGTTTCACTCCCCAGCATATTAAATTCCCTCTACTTCTAATCTGTGCATGCAAAGATGCCAAGAAGATCTCTCGCATGCCTCATACCATATGAGCAAAATGGGTGCCTTGAGGCAAAAGGGAAAAGATACAAGGTATGGGCATGCGACGCATCTGCGCAAAGGTGGTCAGAGTCCATGCAGCACTGGTCCCTACAGTGGTGGCTTGCGTGGCAATGATGGTAAGTAGCTGAGGGTCCCAGAGACAGATAAGAATAGAATATATGAGGAGGCACCCAAAATATACCCAACACAGGATCTTATCCGTATCATAAACTACATGCCATATGCAGATGTGTCTCAAGTGTCTATCTCCAGCCATACTTTTCCTCCTGAGAACCATGCTCTAAGTCCAATGCTTAATCAACATAACTGCATATCTTACAAGTGCCTTAAATTGAGTATATGCAAAACTGAATCCAATTTAATATTGTTAAACCAAACTCTGCCTAATGTTCTCTCTAGTCAAGAGGGTCAGCTTTCATTTTTATCTTCTTCCAAGACGGAAACTTGGATTATCTCTTGCATCTTGCCCACTCTCTCACTGGCTGAAATTTAAGTACTCAACACATTGTTTCACATTTTTTCTTTAGAGATGTCTCTCAAATCTGGCTTCTCTTCTGTTCTTCACTGTCATGGTCTTATTCCAAGTCCGTCCTTATCATTCTCTCAAATTAGTGCAGCAGTCTCTTGTCAGAGCACCTCTCTAATACCTTCAACATGATAATTCTCTTTTAAAAAAATGATTCTGTTATTTCCTTATATTAAAACCACCCTGCATGTCCATTGGCTACAAAATAAAATCCAAATTCCTGAGTTTGGCATACAAAGTCATTCACAGTGGGCACCCAATTGTCCATCCCTAACACCACAATTTCCACTCATTCTACACTTGGCCCATGCTCTTCTCATGTCCTAAGCTCCCATGCTTCCACTTTACAGAAGTTTGCAACCTATCACAGCATTTCCAAAATTTTCATGTTCCAGGATTTAACACAAATGTCTTTCCTAGTGCTTAGAATGGAAAAATCTATAATTCTCATAAAACTCAGGTCAAATGTCACCTCTTCGGTAAGTTTCCTAGAAGTAATTAACTGTTCTTTTCTCTAAGCGGGTCCCACAGCACATTTCCTTTTCATTCTAAAAGTATTTATCATATTTTATTACAAGTTATTTGTTTTCACACCTGTATTACCCACCATATTATGCTTTTCTCTAGTGCTAGGACCATGTATTATTCATTCTTGCCTCTCCAACACTCAGCATAGCACTTGTGCATAAACCACCCAATAAATGCATGTTGAGTTGAATTTAAATGAAATCAGAGGTGTAAAAGTATATATGTATAGTATTGTTACCACCAAAGCAGCATTTCACTATAGCATGATGTGTATCTATTTTTAAACTTATAAAGATTCTGTGTTGATGCCACAGACACATTGTCAGCCATCCAAAAAGCAGCAGAGCTTTTTGCCAATGAGCAACAGCAGTGTATGTTGACAGTTTATTTCAGTACATTATATGGCACTCAACCAAAATTGAACAGTAAGAAAAGGTGGAAAGAAAATGACTATTTTCTAGGTCTCCATCACTGCATGTAGGACTAGATGGATTTCATGATGTTCCTGTGCCTTGGTTTGCATCAGCCTTATGTGTAAATCAAATTGATCATCCTAAGTTGTTTGGCCCAGGACTGTCATTCTAAGGCCTACAGTCATGCAGTGCTATGTTACACTCTATTATTATATACCACATCACAGCATACTGTATCCATTACAGTCATCTCATGTGGAATTACCTCTTACAGAAGGATGGAACACACCCTAAATTATAATGGCCTCATCACTTGTACTAGCTTTAGTAGAAGAAGCCCTTTGAGCAACCATGTTATTACCTCTGGTATGATTAGAGAAAAGGTAGTAATTCATTCTAAGATGAAAATGCTTTCCTAGAAAAAAAATCTCAATATTTTAAGATATTTAAGATTAGCTTTACGATTTACAGAACTATGTTCAGAAGTTTTCCTCTTAGAATGATATGATTTTATGTATGATGCTAGAGTAGAAGTTGACTTTCAGACTGATTTGTGAGCCAAGAGACTTGATTCATCAGATCATTGTACTTTTTATAAAGATACAAAATTTCTTGTTTTTCTAGAAGTTTTGTATTTTCCTGGTCCAAAAATTATATGTTGAATCTGTCCAGTTATTTGGACCCAGTATCCTCTGCACACAGACTGGAGAAATTTTTCTCAGTTCTATCAGGAATAATTGTGCTTCCTCATCTATTGGCTTATTTTTTGTTATAGACTATGTAAACAATACAGATGCTCATTTTTCTTTCTTTGCTTTGGCTGGACAAAACTTAGAGTGAAATTTGTGGCCTGTATTTAGCAAATGCATAAGTCTTTGTACATTGAATATTTTAAATCAACCCTCATCACAAATTCACCTTAATTTCTTACCCTTTTCCCTACCCTCTATCTTCACTTAATTCAACTTTCTTTTTTTTTTTTTTTTTTTTTTTTTTTTTTGCGGTACGTGGGCCTCTCACTGTTGTGGCCTCTCCCGTTGAGGAGCACAGGCTCCAGATGCGCAGGCCCAGCGGCCATGGCTCACAGGCCCAGCCGCTCCGCGGCATGTGGGATCTTTCCGGACCGGGGCACGAACCCGCGTCCCCTGCATCGGCAGGCGGACTCTCAACCACTGCGCCACCAGGGAAGCCCCCAACTTTCTTTTTTAGCATTCCAAAGCACCTATCTTTTTAAGACTGGGTTGATTCATTTTTAGGAACAAAGTGGAGCATTAATAAATAAATACAGAAATAAAACTATTCCTTTCAATGAATTGTATAATTTTTATTCTTTGTCCCTGGCTAACTCTTTGCTGGGCTTCATATATCAGCAGAACTAAGTAATAGAAACATCAAATATTCTACTTCAATACCTCTTAATGTATCAGCATAACCTGAGAAAATATCTCTTTAAAATTTTAAATAATTATTCCTATGTCCCACACCCGAGAATTCTGACTCCAGTCTAGCATGGGCCCATTTAGCTGTATTTTTTGGACATCTTCACAGATGAATATGACATATAGTCCCATTTTACAAAAAAAGAATATCTGGAGAAAATAGGATCAATCATCTCTTCAAAGTGAAAAAGAAGGGGGGTAGGGCTTCCCTGGTGGCGCAGTGGTTGAGAGTCTGCCTGCTGATGCAAGGGACACGGGTTCATCCCCGATCTGGGAAGATCCCACATGCCGCGGAGCGGCTGGGCCCGTGAGCCATGGCCGCTGAGCCTACGCGTCCGGAGCCTGTGCTCCGCAATGGGAGAGGCCACACCAGTGAGAGGCCCGCGTACCGAAAAAAAAAAAAAAAAAGAGGGATGTAAACTTGTTTATGTATATTTATGATAGATATAAACTTGTTTATGTATATTTATGATAGATAGATAGACAGATAGATAGTAGATAGGAAGTTTTTTAACAAAGTAAGAAAGGAGAGTAAAAAGGAAACAACATAGAAGGTAGAGAAAATACATTAATTTAAATCACATATGAATCTGGTAGAAATAGTATGCTAGAAACACATTAGGTTTGTGATGTAGTTTCAAAGATTACTGAAAAACAATAATTTCTCCTCTCTATTTTCAGGCCATCAAGATTGGTCAGTAAATATCATGTTTAAGCATTTGTCATATGTTAAGGAACATAAGTATTTTATAACCTGTACCTCATTTTATCCTAGGATACCCCTTTGAGCTAAATATGATCATCACCATTTTTTAGGTTGCAAATTGATATCTATTTAGGTAGAACATCTGGCCACAGTTACACAAGCATAGGTTTGGAAGTGATGGAGGCTGGATGTAAATCCACATCATTTTACTCCCAATTCTGTATATTTGCTTTCCATGTTTCACTGTGCTCCTTCAATATATTTGTTTTTTCTCTGGATAGAATTCTGGATAATGCAAAATAAACACATTTATCCTTTCCTAACTTCAAATATATGGCAAGAGAAATGACTTAAATATTTATGATTTTGCAATGACTATTTCTTGAAGTTGGGAAAATCTAGATAAACACTAGACTATGAAAGAGGTCAGTGGCTGTTAAGGTTTTTCAGTTTTATATATTCTGAGATGTTATTTAAATAAAAGACATGGGTACTTTTTTGTGTGATTAATGGAGCATATGCCCAGATTCATTTGATCCTAGATTCATTAACCCCTGCTGCACTGATTTTTACTCAGTATTTCTAACAAAAGAGAATTACACTTTGAAAGCAATGATGCAGATAAGCTTACATTCTGTATAGTGAAATATCTCTTCTTGAGTTTGTTGGATTTTTTTCCCAAACGTCCTTTCTATGTGGGATGTAGTGTGAATTTAGTCTCACAAATTTTGTGCTAATTAGAGTTGGTTTGTTTTATTCTGAAAATATTTAACAAGGAAAAATCATATATCTAGACTATTCAATGTCATATGCATTTGGGAAAATTAGTTTGTAATCCTTTTAATCTACAGTTATCAGATATGATTATTTTTTAGAAACACAGTGGTTAATTTGGTTTATTAAATGTGGCAATACAATATCTTTAATTCTTTACTTACTTTTCTTTGCTAATTTTGAAATAAGTTGTTTATAATTTTGCAATCATTTTGGCAATGTGTACCTTTTCAGTACTGTGTTCAAACTAAAAAACAACAGCAATAGCAACTCAACTTTGTAAAGTCTTTAATGTTAAAACTAAAACTATGCACAGAGTGTATTTGGATTGACTAGGTCCAAGATTTTCAATTCTACTCAGGCAGCTTTCCTTGAACTAGTGGGGTGATTTTACTGTCAACTTTGGGCTGTCTGGGCACACTCACTTTCAACAGGAAATCAAATGAGATTTGAATTTCATAATTTATGTTGGGTCTCTGCATGTTCCAGTTGTGCTGGAAAGATCCTATAAAAGCCTAGCAAGATAACTTCATTGGAAGGGAATATGATACAGCCAAAGCTGACATTATAGATAATCACAACAAGTAACTAATACAAGATACCTTTTCCAGCTCCACATACCTCTCATTAAATGTAAACATGCTAACAGATTTTTGGACAGAATACTGTGGATACTTTCATTCATTAATCAAAACAGAGTATTTTATCATATTTACCAGTTTTAGAAAATGTGTGTCCTGAAGTCTAAACATATCTGTGAGTCTCCCTTCTCAACTCCAGCCACCAGTTAATTAAAATAGGTATAAGTTTTTGAGCACTCACCTGGGACCAAACATTGTGTTTTAAATACTCAACATACACTCTAACTTTCTTTCTAACTGTCCTGTGAACTAAGTGTGGTTTTCTCTGTTAAAGCAATGAGAAATCTGAGGCTCAGAGGGGTAAATCTACTTGCCCTAGGTGAAAGCGCTGATAAATCACAGAATCATGATTCCAACCCAGGCTTCAAATTCCAAAGCGCCCTCGATCACTGCTGTAATATTTCTCTCCTTCTCTGCTTCCCAAACAGAATCCTTTCTTTGTCAATAGATTTGTTAGAGGACAGCACACTTGTATTTATGCATCCTTCTTTCTATTTATATTATTGATGAAATATTTTAAGAATTCCAAGTATTGCACATAAATCTGTTCTGGAGTTTAGAATGAGTTCATCCATTCTTGCTTGTTCCATTAGCAGAAAAGTAGGTTCGTTTTGAAGTCTTATGTTAATATTACCTTGAAATATGAAAGGTCTCTATTTCGCATATGGGTGTAGAAATCTATGGAAAAGGCAGTAATATCATTTTGGCAGTGTATCATCCTGAATCAGAAACTAAAGCATGCAAACTGAAATTGATTTGTAACAGGTACCTTATTAGAAGCAAACATCAAGAAAACTAGAATCAATGTTGAAACAAAAATTTGTCTTGTAAGCAATCCTGAGTGAAATGTGTTGACACAGCATCACATTCTGTAGCCCCACTTTTGCATGCTTTTCAAAGCACAGCTATCTCAGGCTGAGGGAGATGAATAATTGACTGATCACTGCATAATTCAACATAGTGTTGTAAAAATTCAAGGTCTGGCAAATTTGAAGCTTTTCTTTTTTATTGAGACGGAGGTTAAAGTTTCAATCAACCTTGAAGAAACATTTAAATAACACAAGGATATATGATTTATTAAAGTGCATATTATTCTTTCTTATATTCCCTCCTTCTTCATTAAGCTACCTCACATAATGCACATATAAAGTTAAAAGACTATCTATGAAGTTTAGTGGAGTTTCAGCCTGTAGAGACTTCAAAAGCACTAACATAATCAATGTCTAAACACACTTATCAAGCAAATAAGCTCAAATACGTTACCTTTTATCTATCCCATTATATTTCTTTCATATTTTTATACACAAACTATTTTATAAATTTAATATGAAAAGGGGAAAGCAAAATTATTGTAAAATATGCTGACAATTTTATCCAATATATTATAAAATTTCCACAAAAGAAAAAAAATAGCATGTGGAGTAATTTTTCATTCAATTGATTTTCCTATAAATATTTTTTTATTATCTATTATGTTTCAGGCACTCTCTTCAAAACCAGAATACACTTGGAAAAGGTAAAAACAGATGCTTTGTCAAGGAGAAAATGATAAGCTTTGACAGGGAAGTACAGAAAAATGAAAAAGCTGTTTTTGTTCAATTAAGTGCAAGGTATGGAACGAATTAGCGTATTACTTTAAAATGTTATTATTGTATTTAGTTTCAAATAAAGAATGCATTTTTAATTTTTAAGATTATAAAAATTCCCCCATTTAGTTTTTCTAAAAATATTAGAAAAAAATTCCTCCACATTACATTCCATATTAATGTATAATAATTACTTTATTCTATTGGCAATATTATAGATATTCTCAGAAATGTTTAGGGCATTGTTAACCTTTGGATATTTCTGTATATATAAATAAACATGTGCTTTGTACAGAAGTTTGGTTTTGGTACAAGATTTTTCCAATAAGTGAAAGGTGTGTTTTGCTAAGCTATGTCTATTTAGGAAGTTGGTTTTATTTATTATTTTTTTTAATCATACTCAGTGTATACTTAGAGAAAACAGGATGAGTGGCAAGTTGTGTATGAACAGGTGTGATTGACTTTGCATTACAAATAGGCTTTATCATAAAATAACATAAACTCCAATCTAAAGTACTTGAGAAAATTTAGTTCAATCCTATCTACTTAAGTAGAGTAAGAAGTTCATCATAATTCTACTAACAAAATTCTACATACAAAATTGTGTATGATATAACCACTATAACATATGAAATAAACAGAAACCATGCATGTCCTCTTTGAAAATCTGATAGCCTCACTGGAAAGTAAAATGTTAATATGTAAAACAATTAACTAATATATGAGAATTTAATATATTTTTTCCTGTCTAAATAATTTCCCAAATCCAAAATGAACAGAGCATGACATGGGGCCAAAGATGAATTTTAAAATAAATGAAAAAAACAGCTCAATAAATTGCCATGTTTTGAAGAATGATTTGGGAGACAAGATACTGCTACTGATAATCATGAATCTTTTAAAATATCATCATATACTTAAGCCCAAAACTGAAACACTCCTCTTTACCTAATGTAACATAAATTCTGGAAATCCTTTGAACATCATAAGATCTAAATCAGGAAGTCACATACTTGGGACACTATTTTTCAACTTCTTTAGTGATATAGATTACCCAGAATCACATAAAACTTTTTTGTCCTGAATTTTACTTAGCAGTTCCTTGGGCTGTCTAATGAACTAAAAGAATTCTCATTATTGTTAAGTGCACAGGACTATAGGCTGCATGGCACACACTGTTGATTTGATACCCTTTATGATGACAGTCTATGGTTCACCAGCTTGGTTAAACAGCACATCAGAAGCAGTGATGGGTGATCAATCTCATTCCCCATAGCATTGCTCCCCAAAGAGTCATTATTAAGAATAAAATGAGGAAAGGCTAGCAGAGGCAATCATTGGGTCTATAGCTTTAAAAAAAAATCTAAGGAATAAATGAATAAGAGTCTCAGGAAAATGCATGTTTAAAACCTTGTTACAAAGGGAAGCAAAGGGACTGAATAATATCTTGGAAATGGCAATTTTATTTTCATCCTTACTAGTATACATCAGTGTCAAATACTAAATAGGTGCATATTATGTAAGGATATTTAGATGGAACTTATATTTCATTTCCATATTCATTTGTAGGAATTAATTAAAAAAGCATACAAGGTATCAGAATCTTGACCTCATGACCAATAGTCAATACCTATAAATTGGTTTAAACTGAAAACTAAGTTTTTGACAATAAATTTTATTCTTAAGAATAACATCTTATAGGAAATTCCCTTGTTGCAGTCCAGTGATTAGGACTTCGTGCTCTCACTGCCAAGAGGTTCAATCCCTGGTGGGGAAACTACATCCCACAAGCCGCTCAGCATGGCCAAAATAATAATTTAAAAAAAGAATAATATCAATAAATTTTTGCTCTGCTGTTTTATATTGAAGGATAGAAAATCAACAGTGCAACTAGAATAAAATTCATTTCTAAAATCTGAAGTTATTTCTAAAATGATTTAGTTGAAACAAATCTAATTTTAATTGCTTTCTTGTAGAATTATACAGATTGAGAATGTTTTTAAGCATACCTAATAAGGTATAGTAAACGGGACTAACTTTATTCCCATGTAAATTTCCCTTGTAGGAACTTGATTACATTGAAAGACAGAGAAAAATTAGTGGAGAACGTTGTAATTCAGAAAAATAAAATGTTATTTATAATAAAAAACTCACATTTATTAGTGCTTACAATGTTTCAGGTACCTGCTAAGAACTTTACATAGATTATCTCGTTTAATCTTTACAGTAATCCTGAAGTAGTTTCTATTACTCTTTTACATATGAGAAAACTGAGAAATAGAAAATTAGATAACTTGTCTGTCATTGTGTGTTAAGTGTTGGAAATAAGAAAGTTTAACTTCAGGTTCCACCTTATTAATTACTATGTATTCTTACTACATATAAAATATTGCTTCAAAATTTTAAAAAATTGATGTTATTTCCAGGCGTCATTTTTTTTAATCTTATGGAGGAAAATACTCTCTATTTGATAAATGAAAGACATAACTGAAAAAGTGATGTTAAATGTACCCATTGTTTTGTTTACCCAATGGTTTGTGAGTCAAGTTAGTTACTCTCAAGAGCAAGTTACAGAAAACCTTATCAAAGAGTTTTCCAAATTGTCTACAAATAGTTAGAAAATGAGAGTGTTTCTGATTAAAAAAACACCTCATAGAGCTGGTTCCACGATTAGATTAATTCAACAGCTCAATGATATCATCCATATTACTCATCTGCCAAACTCATCATAACCCTCTTACATTCACAGGATGGATGTTGAAATTCCAGATATCACACCCAGACAGAGTAATGTACAGTAGAAAAAGAGAAACCTTTTCAAAGAGAATTCTGAAACTTCCCTCCTGTCTCCTTGAGCAGAATTTTTTAATATATCCATTTCTAAACCAATTTCAAGCAAGGAGAATATAAATGTCATGATCAGCTAGACCAAATATGATTCAGCTCCAGCTCAATGAGACCACCTCTCCTGAAGGATGTGGCCACATTGAGACAGGTGGATTCCTGAATTAAGTTAGGCTACTTTGCAAGGGAGAATAGTGGGGAGGAGAAAATAGTTGCTATCTAAGCATTAAAAAAAATAACAGTGGCATCACTCCAACTTAAGAACAAGTATAAAGCTGAAAAATCAACAAATCTTCTTAGATCTATCAGAGAAATGAAGTCATAGGGCAAATGGCTGCTCCCCAAATTGGAAATACCAACAGGTGAATACAGAAAATCACAAATTTTTGAATCAGAAACCCATAAGAAGAAACCTCTGTGGAAAACAGTGCTGGGTAGGAAAACCTGAATTGTAATTGATGAATTGCTGGAGGCTTAATGTAGACAAGCCTGAGAGGTAAAAACTCCAGGGTTCACAGTTATGGTGAGAACACACACTTGGAGTATTACCTTCAGGAGCTTGACCAAGTTCTTAAAGTGAATACCAGAAAAATGTACGCTCTTACTTCTGGTGGATGGGGTGGGGGAGATACCATTTTGAAATATGTCACAGCTTTCTGTCTTTCTTAATAAGATCTGCCCTCAAGAGGAAGTATTTTACCAGAGCCTATACTATTGGGGTTTCTTTCAGAGCCTAATCAACCTAAGGGAAGAAAAATACCCAACTCCATTTCACTCTAGATTTCTTATCCCAGGTAAGTGGGGAAGGGATGAAATGAGAAGGACTGGTGAAGTTCAGAGTCCAGAGGAAAACTCTCACTGAAAGACTGAGAACTAATTATAGATTTATAGAATGCTCCCATTCCCCACCTACACCTTACCCCTAAAGGTCTGTTTACTGTAGTTCCTTTTACCTAGGAGATCATGTCTGTCTATCAAGAAAAAATTATAAGGCATACTTAAAGACAAAGAAACAGTTTGAAGAGACAGAGCAAGCATCAGACCAGACTAAGATCTAACAGGGATGTTGGAATTATCAGACTGGTAATTCAAAACAGTGATTAATATGTTATAGGCTCTAATGAATAAAATCTACAGCATATAAGAATAGAAAGGCAATGTAAACAGAGAGATGGAAATACTAAGAAAGAAAAGAAACATAAATTCTAGAGATAAAGAATGCTCTAACTAAAATGAAAAATGCTCCTTAGTAGACTGGACACAACTCAGGAAAGTATCTCTAAGCTTGAGGATATCTCAATAGAAACTTCCAAAATTGATAAAGACTGGAAAATAAAAAAAAGCAAAACAGAATATCCAAAAACTGTGGGACAACTTCAAATAATGAGAATGCCATAAAAAGAAGAAAGAAGGTAAAGAGTTAAAAAAAAAAAAGAAGATTTGAAGGAATAATATTTTTGAATATTTGAAGCAATAATATTTGAAGTAAAACTGTAGAAAAAAGATAAATAAAGAATATTGAAAGAAGGTAGAGGTGTGTGTGGGGGGATCACCTTCTCTAAAGAGGAGTGAAGATAAGAATTACATCTAACTTCTCCTGAGAAATCATGCAAGCAAGAAGAGAGTACAGTGAAATATTTAGTCTTGAGGGAAAAAAACACCAACCTAGAATTCTGTGCCCTGCAAAATTATCCTCCAAAATTGAAGAAGAAATAAACACTTTCTCAGACAAACAAAAGTTGAGGGAATATGTTACCAGTAGACCACATTGTTAGAAATGTTAAAATAAGTTCTTTAGAGAAGGAAAATTATATAAGTCAGAAATTTGGATCTATATAAAGTAAGGAAGAACGTCAAAGAGGATCTAAGTAAAAGTAAAATAAAAACTTTCATTTTTCTTATTTTCAATTGATCTAACAGATAATAGCTTGTTCAAAACAGTAATAGCAAATATGTATTCGATTATGTATGCTTATGTATAAGTGAAACAAATCACAGCAATGATAAAAGGAATAGGAAGGAGAAATTAGAATTATTTTGTTATCATAAGGTACATGGACTACCTGTAAAGCAATATAGTGTTAATTGAATGTGAACTCCGATTAACTGTAAATATATATTGCAACTCTAGGGCAATCACCTAAAAAGCAAAAGAAAACTATAGCTGATAGGCTAAGAAAGGAGAGAAAATGGAATCATGTAAAATGCTTAATTAAAACCACCAAAGGGTTTGCAAGTCAAATTTAACAACACTCAAAAGGATCATATACCATGATCAAGTGGGATTTATCCAGGGGTGCAAAGAGGTTTCAATATCCATAAAATAAATCAATGTGATACACAACATTAACAAATTGAAGAATAAAAATCATATGATTATCTCAATAGATGCAGAAAAGCTTTTGACAAAATTTAACAGTCATTTATGATAAAAACTCTTGACAAGGTTCGTATGAAGGGAACATACCTCAACATAATAAAGTCCATATGTGACAAACCTAGAGCCAACATTATTCTCAATGGCAAAAAAGCTGAAAGTATTTCCTTTAAGATTAGGAATGAAATAAGAATGCCCACTCCCATCACTTTTATTCAAGATAATATTAGAAGTCCTAGCCACAGCAATCAGACAAGAAAAAGAAATTTTAAAAATCCAAGTTTGAAAGGAAGAAGTAAAACTGTCAGTGTTTGCAGAAGACATGATACTATGCATAGAAAATCCTGAACTCCACCAAAAAACCATTAGAACAAATAAATGAATTCAGTAGTTACAGAACACAAAATTAATATACAGAATTTCTGTATACTAACAATGAACTACCAGAAAGAGAACTTAAGAAAACAATATCATTTATAATTGCATCAAAAAGAATAAAATAGCTAGGAATAAATCTGACCATGGAGGTAAAAGACTTGTACTCAGAAAATTGTAAGACATTGATGAAAGAAATTAAAGAACACAACAGATGGAAGGATATGCAGTGCTCATGGATTAGAATTAACATTGTTAAAATGACCACACTGCCCAAAGCAATCTACAGATTCAACACAAGCCCTATCAAAATACCAATGGCATTTTTCACAGACCTAGGACAAACAATTGTAAAATTTGTATGGAAACACAAAAGACCCCAAATAGTCAAAACCATCTTGAGAAAGAATAGAGCTGAAAGTAGCATGCTTCTTGATATCAAACTATACTGCAAAGCTACAGTAATCAAAAAAAATGTGGTACAGCACAAAAAGAGACACATAGATAAATGGAACAGAATAAAAAGCCCAGAAATAAATCCATCCACATATAGTCAATTGATCTATGACAAAGGAGGCAAGAATATACAAAGAGGGAAAGATAGTCTCTTTAATAAATGGTGCTGGGAAAATTGGACTGCTGTATTCAAAAGAATCAAATTAGACTACTTTCTCAAATCATACACAAAAATAAACTCAAAATGGATTAAAGACTTAAATGTTAAGGCCTGAAACCATAAAGCTCCTAGAAGAAAATATAGGCAGTATGCTCTTTGACATCAGTCTAGCAATATTTCTTTTGAATAGGTCTCCTCAGGCAAATGAAAAAAAGGAAAAATAAACAAATGGGACAGCATCAAACTAAAATGCACAGAGAAGGAAACTATTCAGCAAAATGAAAGAGCAGCCTACTAACTGGCAGAAGATATTCGCAAACAATATATATGTTAAGGGGTTAATATCCAAAATATACAAATAATGCATACAACTCAACATCGAAAAAACAACCCCAATTTAAAAATGGGCAGAGGACCTAAATAGATGTTTTTCCGAAGAAAACTTACACATGGCCAACAGATACATGAAAAGATGCAGTAATCATCAGGAAGAAACAAATCAATACCATAGTGAGATACTACCTCACACCTATCAGAGTAGTTATCATCCAAAAGAAAACAAATAACAAGTGTTGTTGAGGATGTGGAGAAAAGGGAAGCTTCATGCAGTATTGATTGACCTGTAAATTGGCACAGCCCTGTGGAAGACAGTGTGGAGGTTTCTCAAAATTTAAAAATAGAACTGCCATATGACCCAACAATTGCACTTCTGGGTATTTATCTGAAGAAAACAGAAATACATAACCATTATTATCAGTGTTATAAACAGTTTTATTATCCTTTATAAATTTCATTATAATTTTGAAAAATATAACTTAATTTGTATTACTACACTTGGTTGCACAAGAAGTGTACTGAAAATTTTTATTACACTTGCTTTAAATTAGTCTCTACTTACTTTCACTTACTTTGAAACACTGGGGTGATGAATGAGACAAGCCTGCTATCTGCCTATGAAGATTATATGATTGCAACATGACAAGACTTTAAATACCTAAATGCACAGTTAATTACTGAATTGCCATTGTGAGAACTGCCATGATGCCATTGGGAGCTTATAGCTGAGGAATTGGATATAATCTCTGGATTCAGGGCCCTGATATTTAGGTAGAGCCATGAAGGGTTAGGAATAATTCACAGGGAGAAGGTATGCTAGAGGTTGATCCAGAAGTCAGCATGCATGAAACCCTTCAGGGGAGATTAATGAAACTAACATGCTGAAAATGTAGAATCCTCACAAAAAAGAAATAGTGTTAAGAGACAAGCCTGGAAAGGCTGAAAGAATGACATCAAAGAGTCCTATGCAGCATGATGAGAAACTTGGTTGCTATCCTACAAACAACAGCAATTTATTAAACTTTTTTTTTAAACAGTAATATGACATATTCATCAATGAATACTGACTTCTGTGTGAAGACTAATTTGAAGTGATCCAAGTCCATGTAGGATGATATTATGGTAGTTCTTCTGAGGGATAATAGTGTTTTGGACTAAGATTTTAAAAGGTATAGGAAAATATCAAAGAAAAATCAGCAGGATTTGTTGATTATCTGTGAAATATCGATGTACAGTATGGAAAAGTTATGCCTTACTCCCTTTGAGAAGAAGAATTAGATCCTTACTGATGCTTGAACAAACTTCAGTCTTCCCACTGTATGGCTGTAACACTTCTGAAAACCATTATACCTCATCTCTTTGCAGCTGAAGCACCCCAAACATCCCACACCCATGTCACAAAGAATCCACTGACAAAGTACGCAGTGCACTGAGAATTTGCTAAAATGAGGAGAGCGAAGTCTTTTCAAATTTTGGCTAATCTAAGAAGTCTCAAAATTTCTAAGACATATGGATAATTAAACTAATAACTTCATATTATCAATATGTCTAGTCAAAACCCAACATGTCTATCTAGTTTGATATTTATAGTATGCCCCATTGTATGTGTCAGTTACGTTCACCTTAAAAATTCTAAGAAAAATGGAATAGATTCATACAAAGTAATAAAATAGTAATAAAGATAATAGAAGAAACTAATAAAATAATACACAAAGATATAATATTGAGGGTCAAGAGAGTCAAAAGTCAGTTGCTTAAAAAGTCTAATGAAATGGATAAACTTCTGGAAACACTGATCAAGAAGAAAATAGAACCAAGGCACAAGCAAGCAATATTCATAATGAAAGGGAGAATGAGTGTAGATCAGAAGAGACTAAACAATGCTTCTCAAAACTGAATGTGCTTATAAATAACTTGAGGGTGATATTAGTGTGCTAGGGCTGTCATGACAAAATATCACAGACTGGGAGGCTTAAACAACAGAAATTTGTTTTCTCACATCTCTGGAAGCTAAACATCCAACATAAAGGCACTGGCAGCTTTGATTCCTCCTGAGGCCTCTCTCCTTGGCTTGTGGACAGCCACCTTCCCCTGTGTCCTCACATGGGCTCTCTCTGTGCTCAGGCAAGCCCCATGTCTCTACTTCTCCTTATAAGGCCCCTGCCTATATTTAATTAGAGCCCACTTGTATGACCTCATTTAACCTAATTACCTCTACAAAGGCCCTATCTCCAATTACTGTAGTATTCTGGGGTATTGAGGATTAAGACTTCAATATGTTAATTTAGGGGACACAATTCTACCTGCAACAGGGACATCGTTAAGTAGATCTGGGGTGGGACCTGAGGATGTGCATTTCTGTAACACTCTCAGGTGATGCTAACGCTGCAGAACACACCTTGACCAACAAGGAATTAAAAGGATAAAAAAAATATTTTGAATAACTTTAAGCCAATATAGTGAAAATTTTAGATGGAAAAAGAAATTACTAGAAAAATACACACTAACAAGCATGATTCAAGAAAAAACTAAGTCCTAAATGATGTTATAACTGTGGAAAATTTCAATTGATATTTAAAAATTTGTCAACAGAGAAAATGTTGGACCCACATAGCTTTACAGATGAGTACTGTCAAACACTCAAAAGGAGAGAATTAGAATCCTATAAAAACATTTCATAGAATCCTATAGAAAAGAGAGGTAGTATTCCCCAACTAGTTTCATGAGGCTAGTACAAACTTGAAACCATAACCAGGTGAGGACAGCATAAGAAAGAAAACCTACAATCTAATTTCACTCACAAATATAGATGCTTAGTCATATATTAAATATTAGCCACACAAACCCAACAATATATAAAAGGAATAATATATCTTTTTCCCAGTTGAATTTATTCCAGGCACACAAATATTTTTTATCATAAAAAATGTATTTTTAAATCAGGCACATAAACTGATTAAAAAGAAAATCTTAATGCTCATCTCCAAAGAGGCAGAAAAGTAATTTGATAAAATTCAAAACCTGTTCATGAAAAATTTTCTTAGAAAATTATGGAACAAAGAGTGATTCAGTAAGTCTGGGGTCATGCATGAGAATTTACATTTGTAACAAATTTCCAGGTGATGCCAATGTCTCTGGTCACGAGATAACTCTCTGGGACCAGGGGTTCATGGTTCAATAAGGCCTGTGTTGTCATTCAGTCCTCTCTGGGTTTAAAAATTCTGTACAGTCATTTCATGAGACTAGAATAAAAAGAGAGGTTAACACTCGTGTTTGTGTGTATTTATTTTTTCAGAAAGTTCCCAGAAGCTGGCTCACATGATATATCTTTGAGTGTAGTTCTGATAAACTCCTTCACCCAGCTGTAGCCATCAGGTCTACCAATATTCCTAATAGGTTCTATGGAGTTCATCCTTTGCACAATTGATCCTGGTTGGATTGATCGGGGTACAGAGCAGGCCAATCCAAATGACTGAGTAATACAATGCAAGGTTATGCTCAAAACACTCCTTCCTTTATATCAGCGGTACTCAACCAGTGATGAGTTTACCCCAGGGTACAACTAGCAATGTCTAGAGGCATTTTTGGTTGTCATAACTGGGGGTAGGGGGGAAGGCAGGGAGTGGAATTGATATCTAGCGGTAAATATCCTGCTGCTAAACATCCTACAATGCACAGGATAGCTCCTGCCAACCATCAATCAGTTGATTTTCCCCCCACTTCTTTCTTTCTCGTCTGTCTCTCTCCTTCCTCCACCCCCACCATCGTTTATAGTAAATTTCATCTTAGGAGATTCTTCACGTAATCGTGCAAATATACTTACCACGCTGGCTCCTCCAAATATTTCCAGCATGTCTGAATTGAGAAATATAGCAGCACTTCATCTTTAAGTTTCTTGATAATGTGGGTCTTATTAGTTGTCTACGGTTCCAAAGACAGTGAGGGCAACTCAAGACTAACAAAAACAATGCCACACAAGAATATAGAGAAGCAGTGACTCATGTGATCACGTCATGTTGAACTGAAGGGTACATTAAATTTATGGTCACACTTTCTGCTTGCTCTTTCCCAAAAGTTTGTTTGAGATTCTCCTTGGCACCTGATAATACCTTTTATTTAGAAAGAAACATTTTGAATACTACTTGATTTATTGCCTTAAAAAATAAGGCTTTTATATAAGCTGTATTAATGATTATGCTATTGCATTTTAGACATTTTAGACAAACATATACCAAGGGAAAATATTTCAAGGACAGAAGGTAGATTAAATAATATAGAAATAATATAAGATTAGACACTTATGAATAATTTCTAAGTGATGTGACTAAGTTCCCTAAATTCAGATAAACTGAAACTGCTTTTTTAATACAACTCTTTATAAGTATTCATATGCTGTGAATTAAGAACGTTATTCTTAATATGCATCAATTATACAGAGTCTTCATTTATCAGACGGAATTTTCTTTAAAAAATAAACAAAGAAAACCTTTCTGACTTTATTATGCAAAAGCCATCAGACATTGTCAAACTAAGACAATCATCTTGATTATTTTTGGTTGTTTGGAGGATAAGTAAAATCCACCCAGACTTAAAAGTAGCTCTTGGGAGGCAAGCAATTTGGTTTTGTAATGAGGTGTGCTTTCTCAGAAGGTGATTACAATGGAGTCCAAGGGGATAGGGATGAAAGCTTTAGTATATTACCTTTTATTTCTTAAAGTCTTTTATATCAGAAAGCTCTGGAAATGTGGTCAAATAGTCTTTGGGGGTTGAAGTATCCTCCAGTGAGCTGCTTTGATACCAACAGGACTACATGCTCAGGACATGAACATCCTTGCATCTGCTCCTTCAGGCACTTTTTACCACATGTAAGTCACAGCTGGTGAAACCAGGTGATGCGGAATGGTCCAGTGAAAATCAGAGCTAATTTTCACCCCGCTGGCCTTCTATTATCTCTAATGCCCAACGAAAAGATATTTTACACCAGGTTATGCATGTGGAAATTTACATGTATGCTTTCACAATGACAGAAGAGTCTTGCAGCTTTATGCACACTACAGATCCTAAGATCTCTTGTTTTTTTACTTAGAACGTAAGTCCAAAAGAGACCAGGTTTAAATATATTTTTCTCTTCATTTATGGATACATTTTCAGTGAGAGAATCATCAATTTAATAATATTTAGGGAAGTTTATGATAAATCAATATAAAAAGACAATTAAACTTTATTTCTTGAAAAATAAAAAACATGCACATTGGAATTTGTTAGCGAGTTGGGAAATGAGATTCTGTTTTGCTGTAACCTTTACCAAATCATCTTTTTTGATCAACGTTTATATAAAACCAATTATGTTGCTACTTTTGCCAGATAAAAGAAACAGTGCAGCTGTTACTTTGAAAGTTAACTGAAGTTCGAAACTGGTTTTCATGGATGAAATTAAACAGAATGAGTTATGTGGCAAAGTATTTTATAAAACTTATGATCAGCTGGTGAGGATATAGAAAAATGAAAAGGTGGACTTCTTTCTATAAAGAGAAAAAAATTCTTAAAGATATGTATTAGGGAGACTGCTGTTTGCAGTTATCATAAACAAATATACTATATTGGAGCAATAATTTGTGCATTTAACAGAAACAGGATATTTACAATCAGACAATTTAAAAGAAATATCAAGAGAAAGACTAATTATGAAAGAGGAAGGTGGTTAATGCTTATCTTCTTGCAATCAAAAGAGTGAAATAGGTTAAGAACACGGTTGGAATTCAATCATGTGTATTCAGGGACTTGATTGGACTGGATGGGGTAGGTGCCTCTCTTAATGGATCCAGGTATTGGGTCCTCTTTTCACGTTAATAATTCTGTAATGAAAATGTTACATGCAAACTAAGTAAGTAATAGTAACCAAGGCCAGAGTTATAAGTTATTTAACTACTTTCACTGTAAGACAATCTTTGTGGAGTAGTTTAACTGAGGTTTGTGCAAAAAAGGGAGTTAACTTTTTTTTTAACATCTTTATTGGGGTATAATTGCTTTACAATGGTGTGTTAGTTTCTGCTTTATAACAAAGTGAATCAGTTATACATATACATATGTTCCCATATCTCTTCCCTCTTGCGTCTCCCTCCCTCCCACCCTCCTTATCCCACCCCTCCAGGCGGTCACAAAGCACCGAGCAGATATCCCTGTGCCATGCGGCTGCTTCCCACTAGCTATCTACCTTACGTTTGTTAGTGTGTATATGTCCATAACTCTCTCTCGCCCTGTCACAGCTCACCCTTCCCCCTCCCCATATCCTTAAGTCTGTTCTCCAGTAGGTCTGTGTCTTTATTCCTGTCTTACCCCTAGGTTCTTCATGACATTTTTTTTTCTTCTTAAATTCCATATATATGTGTTAGCATACGGTATTTGTCTTTTTCTTTCTGACTTACTTCACTCTGTATGACAGACTCTAGGTCTATCCACCTCATTACAAATAGCTCAATTTCATTTCTTTTTATGGCTGAGGAATATTCCGTTGTATATATGTGCCACATCTTCTTTATCCATTCATCCGATGATGGGCATTTAGGTTGTTTCCATCTCCGGGCTATTGTAAATAGAGCTGCAATGAACATTTTGGTACATGACTCTTTTTGAATTTTGGTTTTCTCAGGGTATATGCCCAGTAGTGGGATTGCTGGGTCATATGGTAATTCTATTTGTAGTTTTTTAAGGAACCTCCATACTGTTCTCCATAGTGGCTGAAGCAATTCACATTCCCACCAGCAGTGCAAGAGTGTTCCCTTTTCTCCACACGCTCTCCAGCTTTTATTGTTTCTAGATTTTTTGATGATGGCCATTCTGACTGGTGTGAGATGATATCTCATTGTAGTTTTGATTTGCATTTCTCTAATGATTAATGATGTTGAGCATTCTTTCATGTGTTTGCTGTCAGTCTGTATATCTTCTTTGGAGAAATGTCTATTTAGGTCTTCTGCCCATTTTTGGATTGGGTTGTTTTTTTTTGTTTTTTTTTTTTTTTTGTTATTGAGCTGCATGAGCTGCTGTAAATGTTGGAGATTAATCCTTTGTCAGTTGCTTCATTTGCAAATATCGTCTCCCATTCTGAGGGTTGTCTTTTGGTCTTGTTTATGGTTTCCTTTGCTGTGCAAAAGCTTTGAAGTTTCATTAGGTCCCATTTGTTTATTTTTGTTTTTATTTCCATTACTCTAGGAGGAGGGTTGAAAGGATCTTGCTGTGATTTATGTCACAGAGTGTTCTGCCTATGTTTTCCTCTAAGAGTTTCATAGTTTCTGGACTTATATTTAGGTCTTTAATGCATTTTATTTTTGTGTATGGTGTTAGGGACTGATCTATCCTCATACTTTTACATGTATCTGTCCAGTTTTCCCAGCACCACTTATTGAAGAGGCTGTCCTTTCTCCACTGTATATTCCTGCCACCTTTATCAAAGATAAGTTGTCCATATGTGCATGGGTTTATCTCTGGGCTTTCTATCCTGTTTCATTGATCTATCTTTCTGTTTTTGAAAGATACCATACTGGCTTGACTACTGTAGCTTTGTAGTATAGTCTGAATTCAGGGAGCCTGATTCCTCCAGCTCCTTTTTCCATTCTCAAGATTGCTTTGGCTATTCGGGGTCTTTTGTGTTTCCATACAAATTGCAAAATTTTTTGTTCTAGTTCTGTGAAAAATGCCAGTGGTAGTTTGATAGGGATTGCATTGAATCTATAGATTGCTTCGGGTAGTAGAGTCATTTTCACAATGTTGATTCTTCCAATCCAAGAACATGGTATATCTCTCCATCTATTTGTATCATCTTTAATTTCTTTCATCAGTGTCTTATAATTTTCTACATACAGGTCTTTTGTCTCCTTAGGTAGGTTTATTCCTAGATATTTTATTCTTTTTGTTGCAATGGTAAATGGGAGTGTTTTCTTGATTTCAATTTCAGATTTTTCATCATTAGTATATAGGAATGCCAGAGATTTCTGTGCATTAATTTTGTATCCTGCTACTTTACCAAATTCATTGATTAGCTCTAGTAGTTTTCTGGTAGCATCTTTAGGAATCTCTATGTATAGTATCATGTCATCTGCAAAACAGTGACAGTTTTACTTCTTCTTTTCCGATTTGGATTCCTTTTATTTCCTTTTCTTCTCTGATTGCTGTGGCTAAAACTTCCAAAACTATGTTGAATAAGAGTGGTGAGAGTGGGCAACCTTGTCTTGTTCCTGATCTTAGTGGAAATGCTTTCAATTTTTCACCATTGAGGATGATGTTGGCTGTGGGCTTGTCATCTATGGCCTTTATTATGTTGAGGAAAGTTCCCTCTATGCTTATCTTCTGCAGGGTTTTTATCATAAATGGTGTTGAATTTTGTCAAAAGCTTTCTCTACATCTATTGAGATGATCATATGGTTTTTCTCCTTCAATTTGTTAATATGGTTTATCACATTGATAGATTTGCGTATATTGAAGAATCCTTGCATTCCTGAAATAAACCCCACTTGATCATTGTGTATGATCCTTTTAATGTGCTGTTGGATTCTGTTTGCTAGTATTTTGTTGAGGATTTTTGCATCTATTTTCATCAGTGATATTGGCCTGTAGTTTTCTTTCTTTGTGACATCCTTGTCTGGTTTTGGTATCAAGGTGATGGTGGCCTCGTAGAAGGAATTTGGGAGTGTTCCTCCCTCTGCTACATTTTGGAAGAGTTTGAGAAGGATAGATGTTAGCTCTTCTCTGAATGTTTGATAGAATTCACCCGTGAAGCCATCTGGTCCTGGGCTTTTGTTTGTCAGAAGATTTTTAATCACAGTTTCAATTTCAGTGCTTCTGATTGGTCTGTTCATATTTTCTATTTCTTCCTGATTCAGTTTTGGCAGGTTATGCATTTCTAAGAATTCGTCCATTTCTTCCAGATTGTCCATTTTATTGGCATAGAGTTGCTTGTAGTAATCTCTCATGATCTTTTGTATTTCTGCAGTATCAGTTGTTACTTCTCCTTTTTCTTTTCTAACTCTATTGATTTGAGTCTTCTCCCTTTTTTCCTTGATGAGTCTGGCTAGTGGTTTATCTATTTTGTTTATCTTCTCAAAGAACCACCTTTTAGTTTTATTGATCTTTGTTATTGTTTCCTTCATTTCGTTTTCATTTATTTCTGATCAGATTTTTATGATTTCTTTCCTTCTGCTAGCTTTGGGGTTTTTTTGTTCCTCTTTCTCTAATTGCTTGAGGAGCAAGGTTATGTTGCTTATTTGAGATGTTTCCTGCTTCTTAAGGTGGGCTTGTATTGCTATAAACTTCCCCCTTAGAACTGCTTTTGCTGCATCCCATAGGTTTTGGGTCGTTGTGTCTCCATTGTCATTTGTTTCTAGGTATTTTTTTAATTTCCTCTTTGATTTCTTCAGTGATCACTTCATTATTAAGTAGTGTATTGTTTAGCCTCCATGTGTTTGTATTTTTTACAGATCTTTTCCTGTAATTGATATCTAGTCTCATGGCGTTGTGGTCGGAAAAGATACTTGATACAATTTCAATTTTCTTAAATTTACCAAGGCTTGATTTGTGACCCAAGATATGATCTATCCTGGAGAATCTTCCATGAGCACTTGAGAAAAATGTGTATTCTGTTGTTTTTGGATGGAGTGTCCTATAAATATCAATTAAGTCCATCTTGTTTAATGTATCATTTAAAGCTTGTGTTTCCTTATTCATTTTCATTTTGGATGATCTCTCCATTGGTGAAAGTGGAGTGTTAAAGTCCCCTACTATGAATGTGTTACTGTCAATTTCCCCTTTTATGGCTGTTAGTATTTGCCTTATGTATTGAGGTGCTCCTATGTTGGGTGCATAAATATTTACAATTGTTATATCTTCTTCTTGGATTGATCCATTGATCATTATGTAGTGTCCTTCTTTGTCTCTTTAATAGTCCTTATTTTAAAGTCTATTTTATCTGATATGAGAATTGCTACTCCAGCTTTCTTTTAGTTTCCATTTGCATGGAATATCTTTTTCCATCCCCTTACTTTCAGTCTGTATGTGTCTCTAGGTCTGAAGTGGGTCTCTTGTAGACAGCATATATAAGGGTCTTGTTTTTGTATCCATTCAGCCAATCTGTGTCTTTTGGTGGGAGCATATAGTCCATTTACATTTAAGATAATTATCGATATGTATGTTCCTCTTCCCATTTTCTAAATTGTTTTGGGTTCGTTATTATAGGTCTTTTCCGTCTCTTGTGTTTCTTGTCAGAGAAGTTCCTTTAGCATTTGTTGTAAAGCTGGTTTTGTGGTGCTGAACTCTCTCAGCTTTTGCTTGTCTGTAAAGGTTTTAATTTCTCCATCAAATCTGAATGAGATCCTTGCTGGGTAGAGTAGTCTTGGTTGCAGGTTTTTCTCCTTCATCACTTTCAGTATGTCCTGCCACTCCCTTTTGGCTTGTAGGGTTTCTGCTGAGAGATCAGCTGTTTACCTTATGGGGATTCCCTTGTGTGTTATTTGTTGTTTTTCCCTTGCTGCTTTTAATATGCTTTCTTTGTATTTAATTTTTGACAGTTTGATTAATATGTGTCTTGGCGTATTTCTCCTTGGATTTACCCTGTATGGGACTCTCTGTGCTTCCTGGACTTGATTAACTATTTCCTTTCCCATATTAGGGAAGTTTTCAACTATAATCTCTTCAAATATTTTCTCAGTCCCTTTCTTTTTCTCTTCTTCTTCTGGAACCCCTATAATTAGAATGTTGGTGCATTTAATGTTGTCCCAGAGGTCTCTGAGACTGTCCTCAGTTCTTTTCATTCTTTTTTCTTTATTCTGCTCTGCAGTAGTTATTTCCACTCTTTTATCTTCCAGGTCATTTATCCGTTCTTCTGCCTCAGTTATTCTGCTATTGATCCCATCTAGAGTACTTTTAATTTCATTTATTGTGTTGTTCATCATTGCTTGTTTCATCTTTAGTTCTTCTAGGTCCTTGTTAACTGTTTCTTGCATTTTGTCCATTCTATTTCCAAGATTTTGGATCATCCTTACTATCATTATTCTGAATTCTTTTTCAGGTAGACTGCCTATTTCCTCTTCATTTGTTAGTTCTGGTGCATTTTTATCTTGCTCCTTTATCTGCTGTGTGTTTTTCTGTCTTCTCATTTTGCTTATCTTACTGTGTTTGGGTCTCCTTTTTGCAGGCTGCAGGTTCGTAGTTCCTGCTATTTTTGATATCTGTCTCCAGTGGCTAAGGTTGGTTCAGTGGGTTGTGTAGGCTTCCTGGTGGAGGGGACTAGTGCCTGTGTTGTGGTGGATGAGGCTGAATCTTGTCCCTCTAGTGTGCATGTTCACGTCTGGTGGTGTGTTTTGGGGTGTCTGTGGCCTTATTATGATTTTAGGCAGCCTCTCTGCTAATGGGTGGGGTTGTGTTCCTGTTTTGCTAGTTGTTTGGCTTAGGTTGTCCAGCACTGTAGCTTGCTGGTCGTTGAATGAAGCTGGGTGCTGGTGTTAAGATGGAGGTCTCTGGGAGATTTTTGCCGTTTGATATTATGTGGAGCTGGGAGGTCTCTTGTTGACCAGTGTCCTGAAGCTGGCTCTCCTACCTCAGAGGCAGAGCCCTGACTCCTGGCTGGAGCACCAAGAGCCTTTCATCCACACGGCTTAGAATAAAAGGGAGAAAAAGTAGAGAGAATTGGTAGAATTATGAAGAAAGAAAGAAAGAAAGAAAGGAGGGAAGGAAGGAAGGAAGGAAGAAAGAAAGAAAGAAAAGAAAGAAGCAAAAAAGGAAAGAAGGCAAGAAGGAAAGAAAGGAGGGAGGGATGGAGGGAGGAAGGAAGGAGGGAAAGAAGGAAAAAAGACAGAAAGAAAGAAGATACAGTAAAATAAAATAAAGTATAATAAAGTTATTGAATTAAAAAATACTTATTTAGAAAAAAAAATTTAAAAAGGGACGGATAGAACCTTAGGACAAATGTTGGAAGCAAAACTATACAGACAAGATCTCAGACAGAAGCATACACATACACATTCACAAAAAGAGGAAAGGGGGAAAAAATCATAGATCTTGCTCTCGAAGCCCACCTCCTCAATTTGGGATGATTCGTTGTCTATTCATATATTCCACAGATGCAGGGTACATCAAGTTGATTGTGGAGCTTTAATCCGCTGTTTCTGAGGCTGCTGGGAGAGATTTCCCTTTCTCTTCTTTGTTCTCACAGCTCACAGGGGCTCAGCTTTGGATTTGGCGCTGCCTCTGCGTGTAGGTCGCTGGAGGGCGTCTGTTTTTTGCTCAGACAGGACGGGGTTAAAGGAGCCGCTGATTCGGGGGCTCTGGCGCACTCAGGCCGGGGGGGAGGGAGGGGCACTGCGTGCGGGGCGGGCCTGCGGCGGCAGAGGCCAGCATGGCGTTGCACCAACCTGAGGCCCGCCATGCGTTCTCCCGGAGAAGTTGTCCCTGGATCCCGGGAACCTGGCAGTGGCGGGCTGCACAGGCTCCGCGGAAGAGGGGTGTGGATAGTGACTTGTGCTCGCACACAGGCCCCTTTGTGGCGGCAGCAGCAGCCTTAGCGTCTCCCGTCCGTCCCTGGTGTCCATGCTTTTAGCCGCGGCTTGCGCCCGTCTCTGGGGTCCGCGGTTTTAGCCGCGGCTCGCGCCCGTCTCTGGAGTTCCTTTAAGCAGCGCTCTTAAACCCCTCTCCTCGCGCACCAGGAAACAGAGGGAAGAAAAAGTCTCTTGCCTCTTCGGCAGGTGCAGACTTTTCCCCGGTCTCCCTCCCGGCTAGCCGTGGTGCACTAATCCCTTCAGGCTATGTTCAAGCCGCCAACCCCAGTCCTCTCCCTGCGTGCTGACTGAAACCGAAACCCGAGCCTCAGCTCGCAGCCCTGCCCGCCCCGGCGGGTGAGCAGACAAGCCTCTCGTGAGTGCTGGTGAGTGCCGGTCGGCACCGATCCTCTGTGCGGGAATCTCCCCACTTTGCCCTCCGCACCCCTGTTGCTGTGCACTCCTCCGCGACTCCGAAGCTCCGCCCTCCGCCTCCCGCAGTCTCCACCCGCGAAGGGGCTTCCTAGTGTGTGGAAACTTTTCCTCCTTCACAGCTCCCTCCCACTGGTGCAGGTGCCGTCCCTATTCTTTTGTCTCTGTTTTTTCTTTTGCCCTACGCAGGTACGTGGGGAGTTTCTTGCCTTTTGGGAGGTCTGAGGTCTTCTGCCAGCCTTCAGTAGGTGTGCTGTAGGAGTTGTCCACGTGTAGATGTATTTCTGGTGTATCTGTGGGGAGGAAGGTGATCTCTGCGTCTTACTCTTCCGCCATCTTCAAGGTCCCTCGGGAGTTAACTTTTAAAATAGTATTAGATTTGATTAGAAAATAGAGGGAATAACACTGAAACTACAAGCTCAAAACTTCTTGGGCATTATCCAGTTGTGTCATTTGCTAAAGGGTTTGTAAATAAGTTTGTGTAATAAGCATTTGTAAATTTGTGTTGCCTCACTTATTCTATCTGGTAAATCGCTGCTGCCTAGGAGGAAAAACTATGCCTAAGAAATCTAAGAGTTTATTCCCTGGATGTTTTTTGTTGTTGATTTTTGTTTTGTTTTGTGTTAACTTAGGTTATTAACAAATGGGTCATTTTGCTGCCATTTTTTCATTTTTCTTTTGTGAATTAGTCAGTCAATGCTATCAAAATGAACACTTTTACTTATATATTCTTTAGGAATCAGAATAGTTAATGGATAAGGACAAGGTGCAAATTTTAGAAACAAAAAATTTAAATTACCACTTGCAAATTTTATCAGTTCTGAATAATGTATTTCATTTAGAAAGACACATTTTATATATTATTTACTTTATTGCCTTAACAAGACATGTAATTTTCTATTAGTGACTATGGTTTTGCATTTGAACAAACATACATAATAGGAAAACATAATACCTCATGCTAATGTAGCAAAACTATGAATTTCTCTCTAACTTATATTTGTGTATACTGCCTCAGAGGAGTCTAAGTATAGTTCTGTTGATTATTATATCCTGAATATATTATAGTTATTCGCTTTTAAAATGTGCCTTGCTTACATTATAGACAGACATTACAAAAATAATACTAGCAGAAGATATAAGAGAGGAATAAATATCTTATAGTTAATCAATATAATTTATGATATTAACATTTTTTTGAAAGCCATATGATCATCTCAATAAATGTAGAAAAGAGTATTTTACAAAATCCAACAAGTGTTCCTGAAAGAAATGTCTCTTCACACTAGAAATAGAAGGGAAATTCTGCAAACTGGTGAGGAATACCCATGAAAACACTACAGCCAGCATCATATTAAATGGTGAAAAACTAAATATTCTCCCTATAAGACCCTGAACAAGACAAAGATGTTCACTTTCACAAGGATGATCAACATTGTACTATAGATTACAGATAGTGCAATAAAAATATTAAAATTAAAAGTATCCTTATTTAAAAGAGGTATAAAACAGTCTTTGTTCATAGGCAAGATGATTGCCTATGTAGAAAATTCCAAAGCATCTATAAAAAAAGCTACTGGAACTAATAAGTGAATTCAGAAAAGTTGAACGGTATAATATCATTAGAAAAAAGACTGTATTTCTACATGCTAGCATTAAATGATTACAACTGTGTTAGAAAAGAACATTGGAAACTAAAAAGCATTGCTGAGAAAAATTAAAGACCAAAATAAATAAAGGAATATACTGTAATCATTGACCAAAGACTTGATACTATTAAGATGTTAGAAATAGATGCACATATTTATGAACAACTGATTTCTGATCAAGATATAAATACATATCAACAAGAACATCTAGTCTTGTTAACAACTGATGCTAGAAAAATTATATATCCATATTTTCAAAATGAGCCTTGATTCACACTTCACATCATATACAAAAAATAACTCAAAATGGAATATGGTCCCAAATATAAAAGTTAAAACCATAAATATCCCTGAAGAAAATAGAAGAAAGTTTTGTGACCCTGATTAGGCAAATAATTCTTATATAGGAAAAAAAGCCCAATTTATTAAATAAGTTAATTGATTTATTGAAATCCATCAAAATTAATAGTTTCTACTTTTTGAAAGATACTGTTAAGAGATAAAAATCAAACCAAAGACAAGGAGAAAATATTTGCAAATCATATATCTGATTTTAAAAAACACACTTGTATTCAGAATTTACAAAGAACTCTAGAGATAGGAGAGAAGCACTTCCAAATGGCAGGGTAAGGACCTCCAAAATCCACTCCTCCACAAAAATATTAACACTGGAAAAAACTGTTAAAATCAACTTTTTCAGAACTTTGGAAATTAACCAAAGGCTTGAAACAGTTTTCTAAGTGTTTTTTCAAGAAAAAGAGTTGACTGTCAGTAAGAACAGCAAGAATTGCCGCATTTTGAAACTTCCTATTCACCTATTCCTCTCCCCAGCTCCATGGTAGCCTTGAAAACCAGCAGTCTTGGAACAACAGTAGCTATGAAAAATAGCAGTCTAGCAGCCACTGGAGAAGGAACACGTTAGAGCTCTCCCCTCAAAAACCCCATCTCCAAAGAATTATCACTATTTGATTTGGAAGCCTCTAAAAGCCCCGTTCGCAGAGCTTGTCACTATTTAACCTGACTTAGCTCACTCAGTGAGTAAAGCCCCATCCTCAGAGTGTATATCAAAAAAAAAAAAAAGCAATGTCAGTTGTGTAACATTGCTGCTTCCTAATGCAGTGATCGCAGCTGGGATAAAGAAATGGATGATCGAAGAGATGAAAAGGAAAATCAGCAGAATAAAAAGTCCGTAGGAGGCTCTGAAAAGTTCTGACATTTTGGGAGCATCTAGAAGGCCATGTGCTTGTGCAAGGATGTGTGCATGCCCAGGAAAGACCTAAGAAAGACATCATTTTTTTTTTTTAATTTCTGCCTGACCCTGAGGCTGTGCACAAGCTAGAAGTGAAGGCTGAGGCAGGGTCATAAACTGCCAGAACATGGAAATTATATCTGAATACACACAGAGTCCCTATGCAAACAGTGGGAGAGTTATTGGCTTAAGGTATTTAAGGAAGTGTCTATCTAATTATCACCTGACCACTAAGCTATCAAACAGTGGCTTCATCAGCTACACATGATAAATAATACAAATTTTAAAGAACTAGTCCAAGAAAGTCATTCAACAAATAAATAGCAACAGGAACAACAGTGTACAGTATTAAAAAAATATCCTGGGAGCAGGAAGCATTTGACTTCCATTGTTACCCAATTATATTACTTAAAATGTCCAGTCTTCAACATATAATAAGGACACATGAAAAGAAACAAAAGCTATGCCTCATACTCAGGAGCACAGAATAGAAAATATTCCTGAGGAAGCCCAGATAGATGCTGGATTTACCAGACAAAGACTTGAGCTATTAAAAATGTGTTCAAAGAACTAAAAGAAACCTCATATAAAGAATTAAAGGAAAATATGAGATCAGTGTCTCACCAGATGGAGAGTATCAATAAAGAAGTAAAAATTATAATAAAAGACAACATAGAAGTTCTGAAATTAAAAAAGCATAATTGAAATGAAAAATTCACTAGAGGGGCTATACAGCATGATGAGCCAGAAGACGAAAGAACCAGTGAACTTGAAAATAGGTCAAATGAAGTTTTCTAGTCTGAAGAACAGAAAGAAAAAAACATGCAGAAAAAGAACAGAGATCTGAGGGACATCATGAGAGTACTAACATATGCACAGTTGGAGTCCTAGGAAAGGAAAGAAAGGGACAGAAAGAATATTTGTGGAAACAATGGTCCCAAGTTTCCCAGAAATAATGAAAACCATTACTATGCATATCCAACAAGCTCAATAAATTGTGAGTAGGATAAACTCAAAGAAATTGACACCTTTGCCATGATTCTCAAGTAAGAACAAAATTTATTACTCAGGAAAAAAGCTTTCTGGGTAATTACACATTTTTGTAAGCCTCATGCAGTGTATACTATGTAGGAAAAAATGAAGTTACTCTCATAGATGTTCCCTGGTTCTAGTGACTTATAAACAGAAAGCAAAAAAATATGCACCAGCAAAGGAGACTGTAAAGGAACAGTCGTGTTGATGGAAAGAGAAGCAAGAGAGAGAAGTTTCATGAAAGTTGAAGAAAAGACTTTGAATAAGTTGGTAATGCTGAAAGGTTTTAAGTGCAGTGAAATCTGTGTTACCTGTCTAACCTTTTATTATAGAGAAATGTGGCCCTATTTATAGATGTGTTTGTAATAGAATTTTATGATGGTTTTTACAAAGTGTCAGAAATAATAAAATGCATCTCTTCTGGCAAGGATTTTGCTTACATGTAATCTCATGATAGTTTCAATTTCCTTGAAATATATGGCTTGTCTAACTAGCTTTTAGTTAAAAATCTAGAAAGTAAGGAAGTTTCTAGGTGGCAATGGCATCATCTATAATCCATGTAAACACTTAGAAATCAGAAACACAAGACTGAAGGAAAAGGATCAGCCATATGTAAGATTACTTTAAAATTATTTGTAATTTGTATATTTAAAGAAATAATGTTAGGTATAACAAGATTTATTGTCAGAGTTCTTTAGTTCTACCTAGAATATGTTGACTTGACCCTAAAACAGGTTGTTAAATTGAGCACAATTTATCATCTGTGGAAAGTACTAAAATTTTTTCAGTCCATGCCGTTTATGTGTACACTCTCCTTCCTATATAAACGTGTTAAACATAACCCAATGTGTATTGCCAAATATAAAATTTCTGTTTATTCTATAGCTCTCCTGGGAGTAATGGTATGTCTTCATTTCATTGACTCCTATAGCAAAGAGCAAGGATGTGCACTGTAGATGTGTCTGAATGAAAAGTTTGATAGTTTTAGCCCACCCTATTTAGATGGAAAAAAAGTAAGTCTTCATTTTTTTTAGTTGTGCCATTTTTACTGAAAACACATCAACTTTGAACTTAGAAGAAAATAAAATGTTTGCAAACCTTGGACAGGAAAACAAAAGACCAGCAGATAATGTTCCATGCCATGTTTTGGTAGCTCGAATTCCCTGTGCTGGCAGCTCACTGCAGGAGGACTGTATCCCATTCCACAAGAGAGGATGGGATTTGTAAAAGAAAATCCTATCGAAAAATGTGCAAAATGGAAAAATCTAAGAAGTAAACCACTTTTTTCATTTGATTTGGTTTAATTTTTCTCTCTGGTTAAAAATAATAACAATTGTTATTTTAGATGTTTAAGATTCACAAATTAGTTGACTAAACACAGTGTTACCTTTGCATAACAATATTACCTAGATGTTAACGCTGCTAAAATACATGAAACATCCTATGATTTCCAGGAAAGGGGAAACCACTATAGTATTTAAACATTTACTTTCTTAAAAATTCTAGTGACTCCATCTGTGTTTATACATTTGGAATAGTTTTGGGTAAAAATAATTAGTCTCAGTCATAAAATCTAACATCTGATCGCTAATCTACTGTATACCTGTAAATGTAAGAATGATTTCTGACTGGTAGTTTTCCTTGAATCAAATCTGTTGTAGAGATGTGTTAGCTCATTTAGGCCACCCAAGTACTGTTAAAAACAAAACAAAAAAAAAAAAACTGCTGGATTTGTGCTGGGGGACTTTTTTTCCTGAAAGAAATAATGCACTTTTCAAATTGCTGAATTCAGATCCATTTTTATATGTACTGAAATAAATAACCTCATGTCTCTGTACTACCAAAGATCCCGTAGTACTCTCTAGCCTGAGATATACTATCAGTCCAAATTCCTTAGTCTCGACCACCTTCTCAAACAACTTCATCTTTGGATGCTTCCTTACACCTACCATTTCCTACCAGGCCCTCTAAAATCACTGTTCCCTGGGTTTATGGTTACTTTTCACACTGTCCTTTCTCTAATCCATGCTTTCCCCTTGTCCAGTATGCTCTTTCCTGTCCCCTACTCCATCTCCATCAAACACTTATGAAATTTCCTTTACATCTCTCAAGCAGAGTCAGTTAGTTAAATATGTCTAGGACTCTTCTAACTATCTGCAAACACAGCGGACAAGAAGAAAAGTCTACAATTCCAGGTAACCTTAGAATGCTATGGTGGAGGAACTACGGTTCTCCATTATAGGTCCAAAGCTAAGAAAGTGTCTTAGTGGTGATGATTGTCTTCAACACCCCCTGATTCTTTTACTCTCTTTTCCTCTAAGGGAAGAAACTTCATGCTGTCCCTTGGTTATTTTGTGTCTCCCACCAGAGAGGTCCAACCAAATCTTTTTAGCCTTGTAGTCTTTCATGCACCAGATTTAGGACTCTTCTGCAATCAACATTTCTTTAAAGTTTTAAGTTCCTCAGTGTCTTGCTTTGTTCTAGGTGATGGCCAGCTAGTTAATACAAGGGAGTCCCTGATAATATTCTAATGGACATTCCTGGGTAAAATGAGACAAACATTAGCACAACCCTCAGCAGATGCATTTTAAACTTCAAGGTCCTTCACTTTGCTGTACACCAGAAAGTAACACAACATTGTAAATCAACTATACTTCAATTTAAAAAAATGAAAAGAATACATAAGTTTCAATTTATGATACGTATTTGTGTGATGTACAAAGTCCAATTATTACTGGCTATACTGGCATAAAGAAAGCTCTCAGCAATACTTAGACCTCCTGCTCTGAATCTCATCCCTGGTTGTGACAGGGTAAGAGGTGGCATTGAGGTTTGAGAGATATGAGGGAGTCTTAAGGAAAGAAGCACTGGAAGGAGGTAGGGACATTTAAGTCAGCAACTGCACAAGGAAATTTAAACTGCCCTGAAAACTTACAGCCTTTCCCAACTTTAACAGTAATCCTAACATTTACATGACATTACTAAAGAATTGTGAACCTGAAAGGAACATTTTATAAACTTTCAGGAATAAAATACACATTCTGAGCAACCATGAAAAAGAAAGACTGATACTTTTCTATTCTCTGTAGAGAAGATAGTTTTAAATTATGGCCAAATGAATGAGTAGTCAGACAAAAAATGTAATATTAAGGTTACCAGGAAGATAATTAATTTTTTACATTTTTTGTGATTGTTGTAGTATTTATGACTTTAAATTTGCACTATTTATTTTGTTTCTTATTCTAAAAGTACCCTGATCTAATTTTATATTATTTTTTCTTAAAGTGGACTCTGCAAACAATATAAGCTTAAGTTTCCACAAAACATGGATCTGCCTTTAACTGTTAGTTATTTCATTATTATTATTATTATTAATTCAATGTTTCTCCAGAGAACTTTTATATTTAATAAGAACTTTATTTCTGGAAACAATGTTTTAACTCAAAGAAGTTACTCTAATGCAAGGAATTTCAAGCTCAATAATAAATCAATAAAGGGATTGTTTCCTAATGTAGCTGGTACCTAGGGAAGAGGAAGTTACTAAATTTTTTCTAGTGAATTAACCAGTCTTCTTTGAGTCTTCCACTCTTTGAACGATTTCTCCCACTTATGTCATAACCTTGGCAAACTCTTTATTGAACCCCTTTGTGACTTGAAAAAGACAGCCCTTTCCCAATAATTCTGGGTAGAAGAGATTGCCCCTGAATATGAAGTGGAGAAATTGATGAGGTCATGGCAGATTCTCAAATTAAAAAGATTTTAAATATAAATTTAAATTAAGATGTTAAATTAAAAGTCTCATTATAGTCAGGATGCGCTAGGTACATTACAGTAACAATCAAACCTTGAAACCAACATGATTTAATACAGACAAGTGTTTCTTGCCCATGCAAACTTTGTGGGAGGTCTGGTGACACTGCAAGGCTACTCCCTTCTAGAACTGATTGTAGGATCAAGGGTGTTTCATTTTTCAGTCTTGAGAACTATTGGGCAGGAGAGGAATAAGAGACATTTCATGTAAGAAATGAAGATATACACAAGAGGTATTTCACACAAATGCATCAAAGCATCTGAACTAAAATGAAAAACATTTTTATGCACCACATTATGTATGTAATAAACATCTCTTCCTATTTTATCCCATTTCTGATTCTCCAACTTTACTCCCAGGTAAAGCTCACCAAAGGGGTAAGACTCAAGTAAGATATGGTTTGAGGTCTAATAAAAGGGGAGCTTTAGAGACAAATTAGGGACTTCCTTGGTGGTCCAGTGGTAAAGAATCTGCCTTCCAATGCAGGGGACATGGTTTCAATCCTTGGTCGGGGAGCTAAGATCCCACATGCCACGGAGCAACTAAGCCCATGCGCCACGACTACTGAGCTCGCGTGCCTCAACAAGAGAGCCCCCATTCTGCAAACTACAGAGCCCACGCACTGGGGAGCCCACACACCACAACTAGAAAGAGAAAACCCTCGCACCACAACTAGGGAGAAGCCTATGCACAGCAATGAAGAGCCCGCGCACTGCAACAGCAACAACAAAAAGATCCCACATGCCACAACTAAGACCCAATGCAGCCAAAAAATAAAGAAAATAAATAAATAAATAGAGACAAATTACATGAGATCTCTTGATCACTTGATTGTTTTTAAAAAGTTGAAAGTGTAATGAGTTGTTTTTTTATAAATCAAAGTGTCATAGATTTTTAAATGGCCATATCAAATTGCTATATACAAAGCCAAAAAATGTTATATCTGTGACTTATTTTATGAAATTGATTATCGCTACTCCATCTTCAAGAAGGTGGAGCATGGCTTCCCATTCCTTAATTGTGCATTGCACGTAAAAACTTTCTCCAAACAGGACAGTATGGAAAATGGGCGGGGAAGAGGTAGTAACTTATAGTGGAGAAACTTGACAAACACTATCTCATCCAATGAAGGTTAACATCAACCGCAATACATTATGTTGATAGTATGTACCCTTAATGTGATGTGATGAAAATGGCACATTAATTCTTGTGGTTTTCCTTCTGACTACACATAACCAGAGTCTAATCACAAGAAAAATATCAGACAAATCTTAACTGAGAGATATTCTACAGCATATCTAACCAGTTATCCTCAAAACTTTCAAGGTCATCAGATATAAGCAAAGTCTAAGAAACTGTCACAGCCAAGAGGAGCCTAATGAGACAAGAGGATTGAATTTATTGTACCATCCTGGACAAAGTACTGGAATAGAAAAAGGACATTAAGTTAAAGACTAAAGAAATCTGAATAAACTATGGACTTTTGCTAATCATAATGTATTAATATTTGTTCATTAATTATAACAAATGCACCATACTAATGTTAGATATTAATAAATAGAGAAAGCAGTGGAAGGTCTATAGGAACTCTGTTACTATCTTTGCAAGTCTTCTGTAAATTTAAAGTTGTTCTTAAAAGCTTATTTTAAAAAAACACCAAAAAATGTAAAAAAAAAAATCTATAAACCATAAGTATAATGCTCATTGTAGGCTAAACATTTTAAAATTGTGAAACAGTTATTTAGCATATGGTACTCAATAGCTCATACAAAATGTGTCTATATATGAAATCTAAATTCTGTCTATAATATTTAGTATTTAAAAGTCAAAATTAAAGATTATACAACCAGTAACAAGCAATTATGGATGAATGGATACATAGATAAATGGACAGGAGATAGAAAAATAGAAGATAGATAGATAGATTGATAGAGAAGATAAAGAATGTAATGAGGTTTAAAAAAATAAACACATCATTCCATTTGTTTAAAAGTATAATTACTACAAAAGTAAATAGCTGATAGCAGATTTTCAAGAAACTTCAAAGTATATTCACTAATAAGTGATACATTTAGTGAAGGAGCCTGAAGAAAAATCAACCAATAAACAAAACAAGTTAACAAACACACAAACATCCATAAAGAAGAAAGGAGAAAAAAATTAATAGATTTTTGAGAATATCCTAGCAGCTTCTAAAAGTTTTATTATCATCCTATTTTTGTTACAGTATTCTGCCCACACTTCTAAAATAAACCCCTTGGTGGTCCTACCAAAAATTTCGTGATACACATGTCAAAAAATATAAATCTACGTTTATTTTATTAAAAGTCCAAATTATGCCTCAAATAAAGACTTTGTAATTTTTTTACTGGAAGAGAATAATAAAAGATCTTTCCCTGGATTGATAATAATTAGGTTAATGAAAATTGTACTTAAATTTATAGCTATAATATAATGACAGTCGTTTTATAGTAAAATAGCAAAATTTTATATCTAATATGTTATTGTTTCTTGTCAATATATTGAAGCTTTGGCCTTAATTCAAAAATATCACCTTTGCTAAACAAAATTTAAACACCCCTCTTTGGGAATAATCTTCAGAACCTCTCTCTAACTGATTTGAGTACTTTTAGTTTCTGTAATTTTCCCCATGAGAAGTTAAATTTTATTTTTGAAACTGTCAAAATATCCTTCTAAGTAAAGCTTTGTGATAAGTTTGAGGATTTAAATAAATAATTGACAAAAAATATGAAGGGGTGTGTATGTGTGTTACATTAACTTTAAAAGAGTTCTGATTTTTTTTATGCAATGACCTCATAAATAAAGGGAATTTCTTCCCAAAATAGCTTCTTTAAAATAAATGTGTGGATTTTGCTACTTACATTACAAACCACCTTTTATATGCTCCTCATGTAGATGTAGTGTTCTTAAAATAATCAGCCAAAATGATATGCTTAGTTTCCAAGAACTTATAATTTTCATATTCTGATAATTTCTAGGTTCCTTGTTATTTGTAAATGGTTGTGGTCAATTAAGCTGATCACAATTTTGGACATATTCTACTTGATTGCATTTGTATTGAACCAAACAAGGAAATACTGAAGAATCTTTAGAAAGTCATGAAAAGATAAAAACGAAAATAATATAATGCTAAATTTTTAGTCATAATTGTATTAATAAATATAATGATAATAGATATTTTGTTGTAATTTAAGAAACACATTAAGTGGAATAAACAGAATCATTTCAAAAACAAAATACTCAGTGTTAAGGAATAATGATGATAATGTAGCTATTTCTGAATTTTTTTAACTGCGGTTTATTTAACAGAAAATAAGATAGTTGTTCAATCAAAAATAAGTAAATTGTACATTGTCTCTCACTTAGAGACCTCATCTATTCTAAGCCATCGAGACATGCCTAATGTAGTAAGGAGCCATCACCAGTAGAGACCATCACCCGTGTCCCAAAACTCTTGCCACTTCATCTAAGCTTCTTGATT
The DNA here is from genome assembly GCF_951394435.1 of Stenella coeruleoalba. Taxonomy (NCBI): domain Eukaryota; kingdom Metazoa; phylum Chordata; class Mammalia; order Artiodactyla; family Delphinidae; genus Stenella; species Stenella coeruleoalba. The sequence goes on from NC_137164.1 coordinate 44,579,599, forward strand.
GCATGCATTCTTTTTTTTTTTAACATCTTTATTGGAGTATAATTGCTTTACAATAGTGTGTTAGTTTCTGCTTTATAACAAAGTGAATCAGCTATACGTATGATTAGTAACAGTTGATACTGGGTAGGATTTCTGATTTACACAAATCTGATTTAGCAATCCAATTCCACATATTAGCTAAAGTTGAAAAAGAAAAAACAAACTAAAAAGAAAAAAGTGGATTGAAGCCAGGAAATGTAAAAAGATTTTTAAAATACTAAAAACAGTACAGAGACATCTGGAGTGTGGTAAAACGGTCCAATACAATGATGCAAAAGAGAGGCAACAGAATGCAACAATTCAATATTTGAAGAGATAACAGCTATGTTTCAAAACTGACAAAACACATCAAGCTACAGATACAAGAAGCTCTATAAACACCAATCTCAATTAAAACAAATAAAATCGTATCTAAAATGCTTGAAAAACAAAGGAAATGAGAATAGTTTAATTGAGAAAGAGAGAAAATCGACAGTGACTTCAAAGTAGCAATGGTAATGCCAAAGCTAAAATCCCCACAGAAATTAAGACACTGAAATGGCATTTTTAATGTGTGAAAATAAAATAACTGCTAATTGAAAATTCTATATTCAGTAAAAAAATATACCCTTCCAAGAATGAAGGTCAAATTCATTTTTAGATAAACAACTGAAAAAATTTGTCACCAGTATTAATATTATAAGTTATACTAACGGAGTTCTTCACATAGAAGAAAAATATTCTCAGATAAAATAAAAACAGAAAGAAATAAAGAGAAACAGAAATAATAAATTCATAGATACATTAATAAATAATATAAAAAATAATGGAGTCCTTTGTCATCTAAAGTATATATAAACCTAACATATATTATGGTAATAAGGTAAAAAAAATATATATATATATATTTAGGGCATATATTTGTTTATATCTATTTAGAAGGGACTATATGCATTTAAGTGTTCCAGGGTCCTTGAATTTATCAGGAAGTGAAGAAAATATCAGGTTTTAATCAGCCAATTTTATACTGTAATTTTCTGCTGGCACAATATGTAGCTAAAATGGTACAATATAAAGCAGTTTTTAAAATTTTTATAGTAAACAAAAAGAGATAGGGAAATGGTAGATTTAAACCCAAATATGTTAGAAATTATGTTTAAATTATCTAACTACTGTAATTAAGAGACAAAAGTTGTCATATTAATTTTTAAAATGCAGCTGCTTTGGCTGAAAGCATACACCTAAATATAAGGACACAGAAATGTTGAAGTAAAAAGATAGAAAAAATAAATAACAGGCTATTAATAACCAAAACAAACAAGGCAAAACAACACACACACAAAAATAACCTGGTATAGTTATATCAGAGGTTTAAGGAGCAAATTTTAGAAATAAAAAAATAGGATTAATCCACCAATATGAAAAGACAACTCTAAATTTGTATATACTTAATATCATAATCACAAAATATATAAATGCACATACTCACACTATGTTGTGTGTGTGTAAATTAGGCTGCCTCCAAAATGTATATACAAATGCAAAGGGCCAATAATATCCAATGTAATGTTGAAGAAAAATAAGTTTTGATGACAAAATTTATCAAAATTATTTACTAATTTATCAAAATTTAGTAATTTGTCAAAATTATTTACTAATTTAAAATTTATTACTAGACTACAGAATTAAGACAGTGTGGTTTTGACTCAAGCATAGACAAGTAGACCAGTGAGTCAAAAACAGAAGCACATATATGTCAGTGGACTAAGAAAAAGAAGACAGTACAAAGCAAAGAGCAAAGGCTGGTCTTTTTAATAACAAGTTCCAACTCAACTGGTTGTCCTTAAGGGGGAACAAAGGATCTTGATCTATAATTGTAACATATGGAAAAGTAGGTTCTGGGTTGGTTGTGAATATATGTATGTGAAAGTTAAAACACTAAATCTTGTAGAAAATAATATAAGATATTATGGCTTTGGAGAAGACAAAGTTTTCTAAACGAGGACATGATAAGGGTTACCCCTAAAAGAAAAGATCAAGGATGTCGAGCAACTGGATTGTTCATCCAGCACTGACAGAAGAATAAATTAGTACATCCACTATGGAATACTGTTTAGTAAGATCTCATAAAGCAGTAAACACATATACCCTATGACTCATAATACCATCCGTGGTATATACACAAAGAAATGTGTACATGTATGTACCTAAAGACATGTACATGACAATTCATGGGGACAATACTGAAAATAGCTCAAAGTTAGAAACACTTCAAATGTCCTGTAATAGAAAGGATAAACATATTCACATAATAGAATATGAAACGTCAGTGGAAATAAAAATCATGGCCACATGCAACAATATGGATAAATCATTCTGAGTCAAAGAAACCAAGAAAAGAGTGTGTGTTATATGTGTATTTTCACACAGACAAAAATGGTCACTTTTAGGAAAGAAAGGGACATGATAACAGAGACAGAGGACAAGGTGGTATGGGAAATTGCCAAAATGGTCCTGTCTCCTTTCAATAGAAAAATAAATGAAAAAACTGTTGTATACTAATACATGGAATAATGCAAATCAGCTAAAATAAATGGAGAAGAGCTAAGATGCACTTGGGAAATAAATACTGAGTAGAATGATACAAATTGATCACTATATAATTTTAAGCATGCAAGGCAATGCTATATACTATTTGCTATGTATAGAAGATACGAAAACATTCACAAGAATGATAATTCAGGACAGCAGACTCAGAAGAGGGAGACATGAAATGTGAGCAAATTAAAAATATATCAGAACATTTTAATGTGTCTAATAAAATTGGCAAAATATGGAAATAATAAGATTTAATAAAGTTGGGAAATGGAAATGTTTCTTTTCTATATTATTCCTCATCACTAAGGGACACATCAGTTAGGAAGTTAGCTTAAGAAACATCAGGGAGTCACAGACCCAGAGCCATCCCAGTGCCAAGAGCCCTTACCATTCACTTTCTCTGTGTCTGCCCCTGAGCAGATGCAGAAAATTACTTCAGTTATGGTAAACAACTCCATACCTATATTGTTTTAATTTGTAATAATGAAAGCAGGTATTACTGTCTATCTCTGTACGGTGTTTCCCAGGTATTCAAATAGCATCTGACACGTGGTGGACACTCACATATTGTGGACTATTGTTACACAAATGAACGATTGTAAAGATAGTGGGTACTGGATCCCTACATCTGGATAATTTGTCAGATCTCCTCTTGCCCCAAATATATTTCCCTTTTCATTATTAACCAATTTTCTCATTTTCAACAATTAAATCTCCAAGCTTATTTTGCTTTCATCTTTTCCTTCTTTCTTTCTGTTTTAAAGTAGTATTTCTTTCAAAATTCAATCATCTCACTTGAGCTATGAATCCTATTTCCTCTTGCTTTCTTGTGGACTTAACTAATTTTGTTATCACTCAAAAATCAGAATTTCCCCCATCTTTAATGAATCATCTCCACTTTTTTGAAAAACAACACAGTATCTCCAACATTTGAAAACAAAGTCCCATAACCTCCTCAAAGTCTCCCAGTCACAGCTTCACTTTTTGGTTACTCTTCAGAGACAAATTTCCAAGAACAATTGTACATACTTGCAACCTCCTCTTTCTTGCCTGCATTCCCACTTTAACCAATCAAACTTGATTTTCTATTTAACGCTCAGTTTAAACTTCTCTTTTCATATTCAGCAATGTCCAAACTGTTGCTATTGATACATTCAAAGAATATGTTTTTGTATTTATTTTATTCTGAATCACTACCTCATCTGATACAGTTCATTGTTCTCTTTTATATTCCATGAGCCCACTCTACTATGTAACAAATCATTTTTCTTCTCCTCCACTCAGCCTCCAAATACTGATGTTCCCCTCCTTCTTTTGGTTCTCTTCTTGTCTCTCCAACCGTACCTTTCCATAAAGCTCCATACCAATAGCTTTCAAATCATTATCTATTCCAATATTCTTCTTTGTATTGTAAAAGCTCATATCCATCTGCTCAGTTTGACCTCTTCACTAGGATAGATATTTTTCAAATTTAAAATGTTCAAAATTAAGTCACTTATTTCACAATAGCTCTAAGCTTCTCCCTTAAGAACTCCCCAATTCACTCCCAGACTTCCCAGTAAGTCAGTCTTTACTTCTCAGTTAGTGGATACCACGTTCCACCTAATTGCTTAAGTTGGAAATCCAGGGATTATTCTTGACTCTTCCCTTTTTTGTTTACTTGCCTTATAATATATTAGCATCTTCTGTAAATTCTATCATATTAAATTTTCTGAAATCTCTTTACTTCATGTTTCATCATCACACCCCTTAACGTAATGTCTTCCCAGGCTTAGTACATCAGCTTCCTAACTGGCCTTCCCATTTTCACGTTACCTCTTTTATTTCCTTCACAAGTCTAAAATAAAATAATGTCGTTTCCCTGCTAAAATGATGTTCCAGAATTCTAAAGATATAAATTTTATATATTTAAATGGGTCTCAAAGTGCTGTGTAAACTGACTACAACCTATTTTTCTAGTCCCATCTCAAATATTTGTCACTGTTGATGTCTAGGTACACCATCCTCCTTTCAATTCTTCCCAAACAAAAAATTCTTTTCCAATTCATGACCAATGCACGTGCTATTTCTGCTTCCAGGTATACTGATATTCTCACTCTGCACTTATATGGCTTCTTCTCATCTTTTTATTTTTATCTTAAAAGTCATCTCTTCAATAAAGCTTTTGCTAACTACCCTATAGAAAGATAACTTTAATTTGTATACAAAGCATTCAAGTATAAAAAAGGAGACTCAAACAAAGGAGTATAAAGCATCCAAGTGTGAAAAGGGAGTATGACTTCATATATACTTATACCAATTTACAATTCTGGTTTTTGATCTATTTTTTACTTTAGACGGTAAAGCAGGTCCACATTTTCCTTGTTCACCACTGATCATCAGCATTCAACTTAGTTGCTGAAATACACTAGGTATAACAGCAAATATTTGCTTCATGAATAAAATATGAAAGAATGAAAAGCTATTGAATAAAGAAGATTAATAAATTTAACATAAAATCTCAGAAAATAATGGTTTCTTATTTGTGCAGTGCAAATTAGATAAAATTTAAAGTTTATTTTTTCTATGTCATGCAAAATAAATATTCTTATGAATACCTAGATACCATATCTCATCCTTATTCAGTTAGTCACCGTAATGATTTTCCCTTCATAGCGGGTAAATAATAGTACCAATTAATAGAGTTATTATCCCATCAGGAACTTGTAGAAAACTTTTGGGCATCTAAAGAGCCCAAACAGAATACCAGCCCTAACAACTCTAATTTTCATAAACATGTGCACTGGCACGCACACACACACATACACGAGTAATATGATGTATATAAATGACTTGGAAGAGGAAGTAAACTATGGAATAACAGCACTTGCAATCTGTTGCTGACATCCAATTACCTAAGTTAAGCAGAACAAGGCAGGCTTTTGCATAACCGTGGCAAGAGCAAACAAACCTGGGTAATTGGTACCTGAAGGCAGACGATTCACTGCAGACTCATGTAAGATATTGCTCATTTAACTGAACAATATAAATTAAGTGTATATACTAATGGGTTCTAAATTAGCTGTAATTCCCGAAGAGAACATCCAGGTATTATTGCGAATATCTCAAAGAAGTTATCAACTCAATGTTTAGTTGGAGGCAAAAAGGCAAGTAAGATGTTAGGTCGGGTTAAAATCATTGAAACTCATCATGGAAAACATTCTGTCAGTAAATAAACCAATGATCATGAGCTACCTCAGGAAATGCATTTACTTGAGATGATACCATGTTAAAATCATCTGAAATTTCCATTTAAAATAGTGTTAATGTGTCAGATTTATGTCAGTACTTTTTTATTTTTAGGAAAATAAATAATTAGTTAGGAAGCTGTGCATTGTGAGACACAACCATGATACAACATGCACAGTTCCCTGATGATCTGCTAATGTCAGAAAAAAAAAGTACAGCATATGAGATAGGGTAGATAATAATGTAAAGAATAACTACTAATTTTCAAGGGGAGGAAAGAAAATCAAATGATGAGGACAGTTGTTAAGCAAGATGTGAGTTTGATGAGGTTGGTATGAGGCAAACAAATCTAGTTTACTGTGTTATTTATCTCAAGATATCTTTCTTCAGTTTTTTATGAATGTTTACTCATCCTGTCAAAAAAACTGTGAGCAAAAAATAAGCTGTGTGGCTGTGTTTATACAATGCTAAAACAACTGATGGAGCTCCCATAGCTCTTATACTTGCTTTTATTAGAGAAATTATAAAATCATAGTAATTATTTGATATTGGTTCATCTCTTCCACTCTTCAGTGAGTTATTCAAAGCAAAACTCAATATTCAATAATATATGCCTAAGATCCCAGCTTCTGGGATCTGGCATTTGGGGATCAATAAACATTAGTTGGATAAGCGAATGAATGAATGAGGTCACTTGCAAATGAATGAATTGGTTTCATTTTCATAGCAGCAAGGAAAAACTGTCACTGCTTCCTGAGGTATGAAACTATATTCCTCAGCTGGTGAATGAAAGAGCTTGGAATAAAATAGCTCTGTTATAAATATAAATATTAGATACACTTTATTAAGATGACCAAATAAATTATTAAGCTCTATGCTTGCTTATCTTTTTAGATCAGTATGTAATTTCCTTGAGAGATTTGATCTACAACTATGTATTGTATATCTTCTCATACAGAGTTATGGATGCTATCGATTGAATGAAAAAACAACATGTATGGTCCCACAAGCATGGATCTTAAAAGCAAGCTGGAAAAACTGCACAAGCTATTAAAAATGTGATAACTCTTGCCAAAAGAGAAATATAGGTTAATATGCAAACATATGGCAAGATTTGTCCCAGTTAAGGAGGTCAGGAAAAGTTCCTCTTAAACCTGTTACAGTCAGGAACTCAAAGATGAGTTAGGTAGGTGAGCTGACAGAAGTTAAGAGTAGAACTGGAAGTTTTGTAAGGGAAAAACTTGGAGAACAAAGAGGTGAGCAGTACTAGTAAGCAGGGCATAGGCAGCTTTCTGAACATATACACACTTGTGGGCCACCTAGAGACTTTTGAACTTGATCTTTAGGATAATGGGTCATTGAATATTCCGATAAGGGGAGTAACATGTTCCAGCTCATGTTTATAAAATGATTACTCTAGTTGCCTCGTGCAGGATGGATTTGGATAGATATTCCAAGAGTGATACAAATTAGGGGGTTATTGCATTCACACAAAATAGAGTAAGAGAGACTTATGGACAATATAAAGTGCATAATATTCACAATAGAATATAGGATGTATCAATTCTCAATGTCAAAAACGTAGTAATTATTTTGAAGCATACTAGAAGATATAATTAATATAATAGTCTTCTGACATGATGACGGGATAAAGTACCATCTATAAAGTCTCATTCTGTACATACTTTATACAGAGTTCTGCCATTTACTTCTTGATTATCATATTACTTCTCTATGCAGCTACCATCATATGGACTCAACTGTTCATTTAAACCCCCAGTCAGTTTAACAATCAGCTTATTGAAATTGGTGAAATTTTACTAATTGAAAATTTTACTTAATTGAATCAGTGAAAATTTTCATTAACTTGTCTGGTTAACTAAATTGGTAAAAATTAATTAGGTATCTTGGCCTCTTGGCTTTTGTTTATTATTATTGTTATTGTTTTGTTTTGTTTCATTTTGATAAAGACTTAAAATGGTTATGCTCTTATACAATAGAAATAAAAGTGAACATGCAAAATATGTCCTTATTCTGAAATACATGAACCAGAAAACATTGGGGCATCAACAAGCCCAGTTTTCCCTTCACGTTACCTCCTTTCCTTCCATTCTTCTACACACTGGTATTTTCCACCGTTTCAATACCTTCAATTATGGTAATAGCTACCAGGAACTTAAACTTATAGTAAGACATATCATTTGCTTTCCATTATAGATATGATAAAAATTTGCTCCATAGAGAGAGGGAAGCATATTACTTTCTGAAAAGTAAGCATTGCCCTGTTCCCTTATGAATAAAAATATGCTATAGCAGTAGGCTGCCAAGAGTTACACTATATTTCCTTAGGATTAGAGGCAATGCTTCACTTTTGATAATGTACTTGAAAAGATAAAATGCATCAGAAAACTCTATTCACTAAATTTATCATTCACATAGTTGGCTTATCATAGTTAGTCACATAATTCATAGACTGATTAAGTGCAAAGTGAATTAATCATGTAACTAAATATTTTCAAGGCAGTGCATGAATGATAGAGTTAATCAATAATGTTCCCAAACTCACTTTACTAGCTATTAGCACAGTATTCTTTATTTTGGCAAATGGTAGAAAATCTATATTTGGAAGTCACTCAGAATCAGAGGTCCAAGGCCAATACTAGGCATAATTATGAAGAATCAAATATTTCTTTACAAGTCTCCAGACTTTTTAGATTTTATTCTGAATCTTTGTAGCCCATTTAACCTGACACTTAAATCCCTACAACACAATTTTGAAAGACCCATGGAAGTTGAGTTTATTTCAGGAAAGTGCATGCCTTTCTCTTCTTTTATATAAAACTAATGATGGAAATTCTTTCTAAAAAACTCATTTGTTATTTAATATTTTATTGAAGACTCATTATGAAGGGCACCTACTAAAATTGAAGAGTAGGGCTTCCCTGGTGGTGCAGTGCTTGAGAGTCCGCCTGCCGATGCAGGGGACACGGGTTCGTGCCCCGGTCCGGGAAGATCCCACATGCCACGGAGCGGCTGGGCCCGTGAGCCATGGCCGCTGAGCCTGCGCGTCCGGAACCTGTGCTCCGCAATGGGAGAGGCCACAACAGTGAGAGGCCCGCGTACCGCAAAAAATTAAAATAAAAAAATAAAATTGAAGAGTAATTAAAAAACAATGAAGGGCTAAAGAAATTGTGAGGAAACCAACTTGAATATTGTCTCGCTCATAACGCTTAAAACCTTTCATTAATACCATTCTGTCTGGATTGCTTTGTCTGCCATTTAAATCAAGTCTCCTGAGATATAAAACCATCTTATTCTGTCCATTAAAAAATACCAACTCTGCTGCCGGTTCTTGTAAATAAATAATCATGAATGTCTGCAGGAGACAGGCTCATCTAGTACCACCATCCTTTTAAAGAGAAAAAACAAAAAAAACAACTCAGAGGCATTATTTCAAACTATATACATCTATTCACTCATTGACACCTGGCCAATTTCCACATTTCTAAAGCCAGAGATAATTTATATGTTCAACCTAAATAGATAGAACAGGAAACAAATGGGAATAAAGCAAAACCAAAACAAGACAAAAAGCAACAAGCTTTGTTCTTGCCATGTTCAGAAAACTGCCATATTCAGGAAAATGATGGGAGAGGGAATAGAATTGCCTTTCAATATTCCTTGAAGACATGATCCAAGGCAGAAAAGTAATCCCACAGCTGGAAATCACCCAGCAACCATGGCACCTCAGCAATAGCAGAGAGTTTGTATTTACTCCATCCTCCAACACTCCAAACTCACTAAGCTTACTGCTTCACCTCGTGCTTGACTACCTTGCAAGAACTCACAACCATCCATTTCTAGCCAGAATCGGATCAAAAGCATGACCCTGACAAGCTCCCATTCTTGATTATGGCATATTTTGTTATTTTTGAAGCTATAAATAAGGTCAAAATTATGACACAGGTAAACTTTGACTTGATGTCTTACCAAAGATTCTCACATCATTTCTTGATTGCCTAAAATCCCCCATGGTGAAGGCCATATGGGTGTCCACTTCCTCGTAGAGTTAAAATAAGTCATTTAACATAATTAAGATTATTCAGTAATAATCATCTTAATATCTTGATATTCACCTTTGACCTTTTAATATGACCAAATATTCATATACATGATTAATAATAGTTATAGTATTGAGGCCAAAATATTGATTATTCCCTATACCTATATAATGTAGTGTTTTAATAGATATTTTACAATATATATTTTGCCATATAAATAGTGTAATTTACATCTTTGGCATTTTGGTCTATTTCTTAGGATGTAGTCCACAAGTTAGAGTTATGAAATCAAAAGAAGGAACATATTTGAACTTATTTCCCAAAACTGTGCACATGTACATGCAATACATGGGAAACAAATTTTAACTGCTATTTGAACAATATTCTATTCCCACAAATGTAAAATATTACCATATCTTAACCCAAACAATAAACAAAAATCACAAGGATTGTTGGTGTGTTTGCAGATCAGTGAAAAGCAATCGACAGACTGCAACAAATTCCGTACTTTAATTATATATAGAGATGCTTATATATAGAGATGCTGGATATAACATACTAAAGTCTGTGATTACTATGTATTACTAGGCCAGGAAAACAATAACTTCAATCATCATTAGGTTGTATTATGCCACTATAAATACAATTAAGTTGTAAAATCCCCTAGTTTGAAAATATTCCTTTGATTACTTTATCAATTTGGAGTTTCTTAAATTCAGGAACTTGTAAACATACCAGTTCCTACCTATTCTCAGCCAGAAATTTTGATTAATTTTTCTGGGATGGAGGGGTGGGATAGGGAGGGTGGGAGGGAGGGAGACGCAAGAGGGAAGAGATATGGGAACATATGTATATGTATAACTGATTCACTTTGTTATAAAGCAGAAACGAACACACCATTGTAAAGCAATTATACTCCAATAAAGATGTAAAAAAAAAAAATTTTTTTTTCTGGGATGGGCACATATATAGGTTTGGGTTTTTTAGAGGTATCCAAGTATTTATTTTTAGCAGCCACAGCTGAAAATTACAGCTTTAGATAAAGAAAGCTCTGTGTGTGTGTGCATGTGTGTGTGTGTGTGTGTGTGCGTAAAAGCATGTGTTAAAGCAAATAAACACATGTGAGTGATATAGAGACTGAGAATTCAGGGACCTTATACACAATTCCTGGCTATCCAACTGATTTCTCTAAGAAGATATAATGGACCTGGAAAACTTCCAGAGAGAGGAAGTAAAACTGATAATAGGAATGCGGATTAGTTTGGCCACAGTTACCAGAGAGTACAAGATAATATTCCCTGCTAAAAATAACTCACATATTCCACAAATTCAAAACTTCTTTTCCTTTATAAAGAAATGCTTGGGCTTCCCTGGTAGTGCAGTATTTGAGAGTCCGCCTGTCGATGCAGGGGACACAGGTTCATGCCCCGGTCCGGGAAGATCCCACATGCCTCAGAGTGGCTGGGCCCATGAGCCATGGCCGCTGAGCCTGCGCGTCCGGAGCCTGTGCTCTGCAACAGGAGAGGCCACAACAGTGAGAGGCCCGTGTACCGCAAAAAAAAAAAAAAAAAAACAAGAAATGCTTGAGCACAAAAGTATAAAATAAGATCAGTCATGTATTAGCATTATTTTAGTCAAAACAACAGAAATAAAGCAAAAATTATAGCAATTGAGTTGGTTGTAAAGGCTAGTCCAATTCTTAGTAAATGGCATAGGAAGCTTGGACAGTCAGAAATCATTCTGAGCATGGATAATGGTTAACAAAAGAGCATGCAAAAAAAAAAATCAAAAAAGAAAGATGGAAAATGCAGTTGAAAAATCTTCCCCATTTGGAATTTTGCTGAGGACTCCTGTGAGGAAATATTTTTTTAAATTAAGCGATTGGAAGATAGCAAAACTCAGCCTCAAATAATTTAGTTAATCCACTCTGTTCAGGTGAGCCCTGTGTCTATGATACACCTTTTTTTTCACTCTTTCAGTGGTACAGGCAAGGGAATGTAGGCCATGTTCATCTCCCTCTTTAAAATCAGCACACAAGAGTACAATATCAAGAGTAAATGGTACTATAAAAAGCTTTTATTTTCCTCCAGAGTTACTTTTTACTAGTAGAAATATCAAAGGTTTATACTATATTCCTCCAGAGCTTACTATATTACTACAAATAAACATTTCTGCAAGTTTGCGCTTGCGTGGAATCACGGCACATGTACACATGTGATTTATGTGTAGAGGATGAATGAGGTGAGCAATAGGAGTTGATGGAAAAGAGCCACAGAATCAAATAACTCAATTTCCACAATGATCTATTTAAGACCATTTGAAATATAAGTAGCTATGGAAAATGCATTTATGATGATCAACATGTATTCAATGCAACTTGCATTTGAAAACTATGCTTAAATGAACCCAATATAAGTGATTTGGAAATGTGAATTTCTTCTCCCAGATCTTTTCTGTTAAAAAAGCTATTTAGCCACATGTAGTAAATGCAAGGCCTGATAACATTGTATCCTTTATTCTATGTAATGTGATGACATAGACACACACACACACAATGACATACATGATCTAGTTCTTCCCTTTATATTTCTCTGAAATGATTCAGATGAGCAGCAACTGCCAAATTTTACTTCAGATATGACCTGTCTCCTATGCAGTATCAACAGTATAAAAATACACCACATCTTAAGTCAATCACTATTTTTGTTCTGCTTTACTAATGGCCCATAAAATGTAGGAAAAAAATATTTCAAATACATAGTGTGAATGGACTGACATTGTTAACACAAAATGGAGAATAATATACAGGAAAATTTCTGTTGTAAGAGCATCCAGTTCCATCTTTAGCATAAGTTGCTTGACTTATTCAAATGATGTTGCTTACATTTTATCTTCTCTTTTGTATGTTACGTTTAAAATATTCTTTTTGTCTAGAAATAAATCACAATTTATTATATACCTTTGGGGACATGTCTTTTACTTTATCATGTGTGATTTTATGATCATTTATGAGAATATCTTAGAGGATATTTTAGAAATATTATATTTATGACATTAATGGTTTTAGTTCTGACTGACTAAGATATCAGAGCTATCCCATGTTATTCACTGATATTCTAAATCAGGCATTGACAAATTTTTCAGTAAAAGATCAGATTTTTGGCTTTGGGGCTAAACAATATCTGTAGCAATTACTCAGCTCCGCTCCAGTAGCATCAAAGTAGCCACTGGTAGTAATAAATGAATAAACATGCGTTTCAAAAAAACTTTTGTTCACGAAAAGAGGTGGTGATCTGGGTAAGACCTAAGGGCTGTAGTTTACCCTCTTCATGTTTATTGTCCTCTAAGTGGTGACTCAGTGACCCAGGCTATTTAATCTGTTGATTACTACCCTCAAATGAGATCACTGTGTTTGCTATCATTGAGGAATAAATGACAGAGGACCATGTACTCTGATCCCATGCTTTGGCCAAGAAGTGTCACATGTCCCTTCTGCCCACAGTCCATTGATCAGAACTAATCACATAGCCTTACCTAACTGTTAAGAGGCTGGGAAATCCGAGAACAGATGGAATATTAAGTGAGCATGCTGTCTCTGCCACACTCAAGAATTATAGATAGTAATTCGCAGAGAGAGAGATGTGTAGATAGTAATTAATAAAGTATAAGTTTGTAGTAAGAGTAATAAGATGGCCAAATCTTTTAAGAAATAAACATTATGTAATTTGTTTTGTCTTGTGCTTTCAATAATATGGGTTGTCATAAGTCTTACAGTGCTACAGCCATTCAGCTGACAAATGAAAGGAAAAAACAAATAGGAATGATGCATTTTTTTGATTTGTCCCTAGAAAAAGCATCATTCATAATGTATATCAGGAAATATAACATTGTAGGAACATTGAAGGAAAATAGTACTGTAGAAACATTATTTTGATGAAAACTTTGTATATAATAGTTGAAGAAAGATTAAATGCAGACAAAAAAGAACTGTGATTATAAACACCCATGTACAAAGTAGTGGTCAACCTGATCACCCCACCACAGGCTGCTGTGAGAAAAAGAACAGTGAGGAAAGAATCAACACAACTAAGTTGATTGAAGAAGAGCTAAATCCAAAGTAGACCAAGGACAGAGAAAGGTTCTACATGGCTAAAGTTGTTTTTAATTATTCTTTAAAGAGAAACATTTTTAATTAATATCTAAACTCAGATAAATATGATATATATCATATATAATACATACAATATTTTATATATTATATATACAATGTGTATGCTACATAGATGTCCCTGTTTATATTAGCTTTTAGTAAGATATATAGATGACATAGCTATAGATATAAATGTTATAGATACAGATATATAGATATAGAGATAAAGGGTGTCATTGACTTCAATGCAATAATGTAGCTTTCAAATATTAAGTATTAAGATATAGCACCATTAGAAGTTAGTTCTATATGATCTATATATCTCTGAAGCCACTTTTATTTTTAGAGCTAACAATAGAACTATAACTATCTTCCTTTCAATATTTTGAAATACACATTCATAAAATCCTGGGCATGTGTCTGGTGACTTCTAGCCTTCGTTTCTTTGGTTTTAATACACTCAAAAATGACATGGTTACTTATTCCCAAAGATCATTTTGCTTCTACTCCCAGTTTTCTTTACTCATCATAATAGTGTCCAGAGTTGCAATTCCCCATATTGATTCCTCAAAGTTTTTCATGATGAAATATTTAATAAGGCAAGTCAAGTATTTATCAGATGTTGTTTTTAGCAGAATAAAACTTCTCACAAATAAAGTCCTCCATCATTACCAGTATGATACTGTGACTGTTTTATGATATGCATTAGGAAAACATTTTGAATATTGTTTGTCTGGCCTAGAAATCTGTAGAATTTTTATTTCTGCTTCTCTCATCTCTTATTCTCCCCCAAAATGTTTCAACTGCAATTCCATTTTCCTATCTGTGAATTTTTATTCAAGAATACATCTGTCTGATATATGGTCTAATGTAGCAGAAAAAACATCAGCTTTGAAAACAGACAGGCCCAGGTCCACAACGTAGGTGGCTTTTAGCAAGTTACATTCACTCTTTGAACCATTATTCTTTACCTAAAATTACAATTATAAGTTTAACATAAAATCTTTTCAAATTTATTTGTGCATTTATCTCCATTAACTTGGAGTTTTATCTCCTCTCCATTTGAGTTGAGGAGTCTATTGTTAAATACATTTTTAAAGAAACATTTTAAATCATTAGTTTCAACAGTTTCATAATGTTCTAGGTGTATTTTGTTATCCATTTCTTTGGAGAAGCCATGATGTTAAAAATAGAAAGAGGGGCTTCCCTGGTGGCGCAGTGGTTGAGAGTCCGCCTGCCGATGCAGGGCACACGGGTTCGTGCCCCGGTCCGGGAAGATCCCACATGCCGCAGAGTGGCTGGGCCCGTGAGCCATGGCCACTGGGCCTGAGCGTCCGGAGCCTGTGCTCCGCAACGGGAGAGGCCACAGCACTGAGAGGACCGCGTACCGCAAAAAAAAAAAAAAAAAAAAAAAAAGAAAGAGAACAGCCCAAGCCTCAAATTACCAATCCATTCTATTTTGTTTCTGGAATAAGAATGAAGGACAGTTGCTAAATTCTGTTTGGGGGGAGATAATAAAAGGTGAATTACATATGGTCCTAGTTTACAATCTAATTAAGCAAGTTTACTTGCATTTTTTAAGATACATTTATTTTTTCTGAGTGAATGTCCCCGTTATGCAGCAACAATAAAGATTTTTAAATTAGAAATGTAGAATTTAACAACTACTCAAATAACTTACTGAATTTTTCATATTTTACCCCTGGATAAGTACTCATGAGATTTCCACTGAAGACTACTAAAACCAAGGGTAATTCAAAGTCAAATAGTCAGCACATAACTTCTAAATTCCTTTCATAGGAAAGTATTATCCTCTGTTGTTGCATAACTCTCAATAATGCTAAAGGTAGTTATTTTTACATCACAGGTAAAGTAGGCCTTTTAGTTGACTAAAGAGTGGAATGGCCATTAAGCATTCTTTTTTTGTGATGAAGAGATTGCATTTACAGAACTTGTAGGATTTTTATTCACCCATTTGTCAAGTTTACTTCTCTAAGGTTGTCACTATTTTTCTTAGTTATCATTGTTGGAAAACTCGCTTGTGGCATAAGTTCATTAAATGTAGTATGACCAAATAAACATTGTGTAGTACAGATAACTAGAAAGTCTGCCCAATGAGATTTATGCAAAAATATGGTGTTATGCAATGGCATGACACTGTAGGTACTTGTCTCTTATGTCTCTGTTTTTCCTCCAAAAGAATTACTTTCCAGTTTCTTAAAATGCAAACTTATTAGCCTTAAGAAAGCTGTAGCAGGACTTTGTAAAGTATAAAATATTCTTATTGTATTGGTCTTAAACTGATTCAATGACTGAACAGATTCAATGACTTTAAGGAACATTATCTTTTTTTTTTTAACTGGATGATGCCGATTAAGACCTATTACATGATCTTTTGATAAGTTGCATACAGGGTCCTCCCTACCTCCTTGAGTCTAAAATTTTGTTTTGTTTTTTATTCTTACACATAGTTTACTAGTCAAGTTCACAACGGACATGACTGTTCCTAGAACTATTGGATGAATAAGAGTTTCATTGTTGATAACAAGCCTGATCAGTTCTCTTCAAAGTAATATTAGACAACCCTAGAATTTCAACCTAAAAGGAGACCTCACTGTATAGAAGACAGGGCGAAAAAAAAAGATATCACATTGATTGAACTGATTGAAAATAAACCCTATAAAAAGAGAAGAAAAAAATGACTAGGTCTGCAAAATTTTATATAAATTGGGTAAATTTTAAAAAATCTCTTTAACATTACCTAAGCAATATATGTTTATTAGTGATTTTTTTTAAAAGGGAGGAGGACGGGGTATTGAGTATTACGAATTGAGGTAATAAAACTCAAAATTGTACTATAGATCGAGTATAGTAAATGTTTATTTCTCATTCACTGAGAGTGCAAATTGGGGTTTCAATATCTGCAGTTGACTTTTCTACACATAGTGGGATCCAGACACTCAGGCTCTTCCCCTGTTTCAGCCAGGCCATCTTCAACACAGCTTTGTCTGCATCAAGCCCAGTGCAGAGAAGATGGCCGGGAGGACTTCAGTGGGCAAGGCTCCAGAGGCTGGACTGGACCTGGATGTGGTCCCTCACCTTGCTGACATGCCTTACGGCTAGGGCTTAGTTGTAAGGCCATACCCAGCTACAAAGATGGCTTAGAAATGTAGTCTGGCTGTGCCCAAGAGAAAAAGGAAAGGATAGGGTAATGGGCTGGCAAACTCTGACACACCAGCAATCAAACATAAAGAAAAACACATAGGCAGACATGAACACAATGCTATTCCAATCACTGTTATCAATCTGTTATATGTCTTTTCTGACTTAAAATGATAGTACATGTACAAATTTATGAGATTCTGTATGACATGATAACTTTAGGGTTACTTATTAACTGAGAAAAATAGAGACATTTTAAGTTTTCATCCATAAGGGTAGACCTAAAATACAGTTACATCCATTTTATAGAATATTAAGTAGCTATTAAAAGAATGAAGTGGAGGTAAGTTTGTACTGCTTAAAATTGATGTTCATGATAGACTGATTACTTTAAAAAAAAACCTAATACAGAAAAAATTCTATTGTAAATTAAATTGAGTGTATTTGTTAATATGTGAATATACATACGGTGTACAAAATACTGGGCAGATTTAAGATAATCTGATGTTGAAGTTAGGGAAAGCACAGGGCAAACATTTACTTTATAACCTTCTGTATTATGGGAGTTTATTTTTCCTTTTCTTAAAAAGCATCCTATATTACCTGTGAAAGGACAAAAATAAAGAAACATTTGATTACAAAAAAAAAAAAGGAATATCCAATACAAGGCCAGAGGAAGTGTACTTATCAGCTTGATACTGACACTTGTGACGTTCACATATGAATTGCCTAAGTCTCCTATTATGAAGAAATAGAGCTAATAAATGCAGTTTCCATGTACATTGTTCAGGTGGCATGTTGATTTAGGGAGACTTTCTTCTCTCTTAAATCTGACCCCAAGTCTCAAAAGCTGAGGCAGTAGCACAACAAATTAATTTCTTGGAATGGTACTACTTTTCAATAGCATCTTAAGGAAAAACTTCTTAAAATCACTTAAAGTTAATTACGTCTACTCAGTGTTGAGTAAGTTGTGGCCTTAAGATCACTAAATCAAACTAATCTGTGTTCTTATTAAAATACTGCTTCCTAAGTGCCTTCTACTGTCCCCTTCCACTTTTAGAACCAAAGTATATGAACTTCTAACAAAAACCTCAAGGAATTCCTTTGCAGAGGCAAATCAGAGAATCTCTGGGGCAGATAGAATTTACCAACAGAGATCTGAAAGTTAAAGAGAAACAGACTTCATTGAGTTCTTATGTCACCTGTTGAACACCTTGTTATTCTTGTCTGAAAAATGGTACAATAGTTTTCTTCTCTTCAAAATGGGGACAAAAATATTTTCGACTTCAAAGGCTTGTTTGAGGATTGAATGAGACAATGCTTCCAAAGCATTTAACATAGTGCCAAGCAATCTGCACTATGTTAGGTTATATTATTATTTTTTTCTCTTGTGGCTACTGTTGTTGTTTGAAGATTCCTGAGAAGAATTGGCCCTTAGGAGAAAGTAACAGAGAAGAGAAATGGGCTCCAGAGCTTTGTCTGTTTCACAAAGAGACCACCGTGCTTGCAACTTTGCCTGCTACTGTGGCTACTGTCAGAGAAATTCTACTGGGATCTTCAGCGTTGTTCCATGCTGCCATAAATATTTACTTGGCTGCTACTCTATGCTGGGCACTTTGTATCTTGGGATTTAAAGATGAATAAGAATCTTTGTGGCTGAGTTTCTGCAGACCATTGGAATGCCTGGTACAGATCAAATGGGCTAAGAAGGGCAGCAGGTTTCTGAAACAAGAAGCGATCAAAGCTCTTTCTCTGAGCTAGGAGTGCTCTATCTTTGGCCTCACACTACAACTGCCTTCTGCAGTCTCCCACATTCCCTTTCTAAGTGCTCTGGGGCAGAGGTGGGAGCACTGCTGTATAAAACTGGTTCTCTCAGACTTGCCCTCTTGGCACACATTCATGAAAACACACACACATACACACATACAAACCTTCACAGCCTATCCAGAGTGACTGTTGTGTTACAGGCACAGTGAGTGATGAGATGCCTTTTAAGTGGTCTGAGCAGTACAGATGATGTCTCCCCATCAATGTAATTGTATTTCAGGTGAACTCACAAATGAATAGTAACAGCCCCACGGCCTGATGCTTTTTCATCATTCATATTAATTTGTGAATGTATATATTTGGTTGCTGTGGTTCACAGATGAAAAGCAGAAAATCAAGGCAATTGTAGAATCATTTTGATTGCATGTGATGAAAACATTGGAAAGCAACAGATATTCAATATTCAGGTCAATTTCAATGCTAGTGTGACTGGTATATCAAAATCTAATCTTAATTAAAGTCCTGGAAAGATTAAGTATATAGAGAAGAAAGTAAAACAAGGGAATAAACAGTCTTCCAAAGAATCAAATAATTTTTTCAAATTTGTTTTGTCTAACTACCTGCACATAGAAAGGCAAAAAAAAGTAAGATCATGTCATATGAGAGTAAGGTCTTACATTTCATGAATATGGGGAAACTTGACATGTGTCCAGAAATGGGGAAATATTTATTGTGTTGTTTTGTCTTCCTCTTTTATAATTAATTCACAATTAGACATGTAATTATAATTCAGAAACGGGCAAAATACATTCAGTGGTTTTAACCATTGATAGATTTGTAAGCAAAAGCAGCTGGACTGGAATTTCTTCAAGGAAATATTTACATGCCAACAGTTTATCAAACTGAAAGTCTGCTGATAAATCTACACATGGGCATTATGTTAATGATAGTGCAACAATGATTCATTCAGTGCCTCCTACTACTTTCACAAGGCAGCAGATGTAAAAGAATAAAATCTGGGTGCAAAAGGAGAAAAGGTCTCTGTGCTTTTAATCCTTTACCGCCTTTCAGAGGAGACCATCATTAATATGGCTGTTACTCTTTATTCCTTAAGCTACTTCATATTAAATCATTTCTTGAAGAGAAATTAAAAGAAACTAGGACAAAAGGACATTAATTCTAAACCATAGGACTTCAGGATTCCAGAATAACAAAAAACACTTTGTTTTAAATGTCCAGTAAACTATCACTTTATTTTAACAAGATGGCAATGCAAATGACCACAGGGGATCTTATCCTAGGGATCTCAAGATTTCAATGCTCTTCAAATTTTTTTCACCAAGTAGCCAAGAGAACTGATGTCAAGTGATCTTCTTTCCCCATCGTGGGGAAGAGTGAGGGTGGAAATAAAGCGATGCCAGGAGGGGAAAGATGCCTTCAGGAAAATAGAAGAAATGAGTGCTCTTACTAAAAATAAACATAGAAATAGGGCAGCATGGTAGAATGAAAACAGTAAACATCCAGTTTATAGAGACACATGGTTTAAATCTTTCTTTTCCTTGATTCCTAATATCTGTGGGATCTTGGACAATTTATTCAATCCCCCTGAGTCTCCACATGGTCCACTCTAAAAGACTGATATTCAGGCCTACTATTAGATTCCTTGAGTCATAGCACCAGGAACTGAGCTCAATCTGTTTTCATTTCACCTTCATATTCATCTCTAGCAATATCATTATCTCCAATTCACAGAAAAGGAAAGCAAGGTCCCATAAAATTCCCTAACATGCTCAATTCACAAATCAAGTAAATGACAGAGTGGTGACTTGAAACTAGTCCAGGCATTTGGACACTATTCTACAGTGGACAAGTGTACTCTCAGAGAAGAAACTTAAAAATCTAGTTATTAGATTCAGGAAGCAATGCTGATTTTGGAATCTGCATGCAACAGTCACTTGAAGTTGAATAACCGAGTAAGAGGCCTATTAAATCTTGTACTTTCCTAGTTTATGAATGAGATTGGTTCCAGAGCCTGGAGAGAAGCAGAACTAAAAGATGATGTTTATATAACCCAAGATCAAAAACTAAAGGATAGTCATAAATGGGAGTCAGGAAGAGCATTTTAAGATATGAACTTCTGGAATTAATGAAGAAAAACAACGTGTTTAATGTATATATAAAGAAGACTTCCAGCAGCAAGTAACACCACAACAAAAGACTAAAACTGGCTCTAAACATACTGATACTTGTAAAAGTAACAAAAAATATGGGTATGGTTCAGCAACTCAGTGATGCCATTAGGGACCCAGACTTTTTTCCACTCTCTGTTCTCATGGGTTCGATTTTTGACTTAATGACTTCTGCCTTATGGTTGATATATGGCTACTGCACCACCAGCAACTCAAAAAAGGAAACAAGGAGTATAAGGCAAAATATTTTCTTCTCATGAATATATGCCCTGTTATTTTGGATAAAGAACTGCAGGAAGGAGATTTTGCCTGTCTCATTGGTCAGAACTCTCACATGCTTACCCCTTGACTAAAGTTGGGCTAAAGGGAATGGGATTCTCAGAATGTGATTATTCCCTGGATATAATAATGGCACTGGGCAAGAACCTTTTCTTCCATAGAACTAAGAGATTTCTGTTCACCATCTGTTTATATATACAGTTTCTACAAGCAGAAGATGAGGGGTAGAATGGCTGCTTGGTAGCCAATGAGCAGGGTCTGCTTCACATAGTAAATATACATCTAAAATGATTATCCACAGAAGATGATTCTTTTAACAAGATAAAAAATATCAGTGATGTCTAAGAGGTGTATTTCAATCCCTGAAAAAAAATACTACACATATTTAATTTCAAAGCTAAAACATTAACCAAAGTGTGAGAATTCTGTATCATCAGCTTCAAATAAATCAATGACAGTAGTAATTACAGATGGTGTGAATAGTTCATTTTCTTTGCAAATTGTTCATAGTTGTAATTCAATAGGGAAAAAAATAAGAAACAACAATAATAATAACTTTTTATTAGTCATGCTAAAGTAGCAAACCAGTGACATGGATAATTGAAAAAAGTGGATTATATGCATAATGATGAACTACTTAGGTTATTTGCTTCCCAGAGTTCATTTTGTATTCCCAACACATATTATCACCTATTTGAGGAAGTAATCACTAAGCATCTTGGGTAGAAAGTCCTATAAATCTAGGCCAGACAATTTTTTCATGGTTAAAATACAATAAGAATGTAAAATTCACTATAAAAATAGATGTGAATATTTATTATCCAAACGGTCTCTGCTGAGCAGTATCAATGAATGCAGTTTGGGTATGATAGAGAATTTTAGAGAAGCTTGAAAAAATTGGGAATATAAAACTCCACCTGTTATCTTAAATTTAGAAAGACACTTTTTTGTCTAGCTTTCTAAGGGTTCAGGCTACTTTTTCCAAACGATGCTTTGCTATAAAGTTATGAGGGGTCCAATACTTTATTGAATAGGCTCTGAGTAAATGTCAGATTTCAAGTCAAAATTAGAGGAATGCTTGTATTTAAGGCACCATTGCTGTAACTGCCACTTTATTTTATGTGTCTTCTCTTAGGCCTGCAACTATGCCTGACAATGATGGTGGTGGCATTTGATGTCTACTTGAGTTCCTTTAGTAGATTATATCTACTCTTATTGCCTAGTCTAGCTAGTGCTGTATTCTATTGTACATTCTGTTAGACGGGGACTGTCTTCTCAGTTATCTTTCCTGATTACTTAATTCGAGAACATTCACAAATAAACATGAGAATCATAATACAAATTGCCTTTGTATATCTCATTAGGTTAACTAGAATTTAGTGACAAACATCTTTTGCATTATTCTCTTTAAAACAAATCCTATTTATCAAGTGCTACTGTTATACAAGAAATAAACCAAATAACAGAATGGCCAGAATGGTGTTACACCTTTTAAATATAAGAAAATGGGCTGATTTTTGTTCCTCCTCTTCCCTGTCATTTGGATTTTTGCTGCTTTGAAATATATAGCTGGCTGAGTAGTTGCCAAAGAATACTTACATGTAGCACCTATTTGCTCTGTGAGGAGATTAACCTTAATAATTTATCACTTAAATCCAGACATTCTGGAAATTGAGAAAAGGGATACTATTAATAAATATCCTAGGAAAACAGGCATAAACTAGGACTTTTCTGGGCACAAAGGATGTATAATCACCCTAGAGATAAGTAACTGAAGCACTTGGTTCTTCTGCACTCGTTAACTAGATCTTTTTTTGTACAGTTTAGAAAGCAAACTAGAATTAAAAAATAAAATCTCACAAATTAACTTCTCAATAAAAATAATTCATGGAGATCAAGCCATACAATCATGTGAAATGAAAAGTCATTAAAAGGAGACGGCGATTTTTACAATTTGGTACAGAAAAGGGAAAGTAAGGGAAAAACACAAGCGTTTTTTAAATTTAATTTAATTTAATTTTATTTTTTTATCGGGGTATAGTTGCTTTACGGTGTTGTGCTAGCTCTTGCCACACCGCGAAGTGAAACAGCCATAAGTATACACATATCCCCTCCCTTTTGGATTTCCCTCCCATCCAGGTCACCACAGAGCACTGAATAGAGTTCCCTGTGCTATATAGCAGGTCCTCACTAGATATCTATTTCATACCCAGCAGCATATATATGTCAATCCCAATCTCCCAGTTCATCCCACCCACCCCCCTTTAACCACCTGGTGTCCACACGTTTGTTCTCTACATCTATGTCTCTATTTCTGCTTTGCAAATAGGTTCATCTGTACCATTTCTCTAGATTCCACATATGTGCATTAATATACAATATTTTTTTTCTCTTTCTGGCTTATGTCACTCAAAAAACAAGTCTTTAAATAGGATAACTTCACACAGCAGCACAAATGCAAGAAGAAAGGTCTCTTAAAATGTCCCTTGGCACAAATGTTCATATTTGCCAGAGGGCAGTTTGCCTTGGCCAAATGCTTTCTGGTTTCAGTAAATCTACCTCTTCCACAATTTGTGCAAGGATTTAAAGAAAGAAAATCACTTGAACTGATCAAAACATTAATCAGTTCAAACGTACAGTTTTGTTTTATCCTTGATTTATAGAGCAGAGTAAAATAGTATTCTTTTTGGTAAACTCCACTTAATGAAATACAATACTGAATCTCAGGATAGAAATTGTTTACGGTTATAAGGAAATAATTCTATCATGTTAACAACAGACTCATTTCATAAGTATGTTATGATTGCTCATTTCAAAGGATATTAGAGAACTAAAGTCCATTATAAAATATTTCTTAAGAATAAGGTGAGATTGACCTCCAAATGCATAACTCACCACTCAAGCTTAAATAGCCTTCAGTGTTCTCCTATTTTAGGATGTTTGTAACATTTGTCATGCCCAACATGTCCTGGCACACAATTCTCTTCCTGAATACTTCATAGGGGAGATTTAAATACCACAATCCCTGGCCAGTGTTATTTTTCCTCCCCATAAGTATTAGGTCCCCTAGTTTACAAGTTAGTCAGTCATTGGATTTGTATGTCCAGTACTATACTGGATTCAGTAAAGAAATGCAATAAAAGCAAGATGCAGTATTCTGTTTTCAAAGATTTTACTCTCCAACTCAGGATACAAATATAGAATAAGTGAAATAATTGGAACTTTGTTAAGAGCTTAACTCTAGTAGCAACTGCCCCTTGGTTCTGAGAAATATTTCATACAAAGTGTTGACTTGACTGAAGTCTCTGGAAGGGCAGGCAGCCCAAAACAGTTTACAGAGAAAGAAGGTTATTTCCAATAACTCTGTACCACATAGGGAAAAATAGGGTAGGAAAAAAAAAATCTAGAATCTCCTTTGACTAGGGTGAAGGATGCAAATGGCTGAAGGATGATTTAAAGAGAAAAAAGTAATTGACAGGTATAATGGTTAATTTCTGTGTCAACTTGACTGGGCCCTGGGGTGCCCAGATTAAATGTAATTCCTGGGTGTGTCTGTGAGGGTGTTTGATTATATTAGCATTTGAATCAATGGGCTGAATGGAAAAGATTGCCCTCCCCTATGTGGGTGGGCATCATCCAATCCACTGGAGGCCTGGATATGACAAAAAGGCAGAGGAAGGCAGAATTCCTCTCCCTGCCTGACTGCCTTTAGACTGGACTGGAATTTACATCACTGACTTTTCTGGGTCTTGAGTTTGCAGATGGCAGATTATGGGACTTCTTAGCCTCTATAATCATATGTCAGTTTATTAAATATATATCCTATGGGTTCTTTTCCTCTGGAGACCATGACTTAACTCAGATTCTGGAACTGGGAATAGTTCTAAAAGAACAATACTTAAAAATAAGTTTTATGAATTGATTCTAGGGTTTCTGGAATTGGCTCTCTAACTAATTATCTCTAAAGATGGTGATGACTCATTTTCAGTAGTAAAGACAGCCCTGAGAGTCCATCGCATCAAATGGTAAGAGAGATATGTGAAATATTTGTATTAAATACTTCTAACCAATGACTTATAAGAAGCCTAGAGTTGAGTGACCATATATAACATTTTAAAATTTTTTTGGAAAACAAATAAACATAATGAAGTTGGCTGGTTGCTCTTACTGTCCCTAGACAGAGTGGTGAAAAAAAAGGATGAGCTCAGGAATTTGAATTCCCAGCTCAGGCACCATAAAAATGTCCTGAAGCTTTCTGTGTATGCTCTGAAGGAGACCCTTATCTCCGGTAGCCCCAGAGCTAAAATTGCTGAAAATCAGATGTAGAATCTCATCCTGTGACTGGCTAAAGTACACCTCAGCCTGAACTACCAGCATTGTAGGGTGTCTACTGTTAAAATGAGGGCATTGTTTGGGAAAGAATGTGGTATGGTAAGTTTGGATGGGGATGTATGGGAAGACCCTAAAGAAGCTGGGGTCATTGAGCCCCTAAATTCTAATGAGTCTCTTTGGCCAGTGGCAGAGACCTCCACAACTCCCGTGGAAGTGGCCTCCCCACACTCAGAGGCAGCAACACCTCTACCCCAGGAGCATCTGTCTTTCCACCGCTGTCTGAGGGGATTAACCCTGCATTGCCTGAGAAAACGGTAGTGGCTTCCCCGGAGACATTGGCTATGCAAGACAGAGCTGACTCTTCTCAGGACCCACCCTCACCACTCCTCCTTGTTTCCAGATTTATAACTAGACTCAAGTCCCAGCAGGCCTCTAAAGCTGAGGTACAAAGTTTGACCGAAGAGGAGGCACGCTACACTTCAAAAGAGCTCATTGAGTTTTCTGATTGATACAAGCAGAAACGCAGAGACATGTGTAGGAATGGACACTAAGGGTGTAGGATAATGGTGGAAGGAACATAAATTTGGATAAGGAATACTAACATGGACTCACTCATCGGAGATTCTACATTTAATGTTGCAGCTCAGGAATTAGAAAAGTTTCTAACAGTTTGTTTGGTTGGCTGAAACATAGACCAAACTTTGGCCTACAGCGAGTGAACTGGAAATGCCAGAACTGTCTTGGTTTAATGTAGAAAAAGGGATTTAACGGGTCAGGAAGATTGATATGATAGAGTGGGTTTTTCCATTTAAGACCTACTCACCCACCGTGGGAAGGACCTGAAGACATACCTCTTACCAATTCTGTGAGAAATAAATTTCTGAGGGGAGCCCCAGCATCCTTGAAGAGCTCAGTGATCTCTCTTCTTTGCAGCCCAGACTTCACCATGGGAGCTGCAGTCACTGAATTGGGAAAACTAAATGCAATGGGAGTAATTGGATCTATGGGTGGCAGGGGCCATGTGGCTACACCCAACTGCCAAAGACAACATGGGTGTAGTTAAAGTAATGGACAGCAGATTCAAAGCAGCAATCAGAGGAGTCTGATTGCTCAGGCTAATTGATCATGGTTGTTACTAGAAACAAAATGGATAGGGAGTTACTAAATTCTTACCTGATGTGTGTAAGCAGAAAAGTTCTAAGTCAAGTGAACAAAAGTCTAACTGAATCAAAAAAAAAATGACTTTAATCAATTAATTCCCGGACTTGAGCCGGTTTACAGACTCAGAACCCCTGAATGAAGGGGAAACTGAGTCACCTTAGGGAATTACCCTGGTACATTATCAAAATTTTATACTGCTAATATTTTCCCCATCCTTTCCCAAAGAATATATAGCTTAAGGAAAAGTGTATGGGGGCTAGGTTGACAAAGAGTGGACTTGTGATGGTTAGTTTTATGTATCAACTCAACTGGGCCCCTGCTGTGCTCAGATTAAATATTATTTCTGAGTATATCTGTGAGGGTATTTCCAGATGAGGTTAGCATTTGAATCAGTGGGCTGAGTAAAGCAGACTACCCTCCTCAATGTATGTTGGCATTATCCAATCTGTTGAGGGCCTGAACAGAACAAAAAGACAGAGGAAAGAAGAATTTGCTCACTCTGCCTGAATGAGCTGTCACCCTTGTCTTACTATTCGACTAGGACTTACTTCATTGGCCCTTTTGGTTCTTAGGCCTTCAGACTTGCACTGGAATTTACACCATTCGCTTTCCTGGATTTCCAGCTTGCACATGTCAGATAATGAGACTTCTCAGTCTTCATATTCAAGTGAGCCAATTCCTTATAATAAATCTCATCCTAGATACATTCTATTAATTCTGTTCTTCTAGAGAACAAAAACAGTGAAAAATTCAAAGTCAAGAAAAAAAAATCCTACGGCACAATACATAGTCACTATGTTTTGTTAAAATATACTTAAGAATACTTAGAAATATGAGAAATGATCCTAATATATTTTATAGCAGAGTATTAAATATTATAAATTCTATAATTATAAATAAATGTTAATGGGATTTATCTCTTTCTAGGATAGGTATTTTGAGTTCTAATTCTGAATCTCCACTAATCATTCTTAATTTTTAATGTTTAAATTAAATTTTAATTTTTTATTATTTTTTATTTTTTTGCGGTACGCGGGCCTCTCACTGTTGTGGCCTCTCCCATTGTGGAGCACAGGCTCCGGACGCGCAGGCTCAGCGGCCATGGCTCACAGGCCTAGCCGCTCCGCGGCATGTGGGATCTTCCTAGACCAAGGCACGAACCCGTGTCCCCTGCATCGGCAGGCAGACTCTCAACCACTGTGCCACCAGGGAAGCCCTAAATTTTAATTTTTATCAATAATATATGTACCTCTTTTAAAGATATATGGATGCCATATATATATATATGCCAGTCCCAACTCCATTCCTCCCCACACTTGTTCCACATATAGAAATTATATTAGCATTTGAACTGTTAATTTTAGTGTTTCGTTACATATTTCAAAATAATATATTTATGAAGCTTTCTTTTAAAAAATTTATATTTATCTATTTACCTTCTACTAAGGAAGACAAGAATTTAGCTCCTTACATCAAATACCAAATTGGAATATATATCTCTTTATTCCATTTACCCAATGTATTTATAATACTACTTTTGTAAAATTAATCCTCATTTATTGATCTGTAGAGATACTACGTGTTATTATACCATATGGCGTAATATAGCTATATATGCTTTCTTGTGCTTTTTAAATTTTTCCTAGAATTCATAATTCTCTCATTTATTTAATCTATTTTCTACATAATTATCATTAACATATCCTCAAACACTCCAATGGTAGTGTAAACTGTTCTTAGGTGTGATCAAATATATCTGATATTTTATCAGTTCCCTTATTTTTAAAATTATTATTATTTTTTGAAGATATCTCTACTAGATGCTATGCTTCATTTCCCCCATTTGATCAGAAATTTCTAGGTTTACTGCTACCTTTTCATTCTAGGACACCCTTTTATTATCATTCCGGACTTCCCTTGGCTTTTCTCTGTTCTAGACTCTATACTTCCTAGAGTCCATGGATTCCTCTTTTTTTACATGAACTTTGTTGAAGTATAATTTATATTCAGTAAGATGCACCATTTAAAGTGTACAGTTAGATGAGTTTTGACAGATGTGTATATCTATGTCCTGTTCCTTTTATTTAGTCA
Source organism: Stenella coeruleoalba (assembly GCF_951394435.1). NCBI lineage: Eukaryota > Metazoa > Chordata > Mammalia > Artiodactyla > Delphinidae > Stenella > Stenella coeruleoalba. The sequence goes on from NC_137164.1 coordinate 44,608,635, forward strand.
TGGATCTGGTTATTTATATAAGAAAGCACCCTAATATTAAGAATCATAAAAAATTGGTTTTTCTCACATTGTCATCAAATGATAAATACATAACTTTCTTTTATGTGTATTTCTTTTTTTTTAAACTTCTTTATTGAAGTACAGTTGCTTTACAATGGTGTTTTAGTTTCTGCTTTATAACAAAGTGAGTTATACATATACATATGTTTCCATATCTCTTCCCTCCTGTGTCTCCCTCCCTCCCACCCTCCCTATCCCACCCCTCTAGGTGGTCACAAACCACCGAGCTATTCTCCCTGTGCTCTGTGGTAGGTCTGTGTCTTTATTCCCGTCTTACCCTTGGTTTTTCATGACCTTTTTTTTTTTCTTAGATTCCATATTTATGTGTTAGCATATGCTATTTGTTTTTCTCTTTCTGACTTACTTCACTCTGTAGGACAAACTCTAGGTCCATCCACTTCACTACAAATAACTCAATTTCGTTTCCTTTTATGGCTGAGTAATATTCCATTGTATATATGTGCCATATTTTCTTTATCCATTCATCTGTTGATGGACACTTAGGTTGCTTCCATGTCCTGGCTGTTGTAAATAGAGCTGCAATGAACATTTTGGTACATGACTCTTTTTGAATTATGGTTTTCTCAGGGTATATGCCCAGTAGTGGGATTGTTGGGTCGTATGGCAGTTCTATTTTTAGTTTTGTAAGGAACCTCCATACTGTTCTCCATAGTGGCTGTATCAATTTACATTCCTACCAACAGTGCAAGAGTGATCCCTTTTCTCCACACCCTCACCAGCATTTATTGTTTCTAGATTTTTCTGAGGATGGCCATTCTGAGCAGTATGAGATGATATCTCATTGTAGATTTGATTTGCATTGCTCTGATGATTAATGATGTTGAGCATTCTTTCATGTGTTTGTTGGAAATCTGTATATCTTCTTTGGAGAAATGTCTTTTTAGGTCTCTTGCCCATTTTTGGATTGGGTTGTTTGATTTTTTGTTATTAAGCTGCATGAGCTGCTTGTAAATGTTGGAGATTAATCCTTTGTCAATTGCTTCATTTGCAAATATTTTCTTTCATTCTGAGTGTTGTCTTCTGGTCTTGTTTATGGTTTCCTTTGCTGTGCAAAAGATTTGAAGTTTCATTAGGTCCCATTTATTTATTTCTGCTTTTATTTCCATTTTTCTAGGGGGTGGGTCAAAAAGGATCTTGCTGTAATTTATGTCACAGAGTATTCTGCCTATGTTTTCCTCTAAGACTTTGATAGTGTCTGGCCTTACATTTAGGTCTTTAATACGTTTTGAGTTTATTTTTGTGTATGGTGTTAGGGAGTGTTCTAATTTCATACTTTTACATGTACCTGTCCAGTTTATCCAGCACCACTTATTGAAGAGGCTGTCTTTTCTCCACTTTATATTCTTGCCTCCTTTATGAAAAATAAGGTGGCCATATGTGCATGGGTTTATCTCTGGGCTTTCTATCCTGTTCCATTGATCTATATTTCTGTTTTTATGCCAGTACCATACTGTCTTGATTACCGTAGCTTTGTAGTATAGTCTGAAGTCAGGGAGCCTGATTCCTCCAGATCCATTTTTCGTTCTCAAGATTGCTTTGGCTATTCGGGGCCTTTTGTGTTTCCATCCAAATTGTGAAATTTTTTATTCTAGTTCTGTGAAAAATGCCAGTGGTAGTTTGATAGGGATTGCATTGAATCTGTAGATTGCTTTGGGTAGTAGAGGCATTTTCACAATGTTGATTCTTCCAATCCAAGAATATTGTATATCTCTCCATCTATTTGTATCATCTTTAATTTCTTTCATCAGTGTCTTCTAATTTTCTGCATACAGGTCTTTTGTCTCCTTAGGTAGGTTTATACCTAGATATTTTATTCTTTTTGTTGCATTATTAAATGGGAGTGTTTTCTTAATTTCACTTTCTAATGTTTCATCATTAGTGTATAGGAATGCAAGATATTTCTGTGCATTAATTTTGTATCCTACTACTTCAGCAAATTCATTGAGTAGCTCTAGTAGTTTCCTGGTAGTGTCTATAGGATCCTTTATGTATAGTATCATGTCATCTGCAAACAGTGACAGCTTGACTTCTTCTATTCCAATTTGGATTTCTTTTTCTTCTCTGATTGCTGTGGCTAAAACTTCCAAAACTTTGTTGAATAAGAGTGGTGAGAGTGGGAAACCTTATCTTGTTCCTGATCTTAGTGGAAATACTTTCAGTTTTTCACCATTGAGGACGACGCTGGCTGTGGGTTTGTCAAATATGGCCTTTATTATGTTGAGGAAAGTTCCCTCTATGCCTGCTTTCTGCAGGGTTTTTATCATAAATGGGTGTTGAATTTTGTCAAAAGCTTTCTCTGCATCTATTGAGATGATCATATGGTTTTTCTCCTTCAATTTGTTAATATGGTGTATCACGTTGATTGATTTGCGTATATTGAAGAATCCTTGCATTCCTGGAATAAACCCCACTTGATCATGGTGTATGATCCTTTTAATGTGCTGTTGGATTCTGTTTGCTAGTATTTTGTTGAGGATTTTTACATCTATGTTCATCAGTGATATTGGCCTTTAGTTTTCTTTCTTTGTGACATCCTTGTCTGGTTTTGGTATCAGGGTGATGGTGGCCTCGTAGAATGAGTTTGGGAGTGTCCTTCCCTCTGCTATATTTTGGAAGAGTTTGAGAAGGATAGGTGTTAGCTCTTCTCTAAATGTTTGATGGAATTTGCCTGTGAAGCCATCTGGTCCCGGGGTTTTGTTTATTGGAAGATTTTTAATCACAGTTTCAATTTCATTGCTTCTGATTGATCTGTTCATATTTTCTATTCTTCCTGCTTCCGTCTCGGCAGCGCTGTGCATTTTGAAGAATGTTGTCCATATTATTGGCATAGAGTTGCTTATAGTAATCTCTCATGACCCTTTGTATTTCTGCAGTGTGAGTTGTAACTTCTCGTTTTTCATTTCTAATTCTATTGATTTGAGTCTTCTCCCTTTTTTTCTTGATAAGTCTGGCTAATGATTTATCAATTTTGTTTATCTTCTCAAAGAACTAGCTTTTAGTTTTATTGACCTTTGCTATCATTTCCTTCATTTCTTTTTCATTTATTTCTGATCTGATCTTTATGATTTCTGCTAACTTTGTGGGGTTTTTGTTCTTCTTTCTCTAATTGCTTTAGGTGCAAGGTTAGGTTGCTTATTTGAGATGTTTCCTGTTTGTTAAGGTAGGATTGATTGTATTGCTACAAACTTCCCTCTTAGAACTGCTTTTTCTGCATCCCATAGGTTTGGGGTCATCATGTCTCCATTGTCATTTGTTTCTAGGTACTTTTTGATTTCCTCTTTGATTTCTTCAGTGATCACTTGGTTATTAAGTAGTGTATTGTTTAGCCTCCATGTGTTTGTATTTTTTACAGATCTTTTTCTGTAATTGATATCTAGTCTCATAGCGTTGTGGTCAGAAAAGGTACTTGATACGATTTCAATTTTCTTAAATTTACCAAGGCTTGCTTTGTGACCCAAGATATGATCTATCCTGGAGAATGTTCCATAAGCACTTGAGAAAAATGTGTATTCTGTTGTTTTTGGATGGAATGTCCTATAAATATCAATTAAGTCCATCTTGTTTAATGTATCATTTAAAGCTTGTGTTTCCTTATTTATTTTCATTTTGGATGGTCTCTCCATTGGTGAAAGTGGGGTGTTAAATTCCCCTACCATTATTGTGTTACTGTCGATTTCCCCTTTTATGGTTGTTAGTATTTGCCTTATGTATTGAGGTGCTCCTGTGTTGGGTGCATAAATATTTACAATTGTTATATCTTCTTCTTGGATTGATCCCTTGATCATTATGTAATGTCTTTCTTTGTCTCTTGTAATAGTCTTTGTTTTAAAGTCTATTTTGTCTGATATGAGAATTGTTACTCCAGCTTTCTTTTGATTTCCATTTGCATGGGATATCTTTTTCCATCCCCTTACTTTCCGTCTGTATGTGTCCCTAGGTCTGAAGTGGGTGTCTTTTAGACAGCATATATATGGGTCTTGTTTTTGTATCCATTCAGCCAGTCTGTGTCTTTTGGTGGGAGTATTTAATCCATTTATGTTTAAGGTAATTATCAATATGTATGTTCCTATTCCCATTTTCTTAATTGTTTTGTGTTTGTTATTGGGGGCCTTTTCCTTCTCTTGTGTGTCTTGTCTAAAGACGTTCCTTTAGCATTTGTTGTAAAGCTGGTTTGGTGGTGCTGAACTCTCTCAGCCTTTGCTTCTCTGTAAAGGTTTTAATTTCCCCATCAAATCTGAATGAGTTCCTTGCTGGGTAGAGTAATCTTGGTTGTAGGTTTCTCTCCTTCATCACTTAAATATGTCCTGCCAGTCTCTTCTGGCTTGCAGAGTTTCTGAAGAAAGTTTAGCTGTTAACCTTATGGGGATTCCCTTGTGTGTTATTTGTTGTTTTTCCCTTGCTGCTTTTAATATGTTTTCTTTGTATTTAATTTTGATAATTTGATTAATATGTGTCTTGGCAAGTTTCTCCTTGGATTTATTCTGTATGATACTCCGTGCTTCTTGGACTTGATTAACTATTTCCTTTCCCATATTAGGGAAGTTTTCAACTATAATCTCTTCAAATATTTTATCAGTCCCTTTCTATTTCTCTTCTTCTTCTGGGACCACTATAATTCGAATGTTGGTGCATTTAATGTTGTCCCAGAGGTCTCTAGGACTGTCCTCAGTTCTTTTCATTCTTTTTTCTTTATTTTGCTCTGCAGTAGTTATTTCCACTATTTTATCTTCCAGGTCACTTATCTGTTTTTCTGCCTCAGTTATTTTGCTATTGATTGCTTCTAGAGTATTTTTAATTTCATTATTGTGTTGTTCATCATTGCTTGTTTCCTCTTTAATTCTTCTAGGTCCTTGTTAAATGTTTCTTGCATTTTCTCTATTCTATTTCCAAGATTTTGGATCATCTTTACTATCATTATTCTGAAGTCTTTTTCAGGTAGACTGCCTACTTCCTCTTCATTTGCTAGGTCTGGTGGGTTTTTACCTTGCTCCTTCATCTGCTGTAATTTTTCTGTCTTCTCATTTTGCTTATCTTACTGTGTTTGGGGTCCACTTTCGTAGGTGGCAGGTTTGTAGTTCCCGTTGTTTTCGGTGTCTGTCTCCAATGGCTAAGGTTGGTTCAGTGAGTTGTGTAGGCTTCCTGGTGGAGGGGACCAGTGCCTGTGCTCTGGTGGATGAGGCTGGATCTTGTCTTTCTGGTGGGCAGGTCCATGTCTGGTGGTGTGTTTTGGGGTGTCTGTGGCCCTATTATGATTTTAGGCAGCCTCTCTGCTAATGGGTGGGGTTGTGTTCCTGTCTTGCTAGTTGTTTGGCATAGGACGTCCAGCACTTTAGATTGCTGGTCGTTGAGTGAAGCTGGGTCTTGGTGTTGAGATGGAGATCTCTGGGAGATTTTTGCCATTTGATATTATGTGGAGCTGGGAGGTCTCCTGTGGACCAGTGTCCTAAAGTTGGCTCTCCCACTGCATTGGTACAGCCCTGTCTCTGGTTGGAGCAGCAAGAGCCTTTCATCCACACAGCTCATAATAAAAGGGAGAGAAAATAGAAAGTAAGAAAGAAATAGGATAAAATAAAATAAAGTAAGATAAAATAAAATAATGTTATTAAAATAAAAAATAATTATTAAGAAAAAAATTTTTTAAGTAAAAAAAAAAGAAAAAAAAATGGAAGGACAGAACCCTAGAACAAATGGTGAAAGCAAAGCTATACAGACAAAGTCGCACACAGAAGCATACAAATACACACTCACTAAAAGAGGAAAAGGGGAAAAAATAATCTACCTTGCTCCCAAAGTCCACCTCCTCAATTTGGGATGATTCGTTGTCTATTCCACAGATGCAGGTACATCAAGTTGATTGTGGAGATTTAATCTGCTGCTCCTGAGGCTGCTAGGAGAGATTTCCCTTTCTCTTCTTTGTTCGCACAGCTCCCTGGGTTCAGCTTTGGATTTGGACCCGCCTCTGCGTGTAGGTCGCCTGAGGGCATCTGTTCTTCGCTCAGACAGGACAGGGTTAAAGCAACCGCTGATTCGGGGGCTCTGGCTCACTCAGGCGTGGGGGGGGCGGGGTACAGATGCGGGGCCAGCCTGTGGCGGCAGAGGCCAGCATGATGTTGCACCAGCCTGAGGCACACCATGCGTTCTCCTGGGGAAGTTGTCCCTAGATCACGGGACCCTGGCAGTGGTGTGCTGCACAGACTCCTGGGAGGGGCGGTGTGGATAGTGACCTGTGCTTGCACACAGGCTTCTTGGTGGCGGCAGCAGCAACCTTAACATCTAATGCCCGTCTCTGGGGTCCACGCTGTTAGCTGCGTCCATCTCTGGAGCTCCTTTAACCGGCACTCTGAATCCCCTCTCCTCGCGCATCAGGAAACAAAGAGGCCAGAAAAAGTCTCTTGCCTCTTCGGCAGGTCCAGACTTTTCCCCGAGCTCCCTCCCGGCTAGCTGTGGCGCACTAGCCCCCTTCAGGCTGTATTCACACCGCCAACCCCAGTCCTCTCCCTGTGCTCTGACCGAAGCCCGAGTCTCAGCTCCCAGCCCCGCCCGCCCCGGCTGGTAAGCAGACAAGCCTCTCGGTGTGGTGAGTGCCGGTCGGCACCGATCCTCTGTGCGGGAATCTCTCCGCTTTGCCCTCCACAACCCTGTTGCTGCACTCTTCTCCGTGGCTCCAAAGCTTCCCCCCCTCCGCCACCCAGTCTCCGCCCGCGAAGGGGCTTTCTAGTGTGTGGAAACCTTTCCTCCTTCACAGTTCCCTCCCACTGGTGCGGGTCCCGTCCCTATTCTTTTGTCCCTTTTTTTTTCTTTTTCCCTACCAAGTTACGTGGGGAGTTTCTTGCCTTTTGGGAGGTCTGAGGTCTTCTGTCAGCATTCGGTAAGTGTTCTGTAGGAGTTGTTCCACATGTAGATGTATTTCTGATGTACTTGTGGGGAGGAAGGTGATCTCTGCATCTTACTCTTCCGCCATCTTCTCAAATCCCTTATATGTATTTCTATTTAAAGACACCTTATTTAATATATATCGTTGACTTGTTAACATTGAACTCACAGCGAACAGCACAATAACTCAGGACTGAGGAAAGCTTATCTAACACCTGTATTGTCTCTGTGAGGCACATCACAGCTTTCTTGCCTTTAGGAAAACTGGACAGCACTTCAATAATGAGCTTGGGAACCATTTTCAACAGCAAAATCACAAACACAGAGCACAAAACTGAGAAATAAATAGCACTAAACAGACCATAAATAGGACACTTGTTTATACTATGAGAGATGGAACAAGAAGGCAGTGCTGCCTTGTTCAATTTAATTGGGAATATACACACTGGGCGATTCAAATTTTTCACCACTCATTCATTTACGTGGATGATGAGAAAGCCCAGGGAATGTTGATTTGGGAGTTATCAATAAATTTTATTGACTAGAAAAATTTGCAAGTATGGAATTCATGAATAATAAAGATAAACTATGTGTATGTATGTATGCTTATTCGTACATATTACCTTCTTTAAAAGATTCATATTCTTTGCCCCGATGTTTTGAAAAGGTTCATATTCTTTGCCTTGATGTTTGTATCAGTCTTTTCAATTAATTTGCTGGGCTCTCTTTGGGTCAAATTGATACAAATAATCTTACCTTTTTTTATTTTGTAAAATTTTCTTGATAATTTCTTCCTTTGCATTTTCTCCATTATCATTCTTCAATTCCTATTAGTGACTCATAAGCTCTCATGTATTGATATCCTAATGTCTTTCCATTTCTTTCAGAATTTCCATTTCTTAATCCAGTTGTCCTAACTTCATTTAGAATTCTCAACTTCCTCTCCTACAACATCAGTGGAAAATTTTATCACTGGAATAACTATATTTTTATTTCTTTGAGTTTTTTATTCTCTAAATTTTTGTATTTGATAGCATCTTATTTCTTTTTTAGTGGATGAGTATTATACTTTACCTCTATGAAGATATCATTATAATTTCTCTGAATCTTTCCTTTATTTGTGCTCATGAAAATTGACTTTTGCATTGTTTGTTTTGTTTCTTTGTTTTGCTGTTTTTCATGATAGAAGTTTCCTCTAAGTTATTAATAGGATGACCAACGATGGGCTCTTATTTCATATGTAAAAAATGAGTCATCAAAATGTGTGCATGGTAAAGGTGTGTAGACTGGTCAACCTCACCATAGGGTAAGTGTGTGGGGATTTCACTCTTTCCCTGAGGGATTTCCAAATATCTGTCTTCAGAAACTTTTTCTCCTAGACTAGCAAGTTTCCCACAGAGGAGCATTTCAGTGTCTTTCTTGAGGTTGTAAGCCTGAATGCCAGCACTGTGGGAACTTAGTAGAGGAAAAAAACTAGGTCATGCTTACATGCTATGTAAGGAGATAATTTAATTTTCTTGCCTTCAGCTCTGCTTGATGTTCATAAATCCTGAGATTGTCTAATTCAACATCTTCAGACATATATTCAATCTTGTATAGGGGCAAAAAGGGGGTAGTTATTTGAATTATATGAGAGCTGGTAAAGTATATGGATGTCTAACGTACCCTTTTATAGAATGTTATCTATTTCTTCTATGTTTGGCCCTGGAACTGAAGAACAACTGGTGAAAAAATACGACCGTCATCCCTAGCCAAATACAGATTCGAGAACTCTGAAACTGACTGCTCTCAGGTTCTCCTGCCTGTCCTTTACCTCTGGGACTCCAGCTGCAGAAGCCCAGGATCCCTTTCCTTGAGGTCTCAGTCCCTGCCTCTACAATCTTGATCATATTTGACAGAGTTTTCTTAACAAAAGTTTGAAAATTTATCTCCTTTCTGTCTTAGAGCTAACAAAGACACATGAATGAGGCCACAGAAGGAACTCTGAGTTATTGGCTACGAGTTTTGCTCCTTGTTGGATATTGAAACCACCGTCACCTCCACTACCTTTTTTGTTTCTTTTAAACCAGGAATTTCTCTTGTAATAAAATATTTGCTCTGAATAAGAAGTTCCTCAGAGTTTCTGAGACAATGTGGAATTCTCCAACTATGAATCATTTTGACTCTGAATGGCTGCTTGCAATGCAAGTACTTGGGTTCAAGTTTCCTCTGCTCAACTAAATCAGATGCCACTTGCTCATCTATTTTTCATATCCCAAACTTCCTTAATATTCCTTTCAACTATCATCCCTCCTACACTTTCTCTATCCTTTTGGGTTTTGACATCTTTTCTTAATTTAGCATACATTTGAGGAGGTTTAGAAATGAGCAGAGTTGACTTCTGCTCTCAATCAAGATGGATTAACAGGGACCTGATTTTCTTTCCTACCTCAAGCAACAGCAACAAAAAAGACAAAATATATCAAAGTGGTTTTCAAGACACTGGGCATAAAGCAATGAAGGACATTGATCCTTGAGAGATGGTAAAAAAGCAAGTGAGCCTTAGGATTGCCCCCATTCACAGACTTGAGAGAGTTTCCCAGCTGTGGCATATGGAGAAAAGAAAAATACCAGTTTAACCAGAAAACTCTGAAGTGAAGAATCCCGGGAGCTCAAAGATGCTGGAGTACAGAGAGGAGAGATTTGCACAGAAAGAGAACTCTGGAGATCCGGAGAGGAGTTCTTTGCAGTATTCACCTGAGTACAGATCACACATACATGTGAGGAAACTACTCAAGGTTGGGAAAAGAATCATCTGAAAAAATGAGAGGAGACAGTACACTGCACTCATACAAGGCTAGGAAAAGAGCCTGTTCTCACCAATTATACTGGAAAATCTCATAATTAACAGGACATTGGGTAGAGCACACAAAATGTTCTTTTGTCAATTGTAATAATTGATCCTAGAGTGAGGTCCTACTAATAAATCTCAAAAGCAAGACCTGAAAAGATCAAACTGTTTCCAAGTAACTGCATCCCAGAGAAAAAAGTTGAAGAATTTTACAATACCAAAATATTGAGAATGTGCCAAGTTAAAATTGCCAATAAAATGTCACCAGGCATGCAAACAAGCAGGAAAATATGACCTAAAATGAGGGGGGGAATATCAATCTATCAAAACTGACCCTGAACCCACACACATATTAGAATTAGCAGATATTGACATTAAAACTGTGTATTCCGTAAGTTCAAAAAGTTAAGTTCAGACACTTATATAAATATGTTTTAAAGAGTGAGAGAAAGACCCAAATCACAGTTCTAAGGTTGAAAACTACAATGTGTGAGATAAAAATTACATTAGATGGAATTATTGGCTGATTAGACATTACAGAAGATTGGTAAATTTGAAGACAAAGCATAATGAATTTGGCGATAGTAATTTCCAGAATGAAACAGAGAGAATTTTTTTAAATGAATAGAGAATCAGTAAGTGAGACAACTTCCAGAGCTCTGAACCACATGTAATTAAGAGTCCCCAAAATAGAGTAGAGAGGAATAGATAAAAATGGCAGAAATAATGACCCCAAAGTTTTCAAATTTAAAGAAAACTGTAGATCCACAGAACCCCAAACACAAAACCATAAAGAAAACTTCACCTAAAAAAAACATAAAGATAACTTGCACCTCATAATCCAGTTGCTAAAAATCAGTGATAAAACACTTTAAAAGCTAGAGGGGAGGAGAATACATTATAAACAGAGGAACAAAAATGAAGATGTCAGCAGATTGTTTTTGTTGGATATAATACAAGTGAAAAGACAGCAGATAGCATATTTAAAGTATTGAAAGAAAAAAAAAAAACAGCTAAAAGCTTAAAGGAGTTGTCACCAGGAGATCCATACAACAGAAAATGTTAAAGAAAGTCCTTTTTTCAGAAGCAAAATGACACCAAATGAAAATATGAATCTATATAAATAAATGAAGAACACAGGATATGGTAACTACTTAGTTTATTTTATATCCATTATACCTCAAATAAGCTATTTTTAAATTTGCAATGAAATACCTCTACATCTGTTACTGGAGGGGGATCCCTTCCAGGGCCTGGGAGTGAACTCTTGTCTAACACTCAGAAATGAATTGTCCGAAGAGACACACATATTGAAAATACAAAAAAAACTTTATTGGAAAGGGGTGCTCATGCAGAGAGCAGGAGTGTAAGGGAACCCAGGAGAACTGCTCTGCCACATGGCTCACAGTCTCAGGTCTTATGGGAATGGGGCTAGTTTTCCAGGTTGTCTCTGGTCAGTCATCTTGCTTGTGCCCATATTTGGTCTGCCTCAGAGTCCTTCCTGGGGGCACACACATCTATCAGCCAAGATGGATTCCAGTGTGAGGGTTTCTGGGAGGTTGACAGGACATATTATGGCTTGACAACTCTTCCCTCCTTTTGGCCCCTTCCAGATTGTTTTGGCTGACGGTAGGTAGCTTGTCAGTTCTGTGTTCCTTATTGGGATCTCCTGCTGTGAGATAACTCAGGCAAGCAGCTATTTTCCTGCCTGGCCAAGGCGGGTCGTTTTGGTGAATGGTTCCCTAACACATCTATCATAGTGTTAACATAAAAAAAAAAAAATCAGACCATATCAAGTACTAGAGAGGATGTAAAGTAGCTGGAATTCTCCTTCACTGCTGGTTGGAGTGCACACTGGTACAGTCACTTTGGAAAACAGCTGGGCAGTTTCTTATGAAGCTGATCATGTACTTACTAAATATCCCAGTAACTGTACTTCTAAGTATTTACCTAAAGGAAATGTAAACTTATATTAACCCCAAAATCTGTACACACATGTTTTAACAGCTTTATTCATAATCATCAAAAACTAGAAACAACGTTCTTCGACTAGTGAGTGGATAAATTGGAATATTACTCAGAGAAAATAAAGGAAAAAATATATTGATATACCAAACAACATGGCTAAATCACAAACACATTATGCAGATGAGAGTGGCCAGACTGAGAAGATTATATATTATATGATTCCATCTATGTGATATTTTGGAGAGACAATGTTATAGAAATAGAATAAAGATCAGTGGTTGGATGGAGAAACTGACTCAAAAGTTCAGCATAATGTCATTCTAGGGAGTGACGGAACTATTCTGTATCTTGATTATGGTGATGGTTACATATCTGTATGCATTTTCAAAACTCATAGAAGTATACTCCAAATTATGCTCTATGTTTGAATTATATGTATATTTTAAGTATGAATTAAAATGCAATTAATAATATATTTAGCTAGGAATAAATATTGTGTGGTCCTGTCAGACAATTGACCTAATGTATCACATGGAAAAGTAACTAAATCACATTAACAAACATACTCCTATCAAATGGAAAGGAGATCAGATCACATTATCTAATGTATGCAATCACCTTCTAGTAGCTATGAACAAAATACAATTGAATGAAATAAAAATGAGGCAGCAAGACAGGCTATGATATGGTTGTAGCAAGCAGATATGAAATATTAACAACCTGAATATGATCAACGATCCTTTCGATAGAAAGGTACAGGAAAAAAGCTAAACAACAGCTTAAAAAAATTATATATAGTAAGGAATAAAATGATGAGTATAATTGATAAAATATTTTACTCAGTTCAAAGTTTGCACCATCACTCACACACACAAAATATAGAAGAAAGGCATGGGTGAAAATTGCTGAGTTTTTTAAAACACCAATTGATGAGTCTAAGGTATAACCACATACTGTTCCTGTATGGGATATACATCACAGAAGTGTGATAAGATTTTCTCCCATGTACCTATAAGCCGTACCATATTTTCATATCCTAAGAAATCACTAGGCAAGGGAGCCTAGGATACAAAGCACTTTTTATATAGTGATACAAGGAAGTGGACCCTTAAATCCAATTTGTTGCCAGGGGTGGTATAGACTACTTCAAGGGAAGTATTTGGTGAAAATTTAGCTGGATTCAGAAGAATGAACAAAGAAGTGGGAAAAAGTTTCTTTTTTTCTTCTTCTTTTTCCTTTTGTATTAATGTGGTGGAGAATTAATGAAAGATTATTGTTGCTGAGCAGCACAAGATTGGTATCAAGATAGTCATTAAATATCCATCAAAATATGAAATTTTAATTTATTTTAATTTCCTTCAATTACATATATGTTTCAGTTAAGACAAGGGGCCTCATATTAACCACACAGGGGTGAAAGGGCATGATATTTATGTGTTTTGAATAACCTCTCTGAAAGACACAAAGCTTTAAAATCATTTTCTCACTTTACTTTCATTTTAGTTCTCACAAGGAATTTCCATAAAAATTGATCATAACCTGAAAGGCCAACAGCTTTACCAAATGATTTTTATTTACTTTTGTTTGTTTGTTTGTTTTTATGGCTATGTTTGATTTCTCAGATAATTGCTTTAGAATATGATTATTATATTTTAAAATCTCTTCACCTTTAGTGTTTTATGATCTTTGTGTGGAGCTCATTTTCCTCTTAATGATGTAGTAAAGGTTGCAATGAATGTTCAGGAGCAGTGTTGATAAGAAGAAAATTATTTTCCTTTTTTCTCTCTTTCTTTTCTTCTTATTGTATCTATAAGAGAAGATGGATGTTAGCTAAACCTACTATGGTGATCACTTCACAGTATATGTAAATCAAACCAGCATGCTATATGCTTTAAACTTATACAGTGATATATGTCAGTTACTTCCCAATGAAACTGAAAAAATGAAAGAGAACAGTATTGGACATAATTTGTGTGTCCACAGTGTGTCTGGCATAATTTTTCTTTTCTCACTGGAACAAAAAATTTAGAAAACCTAGCCATCAGCAAATTCCAAATATGTTAATGAATACTCTAAGTTATAGCACAAAAGGAATGCAGCAAATTCAGAGTGGAAAAGTAAACTCACTTATCACTTATAAAGTGGGTACAGAGAGAAAGTAGATACATTATGCTCATGCAGAGACTTGCAGTTAGGACACTTTCATTGTTGTAAAGAGGTCCATGCAACACAGTGCATAAATGGAGATCAGCATTAATTCTAGAAAAAATTTATTTGTAAAATATACATATGCAATACATAATAGATCAAAATACACATTTATATAAATTATACATATAATTTGAAAATAATGCCCTTAGCTTACAGATGGAAAAACTGAGCTCCAGTACAATGAACTATTTTGCTCAGGCTTGGTTGTGGAACTTTTAAATCCAGTTCCACAGTACCATATTATCTCCTTAATCATTTACTTTATATTGGCATGTCTCATATCGTGGTTAGGAGAATGAATTTGAAGCAAGACTGCCTGGTTTTGAATTCCAGTTTGATTACTTATGAGCTCTGGGAACATTTACCTCACTGGCTCTCAGTGCCTTCGTCTATAAAATGGGGATAATATTAATTCCTCTTTCATAGGCTCTTTGGTAGGGTCAAATGAGTTAATACTTGTAAAAGCACTTAGAAGAGAAGCTGGCATAAAGTAAGTGTTCAATATATCTTAACTATTTTATGACCACTAATTTCAGCAAATAAGTTTTAGACGGGAACATATTCTGAATTTTGTTGTTGGAAGCTGAGTCACAGTTGAAATGTCATCCAAGACACATCACCATGCAGACTGTATAAAAGTGAATTTACTCCCTACAACAGTAAAATACACAGATATAAATAGGTAAGTTGTTTTTACACTGTATAAAAGGTGAGTTTCAGTCTCAATATCATTTTTAAACTGATAGGGGAAATGATACTGATTGTGTAAAGCAAAGTGCTTGGCTATTTGATTCATAGATTCTTTGTTAGATTGGTTTTCATCATTTTGGCCATTCTTTAAAGCACTTACAAAGTACATTTCTCTTTTGCTTCTTTTTGTTGTTGTTTCCAGGACAGTAAATGAGCCAAACTAAAGTTTCCAATGGCAACATTTGCTCCTTTATCACACAATCAGTATCTTAGGGCTACCAGTTAGAGTTTTATAAGCTGACTAATAGAGGGGAGAAGAGAAATCGAAAGGGCTAGAATGGAAGCATTCTGCCTTCATTTCATACAATGACTCTAAAAGAAGAATGGAACCAAAAGAATCCCCGCTTCAACTAGGGGTCAAACAGTTATGCCAATCACAATCATTGTGTTCTGCAAAGCTAGGTTTTGTCTGTGTTCACAAGTGTAGATTTCCCTTATGCTAATCAGCTCATAGGATCTAGCTGGCTGATTTTCTTTTCCTGACAATTACTTTGTGATCAGTAGCATCTATGTTACAGAGAACTGAAACCAATCTGGTACAAGCCGAATATCAGGAAACTTCTATTATTATCTTTACTGAATTTAATCTCCTTTATGCAGTTGATGACATTATCATTGTTGTGGTTCATGTGGTAGTTGTTGTTTTGTACAGTTCAATTATAAAACTTTTGGAAGATGTTTCATGTAGGAAGCAGTAATGTGATAATCGGGCTGTCACCAAGTTAGTTTATCCTGCTGGACATTGTAGAGTCTTGCATTGTCTTTTTAAATGATATGGACCATTTTAAAAATGTTCAGAATTCAGTAGAACTAATTAGTTAGAACACACAGTCCAGAAAGATGAGTAAAAATTTTATGTAGTTGAGTATGTAAGCAAGCCATGATATTGCTAGGAAAATTGATTCTCAAAGCTGTAAGTGATCTTGTTGAAAAAGCCTGCAAGGAATACATAGATATAGGGTCTTCGTGTAACCTAATAGTTCTACAAAGAAAACTGGATTGTAGTAAACTTTGTCCTTTCTTTCCTTGAAGAGAAAGTGGTATGTATGATAGAAATTATGGTTTTACTCTGATAGTAAATGGCTAGCAGCAGAAGAATTAAATAATTACTGATAGATTTTTGTAGAGATTTTTTCAATAACTAACTTAAAGTTTCTTGTTTGAATTAATATTCCTTTTTCTTTTTATGACTAACTCTCCAGCAAGGAGAAAAAAAAATATCCTGACAATTCATAAAATTTAGTGATATTCTAATGATTTTTATCTAGGTGGAACTGAGGATTACAACTTTTAATAAATGACACATGAATCTCATAAAGTTTTATGATCTTCTATTTCTTGAAATAAAATAAAAATGTTAAAAAGTAAACAAAAATTTTAAAATAGTGAATTACTAATTTATCATAAATCTGTGGGGGAAGAAGGAGGATAATTCATTCTTTGCCTGTCCTCAATTCTCTCTCCCATTTGAAAATTGAGTGTCATTCTTTCAGGAGTTTCACATAGCAAACAATTTCTACCTTTGAGGGGAAAAGACATTGCCATTGGCCTGTGGAAATGGAGCTTCAATAGGGTCCATGCTCACAAGAGAAGCCCAAATGACTATGGGTTGTCTCAACTGGGGTCAGCACAACATCTGCTTTCCCATGTAATCATGCATCTAATTTCCACAGCTTTGAGGCTCATGGTAAAGAGAATTTGAAAAAAGTGGGTGGAATAATTTGACAGCTTTTTTGGACTGAATCCAAATAAATAGGAATTGTGAAATGTCTGAACCTTTTAAAGTAATCAATAAGACGTGATGACTCTAAAAGATGTATAATTTATACATAAGGAAAAAGAAAAGAGTATATCAATACAAATCCACATTTTTGGCCAAACTCATTTCAGTCCAAATTTTCTAGGAATTCAAAAGAAAAATAATACAGTGCCAGATCACTTGTGATAAAAAGCTCAGAATATTTAAATGTAAATATTCAAAATTTGACAGATGATTTAATAGTTGAACCTGTACACAGGTAAATAGCAGAAATTTCCTATTCAAATATTCATACGTTTAAGTAAGGAAATTATTTTTGCAAAATAGAAGCAATTAACCTGGAAATAATTATTCTGTATAATATGGTTATGTGTGAATCACAGCTCTGTGGCATAGATAGTATAGAGAGTCAAAATGGCATTTGTCAAATTGGGTTTCTATAATACTGGACGCTATGGATATATTCTCAGAGGTTGGTTAGTATTTTTGTTTTGCTTTATTAACTGAAGTATAGTTGATTTACAATATTATATTAGTTTCAGGTGCACAACATAATGATTCAGTATTTTTATAGATTATACTCCGCTTAAAATTATTATATAACATTGGCTATATTCCCTGTGCTATACAATATATCCTTGATTTTTTTCTGTTAAAATCTTTATTGGAGTATATTTGATTTACAATGGTGTGTTAGTTTCTGTTTTATAACAAAGTGTATCAGTTATACATATGCATATGTCCCCATATCTCTTCCCTCTTGCATCTCCCTCCCTCGCACACCCCCTATCCCACCCCTCTAGGTGGTCACAAAGCGCTGAGCTGATCTCCCTGTGCTATGCAGCTGCTTCCCACTAGCTATCTACTTTATGTTTGGTAGTGTATATATGTCCATGAAATTCTCTCACTCTGTCCCATACCCTCCCGGTATCCTCAAGTCCATTCTCTAGTAGGTCTGTGTCTTTATTCCCTTCTTGACCCTAGATTCTTCAGAACTTTTTTTTTTTTAATTCCATATATGTGTGTTACCATACGGTATTTTTTTTTTCCTCTTTCTGACTTACTTCACTCTGTATGACAGACTCTAGGTCCATCCACCTCACTACAAATAACTCAATTTCGTTTCTTTTTATGGCTGAGTAATATTCCATTGTATTTATGTGCCAATCTTCTTTATACATTCATCCAATGATGGACACTTATGTAGCTTCAATGTCCTGGCTATTGTAAATAGAGCTGCAATGAACATTGTGGGACATGACTCTTTTTGAATTATGGTTTTCTCAGGGTATATGCCCAGTAGTGGGATTGCTGGGTCATATGGTAGTTCTATTTGTAGTTTTTAAGGAACTGCCAAACTGTTCTCCATAATGGCTGTATCAATTTACATTCCCACCAACAGTGCAAGGGGGTTCCCTTTTCTCCACACCCTCTGCAGCATTTATTTCTAGCTTTTTTGATGATGGCCATGCAGAGTGGTGTGAGATGATATCTCATTGTAGTTTTAATTTATCTAATGATTAATAATGTTGAGCATTCTTTCATGTGTTTGCTGGCAATCTGTATATCTTCTTTAGAAATGTCTATTGAGGTCTTCTGCCCATTTTAGGATTCGGTTGTTTGATTTTTTGATATTGAGCTGCTTGTAAATTTTGGAGATTCATCCTTTGTCAGTTGCTTCATTTGCAAATACTTTCTCCAATTCTGCAGGCTGTCTTTTCATCTTATTTACGGTTTCCTTTGCTGTGCAAAAGCTTTTAAGTTTCATTAGGTCCCATTTGTTTATTTTTGATTTTCTTTCCATTTCTCTAGGAGGTGGGTCAAAAAGGATCTTGCTGTGATTTATGTCATAGAGTGTTCTTCCTATGATTTCCTCTAAGAGTTTGACAGTGTCTGGCTTTACATTTAGGTCTTTAATCCTTTTTGAGTTTATTCTTGTGTATGGTGTTAGGGACTGTTCTAATTTCATTCTTTTACATGTAGCTGTCTGGTTTTCCCAGCACCACTTATTGAAGAGGAAGTCTTTTCTCTATTGTATATTCTTGCCTCGTTTATCAAAACTAAGATGACCATATGTGCGTGGGTTTTTCTCTGGGCTTCCTTTTCTCCTGTTCCATTGATCTATGTTTCTGTTTTTGTGCCAGTACCATACTTTCTTGATTACTGTAGCTTGGTATTATAGTCTGAAGTCTGGGAGCCTGATTCCTCCAGCTCCGTTTTTCTTTCTCGAGATTGCTTTGGCTATATGGGGTCTTTTGTTTTTCCACACAAGTTGTGAAATTTTTTGTTCTAATTCTGTGAAAACTGCTCTTGGTAGCTTGATAGGGATTGCACTGAATCTGTAGATTGCTTTGAGTAGTATAGTCATTTTCACAATGTTGATTCTTCCAATCCAAGAATATTGTATATCTCTCCATCTATTTGTATCATCTTTAATTTCTTTCATCAGTGTCTTCTATTTTCTGCATACAGGTCTTTTGTCTCCTTAGGTAGGTTTATTCCTAGATATTTTATTCTTTTTGTTGCAATGGTAAATGGGAGTGTTTTCTTAATTTCACTTTCCGATGTTTCATCATTTGTGTATAGGAACACCAGAGATTTCTGTGCATTAATTTTGTATCCTGCTACTTCACCAAATTAATTGATTAGCTCTAGTAGTATTCTGGTAGCATCTTTAGGATTCTCAATGTATAGTATCATGTCAACTGCAAACAGTGACAGCTTTACTTCTTTTCCAATTTGGATTCCTTTTATTTCTTTTTCTTCTCTGATTGCTGTGGCTAAAACTTCCAAAACTATGTGGAATAATAGTGTGAGAGTGGGCAACCTTGTCTTTTTCCTGATCTTAGTGGAAATGGTTTCAGTTTTTCACCATTGAGGATGATGTTGGCTGTGGGGTTGTCATATATGGCCTTTATTACCTTGAGGAAAGTTCCCTCTATGTGTACTTTCTAGAGGGGTTTATCATAAATGGGTGTTGAATTTTGTCAAAAGCTTTCTCTGCATCTATTCAGATGATCCTATGTTTTTTCTCCTTCAATTTGTTAATATGGTGTACACATTGATTGATTTGCATATATTGAAGAATCCTTGCATTCCTGGCATAAACCCCACTTGATCATGGTGTATGATCCTGTTAATGTGCTGCTGGATTCTGTTTGCAAGCATTTTGTTGAGGACTTTTGCATCTATGTTCATCAGTGATATTGGCCTATAGTTTTCTTTATTGTGACATCTTTGTCTGGTTTTGGTATCAGGGTGTTGGTGGCTTTGTAGAATGAGTTTGGGAGTGTTCCTCCCTCTGCTATATTTTGTAAGAGTTTGAGAAGGATAAGTGTTAATTTTTCTCTAAATATTTGATAGAATTTTCTTGTGAAGCCATCTGGTCCTGGGCTTTTGTTTGTTGGAAAGTTTTTAATCACAGTTTCAATTTCAGTGTTTGTGATGGTCTGTTCATATTTTCTATTTCTTCCTGGTTCAGACTCGGAAGAGTGTGTATTTCTAAGAATTTGTCCATTTCTTCCAGGTTGTCCATTTTTTTGGCATAGAGTTGCTTGTAGTAATCTCTCATGACCCTTTGTATTTCAGCAGTGCCAGTTGTTATTTCTCCTGTTTCATTTGTAATTCTATTGATTTGGGTCTTCTCCCTTTTTTTCTTGATGAGTCTAGCTAATGGTTTATCAATTTTGTTTATCTTCTCAAAGAACCAGCTTTTAGTTTTATTGATCTTTGTTATTGTTTCCTTTGTTTCTTTTTCATTTATTTCTGATCTGATCTTTATGATTTCTTTCCTTCTGCTAACTTTGGGGGGTTTTTTGTTCTTCTTTCTCTAAGTGCTTTAGGTGTAAGGTTAGGTTGTTTTTTCAAGATGTTTCCTGTTTGTTAATGTAAGATTGTATTGCTATAAACTTACCTCTTAGAACTGCTTTTGCTGCATCCCATACATTATGGGTGGTCGTATGTTCATTGTCGTTTGTTTCTAGGTATTTTTTAATTTCTTCTTTGATTTCTTCAGTGATCTCTGTTATTAAGTAGTGTATTGTTTAGCCTGCATGTGTTTGTATTTTTTACAGATTTTTTCCTGTAATTGATATCTAGTCTCATCGTGTTGTGGTCAGAAAAGATACTTGATACAATTTCAATTCTCTTAAATTTACCCAGGCTTGATTTGTGATCCACGATATGATCTATCCTAGAGAATGTTCCATGAGCATCTGAGAAGAATGTGTATTCTGTTGTTTTTGGATGGAATATCCTATAAATATCATTAAGTCCATCTTGTTTAATGTATTATTTAAGCTTGTGTTTCCATATTTATTTTCATTTTGGATGATCTCTCCATTGGTGAAAGTGGGGTGTTATATTTCCCTCATATGATTGTGTTGCTGTCGATTTCCCCTTTTATGGCTGTTAGCATTTGCCTTATGTATTGAGGTGCTCCTGTGTTGTGTGCATACATATTTACAATTGTTATGTCTTCTTGGATTGATCCCTTGATCATTATGTAATGTCCTTCTTTGTCTCTTATAATAGTCTTTGTTTTAAAGTCTATTTTGTCTGATATGAGACTTGCTACACCAGCATTCTTTTGATTTCCATTTGCATGGAATATCTTTTTCCAACCCCTCACTTTTAGTCTGTATGTGGCCCTAGGTCTGAAGTTGAGCTCTTGTAGACAGCATATATATGGGTCTTGTTTTTGTATCCATTCAGCCAGTCTATGTCTTTTGGTTGAAGCATTCAATCCATTTACATTTAAGGTAATTATCGATATGTATGTTCCTATTACCATTTTCTTAATTGTTTTGTGTTTGTTATTGCAGGTCTTTTCCTTCACTTGTGTTTCCTGCCTAGGGAAGTTTCTTTAGCATTTGTTGTAAAGCTGGTTTGGTGGTGCTGAATTCTCTTAGCTTTTGCTAATCTGTAAAGCTTTTAATTTCTCCGTCAAATCTGAATGAGATCCTAGCTTGGTAGAGTAATCTTGGTTGTTTTCTCCTTCATTACTTTAACTATGTCCTGCCCCTCCCTTCTGGCTTGCAGAGTTTCTGTGGAAAGATCAGCTGTTAACCTTAAAGGGATTTCCTGGTGTGTTATTTGTTGTTTTTCCCTTGCTTCTTTTAATATTTTTTGTTTGTATGTAACTTTTGATAGTTTAATTAATATGTGTCTTGGTGTGTTTCTCCTTGGATTTATCCTGTATGGGCCTCTCTGTGATTACTGAAGTTGATTAACTATTTCCTTTCCCATGTTAGGGAAGTTTTCAACTATAATCTCTTCAAATATTTTCTCAGCCCCTTTTTTCTTCTCTTCTTCTTCTGGGACCCATTTAATTTGAATGTTGCTGTGTTTAATGTTGTCTCAGAGGTCTCTGAGACTGCCCTCAATTCTTTTCATTCTTTATTTTGCTCTGCAGTAGATATTTCCACTATTTTATCTTTCAGGTCACTTATCCATTCTTCTGCCTCAGTTATTCTGCTATTGATCCCTTCTAGAGAATTTTTAATTCCATTTATTGTGTTGTTCATCATTGTTTGTTTGCTTTTTAGTTCTTCTGGGTACCTGTTAAACATTTCTTGTATTTTCTCCATTCTATTTCCAAGATGCTGGGTCATCTTGACTATCATTATTCTGAATTCTTTTTCAGGTAGACTGCGTATTTCCTCTTTATTTGTTAGGTCTAGTGGGGTTTTGCCTTGCTCCTTCATCTCCTGTGTGCTTCTCTGTCTTCTCATTTTGCTTAACTTACTGTGTTTGGGGTCTCCTTTTTGCAGGCTGCAAGTTCATAGTTCCCATTATTTTTGGTGTCTGTCCTCAGTCGCTAAGGTTGGTTCAGTGGGTTGTGTAGCCTTCCTGGTCAAGGGGACTAATGCCTGTGTTCTGGTGGATGATACTGGATCTTGTCTTTCTGGTGGACAGGTCCACGTCTGGTGGTGTGTTTTGGGGTGTCTGTGGCCTTATTATGATTTTAGGCAGCCTGTGTGCTAATGGATGGGGTTGTGTTCCTGTCTTGCTAGTTGTTTGGCATATGGTGTCCAGCACTGTAGCTTGCTGGTTATTGAGTGGAGCTGGGTCTTGGTGTTGAGATGGAGATCTCTGGGAGATTTTCCCTGTTTGATGTTCCATGGGCCTGGGAGGTCTCTTGTGGACCAGTGTCCTGAAGTCGGCTTTCCCACCTCAGAGGCAGAGCCCTGACGTCTGACTGGAGCATCGAAAGCCTGTCATCCATGCAACTCGCAATAAAAGGGAGAATGAAAGAAAGAAATAAAGAAAGAAAGGAAAAAGAAAGAAAGAAGATAAAATAAAATAATGTAACATAAAATAAAATAAAGTTAGTAAAATAAAAAATAATTATTAAGAAAAGAAAATTTTGGGGGCTTCCCTGGTGGTGCAGTGGTTGAGAGTCCACCTGCTGATGCAGGGGACATGGGTTCCTGCCCCGGACCGGGAAGATCCCGCATGCCATGGAGCCACTAGGCCCGTGAGCCATGGCCACTGAGCCTGTGTGTCCAGAGTCTGTGCTCCGGGGGAGAGGCCACAACAGTGAGGGGTCAACATATCACAAAAAAAAAAAAAAAAGAAAAGAAAAGAAAAGAAAAATTTTTAAGTAAAAAAAAAAAAAAAAAAGGGACAGACAGAACCCTGGGACAAATGTTAAAAGCAAAGCTATACAGACAAAATCACACACAGAAGCATACAAATATATATATATTGTTGCTCCCAAAGTCCACCTCCTCAATTTGGGATGGTTCATTGTCTGTTCAGGTATTCCACAGTTGCAGGGTACCTCAAGTTGATTGTGGAGATTTAATCCACTGCTTCTGAGGCTGCTAGGAGAGATTTCCCTTTCTCTTCGTTGTTCGCACAGCTCCTGGGGCTCAGCTTTGAATTTGGCCCCGCCTCTGCATGTAGGTAGCCTGAGGGCGTCTGTTCTTCACTTGGACAGGACGGGATTAAAGGAGCAGTTGATTCCGGGGGGAGGGAGGGGAACGGTTGCGGGGCGAGCCTGTGGCATCAGAGGCCAGCATGACGTTGCACCAGCCTGAGGCGCGCCATGCATTCTCCCGGGGACATTGTCCCTGGATCACGGGACCTTGGCAGTGGCAGGCTGCACAGGCTTCCAGGATGGGAGATTTGGAGAGTGACCTGTGCTTGCACACAGGCTTCTTGGTGGTGGCAGCAGCAGCCTTAGCGTCTCATGCCCGTCTCTGCGGTCCGCGCTGTTAGCCGCAGCTTGCGCCCGTCTCTGGAGCTCCTTTAAGCAGAGCTCTTAATCCCCTCTCCTCGCGCACCAGGAAACGAAGAGGCAAGAAAAAGTCTCTTGCCTCTTCGGCAGCTCCAGACATTTTCCCCGACTTCCTCCCGGGTAGCCGTGGCACACTTCTCCCATTCAGGCTGTATTCACGCAGCCAACCCCATCCTCTCCCTGGGATCTGACCTTCGAAACCTGAGCCTCAGTTCTCAGTCCCCCCACGTCCTGGTGGGTGAGCAGACAAGCCTCTCAGGCTGGTGTATGCTGGTTGGCACCGATCCTCCATGCGGGAATCTCTCCACTTTGCACTCTGCACCCCTGTTGCTGAGCTCTCCTCCGTGGCTCCGAAGCTTCCCTCCTCCGTCACCCGCAGTCTCGCCTGTGAAGGGTCTTCCTAGTGTGTGGAAACCTTTCCTCCTTCACAGCTCCCTCCCACTGGTGCAGGTCCCATCCCTATTCTTTTGTCTCTGTTTTTTCTTTTGCCCTACCCAGGTATGTGGGGTGTTTCTTGCATTTTGGGAGGTCTGAAGTCTTCTGCCAGCGTTCAGTAGGTGTTCTGTAGGAGTTGTTCCACATGTAGATATATTTCTGATGTATTTGTCGGGAGGAAGGTGATGTCCATGTCTTACTGTTCTGCCATCTTGAAGCTCCTGTATTTTATATATTCTACACATAGTAGTTTGTACCTCTTAATCCCCTACCACTATATTGCCCTTCCTTCCTTCCCTCTCCCCACTGGTAACCATAGTTTGTTCTCTGTATCTCTGAGTGTGTTTCTGTTTTGTTATATTCTTATATATATTTGTTTAATTTTTAGAATACATGTATAGATGACAGTATTTGTCTTTCTCTGTCATATTTCACTAAACATAATACCAGTTAGGTCCATCCATGTTGTTGCAAATGGCAGAATTTTATTCCTTTTCATGGCCAAGTAATCATCCATTGTGTGTGTATATATATATATACACATGTGTATATGTGTATATATATATATATGTGTGTGTGTGTGTGTATATGTGTATATATATACCATATATGTGTATATGTGTATATATATACCATATATATATGTGGTATATATATATATACCACATCTTCTTTATCCATTCACTTGTTGATGGACATTTAGGTTGCTTCCATATCTTGGCTGTTGTAGATAATGCTGCTATGAACACTGAGGTGACTATATCTTTTCAAATCATTGCTTTTGTTTTCTTTGGATTTATACCCATGAATGGAATTGCTGGATCATATGGTAGTTTTATTTTTAGTTTCTTGAGGAAACTTCATACTATTTTCCATAGTGGCCACACCAGTTTACATCCCTACCAACAGTGTACTAAGGTTCCCTTTTCTGCATATCCTCACCAACATTTGTTATTTGTGTTCTTTTTGATGGTGCCCTTATCTGATAGTTGTGAGATGATATCTTATTGTGGTTTTGATTTGCGTTTCTCTAATGTTTAGAGATGTTGAGCATCTTTTCATGTGCCTGTTGGCCCTCTGTATATCTTTTTGGAAAAGTTTCTCTTCAGGACTTCTACCCATTTTTCAACTAGGTTTTTTTTTAAATATTGAGTTGTATGAGCTGTTTATATATTTCAGTATTAACCCCTTATTGGTCATATCATTTGCAAATATTTTCTCCCATTCAATAGGTTGTCTTTTCATCTTGTCGATGGTTTCCTTTCCAAAATCTTTTACATTTAATTAGGTCCCATTTGTTTATTTTTGCTTTTCTTTCCTTTGCTTTAGGAGGCAGCTCCAAAAAAATTTTGCTACAATTTTACATCAAAGAATGTTCTGTCTATGTTTTTCTTCTAAGAGTTTTGTTGGTTAGCTTTTTTTTTTTTTTTTTTTTTGTTGTGGTAAGCGGCCCTCTCGCTGTTGTGGCTTCTCCCGTTGCGGAGCACAGCCTCCGGACGCGCAGGCTCAGTGGCCATAGCTCACGGGCCCAGCTGCTCCACGGCATGTGGGATCCTCTCGAACCGGGACACGAACCCGCGTCCCCTGCATCGGCATGCGGGCTCTCAACCACTGCGCCACCAGGGAAGCCCTGTTGGTTAGCTTTTAATACTAATTTCTAAAATAGCTTGTGTTCATTTTAGGATAAAAATTGTTAAGAATAAAAGTTAATAGTTATTTAGAGTTGAGTGTGAAAGATATTTTTTAAGGATTGAACACATTTTAACTCTTTTAATATTTATATAAGTTTATAAGGTAGCTATTATTTTTATCTTAATTTTATGGATAAGTAAACTAAGGTTCATGAAGGGTGTATATCAGCCCCAAATTATTGCAAATAATATAAAGCCAAAACATTATAAAAAATTATCATATGTATACTCTGGGTTATCTGGTTCAACAAACACCTTCAAATTTTAATGTCCAGCCTGGCAATCAGGTTTGCATCAACTTGTATATCACACCCTTTTACTTGGGTTGGCTCACTTTGATGAAAAAGAACAGAGGAAGATTTAATATAGGGTGCTTTAGTAAACTATGCTTTTGTGCCAAATAAATGCCACATAACCTTAGAACATTCTGGAAAAGATTTCACAGTAGTTTGAAAAGGAGGTAGTAGTGAGATATTTGTGCCATCCCCTAGCAAACAGCAGTACAGGTATGTCAAATATAAGAGTCTGACTATAACAGTCATTACCATATTCATTCTGTAAGGCAGGGGTCCCCCACCTCCAGCCTGTTAGGAACTGGGCCACACAGCTGGAGATGAGTGGCAGGCGAGCGAACAAAGCTTCATCTGCTGCTCCCCATTGTTCCCCATCACTAGCATTACCACCTGTACCATACCCCCTCCCATACCCCACCCCCACCCCAGTCTGTGCAAAACATTTCCTCCATGAAACCGGTCCCTGGTGCCAAAAAGGTTGGGCACCGCTGCTGTAAGGAATGATTTAATTTCAGCACAACACCATCAACCATAATATAATATGAATTTAGAGTTTATGTGTTTTGGCGTTTGCTTCATTTAGTGTATAAAATTGTTTGGTTCTTGGGGTTATAAGTAAAAGATTTTTACCCTTCCTTTTATATTTGTATATACTGAAGTACTTTAAATTAAAAAGAGTTTAAAACAACAATGGGGTTTGATGGAAGTGCTTGTGCTTTAAAATATCATTCAATTTTGTGAAATGTTGATCTAAACTGCCCTATTGGATATTAATTTTTTTCTAATAAACATATATTTAACAACATTCCCTGATTATTTCATGTATATACAAAAACAATAAGTAGCCAGGTATAATGGAAAGATTTTTGAGAGAATGATTGTAGAGTAGGACAAATTGAATCCTATTACTCACTCCTCCACTTTCTAGCTGTGTGACCTCAGGAATATCACCTAAACTTCATGGCTTTATCTCTTTATTTTTATTACGGGTCTAATAATACATCATAATGTTGTTTATGATTTTGATTCAATTAGATAATTATGTGATGATAGAACATGACTTAAAATAATGCCCCATCAAAGGTTCTTAATATTTTCCTCCACTAATATGTATATGGTAGTGTTGAGACAGGCTGGGACCCTTTGCTACAGTGCTGGCACCTTGGCAAATGTCTCCTTGAGCAACAGAATACAAAGAAACGATAAGGGACTAGAAATAACTACATGCATGTACAGCTGGGGCAAATTATGGACAGAAAGATACAGAAAGACTAAAACCCCAACTGCCACTTCTGAGGTGTCCTGAGCAAAAGCAGGGTACTACACATGATCCCTGCACATGGCGCCACCAAGGGGGTAGGCAGACCACCCAAGCTACTCCTCCACCCTGACCCCTGATCCTGCCCCTACCCTCACCTGATTTAAGGGACCAGCTCCCACCCTCCCCTCCTCTAAGGAGCAAGCAAGGGAACCTGTTAGTTTTTTTTGCTCCCGATAAAGCCTTGCCTGAATTTGTTGTCTGGACACTTATCAGTTTCTATTGATTAAGGAGTCCAAGAACCTTGCTCAGTAACAGTATCAAGCCCCCTGCAGAAGAATAGCAGTGGCCATGATGCTAAGATTTTAAAGACGCCACCAGAAAAACTGTACTCGGTGTCTTCAAGATGAAACATCATCTTAAATTATTGGTGCGGGAGTCCCCAGATATCCAATAATTCTTATTTAGAGATAAAGTGTGTACTGCTTCTGGAATGAAGTCAGTAGGGTTGCTTTATCACATTTCCATCTGTCACAAAACCATGAGAAATCCTCAAATAGTGAATGAGGTCTGTGAGGTGGGGGGAATGGTGTTATAGGGCAAAGGTCAGGGAGAGACTGTCTGGATGATTGGGAAAAGGTACTTCATCACTCCCTACCTGTACTATCCAACAATGAGCAAAGATCAGCTGGTGGATTGTGACCTGCAACAGGCAGAGAGAACAGCTTTAAACAGAAAAATATTTGAAACAAAGCTGGTGAGAAACAAAGGAACAAAGTTCTAGAGGACTTGAATCTTCTATTGGTGAAAAATGGAAAAGCTCGCTCAAGTTCAAAGAAAAAAAAAAGTGAAATGACTATTTCAGAAAATGACCATCCTTCAAGATTCTTCCAGCATGAATCCAGTTCAAGGGAGCCCTTGGAAAGTAGCCAGTTTTGTTCACTACCCAGATGAAATGCCCCTTGAGTGCAAACCACATGAAGGTCTACACTAAGGAAAAATGAGGACCCATTTCCAGTTTTAGTCTTTTAAAACTAACAAGACCACTTGGACCAGATAAGAGGGTCTTTGTTTTCACATAAAAATTAGTAGGCATGTTTTACTGATTTTGAAAGTATTCAATGAGCAAATTTATAAATCAGATACCATGAACAGAGGGTCAGAGGGAAAATCTTCCAACAAGCAGGTAACTTCTTCAGTGTTACCTCCCTTAGAAGGGGTGATTTGGGAATAGGGGGAGAAGAAGGATATGAAAGATGGCGTATTTAAACAACTGTAGACTAAGAAGTCCCTTGCATTTGACATCTCTTTTCCTACCATAATAGGGAAAATTCAGGCACATAATGAATTGTCAGTGTCAGGGGAAAATCTCTCTGAGGCTCAGCATCACTTCCTGAACATCAGCAGTCTGTGTGCAGGGCTGTAGAAGGAATGAATGTAGGAGCCACTGTCAGGATAAGAGTTATGGAAGGAGCAGGTGGAATCTAGTAATTACCTAAAGCTGTGTGGTATCTCTTCCAACCCCTCTGCCCCTAAATTAAATCCCTTGGATTAATTAACTGGGGAATGGTGTGGGGAAAAATCAAGTCAATACAATGTTGCTGTGACATTCCCATTTTTACCAAATGTGTGTTAGCTAGTTTGTGTTACAGAAACTCATGTGACAGCACAATAGGTTTTATCCAGTTTTCTTATTTTACAAATTAAAAGGAAAAATCTGTAGATTGTATTAATTTCATGGGACTTCACCTATGGCAAAGGGTGCAGTGAGAGAAGCAAGTAGCACATTTGTCCCTGAGTGAGTGGCAATTGCTAAGTGATGCCTTGGCTGCCCTCAGTGTTGCTGCTTCATGCATTATCTCCTCTTGTCTCCTTCCTCTCTGCTTTATCAGCCTTAGAAACAAGGCAGGAAACAGCACTAAAGAGGAATTCTGGATGATATGCCTTGGGGCCATATTAACTATGATTTTATTAAGTAATCAGTCCATTGTTTTAATGTAGTTGACAATATTATCCAGTAGTTTAAATTGTAATATTTAAGGTCGAAGATTAATAAACTATAACATTCAATGCTGTATCTATTTAAAAGTCCACAAATATTTTACAAAAAGAAAAAGGAAAATCATAGATAGTATCTTTATATACTTTAAAGTAATTAGGACATATTTAATAACACTGTAGAATCCAGACATGTTAAGAAAGCCTACTACCCACCCTGGTTCTTTTTTTTTTTTTTTGAGCAAGTAAGAAAGGGGGAAGGATGGGCTGAGTTTCTAACTGTATCCATAAATGTTATTACTTTTAAGAAAAGTGATAGAAAATAATTATGACAAATATAGCATAATGAATATACGGTACATATGGTATTTGATATATAATTTTATAACTTTTCTCTACATTTTTGTAAATTTAAATTGTTCACAATTTTATTTTTTAAGAAATCTTCAGGTTAATATTCTGAATGATCATTTTTTAAAAAAGCTCACTATTAATTATGTATTTTGTAATAAATTTATACCACCTTCACCCATTTCTCCCACACCCTGACCTCTGACAACCACCATTCTATTCTCCACATCTATAAACTTTTATTATTATTTTTTAGATTCCACATATAAGAGAGGTCACGGTATTAGTCTACCTCTGTCTAACTTAGTTCTCAAACATAATACCCTTGAGGCCCTCCCATATTTTTGCAAATATCAAGACATCATTCTTTTTATGGCTGAATCATATTCCACTGTATATATATACACCACAGTTTCTTTATCTATTCATTCATTGATGGACACTTAGGTTGTTTCCATCTTTTTTTTTTTTTTTTGTGGTACACGGGCCTCTCACTGTTGTGGCCTCTCCCATTGTGGAGCACAGGTTCCGGACGCCCAGGCTCAGTGGTCATGGCTCACAGGCCCAGCCGCTCCGCAACATGTGGGATCTTCCCGGACCAGGGCACGAACCCGTGTCCCCTGCATTGGCAGGCGGACTCTCAACCACTGCGCCACCAGGGAAGCCCTCCATATCTTGACTGTTATGAATAATGCTGCAATGAATATAGAGCATATATATTTTCAAATTAGTGTTTTCATTTTCTTTGAACAAATACTACAGAAGAAAAATTTTGGGGTCATATAGTAGTTCAATTTTTAATTTTTTAAGGAACATCCACATTGTTTTCCATGCTGGATGTACCAATTTACATTCCCACCAATAGAGCACAAGGGTTCTCCTTTCTCTATATCTTTGTTGACACTTGTTATTTCTTATCTTTTTGATAATAGCCTTTCTAACATGTATAAGGTGATATCTCGTTGTGGTTTTGATTTGTATTTCCCAGGTGATTAACAATGTTGAATATATTTTCATGTACCTGTTGGTCATCTATATGTCTTCTTTGGAAAAATGTCTATTCAGATCTTCTGCCCATTTTTAATTGGATTGTTTTGTAATGGGGAAGAACAAATATGACTCCATATTGGATCTGTTTCTTTTACTTTGACCTTTGTATTCTACCACTTTTGCAGCAAGTTAAAAATGTTGCTTATTAGCCTGAAATATACAGGATAGCCCATTCTCAATGCTCTGACTTTTAAAGGTGCAACACTTTTCCATTCATATAGAGATAAAAAGTTGCAAGACAGAGAATAACATTTGTCTTGTTACAGGAACATCCTGACCTGACCTACATGGAGAGATGCAAAAACAAAGTATTTTAACACCAAGAAATTTGCAATAACCAACAACATCCCCTCCCTTTTGGTATAAAAGAAGCCTGAATTCTAACTTGGGTAAGATGGTTCTTTGGAACACTAGTCCACCATCTTCTCAGTCTGCTGTCTTTTCAAATAAAGTCCCAACAACTCGTCTCTTGATTTATTGGCTTGTCAAAAAGTATGAGCTTGGACTTGGTACCAGTTTGTTTTTTGTTATTGAAATGTACGTGTTCTTCACATATTTTGGATATTAGCCCATTATGAGATAAATGATTTGCAAATACTTTTTCCCATTCAGTAGCTTGTCTTTTCATTTTGTTGATGGCTTTCCTTGCTGTGCAGGATCTTTTTAGTACAATATAGTTCCACTTATTTATTTTTGCTTTTGTTGCTTTTGCTTTTGGTATCAGATTCAAAAAATCATTGTCAAGACCTTTGTCAAGGTACATACATACCATCTATGTTTTCATGTTGCAGGCCTTAAATTGAAGTCTTTAATCTATTTGGGTTTTTTGTGTGTGTGTTTGGTGTAATATAGTGGTTCAATTTAATTGTTTTGCCTGAGGCTGTCCAGTTTTCCCAGCACCATTTATTAAAGAGATTGTCCTTTCCCTATTGCATATTCTTGCCTCTTTTGTCATAAATTAATTGACCATATATGAATAGGTTTTTTATCTCTGGGCTGTCTATTCTGTTCCATTGATCTATGTGTTTGTTTTTGTGCCAACACCATACTGTTTTAATTACTATAGCTTTGTAATATGGTTTGAAATCAGAGAGTATGACGCCTTCAGCTTTGTTGCTCTTTCTCAAGATTGCTTTGGCTATTCAGTGTTTTTTGTGATTCCATACAAATTTTAGTATTATTTGTTTTATTTCTTTGAAAATTACCATTGGAATTTTGACAGGGAGCATATTAAATCTGTACATTGCTTTGGGTAGTATGGATATTTTAACAATATTGATTATTTCAATCCATGGATACAGAATATTTTTCCATTTATTGGTGTACTCTGCAATTTCTTTCATTAATGTCTTATACTTTTCAATATATAAGTTTTCACCTCTTTGTTTAAATTTATTCCTAGGTATTTTATTCTTTTTGATGAGATTATTTTAAAAAATTTCTCTTTTGGATAGTTCATTATTAGTATATAGAAACTCAATCTGATGTTAACTGTGGGCTTGTCATATATGACCTTATTATGTTGCAGTACATTTCCTCTATGCCCACTTTGTTGAAAGTTTTTATCATAAATGAATGTTGAATATTGTCAAATGCTACTTTTTCATCTATTGAGATGGTCATTTGATTTTCACTCTTCAATTTTTTAATGTGGTGTTTCACACTGACTAATTTGCAGATGATGAATCATACTTGCATCCCTGGAATAAATCCCACTTAATCATGGCATAAGATCCTTTGAATGTATTGTTGAACTTGGTTTGCTAGTAACTTGTTGAGGACTTTTTAAGTTATGTTCATCAGGGATATTGGCCTGCAATTTTCTTTTCTTATGCCATCTTTGGCTCATTTTGGTATCAGGATAATGCTGGTCTCATAAGTTTAGAAGAGGTCACTCCTTTCCTGTTTTTTGGAAGAGTTTGAGAAGGATTGGTATTAATTCTTCTTTAATGTTTGGTAGTATCATTCTCTCTATTAACTTTCTTGTTTCCTTTATTAGAATGCACTAACTTCTACCCAATGAGTTACCATCTGATACTTTGCTTTCTTAATTTGTGGTTCATGGACACCAGTATCAGATTCACTGAGGGTTTTGTCAGATGGTTCAGGTTAGTTTACTCATTGTAGATTAGAAGATAGGGAAACTTTCTCAAGACTGCCTTCCTCTTGATTCCATGTAGGATTATCTTCTGCAAGTAGATGCATCTGTAATAGTTTGCAAGATGAAAGTGAATATCATGAAGCAGAGACTCTGCTTCTGCTGCCTCCCCTATTTCTGCTGCATTTAAGGTTATGGATGTGGTCAGATTTTCCTGGGATGGCTGTAGGATAGATGCCTGTGCCTCTTCCATAGTTTTTGGTGCCAACAGGGAAGGTATGTGCTGTCCATTTGCTGATATGTGTTGTGTCAGAGATTGCTTTATTCCCTAACGACCTGATTACAGCAGGGGAAGCAGCCCTTTTGATAAGCCAGTTCCATGGTGTTGTACTGAGAGTTATTCCTGGAAGTTGAATCAGGAGCCAGGTGGGCAAACAACCCTCAAGTTTTGTAAGTATCTGGCCGCCTCCTTTAGAGCTCTTTCTTCTGAAACTAACTAGAGTTGTGTTGTTATCTGAAGCCTAATGGATACAAAATGTTTATTGTTACCCTAACAATCTTCATTTTAAACTATCTTCCTAAATGTTAAATGCAGAGTGAAATTTGATAATCCCAGCTGGGTCAAACATTATGGGGGGAGGTAAATCCCTGTAAGGGGGTCTCTACTATGAATTTGTAAGCCAGGCAATGAGCTTCAGTTTAAATCGACCCCTATTGAGTAGCCCCTTATTTCCTGCCTTACTCAGAACTTCTTTCTGGGAAGTTCTTTATAAATAGATCATCATGTTGTATGCTCTGTGATCTCACTAATTTGGCCACATCACATACTCAAAGGCAGTCATTTATATAGATCAACCCTTCTCCCGGACTCCCTTCTGGCTAGCTGTGGTGCTAGCACAAAAGATTTGCCCAAGAGACACATTTTATTGAATGGTGAGGGTCTAAAACAATAGCATTCTCTCCCCTAGGGAATTAGAATGTGAGGTAAGAAGCAGACAGTAGAGTGTATAGAAAGAAGGAGGACCCACGGAAAGAATGCTGTGTTATCTCTGAAGACTTAGATGATTTAAAAGATAAGTTAGCCAGTAACAGCAGTAGCTGCAGCAATGAAAACCAGAGACAGAACACAACTGAAAAAGTACAAAGCAGAAAAAAAAGATAAAAGGTAAAGAACATTAAGTATATGATGAGAAAGCTCATTAATATCTATTGCTATAGAGTTGCTGTATTGTGAACCATATTCTTGTTTCTGAAACTGAGCTGTGCAATATGGGAAGATATTTCTAGTTTCTTTGTTGTTGTTGTTGTTTTTTAATAGTAATGGATGCCATCATAGTTCACACATGTCCCCTCTTCGAGACTCATTCCTTTAGCCGTTGGACTTATCAACTACTAACATCATTTATTTGAGTACCTCTCCAAAACTTTCATTGAAAATCATGTCCCCCTTTCTGGGAAAAAAAAAAAAAAAACATTTCTAATAACTGCTTCCTGCAAGGCTATGGAGCCCAGCCTTTCTTGCCTTTATGTTGTACAACTTTGTAGAGTCATCCCAGCTCCTTTGGGATTGGCTGAGGCCCTTCTTTGAACATCACTGAACTTCAACTGCTTCCTTTGTCCAGTCTTATTTTCTTCACTCTTCCAGTTGTTGATCCAAAGAATACA
This sequence comes from Stenella coeruleoalba, assembly GCF_951394435.1. NCBI lineage: Eukaryota > Metazoa > Chordata > Mammalia > Artiodactyla > Delphinidae > Stenella > Stenella coeruleoalba. The sequence goes on from NC_137164.1 coordinate 44,643,189, forward strand.
TCCCAATGAACATCTGCATGCAAACTTCGAGTCTATTTCTCAGAGAACTCAGGCATTGATTTCTTCCCACATAGCATCAAAATAAGTTCCAACTAACTGAAATAATCTGTTAGCTTATATGACTTTTCAAACCAAAAGAATACAAATACTAAGTTTTAAGAAAAATTAAATATAAGGTTCAACTAAGTAAGTATTTTAAGTACTTGAAATGCTGCAGCCTGACTGATTTCCTCACAGTCAGTGTACTAGGATTATTCACTGGAGGATTTTCAATTTATAAAATGGTTTCCTTAAAAAAATATTTCTTTCTCTTACAAATATGTTTTTGTTATATCTAAGTTTCCCTAATTAACTTAGCCATAAAATTGACTAAAATTAAACAATTCAGTCACAAGTTCTTATTTCATAATAAATTTCAGATTATCAAAGAGACCAAAACTTTTGAAATTAAATACTTCTATGTTTACAAAATATAACTAGGAATATGCTCATAAAAACTTTATTAAATTTGACCTTCTCAACTCGAGAGGAGGAGCTTCAAGATGGTGGGAGAGTTAGACGAGGAGATCACCTTCCTTCCCACAGATACATCAGAAATACATCTACATGTGGAACAACTTCTACAAAATAAAACCCTACTGAACGCTGGCAGAAGACCTCAGACCTCCCAAAAGGCAACAAACTCCCCACGTACCTGGGTAGGGCAAAAAAAGAAAAAGAAAAACAGAGACAAAAGAATAGGGATGGGACCTGCACCAGTGGGCGGGAGCTGAGAAGGAGGAACGGTCTCCACACACTAGGAAGCCCCTACGTGGGCGGAGACTGCGGGTGGCAGAGGGGGGAAGCTTTGGAGCCATGGAGGAGAGCAGACCAACAGGGGTGCAGAGGACAAAGTGGAGAGATTTCTGCACAGAGGATCAGTGCCAACCAGCACTCACCAGCCCGAGAGGCTTGTCTGCTCACCCACTGGGGCAGGTGGGGGCTGGCAGCTGAGGCTCCGGCTTCGGAGGTCAGATCCCAAGGAGAGGATGGGGGTGGTTGCGTGAACACAGCCTGAAGGGGGCTAATGCACCACAGCTAGCTGGAAGGGAGTCTGGGAGAAGTTCTGGAACTGCCAAAGGGGCAAGAGACTTTTTCTTGCCTCTTTGTTTCCTGGTGCGCGAGGAGGGGGATTAAGGGGCTACTTAAAGGAGCTCTAGAGACTGACGCGAGATGTGGCTATCAGCGCGGACCCCAGAGGTGGACATGGGACACTAAGGCTGCTGCTGCCGCCACCAAGAAGCCTGTGTGCAAGCACAGATCACTATCCACACCTGCCCTCCTGGGAGCCTGTGCAGCCCGCCACCGCCAGGGTCCCATGATCCAGGGACAACTTCCCCAGAAGAACACACGATGCGCCTCAGGCTGGTGAAACATCATGCTGGCCTCTGCTGCCACAGGCTCGCCCCACATCTGCACCCCTCCCTCCCCCCGGCCTGAGTGGGCCAGAGCCCCTGAATCAGCTGCTCCTTTAACCCCGTCCTGAGCGAAGAACAGACGACCTCAGGCGACCTATAGGCAGAGGTGGGTCCGAATCCAAAGCTAAACCCCAGGAGCTGTGTGAACAAAGAAGAGAAAGGGAAATTTCTCCCAGCAGCCTCAGAAGCAACAGATTAAAGCTCCACAACCAACTTGATGTACCTGCATCTGTGGAATACCTGAATAGACAATGAATCATCCCAAGTTGAAGAGGTGGACTTTGGGAACAACGATATATATATTTTTTTTTCTATTTTTGTGAGTGTGCATGTGTATGCTTCTGTGTGTGATTTTGTCTGTATAGCTGTGCTTTTACCATTTGTCCAAGTGTTCTCTCACCCATTTTTTGTTTTGTTTTGTTTTTACTTAAAAAAAAGTTTATCTTAATATTTTTTTATTTTTTATTCTAATAACTTTATTTTATTTTACTTTTTCTATTTCATGTTGTTCTTTCTTTCTTTACTCCCTTTTATTTTGAGCCGTGTGGAGAACAGACTCTTGGTGCTCCAGCCAGGCATCAGGGCTGTGCCTCTGAGGTGGGAAAACCAACTTCAGGACACTGATCCACAAGAGACCTCATAGCTTCACATAATACCAAACAGTGAAAATCTCCCAGATATCTCCATCTTAACACCAAGACCCAGCTCCACTCAACGACCAGCAAGCTACAGTGCTGGACACCCTATGCCAAACAACTAGCAAGACGGGAACACAACCCCATCCATTAGCACACAGGCTGCCTAAAATCATAATAAGGCCACAGACACCCCAAAACACACCACCAGACATGGACCAGCCCACCAGAAAAACAGGATCAGGCCTCAACCACCAGAACGCAGGCACTAGTCCCCTCCACCAGGAAGCCTACACAACCCACTGAACCAACCGTAGCCACTGGAGACAGACATCAAAAACAACAGAAACTACAAACCTGCAGCCTACGAAAAGCAGACCCCAAACACGGTAAGTTAAGCAAAATGAGAAGACAGAGAAATGCACAGCAGATGAAGGAAAAAGGCAAAAACCCATCAAGCCTAAAAAATGAAGAGGAAATAGGCTGTCTACCTGAAAAAGCATTCAGAATAATGTTAGCAAAGATAATCTAAAATCTTGGAAATAGAGTGGAGAAAAGACAAGAAACGTTTAACAAGGACCTAGAAGAACTAAAGAGCAAACAATCAGTGATGAGCAACACAGTAAATGAAATTAAAAATCCTCTAGAAGGGATGAGTAGCAGAATAACTGAGGCAGAAGAATGGATAAGTGACCTGGAAGATAAAATAGTGGAAATAACTAGTGCAGAGCAGAATAAAGAAAAAAGAATAAAAAGAATTGAGAACAGTCTCAGAGACCTCTGGAAAACATTGAATGCACCAACATTCTAATTATACGGGTCCCAGAAGAAGAAGAGAAAAAGAAAGGGACTGATAAAATATTTGAAGAGATTACAGTTGAAAACTTCCCAAATATGGGAAAGGAAATCGTCAAGTCCAGCAGCACAAAGAGTCCAATACAGGAAAAATCCAAGGAGAAACATGCCAAGACACATATTAATCAAAATATCAAAAATTAAATACAAAGAACAAATATTAAAATCAGCAAGGGAAAAACAACAAATAGCATACAATGGAATCCCCATAAGGTTAACAGCTGATCTTTCAAAAGAAACTCTGCAAGCCAGAAGGGAGTGGCAGGACATATTTAAAGTGATGAAGGAGAAAAAACTACAAACAAGATGACTCTACCCAGCAACGATTTCATTCAGATTTAACGGAGAAATTAAAAGCTTTACAGTCCAACAAAAGCTAAGAGAATTCAGCACCACCAAACCAGCTTTACAACAAATGCTAAAGGAACTTTTCTAGGCAGGAAACACAAGAGAAGGAAAAAACCTACAATAACAAAGCCAAAACAATTAAGAAAATGGTAATAGGAACATACAAATTGATAATTACCTTAAATGTAAATGGATTAAATGCTCCAACCAAAAGACATAGACTGGTTGAATGGATACAAAAACAAGACCCATATATATGCTGTCTACAAGAGACCCACTTCAGACCTAGGGCCACATACAGACTGAAAGTGAGGGGATGGAAAAAATATTCCATACAAATGGAAATCAAAAGAAAGCTGGAGTAGCAATTCTCAAATCAGACAAAATAGACTTTATAACAAAGACTATTACAAGAGACAAAGAAGGGCACTACATAATGATCGAGGGATCAATCCAAGAAGAAGATAAATTGTAAATATTTATGCACCCAACATGGGAGCACCTCAATACATAAGGCAAATACTAACAGCTATAAAATGGGAAACCAAAAGTAACACAATCACAGTAGGGGACTTTAACACCCTACTTTCACCAATGGAGAGATCATCCAAAATGAAAATAAATAAGGAAACACAAGCTTTAAAGCATACATTAAAAAGAAGAACTTAATTGATATTTATAGGACATTTCATCCAAAAACAACAGAATACACATTCTTCTCAATTGCTCTTAGAACATCCTTCAGTATAGACCATATCTTGGGTCGCAAATCAAGCCTTGGTAAATTTAAGAAAATTAAAATCGTATCTAGTATCTTTTCCAACAACAACGCTATGAGACTAGATATCAATTACAGGAAATAATCTGTAAGAAATACAAACACATGGAGGGTAAACAACACACTACTTAATAACAAAGAGATCACTGAAGAAATCTAAGAGGAAATCAAAAAATACCTAGAAATAAATGTCACTGAAAACACAATGACGCAAAACGAATGGGGTGCAGCAAAAGCAGTTCTAAGAGGGAAGTTTACAGCAATACAATCCTACCTTAAGAAACAAGAAACATCTCAAATACAACCTAACCTTACACCAAAAGCAATTAGGGAAAGAAGAAAAACAACAACAACAACAACAAACAAATTTAACAGAAGGAAAGAAATCATAAGGATCAGATCAGAAATAATTGAAAAAGAAATGACAGAAATGATAGAAAAGATCAATAAAACTAAAAGCTGGTCATTTGAGAAGATAAACAAAATTGATAAACCATTAGTCAGATGTATCAAGAAAAACAGGGAGAAGACTCAAATCAATAGAATTAGAAATGAAAGAGAAGTAACAACTAACACTGCAGAAATACAAAGGATTATGAGAGATTACTACAAGCAACTATATGCCAATAAAATGGACAACTTGGAAGAATTGGACAAATTCTTAGAAATGCACAACCTTCCGAGAGTGAACCAAGAAGAGATAGAAAATATGACCAATCAGAAGCACTGAAATTGAAACTGTGATTAAATATCTTCCAACAAACAAAAGCCCGGGACCTAATGGCTTCACAAGCGAATGCTATCAAACATTTAGAGAAGAGCTCACACCTATCCTTCTCAAACTCTTCCAAAATATAGCAGAGGGTGGAACACTCCCAAACTCATTCTATGAAGCCACCATCACTCTGATATTAAAACCAGACAAAGATGTCACAAAGAAAGAAAACTGCAGACCAATATCACTGATAAACATAGATGCAAAAGTCCTCAAGAAAATACTAGCAAGCAGAATCCAAAAGCACATTAAAATGATCATACACTATGACCAATGGGGTTTATCCCAGGAATGCAAGGATTCTTCAATATACGCCAGTCCATCAACATGATACACTATATTAAAACATTGACCTAGAAAAACCATATGATCATCTGTAGCGATGTAGAGAAAGCTTTTGACAACATTCAACAACCATTTATGATAAAAAACCTCAAGAAAGTAGGCATAGAGGGAACTCTCCTCAACATAATAAAGGCCATATATGACAACCCCACAGCCAACATCGTCCTCAATGGTGAAAAACTGAAATCATTTCCACTAAGATCAGGAACCAGACAAGGTTGCCCACTCTCAGCACTATTATTCCACATAATTATGGAAGATTTAGCCACAGCAATCAGAGAAGAAAAAGAAATAAAAGGAATCCAAATCGGAAAAGAAGAAGTAAAGCTGTCACTGTTTGCAGATGACATGATACTATACATACAGAATCCTAAAGATGCTACCAAAAAACTGCTAGAGCTAATCAATGGATTTGGTAAAGTAGCAGGATACAAAATTAATGCACAGAAATCTCTTGCATTCCTATACACTAATGATGAAACATCTTAAAGTGAAATTAAGAAAACACTCCCATTTACCACTGCAACAAAATGAATAAAATATCTAGGAATAAACCTACCTAAGGAGACAAAAGACCTGTATACAGAAAATTATAAGACACTGATGAAAGAAACTAAAGATGATACATAGAGATGGAAAGATATACCATGTTCTTGGACTGGAAGAATCAACATTGAGAAAATGACTCTACTACCCAAAGAAATCTACAGATTCAATGCAATGCCTATCAAACTACCACTGGCATTTTTCACAGAACTAGAACAAAAAAATTCACAATTTGTATGGAAACACAAATGACCCTGAATAGCCAAAGCAATCTTGAGAAAGAAAAAACAGAGCTGGAGGAATCAGGCTCCCTGACTTCAGACTATACTACAAAACTATAGTAATCAAAACAGTATGGTACTGACACAAAAACAGAAATATAGATCAATAGAACAGGACAGAAAGCCCAGAGATAAACCCATGTACATATGGTCATCTTATCTTTGATAAAGGAGGCAAGAATATACAGTGGGGAAAGACAACCTCTTCAATAACTGGTGTTGGGAAAACTGGACAGCAGCATGTAAAAGAATGAAATTAGAACACGCCTTAACACCATACACAAAAATAAACTCAAAATGGATTAAAGACCTAAATGTCAGGCCAGACACCACCAAACTCTTAGAGGAAAACGTAGACAGAACACTCTATGACATAAATCACAGAAAGATCCTTTTGGACCCACCTTCTGGAGAAATGGAACTAAAAACAAAAATAAACAAATGGGACCTAATGAAATTTAAAAGCTTTGCACAGCAAAAGAAACCATAAACAAGATGAAAAGACAACCCTCAGAATGAGAGTATATATTTGCAAATGAAGCAACTGACAAAGGATTCATCTTTAAAACATACAAGTCACTCATGCAGCTCAGTATCAAAAAACAAAAACAACCCAATCCAAAAATGGGCAGAAGACCTAAATAGACATTTCTCCAAAGAAGATATACAGATTGCCAACAAACACATGAAAGAATGCTCAACGTCATAAATCATTAGAGAAATGCAAATCAAAACTGCATTGAGGTATCATCTCACACCATTCAGAATGGCCATCATCAAAAAATCTACAAGCAATAAATGCTGGAGAGGTTGTGGAGAAAAGGGAACCCTCTTGCACTGTTGGTGGGAATGTAAGTTGATACAGCCACTATGGAGAACGGAAGTTCCTTAAAAAACTAAAAATAGAAATACCATAGGACCCAGCAATCTCACTACTGGGCATATACCCTGAGAAAACCATAATTCAAAAAGAGTCATGTACCACAATGTTCATTGCAGCTCTATTTACAATAGCCAGGACATGGAAGCAACCTAAGTGTCCATTAACAGATGAATGGATAAAGAAGATATGGCACATATATACAATTGAATATTACTCATCCATAAAAAGGAATGAAACTGAGTTATTTGTAATGAGATGGATGGACCTAGAGACGGTCATACAGAGTGAAGTCAGAAAGAGAAAAACAAATATCAAATGCTAACACATATATATGGAATCTAAAAAAAAAAAAGGAAAAAAAAAGAAAAAAGAAAAAATAATGGTCAGAAGAACCTAGGGACAAGAAGGGAATAAAGATGCAGACCTACTAGCAAATGGACTTGAGAATACGGGGAGGGGGAAGGGTAAGCTGGGACAAAGTGAGAGAGTTGCATGGACACATATACACTACCAAATGTAAAATAGATACTAGTGGGAAGCAGCCACATAGCACAGGGAGATCAGCTCGGTGCTTTGTGCCCACTTAGAGAGGTGGGATAGGGAGGGTGGGAGAGATGGGGAGGCAAGAGGGAAGAGATATGGGGACATATGTATATGTATAACTGATTCACTTTGTTATAAAGTAGAAACTAACACAACATTGTAAAGAAGTTATACTCTGTAAAGTTGTTAAAAACAATAAAATAAAATAAAGATGTCTTCACTCAAAAAAAAAATTTTTACCTTCTCTACATATGAGTTGTTATCACTTTACAGTCTATTAACAAACAGTTGTGTGACTCTTTTTCTGAGCACAAAAAGACAGGCAAGCATGAAATCAGTATTCAATATAAGAACTGAACAACAGTGAACACACTTTGAAAGATATTTCCTAATATTCATCTAAATTTGTTCAAAAGCCAAGAAAATAATGTATCTAGTGCACACTCATCTACAAATATGACTACTCATAGGGCAAAGAATGAATTGAAACAGCTAAAAAAAATCAATCAGATTTGAATTAAGGATCCTGTAAAGTCAAATGTGAATTTAGACTGTAAATTGTGGCAATGGGTCTGGAATATTCTGAGTCCAGACTGCACACCTTTTGATACATACTTTGTTAGGAAATGCTGTGTCTTTAGGAACCTGCTGTAATTAGAAATTCAAGTATAATGTGCACTGATGTCTACACAAGTTTTAACTACAGAGACTAGGGTTAGAAGTATTCAAATCTCTTCTAGTACCTCTACCTGATTAACTTTCAAATATGTGCATTGACTTTCCAATATATCTAAATCTAATAAAGCTGTTTACTTAATAGTAAACATTAACTAGTTTCTGCACATGGTTGCATTAAAATATCAATATTTCAATAGCCAAAAATAATGGAAACAATTTGAGTATTTACACTGTGCCCAATAGTGTGATAAAAATGTACCTAAAAATCCTCCTTCCTCATATTTCCACTTCCCAATCTTGCTGTTAATCTGCAGCTGCCTTTTCTCTTCCCTCATTCTAAGCCACCAAAATCCCTCCCCATACTTCTGCTCTCATTTGTTCTCTTTTTCCATGTTGTACACTCCTCTCCCACTTCCCACTCTATCTCCTTCTTCCACTTTCTTTTTATACTTCCTCCTCTTCCTCGTTTCTTCATCATTTTTATCCTTTGTTTATTTTTCACCTTTACCAGTTACCTGAATACTGTAAGCAAGCAAATGGAGGAGACAGGAAACAAAACTTCTTTTTCCATAGAAGAGGAAGTCAGTGAGTAGAGATTTCAACTATTTCCTATTTAGTATCACTTCTTTTATCTCAATCACATACAACCTCAAATGAATTAAAAACCTATCTGCCCTCAAATTCAGAGACACTTAGTAAACAAAAGTATCTTAAACATTCCTCAACTCTGTCCTCAACTGTAAAACGGGGATAAGATGACCTATATTACACAATTCACAAGGGCATATGACAAAATGAGATAGTATGTGTCAATAAGCCATGAAGGCTATAAGCTTAAAATATGACTTATTTGATGAACTTCTCATCAAAAATTATAGTAGATATAATCTACCACTTTGTTGTGGTTTATTTTTCCTGGTTAAAAAAACAACAACAACAAAAACTACAGTATATCTATAGTAAATGATCCCCTTCTTCAATTCTGACTGAGTCCAAGCAACTTAGGTAGATTTGAGTCTGCTCTAACGCAAAGGGTGACCTCAAGACTTAAGTTAATCACAGTAGCAATTCCACTTAGCCAAATTTCAGGCATGGACAAATTAATAAATTTAGGCCTAAAAGTCAAACCAAAAACTATTCTGTTGTTTAAGTAACACTAACTTTTAACAATGGTTTTTAAAAGTAAGTTATTTCTTACCCAAAAAAATAGGTGAAAGATGAAGATGGTATTATATTTCACATAGACATTCAGGAAAATAGGCTAAAGCAAGCTATTTCATCATCAAATGTGCTTTTCAGTGTCATTCTGAGGCAACACCCACTGGTAAAAAGAGAGTACAGAGGATTATATGGGAGATTTCAAAGGGCCAGACCTAGAAATGGCCTATATGAGCTGTCTCCCAAATCCACTGGCTAGAATTCAGTCACATCCTTTTACGTTGAAACTGTTGATCTGAAAAAAAAAAAAAAAAGAAAGAAAAATTATCTATAACTACATTACACAATGGAAGGAGATAATTTTTTTTGGTGAAAAAATTAGCTATTTTACCCACACTGTTGGTGAAGAAAAAATTTCTATTTTTCTATCAATGGGATCTAGCTGCATGGAGGACTAAACTACATGAAGGAATTACGGTTTGTGTGTATCTTAAAAAAGAGAGGAAAACAAGAGAAAGACTTGTTAGAGAGATTTTTTTTTTAATTGAGTCCTGATTGCATCATCGAGGCTCTGAATCGAACTGTGAGAAGCTAAAATAATCCTGGATTTGAAAAACTTTCCTTTTTTGTGTTTTAGTTTTAGTTTTTGCTCAAGGAAGTTTGATCTGGGATTTCTACCAAGAGTTAGTGAGTCATGACTATTATAAACTAATGGTTAAGACCACTGACTTCAAAAATCCTCATCTTGGTTTTGACATTTACTAGCTGCATGAACACAGGACAGCTTGTTAATCTCTTTTTTTGTTTTTGTTTTTTTTTTTTTTGCGATATGTGGGCCTCTCACTGTTGTGGCCTCTACCATTGCAGAGCACAGGCTCCGGACACGCAGGCTCAGCGGCCATGGCTCACTGGCCCAGCCGCTCTGCGGCATGTGGGATCTTCCTGGACCGGGGCACGAACCCGTGTCCCCTGCATCGGCAGGTGACCTCTCAACCACTGTGCCACCAGGGAAGCCCCTTGTTAATCTCTTTGAGTCTCTCTTCCTCATCCTGAAAATGTGGATGCAAAAGAGTCTACCTCAGAGCTTACTGTGAAGCTTAAAGGAGGTTATGTGCGTCAAATTCTTAGGAGGGCGCTTAACATATAGTTCATAAGTAAATGTGCAATAAATGTTAGCTACTACTATTATTATTATAATTATTATTTGTATTCATTCTAAAATACATTACTTAGATTTTCCTATTTCTTCTGTAGTGTCATTAAGGGGATATAAAATAAATTAAGGTTAAGAATTTATAAGGCAAAGAATTGTGCCTTTTTATTTTTGCCAACACCATGTGCCCTCCAACTATGTAGATTTTCACCTCTTCTTGCTTCATGTCAGTTATATCTGCCAGCTCTGTGCTTATCCCTGATTCTTGCTACCTTCACTGGTCCATCCTGACCAAGGAGCTTAGCCCCATGTTCCTGTAGCCCTAAAGCATCTTTCTGTGGATGCTTAACAAAACTGCACTGTTGTTTTCACTGGACCGCAATCATTTTTATTTATAAAGTAAGTTGTTATGTTGAATGATAGAAAACGTTTTTTAGAGCTAGTTCAGTTCATAATTTCATAATGATTTTAACAAACATTTATTAATCAACTATTAGAAATCATCCCCAGAGCTGGGATTTATGACATAAATAACAAAAGAAGACAGAATTTGTTTCCACGAGAGACTCACATTCAAAGAAAAGAAGCCAAAGGGGAAAAAAAGCATTATAAATCATTTTAGATGTAATCATAGAGTCCAATGGCTTGTGAGAAAGCCAAGAAGGGTTGTGACCTTTGTTGAGTGAGTTGAATAGGAAGGATCATCAAGAAATTCTTCCTAAGAAATTAGCACCTGACCTGATTCATAATTAAGATTAAAAGGAGGCAACAAGACAAAGGTAGGACAGAGAAGGTGGTAGTCTAGCCTTGTTGGATGGTATAAGTAAAAAAAAAAATTATATATTCTGAGCAAAAAATCTCAAGACATTCAAATATAAAGAACAAAATAAGAAGTAGCACAGCTAAAAAATGTTCAGATGACTGAGAATGGGAACCTTCAAGGGTAAAAAAAGGAAGAAAATCTGATAAAGAGAAAGGAGTAACTGGAGGCTAACCTGGTAATAGACCTCAAAATGCGGCTATTTAAATATATCTTCCTTACACTATACCATGACATGTAACTATTTAAATTCATGTTTCCTGAGAAATCTTAGCTTCTGGCCAAGATAGAATAATAGGGACTAGATTTATCCTTCAGCCCCAAAATAACTAACATGCTAAATATGTGAAACAAAATTTTCAAGACTTTAGACATCTGGCAATAGAAGATAGTGATCTCTGAGAGAAAGAAAATAAACAAAAGAAACGTTCAGATTGCTAAGCCTTACTACATGGAGAGAGATTTCAGTCTGAGTCACAAGCAGGGGGACAGGCACAGCCTGCAGGACTTTCTGATTGAAGAGATAAACCTCAGAGTCTGGGGAGAACAAAGGGACCTGAGTTCATAGAACAGAGTACCAACAAAGAAAGAATTGCACAGAGAGAGAAATTAGGATACCTATAGAGTATTTCTTTTGAGTTTTCAGCAGTCCTGATCAACACTATGTAAGGCTGGCAAAGAAACATCCACAAGAATAAGAGGGAACTAAACCTGAGGCTCACCAGTCTGTGGAATAGTGCCTATTCCTACAAGCCAGACTCTAAAACCTACAATTCATGCACTGTTGGATAAAGTACTCAAAGTGTCTTGCTTCAGTAGTGGGAAATAATTAACCACAAAACAAAAGAGTTCTCCAGCCCCACCTAGCAAAATTCAAATCAAGAATGGAAGGAATGAAGCTGTTTCTGAGTAACTCAATAGCATGTGTATACAAGAGTTAACATAGCAATCGACCTGCATGCAAGATGGCATCGACTGGCATCTGGGAACTTAGGTCTGCGGAGAGTTCCTATCATAAACTGATAAAAGTGACTCACTGTGCCTAAACTGGTTAAACAAAAACATGGCTTAGGCTGCACATATTCTTTCCCTCTAGGACTATGGGATTTGGGTACTTGACAGACTGGGGGTACTTCCCTGCTTGGGAACATGTTGTCACAACTCATTGCTGGGGGCTTTATGAATGTCCTTTGTGATTCCACTCTGGGAGGACCCTTGAAAGCTTGGCCCTGGTTTCCTTCAAACTTTGCCCTATATGCATTTCTCCTTTGCTGGTTTTGCTTTTTATCCTTTCCTCATGATATGTTATAGGCATGCGTATGACTATATGTTGAGCCCTCTGTGTTTTCCTAGAGGATCATTGAAACTCTGCCTGTTCCTAAGGACTCTGACACATTGTCCAAGAACAAAACTCGATCCAGAATCTAATAAAGTAAAATTCACAAAGACTGGCATATAATAATAAATTACCTGGCATGCAATGAAGCAGAAATGCTTGAAATATAAGGAGGAGAAAAATCAATCAATTAAAAATTGCACAGAGCTGGTAGATCTTAGAATCAGAGGACAAAGGATTAAGACAGTATAATTATATTGCATACATTCCAAAATATTGAACATATTTAGACACAGAATGTATTTTTTCAAAGGACCCAAATCACCATTCTAGAAAATAACACAAAAATGTCTGGGATAAAATATCACTGGATGAAATTAAGAGAAGATTAAAAATTGCAGAAGAAAGCCTGAACAGTGGGACAAGACCAAGCAGTCTAATATATGTACAATTAGAATACCTGAAGAAAGGAGAAAGGGTGGAAGAAAAAATTACAAGAAATATTGGCTCCAAATTTCTCAAACCTGATAAAAACTATAAACCAAAAGAACTAAGAATCTCGGCAAACCTCAAACATGAGAAATATATAAAGGAAACTACACAAAGGTATATCATAATCAAATTGCACATAACATGTAATAAAGAGAACATTTTAAAAGCATACAGAAAGGAAAAAGACACATTACAGTGGAATAAAGATAAGGAAGAGCACAGATTTCTTGTCAAAAACAATGTAAATGAAAAGACAATAAAGCAGTAAAATCAAAGTACTTAAAAAAAACTGTCAATCTAGAATTTTATACTTATGGAAATTTCCTTCAAAAATGAAAGCAAAGAGGCTTTTGAGACATACAAAATTGAAAAAATTCATCACCAGCAAACTCACACTAAAAGAAATGTAAAAAGAAGTCCTTCAGGCACAAGAGAAATGATACTGAATTTAAAAAACGGTTTGCCAAAAGAATGAAGCTCATAGGAAATGATAACTCTGTAAGTAAATATTAGATTTCTTTTTCATTATTTAAATAACCTTAAAATGTAGTTGACTGCTTTAACAAAAATAATAACAGTGTAGTTGTTGTGATTTATAGCATAGGTTGTGATACAATATACAGCAATAACAATACAGAGACCAATAAGTAAGAAATAAAAAACTACTTTTGTAACATACATAAAAAGATAGTAGGTAAGTTATCTACTGTTTCTAAATTCTGTAGAAAGAAAGAGAAAAGAAAGAAAGAAAGAAAGAAAGAAAGAAAAAGAAAGAAAGAAAGAAAAAGAAAGAAAGAGAGGCAGGAAGGAAGGAAGGAAGAAAGGCAGGGAGGGAGGGAGGAAGGGAGGAAGAGGGAGAAAAAAATGAAATGTTGAGCTGCATCATGCTTGGCAGAAACTTGACTTAATCAAGGATAAAAGCAAAATATAGTTGTAAATTCTCAAAAAGTATCAACAAACTCTAGTAACTTGCTGATGGAAAAAAAGTAATGTGTTCATTTTCAAAAATGGATAATCCTGAAAAATCATAAAGGAGAAGGTTTTCTTAAGAGTTTATATATGTATATATTATGCCAAATAAATATTTTTCATGTGAAAATGTACATATTAAAACTATATATATTCACTATTTTTCTAGAATTGCAATCAACATATAATATTTATATCTTAACCTTTTATTTTATTACAGCATATATACTCCCTGAGGTCCAAAATTGTGTCTTTCATATTGTGTTATTCTAATAATAATAATTGACATTTTTCAGCATTTATTGTATTCCTGAAGTTACACTAAGAATTTTACACATAGCATTAATTCCTTATAATGATAGAATAATATATGAATGTTTAACTGCTGTTAATTGATTGATTAATGTTTGTATTAAATATAAGTTGTATTTTAGGAGTCTGAAAATTAAGTTTTATGTAGTAAGTATTAACTTCTGATAATAACAGTCCAACACACTGAAACATCCCTGTTACAAAAACAAAACCAGCAAATGCTGGATTAAATATTTAAAACATGAGGGTGTCACTCTGAGGCCAGAATAAAAGAGAAGACCTTCAGGGAAGTGGCCAAGAGCAAAAGCCTTTGTTTATCTGAGCCATCTATAAATCCATGGTGACAGAGCTTCAGCTACAATCATCATGATTATGAGGGGCAGGAAATAAAGTCAGACTGGGGAACTTCCCATGAAGTTAGAACTCAAATGAGTATACTCTCAGTGAAAAGGTTCAAGTAGAAAACATCCAAGACAGATGTAGGAAAAAGATTTGTATCAGCTGTGGCTCTGGGTAGAGAAGGAAATTCTCATTTGAGACTTCAGGAGAATTAGACTCACCCTCCTGTCTTTCGAAATGATTACTCAGATTTACACTAACTCTGTGAACTAAGAGGTTACAAGTTAGGAACTTTAAGTTAATTTAAATTTAAAGTAAAGTGTTCCTAGGCACTTAGCAAAAGGAAATAAAAATTCTCCATGGAGTACTACATTCTTAAACCAGATTTTAAAGGATTCCCACAAAGTTTTAATAAACGTGAATTCAAACCAAATTTTTTAAAAAAATATTAAGATAAGGCTTTAGAGAGAATCAGAAATGCAATGAATGCAAAATCAGACCTCAGTAATATGATATTGAATTATTAGAAACAGAATAAAAGTGTGATATTATACATGTATATCACAATACATAAAGAAATGAAAGAACCAAACACATAAAGAGGGACTATCAAGAATGACTAAGAAGGTTTGAAAAAAAACAAATAGAATTTCTAAAAAGAAAAATAAAATAATTGCTATTAAAAATTATATGCAAGTGTTAAATAACAAACTGTATACTTAGTAGATTGAAAGATAAATCTGAAGCAGAGTTAAAGAAACAGCATATGTGTATGAAGGTTAAGAAACCTAGAAGTTAATAGAAAAGTCTAACTTAGAACTAAATTAGGATTCCAGAAAGTTGCAAAAAGTACAAAAAACAGAAACATTTTTTGGAGAGGTAACGGCTTAGAAATTTCAAAATTAAAGAAAAACACCTCCTCAATTATTGGGGGAGACGTCAGTTCCCAAATATAATAAATAAAAATAAGTTTGTACTTATACACATTATATTCAAGCTGCAAAGCACCAAAGACAAATAAAAATTATTAAAAACATCCAGAGAGAAAAGACAAATTCCCTACAAAGAATAATATTCAAACTACCTTTTCAAAATATCAGTGGATGCCAGAAGTCAATGTAAAATAGAAATTGCTAAGATAAAATTACTGAGAACCTAAAATTATACACTAAATAAAAATACTTTTTTTTTAAAGAAGAGTATGAAATAAAGATATTTTACAACTACTAAAAAATAAATGTTTGTTTGAAACCTCGGGAATTCCCCAGGTATAATCTGAAACTGGTCCCTGTACACGAAGGGCAAGAAGAGACTAAAGAAAAAGGCAAACAACTCCAGATTGGTAGGTATCAGTTTTGAGAAACAAGGGAACTTACTTACTATGCTTGCCTTGGGTGGCTACAAGACAAGTAGGTCTTTGCACCCACCTACTAGAATCTTAACAGTTATATAGAGGCCTTAACCAGGTTCAGTGCTGTAAACAGTCCAGATGGTCTCAACAACATATTACTTTTTCAAGGCTGTGTGGAAATGGTGGGCAGAACATACATTCCAAGAACAGGAGGCTGGGTAAGAAGCATTCGAATTGCCTGGGTCCAGCTCAAGGGTCAACTAAGGGTCACGTCTTCTCAATAACCTCCTTCAAAACTCTGCCCCTTGTGACTGGCCCATACAATCTCACATGTTCCCTTTCCTGCAATGTGCCCTGAACAGTCAGCAAGGGGTTTTATTAGAATGGAGGTGGCACATTTGGCGGCTCTCTGGCTGCATTGGTGGCAGATTGCACAGCAACAATATAGGCACATGCAAATATAGGTACGTGCAAAATGAGTAACAATTTTTCCCACCAAGAGCCTCATGATAAAACCACTGATCTACTAAGTCCCCTAGACTGGGGGTTGGATCATTCAGGAAATTCACTTTCACCCTCATTTGATTTAATAAAGACGATACATGAGCAGACTCCTCAGGTCTGGACACACGACAATCTGTTTGGATACTGGCACAAGTGCCTCTTTGTGAGGCAGTGATAATGTCCAAGGCCATTCAGTTTTGGAGGGCAGCTTTTCTCATTAGAGACATTTCGGTGTTCAGTAAGGACAGGCTTTGCTGGTTCTCATTCAAGGTTTGCTGGGTGGATTTAGTAACGGTTATAATGTCCTCCAGGCCAGTGGAGGGAATAAAGATGATTGCCAAGTAATCATACCAGTGGGAAACAGAGCATGTCCACCTGTCCTCGAGGAGAGGGAGCTGGCACTTTAGGAACATGACTTGTTTGTGCATATTACACACGTTGGTGGAGGTAGGCAGCACTGTCAGGTGTAAGGAGATGGACTGGGGGTGAGATATGCCAGACCAAGACCCCCACCTTCTTCCCTCTTTCAATGGTGAGTGTTCTATTCCAGGTGTAGTGAGTTTCAACAGCATCAGCTTGTAGCTAGACAACAAGACCCCAGTGGAGACTGAGTCATAACCCCTTAAACAGGGGTGCATAGTAACTCATCCATCCCAATGGGCTGTCCCATTACAAATTCCAGTAGATAATACCTTTCCCAAGGCATGATGGGACATGGTGTTCTCAGCAGCACAGTGTGTTGATCTACTGTGAGAAAAGGGGCAATGGTTGTTTCCCATGACTTCCATAACTTTATAGTGTTGGGTGTCTCAACAGGGGTCCCCAGTCTGGCATATGGAGCAGTAGGCCCTACTAGTTGCTCATTTAAATGTATTAAAGCGGGGGATAATACCTTAGTCCACTGGCCAAGGTAGTTTTACCTGTTAGTCATTTAAGCTGCTGCTTTGATATTCCATTCTTCCTTTCTACCAACCCTGCTGCTTTCAGATTATGGGAGAGATGGAGCCTCCATTCAATGTCATGTTCTTTTGCCCAGTCTTGCACAGCATGACCTTTAATATGTGACCCACGATCACTGTCGATTCCACCAGGGTATTGGTACATTGTACTCAGTTTCTCTGATTCCGTGATGGTGGCATCCTGGTTTGCCCAACAACAGAGCAAAGCTTGGGTTAGGCCAGATATAGCATCCATACAAGCCAGGGCATATTTAGAGCCTTCACTCAGAGGGAGGGGGCCAATATAATCAATTTTCCAATTTCTCACCAGTTGGGAACTCTGGTGGGTGGTGCCAGACTCATTTGGCAGTTGCCTTGGGCATTAAATAGAATATACAGGACATTCTGTTACTGCATTAACAAGGTCAGTGTATTTCAAGGGCAATCCAGCATCCTTGACAATACACCATTGTAACCAGGCACTGTGCTGGCTGATTGTCTATGTACCTAACCTGTTGTATTTACTGAAGTATAAGTTGGTAGGGTCCATACACAGCTTAGGGCTGGGATGAACTAGTGGGTTGAAACAGTGAGGACTGTCTCAGTCTCTTGCAAGATAACCCAACCATCTTTCCACATATTTTGACCCCACAGTGCTTATTCATGATCATCCACCCCTCAGTTTCTCATTGTCCAAGTCAAAAAGTTAATCCCTTTAGAACAGCCTAACTGTTAATGCAAAGGGTCAATGTCCTGGGCTGGACTGATCACCAATCAAACCTCTCTGAGTTCAGCCCACTGGCTGCTGCAATTCCTTCTTTTTTCCAACCACATGGTATGTGTTGGGCTGAATAGCAGCTGCAATCCATGTGGGTGGCTTAGACCCAAATATATACCAGGCATCAGAGGGAATTTCACCTACTCCCTCTCTACAGGCTACAGGGTCCACTGGAGGAATAGGGGTGGGGGCATTTGAAGGACCTACATACTCTACAGAGCCTGGTAGCATGTACCTTCCTATATGTGTGTGCATTTACACTATTGTTTATGTTTCTCTGGAGAACCCTAACTTATACAGAAAGGTAGGGAGAGACATTAATGATTGTAGCTATAAAAAGGTAGCATGAGGGATCCCTGTGATGGAAATATTCTGTATCTGGACTGTGGTGGCACTCATAGGAATCTACACTTGTGATAAGATTGTACAGAACTAAACATATTTAACACACACACAAATGAGTGCATGTAAATCTGATGGAATCTGAATAAAGTTGGTAGGTGATATCAATGTTTATTTCCCGGTTTTGACACTATACTATATTTATGCAAAATGTTATCCTTGAAGAAAATGTGTGAAGTGTATATGGGATGCCTCTTTATTATTTCTTATAACTGCATTGAGTCTATAATTATCTCCAAAATATTAAAGGTAATTTTTGATAAATTAATCAATAAATGAATAAAATGGATACCACCTTCCAAGGTAAGATGCAAGGTCATCAATGCAGAGCTTGCAAATAGCTATCTGAAAACTACTTTTGTGGCCTCAGCTGTCCATACACCTACAGACTGTAAAAGAGATGAAAGATACGGGGTAAAGAATTGAGGTAAACAGATTGTTGTTGTTGAGGGCTGTGGCTTTTTCTAGGTCCAATCCCCTCCAATCACCCATAGGAGGTGACAGGTGTCTGTCTCTCATCTAAAATCTAAAGACACCTCAAGAGGACCACTCGGAGGATCTGAGGTTATTGGACACAGAGGACCAGTGTCTATCTCAGGCTAGAATTTCACCTGGTAGAAATGTGTGTCTGGCTCACTCTTCTGACAAAGGTACAAGGAGGGTTGGCTGCATTTGGAACAATGCTCCAACATTAGAGGTGTTTGTTGGGGTAAAGAATACCTAAGTGCTTACTGTGGATACATGTGGTACAGATGCAAGAATGAGCAGAAGACCCCTGGGCCTAACACTGAATACTCAGCAGATAAAAGAGGACTCCTAAGTAACCTACCAAAATAGACGTACATTTGGCTACACTGAGGCAACTGCAGGTGAAAACTTCCCCAGGGATGAGGCGGTGTCCCCAAAACCTAGAGATAGCTTTAAATACTTGTCAAATCTTGATGCTAAAGCATCATTTATGTTAGTCAATTAAGAATTTTCTACCACCCCCATCTTGACTGTTCTCCCCTAAAACTACATTGTTCTGTTAGATGATTTGCCTGTTGGTTCCTTGATCTGATTCTCCATTCTTGACCAGTTCTGTTGACATTGCTGGGAACTTCATTTTCCAAGAACTTTCCCATTTTCATAGACCCTGTTGTGTACCTATTATCTCATAGTAGCTATCTGCGGGAAAAGTGAAAGCAAAGCATGTAAAGCATATACTAAGAAACATCAAAATTTATTAATGGAAGGAGCCAAAAGACATTCATCATAATGAACCGAGGCACGTAACAACCAGATGGACTTAAAAAAAAGATCCATCTCAATGGGAGACTCTTTTCCTTTGTAAATCTAAAAAAATGAGTTAGTAAAAAAGAACTGACTGGTATCAACATCAGCTCCCCACACTCGACGTATAGGTAGAAGTTAACAATGGGATTTCTAAAATACAAATGTTGGTAGGGGAGGGATAAATTAGGAGCTTGGGATTAACATATACACACTACTGTATATATAAAATAGATAATCAACAAGGACCTACTGTATAGCACAGGGAACTCTACTCAATGTTCTGTAATAACCTAAATGGAAAAAGGATCTGAAAAAGAATGGATATATGTATATGTATAACTGAATCACTTTGCTGTATACCTGAAACTAACACAACATTGTAAACCAACTATATTCCAATATAAAATAAAAATTAAATTAAAAAATTAAAAACAAATGTTAACAACTTAATAGTTACCATTTCAGTTTCTACATTAAAAAAAAATCAGTTTGAAATATATTATTGGATGTGAGTACACCCAATAAGTAGAAAATAGAGATGCATTGTGCTAGAGATGTATCAACCAACTTATCTTAATCTGTAGTAGTAGACAAAGTTTGGCACACAATTAGCATTGTTGAAAGAGCAGCCAAAGTGCCTAAGAGAGGTGGAAACTACTAGCAAAGTTATCTTAAAGTTCTTGATGAATTACCCTAAAATATTTACTTTTTATCTGGGCACTAATCTTGCTACAGTGTTGAATTCCATTTTGATTTACCTGTATTCTTGTAGAGCATATATATTGATAACAGCACTTTCAATGGTCGCTCCAGGTATTACGTTCTGTATGCAAAACTTATCACAAGTCTACTTGTGTTGATTGACATTTTACCAGTTCAAATAAAGCATAGAAACATTGCCTCCTTTCACATGTAATTTCCCAATTACAAATTAATTGTCTTAAATATTCCTCTCCTCCACATTGAGAATTACACCACACTGTGTCAATTTTTTCTCCCACAAACCTGGAGTCTCTCCAAAGGGAAGGGCTTAGGACAGCTTCTCGAAAACTAGATTCTAGGCATGAAAACTCGAGGGGTTCTCCCCAAATGGTATGGACTGTGAAAAATGTTTGGACTGAGGTCATTCAGAGGGAATAAGCTTCAGTAATGATTGAAATAGAATTTTTACCTCCCTGTGTAGTTAGTTCTAAGGTCATATTAATCAATAATTTTATCTAGAAAAAATAATGTGACTTCTATTAAACATGATTGGGAGGTTTGTAGATTCATATTCAATTCAGAATTAGATTCACAATGCTAGAATTACTTTTTTAAAATATATGAATTATTGTATAGATTTTATGTAATTTTTATGATTTTAAAGAACTATTAGTTGTCCTTTATAGTGTCTGCATAGCTCACAATGGCCCCCACTCACTCCAGCTACCCCCCTTACCCCACAACAGAAGGCCCACTAGTCATTTTCTATGTAATACTTGCCATCCTCCCAGACAGTGGTCCTCAACTTCAGCTGCTCATTAGAATCACCCTAGGAACTTAAATATCCCGATGCCACAGCCCCGATCCCCAGAGATTCAAATTTAATTGGACACAGTAGTTTCTAAAATTCCTCAGATTCATCTATTTGTAGTGCCAAGCTACCTTACTGCCATGTGCTCTGACTCCAGACAATTAGAACTCAGGGATTCTGACTTAAGACAAGAGAGAAAAAATGATCGGTTCACTTCGGTGGGTGTGGTCGTATGCTCCTGAATAATAGAGGAATCAAGAGGAACATATGTCAGCAATGAGAGGAGAAAGAAGCAGAGTCACTGAGAGGAGCAGAAAGATGGAAGTTGAAGAGGAGCCCTGGTCCCTGGGGGTTGGTTGCAATCCTGGCTTGAGGTCCCATGTGCATCCCTCCGTCGTCCTAACCAATTCCTTTTGTTCTTTAGACTTGCAGGAATTCGTTTTGTTACAGCCAACCAAAGGAGTCCTAACAGATGCAATATTTCAAGCCAAAATCTCTAGCTCATCAACCTATAAATGTAAATGATGCTGCCACTACAAATGTCACTCATTACCTAACACACTCATTTGGCATTTAGGAATTTATGCTCTGTGTTTGAATCATTTTAGGCCATTACTTGCCCTAGCCACATAGATGCTGGATGATAAGAATTGAATATTGTACCTCTATACTCAATAATCTGAATATTAGGAATTTACTGTTTGTTGATGATTTTTGCAAACAGACTACTTATTTAAAACAAAGTTTGTGAGCCTTGGTAAGAAGAGTGATGTGACTGAAATACATGAAAAATAACATGAAAAGAAAATGTATTCATCCCCTTTCTCAAGCTCTACAGAATTGTCTGACCCCCAAACTGTCTTATATTAGTCGCTAGAAGATGAAGGTACAAAATGGGTCACCAGATTGTTACCACTTAGTAGGAAGGCGTCTAAGCCCATGCCCTCTTAATACTAGCTCTATATCCATGACAGCCTAGAAGATGCTGACTGAATCTTCTCTTGCTGAAAGTAAGACTTCCTATTCCAACAAAATTATAAGCTCCTCTGGGAAAACAGCTATGTTTTCATTCATTACAACATTTAGCACAGTGCTTTGTGCAGAACAGAGGCTTTATTAATGAATCTGTTTAAAGGAATAAATGAGGTTTGGTTCAGCTTTTATATACCAGTTGTACATATGAAAGATAAATGTTAGCACCAAGCCTACACATGAGGAAAAGTGATATATTTACAATGTCATTTACAATAATATTTTAATTCTATTAACATCCCTACTTCTCATATGTCAAAATGCAATCCATGTAACTTTTATTTATAATTTACTCTTCTCTAGTAATAAATAACTTTTGTCATATTGTAAATTTGCTAATGCCAATAAAAACACATGGGGAGAAACCTTAAATCATCACCAAATGCCACTAACATCCAGAGGCTGTATGATGTTCTAGTACAAGTCTTAACTGACAAAAACATATGAGGACAGAAGACAAAAATGTGTTTGTAATGGTCATATAAACATTTGAGGTTTTATTAGGGATAAATCATAATTTGTTAATTCATTGAAATAATCTCTTTAGACAGAAAAAAATTCATTTTCCATTCTTTTGGGAATGTTTAGAGTATTCACAGAGATAGTAACCCAGTATTTCTTTGAGTGCTGCATTGTGGATTGATAAAAACATTTATATATTATTAAAGGCTATAGGAATTGCAAAGTTTCTAAAGGCATTTTTTTCCAATGATAGAGACTGAAAGCAAAACACTGAGTTAGAGTTACAAATCTACACTCTTATAGATATGGGAATAATATATTTTGTTCCATCAACATGTCTACTTTACATTATTCAGCACAAAGCTTTGTGAAATAAGAATCATGGGAATATAAGAATATAAAGGAAAAAGGTACAAATAACAGCTTCATAAACTGAGAAATGTACATAAATAAATCATGTATATGTGGGCAGTTTGCTTAGCTGGCAAGAAACAAAATATGGAAAATCTGCTTGTTAAACAATAACTACAGAGTGTGCTTTTATGATGTTTTTCACCACAGTGATTCATATTAGAGATAGAAGCAGTTGCATGTTAAATAAAATCATTGAGCATTGTTCCCTTCATATTGTAAAGAGCTGACTTATGTTGTTTTGAGATGCCTCCCATTAGAAAGTGAATATTCCTTCAATGCTATGCATTTCACAAAATTTAATAAAGAAGAACTGTAAATAAAGTCACAGGGAGATTTCAGACAGTTTTATTAGGAGATTGTTGAAAAGAAAAAGAAAATTAAATACAATAACAGTAAACGTGGTTCTCACATTGAAACCAGGCTCAAGAACTAGGCTACCATAGAAAAATTTCCAATTCTTGCATTATGATGTAAAAACAGATTTTTGTACAGATTTTGTACAACAAAATTCGTAATAACCTTTTATCATTTTTAGAAAACTTTAAATATATAGATAAAAATAGACAATTTTCATAGGTCCTACATGAAGATGAGTATGTTCTGTTCCAAGGGCTTGCATAGAGCGCAAATGTGGTTATAATATAGAACAACCAGACATTAATAATTTTAGGATTACAAAAGCATGGAAACCATAAAATGGGCACAATTTTACTTGTTTAAACCAAAAAACAAATTTTAAACCAACCTGTATAACTAATAAAGGGGAAAAAAACTTAAGTTACAGACTTAAAATAACATTTCATGACTTGCAATATTTACAACATGTTAGTAAGATTCTCTCATAGCATATAGCTGATAGCTTTTTTCTTTAATCCTTGCTAAAATTTCCTTTTATAGCAAACCAAACACTAAAACATTCTCAAAGGTCTGGAAAGTATGTATTTTAAAACTATTTAACCTACTTAACAGGTGACTCTATGCAAGAAGCGGAGCAATGGCTGATTTTACTACTTATGGAAGTTGTATGCTTTTAAAAAAACTTTCAAAAAATGTATGATTCAAAAGCTTGCCACAAGTTCCTCTGTTTTAAGTGTTGTAATCCTTTAAAGACTGCATACAGGGAAAAACAAGAGATACATACAACAAGGAATAGAATCTCTTGTGCTCAAATAACAAAAGAAGGTTATGGAAGAACTATGCTTAGAAAACCAAGTTTCTACAAAGCATTTACTAACAGTGTTTTAAATAAAAATATTGCTCCCTTTTAAGCAAGCTAAAAATAGGAACTGTATATATAACCTTTTTATTGCATTAAAAATGGTCTTAGCTGGTTAATAGCGAGCTACACAAAAGAAATATGTTCCAGTATTGCAAGGAAGACCTAAAAAACTATAGAAGCTTAGTGCCAGTGTATCTATAATGTTAATTTCTTTTCAAATCATTAATACCCAATGAGAACTATCTTTAAACATTTTTAAGCTAGTTTTCTTGGTCATTTAAGATTTTGCTATTTATGGTAATAAATAATGTTATGATCATAAAATTGTAAGATGACAGCAAAATCATAAAATGTCCAGCAACTATACTGATTCACGTATCAGTCTTTAAAGGTGTAACTCCAAATATGTAAAAACAAAGAGAAGGTAACTTCAGCATGTAATAAGCACTGTTCGTAGCTTGACTTCCAGTTATCTGCACAAAAGTGAAAACACATACTGTAACTTTCAAAAAGACAGTGAAAATAACACGTAGGCACCCTTCCCTCTGACCAGGGTGGGAAGCACAACACATTTTAACTTTATCACTCAGCGCTACATGGTATTGGACTGATACATCAAGGATCAAGGGTTTGTTAGGTTTTGTCTTTCAGCAACATTAACATAATATGACATTAACATATAAAAATATTTCTGGTGTTTTGATTTACTGTTCAGCCACAGTCCATTCTCAATAGTGCAGTTTGGGGCACTAACTAGGGTTCAATATACAAATAAAAGTGGCTGACACAGAGTTCTGATGTCACCAGATGCTTAAGATCTCATTCATTAATACTGTGACTCCAGACAAATATTTACATGCCTGCATGCGTTAAAACCAGAAAGGTGTCTTTCTGACCAACAGGGTGACAAAACGTATTTTCTAAAATTTTCATTTTCCTAAACTCTAGTGTACTACTGCATACATAATACCTTCCTTGTATGTTTTATGTTTATATACTGTACATGTGACCAACAGTTTGAAGAAGAAGCATAATGATCATTTTAAATTCTATATACCACTACCAGTTTGGAATGAAAACATGTTACGTTTATATATTTTTAAGGAAAAAAGACCTTCGGTGAAACTTTTTGGCTTATCTCCAATGCTTCTTTTCAGGTATGCAAAATGTTATTTCACGGGGTTGTTGTCAATATCCATTTGTTGGTCTTTTGGAAAGTACATGAACAAAAATCTTCAGGAGAAAACCCACAATTAGAGAGTTTAAAATAGAATGTAACAGAATATTACTCTTTGATTTATTGACTTTTTAGGAATCCTCTCTGTCCCCTACAAGTTCATTTCCAAGTGTTCTTGCTGGTTTCTGGAGGACATAATTCTGTAAGTCTGGGTGACCAGTGCTACAAGCGTCTCTTGATGTGCTCAGATACAGAATTTTCAGAAGAGGAAAATGGTTCATTCCATTAAAAAAACAAAGCTAGGTCTTATTGAGACCTGCCTTTGACTCCATATACAAGTGTCCAGCAGCAAAGTTGCAATTATTAACTGTAAGAAGTTTGATACTTGTACATTTACAAACATTCTCAGGTCTCTGGTATGAACCACAGGTGAAAATCAATGAAGGAAACTTTTTTTTTTGTAGAATACTTAAACTTTTAAAGAACATTAATACACAAAATTGAGGAAGTTCCCTTAAAAGGACTTTATTTTTTTCCCAAACTTTCCAATGACGAATGTCTGACTGCGAAGTTCTTTACTATAACATGGACTTCTTCAACAGGAAAGATTCAGTACATGACAGTAGTTTTCAAGTACAGTCTTCCATCTAAAAATGAACAACAAAAAATAATTACTTATATGACATCTGGGGGACAAATGTGAATATAAAAACTACATAGCCTGATATAAAATTTGTGGGTTTTATTCTATCTTCACTTATGTAGGAAGTAACATTTTTCACATATTCTCAAAGTTAATTTCATAGTTACATTGAATTGAAGTGACTGAAAAGAATACAACGTTTCTAGTTCTCATAAATATATATTTGATATCAGTACAGAGCACTCAGAAAATAGATAAGAGTGTGTGTATGTGTTTTACTGATATGCAAAGCTAGTTGATTTCTGTTGAATGACAATTACTTCCTCCAAGCTTGCAGAACCAAATTTTCTTTGAATGCACTCAGATATATCTACATCAGGAAAGACTGAGCTCCCATCTTACTTCTTAGAGGTGTTGTTAAATATACCGTGTAATGTAACAGTTGTGCACATTTGTTGCTATTTATGTGAAAGCCACTTGGGTTATTTCATCAATATCAATGAACTATAGCTTTTCCACCTTGAAGTGAGATTAAATGAACAATTAAATATTAATATATTACTCAGCTTTTACCTATTGAGAAACACACAGCTATGTGAAAAAGAAAAGTAAATCAAATCTTCAATAAACCCACTTGAATGAAGCAAAAATAAGGAATTAAAAATCCAGAGGACAAACAAAACAAAACATAAGCCTGTTTCCCAAATGTAACACTCTCCCAACTGTCCACTTTGTGGTGTGGTCTAAACCTTGGAAATATTTGTACAAAATCTGTTTAAATTTCACGTTTTAATATCTACAGTAGAAGGTAATCAGAAAAGTAAAGTTTTCCAAAATTTTTTTAAATGTATATTGTAATGTAAATGTTTGCAAAATGTCTGATAGCTTCAAGAATTAAAGCATAAGGAAATAGAAATAGCCTACAGTAAATTTAGGAAATAGAGAGTCTAAATATTTGCAGATTTCACCTTCAACGATAAGCTAATTGAGTGCTTATACATAATCTGTGGTAGATACAGTAATTAGTAAGGAGCTTAAAACCAATGTTAAACTATTTTTCTACTTCACAGAAATATTGGTGTGCCTAAGTTTTATATTCCTACAACATGTTTTAGCTTAGCGTCATTTGTACAGTTGGACTATTACTTCCAGGATGTTATGGAATGCTGTTTGGCTTATTAATACAGTCTAAGCACCCAGTATATGTTCAATAAAATGTGTTTGAATGAACGAATGAATGAATAAATCAGATATAGCTTTCATGTGATTTATACAAAGTAGATAAATAAACCTAATAAACTAATATTATAAAAATAAACTGAAACTTTTCTTTCATATTCTTAGTATCATGTGGCTAAAAACTGGACCTATTAAAAGATAATTTTGATCTTAATGTTTTATTAAGAAAAACAACTAAATTGTTTTAAAATTTAGTCATAGAAATAACCAAAGAGGTAGAACACTGATGTTTTTAACCAAAATTTTCTAATTTTTAGTCCTTATTTAATTTATCCCTACTTCTCTCTCCTTCCAATTATCTCAATATTTCTATCATGTATTCACTTAAGTTGAGGATATCATTCTCATTCTTATTTCTTTTTTTTTAAATAGACAACGTTTCCTAGGATTAGACGGGCGGAGAGAAACATTCTCAATTTCCCCTAAATTTAAATTTTATTCAGTGAAGTCCTTCAAAATACTTGTGGAAAAGAAATTATTTTCTCAAGATTAACATTTCATTCTATGGAGTTTTAAAGAATCTTGGTACATTAATGAAAAAAAAATTATGGGATTTGCTGGTGGTCCAGTGGTTAGAACTCCTCGCTTCCACTGCTGGGGGCCCAGGTTCGATCCCTGGTCGCAGAACTAAGATTCCACAAGCCACAGGGCACGGTCAAAAAAAAAAAAAGGTTGTTAAAGAAAAAAATTAAAGTTTTGAAAAATTGTTTTCTAATCTTCTGTGATGTCTGTAGCGTATTAAGTAGAAGGAATGTAGTAGCAAAGAATGGATATATAGAAATTATTCATTAAGTATGAATCATTGTTTTAAAAGGTCCACTAGCCAAATTCTTCACCCAAGTGCTATGTAATTTGCTACTGACTTTCTTCTCTAACCTTATATGTTACCCCTCTCCCTCAGTCAGTGACCCTGGCTCTCCTTTTCATAGAATGGTGTGCCATTCTACATATGGCACACCAAGCTCTGCACTGCTTTGGAGTATTCAGGCCTGTTATTCCTTCTAATGCCTCAAGATAAGTACCTCCTCCTTCCCCACTTACATTGTTGCTCCCATCTATTAAACTTCTCTATATAGAGTCTCCTATTTACTCTCCAACACAAGCACCCTAAGAATTAACTCCATAGCACTTTGTCTCACTTTGAAGTTACGTATGGGAAGCTTCTTACATGGCGAGACCCGCAAAAGCAGCAGCCATATTTCTTTTCCCATTAGTATCAGAAGGAGAGTGCTTCAGCATGATGCTTGCCTTAAAAGTTTTAATGCAGTCTCAAATGTTAAACTTTCAGAGAAATCAATTACTTATGCTTATGTATTAAAAATAATTCCCTTTAGCATGTTAGAAATTTTAAAGTCTGTCTGAAACTAAATTTTAAAATAAAAATATAGTAATTAAAATTATAGCATGAATAATTATTTTATAAGATCCTTTAGATCATATACAAAGCATGTTTATAAAAATTATATACATTGTATTTATGTGCTCAGTACTTGATCTACTATAATAATCTACTTTTAATAAATGTCTCTTTAAATTTTTGACTAATGTTCCTAACAGATGGACAAAAGCATCAAGCATTAAAGATGCCAGCTATAAAATAGATCCAAACTGCTATAGTTAAGGCATTTCCATGATTAAATAATACTTACACATCAGAGATTATCTGCCTTAGAATTACCTGGAAACAGAAACATACCAGGCATAGACAGACCCTAGAGAGTAACTCCCTCTCCCTTTGTCTATGGAGCCTAACTTTCAAGGCAATTCTACCATATAATTTTGTCATCTTTATTAAAACATACTTATGGATAATTTAAAGTCTGTAAGAAAAAAAAGGTTTAAAGTAATTTTATGTTGGTCCAGAGAAGTTATATTGGCCCGCCAACCCGCAGCAAATAACCACATATGGATGTACCCAGAGAGCTACCAGCAGGCTTCTGAGTTATGGGACTGTAGGTTTATCTCAGGCTTCTGATAACAAACCACCGGACAGCAAGCTGAATGGCAAGGGTGCTAGGAAGAATACATGGGCCCATAATTCAAACTGTGCCATGTTTTTTTACGTTATGTAATAATGGTGCCAATAATCTTTCCTTCCCCAACTCTTCAAACAGCAGGCAACGTGATGGAGCCCTAGAGAAGGCCCCGTAAAAACAAGCGCAGGATGGAGATTATTGGAATCCCTGAGTATTTTCATGGCTAAGACTTCATTATTCAGAGGTGTGTTGTTTGCATCTGGAAACTCAGAGGCTTATTCATGTTTTGTTTTAATGGCTGCCCTTTGTGCATTATACGTCCCTTCTAACTAGATAATCTCACACCTACTCACCATTTCCTATATTGTCTTTATTTCTGCATTTGTTGGCCACAGAAAAATATGTTTTCCTGATGCTGAGCAGTGTTTATGAAACAATCATTCCTTGATATCTCAAACGGATGAGAACTTTTTTAAGATCAAGTAAACTGGCAATAAAGGCAATAATGATTACCAACAGTATAGCTAATATTTTCTGAGCACCTATTGTGTTCAGGGCACTTTATAGATTTTAAATCTAAACTTCTCAACAACTCAAAAAAATAGGTATTCTTAGTGCCTTTTACAAATAGGATATTAAGGCTCAAAAATGTTAAGTTATCTGGCACATTTTCAAAGAGCTAGTGAATGGAAGTGCAGTGATTAGATATTTGTGTGAACCCAAATCTATTCTGTCACTTCCTCTAATAAGCAATTGCAAGATCACTGGAGGAAATACCCTGTCTCTGATTTGCAGAGGTAAGGGACTGACTCTTGGATACCTTGGTACCATCAGCCTCCTTGCTTTGTGAATCTGTCCCTCACCATTTTCTCAGAAAACAGAGGTTTTCTTTTAGTATGCAGAGCCTCAACTGAACAACTTGAAATCAGAACTAAAATTCTTATAGTTTGGTTTCAGAGAAAATATCTTCCGTTGACACAATGATTATTTGCTTTCGTAAGGGAGGTTGATATGAAAAAAATCATCAAGTGACACTTTGTGCATGGGAGTACTTAATTAAAAAGTCTCTTCTAATTAAAAGCATGTGGGAGTAGGCACTGAGTGAAGCTATTTAGATTACAAATTCCTAATAGTTCCAGAGTTCATTGTGATTTGATGTTTACAGCTCTAATTTGGTGTATAAGAAAGTATCTAGGTCACTGAATAGTTTATTGCAGGTGTGAATTTTTGTATGCTGCTTACTGTTATTATGCAGATTTGGATCTACAGATGAGTTAAAGAAAAAATTTTAAACTCTCGATAAAAATGAATCTCAGGTTTTAACATTAAAGTTGAAATCTTCAGCTCAGACCATTAAACATAAAGATTCTATCAGTTATTTGTTAGCTGTGGATAAGGAGGGAGAAATGGAGAATGTCACAAAATTTCCAGTTCTGTTTTGTATTCATGAATTAAGTTTGTTCTGTTTTAAATTTAATTTTTATTTTATATTAGAATATAGTTGATTTACAATGTTGTGTTAGTTTCAGGTGTACAGCAAAGTGATTCAGTTATATGTATACACTGATTTAATGTTTTTGCAGCTACTCTTATGTGTAGTTATTTGTAACATCTAATGCATATAGACAGATATATAATTTAGCTTTTATTCCATATATAAAACTAAAGTATTGAATAGCTTTATCATTTACTTTAAAAAACTAATGATGTTTGTTCAATAACAATCACAATATATGATGAGATTTTATATTAGAAGATGGCATACAAATTGGAATCATTTCAAATTACTTGACACCAGAAATCCAATGCTTTCATTGTATGAAAACTAAGTGGAATCATTAACAAGGGAGTATGTTACTGAAAAGTATTACTCAGTAGGCAAATAGGTATATATTCCAGTTTTGAATAGAACTCCCTTGCAAAAACATCCACAAGGATCTTTTACTTGCCTTTAGCACAAAGGGCGTAATAAATTACATTTCCTGTTAGAAAGTAGTTTTATTAAAAATGGCATCTATTTGTTCAAAACGTATATCCAGACACCTGTAATCTAATGAAGTTTGCTGCTTTCACAAAACAGTTGCATGTGCCCTTATCTCACCCCTCCAGAGCTGAGGAAAATACGAACATAACAGAGGGCAAACATATAAGATCATACATCTAGAAAGTTTAATATTTACATAAATAATATTAGGTCAATATGAAATATAGTAACCCTGAGCTTCTCTCAACAGAATGTCTTAATCATAAAAAGTAAGGGAAACCAAAACAAGTGATGAAAACAAATGTTAATGATTCATGTGATATTTGATAAGACAACGAAAGGAAGTCAAAATAAAAGCAAACAAACAGGAACAGATGGGAAGGATCTTTGTCAAGTCATAACCCTTCTTCTAAAACCCCTAAAGGAAGAAGCTAATTAAAGAAAATATTGTTTCTTGCTTTTTTTATAATTTTATATTTAGAGTAAGAACATTCTGCTACTGCTGAGGCAAAGAAGCAGAGACACAAAGTCTACATTTAACATGAGAAATATTTTAAGAGAGATTGATGTTCAGCACAAGCTCTTTTACAAGAGAATACTGGGTAAATATCATTTCTTCTCATGAAATGCAGATAATAACAGTATCAGTGATTTCCAGAAGTTATAGTCAAGGTTGTGTTCAAATATAATGAAAAAGTAAAAACTGAAAAAGTTGCAAAAGATTTTGAATTTTAGGTATTTCAGGGTGATAGCTGCAGAACCTGAGGCCCACAGAGCTGGGTCAAAGTGAGAGAGGACTGAATCCCAGATCCCTTTTGAATGCTTTCTCTATAAGCACCCAGTGCCGTTCTAGAGAGTGGGCACGGACTATGTGTAAGAAGGCACACCAAGTTATTCTGTCTATACAAGCCAAACATACTAGTACAAGCAGTAGATAATGGATTACTCAGTAGACCAACATGGCCCAGCTCATTTGAAATCAGAGTAGATAATATGTTTATTACAAGGCTAGTATGAAGTAAAGCTCTTGACTGCAGCTAATATTGCAAACAAAAATAGTTTTATAATTGAGAACTGCTTTTAAATATTTTTCAGTTTTCTTCAGAGAAGAAAGTACATGAGAGAACATAGTCTAGTTTAAAACATGTCTGAGAACAGAGGATTATCTAAAGTTATGATATATAGGTTAAAAGATAACCACATTTTTAGACAAAAATAATGAAAGTGAATCCCTGTCCTTTACATGAGAAGAAACTTTGTATTAGACTCTAGGTAAGCACACTAATAGGGGAGAGACCTGAACTTTGACAATTTGACAAATTGGAACAGGTGGAACTAGACTTTAGTTCTTGGGAAGCTAGAAGGAATCATCACTGGGCAGCCTGATCTAATCACACATTCTTTTAAAATGGGAAACTAAACAGACAAACCAGTAATGAAAGCTGAGCTGAAGAACGTGGAGAGAAGGCATTTGAAGATATGCAGATGGCTATGGTTAATCTTAGCCAGCTTGGAGTTATTTCGCCAACTCCAGCCCTGGGCAAAATACATTTTCCAGGGCTTCCCTGGTGGCGCAGTGGTTGAGAGTCCGCCTGCCAATGCAGGGGACGCGGGTTCGTGCCCCGGTCCGGGAGGATCCCATATGCTGCGGAGCGGCTGGGCCCGTGAGCCATGGCCGCTGAGCCTGCGCGTCCGGAGCCTGTGCTCCGCAACGGGAGAGGCCACAACAGTGAGAGGCCCGCGTACCGCAAAAAAAAAAAAAAAAAAAAAAAAAATTCTTGTTGTCAGTATCTTAAAGAGTCCCTTTGCCTGAACTTCAGGCTCAACTATGATGTTGATGCTCTCTGTGGGCAAAGAGGAATTTACTATCAAAGGTTAAGATAATTTTGGTTTAGTGGGTATTAAATATCTTTTATTCTGTAACTCAAGGATATTCCCCAATTGGGGTAGAAATCTAGACCCTGTGGTTCTATGAACTGATATCTATTTAAGAACTTAATGTTCTTAAAACCATATCTCCATGATTACAACCAAGCAAATTTGATTTTTAAAACATCATCAACTATCTACTGCTTGTCTATTCAACAGGGAACAGGCAAGTCTATACTTCATGTTAAAAAATTAGCCCTCTGACAAAATGTTTTAGTTGTGAACGATCAGCCTATACTCATGCAGATAGGGTTTGGATTCCATACATTGTATTACTAGGACCTAAGTGTTGTTACAACACTTGTCATAGAATCCAAACTCTTGTCCTCTCCTAAGTTGTTTTCACTATGCCAATACTTGTACAGCTTTGCTATCTTAGAGAAATTGATTAAAGTCTAGCTATAATCTCTTTAAGAGTAGGTAACATACCATATGACTTTGTGTATTTCTAGCACCTTGAACATTGCCTGGAACCTGGCAAGTGCTCAATAAATACATACAGAAGAAACTATCAAAGTAACATTACAAAATGAGGGATGGATATTATGCACCTTTGGATATTATACCTTGAAAAGAACACAACGTCACTTGGGTAGTATACTGGCTTAGAATACACAACCTGATCTAATCATGAGGAAACATCAAATGCAAAATAAGAAACATTCTCTTAAGACTTTGTTTCAAAAAAGTCAATTTTACAATTTTTTTAAAAGGCCAAGAAAATGCACAAGATCAAAAAGACTAAAGAGAAATTACAACTTAATATAATGTGATCCTAATTTGGATTCAGGAAGGTTATAAATGTTATAAAGGACATGATTGGGTCAAATGACAAAATTAGAATTTCAATGTCAGTTTGAATAAAAGTACTGTGTCAATGAAATATTTACTGGGCTGATAAATATGCTGTGTTTATGTATGAGAGAACATCCTTATTTTTAATAAGTACCCTGTGAAATACGTCTGCGTAAATATAACAGGTAAAGAACCATGATTTATACATCTCACTCTCAAATACTTCAGAAAATACTACGCAGATAGAGAAAATTATAAAGCACATGGAACAAAACATTAACAATAAATGAATCATCGTAAAATGCTTATAAGAGTTTTAATATTTTTGAACTTTTCTATAAGTACAACTTTTTCAAATGTAAATTTAACAAATAAAACAGTTTGCCTAAGTGAAATGAAATTTTAATACATCACCAATATCAGGTATTTATTCATAACTAGTTGAAGGTTTACGCTGTCCACTATCCACATACACTTTTTCACTGATTATATGGGAAGTATTCTCATGGTAAATATGTTTTCTGCTTAGGAGCAAGGTTTTGAGAAGTCCTATTCAAGTATTAGATAGTAAGATGATGCTTAGTGATTTTCTTAATAGAGTTCTTCAGAAAAACCAGGTTCAGATTCATGAAACTTAGTGGACTGAGGGTATGCATATAAGCTGGATTCTGGTCTCTTGGTCCATTATGTTTGAATGGTAAATTTACAATTGTAAAGTTTATGAAGTCTACCTAACTGTATTACTTGTTAGTTAGTGAGGGCTGTGTATGCTAATGTGCACTTGTTGGTATAAAGAAATATTGTTCTGTTTAGCTGTTTGAAGCACAGGTTATCTTTTAAAAGTTTATGAGAAACAAAAACAAAAAGCAGACATTGTTAAAGTTTTGTTTTATTTCTAAAACAAAGAAAAATTATATTGCTGCTAGGTCTACTATGCTAAAGTATTTTTTTGTGTGTGTTCTAATCAAGTATTCATTAGTAAGACGTGAGAATTCATCAGAGAGGCTAATGTACCATCAAGTGAGAATGGGGTACTTTGCACTTAGGTTACCTTGTCCTGATTGGAAGGTGAGACCTCCCAACTTCAGCAAAGAGAAGCACAATGGAATCTCTTATTACTTTCTCCATTCTTCTATTCATTTCTGGGAGAACAAAGACTAAGACACAGGGATGGAAGGAAATCATTTGAGGGTATATCTGAACCTTAGTGATGATGGAAAAATTGTCTACTAAGCTTAATAAAAATGGAGCATAAAAAAGTGATGACTTATTTGATAAAAATAAGATACTGCAGAGAAGAGAAACAAGGATCTTTCAAATCAAGCATCTGTATCCTTTAGAACTGCAAGAAACAATCAAAATCTGCAGTGAATAAATTGAGTTTTCAGAAAAAATGTATGTGTTATCTCTTGAGAACAAACCAAAGGTGGCAATTAGAAGGGCAGTTCTTATCAGAGCCTAGTTATTTTCTTTTAAGTTTGGCAGAACTTTTCTTTTAAAAGTTTAGCATTTTTATGTTTCTCTATTTTTTA
This sequence comes from Stenella coeruleoalba, assembly GCF_951394435.1. Lineage (NCBI taxonomy): Eukaryota > Metazoa > Chordata > Mammalia > Artiodactyla > Delphinidae > Stenella > Stenella coeruleoalba. Next base: position 44,679,055 of record NC_137164.1, read on the forward strand.
TAGCATGACTAATACAGCAATTTTAATAAAATTATATTTGTTTAGAGAAGTAATTGTGAATGAATAAAGTTCTAAATACCTAGAGCTTGATTTAACATTTATACAATGCTGAACCAAAATTCTGGTCTAGTGCTAAACTTAACAAATGTCAAACTTCAATGAAAGCTCTCAAATGTTTTCAGTAAATATGAGAATTGTTTTTAACTAAAGAAATGGCACTTTTGTGGGGAATAGTTTTCTTAACATCTCATCCAATGGAATCAAGTATTTAGACCACATGTGGGTGAGAACACTAACATGCTATACAAGAACTCTTAAATAAGATAGTTCTCTGTGCACTAAACTCTAAAACTAATACATAAGGGATCAGTTCAGAGATGTGCAGAGACAGATTAAAGAGACAGATTATCAAACAGACAAGAAACTGTGTTGACAGAATTATCATATCTAAAGAAAGAATATGAGAATCAGTTGAGTGTTTGTCAAACAGAGTTGATCAGGCAAGTTTTGGCAAATACCCATTAAAACATGAACCAGGGATAAGGTTTCCATCAAAGACTGATGTGGACATCTGGTCTACCTATACGTACATTCCTGAACTTATAAAATATTTGAATTATATAATACTCATTGGTCCGATCCCATTCTCACCAGGTAACTTGACAATTTTATTTTTTGCATAGCTCTCTATGGTAGGAATCCTCTAAGATGGTTAGCAATGCCCCCTGCTACCTGGCAGTCACATCCTTGTGAGATACCTCTCCCCTTTAAGTGTGGGCTTTATCTAGTGACTTGCTTCTAATGAAGAGAATATGGCAAAAGTGATGAAAAGTCACTTCCAAGATGAGACTATAAAAAACTGTGACTTTCTGCTGGCAGACACTCTTTCTCTGGATCTTTTCACTTGCTTGATCAGATGAAGTAGGTTACCATGTACTGAGTTGCCCTAGGAAGGGTCCAGGTGACAAGGAACTGATGATGGCTTCTGGCTAATAGCCAGCAAGGACCTGGGACCCTCAGTACAAAACCCTTGAGGATGTGAGGCATGCCAACAGCCATATGACTGAGCTTGGAAGTACAGCCTGACTCAGTTGAGTCTAGAGATGACTGCAGCCCCAGCCAAAACTTTTTTGCAGCTTGAGAGAGACCTGAAGCATAGGACCCAGCTAAGCTACTCCCAGATTCCTCACATACAGAAGCTGTGAGGTAATAAATGATGTAAACCATGAAGTTTCAAAGTAGTTTGTTGTGCCACAATGTATAATAAATACTCCTTCTTTTATAAGAAAGATGTGCTGGTCAATGTCACAGGTAAATATTTCAGTTCTTGTGACTTACAGTGTTTTAGTATATCTTAGTTTGCTTTCTTTTAGAACACAGAAAAGATTGATAACCCAACTCTGCATCTTGTGGAACTCACCAAGCCAAATGCTGCCTGTGAGTGCTCCTGGAAGTCTGCCTGCATTTCACAGAAACAGCAAAACCAAGTTGCATAATTCCCAGTACAATATTTCTTGTCTTACTATATCAAAATAAATTTTAAAAACCTCTCTGGTTTGCTACTAATGGAATAAGTTATTTTAAATCACAGAATATTTATTTTCACAATTGTAAAGGATTTGTTTTGCTCTTTAAAAATATATATATATTTTTGTGGAAGTGGAAATTATTTGTATTACCTTAGGGTACTTTGATTCTATCAGGAATAAAACATAGATATTCCTTACAGATTGATGATCTTATTTCACGATATATGGTGACCTTCTCAGAATTAAAGACAGTAACTTTCAGTAGTCCAATCCTTATATTAAACTTATTTCAGAATAATGACTGTATCATCAAATCACTTGATCCAATGTGACAGAAGTAACCATCCTAGGAAATATTATAGCTCCATACTGCTGGAATTGTTACAATTTAATGAGCTATCAAAAAAGAAAAGAAAGAGAAGGAAAAAAAAATTCTAGACTCTCTATTAAAGCCACCTAGAGATCAGACAATCTTTGTAATGTTTTTCAGAATCTTTGGTTCAGTAGTGGTGACTGGCTAAGTTCAGTTTTGGTTAAATCTGGTATCTTGCAATATTTGAAGCAATATTATTATACTGCATGTTTTCCAAGGAAACAAACATAATTCTTTGCAAATCGATCAGGAAAATATCAACAAAACAGTCACAAACAATAATAAATGTAAGACACTAAATGCTTTCTAAAATGGAAAGTAATAAAAAAAAGACAAAATGTGCTATCACAAAAATATGCAATGCTAATAGACAATTTGGCATTTTATAAATTTTCTGTCTCTGTATACACAAAGAATTTCAGGAAACATCTGAACACTCTAGACTTACTTACAATTTATGTTTAAGTTCCAATTAGTTTTCAGCATATATTAAATCCCATGAGATTGCCAAATTTCTTTAATACAATTTCAAAAAATAAACACAAAAATTATACAAATAAACATCTTAAGTATAATAAATGTGCATATATTTAGAAGGAAGATAAATGCTGATATATATATGTTTCAGGCCAATTTTGAAATTCTTCCCTGGGTCATTGTAATATAGGCCACTATTTCCATTAAAATTAGTAGCTTGTGGCTGTGGTTACTGTCAGTATTGCCTTATTCTCCCATCGCTAGCAATTGTGACATGAATAAATTAAGTTTTATCACCATGTAGATCATTATATACTGAATTAAGGTTAGATTTCAAGAAACATTATGAATTTAAGGAACTCATCTAGGATTATGTCAAAACTACTTTATAATAAAATCTTTATTTTTCTACCATAGGGACTATACACTACTCTTAATTTAGGGCTATTTCTCAGTTGCACTTGGACAATACCAAATTGTTCAACCAGGAATGCTTATTTTATCTTAATAACCCTGATTCATTTCAGTTGGACTTCAGTTCCACCTCTTTTTAAGGTAACTTACTTGTACAGCATAAAAATATTAAGTTGTAAGTCTTGGATAATAAACCTTGCCTTTTCTCATCCAGTCTTTGATAGATAGCATCATGGTGTCTGAATGAGGAGTTCACTACTTTATCAGGCTTCTTTAACAGGTCCTGTTTAGGAGTTCAGTACTCAGATGAGGATTCTCTAAATGCTGTAACTCTAACCAGACTCTTGATGACTCTATTACCAAATGCCTTATGTATTGAAAAATCATGGTGCTCCTGAAGCTTAAAATAAGACTAGTACTATTTTGGCAGATCACAAACTTGTTGTGATAATTCAGAACACTATTATATGAGCACTTTTTCTTTACTTACCAAGTCTAAAAAAATAAGTGTAATTTTTACTTTCCCTTCATCAAAATAAGAGTGCATTATACTGTTCAAATGATTGCAAAGAATATCAGTGCATTAGAGGGAAAAGCTAACAATGAGAGTAAATGTTTGCTGCATTTTTTTATGACTCTATTCAATGCAGTTTGATTACTTGAAAGGACCATACGAAACAATATCATGAAAAATACATGTCTCTTAATGCAAAGTTGAACTGACAGTTTGTCATAGGTAAAATCTGCAGAATCAACAAAGATGCAAAATAACTAAGTCAAAATATGAATTATCTAATATACCACTATGTATTTTTAGCCTTCTTTATTCTAATTTTATGTATATAATATAGCACTGGAAATTTTTTGGTTCCAGTTTTATTACACTCACTTTAATGGACAAAATTCAATGCTGAGTAATCCATCCTTTCTAACTGCCATAAAAAAAGCTACATTATCTTTTCTCTATTTAAAAAAATATGTATTAGGTTATTCATCACAAATAAGGATGGTGCAAAGTGAGAGAAATCTGTTAACTCATAACCATTTGAACATACTTTGCTTCCCAATGTTGCATTTGTTACTTATCATAATCTTTTCTTGGGGTGGAGGGAGGGTGGCTTGATACTCTGGCCTTTTCAGAAGAATGGCAATATCAACATTATGCAAAAAGATTCTATATTTTCTCCATAAGACTTTAATGGTGCCCAAAGATGTGTCTCTTGTCTAGACTTTACATTGAAATCGCCTCACATTCAAGTGCCAGCTCTATGTCTACCTAGATGGATACTCTTCAACTCTTATCTAAAAGCCCAGTTGTCATATCAAAACCAGTAGCAGGAAGGCAAACTCATCATCCTGTACTCTAGCCTGGATCTCTTTCCCAGATTACCTATTTCAAATTACCAACCACTATTTTCTAATCCCTGCAGTTTGATTCCCCTTGCATTTCAAATGCACCTTCCTATTTATTTTTTGCCCACCACCATAATTTGGATCTTCATTACTTCATTTGTGAATACATTACATTCTTCACTTCTTACTCTTTATCAACTCCTCCTATACAATGTTTATATTGTATTTAGGATTTAGTATATTTATTTCAGATGTAAAACAAGGGGAACCAGGTTTCCATTTTAATAAATATTATTTAGGAATCTGTTTAAAGCCATACTCAGAAGCAGCCATAATATTTATTTCTCTTGTTTGCAAAAATTATATAAAATATATCAATAATATGGCTTCTCAGAGATTTAGACTTACATATGTAGACTTAAATGAATCTTCACCAATCATGTAATTGGAATCAATTGCTTTGTTTGTGTTCTGAATGTACTTTGTTTACATTTCAGAAGCAGTAGATCAAAGTGTTATTCATTAAGAGAGAACAATAGATCTGTTATAGTTTTTGAGAAAAAAATCAAGTTTTCTAAATTTCAGATTTAATCTATTAAATTGATTTTATGCCTTGGAACATGTATGTTCCCAATAGTATACTAGTGAGTTCTTATAAACAACAAATATAAAAATGAATTACACTGGAAAAACTTCAAAGTTTGGCTACCTAAAAGGTTTATAGAGTATGTTATTTTTTAAATAAAGGGAATGTAGACACATGATATAGCCATATTTTAATGTTAAAATTATTCCTGTTTCATATAAAAATTTAAATGTATAAATATTTCATATTTTTATATAAGTAAAATTTGACTTATAGTTCTTACCATCCCTGAACAACACCTTGACACCCACAGCTTTATCAATAGGAATTAACTCAATATGTATTTTATTAGAATTATTTATGTTTCTCTGTATCTCGTGAGAGTATGAATTATTTAGGAAAGATACCATGTCTTTTGCATTTTTTCTGGCCCCAGCACTTAAGTATTAACCATTTGTTAAGATGAATTAGTTACAGCAGATTATATGTTAAAAAACTCAAAAACTACACTAGTATTAAAGTTAAGTGCTAGTTTAAATTTTTAGTCAAAGATATCAGTTTTAAAGCAAGACATTGTTTAATTTTAATGCAGGGCTTTTGGAGTCTGCAAAATACTAAAACGTGGACTTTGAAAATCCAAGAAGATATATAATTTTTTTTAAATGACACTCATTTTTCACAGGAAACCATTTAAAAATTTTGTTCTCGCCAAATGTTCATGAGATAATTCTCAGACGAGAACACTGATAGCAGTCTGGAAGGTATGTTGGAAAAGCATGTTTATCTATGCTTTTCCATTCCACACTGTAGTGAAGATTTTACAGTAATTGAAATGAGTTGTTAAAGTTAGAGGAGTTTCAAAGAGAGAGCAGTTGAAAAATACTTAATTGAAAGTAATGAGAACAGAAATTTTAAGGTTTCATTACAACTTAAATTCATGGTTTTGGCACTGCTAGAATTTTCCTTCATGAGATATCTTTATATTCTGTATTTATTAGCCTAACCATATGAAAATGTAGACCTTCAGTTAGTGTTTAGAGAGGGAGAAGACAAAAACTACAGCAAAGAAGAAGCTAAAATTAAAAGTAAGCAGAAAAATGTGAAAAACAATATTTTATTATGTTTGTCACACTGCTAACTTGTTTTATTGAGAAATCATAAATGCTGTCAATAGTAAAAAGCAATAAAAGTCATTATTTTCAAGTCTCTAAACAGTCACTTATCCATTAAACATTGCTAAAATTGCATGCATACTTGTTCCCTAATACTTCATGTAAAGGCACCACTTCAAGTGTTAAAATATATAAAGCCTATAGATTTGGAATGATGAGATAAAAAATTACTCCTTTGTTGACTATAAATTTTTAACATTAAGAAAATATTTGGAAAGGTTTTTTGCATTACCTTTGTTTTGTAAAAATAACATGCAAAGGAGCCAACTGAGTTGTGATAATTCACAGCTTTTCTATGCGAATTGTTCCATTTAAATAAATGCTTGTGTTCTAATTTTCTCATAAAGAAATAGAATTGCATTTTGAAATGCTATTGAAAACAAGGCACCCAAGAACTGCTTTTGAGATCCAAGTTGGCAGTTAGTCCACAATTTTTATGTGACTTCACTAAAACAAAACAACTCCCCCAATATCTAGCTATACTGAAATGTAAGTATATAAACTTCCTAAAAATATTCACCTAATTTTTGTATGTTTATTTACAACCACTCAAGCATTGATTTTCATAACATTTTAATTTCATAACATTTTCACTGTATAGATCAATGCTATCAGAACTTTTGGGATTAGTCGGTCAAGATTTTTGTTGTCGATGTAAAATTATGAGATGAGAGAATGTGGAAACTAAGTTAAATATTCTTCCCATCTTTGGACCAAAACGAAGTTTGCTCTGTTGTTAACAAGATAGCTCATATTCCTTAGTGCTTTTACTTCTTTCAAATGGATCATCTGTTGCGGTGGGAGCCAAGGTTTATTGATGACCATGAATTTGGACTTGACATGGGTAACTTTGTGAGAGCCAGTAAGGAGGTTTCTGTATAGCCTGCACTAAAATCAGTTCAATGCAATGGGGCCACCTTGCCCTACTTTGCTATATTAATAGGTGTAACAAGGAGCTGTAAGCCACTAATCGAAGTTTGCCTGCGTTTTAACTCATTGTAAGGCTACAATAAACTATCTACAGATAGTGGGATAATATGATATGGAAAAACAGTTTCTTACAGTCACATTTTGATTCTGCTGCTGATAAACCTTGGAAAATTAGTGTAAATATATCACATATCTCAATAAGGTCCACCCGGGAAAGCTATGAAGAATTATAAGAAATTTACTATTCTAAAAGACCATAAGCATATGAGTTCTATGCCATTAACATTTTTCTTTGTATCTACCACATTTACTTCACTCTTTTCATTTACTGAAACTTGGATATGTTAACCAAGACTGGTTCTGAATTCTTAGGGAAATATAAGCCAAGGAGCTACATTATATAATTAACCAAACCTTTAAATTAAATGACCTTTTGCATTTATTTAAATTCATCTCATTCTAATAACTTTTTTTTTTTTTTGCAGTACGCGGGCCCCTCACTGTTGTGGTCTCTCCCGTTGCGGAGCACAGGCTCCGGACGCGCAGGCTCAGCAGCTATGGCTCACGGGCCCAGCCGCTCCGTGGCATGTGGGATCTTCCCGGACTGGGGCACGAACCCGTGTCCCCTGCATCGGCAGGCGGACTCTCAACCACTGCGCCACCAGGGAAGCCCTCATTCTAATAAATTAAGAAGTAAAATTAGAATCTAGAAAACAAAAAAATTCACATTTTTAATCCTTTGCAATAATCAAACCACTAAAGTGCCTGATAAAATGGAATAAATCTGAATTGTACACATTTGAAAAAAAGATATGGGCAGGTGGGCCTCAAAATTCTATCTCAAAAGTATGTCTGAATTCAAAGCAGTTAGGGGAAGTCACTGCATTCACTCTAAAAAGCTTGGAGAGCTGTTCTCTTTACTTGTGATTTATTGTTATTTTCAATTTGGTTTACATATTGACAATCTGATATACTATGAGTTTTTTTTATTGAGAGAATTTTTTCTGTTTTACTATTATCAGAGAACATAAATGAACATTTATTGTGTTAAGGCTTCCACATTTTTTAAAAAATCTGTCATTTTATATAAAAATGTGTATCTTTGAGTTACCTTAGAAAACGTATATGGTCATACCAAACTTATGGTCCTACTTGGGCAATAGTTGGCTTGAACCCAGAACCATATGTGGGTTTAGAAAAGGAATGTACTTTCTATCCTTATTGTCTTATATCTAATCTTTTCTCATTTGTGAAATTTCTCTTTATTCCCAACATTTAAACTAGAGATAAAGTCTAGACTCTGAGATTTCATATAACATTGCTGGAGAAACATAAAAATAGTCCAAAGACTATGATAACTTGGAACAAGGTAGACCTAAAACTATATTAGCCAGCATGAGCCATGAAGAAAAAATAAACACATTGAAATTATTAACACAAGTAAATACCAGTTCATCATGGAAATCAAATAATTAATCTTAATCTGTGAAAATGGAAATTTCATAAGTAAATGTAAAACCATAATATAGAATCAAAGTTAAACACAGCACACCTGATTATGTATGGGAATAATTTATGGTCTAAAATCTCCCCATCCAATGCTCTTTCTGCCAGGCAGAAATAAATAAAGAATGAGAGTCAGATCCAATAATTTGTAACCATTATTCATCATTTTATAGGTGTAATTAGTAAGCTTAGGTGAAACTGTGTTTGGAGATTTACTATCTCTGGAGTATGATTATCTATGAATTAAAAAAGTCTGCAGTTACTCCACACTATATGAAAATACAAACCATATTAAAAGAAATTTGCCAAAATATAATACAAAAATTAAGAAGTTCTAACACTTTTATCTTAAATGAGTCAAAAACAACTGGCTTATCTTTAATTTGAAAAGAGATAAGTAATAATACAGAGCTGAAAATAAATCTCCTTAAGCCATATTGTTTACATTGACATAAATATTGCAACCTACAATTTGTCATGTATTTTTTAAATGCCTTGAAAAAGCTGGTGAATATTATTTTCATTTTCCAGCTTAAAATATACTAAAAGAAAAAGTATGTGCCACATATTGAAAAAAAATTCATTGGCTTAAGATAATTTTTAAAAATCCAAATAATGTTTAATGTTCACCAAAAATGAATAATATTGCAAGTACTATTATATTAAATTTGTGCATAATTGTAGAAACAGCAAATTCTTTATAGCATAGCCTTTACTTACTTGTAAGTTCCTATATTAATTGTAAGTTCATATATTAATTCATTTGATCCCTGTAACAACTCTGTGAGGTGAATATCATGATCATTTTCTATGTTTTATGGATAAGGAACTCTCATAATCAAATAGTTTAATTTACACACTCAATGTTATACAGATAATAAATAGCAGTGTGGAGATTCGAACCCAAGCAGCCTGTATCCAGAATCTACGTACCCGTAATGGACCATGAACACACTGTTTGGGTGTGAGTGTGTGTGTTTATACTCATAAAAAAATCACATGTCTCTGCCATTTTGAAAGGATAAAAATATCAGCAATAGAGCAGGTCTTAGCAGGTAAAATCACAACATTAATGAATCGTGGTATCGATACTAGACTATGGCTTCCAGTCCCACACTGTTCTCCTAAGACTAAATTGTCTTAGTGTTAATTCTAATAATTTAGAAATCAGTTATTTAAATAAATCACCAATGTTAATGCTAGAGAAACAATCTGTATTGGCATTTACTTTGTAACTGATTAATAATTATCTTTATAACCTAATGGATTTATTTTTCTTTTTATATTAGAGAAAACTCCATGAGAAATTGCAAATTATGAGAGTGATTTCAGGGCTAAAAAATAACCATTGCTTAATGAAAATGCCTTTTTACTTCCCTGAAGATGAATCCTACAGGAAACCAATGTCAATTTCTTTTTTTTTTGTTTTTTGCGGTACAAGGTTATCTCCCTGTTGTGGCCTCTCCCGTTGCGGAGCACAGGCTCTGGACGTGCAGGCTCAGTGGCCATGGCTCATGGGCCCAGCCGCTCCGCGGCATGTGGGATCTTCCCGGACCGGGGCACGAACCCGTGTTCCCCTGTACCGGCAGGAGGACTCTAAACCACTGCTCCACCAGGGAAGCCCCCAATGTCAATTTAATTGATATTATCACATTACTAAACTTTACACGGGAAGAACTAGTATATATTTGCATTTTAAATCTTAATCCTTAAAAAATTATGCCACCCTCATTATTTGGTTGAACATTGAGCCAGTCACAGCCACTTCATAAATTATCATGAGATACAAAGATGGATGTCATGTAAGAGCAAGGCATATGGAGTCAAAGGGATGAGAAGGTCCTGAGTTCACAGTCTGATTCCAAGCAATTTGCTTTAAGACCATGTTGCTCAGTTTCCTCAAATATAAAATGGGCATGCTGTGAAGATCAGCACAAATAATGTATTTGAAAAAGCTGTGCAAACTTGCAATTGTTTTAGAAAAGTTAACCGGTGTTCTCTGTAATATCCTGAATCACTGCTGCATCAAAAAGGATGAGTACCATTCTCAGGTCACCAACGTCCCTTCCCTAATGTCTTTTTAACTTCCAGACTCCTTCCTCATCCCCTTCCTCACCTCTTTTGAATATATACTATTTGGCACTTGATGAAATTTTGGATTTCATTTCTCCCAAGACACATCTCTTGCTTTTCACTATGATCCCTTAGTTTGTGAGAGAAGAAACACCTGCTGCCTTTCTTCAGCAGGCAGATTTAGAATAAAGTTAGCACTGTAATGCTTCTTCCAGGACATACTGTCAATCCAGCAGTTATTAAAAACAGCAAGTGGATTTTAATGGACTAATTTCTTTGAAACAGCTAAAATATTTTCAACCAATGAACCATTTCCCAAACAACTAAACATACTGATTTTTCATATATATATATATATATATCTATCTCCTCTGGTTGCCCACTATTTCAGCATAAAAATATCATTACCATTGAAAGAAATGATCGGGTCTTTGTAAATCTTACTTTTAAAACTAAACAGTTATATTCATTTATTCATTTACTGACTGCCTTGCCACCTTCGAGAAAGTGAAATTGGACTTTTTTTTAAAGTGTTGCTGTTGTAAAATGATACTGAATGCTAAATAATGTGCTTGTTTGTTTTTCAGCTGTTGTAAGTCTAAAGAGGTTTTCTGAATACTTCAATTATAAAAACATTTAAAACATACAAACTTGTGCAATTTTTATTTTAATGAAGATGAGAAGTTCATTAAAGAAGATAAATATTTCATTAGATGTTAAATAAAACAAAGAGATTTTTTGGCTTCTCTCAGCACAAAATTCCTTTGAAAGATTAATTAATACTTGCAAATTATGCAAATTAGACCCATGCAAATATTTTATGAAGACAATTAAGGGAACCATTAATTACTGCTTTTTTTGCTTCAGTGAGATTCATTCATTTAATTTTAATTTCACTTTAACTGTTTTGATGGATAATCTTGCAGCTAAGAACTTTATCTTTCCTGGTGGGTCACTTAAACTTATAAATTTCATCCAGTGAGCGAACAGAAATCTGTAAAGATATTCTCTAGACTATGTTAAGTATCAAGAGAAATTTCTGACACAATGCACTCCCAGAAACAGGGAAACTGGAAGGGAATGTGAGCTCATTCTTGGACAAGTTTCAACTGCTGGAAAAGCAATTAATTTGCTTTGGCTGTGCTAATATAGGGGAATTAGAAAGTGTGACACAAGACAAATAGAAATAATTAGTTCTCCAAAATGATGTTCTCATTAATATGGTTCGAACAGTAGAAATAAAAAACATTATTGTGGCATGTCTGCATTCTGTCCCTAACCATGGGAGGTAGAATAATGCACCATAAGCATTTTTACATTTATAGTCTAAATGATGATGTTTCATTTTTTTTCTAAAGGAGAATTTACAGCAAAGGGGATAATATATCTCAAAAGTCTAGACATATACATGATATAAATTGATCACATACTTTCCATCATCATGTTTTTATGTACCAATTCTTAAAATGTTGTTCATACAAATTCTGTAGTTTAGTGAATAGACTTTAAAATGAGAGTTCTTTTTCTGTAATTTAAATATTTTCAGATCACTTTTATAACTCTTAAAGTATCAATAACATTTCTCAGAAAATAAAAGAAAACATGTATAGATGGCCAGGGTATTTTTACTTTCTAAGGGTGAATATAAAAAGAGAAAACAGATTTTATGAATATGAACCACAAATCTATATTACTAAATGGTAGCTGTCTTCAGCTTCGGTAGACTTTATATACATTTTCTACTATTACGATCTCCAGTGAGCAAGTTAATTGGATACAAAGGCCATCAAATTTTTCCCTTGATAATAAGGGTGAAAAATACTCAAAGCAAAAACTTAAATAAATTTTCCTTAAATCTGAAGGTGATAATATATTGTCTAAAAACTAATAAATTAATTTCTTGACCATAATGAAAAACAATGTCCTGAACTGTCTAGTTAGTCATAATAATAAAAGTATCATTGATAAATATACATATAAAATTAAAATGACAGAGGCTATTTTCCTACCTATTCTCTGACACTTCTGTAGTGCTGCAGCCAGTCACTGTTAGTATGGTCCAATGAAAAGTTACAAGTGGACATACATTCTCATTGATATTTGTTGAGCTCTTTAACATTTTCTAAAAATAGATCTTAAAATTAAATTTTCTTTCTTACAAGGATAATCTCATTCCATTCATCCTGAAATTCTAAATTCCCTAGATTTCTTTTGCATATTTACACTGCCCACACAGATATATGTTACACCTTCTAAATTAAGATCATCTGTGACTTTCATTGACACACTGTTTAACCACTCTTCCATATCACTAGTTACGATGTTAAGTCAACATGGATCTAGCACTGATCTTTAGGCCCCCCTGCTAATATCTGTCCCAATTTCCATTTATCAATATTCTTTGATTATGGTCTTCAGACAGTATTCAAGCCAAGACAAAAACATGTTCATGAACAAGCCAATTTAATTCAATTTTTCAATTTTATCTATGCTAACAAAATATTATTATATTTTCCATTAATAACTGCTCTATTTCAATCCTTAAAAGCAATTTAGTTGTACAATGTCCATTTCCCCTCTCTAAGCCTCCAATTCCAATTCATTCTTCCTGATATTCCCTATATCCCCTAAAATCTTATAGCACCTACCACCTATTATATTACTTTACTAGGAAATATGATGTCGAATATACTACAAACTATGCGCAATCATTTGGCCTTACTTTACTCTGCCTAAATATTTGGGCAATGGAATAAAAATTAAAATTACACCACAAAACCTCATTTTATGTCACAACTCAACACAAACATATAAAAATGACAATTTTTTTTTTTGTAAGAACCAAGAGTTTAGAAAATTAGCTCTATGGAAATAACACATCGAAAATAATTTTATGTAAGTATAATTCTAATGAATTACTATTTAATAATATTTTGAGCAACTTCATACTTCTCACCATGTCTGATTTCAGGTATAATTAGTTGAAATTACATAAGACATTTCCAACAGACCTATAAGAGACCTTCAGCATTTGGAGTTTAAGCATATCTGCCTACATTCAAAAACAAGATTTACTTTTTGATATATGTCTTAAAAGAATAAACATGGTTATACTGAAATTATAAGAAAATGTTATTCTAAAATTTTATAAAATATTACAACTCATGAGTATCACTGAGACTTTCTATTTAATAATAATAACTCTTATTGTCTAGTTAAATGAGTAAACAATGACCTATGATAACTATGGAACATTAGCATGTTTATTGATTAATGCCTGCAATAAATATCATCTTTTGTTCAACTTAATCAATGTTGTTTAGATTGATTAGCTGCATTGAAATGCTGCCAAACAACAGAAACCAGTGCCAAGGGACTAGAAATAAATTTATTATTTTTTTTTTGTTCATAGTAATATAATTCTAGTATTTATTTTTTAAGATCAAGAAAAATAGTTTGAGGCAATCCCTAAGGTGATTACACTTTCTAAATGAATAAACAATAGTCAGTATGCACTGCAGGCAGCCCAGAAATCAGTATTAAGCAAACTTCCCTTTTTTTTAAATGAAAGTCTCCCTCTTTTAAGCTAAATAAAGACATTTTATACATAGAAAATTAGGTTCAGGTGACAAAAAATTTCTTGTAAATTTCTGCAAACACTTTACTGTGAGACTAAGTCAACATCATGTTATAAATAGAGACCAATTTTCTAAAAAATAGAAAAGTAAATTATATGTTAGAGTAATAATAGCTTCAGTGTTTACCAGTTGCTAGGCACTATAAATGTTAACTCGTAATAATAAAATTTAATATTAACAGCTAAAACTTAACTGTGTACATACTATATTGCTCAGCATATGCTCAGTGCTTTACATGGGTTACTTTATTTAATCCTCACAGTAAGGCTCTGAGGTTAAGCAATTACTATACGAAAAAATAGTGGAGCAAAGATTTGAATCTAGACCTGACTCCTAGCATTTCTTAACTGGTAGATTCTGTAGAGGTGTCTAGAGAACCTCCAAGCCCACATTAAACTTATGGGTCTTTTTTAAGGATTAGAAATAGAAATATGCATAAGACAATTATGTGAAATCAAATTTAAACCATACTTTCATATAGATCTTTAAAATGGTAAATTTATGTAAGATTCAGCGTAGAACCTTCACAGTGTAGAAGTCTTGGGATACCATTTAGCAACTCTGTTAAACCACATACTGTTGGAGAAATGAAAATGCTCTTCAAATGTCTTACACTGAATCAAAATTGGATTTGTGTCTGATTTTAAATTTGTCCTAAGTTCATTGCATGCAAAGTTGTAGGGGTGTAGATAAATCTTTTATCTAAATATGATTAATCTCTTAATTTCTTTTATTGCCACTTTCTTCATTTAGAATGAGGTTTTCCCTAGCATGTCTGGAAGTGTCTGTAAACATGGTATAGGCATAAATGACTGATTAAAAAGTAAAAAGCTGGAAAAGAAACATTTTTTTCCAACTACACATCATTCTCTAGCTGCTATCAGTAGACTGTTTGAATTTTTGAAGTCATTAACAGGCAATGTGCTCTCTAACCACAATGAGTGACGGGACTTCAAGTAGCTATCCTAGAAGAGAGACACGTAAATACAGAGAGCAAAGCATGGAGGAAAGAACAAAGACTCTGAGGTCATAAGTCTGAATTTAAATGTCAGCAACCCCACTAACTCATAGTGCAAATGTGAGAATGTTAATTAGCCATTCTGCATGTTCGTTATCTTACATTTAAATTAGAATATACAGGAAAGGCTCAATAAATATGAGCTCCTAATCCACCTTACTATTTTAATAAGCAAATACTCCATTTACTGTGTAATATCACTAAGTCTAAATAAAAGAAAATGTATTACTAGGACTTTTAATATGTGCTGGAACATTTGACTCAATAGAAATAGCTTGAGAAAAGATACAAATTTCACTCATAAATTTGACATGCATTATAATGTTTTGGATCTATAAGTTACTAAACAAAAAATAATAATAACATAGTTTAAAAGAACAATATTTTAACAATCCTAATTTAAAAACAATCGGGAAGAAAATAGGGGATGTGAAAAACATTTGGACATGTTGTATTCCCATCTCCAATTAACTCATTGTGTAACCTTTATCGAGTCATGTACCCTTACTAAACCTTGGTTTCCTCTCTTGCAAAATGAAGAGATTTAATTTATCTTTAAAGCCCCTTCCCAGTGCTAAGGCAGTAACATCATATAAGTGTGCTTGGCATTTCATCAGTGTTCAATAAACATTTGTTGAATAAATGAATAATTTTCAAATTTTGCATGTATCTTCACATATCTAGGAAACAGAAAGAAGATATGTTTAAATTGGAACAAAAAGATTGTTAATTTGAAGGCAAGTCTTTTATGTCCTTTGATTGGAAGAACATCTGGTTTTCTATGATCTGAGATCAGTCAAAAATAGAATAAAAAGCCAAACAGTTTTGATTATGGACATTGGATGTAAATAAAAGAGATGTACTTTCAAGTGGAGTCAAGATTTTGCAAGCATAACTTGCAGATATCCTAAGATGTCAGAGGAACTGTGGTCCACATTCCCAGTGATTTCAACAATTAATTTTTGGTTTAAGAGGATGGATTTTTACTTAGAAGGAAAAAGCAGAAAGCTGTTATTTTGCAAGTGAACTTTTTAGACTTTTTGAAAATTTATAAAAGACATAGAGTAAACAGTACTAATTCATGATTCTCCCATGTTATAGTTCATATCTATATATTGAACACCTAAACAATATACAGAGATTAAACCATTTGAAATTATAGGAAACAAATCAGGAAAGAAGCATGAGGTTAATGATTATTAAACCAAAGAAGAAAGTGTTATTTAAGAAATGTGATTATGGTATATTAAGTTAAATATAAATTTAAAATGGATGTAAGTGAATATCCACAGAATCCAAATCTTGGGTCAAATGTGTAAGAAAAAAGTAACATTAGAAATGCACACAGGAAGAAAAAACACATTCTGTTAATTCAGCTCTTACATAGAAAAATTCTGCCAGAATTTGTCAGTCTGACTTTCCTGGGAGGAATCATATTATCCTTCGTTTCCTCCCATCAGTATCTCCAACCAATGTCTGAAAAATGTCAGGACAATAGGGATCCTTAACATCTATCCGCAAGATCTAACAAAGGTCCTAATTTCTTCGGGGAATATATAGCAAGCATCACAATGTGTCCAAAATTTGGGGACCATAAATGTGACACAAACGTTTGACATATTAGGATGTAAGTGTCAAGCATATAGACACTAGGAGCACAGTGGTGAACAGAACAGGCCTGGTTCATTCCCTGCCTGGCTACCATCCCGAGAAAGGAGGAAGAATACATTAAAAAAGGAACTACCGATGAACAGCTGCTATTGTGAAGAAGAGAAAGGTATGATAAGAACCTCTAAGTGGAGGAACTAGACCCATAGAGCAGGGAGAAGCTGCAGGGGTAGGTATGGAGTCTGGAAAGCATTCCTGGAGGTTGTGACTTCTAAGATGAGACTTAAAGGATGGGTAAGTAAAAGCAGCAAAGAGGGGGAAATGTAGTTGGTAGGTGGAGAAAGACGTGAGGCTTTACGGAAAAAAAAAAATCCAGTATGACAGAAGAACAGAGAGTGAAGGGCAAAAGTTTCGATTATGTGTAGAAGGCAAGGGAGGGAAATGTCAAGCTTCACTTCCCTCACTGTATTTAAGGAGGATATTGGATTGGACAGATGTGGGAACCATAGAGAAGGAACACAGAGGAAGACAGGTTTGCAGAAGGGAGGAGTGAAGAATCCTTTAGGTTTGGTGCCCTGGACTTTGACGTCCCTGTGAGACAGCCAAATACAAATGTGATATTATTTGGAACTCTTAAGAGATGTCTGTATTGGCTGGAGAGATATTTTTAAAATTGTTAAAATATATAAGTTAAATAAATCATTGAAGTGAATGCTATTGCCTATGGAGTGAGAAAAAAAATAATACAAGAAGAGATTAGGATTTAGTTGAAGAAACACATAATGTTATAGATTTGGCTGCATACATTTGTGTGGATGTGCATTTATATGTGTGGTGGCTCAGGTTTTGGAGGATATTTATTAACTAGTCCAAAAAATAGTTAAATAAGTATTTATATGAATTCTGTCTATGGTATATATATATATATATTCAAAATATCTTACAAAAAGCTTTAAAGTAAGATAAATTTTTAAACTTCATAACAAATCATGACATATAACTCTGTAAGACTCAGGCATGAGAGAGTTAATTACCATAAAATCCAGCTCCTGAAACAAGCTGTTTTTAAATTTTTTAAATTTTAAATTCATAAAATGACCACATTCATGAATTTTGAGTTAGTTACTAGAAATATCAGCAACAAAAACATTATTCCTGTGCAGTATGTGTTGATTTACCTTACTTTTCAAGATAAGTAAGTCAATCGCATAGGGCCTCTATGCTCAGAAACATTTCCTAAACTGCTTTCTGTTTTCCTCTTCCTCACCTCTATAGTTTTACAGAAATGATGCTACTAAATACGGATGAGGAAGACGGCGGAAGAGTAAAACGCGGAGATTACCTTCTTCCGCACAAATGCATCAGAAATATATCTACATGTGGAACAACTCCTACAGAACACCTACTGAACGCTGGCAGAAGACCTCAGACCTCCCAAAAGGCAAGAAACTCTCCACGTACCTGGGTAGGGCCAAAAAAAAAGAAAAAACAGAGACAAAAGAATAGGGAAGGGACCCGCATGGGTGGGACGGAGCTGTGAAGGAGGAAAGGTTTCCACACACTAGAAGCCCCTTCACGGGTGGAGACTGCGGCGGGCAGAGTGGGGGAGCTTCGGAGCCACGGAGGAAAGCGCAGCAACAGGGGTGTGGAGGGCAAAGCAGAGAGATTTCCGCACAGAGGATCAGTGCCGACCAGCACTCACCAGCCCAAGAGACTTGTCTGCTCACACGCCGGGGCGGGAGGGGCTAGGAGCTGAGGCTCGGGCTTTGGTCGGATCCCAGGGAGAGGACTGGGGTTGGCGGCGTGAACACAGCCTGCAGGGGGCTAATGCGCCACGGCTAGACGGGAGGCAGTCCGGGAAAAGGTCTGGAGCTGCCGAAGAGGCAAGAGACTTTTTCTTGCCTCTTTGTTTCCTGGTGCGCAAGGAGGGGGATTAAGGGTGCTGCTTAAAGGAGCTCCAGAGATGGGCGCGAGCCACGGCTATCAGCGCGGACCCCTGAGACGGGCATGAGACGCTAAGACTGCTGCTGCTGCCACCAAGAAGCCTGTGTGCAAGCACAGGTCACTATCCACACCTCCCCTCCCAGGAGCCTGTGCAGCCCAGCACTGCCAATGTCCCGGGATCCAGGGACAACTTCCCAGGGAGAACACACAGCACGCCTCAGGCTGGTGCAACGTCACGCCAGCCTCTGCCCTGCAGGTTCGCCCCACATCCGTACCCCTCCCTCCCCCATGCCTGAGTGAGCCAGAGCCCCTGAATCAGTGGCTCCTTTAACCCTGTCCTGTCTGAGTGAAGAACAGACGCCCTCAGGCAACCTACAGGCAGAGGCAGGGCCAAATCCAAAGCTGAACCCCGGGAGCTGTGCGAACAAAGAAGAGACAGGGAAATCTCTCCCAGCAGCCTCAGGAGCAGTGGACTAAATCTTCACAATCAACTTGATGTACCCAGCATCTGTGGAATACCTGAATAGACAACAAATCCTCCGAAATTGAGGAGGTGGACTTTGGGAGCAACGATATATATTTTGTTTTCCCTTTTTCTCTTTTTGTGAGTATATATGTGTATGCTTCTGTGTGTGATTTTGTCTGTATAGTTTTGCTTTTAGCATTTGTCCTAGAGGACTGTCTGTCCGTTTTTTTTGTTTTGTTTTGTTTTAGTATAGTTATCAGTGCTTGTTATTATTGGTGGATTTGTTTTTGGGTTTGGTTGTCCTCTTCTTTCTTTTAATTACTTAAAAAAATTCTTTTTTAATAATTCTTTTTTGTTATTTATCTTAATAACTTTATATTTTATTTTATCTTTTCCTTTCTGTCTTTCTTTTTTTCTCCCTTTTATTTGGAGCTGTGTGGATGACAGGCTCTTGGTGCTCCAGCCAGGCATCAGGGCTGTGCCTGGGAGGTGGGAGAGCCAAGTTCAGGACATTGGTCCACCAGAGACCTCCCAACTCCACATAATATCAAATGGTGAAAATCTCCCAGAGATCTCCAACTCAGCACCAAGACCCGGCTCCACTCAACGACCAGCAAGCTACAGTGTTGGACACCCTATGCCAAACAACAAACAAGACAGGAACACAACTCCACCCATTAGCAGAGAGGCTGCCTAAAATCATAATAAGGTAACAGACACCCCAAAACACACCATCAGACATGGACCTGCCCACCAGAAAGACAAGATCCAGCCTCATCCACCAGAACACAGAAACTAGTCCCTTCCACCAGGATGCCCACACAACCCACTGAACCAACCTTAGCCACTGGGGCAGACACCAAAAACAACGCAAACTACGAACCTGAAGCCTGCAAAAAGGAGACCCCTAACAAAATAAATTAAGGAAAATGAGAAGACAAAGAAAAACACAGGAGATGAAGGAGCAAGGTAAAAACCCACCAGATCTAACAAATGAAGAGGAAATAGGCAGTCTACCTGAAAAGAATTCAGAATAATGACAGTAAATATGATCCAGAATCTTGGAAATAGAATGGAGATCATAAAAGAAACATTTAACAGGGACCTAGAAGAACTAAAGAGCAAACAAACAGTGATGAACAACACAACAAATGAAATTAAAAATTCTCCAGAAGGGATCAATAGCACAATAACTGAGGCAGAAGAATGGATAAGTGACCTGTAAGATAAAATAGTGGAAATTACTACTGCAGAGCAGAATAAGGAAAAAGAATGAAAAGAACTGAGGACAGTCTCAGAGACTTCTGGGACAACATTAAACGCACCAACATTCGAATTATAGGGGTCCTAGAAGAAGAGGAAAAGAAAGGGACTGAGAAAATATTTGAAGACATTATAGTTGAAAATTTCCCTAATATGGGAAAGGAAATAGATAATCAAGTCCAGAGAGCACAGACAGTCCCATACGAGATAAATCCAAGGAGAAACATGTCAAGACACATATTAACCAAACTATCAAAATTAAATACAAAGAAAAAATCTTAAAAGCAGGAAGGGAAAACCAACAAATAACATAAAAGGGAATTCCCATAAGGTTAGCAGCTGATCTTTCAACAGAAACTCTGCAAGCCAGAAGGGAGTTGCAGGACATATTTAAAGTGATGAGGGGAAAAACCTACAACCAAGATTACTCTATCCAGCAAGAATCTCATTCAGATTTGACAGAGAAATTAAAAACTTTACAGACAAGCAAAAGCTAAGAGAATTCAGCACCATCAAACAAGCTTTACAACAAATGCTAAAGGAACTTCTCTAGGCAGGAAACACAAGAGAAGAAAAGACCTACAGTAACAAACCCAAAACAATTAAGAAAATGGTAACAGGAACATACATATCGATAATTACCTTAAATGTAAATGGATTAAATGCTCCAACTAAAAGACATAAACAGGTGAATGGATACAAAAACAAGACCCATATATATCCTGTCTACAAGAGACCCACTTCAGACCTAGGGACACATACAGACTAAAAGTGAGGGATGGAAAAAGATATTCCATGTAAAAGGAAATGAAAAGAATGCCAGAGTAGCAATTCTCATATCAGACAAAATAGACATTAAAACAAAGACTATTACAAAAGACAAAGAAGGAATTACATAATGATCAAGGGATCGATCCAAGAAGAAGATATAACAATGTAAATATTTATGCACCCAACATATAAGCACCTCAATACACAAAGCAAATACTAACAGCCATAAAAGGGGAAATCGACAGTAACGCAGTCATAGTAGGGGACTTTCACACCCAACTTTCACCAGTGGATAGATCATCCAAAATGAAAATAAATATGGAAACACAAGCTTTAAATGGTACATTAAACAAGATGGACCTAAATGGTATTTATAGGACATTCCATCCCAAAACAACAGAATACACATTCTTCTCTAAGGCTCATGGAATATTCTCCAGGATAGATCATATCCTGGGTCACAAATCAAGCCTTGGTAAATTTAAGAAAATTGAAATCGTATAAAGTATCTTTTCTGAGCACAACACTATGAGACTAGATATCAATTACAGGAAAAAATCTGTAAAAAATACAAACACATGGAGGCTAAACAATACACTAGTAAATAACCAAAGGATCACTGAAGAAATCAAAGAGGAAATCAAAAAATACCTAGAAACAAATGACAATGAAAACAAGATGACCCAAAACCTATGGGATGCAGCAAAAGCAGTTCTAAGAGGGAATTTTATAGCAATACAGTCCTCCCTTAAAAACAAGAAACTTCTCAAATAAACAACCTAACCTTACACCTAGAGCAATTAGAGAAAGAAGAACAAAAAAAAAATCCCAAAGTTAGCAGAAAGAAAGGAATCATAAAGCTCAGATCAGAAATAAATGAAAAAGAAATGAAGGAAACAATAGCAAAGATCAATAAAACTAAAATCTGGTTCTTTGAGAAGATAAACAAAATTGATAAACCATTAGCTATACTCATCAAGAAAAAAAGGGAGAAGACTCAAATCAATAGAATTAGAAACGAAAAAAGGAAAAGTAACAACTGACACTGCAGAAATACAAAGGACCATGAGAGATTACTACAAGTAACTCTTTGCCAATAAAATGGACAACTCGGAGGAAATGGACACATTCTTAGAAAAGCACAACCTTCCGAGACTGAAACAGGAAGAAATAGAAAATATGAACAGACCAATCACAAGCACTGAAATTGAAACTGTGATTAAAAATATTCCAACAAACAAAAGCCCAGGACCAGATGGCTTCACAGGTGAATTCTATCAAACATTTAGAGGAGAGCTAACACCTATACTTCTCAAACTCTTCCAAAATATAGCAGAGGGAGGAACACTCCCAAACTCATTCTACCAGGGCACCATCACCCTGATACCAAAACCAGACAATGATGTCACAAAAAAAGAAAATTACAGACCAATATCACTGATGAACATAAACGCAAAAATTCTCAACAACATCCTAGCAAACAGAATCCAGCGGCACATTAAAAGACCATACACCATGATCAAGTGGGGTTTATCCCAGGAATACAAGGATTCTTCAGTATACGCAAATCAATCAATGTGATACACCATATTAACAAATTGAAGGAGAAAGATCATATGATCATCTCAATAGATGGAGAAAAAGCTCTCGACAAAATTCAACACCCATTTATGATAAAAACCCTTCAGAAAGTAGGCATACAGGGAACTTTTCTCAAGGTAATAAAGGCCATATATGACAAACTCACAGCCAACATCGTCCTCAATGGTGAAAAACTGAAAACAAGGTTGCCCACACTCACCACTATTATTCAACATAGTTTTGGAAGTTTTGCCACTGCAATCAGAGAAGAAAAAGAAATAAAAGGAATCCAAATCAGAAAAGAAGAAGTAAACCGGTCACTCTTTGCAGATGACATGATACTATAGATAGAGAATCCTAAAGATGCTACCAGAAAACTGCTAGAGCTAATCAATCAATTTGGTAAAGTAACAGGATACAAAATTAATGCACAGAAATCTCTGGCATTCCTATACACTAATGATGAAACATCTGAAAGTGAAATTAAGAAAACACTCCCATTTACCATTGCAGCAAAAAGAATAAAATATCTACGAGTAAACCTACCAAAGGAGACAAAAGACCTGTATGCAGAAAATTATAAGACACTGATGAAAGAAATTAAAAATGATACAAACAGATGGAGAGATATACCATGCTCTTGGATTGGAAGAATCAACATTGTGAAAAGTCTTTACCACAAAAAGCAATCTACAGATTCAATGCAATCCCTATAAAATTACCACTGGCATTTTTCACAGAACTAGAACAAAAAATTTCACAATTTGTATGGAAACACAAAAGACCCCGAATAACCAAAGCAATCTTAAGAAAGAAAAACGGAGCTAGAGGAATTAAGCTCCCAGACTTCAGACTATACTACAAAGCTAAGGTAATCAAGACAGTATGGTACTGGCACAAAAACAGAAATATAGATTAATGGAACAGGATGAAAGTCCAGAGAAAAACCCACGCACATATGGTCATCTTATTTATTAATTTTCTTTTTGCGGTGCGCGGGCCTCTCACTGTTGTGGCCTCTCCTGTTGTGCAGCACAGGCTCCAGATGCGCAGGCTCAGTGTCCATGGCTCACAGGCCTAGCCACTCCATGGCATGTTGGATCTTCCCAGACCGGGGCATGAACCCATATCCTCTCCATTGGCAGGGGGACTCTCAACCACTGCACCACCAGGGAAGCCTGGTCATCTTATTTTTGATAAAGGAGGCAAGAATATACAATGGAGAAATGACAGCCTCTTCAATAAGTGGTGCTGGGAAAACTGGACAGCTACATGTAAAAGAATGAAATTAGAACACTCCCTAACACCATACACAAAAATAAACTCAAAATGGATTAAAGACCTAAATGTAAGGCCAGACACTATCAAACTCTTAGAGGAAAGCATAGGCAGAACACTCTATGACATAAATCACAGCAAGATCCTTTTTGACCCACCTCCTAGAGAAATGGAAAGAAAATCAAAAATAAACAAATGGGACCTAATGAAACTTAAAAGCTTTTGCACAGCAAAGGAAACCATAAACAAGATGAAAAGACAGCCCTCATAATGGGAGAAAATATTTGCAAATGAAGCAACTGAGAAAGGATTAATCTCTAAAATTCACAAGCAGCACATGCTGCTCAGTATCAAAAAAACCAAACAACCCAATCCAAAAATGCGCAGAAGACCGAAATAGACATTTCTCCAAAGAAGATATACAGATTGCCAACAAACACATGCAAGCATGCTCAACATCATTAATCATTAGAGAAATGCAGATCAAAACTACAATGTGGGGCTTCCCTGGTGGCGCAGCGGTTGAGAGTCCACCTGCCGATGCAGAGGGTATGGGTTCATGCCCCGGTCCAGGAAGATCCCACATGCCGCAGAGCAGCTAGGCCCGTAAGCCATGGACACTGAGCCTGCACGTCCGGAGCCTGTTCTCCGCAACGCGGGAGGCCACAACAGTGAGAGGCCTGCATACCGCAAAAAAAAAACAAAAACAAAAAACAGACAAACAAAAAAAACTACGATGCGGTAGCATCTCACACCAGTCAGAATGGCCATCATCAAAAAATCTACAAATAATAAATTCTGGAGAGGCTGTGGAGAAAAGGGAACCCTCATACACTGTTGGTGGGAATGTAAATTTATACAGCCACTATGGAGAACAGTATAGAGGTTCCTTAAAAAAACTAAAAATAGAACTACCATACGACCCAGCAATCCTACTACTGGGCATATACCCTGAGAAAACCATAATTCAAAGAGTCATGTACCACAATGTTCATTGCAGCTCTATTTACAATAGCTAGGACATGGAAGCCACCTAAGTGTCCATCGACAGATGAATGGATAAAGAAGATGTGACATATATAGACAATGGAATATTACTCAGCCTTAAAAAGAAAGGAAACTGAGTTATTTGTAGTGAGGTGGATGGACCTAGAGTCTGTCTTACAGAGTGAAGTAAGTCAGAAAGAGAAAAACAAATACTGTACGCTAACACATATATATGGACTCTAAAAAAAAAAAAAGGTCGTGAAGAACCCAGGGGCAAGACAGGAATAAAGACACAGACCTACTAGAGAATGGACTTGAGGACATGGGGAGGCAGAAGGGTAAGCTGGGACAAAGTGAGAGAGTGACATGGACATATATACACTACCAAATGTAAAATAGATAGCTAGTGGGAAGCAGTCGCATAGCACAGAGAGATCAGCTCGGTGCTTTGTCACCAGCTAGAAGGGTGGGATAGAGAGGGTGGGAGGGAGGCAGATGCAAGAGGGAAGACATATGGGGATATATGTATATGAATAACTGATTCACTTTGTTATAAAGCAGAAACTAACACACCACTGTAAAGCAATTATACTCCAATAAAAATGTTAACAATAATTAATAATTACCCCTAAGAAAATAAATAAAATAAGTAAATACTGACAAGGCAACATCAATTTGGGGGTCACTGAGTAGTATTTAAGTGCCTGACTGCTAGGTGACTAACTCCTGGGCCAAGCATGGCATTTATTTATTGCCAAAATGTTAAAAATAAAGGAGTATATGACAAGTATAAAGAAATGTGAGTTTCCCTTTTTTTTCCTAATTAAGTTGAGTTTATTTTGGAGTGCAGCATAATTTCAGTTATGATTGGATTGGGAGCAAGAAAGAATACAAAGACTATCATAATGCCTGGGCTTGGGGACACTGAGAAAAAAGTAAGTGAAGGGAACAAGGCTGTGTTTGTGTCATTCTTGAAGTGTGAAGCAACACATGCTCATAGCTCCCAGAATGCCTGACATAGGCCATTTCACAAATTAGCAATGAATTCTGGCTCTTTCTTCTTTGCCTTTCCCATTCTTGATCTTAGGCTCCGAATTTTACTAAATACAGTCTTTTTTTCTTCGATATTGTCTATTCATCATTAATTTTGTTATTTTTGTTAGCTTCCAAATTTATGAATTTAGTTTCCAGGTTTAAAAAAAGTTTCAAAGGGCCAAATGAGCTTATTTACTGGGGTTCAAGTAGCAAAAGATGATCTCTGTTTTTGTATATTAAAAGTCTTAGGTAGTTCAAGTGCTAGTGAAATAACTTTTAGCAATTAACACATAGAAATGCAGATTCATCTAAAGTGTTTTTTTTTTAGATTACATTTGAGAAAAAAATCATATTATGTAATTAAAATCATTAATATTAGTTAAATGTTTTACAGAAAACTCTTCAATGAACAGTATAAGAAAATCACTAAATCCAAGTGCAAGTATACAAAAGGTAGAATATTGCTGATCATTCATATTAGACTTGAAGAACCCATCTTTTTAATCGACAAGCTGAATGAATGAATGAAGTGAAAAAATGTTTTATATTACAATTAAACCAAAGCAATAAATAACCCCATAAATTTTATATTTGCTTAAAGTAACTATGTATAATTGTGTTCAAATGTTTCATTTCCTTAATCATTAAGTTGTTTGAGTGGGTTTTCTATGTTATACAACTGACAGCATTCCGGATGGCAAAAAGAAGGCAATTTATTATTAAAATTTTTCTTCAGAGTATTAAGTAAATCGTAATAGAAATTGAGAGTTGTCAGAACTTCAACCTAGATAGCAAGATCTTATCTATATTGAAATATATTAATATATTTGAATATATGGAGTTTTACAAATTCAAATAAAAATAATTATGGCCTTATTGATGGGCAAAATATTGCTGATTAGCAAACTCATGAACTATATATTATGTCAACTATGCAAAAATGTTTAATCATTGCCTAATCCTTTCTTAAACCTCCCATTTGTGTGAAGGAATATATTGTCTATAGTTTTTCTTAGTTTGAGTTCTGACCACCTTGAGAATTCTGTGGATATCGGATAATTTATATATCACATCTACCTAGAGACTTATGTGCTTCCTTAGACCACTTTGGACATTAGCTAAGTTAGTGCCTGAGTAGTGCTCAAACACACAAACCAGGGCTGATTATCTACATTGGCCGTATTGAGGTTATTGCCCCTGATAAAGAGGACTGGCTTTGTTATTAGCACATATTGTTTACATGTGTGTGCAATTCTTTGGAGATGCAACAGAAATCTTTTGATTTTAATAATATTAGATGCACCCACATATATAATTTTACCTAAGTCCGTAATGCTCTAAAACAATGAAGTCTTTTCTACATCTACAGGTGCATTAATCTTGTATATCCAAGAAGGTGTCTCATAATAACATATGGTTCAAGCCTTAGGATTTAAAAAATAATTATCATGATGTCAGTTAAAATCAACAAGCAAAAAACATTCTCCAGGAATGTTTCAAGTTTCCAATTTTTATTTATTGCATGTATGATACTTTACAACATTATATTTCCTTTACACTAAACCAAGAATGATACTTTTGAAACTGATTAAGTACCATGATTAACGTCAAACAATATCCCTAAAATGATTGAGCCTAAAATGCAAAATAAAAGCAATTGAGAGGATTTTAGCAGTTCAAGGCTTCCCTTTGAAGAATCACCTTCATTTAATGCTCTTTTTACTGTTTAGTATTCATGCTGTTAGATTGAGTTTATTGTCTAGAATAGATGTTAGACTATAAGTGCTACCTTCAGATTTTGTTCTTTCCTTAATAGTGTGGTCTCGGCAATATAAATATTTTGCTCTTCTGAGTGTTTAATAAAACTCCCTTTAGTATTCTATATATGATTTTGCTCAGCAGATTTGTGTTATTAAAATGTATATAGTGGCACACAGAACATTTGGAAAACCCACATAAGACCAAACAATCTTATTTATTGTTAGCTTTCAACTGGCCTATTTTGCATGTAATGTCACAAGAACAAAAAGAAGACAATTTCAAATTTTAAGAACTACCTAGTTGATTAACTCATGAATTTACTGATATAGAACTTATAAACCCTTCATGTATTAGATTGGGCTTCAAGCATTCAATAAAACACATTTACTGTGTTCAAGATTAAATCATACATTGTTTAAAATTAATTATTCTTTTTTAATTGCATTGTATAAACAGAAATGACCTGTTAATTTAAAGAAAGTCTATCAGCACAAAATGAATTCACTCATATAAACAAGCAAGATGAACTTGACCTTGTTTGAACTTGTTTTGATGTGGCCCAGATGGTAGGCTACATGCTTGAATAGCAGGCTAAAGCGGAGGAAAAACTCATAGAGTAAGATCTAGATTTATAGCCTTTTGCAAATTCCTACCTTGTATTGTCCTTTCGGCATCTGTTCTGCCGCCACTGCGGTCAGCTTCTATCTCTGGGGTCAGAGAGTCTAAAAGCACAGAAAGTTAAGAGTGACACACATTTCATTTGATTCCCATTGTCCTTTTTAAAAAAGCAACCTGTTACTTTGGTGCTGAATTAAAATTACATAAATCTTTGTCATCTTTTAAAGCTTGAACAAAGACTATAACCATGAGAACTATCAGAAGATTTGAATGGATAAATAATGCAAAATTGTTCATGAAATGAGATGGGGGGTTGGGAACTTCTCAGATTAATATTTTATTATGTTTCAGTACAGACAGATTTGGTTAAATAGAGAAGCAATGTCAAGTCTCAGATACTGAAGTAACAAAACTGTGGAAGCACCTATGAAATAAAACATTTCCCCCAACACATATGACTCTTCTTCCCACCCTGCTTTCAAGCAGAGCTTAATGAATCACAAGCCATAGAAATATACAAAACCACAAACACATGTCTAAAATTGCCTTTTGAGTATTCAAAATGAAAGTTAGTTAGCCATGCATAAAGATGCATCCTCTTACCATTTAAGACCCTGAGACTATCTGCTGAAGCTGCCTGTTTTAGTGTTTGTTCGGCTTGCTCACGCCGTTTTGTCTCAAATTCAAGTGCTTCCTGCAATTTTCTCTTTGCCTTCTTCTCCTTCTTTAGCCTCTTTTGAACTATGGCTAGAAAAGAGTATATGTACATTATTATATTTTAAATTTTTTGCAATGATCAAATTTCCACAAATGGTCTGTGTTTTATGTAATGTTCTTCTTCTTTTTTTTTTTTCCTTGCTGGACTGCATCTGTCTATGCAGAGGAAGTTTAAAAACAGCAACCCACTTTTACCTAAAATAAATCTAAGTAAAATATCTAAGGAGGCCAATTTTTATTTAGCTTTGAACTATTACAAGATTGACTCTAATTGTCATATGTGGAGGCAGATTTAATGGGAAACTAATTTTAATAGATATTTCTATTCACTAATAAAGGAAGACTGATTAAGTATATTTTGTGGCTTAGTCTGTGCCCTGGAATCAGACTAACACAAAGTAATCTGAATAGTGCAAAACTTTATGACTCCTATCTCTTTATGAAGCATCAATTTTGAGTAGTAAATGGAGCATTTCCCCTATAAATGCTTTACAAAGATGTTGCACCAGCAAAATTTTTAATAACTCTTTCTTGAAATTTTAGAAAATGCAACAAATATTACTGTATATGAGGAGCTAAATAATCTTAATTATTGTTAACACATATAAGCAGATATTTTTGGATGAAGCTATTGCAATTTTCTTAGAGATATTAATAATTTCTTCATAGAAAATATATATGCACTATAACATATTTCAAGAAAGTTTTACTTTTACTCTGCAGGAATCTGATGAGTATAAAACTTCACTGCTACTTATATAAAAAAGTAGCTTATGATACAAAAAGTTAACTATGATGAATTTTTCTCCTACTGGACAATTTATATATTTGTATATAACATGTAATCAATAAATAATGACAAATGTTCCTCACAAAATATACGTTAACTGTACTTTCATACATACAATAATTGATCATTGTTTTAACTTTTATACTATATATAAAGTAAGCAATCAGCATATGGAAATCATAAAAGTCCTTTCTCTGAAATAATTTGCTCTTGGATAGTTGATAAACATTGTGGATGTGAATGTGACAGAATCAGTATTAGAAAATCCTTCTGGTAGAGTTAGTCACAAGAAGTAATCATTCCAAGTTTATTATATGATTACTTACTACAGATTAAAGAACAACATTTTTTATTTAGCATAATATTTACTCAAAATATAAAATAAGGTAATAATGGCTCATGTAAGAGTTTTACTTTCAATTTCTAATTTACACAAATCCCATTTTTATAATCATTATTATTAAGATGGCAGACCATTAACTTGTCTGGTTTGTTGTTGCTGGTATTATATATTAACAGAAACTGTATTTTATCAAAATGTACATTGAGTACAGTCTTATAAGAAAAACAAAACTGGTTTCAAATAAATGATAATTTCCTTTATTTAATAGTGTGAAAATCATAGGCTTATCTTAATAAAATTACTTGCCTACTCTTTCCCTTTCCAAAGATGATTGTTTATAAGTCCCTTTAAAAAGAAACAGTAATTTCTGAATTATTTATTTGGATTGTGTACTCCCATGGCACTGAAAGCTCAATATCCAGCGCCTTGCCATAGACGGCTCACTGCTTCCTCCTGTGTGACTGAAGCAAATGGGATTGCCATGTTCTCTCTTCAAGGTAATATGCTGCTTCAATAGACACACTCATAATAGATAATTACTGATAGTTATTACTCTTAATTTGTGTTCATAATTAATTAAATGGGAGGTGCATGATGTGATCTGTGAAACATTTTGCCCTATACCTCTAGTGGTTAAAGGAATAAAACAGAATGTAAATCTTCCAACAGTTGTGAACCAACAAAATTCTGAAAGTCTCTCAAGTAACCAAAAGGTTACTTTAGGAATTCAAGAGTCTGCTTTTAAGTCTTCTAAAAAAAAACACTTCTCCAAGTGAGAACAAAATCAAGACATGGCTATCTCATCGAAGATCGTTCCACAGAATGAACCATGTTCACTTAGAACATACCCTGCTATCAATGTTTATCTTGTTCTGATTACTCTAGTATCTAAATCTATGCGAAATCACATTATTTAGAACAGTGCTATACACCTGGGGTGACAGTTTCCCAAATCAGCCTCATCCCAGGACCCACTAGCGTTGCTTCATAGTAACTAATGAAAAACCTTTAAGTCCTGCCAGTTTTGAAAGCAAAACAGAAAGAATGATTTTTAAATGACCATGTCAAACATATCAAAGGAGAAAGTGTGGAGTATTTATAATGAGTACTTATTAAATGAGAGAAAAGGAGCTCCCCCTTCTAGAATACTGAGGAGAACCTTAGAGCTGAGACAAACGGGAAGTGGTTGTAAAGAAAACACTCTTCGATTTCATACATAAAATAAACACATAAATATGAATGACCTTCAAAATTATCTATACATGCACTGTAAAGTGTGTAAAAAGCAGATCATAGATTGATAATATCATTATTTTTACCCAATAAAAATTCATATCAGTTTCTACTCTGATGTGTATTTGACCTTGTTGGATAAAAATGAGTCATTCAGAAAGAAAATTATACAAACACTCAACTTTGGTCATTTGTTCAGATATTCATCAGTCTCCCATTTCAGTTGATAAATATCTTACTAAATCTGCTTCGCCTGAATAATCAGTATTTTCTAGTTTAGCTTTATGACTTTAAGTTTTTCAAAGGGCAATTGTGAACGAATATAAAATTTTTCTTCATGGCTGTCATCTTATCAGAGCACCTTCTTATCTTAAAATTATGAATTTGTTAAATGCTGTAAGCAATAAAAATTATGTGATTAATGATATAATTGATATATTTCAACCCCCTGAGGTATGAACAGAAGAGAAACAATGTACTTTGGAGATTAAGAAGCACAGTAAGCCCAGGATTCAAATCCTGCTCTAAAATTTAGCTAAAAGTAAAAACAAAAAAGTTACGGTCTCACAGTAAATCACGAAACATAGTATTGTTATGTTGAATATTTGACATAAAGTATTAGACTTAGTTGGAAGTTTGAAAATACCTCTATTCTTTTGTTCCATCGCCAACTGCTTCTCCAGTGTTTCCCTTAATTCTCTTTCCCTTAAAAAATCCATCTTCAGTTCTGTTTTTTCAAGTTGAACCTGTTTTTCTTGAGCTCTGGCATTATCTATGGCAACTTTCAAGAGCCCCTGTACAAAGAAGGTATTCAGAATTGTAATATTTTGGTATGAAGCACATTTCATTCATTACTTTAAAGTATTTTAAAAGAGAACAACCCACTTATCAAATTCTTTGGCTCCTGTTGTGCAGTCACTCTGTACTCACTAGGACAAATAATATAACTAAAGCAAAAAAAAATCTAAATTTAATTAAACTATTTTAGAAAGACAAATATTTTTGGCATGGAGGTTCAACTGCTTCTAATTAGAATATCTAGATTTAAAACTATATGAGGGTAGCACATAAGCGTGTCTAAGAAATAAATACCGTGGAGAAAATTAGACTGGAGCTGTTCCACGTGTAATTATCTGACGTAGTTTATATAAGCCCACGTGATGCTGGCAGTACCCACCTATCTCTCAGGGCTCATTCTCTACTACTCCCTACTGAGATTATATGCGACACCAGTGGCCTTTCGTTTCTCAAGGCACTGATTTGTTTCTGCACCAGGGACTTGGATCTTTCTGATACCCTCCTGAATGCTTTTTCTCCCGAGTTTGCATGGCTCATCCTTCATTCATCGCACGTTTGTTCCGTCACCACTCAAGAAAGGCCTTCTCTTCCCATCCTATCTGGAACAGCCCTCCAAACTCACCTGCTTATTCCCTCCTTAAAATTCTTCATAGCATTATTATGTAATTTTGTCATATATTTATTCATTTAGTGCGTTATGTTGCATCTTCTCCACTGAAAGTTAAGCTCTCTGAGGCAGGGACATTTTCTCTCATTGGGTACTACGTCCCTAAAACCTAGAGAGTGCCTACCATAGAGTAGCTTTTTAAATTTTGATGAATAGAAATTATAATACTGGTATATTTTTCTCGAGCTACATAATATGTGTAAGGGATCCAAAACTTAGTGGCTTAATAGTGCATTATTTTTAAAAAGGCAATCAAAATGGCTATAAACAGAGGATAATTTTTAGGGGGCTATTTGACAGTATATATAATAATTCAAGAGCATACGGTGAAGGCAAACTATATTTATTTATATGACATAAAGTCATATATATGTAATTTGACTGTATTCTATTTTTAAAAATTAGTATTCTCAGGTTTTTGAAAATGAGATTATGAGAATATGTAAAACATATACAAAGCCTTCTGCATGTGTTCTCTTCTAAGATGCTTTAGAAAATTATTAGTAAACTTATTAGTAAAAATTGGAGCTAAAATTTCCATCCTTATCAACTCAGCAATACAAAATGCTGTTTTGAAGAAGATGTTTTGCTTTGGTTTGTGAACATCAGCAGCTGAATTTTTCAATTGAAATTAGAAATGAAATGGAAGTTAATGCCAATTGTAGATATATTCTAGAATGTGACCCCTTTGCAGGAGATACCACAAGCAGTTTGATTCAGGAATTTCAACTCCAGCTTGACTTGTTAGTGCAATAGGAATGTACCTTCAGCTCAGCCCACTGATGTAGCATTGTCACAAGCCATTTTAAGTCTCTTTTCAAGCACGTATAAATTATTTCATATTTGTTGTTACTGACCCTGAGTTTTATGGATTAATTCTTGTGATATGAAACAAACCAGAGAATTTCTATGTGGCAGTTCATCCCTCCCTACTATTTTGTTTTTAGCAATAAAACATAGCTGCTAAGAAAACTGCCATCTTAATTCAGTAACATTCCTGTGTATGTTTCTTCTTCATCAGAAACAAACAATTAGTAACAAATAAAAGAGATCATTACATCAAGTGCCCTTTTAGATCACCCCAATTAAAACTTTAGTTTTGCTGTATTTTAATTCTAAGATACCAAATTCTAATTTTCTGCTCTGATTGCTCTTGTTGACTTATCTTTGAAAGATGTACTCTCTGTGCAATGTCTAGATATTATTTAGCAAGATGCCAATGTTGGCACCACTTAATGTGTTGATTGGTTGTATTATCAGTAGCTGTTTAAAATAAATTACTATTAAACTATTATTGTCCTTGGCTGACAAAACACAATATTTTGGCATTTTTAAAATATGAAACAATCATTATGAATAAACATGTTGAATAATGTTAAGCTGCAACTCTAATTTGTGTAATTTTATATTAATATTTGTTGTAAAGTATGAAGTTGCTAAGAACATTTATATTTACTGTTTCCTTTTGTTACTGTTGCTGCTAATGTCACTAATGGTAATATATTACCTATTCCTGCTGATTATGTCTGAAAAATATTAGCTTATAGGATCCAATACCATCTAGGGAATACTTATAAGCTGTATAAAATTAAGTTTCATTTTTAGACTTTAAATCAGTGCACATCAGAAGTCCAGTGTGAACAAAAATCTTCACTAGAATCAAACAGATGCATATGCAAAAAATATGGTATTGCCTGTGACCGCTCTGCTGCAAAAAATACAGAAAACCGATTAAATTTCAGTGCAGCAGGGAGCTGGGAAAAGCAATAGCAAGTAGTGTTCACAACATCTACAAATCACTGGGACACCATTTTAACCATCACCGATAATAGTACTTTCAGATTTGTGTGACTTCTGTAAGTTTTCCAGGTAGATCATATGCAAAAGGTCACACTAAATGCTGGGTCTCATGTGGTCGTGCAGTATCAAGAAAATTCTACGATGACAGTAAAATACACGGGGCTTAAAACATGAATTTGCTTCCAAGGGGAGGTCAGTTCTCATGATGTTGAAGTTGGACCATGACAGTTGTGAAGAAATGCATTTTAAGCTTACTCTATGACACAGCAGTTGTTTGACCTCAAATTTCTTTTCTATAGGTCAGGCATAATGGTTGTCATAATACACAAACATTTTTGTTTTCTGAAATGATCTACCATGTAAATTAAATTATTTCCATAATTTTCAGAGAATGAGTCTATTATATATATAATATACATATATATATATTTAAGGACACTGATTAATCTAGCAATATCTCAACTATTTCTATAGCGTAGGAAGTACAAATATCTGTTTGTATAAGGGAACTACAAGATATACTGATATAAAAGAAACATTTCTTAATTTGCTAGTTAGATCCTAGAGGAAGAAAAGCTTACTTAATCCATATTTGTATTTTGTACACATTTATTTCAGAATCAGATGACACGTAAGGTTCCATGAATGTCACTGAAACTCACGTGTCAAAATTTGTGCTCAATAATTTGCTGCTTCTAATGAAAGTAAATAACTTAGTTGGAGGAGATTTTTAGCCATCACCTATTCTAACTAAAACCTTTTAAATATTAGAAAACCAAGGTCCAGAAGGAACAGGTGACTTATCCAAGATCCCAAACTAGTAAGTTGACTAAGAAATCCCTAGCTTATTTAACTTTTTTTTTTTCTTTTGTTTCTTTCCAGGATGAGAAGGAATAGAGTGCCTTGAAACCAGGAACTTTTATAGACAGAAAAAAATATATAATAGCACAGTGTCAACTAACACATTTTCACAGCTCTTGTGACAAAAGTTATAGCTATACTTGGTTTAATGTTATGGTTACTGTTCTCCGAAGTCGATTAACAATGACCTCTCCATCAAAAGCACTTCTAGGTATCCTACACTGGATATTGGTGTCTAGAGATCCTACAACGGGTAGAATTTCCTAAGTGATAAGAGCAACAGAGGTGAAATGGGTCGTCTGTTATTCACGATAAGCCCCTTGCAACTACACCTGAGTTTCTGTTACTAAGTAGACTTTTGGAAAGCCCCTAAAGGATGGGTGAGGTTCAGAGAGCTTCTGGATTGGTCAGCATGCGGAGGTACTGGCTGGGTGGCATGTGCAGAGGGCACAGAAGCTCTATGCCTCATCCCACATACCTTGCCCTATGCATCTCTTCTATCTGGCTGCTCCTGAGTTATATTGGACAAGTCATCTGCTCCTTCTTGACCTTGGTTTTCTCATCTTCCATAATAAACTGGGTATTTAGTAAGTAAAACATCTTCCTAAGTTCTGTGAGCTGCTCTAACAAATTAATTGAACTCATGGCGGTGGGGGGTGGGAACCTCCAATCTGTAGCTGTTTGGTCACAAGCACAGGTTATAATCTGGACTTAAAATTGACAATGGAAATGGGGGCAAGGAGTGCAGTCTTGTGGGACTGAACTCTTAACCTGTGAGATCTGATGCT
The DNA here is from genome assembly GCF_951394435.1 of Stenella coeruleoalba. NCBI lineage: Eukaryota > Metazoa > Chordata > Mammalia > Artiodactyla > Delphinidae > Stenella > Stenella coeruleoalba. Next base: position 44,715,433 of record NC_137164.1, read on the forward strand.
ATCTCTAGGTAGATAGTGCCAGAATTGAGTTAAATTGTAGGGCACCCAGCTGGGGTTGCAGAATTGCTTGGTATGGGAAAAACTACCAGACATTTCTTGATCAGAAGCATCAGAAGTTAACTAGTGTTGGAGTAGAGTAGAGGAGACTTATACAGGAGTATTTTTCCTGTATAAGGACTCATTAAGATTACTCAGTAAATATTAGTTTTTACTATTTATGTTATTATCATTGTTGTTGTATACAATATAAATTAGTAAATACAATATAGAGTCCAGATTTTTAAGAGGTTAATGCTACTGTCTTCATTATAGTAAACTGGGTTAAAAATACTGGCTATATTTTACTGGTTTTTTTTATATGATCTCTTTTCACAAGTTGGTAATGGGAAAAACGGGGAGAAGATTAATATATTATTATGATTAAAGATAAAAAGATATAATGTAAGACCAATATATCTGATTCTAGTCTACCCATATTTTGAAGCCAGTGTCCTATTTTGTTTACCTTTTCGAAAAGTTTCCTTCTAATTCTCTTATCTGACTCTGTTATAATTAAAAATATGTATTGATGATGCCAATGAAAAATGATTAATTTCTTTGAAATGTATAAATTATAACATTACTGGCATGACATTGAAATGTAAAGACTGGAATATGTATAATCAGAATATTTGGTCAATTTTTTTTTTTTTTTTTTTTTTTTTTTTTTGCGGTACACAGGCCTCTCACTGTTGTGGCCTCTCCCGTTGCGGAACAACAGGCTCCGGACGCGCAGGCTCAGCGGCCATGGCTCACGGGCCCAGCCGCTCCGCGGCATGTGGGATCTTCCCGGACCGGGGCACGAACCCGTGTCCCCTACATCGGCAGGTGGACTCTCAACCACTGCGCCACCAGGGAAGCCCTGGTCAAATTATTTTTCATTGTCTTCCCTTAAATATAGAAGTAACGAATACTTCTTAAATACAACATTTAGATTATGTTTATTTATTAGACCATAATGAACCAATCTGGGACTGCCATGCATTGTGGTTTTAACATCCCTTTTAGGTCTTCCCTGTTTGTTTAATACCACCACATAGACAAACCACACTGACCCAAACTCCTATCCTCTCTCCCCTTATGGCATATATCTTTAGTGCTAACTTCACCCCTAACTAAACTTCATATTCTCTACCTTATTTTACCTTTCTACTTATTTACCTATTCTTATTTTAATATTTGTAAGTTATTTAAAATAATTCTTGTAAATAGGATAAACAATGTAAATCATTTGTTCCTGGTCCTATGTACAAATAGATCCCAGTTATTCTTTACAGCGTGAAAGCTCAGATTGAGTAAGTAGGTAAAATTCTCCTTTCAGTTTGTTCAAATGGTAGTCAATGATCGAAGGTGTCACATCCAGTAAATTGACACTAAAATTCTACTTTCCTCACCTATAATCTCACAGGGAGTTCTCCACAGATGTGTTTGATTAAGGAAGCCATAATGAAAGACTACCCACATTGAAAAAAATAAAATAAAATTCCATATAAAATACATTTTTAAAAATCCTAAAAAGCAAAATCTAGAATGAATCCATATCTCTCACTAAAGTGAAATTGCTGTCTTTTACTGAAGATATCTTTATCCTTCATTACTTTTAATTTCTGAAACACTCAAATTTTAAGAAAGAACAGTATAGTTCTAGAAGGTTGCAAAAATCTAGTGCCTAAAGGTATATAATATATATATATATTTTCTATACTACATATATTTTTCTATACTATTGATATATATAAAATATGTATTTTCTATACTATATATAGTACATATATATTTTAAAATACTGGTCTACAGTATTTTTCCACAGGCCCTCTTTTAAAGCACTACGAAATAACATTTATGAAAATTCAATTCTGATAACACATTATGGAAAGGACATCTGTAGTAATCATTACAAATTTTTAAATTGAAAATTATCAAATTATAGAATATCATGAAATTTACTTATTGAATATTAGAACAATAACTCCTTAAATTATTCTTAAGAGATGTTTGGTCATTAACTTTAAGGAAAAATAGAGTCTATGTGCACTAAATTTAAATATAACCCAATGTCTTGGGTTTAATTACAATAACAAATATACATAAAAAACCTTTAGTTTCAAACATGAAATTGTATGATGTAAAAAATATAAACATTTTTAACTCAATTCTTTTTCATTGTCATTGTGATAAAATACCTTCAAAGGAAATATGGAGCTTTAAACTTACCACGCCAAAAGAGTGTTACCATTTGAAACAGAAAGCAGAGAACCCCATTATATATAATTGAAATTGCAGAGGAAATTGAGGTAGACAGAATGTAATTACCCAAATTAGAATTTGGACAGCAAACACATTTATACTGTATGCCGCATAAGCCAGGGTCATGACTGTTTAAACATTCTATACCATTCCTAGGATATTACTATAACTCAATATATGTGTCAATAATAAAAGAGCTAGCATCTATGACCTTTTGCAAAATAATGTGAAGCCATTACTGAACATAAATCCAGTATGTGTGTCTAATGAGTGTGTATATATATATATATATATATATATATATATACATGTATATATGTATGTATGTATGTATTGTGTGTTTGTATTACTGTGCATGGAACTCAATAAGATTTTTCATCTTTATTTTACCTTATGTACACATATGTACATACACATATACATGTATATAGGTATTAAATCCATACATATAAATATATAATATCTACATATATATACATACTTATATATATGCAAGACTGAAGTGAACAAGCATAATTTATTTTAAATGAAGTATTCTTATTGTAAGTGTTCTAACTTTATCAGACACAGTTTCCTATGATTTGGGACTAGAAATAAATAACTTAGTTTGCCTTGATGATCATCCTATCATCAACTCTTCCTAAAATATACCTCTCAAGGCTGGTTGGAAGGTTAGAGAGTATATTAAATCTAGAGATATATTCAATGAAATAAATTATTTGTCTAAAATTTGTACGTTTTAAAACTGAAGTTTCCTTTTTTTTTTCTTTAAAGAAATAATTCCAATTTGAGGTGATGCAGATATTTCCAGTCTGGGTATTACTGGCCAGGGGTGGGTGGAAAAACACTCTCAAACTGACAGAATTTGACTTAGTGATGTGGTTTTCACACACAATGCAAGGGTCCCTGTGTAAACCCACTCTTCAGATGAGCAAGCTCGTCTATACTAGTGAATGTTTACACAGAAATGTTTTCTCTGCTGAAATTGAAATTAAATTACCACTTTCCTGGTTAAAGAGGTTTTAGTTAGTGAAGATACAGACACCTAAATGGAGAAATTTAAGTTAAATGCTTAGCTTCATATGGGGTTATATACATAAGAAAATAAATTGTTCCCTTACTTCTCAGAGTGTCCATTTTAAAACTTTGAGGGATATTTTCTGAAAGCATTTAATTTGACAAAGGAGAAATTCATTAAAAACTCTACCTTGGAAAACAATAATATGGGCCAAATTTTGAAAAAAATAAGTTTTATGTTTATTCTAAAATATAATCAATTATTTAGCCTTGATTACATTTAGGCTAGACTGATGATTTATTTCAATTACTGAGATATAAAACCTTAAAGTTGAATACAGTTCTGGAGACTCTAATTACGTTAGTATTAAAAATGCCATATTAATAGATGAGAAGATATGTTACATTAAAGGCCTTCTGTTATGTCCTTGGAGGGGTAAATAAAATTAATTACATTTCTACTGGGAGAAAGTTTAATATGGTAGGAAATGTGTACAGAAAAATATCACTAAGGATCGAGTGCTTGAGCAAAGATTAAAAAAAAAAAAAAATTACCAGCACAGTATCTGTAAGCGTATGCTTACTACTAGCTATTCCAAGTGTGTTGAAGTAGATGGCAAAAATCTCCATCTGGGGTCCACATGACCACTTCATGTGTGGGCAAGAAAATTATGCTTTCTTTTATCCCAAACACTCTTATTATTTTGGCTCCATGCTCTATGTTATTGCTAACTGTAAGTATTTTTGATTCATAATGTACTGTACGTAAAATATACATCCTGAAGACTACATAGGAAATCCGTGGAAAGTTTTGTATGGCTTTTTGAAGTCTATTCTTTGAAGAAACCCTATTAACTGAAATAAACTTATTTATGAAAGAAGGGATTTTTTGGATTCTTTTACTTTAGACATATTTGAATGACTAAACATATCATTTCCTCACCGAAAGGCCAACAGTTTAAAAATAGCTAAATATTTATTAGCACTGGTATACTGTCATTTAGTACATCAGACAAACTTAAACAGTTAGATTCCTCCCATTAATTGGCAATAAGGAAGGCATTTAGGCAGAATAATTTTTAAAAGGCCTAGGTCATTTGCATCTAAGTTTTCATTAAGGTGTGTACACCTTAATGTGTGTATATTAATGTGTGTAATATACACATATTTGAGTATTTCTAACCAATTTGATTTGTGTAGTAAGTTTAAAATCTTAAATTGCTAGAAAAATTTCAATACCACGGTTCAGTCAGTCTCAAGAATGGATTAAGCTGGAATAGTATGAATTTGGGAAAAATAGACAACTGAGCCTTCCACGTTCCTTTCTCCCAGACTGTGAAAAAGTCCTACCTGTATGTTAGTCAGAAGGGTCTCTATGGAAGACAATCCATCAGGAAACAGAAAAGGAGATGGGAATCCTGGAGGTAGTGGTTGTCCGTGCCCAGTTAGAGAAAGTTTGTCAAGGCTGTCTCTTGCAGTTGGTGTGGAAAGCGGGGTCTCATCTGTATGTGATTGAAACAAAAATATAGAACAAGTTACGCTTGTCTGTTTTTATTAGACCTCAGTAATGGCTTCCCTAGTGGTTTCCAGAACATTTATTGCAAATTGGTTCCTGCTATCAGGAGAAAATGCTTTCTGCTGAATTTTCTTTAATGAAAAAGCTGTGGAGATACAACAAGATAACATTAATGAGTAACTTTATAAGCCTCTTAAATGCAGTCTCTAATGAGACTGAGTTTACAGTGCCATAGAATCTTTTTAAAACAAATATTATCTCATATATAGTTGTGATAATATATTCAGGCTGACTTTATGGGCACCTTCCCAATTATCTCATTTTAGTTTGTTCTGTTCGGATTGACAATAGGGTATTTCTAGAGCTTCATATAGGAGAAATGCTATGTATATTAGTGTCTCTTTCTCAATTAACCCTTCCTATATATCAATGATTTGTTCAAATATATTCTTAAGGAATCTACAAGTGACTATACAATTAAAACCTTTAATTCCACGACTAAAATAAAAACTAGAATCAAATATATTCTTTCTCAATTATAATTGAATAATTCAATATCATGAAAACTAAAGATCTAATTCTTTTGGCCCTGAATACCTCTCACCTCATATTGAAAAACTAGTTTTTTAAACATGAAAAAGGGGTCTAAAGAAAGGGTAATAATATACAACTCTCAAAACATTTCAAAAATCAAATATAAAACCTAAGATAAATTAACCTTTACTTTGTTTATTGAACATTCTCCAACATTGTAAGCAACTTAGAATAATGCCCAGATACAAATTCTTTTTACTCTCACGGTGAAATCTTCTTATTCAGTTCTTTATTATTTAAACATTTTAAAATACATACTTATTATGGTTTATTTTAGTCTATTATATCACAGAGAAAATTTTATTCAGGGTGGGATTCTCAATTTTGTAAATATTTTCATAATTCACCCCAGGAAAATTAGAGCAATATATTTGCACAGTCCTGATAATATCTCTTAATTTTGCAAGTGGCTAAAAACTTCAGCACACTTACCTTTATGCTTATAATTTGATTCCACTGTTCTCCTGAATCATTTCTTTATTTTTCATTACAACACCTAACCACACAACACCTTTTCCAATTCCCTCTCTCTGGGGCAGAAATATTCTGGAAGTTGCCGCACTTCTCTGTCTCTGACTAATGTCAGGACAAGTTAAATTCATCTCCCTCACCTTTCCACATTTCTAGTTAATGAACCAAAAGGGAAGAAAGGTTGGGGAGGGGAGTGATGGACACAAGGCCTTCTGTTAACTACCCTGCTCTCATACACACTCACTCATTCCTTAGCAGTTTCTCTTTCCACTCCCTCCTCTGTTAACTTACTGACAGATGATCTGAGGCAGCAGGTACTAGAAGAAGAAACAGAGTTAGCAGCCTGCGTAGGACTCATTGTGTTCTTTATTTTTTTAATCACTCTTGTCACCAGGGTTAAAGAAAGCCTGCAGTGCAGGGGTAGGGCTACTACGTGGCTAATATGATCAAGGTGATCTTGGACACCATTTACCTAGCTGTCATAAATTACTCCTCCAGACCAAGGCTGCTAGCATTTTCTCATGATAGCTCTGCAAAGGCACTTGTTAAACATCTATGTGCATGTGAAATTGTTTAAGAATAAAGAGCTATATTTTTTGATCAGCATCACCTTAGCTGTCACATACTAAAGAAAGTGTGGCTTAATAGATCATGGGGATAATAATTGCTTGTCTCTTGAAGAAAGGCATAGAACCAGATGACCACCTGAGTTTGCTTTCAGCATTAGAGTCTATGACTCCACAATTCTTAAAGGTTGTCCAAGCAAAAAGCATCAAATGTATGTATACACACACACACACATTTGATTATAAGTTCCATAATTCCCATGACTACTTGACTTAACCAATACATTTATGCTTGACTACGTTTGGCTATTGTGTGAGTTAATTCATTAATCACTCATGATATATACATTTATATATGTATTTACTTAATACTACCAATATCTACTTAAACAATGTACTAGAAACTGGAGAAGTGATGTTAAAAAATACAATTTGCAAGTCTTAAGAGCTCATCTAGACCCTAGTGACAGATTCCAATTGTAAAGTAGCTAATTCTTATAGTTAGTAAAACATTTTGTCTTCCATCATTATTCTGTTAGCTACTCCAATTTTTTCCCAATGTAGGATTAAAATTGTTCCTTGTTTATGTGTAGGAATATGTGGGGTGTGTGTGTGAATGTCATTTTTTTTTTTTCTGCAGTTGCTTCAGTGGAATGCTCATCTTTGTCCTTACGGCTTCAGGTAAGTGTGAACAGACTATCATGTAGTATGGTATTATGTGATTAGATTCATTTATTTATCATTTTATATGGTTGAGATACTGCACTAAGCCACTTTCACTCAATCAAATTTAGGGCACAATGACAGCTATAAAGAAATGAAAAAAGAGTGATTCTTAAGATCAATAAACATATTTGAAAAGAAGACAAATAAATTAATCAAAGATCGAACAAAACAAAAATATTCCTTTGGGCTTCAAGACCCTACTGTCTGAGAAAAAGTTGTCATCTTGTGGCAATTAACATCATAGAAAGTCTCAGTCTTCCTACAAAGATAGTAAAATTGGGAACACAGTTATTCCTTTTGAAATAAAAGTGACCTTTGATATCCTAAATGTCTTAAGAAGATTAAAGCAAAAGTTTGAGAAGCCAGACAACATGGAAGAGTGTTTTGACATCACATAATCTCCACTGACTTCAAACAATGAATGATGATGAAGCACAAATTCACAAAACACCTATTGCAGCTTGATATATCTGTACATTTTTTAAAGTTTTATCTTTAAAAGAAAGTTAGTTTGTCAGATGCTATTCTCTTTGAATTATTATGGCATTTGACAATGTAATCTCTGTTTTTTGTTCTTTGATACTATGCTTTTAAATAATTGTAAACTTATGGAGAAGTTGCAAGAATTGAACAAAGAATCCCTATATACTTCTGTAGTGTATTGAATGGTAGCCCCCCGGTCCCCACTATAAGTCCATGCCCAATCCCTGGATCCCAGTAATTCTAGCTTATTTGGAAAGAGGGTTTTTGCAGGTGTGATTAAGTTAAGGATCTTGAGATGAGATCATCCTGATGTAGGATAAGCCCGAAATCCAATGACAAGTGCCCTTATAAGAGAAAGGCAGAGGGAAATTTGAGACACAGAAGAGGGCCACAGAGAAGAGGAGGAGGCAAAGTGGAGATGGAGACAAAGATTGGAATTTGGGGGCTATAGTCAAGGAATGTTGACAACCACCAGAAGCTAGAAGAGGTAAAGAACAGTTTCTCCTTTTTCGTCTCTTGGAGGGAGCTCATCATGCTGATACCTTGATTTTAGACCCCTGGTCTCCAGAACTATGAGAAAATAAATTTCTATTGTTTTATTGTGGTAATTTAAAATGAATTTCTATTGTTTTATTGTGGTAATTTATTAAACCAGCCCTTGGAAACAAATTTAACTCCTTCCTCAAATTAAACAATTGTTTACATTTTGCCATATTTGGTCTTTAATTATTTCTCTGTCTCTGTCCGTCTCTTGCTCTGTGCATGTGTATGTATGTCTGAACCATCTTCCCTCTTTAATCTTTAAGACTTCACTGCATATTTCATAAGTACAAGGGCATACTTTTTCATAATCACAGTATAAAATCAGAAAGAATAATGTATATAGAATACTATTGTTCAACCAAGAGTCCATATTCCAATTCCATTACCTGAGACGTTTTACTATAAAGACTTAATTAATAAATAAGTATTTTAATTTACTTGACAAGTACTGGGGAAGTATTTTCTCTGAGCAGGTGGCAGGTATATAGTAGCCTACAGGATGACCTCTGATGATTCCTCCCTGCTGTTATTCACATCCCATATAGAACCTTTCCCTTAGTCTGAGTTAGACCTAACAAACAGAATAAAGCAAATGTGATGGGATGTCACCTCCAAGATTCAGCTGAAGAAAGTCTGTTTCCATCTCTCTCTCTCTCCCTTTCCTTATATTTCCTGCCATGGAGGAACCAGCTGTAATGTCATGAGACAGCCCTGCTCAGGGACAAAGGACAAGAGACAGGGCTGCCAAAAACCACATGAGTTGGCTTGAAAGATTCTCCGTGCCCAGTCAATCCTTTAGATGAGACTGCAAGCCACGCTGATGGCATAACTGCAAACTCTTGAGACCTTAAACCAGAGGTATCCAGCTAAGTTGTACCCAGATTTTTGATTCACAGAAATCATGAGATTTTAAATGTATGATGGTTTAAGCCACTAAGTTTTAGTGCCATTTGTTCCACAGCTATAGATAACTAAAACTGTGCACACTACTTTCTGAATACATTGGGATGTATAATGAAAATAATTCAGTGTTCAGTTAGTAACAGCCACTTTGGACATGGGACAACTTCTTCAGGCTTCAATTTCCTCAATTTTAAAAAACTAGCAGGTTGAATGAGACAAACTCTAGTATCACTCAAATCTAAAATTACACATTCTCTGTTACTCCTTATAAGAAATCAGAAAAATTAGTTAAGTGGAAATTTCACTTATATTGATTGGAGGGTGATAGTGCATCAATTTGGCATCTGAATTTCAATATCTTAATTACAAATTCCAAAGAGTTATGGATATCTCGTTAACATCTGAAAAAGAATGAGTCACACAAACACGAAATTTCAGAGAAAGCTATTGATTATACTTAGGTTTACAAACTCTATTTTATAAGGAGTCAAATTATCTTGCTTCATTTTATCAAATTAGACAATTTGATAAATTCTAATAAAATTTGAAAAATTTATAAGACAGTCATTCACAACACTGAGGACTGATGCAATGATGGGTACATCTTCCTAGGAATAAAGTAAGCACTTTTGAAAGCTGCATTAACTAGGGCATAATCTTTTTAAATACTCCACAACCGTAGGGGTCAGTAGTTATGCCAATTCTCTAAAGAGTTCTTGTTGTTTTTAAAGTCCTAAGAAAGAGTGGTTATTAACTTTAAAGTATTCTTGTATTTTAATTTAGTTCTAGGGAACTACAGTGATTTTCTAAAGGAAAACAGAACAGCACATTATAAACTAACAAATGATTTCATCTTTTGACCAGAAAAAGCTACTGATTAACATCTTAATAATTATAACAAATATAATTATGACAATTATAACAAGACATAATCAATTAACATCAATTAGAACATAAAGGACAATATAAAGAGAAAGTAAAAAAGAGAAGAAAATATTTTAAAACTCCAAAATCAATAAAGTATGAAAAAATGATATTTCATTCTTCTCATCATTTCATCTCATGATTCTACTCATATTTTAAGTCACTTATCAATAAATGACTATCACTAAGATTGATGCCGCTGTAAGACAGGCTTTTTTCCATCCCATCTTATCACACATAACAATTTAGCAGGATATCCTAAGGAACAATGTTGTTTGAAAAAGTAATGAGCCTCTACTTTTAAAATGTTTTCTTTCCTGTTAATATGTTATTTTCATAACTAATCCCTTTGGGTTTGAATTATATATTCGTTTTCAAGTGTGTGTGTGTGTGTGTGTGTGTGTGTGTGTGTGTGTGTGTGTGTGTATCTTTGTCTCTGATATCTTTTATTATATCATAAGGTCCAAGTAGAAAAATACTCCCTTTTAGAAAACCATACATTCCAAGGGAATTCACATTTATTCATAGTAATGTGAAGTAGATACCAGCAGTATTAAAATGGAAAAATTTCCATATTTAATGTTTACAAGTGATCTGAAAGTTTGCATGAAACTGTTATATTTCTGTACTGGTAAAGTAAAAAAAAATGTTGACAAAAATTCTGGAGAATATGGTACTGTCTATAGAGAAGTGAATAGTTATTTATAGAAATAAAAATTTTTCTTGGTCATTTTGATAAATTCCCATCACAATTGTATATAAAGTTAAGTTTACTGGTGTTTTTGGAAACTCATCAGCCACATTGTCCAACTGGAGTAGAGGCATGAATAATTTAAAAAATTAAGTATTGGTGTTTAAAAAGTTTGAAACTTACATTCAAATGTAAAACACAGTCATTTAAATTGAGCTCAGTCACACCTCAACCATGGTTCATTCTTACTCGAGACACTCTGGATTTAATTTGACAATAGGAACTAATAATTCTGATGCCACAATGTAATCTTAAATCAAAAACTGGTCACAAACTTTCATGTATCTATTCCAATTCTTATAAAATATCCAGGAATATCACAAAATAAGTCCTTTCTCATATTTTAAATTTTAAGCCCACTTTCCAAATTCTGGATTTAAAATTACTCCATTTTTTTTTACATAAAATCGTTACCATAATGTGATACAGTTACAGTAAAATGAGAAGTAACCCAGGCTAGATTCAGAAGGAGTGAGTTTAAGTCCTGGTTCTACCAAGTGTTAGCAAATAACTGAGCAAAGAATCCATCTGTTATGTTCTATGAGACTCATTTGGTCTATTTATTAAAATGAAGACCACAGACTGAAGGGACTGTAGTTCAAATCCAATTAGGTTATGTATATGAAAGTGCTTTGTGAAATATAAAATGCTAATAAATATAAAGTATTAATAATTAAGAAATAACTAAATTTATTCGAAATTTCCTATTGTAAACTTGGCTTCAATGTGCCATGGAGGGAAACTTAATATTGTACCATGAGCCATAAGCCTGTGGTTTCTATATTATTTCTCTCTAATGAGCCTTGTGATGATGAAATATCATGTTGATAATAAAATTACTACTGTATATTATTACAGTTGCCATATATAAACTAAACCTGAGTTAGTTCAGTGAACAGTTAAAATTGACTATGATAGAAATAACTTGAGAAAGGGCCAAAGAGGATGAACTAGTTTACTGATTTTCTTCAGGTAGCAGGTCCTAAAGAAAATGGGTAAATTTACTTACACAAAAAGAAAATAGTACAGATTTTGGAGAAATAGACTGAAAAGCATAAGAACACTTAATTGCTTGGATATACTGGAAGCAGTATTAGAACTCTGGATTTCAAGTTTGGGTAAACAAATGAGAAGATTTAATACTCAAAGGAGATCATTGTAAGTGCATCTTTGGCAGGATGATGGAGGTGTGCTAAGAAATACACCAAGCTCACAGTTCTGCCTAATTTAAGGCATAAAGTATTTATTACACACATATGCAACTATCATGGGTTGTTTGCTGTTGAGAAGCTGACAAAAGTTCGGGACCACTCCTTAAGGGAAGAAATAGAACATGTATTGCAGCTCCCTAACATACGGTAAGAACTGATTGATATCTGTTGAAAGAATATGTGAATGAGATGAGATGAGGCAGAAGCTGAAATGAGAAGGATATAGACTCTGCTTACTACACCCAGGAGAATAAAACTAAAAATACTTTCTACTGGGAAACCTCTCTATTGATTACAAGGCAATTTCAGAGACATTACCTTGGGTTAGGAGGAAGCCCTAGGAAGAAGATAAAAAAAATACATGCAATTATAATCCTAATAAGGGTATGTGCCAAAAGATTGATTCAAATGACACCCAGTGGTTATTTAGAAAAAGAAGAGATTATACTTAGATGATGCAAGTTGACAGCAGAATGAAGAAAAATAAAATTTTCATGGCAAGGTGCATTCGAAATGGGCATTGAATACTGGGAAATATTTAAACAGGGAAGGTGAAAGGGTTGTGAGGAAACCACACAGGGATAACAGTTCAAGGAAAACAGGGATACTAAGTGTCCTAAAGAAACTTTGTATATTTAAGGGGAAAGTGTATATTTTCTACCATTATTCTCAAAAGAGAGTCTTTAATTTCTGTCTATTCTGCATTTGTGTTTCAAAATCTATGTATGGAGGAAACACTAAATCAAGCTATACATTAATTTTAATTTCTAAACTTGGCCTTGACAGCAAAATTGTCCTTTGGCCATTGAGAAGATGAAACTAAAATTCTCAGGCATCTGTGCATAGATTTTTTTTCCTCCCACAAACTGGAATTTCTTGGCAAAATACAATGGTGCCACACATTAAACACACACACACACACACACACACACACACACACTGATTTAACTTTTAAACATTTTGGGTGGCTTTCACCCCTGCTTGTCTCTTAAAGTCTTAAGCTGTAAGTATTTATGAAGGAGCTGGTGTAGCTTATGCCAAAAAAATCCACTTAATTGACCTTTCTGTCTTTTCCATGACCCTGTAGGTTTAACCTCACTGCTGATATTGCAAGTGAATATGGGAAAGCATTTATTGAAATCTGCATAACAGACACGGTTATATTTCCTAGGTTGATGTTTTGCATATCTGCACAGTAGGGCCATTAAGGGTTCTAAGAGCACAACGGAAACAATCATAACATTTGTTTTTAGATGACTGACTCAGGACATGTACACCAGGCTTTATATAGAAACTGTTTTTGTTTTATTAAGGGACTGTTTGCCTGTTAGTGATAACATCATTAAAAATAAATGAAAGGGGGCTGGTAGAATGCTTCCCAAAAGCAGAAACCTAATTAAAGGTGATATGCCTGCTAGGAGGCTTTTTTCAGGACTCAGAAATAGAACAAGGTTAGTTCTTTCTCATTTTATAAGGCCAAAAGAAGACCTCACAGTAAAATATCACTTCTGATCTAACTTTCTATTTCTGTGTACTTTAATAATCTACTTTACAGCTTGTGCTTGCCCATAGAAAGTGAACTAGTTTTGTTCCTACAGATAGCTTCTTCATCATGTCATACCTCATGAAAAGAAAATCAGCTCAAACAAAAAAGCCACTCTTCTTTTAAAGCAAATTGTATAGGTTGTAATATATGCAGTTGTAGTAGCTGAAATAATGCACACACAAACATTTCATAGCCTTAAAAGACCACTTTTGAGAGTCTGAGTTAATGGTAAAAAAAATTTCCAAATCATGGTTTATAATTTCAGAAAGAAAAAAAAGTAGACCCTTTCATTTTAAGGGGTGGAGTTACTCTAATTTCATGGATGGTGGAAAAAGCAGGAAACTGCATTGCCTTGATAACTCTGCCCTTATTGTGCTGTGACCTTGGCCAATTTACTTAAATTTTCATCTGCCAAAAATGAGTTTCTGAAATGTGCTTTGAGAATTTTCAGGGGGTGGGGAGAGAATTTGTCACATAAATCCAAGGCCGTTTCAAAATTAATATTCCTTGAGAAGTAAAGAGAAAATGACGAGGAACACTGGGCACCCTCATGGTGTGCCATGGCTTGATATTCTGCTCTCTCTTGTTACCTCTGCCCACTTATATTTCATTTATGAGTCTCCTAACCCAAAATGAATCTTATTGCTAAGTGAATACAACAGAACAAAATTCTCAAATTATTCCCCTGAAATATTGAATAGTTCTGGCATTGTGGATTCCTTAAACCCTGATTTGCACATGGACTAAAATTACCATGAAGTTACAAAAGTGTGAGATATCTTTGGAAGTTGTTTGGTACACATATTTCATTTTTCAGACAAAACAAGTTCAAAAGTGATTGACCCTAAAAACTATCACTTTATTTATTTAACAATAAAGACTTTTTTCCCCCCACAAAAAAAGGATTTTATTTGGAGGAAATACAGGGAAAAAGAACATTTTGACTCCAAGGATATGCATACCCACAAACACATGTACACATAGGACAATCTGTGAAATGTGAAACCTGGCAGGATATTTAATAAATATCAAGGGATTTTAGGAGTGATAATGATAATATGATTATGATTTAGGGAAAAGAGTCCCTATCTTTAAGAGATACACACTAGAAATAAATAAAGAAACATCAACTGATTAAATAAAATATGTTTGGGACCGGCTTCAGAACTCTCTGGGGGAAAGGAGGAGTTGGGTGGGAGAATTTATGAAGCAAGACTGGGCTTGAGACGATCACTGTTAAAGCTGAATGATGGGTAGGTATATGGGGGGGGTTCATTATCCTTTTCTAATTTTATGCACGTTTGAGAGTTTCTATAATAAAGTTTTTAACATAAGAGTAATGTCAGTCAGGGCTTCCCTGGTGGCGCAGTGGTTGAGAGTCCGCCTGCCGATGCAGGGGACACGGCTTCGTGCCCCGGTCCGGGAAGATCCCACATGCCGTGGAGCGGCTGGGCCCGTGAGCCATGGCCGCTGAGCCTGCGCGTCGGGAGCCTGGGCTCCGCAACGGGAGAGGCCACAGCAGTGAGAGGCCCGCGTATCGCAAAAAAAAAAAAAAAAAAAAAAAAAGTAAGGAAGGTCAGTCAGGAAAGATTCTATTAACTCATTCTTCTTTCAAAATGTCAGAGGTATTGGTATGATAAAGATTATCACCAGTATCATCAAAATAACTAGCATATACAGAGTGCTTCCTATGCGTGCAAAGCATTGTTCTAAGCACTTTGCATGCATTAACTCATTTAATCCTCACAATAGTAGTTAGATTGTTACTAGTGTTATCCTCATTTTACACTTGAGTAGATAGAGGTAAAAATGAGTTAATTAACTTGCCAAGATATCTGGGCTAGTAAGGAGAGGAGCCGGGTTTGAACCCATGTAGTCTTGCTCTAGAGCCTATGTTCTTTAAACATCCAAGGAGTAAAATGTAAGATATTTATCACAATTTTAAAAAGGTATTTGATATTGTGGGACTCGAGGGACATTGTTCCAGCTAATGATTAAGAACTCTCCAGACAATAGGGGCTTCTTAGACAATGGGTGAATTTCCAGGATGTCCGGCCCCCTCCCGAGAAGGAGGGAGATAAACAAAATAGGTGTCTGTCAAAGACCAATCAGGCAGCTGGGGAGAAGGAGGGAGATAAACAAAATAGGTGTCTGTCAAAGACCAATCAGGCAGCTGGGGAGAAGGAGGGAGATAAACAAAATAGGTGTCTGTCAAAGACCAATCAGACAGCTGGGGATAAGTTCCCTCTCTGGTCCGAGCCTAAGCTGGGACCAATCAGCAGGAGAACACAACCAAATCTATAATTTACATACAGGGAAGTGGGAACCTATAAAACTGACATATTCGCGCCCAAAAAGGTTCCTTCTTCGACCTCCTGCGTGAGGACCAAGGAACCCCGGTGCACCGGCCTTCAATAAACCTCTTGCGTTTTGCATCGACTTCCGACTCTTGTTGTTTCCTGGGCGAGTCGAAACTCCTAGGAGACCGCGCAGGTCTAACAATATGTGTGCTCAGATATGTACAAGTAACATACACTCCAAAAAAGAAAATAATTCTACAGTTATTTTATCTCAGAGTAGAAAGAAAACTTAGAGATTTTCTATTTCACTCATTTTTAAGCAAGGTCTGACTTATTCCCTGGAAATCCACCTAATGGTCACCCTAAGCAGCCAAGATTCCCCCAAATTGACAACTTCCACTGTCACATTTATGATTATTCATGTTTGAAGCAAAGATATCTTAGAGCTGAAATTCCAGATTCTCCATATATGGGACCAGAGAACTCCAACCATGAGTATAACAGACCTTTAACACCAACCCTAACTTTAAGTAGCTCACCAAGGTAAATTTCTGTAAATTTCGCTCCAATCCTTTTCCTAATGCCACCGTACAAACAAGGTCTATACTCTCCTTGTGAGAAATATTTAACCATGAAAGTGTCACTTTTAAATTGACACATGCATTTCATGAGGTAAAAAAATCAAGGCGTACTTAAAGATTCTTCAAACAAACAAAAAAAAATTATTGTCCAAGAGATTTACTTCAGAAGGAGCAGGTGCCATGCCTTACCCATTGATCAGCTACAATCAGTCCTTGGCTATTGTCCCAAATTGTCTTCTGCACTTGTTCCAATTTAGCTTCTCCTGAATTTCATCATCATGCGACCCTAGCCATGATATTGCCTCACTTTCCACCACAAAAACTTTATCTAGATTTCTAAGTCATTCTTTCTCTAGCAGACCCAACCCTCTCCTGACTCCATCAGTGTCACTCCATCCTCGTACCGGGAACTTGCATAGTTCTTGGTGACCACTCTACTCTGATAACATACCATGCACCAAGCTACTGGGACACTGCCTTAATCTAGACATCAGCATGCTGATCTAGATAAATTAATTTCTGTTAATTTACTAAGCACAAGAACTCCTTCTAAGCCACAGGTGTGTTCTAATAGGTCCCTTCACTCTCACCTCCCTTGCCGAACCATTTTGAGACCGAGCGCATGGCACGTGAACGTACAAAGTCTCCTGAGATGATACTTACAAGCTCTATCTACACCTTCAGTTTCACTGGCTTGAACCAATTCATTTTTCCCCTCCCATTCATAAAAACTAATTACTATCTTACCAAGATTATTTCAGATGATCAAATTCATTGACAATTATAATCAAACATACTTCTTTACAGGTTTGTTTCCTTAGGTGTGTTTAACATGAAAAAAAGGAGAAAGAAGGAATTCTGGCCATCTTGTTTATCTGTGTAACCTCAATGCCTCAATGCATGTTATACATTTTTAGTATTGACTGGTTGAATATCTGATGCAATTTATTTCCGAAACTAGTTAATTTATTAAGTCCTTTGTTCTTATATTAATAAAAATGTATCTCTGCTGAGGTTACATTTTAAATTAGTTGGATCTGAACAAATGAAAAGGTATACAATAAAAAATGCTTTCAGTTTGGATTGTCTTTGGAGAAATGTGAACCTAGCATGTAAAAATTATTTACGATATTTAAAGTTCTAAATTTTAAAATTCCAATTAAAAAAATTAATATATTTGTAGCTACCCTGTGCAGAAAAGGGACTAGTAAGCATGGGTAGAAAATGGTAAGATCTGATTCATGTACCTAAAAGTGCTGTTGGTTGCTTTGGAAAATAGTAAATTTGTCATGACAGAGAGTGTCCATGCAAAATTAAGAAGCATCCTGTCAGGAATATTATAGAAACTATTCCCTGGAAATTGATAGGACGTTAAACTTGATAGGACGTTTATAACCCTTTTACCTATTGAGATTTTATGACTTCTTCCTTTAAAAGTAACTGCTTTCTAACATAGTCATATACAAATGCAAAGGAGAGCACTAATTTTTAGGATTTAGGGAAATATAAAAAGTTAAGAGTGTATGTTTATATCATTGTCAGCATTCTTCCCTTGCGAGAAGGGGATTCTTGAACAGCACAGCTGCTATTTTGCAACTCTCAGAGCATAAAAGCATAATGCAAATTCCTGGACCTTTACTATAGAAAGTTTGAAAAAATTGATTTCCAATTTATAACCACTTGCTCTTTGTAGCAAAGAAAAAAGATGACATTGTCAGAATTATAAAATTGTTGTTCCTAGCTTTTTAATGTGTTATGTTTAAGAGAAAAACAGCTGTTGGCTCAAGAAAAGGTCAGAAATTGGACACAGAAATGAGATATCTTGCATAAGTTTCCCTTTATTACCTGTTTTTAATTTAATTGGAAAAACTGCTTGAAAAGTGAAAATTACTTTAAAAATTCAAATTAAAAAAAAACATCAAACAATGGTTTCCTATCAAAGTATTTCCTGTTATCTTCTACTTTATATCCTATATGTCTAATTGCATGGATGCCTCAGATTCACTTTGAGGATTCTTTTTTTCAAATCATGAAGACTGTATGCATTCAAGTTAGATGAATCTTAGCCAGAAAGAGAACATGTGTTATGGGAACTGAGGAAGGGTGGTGCGGCTGAGACCCACCTAGTGTGAGGAGAGTGGCTAGTGTAGACATCAGAGAAGTAAGGGGGCAAGAATTGCAAGAGCTCTGGACACAAGGTTGTGGTCCATGGTGTTTGGGAGCAGATTATCTGTGGCTGATCATCTTGCAGAAAAGGCACATTCTTTCTAATCACATACATCTCATGAGAATGTAGAACTATTTTATCCTACCATCCTACTATTCATTCCTCTGACATGTTTTGTTCAATTCAAATCAAGCTGGCATTATTGCTACCCTATATTTTCTTGTATATTTATTTATGGTTTCTCTCCTCTAATTAAAATGCAAGCTGCTTAAGGACAAAATTCCTCTCTGTATTGATGATACTGTGTCCCCTGTACCTTTAGCAGTGCCTTGCACTTACTAGGCTCTCAATATATATGTGTATAGTAAATAAAAAAATGTTTCAAAATATTTCAAAATGAAATAAATTAATCTTTCAGGCTATTTTTGTGCATTTTGTTTTACCCAGAATTTTCAAATTTGGAGCATATATATTGGTTAAAGAATCTTCTTAACAGCACATTAAGAAAGATTTAGATAAATTCTATTACTATTGGTAAAATAACCCTATAAGATCTAATGTTTTTGAAGGAAATTCAAAGAAAACTATATTATATGTATGTATATATGCATATAAATGACTATATACACATATGAACATAGCTATATAACTACCTAGGTACACACAGGTATTCAGGTGTGTAGAACTCTTCTATTGATATATTTAGTTAGTCAATAACTATTCTATGTTTAGATTATTAATTTACTTTAAAAACTCTCACCAAAGGCTTTAGGCAATTAAGTAATAAGTTTATTTGACATAATAAATTATCCTTCATTACTTATTCTTCCTTCCTATATAGTAAGATTTCACAAGAATGAGGAATCCAGTTAGAAACTGGAAGTTTTACTGCTATTGTCTATATTACTAACACTTTCTGTCCCATATACTTTAAGATTAACATATGTAGCATATGTATTGAAATTATAAGTAGCATATGTATTGAAACATAATTTCATAAATGACAATACTGATGGAAAATTTGAAAACAATTAAAATCTTCAGCCTTATTAGAAAGTGCTTCACATTTGAACAAGCAAACCAAACGTGCAGGTTTTACTCCTACACTCTTGATAAACATGAAAAAACTCTCACTGCCCTTTAATGTTATTTTATATTAGAAAAACTATCATAACTACTATCATAACTATCTTTATATTTGAAGAACTATCATAATAAAGATAAGTTAAAATGTTATATTTATATGAATTTTCAAAACTCACAGGTAACTCTTAAGATTCTGATATAGACCCTACCTACCTTGGCCCAGGTTAGCAGTTACAGGAAGAATTTATATTAGTCTCTTCCTTTTGGTTGGGAATCATCAAATATAATGTCCTCATTGTTTCTCTTATCATGTATTCTAAAAATCTATTCCCTAACTTTTAGTGTATAGCACACAAATTCTCCACAGAGATTTGAATACAGTGCCTAGGATAACAACAGCTTCAAAAAATCATGATATTCTAAAGGGAGATATTTCCTTCACAAACAAAATTACTTTCACAATGCTAAATTTCATCAGAGTTTTTGGGAAACCAAAGTAACCCTGAAATATGAATATATTTTATTTTGCCAAATGGTTCAGTTGACAAATCAGCCAAATTAGAAGTTAGTCTTTCTAGAAATATTTATAGATGAATAACAAATTCAATGTAATACAGTATATGCACTCTAACAAAGCTAAGAAGAGAGGAATATCGCAGCAAGTAAGAACATTTAGTTCATTCTTGGACTTCCTGGAAGAGGAGAAATCCAGTTCAGAATGAAGGATAATCAGGATACAAGCCTTAAGGCATGGCTAAAATCTTAGTATATGGTGAGGAGAAATAATTTTTTTAAAAAGATAATTTATTGTCTCAAAATTTATATCAAAGCTTTAGACTCTCCCTCTACTTTAGATTTGGTCCTTCAAGTGTTAATATATTTTCCTCTATCATCTATTAATTATTAACAATTAAACATTTAAAAAAAACTTATCTATATCTTTACTGAAATCTCTTCATCTTATTCCCACATTTCCCTGATAGTCAAACAAATGAGGTTAAATTGAAAAAATGTTTTCCTGGAATGCCCATGCCAGTCCTAGTGATTACCATCCTGTTTTCTAAGAAATTCCTTTAAAGAATGAGTTTAGAATCCTCAGGGTCACTATCAAGCTTATGTGAAATAAGCTTCTATCCATTTTTCAAAAGAATCATAACTGCATTAGCTTGTTTACGCATCGATCGGCTCTCTTGTCTGTGGGCCAGCAAATTCAGCTGTAAATTTAATCCAAACATTTTAAAACATCATTCATGTGGCCTGCATTCATTTAGAATAGCCAAGACTTTTCTTCCCATCTCTTCTTCATCTTGGGCTTCATCTGTCTTGAGCTCTCATGCTGCTTACTATCACTATTTTTATTTTCTCTTAGAAAGATAATGAAAACAAAAGAATAACTTTTACTTCTTTGTATTGTTTCAGTTGAGTGCCATATAGACTTAAAGATAGAATGTGCTAAAAATTATATTGTTACTTGATTACTTGGCTGTAATTTGAGTTTATCTCCATCCTGAATGTAGACTTTCAAATTTAGGGGGCGAAGGTTGGCTTACATTTTCTCTAAGCATTTCAATCTGGATTCTAGCATTTCAAAAATAATAATAATAATGATAATATCAAGTAAGTCATTCTCTTCTCTGTCTCAATTTTACTAAATAATTAGGGTATCGCTCGGACAATTGTGCCCTCTCTGAATAGACTTTCTCCCCTTTTATTGAATACTTCTAGCTGTATATAGCCATTTTGTAATATAACCCACCTAATCTAAAAAAGAAAATCTCCCTTGATACCATCCTTCCCTCCAATTACTGTCCCAGTTTTCATATCCCTTTTCAAGCATTGGCTAAACTCTGTAATCTCACCTTCTCCCCAAGATATAATCTTGAGCCCACTCTAGTCAGTATTTTATTCCTACCTTCCTAATAAAATGACTTTTATCAAAATTAGCTGTGTTGCCCATATTGCCATATCCAATAGTCAATTCTCAGACCTCCCTGTACTTGACTTATCAGCAGCCCTTGATGGGTTGATCATTCCTTCATTCTTGAAACCCTTTCTTCACTTGGTTTCCAGGACACCATTCTCTCTTCTTCTCCCAGAACCTCAATAGCAGTTTCTTAGTCTCTTTATTGCTTTTCCTTTTCATCTAATCTTTTCAATCTCAAAACATTACATGGTACCTTCTGACCTTTTTCCTTTGCTATACTCATTCCTCATGATCTCATTCAGACCCATGCCTTTAAATACCATCTATATGCTGATGGCTCCAAAATTTATATCTTTAGCTCAGACCTTTTGCCTGATCTGCCCTCATCTCCGGACTCACATCTTCCCATGGGATAGCTAATAGGCATCTTGAAATTCACATGTTCAAAAACCGACCACTTAATTGCCCAATTCCACAGCTGCTCCTTCTATCATCTTATTAATCTCAGTCCCATTCCATTCACTTTCTTCTCAGAGTCAACTAAAATGATGAGTTTGTAGTGTTTCATTTTAGTTTATATAGTTATAAATAATATATAGAAATATAGATCTGGATATATTCCTATTTGTGTGAGACCATGAGTAACCTTTAACACACTTTTGGGCTAATCCTACGTAAATAACATCATACTATTAATATCTTTTTCCAACTTTTATTATGTTTTTCAGACTTATCTAAATGGGTTCATATAGATATATTTATTCATTTGAGGTGCTGTATGGAATTAGATTATACAACTACACTCTATTTTATTTATTCATTCTTCCATTGCAGCATTCAGTTAGTTCCAAAATATTTGCTATTATAAGCCATGTTGCAGTAAAATGCTTTTATTTTATCTATACACTAGACCTTTGAATGCATTATTTTATGTGATTCTCACACAAAAAAACCTTGCATAGTATTACCCTTTTTTCACCATAAAAGAAACTGAATCTTATAGAGATGAAGTAATTTTCCTAAAGTTGCATAGTAAGGACACAGCTAGAATGTGAAATCACATTTTATGCCATTTCATCACTTAGGGTTTTTTCCTACTGCATACCTTACCTGGTTCTATATCCCATGAAGTCCTCATAGGAATAATGCTGATAGTAACAGAGAACAATGAGAGAGGCCCATTACCAGTCCTAATCCTTGCTTCAATGAGAATTCTAGAAAATCACGAGTGGACAATGAGAGTATGAGAATATGGAAGAAATATGAGTATAGTGGTGGCAGCCCATTTAGAAAACTCCTATTTAAGTCCTTGTTATCAACAGGTGTTCCAATCCTAGAGATGCTGGCAAGAATTTCATAGGAATTGGTGACTAAACTGTGTAATAAAAAAGAAGTCAAAGTCAAATAGAAAGTCTTAGTTTGTGTGTTTGAGAGCCAGGAAAAAGTAGTGACATTAACCAAACTGAGAAATTTGGAAAGAAGCCTCCAGGATGTAACAAGGTATAGGGTGGAGGGAATATAAGGGCTTGATGACACTCCTGTTGAGATAAACATTTGTTTTACTTACCAAAGACTTTGAGCCGAGAATTTCTACTTGCTTTCTAAATAAAGATTGAGAAACAAAAAAACAAGGCCAAAAAATAAAAAGGAAGAAAACTTGTTGGCTCCTTATAGACCCAGATCTAGAATTGTAATAATTACCTTCTCTTCTTTCCTTTGCCTCCACGCACATGCCATTTAGCTCCAAACCAGAGATTCAAATGTCAGTAATCATTGAAGGCAATGATTAGTATCAGCTGAAGGAGTAATATAAGGCATATCAAGCTAAGAGATTAAACAAACAAAAACTCAGTATGAATTTGTCTCTACTCATCTGCTGTGGCCCTCAGTACTGCTTCTAGTAATCGTATTCCTGCCTTGTTTTCCTACAGGGTTTATTCTTAATATTATAATTGGGGCCAATCCCATGCCAGAACCTGTGCTTTGGTTCCACACTCAATATTTCAGTTTCCCTTGGCTTAGGGTTCTTACATTTTCTATCTTATCATTTTTGGTTTTGGAAATCCGACACAGAAACTAATTCTCTACGGTCAAGTGTTCCCCAATACGTGTACACATTTGTTTTTCAGAATCCACTAATGCCTATTGCTTACAGGCCTTCACTTGCTACATACCACCTGCAAGAAATTCTTGCCACCTGTCTGCTTTGGCATCCTGACTACTGCCTAGCTTTCTGTGCATCATATTCCTCATACTTACAAATTTTTTGAATTTAGAATCCTATGATTTTCCATTTGGTTTAGAACATGAATTAACGAGCATCCATTAAGTCAAAGGAGAAAAGTAATGGAATAGAGGAAGAAGCTCTGATCTCCCTCTAGAGAATCAGGAGGAAAACTAACACAGGAGAAAGGAAAAATTCCAAAACAGAGAGGGAAAAATCAAATGGCAACTATGAGGACTGTGTAAAGACCACTGAAGTTGACAGGAAATATAAATATTCAGTCTAATAGACCAATAAAGTCCAAAGATTTGGATAATTTTGTTCTGACAAACATTTCTTGGATTTCAAAATATGAATAAACTCAATCCAATGATACCAGATCCTGAACTTATCAAAATCTTGTATGAATAAGTGTTTTCATATGTAAATTGGCCATAAAGAATTGCAAAGAACAACTTGAAATATAATTTCAGATGTATCCACATTTGCCAAACAGTTGTGTTTCTGAATTGATTCTTATAAGCCTTTTGTTGTTTCAATTATAAAAACCCAATTATAGGAACCCACAGAAGAAGCATTATGCCTTTAAAGAAAAGCTAGAAAAGTAATCTTTTTTTTAAGGATTATACATGTTAAAAAACACACACAAAAACAGAAACATAGATGCTTTGCAAAATAAAGTGAGAAAATGATTAGTGGAAATGGCTAAATTCAAAAAAAGTATAAGAAATAGAACACTACAAAGAAATATGCACAGACTTTGGAAGTATATACAGTAATTGGAACCATCTGCTAACAAGTACAGGTACTACAAGACCTGTTTCAAAGACTAAATTAGACTCATTTGTTATTAGCAGTATATATTTGCATTCAATTAATGTCCTAAAATCCTTTAAAAGTATGCTCTCTTAAGTGGGTTAAACATGTTCATTGTTATCTTGTTTATACTAATAATTGGCTGAGCAAATCTTTTCTTCATATCTAGTACAAAGGTAAACTTTATCAAGCCCAAGCTGAATTATCATAAATTCCATATTAGCAGAAACAAAATTAATGAGGTTTGATTGTACCAAGAAAATTGTTTTTGCCATTTGTTTAATTTCACCTGCTTGTATAATAACAAAAAATTCAAATGATGGAAGGGGTAGATAATTCAGTATTTGCAAAAATATCCATAGAAGCAAGGCAAACTTTCAGAAACTCTAATTTAGTGCTATATTTATTTGTTTAGGTTCAGTGTATAATATGATGTTAAGTGTATTACTGTACCATGCTATTATGGAACAGATGTTAAATGCAATGTAAAAATGTCAGGGGTAAATGATTGATGATCCTCTTTGCCATTTCAAAGTAAACCATGATTATTTATATGCTCTGGACATTGCTTGAAAGCATCATATTAAATCTAAACAATTGATCCATTTTCAAGGGTTTTTGTATAATGTATTATTTATGTGCTTTTTATTCTTTTGTGAAAATGCTCCAGTATAAGGAAGTATTTAGAGTCTCAAGGGCTCCACCCAGTCCATATGGTAGATTTGTTCTCTGTGTAATACTTACCTTTTCCCTCTAGGCCCATATGGCAAGTCCATAGGCTGCCCAGGCCCCTCTGGCCTCCACAGAGGCCATATGGCAAGTTCAGTGAGCACTCATTTACCTTGTATTAATATTTTATCTTCCTCAGACAGAAAAAAAGATCAGATTAAGTAAAGTCAGCCCTTGAAAATGGTTTAGCCATATAATCAATACTGAGTGTCAATGTGGTATGAGATATGGGTTCTGTTATTTCATTTATATTAAAAATAGCAAATCCATTTGAATAATTTATCAAATAATTGCATAAGCCCTTTTGATTGCTTGATATACATTGACAGAGTAATGTTTAATTATGCTAATCAACTAGGCAATATTAACACATAATAGTATAAACTTATAAAGTTTAGAACTGGTTTAAACATATAGGCTTTTATATATCCAGAGATAAGACTGAATCTAAATTATAATCTATATTACCATAGTAATTGCTCTAAAATTAATTCATTGTTATAACATTTGCAACTATAAGCTAAACTTTGCTGTCAACTTAAAGTGATTAAGAAACCCTCAGCACTCTATTTACAGTTAGAATTTATATCAAAAATATGGAATACATTAAAATACTACATTTCTTCATCTTCTACTGCCACTACAAATTCATATAAAGTTACCAAACAAATGAACGTCATGGGGTGATTTATCTTACTGTAAATTCATTCAGTTGATAAAATTACTAGTTTTATAACTTCATTAAATTTCGAGCTATAGATATTATCTCTATGTTTCCTCTTTAACACTGATAGAATTGATATATATATATATATGTGTGCCTGATAACATATTTCATAATCAAATTACTGTTCCAAGCACTTAACAAGTCTTCCAGAATATGCCACAAAAACACGCATATCCTTTATGCTAGTCACAGTGATATGTGTATATTTTTCATCTCCTTCAATAATAAAGTACTTATCTCATTTTTTAAAACATCTTCACTGTTAATAACCTGAGCTCAGTTATTCAAAATGAACAAAAACAACAACGTAGCCCACCACACTTATGGCAATTTACTTTTGTTAGACCTTAGAATTTTTGCCAGCTTATGGATAAAATCTGATGTGAGAATGTTTAAAAATGGGAGTTTGTGCTTTGCTGCTTGGTCCTTTCTTTAATACAACTACAGTATTTTCTTCTGGGCCAGATTTTTTGATCAGTCAACCTTCTTTCCGCAAAACAATTATCAACAGTTGGGTCTTTTTTATTCTATTTCACACAATATACATATCCTATTAGCATGTTTTGCCCATATTTCCTCTGAGCCCCCCTATCTGTAATCATACTTGTTATGATCTCTATCCAGAATACATTTGCCAGGCCAATGTAAATTCCGAGGTCATATCACACAGGTGATATGAAATAGATTGTGAAGTCATTTGAAATTTTAAAATGATAATATTGAAATAAAAGTGTTAATGTGTTTAGGTTTGTCATATGTAAGTTCAAGTAAAGTCATAATTAAAGTATAAAGACAACATCAGGATCTCTGACAAGAGCTTATTTTAAGCTTGTATATATAGAAACATATTTTAATGAAAATATAAAAGTTTAATTTTATGCATTGAATATTTCCACGGAGTCAGCACTTTGCTGTTTTGTGATAACATGTTAAAATTAATGGGATGTCTTAACTAAGTTCTTTCTGCATATATACATATAAAAAAGGGAAAGCTCTGAACCTGACTTCATAAATAACATTCACTGTGATTTTGTTAAAGTTTAGATGTGTGGATTTTGTATTTGAAATCCTCGTAAGGTTACAGGGTGCAACCCTCCAACAATATCTCTGAGTCTTCGGGGACAAAATCCCATTATGCGGAGTTCAGTGAAGGGGGTAAACACCACTATAAAGAAATACAAATTGCACATATTTCCCATTTAGCTAGTGTCACCAAAGTTCACCATTTAGAATTCTAACCAGTTAGGACTTATTCTTGGAGGTCAAGTACCTTGTGAACCTTGTCATCTCATTGATGACATCATATCCCATCCATCAGTTTTTTTCAGGAGCACACTTGCCATCTGCCCAGCACACGTTGTTATAACTTATTAGACAAATTCACAGGGTAACAATCTGTACAATGACATTGTTATTTTAATGCTGGCACATACTGAGATAACAACCACTGTTTCTCTGCCAGAGCACAATGATTGTGCCCTCCAACTTTAAAAGTTAGGAGGCTATTTATACTTCTAAAGTCTTATGGAAACTATAAGCATATGGGCAGAAGCATTTTTCTCCATTGTAAGTTCACAAACAAAACTCTCCTCACAAGGATACCATTCCAATGAACAATTCCCACTTAGGGTTTGGGCTGTGAATTCCTTTTTTTTTTTTTCACAA
The DNA here is from genome assembly GCF_951394435.1 of Stenella coeruleoalba. Taxonomy (NCBI): domain Eukaryota; kingdom Metazoa; phylum Chordata; class Mammalia; order Artiodactyla; family Delphinidae; genus Stenella; species Stenella coeruleoalba. Next base: position 44,743,189 of record NC_137164.1, read on the forward strand.
GGGAATCGGATATATAAGAAGGATACTCTAGTACTCCACAGAAACTTAAAAACAGTAACATTCATTATCACCAAGCAATAAAACCCAATACCTCCTTTCCACTTGCTAAAATAATATAATTAAAATAATTTCACAACTTGTTCCAGATGACTACAATGTTTCTTATTTTTTTCTAAAGGCATTTAATTAGCAGAAAGAGGGTCTCAAACGATTAGCTGTCACTGCATACCTGCAACTCAGATAGGTTCTTTGGAAAACCAAGGACAGTGTCCAAGTTCACATACCTGTATTTTAGCAGCTTTTTGTTTGCTGCATAGAATTACCGGGCATGTTTAACCTAACAGCTATCAAAGGCTTTATGACTTGGTGAATTCCAGCACAACAGTTTCTCCATTCATTAGCTTTAAAAATTATATATTTTTAGAGAAGAAGAAGATGGTATTTATTTTGCATTACATGTAATTCATCCTCTGTTTCTTCTTTCAGCTTGTCATTTATTCCAGCTTACACTGTGATCAACATTGTACGAAAATAAAGTCAAGTACAACAGCCGCTCCCTGCCCATCAAAACACACAGACGTCTGCCAAGCACTTGTAACAGCTGGTGTTACATTAATTAGTTTAAACTATTTATTTCATCCATCTCCAGAGCAGATTGAGCAAAAACATTAGAGATTATTCTAGCATCTGTAAGTGCCCTGCAAACATTAAGCAAGGAAAGTTAGAATATTCATCAGTATCATACATACATATACACATAACTATATATTTATATGTATATGATTTAAGAGTCTGAACAGTCATTATAAATAAGTGAGTAAACTCCATTATATACTTAGTGAGATGTTTTATTAAGTGTCTTTACAAACATAAGTTTTAAACTTCTATTCATCTTTTGTGTCCACAAAGTTTCTCTCTTTAAAAATTATCACTAGAAAGCTGTAATAATTCCCAGTAACATGGGCCATTAAAAAATATATGACAGGGACTGGGTGACTCCGTGGATTAGTCACAGATTTTATGGCCACTGTTGGAATGCTGCCCTAATTACAGTGATCAAAACACTGTTATCAAATGGTTGTAAAAACTCAATTAAAATTACTTCTATGGCCTTCACTAGGTTCTTCGCAAACTACATCCCATAACATGAATCTACATATTATTGACAAAATTAACTCAACTGCCACTTTTTGGCTTAAGAGAATTTAGAAGTTAACTATCTAACTGACTCTTCAAGTAATGGTTGTCAACAGGGGCTTGATTATAAATGTGCGTCCATTAAACCCCTGTCAGTCTATGTTTTTTGTAGGACTTGTAGATTTTCAAGACTACGTTATCTTCTGCCATGCCTTTTTAGAAATCAAATACATATGTATTAAATTAACATTGGATGTAGCTGTTTATGAAAACCAAAAACCTTCTGAAATATCTGAAGACTAATTTACAGAAGTAGTGAGAGAGAACAATTAGGATTTTTGAATTTTTGTTCAATATCAAAATAGCACTATGTAAATTCCCTCAAGGTTGATGATTCCCAGAGCAATCTGTTTTACTCCACCAAAAGCAATGACATGAGTAGAAGCTGACACATGACTTAATCAACTAAAGACAAACAAAAAGGTCTACATGATAGATAGCAAACAAACATTCAGGAAATAAATAATCTAATCTTCAGCAAAGGAAAGTAATAAAGAGTAGAGGGCATTAGGGAAAACAATATTGTGTACCTTGGCAAAAGTTTCCTGCATAAACACAGCCAAAAGTCCTGAAGCACTACTCGTTATTCCTAGAGTTAAAAGCTTTTGCTGTTTTAACCTTACTCACAGGTCAAAAATCAATCTCTATAAAGCAAATTAATTTTACTCCTTGGCATTCTATTTTCCTATACAAAGTGCAAAATAAAAAAGAAGAAAGAAAACAACAAAAGTAAAAATTCAATGTAATATAATTCTATTTAAATTTATCTCAGATAGAAATAATGCAGATATTGCATTTTGAGACTAAATAAGCTATTATAAGGTATATCCTTATAATAACACTGCCTATCTTCTATGTTAGACTCTGCCTTATGTCTAAGGGGATTTGGCTTGGCTACCTACCTTGATTTATGGACCATTTAATCATTAAGTTGAACTGTTATGGACTGGGCTGAATTGTGTCACCTTAAAATTCATTTGTTGAAGCCCTAATCCTCAATGTGACTGTATTTGGAGATAGGGTCTTTAAGGGGGTAATCAAGGTTAAATGAGGTCACAAAGGTGGGGCCCTAATCCAACAACACTAGTGTCCTTATTAGAAGAGGAAGAAATACCAGCTATGCTAGCTCACAAAGGAAAGGCCATGTGAAGACACGGTGTGAAGGCAGAGTCTGCAAGCCAAGGAGAGAAACCTTAGGAAAAACTAAAAGTGCCACACCTTGATTTTGCACTTCTGGGCCCCCAGAACTGTGAAAAAATAAATTTCTGTTGTTTAAGCCATGCAGTCTGTGGTATTTTGTTCAGGCAGCCCTACAAAACTAATACAGAGACTCAGAGTACAGATACTGAAAACCATCATATACTGAGGTACTCATATCTCAAACTTCTTGAATTGTGCAATAGCACAGTGTTTTCTAACTTATGATCATTTAAAATAGTATTTCAGGTCTTCCCTGGTGGCGCAGTGGTTGAGAGTCCGCCTGCCGATGCAGGGGACACGGGTTCGCGCCCCAGTCCAGGAAGATCTCACATGCCGCAGAGCGGCTAGGCCCGTGAGCCATGGCCACTGAGCCTGTGCATCTGGAGCCTGTGCTCCGCAACGGGAGTAGGCCACAACAGTGAGAGGCCCACATACCGCAAAAAATAAAATAAAATAAAAATAAAAATATATATATAGTATTTCATTTGTTCCTTACAGCAAGCCTGTTAAATATGAGATTATTTCCCCTGCTTTCAACATGAGAAGTCTGGGCTTGAAGTGCTAACTGGCTTGCACCAAAGCAGAACACTGTTAGGTTGTGATGCTATCTTGTACCTGGACTTCTAAGTTCCAAGTTATCCACACTCTGGCCTTGTCCATGTGTCTTTGGACTTCTTGTGAAAACAATCAATTCCAATTTTTAGAACCTTTTACATCTCTGGGAGATGAAAGACTGACAAAGGTGACTGGAATAAAATATTTTAAGGAAAAAGTTCAGGAGAGACAAAATCATGTTTCATGTCAGAGGTGGGCAAACTATGGCTATAGGCCAAATCCAGCCCACCACCTGTTTTTTGTGTAGCCTGCAAGCAGAGAATGGCTTTTGAATTTTGAAATGATTGAAAAAATAAAATAAGAGTGAATAATATTTTGTGGCACCTGAAAATTATATGAAATTCAAATTTCAGTGTCCATAAAGTTTTACTGAAACAAAGCCACAATCGTTCATTTATTTGTAATCTATGGCTGCGTTCACACTACAACAGCAGAGTTGAGTGGTGTGACAGAGACCATATGGCCCACAAATTCTAAAATATTTACTATCTGGGCCTTTACAGAGAAAGTTTGCTGACTCATGTTTTATACAATAGGATTAGTACCATCCTTTATTATAATTGTTTCAAATAGTCTAGCTCTGGTTTTTCCAGAGATCCTATTTAACTCATAACAAATTTATAGGGTATCACTAATGAGCTGATAGTATTCTTTCAATTAGCTCTAATCTATATTTATGATGTTATTCTATGGGAGAAAAAGATGGTTCAACTTTCAAACAATGCACAAGTGAATTTTTGTAACATACCTGTTGATCAATTCGTGGCTACCTGTTTTAGGGATGATTGATGATGATGAAAGTTGATAGGAATGATAGTTACCCATGTCTATACATTATTCAATTATTCTTACATCTTCTCCCCAAAGCAGGTACTTATTATTCCTGTTTTTCACATTTGGAAAATGAGGATTAATGTAGCTAAGTAACCACCACAATTTAATAGCATCTTCACTATTAAATGGAGTAGGAAGTGGAATCTAAATTGTCCTGAATTGAGAGCTTATGCTTTCAACCATTATGCTCCACTGTCTACAGTAATTTCACTTAGGTAATATTACTTCTATTCATATTTTAATACTTTTATTAACAAACTGTTTTAAAATAAGTACAAAACAAAGAATTTTAAAGTTTTCATTAAAGAAATGCCAATTATATTCACAACTGATAAAAGGAAGACTTCTGAGGACTTTGTAACACTTTACCACTAAAGTTTCAGCGAATCTATTGTTCAAATGTTTGGGTCCTAATCAACGTAGCATACACATATGGGCAGGATTAAACATTTGAACAGAAATTGATATACACCTAATCAAGAAAATTTATCTGGCCACTACATCACCATTACTTTTTTTTTTTAATATTTACATGTAAGAAAAAGATTTTAGCAATAAACTGAAATAAGGCTAAATGTAGCATATGGCAGTTCAGAGAGCAAAAGGCACTAGAAGAGGTCAAATTTGGGTTTCTTCCTGATAATGTCATTCTTAAGCTCTGAGTCTTAGAAAATCTATTAATCATCTCTAAACCTCAATTTCCTCACCATTAGAATGGTGATAAAATGATACCAACTTCAGAAAATTATTGTAAGGATTAAGTGCAAGAATGCCATGCTCTCGTCACCACATCACAACCTATAGTATGTATATACATACATACTATATTCCCCACGTGTAAAACATTCATGCACTTGAGTTATGGCACTTCTAACCTCTAGGCTCTTTTGGATTCAATTCCCAGACCTGTGGGCTACCTACTGGTCACAGGGCCTTGAGCTCTGCCTTGTTATCTTCATCTGTAAAATGGGGGTAATAACAGTAATGTGACTGTCTAAAACATTGCTATGAGGCTGTTATTATATCTGTAGTATTTAGAATAGCACTTGGCATATAGTGTGTGCTGTGTAAAAGTTTGCTGTGGTTAGTAAGTCTTTTGTAAACAAATAGAGGGCAGGGATGATATTTTTCTTTCAGTTTCTTCTATAATAGGTTGTGACTTTCCCATATTAAATATATAGATATGAATATGAATATATAGATTAGATGATATAGATATGGACTTATTATAGCTCTAAATCTCCTTACTATTCAATACAATCCAACGAGAATTAAAAATATTGAACCTATTTTAAAACACATTTTAAAGCCACTTCTTGAAAAAGAAGTGTAAGGAAAAAAAGAAGCTCTCTTCTAAGCAGACACACAACATTTGTTGACATTATGAAGCCATAATCCATCATTTTCATTTCTTCATGGTTGACTCCTCATGTCTTTTCTTCACCCAGAAAGTTAAGTGATCATCTGAAGCCAAAGTATCAAATAAAAATGCCAAATCACATATGAAGCCAGCTTCTTCTATATTTAAACTCACAGTCCTTCTCAAATGGCTGACAGAGCAAGGGCGTCACAGTGACGCTGTAGCTTAGCTTATTAGCCACCATACTGTCCTTACTAATAATAATGAAATCCACTTAAAACTTAAAAAAATGAATACTAATACTTTGATTTCATGAGAGCTTGAAGTTCACATTTTCTCCTTCCAAAAGTCATTGTTTTGCAGGTATTTATAGCACAATAGAATTTGTCATGTGACATTTCCAGGAAACCGCAAACTACTACAGTATAACAACCAAATCCAAATTGTTCTACTGTGTGGAAGAATTTGAATTGTTTTAAATAACTAATGGGGCATAAAACATATTGACTAAAGAATTTTAGTAAGTATATACAGTATTCATAAGCAGGGTATCTTTGTTTCATAGGCAAGACTTTCTCTGCAAAGTACATGGGAACAAAAATACCTTGGGAGACATCTGGGGTCCTTTTCCAAGATTCTCAGAAGTACCTGGAGAGCAGGGGCAAGGCTTGTGGATTGTAATTCAAAAAAGTGCTACAGCCCATCTCACTGCTTGCCCTTGTCCCCAGCACTGTTAAGAATCACTTTCTATTTTGATGAGAGCATTACTTTAGCCCCCAAATAATCCATCATATTGCTTTTAAAAGTCAAGCTCCAATGAAAACATACTGATTTCTTACAACTTACCAAATGTACTTCTTTAGCTTATTAAATGAATTTCACTGTAATCTCTTTTTCATGGCACAATACCATTAAGATTAATAATAAACCTATTTTTGTTATTCCCCCATGATATAACTTACTCGGGTTTGGTGTTTAACCCTTTTGACATGCTTATAGATGCAGAGTTTGTTCCAAAGGCTGCATGTTGCAGGAACTTCCTTCTTGTAAAACTATACTATTTCACTTTCTGATGAAATCATTTTCTGACCTGGCATTCTTTTTTTCTCTTCTACCAAAAAGTTAGTTATTAAACTTTGCTACAAAACCCTTTGTTCTTATTGAAGTCACTTTGCTTGTCTCTCCTACTGAAAGGACACCAAATCCTAAAAGCTGGCAAGAATGCATATGTTTATTTCACCATTGCTCTGCAATTACTGAATTCCACTTAATTATAGCAACAGATGCTCGAGTGTAGGAACCAGAAAAATCAAACGCCTCATTTCCAGGTTATTTTTTTCCATTGCTTCTGCCAACAGCAGATGTGTGAGCCCCTTGTGCTCTGGCGTAAATACTTATCAAATCCTAACAGGTCACCTATGTCACAAACAACATTTCAGATGCAACTGTTTCACCTGATAATAGGCTCTGAAAATAAAACTGTGAGCTGTAAATACAATGTATTCAGAATGAAATGCCATAATGTGAAATTGCTTTTTCTCCAGCTACAACTGAAGTCCTTGACAGTTTTTGGCAGTGATAAATCACCCTCCCATTAATTGTCTTCTCTCTCATTGTGAGGTGAGCTGCTAAAAGGGGCAGTCAACAAAAATGACTTAAAGGACAAATTTTGGCAAAAAGACAATGAAGAAATCTGTCATTGCTCAGCCTCCAGTAAACTGTCGTAAAACAATCAAAATAGATGTAGCTGGAGTGTTTATGTCTTTGTTAGGAAGATTATAGAATGATAAGTTTACTCTTAAAGAGAGTCAGGATCCAGAGAAACTTAAATTGTGGATCCCTGACACCCTATTCCAAGTGATTTTTCTCCTATAAGACACATTACTGTCTCTTAGATTTGAACATTTTTCTCGTCTCTTCAGATTCACACTCTGACCCAGAATAAATGAAAAGTTCCCCAACGTGTGATCACAAGTTATAAAATCTTGTTAACGTAATTCTGAATTTAGTGTAAATTTAATTTTTATAAATTAACTTCAGAAATTCTCGGAAAACATATTTTGCCATAAAACAGGAAAAAGAACTCATACTATTCTACATCCAAAAGTGTGTTTGCCACCAGTAGACAATTTAATATTACCAGATGCAGTATGAGAAAATTATATGTTACTACAGTGCCTGTCAAATGCACCATTTACATTTTAGTTTATATTCAGCAGTAGTAAGTAAAGATGTATAAAAAACGGACCTATTGCTGTTCCAGAATTAAAAATGTTCATATTATATTTACTTCATGGAATTAATGTATTGCTTAAATTGCTGAATCCCAAGTCTAACTGAACAAGATCCCTAAATCTAAACTGCCATTTCCTGGAATGCACACAGTCACCCCTCTTCAAATATCAATATATATTTGAAAGTGATACAGAGGTAGAATATTAGGGTCACCAATTAACGCACAGGTAGAAAAATTCAAATAAAGCAAAAACTGTAAAAGGAATAGTATGCTTTCAGGAATCCTTATGGAATCCCATCTAACGTTCTGAAGCATGATTGGGATATTATCATGTCAATTTTTTTCCAGAGGAATTTGAAATAACTTTAAAAATAATTAAGGGGTATTTCGATTAATACAGGAAATTACTGAGAGTAACTCTATAAGGAACATTTCAATTTATCAAAAAAACATCCCTAGTAATAGATAGATGTCTCTGGTTTACATTAAATGGGGGGAGATAAAGAAATGGTATGTTAGTGCGTCAACAGTGTAATTCAATAAAATGACTAAGTTAAATAAGGAAAACTTAAAATTACACCAAGTCCCATATTGTAGCACAAACGTAATGTTATCTGAATATTAATAAATATAGTTTATAGACTATGACATTAAAATATCTTTTGAATGACAGAAATAAAAATCAAGGGATTGATTTTTTTTTTTTTCTTTTTTGGTGATGCGCCAGTTTGAGAGCTTACTGAGAGCATATGGAGATAACATATTTGCAAGTCCATCTCTGGAGGATTGCAAAAGGCCCTTAGCTTGTGAAAAACAGCAATGTTATTTTTTTTTTAATGTTCCCTATATTTAGAGATTAAATCGCTCACTGCACAAACCCATTTGGAACAGGCGCGAAGGTGAAAAGGATAATCAGTACAGTCACTGGTCCGTGTTTCCTAAACGCTTTTGAAAACATTACTGTGCGTAGGCATAAAATTAGCGGCAGGACCTTAAAAAGGCTGGCATTTAGCATGACTTTTTGGAAAGTGACACCCTCATTTTTTTCTTGTAGGATATCATTAAATTTCAATCGCCCTATGGCAGTGCCTTTCCATTAATAACCAATTCACTGTGTCACTTTGGCTCTCCTTTGAAATAATGAGCCTTTGCTTCGCTTTAATAAATTTAAACATATTCTCAAGGCCAGGGAAGATAGGAAACCGCAGATGGGCTGAGAAAAACACGATTCATAAATCCTTAACTGCCTGAGATCGTTGAGAGCAAAACAAAGTAACACTCGTAAAATATTAAACAATCCCAGCTGTATGAGGGAAGCTTCATTAACAAAAATGGACTATTTACTGCCTTGCTCAGAGCCTGTGGGTGGAGGGAGTCAAAGAAATCTTAAAAAAAAAAAATTCACTGCCATTTCTTGTGATTCTTTAACCAACTAACGGAACAATGAAAATATTATCTGGAAAGTCCAGTTATTGTCCAGAATTAATAAATATTATTTCAAATCCTATAAATTATTTTTCCCACTGACACACTTTATTTAAAAAGTAACAAATGAATTTTGTTACTAGAATTTTGTTACTAGATTTTTTTCTTGGAAGTATTTCCATAAACATGACAAAGTTATTAAACAATTTGTTTTGTTTATCAAAACAAAATGATGCTAATAAGCATTGTGAACATCCTTATAACACTGGTTTCTGAAGTATATGTCAGACTAGAACCAATTTGTTACTTTCTTTTGCTTTTGTATCTGTATTTTATTATCCACTGAATTGTCCCTTAATACATAAGAAATTTTTCTAACATTGAGTTTATCAAAAAGTTTAATATTGGTGGAATATTTGGAACCATACTTAAAGGCTAGACATTCAATGCAAATAATCCTAGCATAGTCGATGGAAATTATGACATATCATCATCAAGGGCAAAATTTTAAATGCCCTGCTTCAAAATCAAGTCCAGCTTGCTGGTGGTATACAAGTTTGAACAACCAAGAGATCAATGTCAGTCTGTTAAATGCTAAGGACTTAGAAGCTCTAACCTTAAAGACAAGCTGACAATTTAGTGGACAGAATGTCAATACTTCTAAACATTTCAAGGACAAAAATATTGCTTTATACTATCTGTGTAACAGTTATTGCAAAAAAAAAATTTAGATTTTTCTTCTGCATTCTGTCAGCACTTTTCCTTTTATTTTACAGAGATACATAATTAAGGAGTTCAATATTGAATAATGCAGAGGCTGACCCTTTTAACAATACATAGCTAGTCTTTTGATATTACATGCTAAAACATAAGAAAAATGAAAATACATTCATCCTTTTTCAATCACTAAATAGTTTACTGAGTCTTTATGTGGATAAAATTTCATAGTGTGTGAAAAAGCATTTGAATAAATATGTGAGATCTTTCTGTCATCATTAGCAATTCCTTTTTCTTATCATATTATAATGGAAGCAAATAACTATTGACATATTTCCCAAAAGACAACCTAAGTTGAAAAGCAATATCATATTCAGTTTAAGATCACAAATATTGACTCTAGATTCTTTCTGCAACTTTGTTTCTTAATCAGCAAAATGGGAAAAATAATATTACCTATCTCCAAAAGTCATCTTAGGACTAAGCAAATTAGTACACGTCAACTTCAACTACTGCTTAGTACATAATAGGCAGCATATACAGGTTAGATTATGACTTAGTTTTAAATGCAATAGTTGTGAAGGAAGTATTGTTCTACCATGATGGTAAAAATATGTATGACTATTGCAAAGAATACTTACAATGAACATTTACCGTTATGTAAGAACAGGGTGTCCTGTACTGAATACTAGTATTACAAAGCTATTTGTTGTCAATTCTTGTCATACATTTAAGACTTCCTTTGAATCAAAATCCTGTCTTCTCAGTGAAGTCTTCTGGGGCTTGCTATTACTCTCAGGTTTAGAATCTGCCTAAGGCTCAATTCTTCCACGGAAAGCTTAAACTTTGACTATTATATTCATCTGGTATTAGATCTGTTATTAACATCTTTGAAATATCTTCATCAGATATTTAAAACACTCCCTTTTATTCATCCTTCTGAACAGTAACTAGCATTTTAATAATTATAAGTAGGTACTTATATTTAACACTTACTTTTTTTGAGAATGTGAATTGCCTTCCACTACTTTTAAAAAGAGGTTAAAAGTTGATAAAAGTAGTAATGTGTGTATATTTGCGATACACATAACTGATAAAATAAGTTTTCATTTTTTAAATATAAGTTAAAGTAAGTATCTTATAGTTATAAATTACTGAAACCAAATCACTTCCTTTTTTTGTTTTGTAACTTCAGAGCACCTTGAAAAGTCACAGATTATATCTCTAAGAATTGAGGTAGAAAAGTTTAAAGAACTTTGATAACTTAGATGTCATGAGAATGCCATAGTAAATCAGAGGTGAAATAGCATTCTATTTGAGTCTAAATGACTAGTCCCTGAAAAGTTGATATTTTCTTCCCTAACAGTCCTTCATCACTGAATATGGGAAACAATTACAATGAGAGGCATGTGAGCACAGTCTTTGCCACTGGGCTTTCATAAATCTTGCCAGTTCCCAGTGAACAACACCAAATATGCAGCTGAGGAACATTTGGTCTGGCTTACATTAACATATCACAGCAGTCAGAAGTCATTAAGTTTTGCCAATGATTTGAAACAATTTTTTCCATTTCCAAAGTGATTTCTTTTTTGGGAGGAAGAAGGTAGTAAAAACTAAAACAAATGACATGAGAATGGAAGTTACTAACAAAAAAAAATGATAAAGGTCTTTGAACTGCCTTTGGTAAATTTGTTAAGGCTTTTTAAAAGAATCCCTTCACTCTTACACATATCATCAAATAATTCAAGATGGTGCATACCAATTTCATGGCAAACAATGATTCAAGTATAAAAATGCAAATATCATTTACCATGAATTCTTTGTGAATTTAAACATTATAAATTGTAAAGCTGATCAACAAAATTTCATGGTAAAGAAGAGCCCAAACAGTGAGAGGTCTGTGTACGGCAAAAAAAAAAAAAAAAAGAATAGCCCAATATTTTCAGTTAAAATTTTCAAGGAGATTAAGCACAGAAATAAAGATATTCTGGTTTGTTTTCCAAAGCTCAGCAATGATACACAGTTCATACAGACATAAGAACATGAACAAATTGTTTAGAGCAATTCAGTGATTATACCAGAGTATTTGAAGTGATGGATACAGATGATGAGACTGTAATTTAGAATTCAAATTAATACATTCACCTATTTATGTTAATTCCATCAACTGTGTGGTATGTCTTCTCTTCAAGGAGTAAGATTGCTTCAGGAAAAAGAAGGTTTCAGAAACAGAATCCATGATTCCAATTCCAGTTTCCCTGCAGGACAATTGTGTCACCCTGAACAAGTCATTTAACCTCCCAGAACCTCATCTGTAAAGTAAGGATAATAACATCCACCTTGCAGCTTACAGTGAGGATTAAAGATAACAGAGAAAACTCAGTAATTGTCCCACATTATATGTTCTATAAATGGTAGCTATTAATACTAATATTTTTAAAAGTCAAATTAGTGTCTCTACTGTCAGCATGTACATTATTATGTATTCTCACATATAGTGAATTTTATTAATTGTCAACCATACCACTAAGAAAAGACCTTTTATCTTAATAGATAAGTGATAAAAGAAATTTATAAGCTTACCACAAGTAAGACTGGAGTTACTGAAACAGAGGGGGAGGAATAAATAAAGCACTTACTATGTGCCAAAGGCTGTGCTTATTTTATTATGTGTTTTCATAAAGTGCTTCAAACAATATTTAGATTTAGATATTTCTATTGGTTTATTATTATACCTCTCATAATGCAGCAATTGGGACTTAGAGCCAGATCCACCTGCCTTGAGGTCTGTATTCTCTCTCTAATGCTATGTTCCTGGAAAATGACTTTAGAAAATATTTACTAAAGACTTCAGAAAGCTTTATAATATATCATTTTGTCAAAGGGTATAATCTAGCTGCATCTACATATTACCATTCATTTTAAATGCAAGTTCAGCCAATCACAATTCCTTAATTACTTGATATTATAAAGTTTCAAAAAGTCTGCATTCTCCTTGTAAGTATTTTACTTTCTTCCCAAAGATCAGATCTAAAGTAACTGATACTGTAGAAAACAAACATTTTGGGAAACAAAATTTGGGGACCAGTATTTTAGCAAAATGGCCATTAGAAAGCAAGCAGAGTCACATTAACAAGGTTCAATTTATACTCAAAGGAAAAGACTTCCGTATATAGATCTTTTCTATCAAATTACTTAGGTTACAGTTAAAAACAATATTTGCATTATATTGGCTCTTTCACTGTTACAGATTTTTTTGAAATAACTTTTAAATAAAATTAGAGTATACTATATTAAATAAATGCAAAACAACTAAATATTGCAGACGAAAAATTGAAGTAGTAAAATTTGAATGAGTAACACAACACAATTACGGAAAGCATGTAAAGCTTTTCGACTCTGTGTGCCTTGGAACACTAAGGAAAAATTAATGTTATTTGTTTTACTACTTAGAGAAGGGCCTGGAACAACAAATAAACCTCTCCCAATGCTATATATCAATTCTAGGGCATGCTACCCTCGCAGAAAGGGAAAAATATGTTCTGATCACTGCCCCTACGTACTCTTTTTTGTTTGTTCTATAATTTTCTAACTTACATGGTTTGGTAGTGATTGTTTTAAAATATATATTATTTTATTCTCTTCTTTAATAACACCTGAAAGTTATCCTATATTCTTTAGATGAAGTCAAATTTTTTTAAAGTTACTTAAATTTTAAAAGAGGTTACAACGCTGTTCTTTGTAGGAAAAGGAAAAGGGTTGGAGAGAAACTCTAGGGAAGGGGTGAGCTTGAAGCCCACTCTTAAGGTAATCACTTGTCTGTAGGTGCCTACTTGCCTTCTCAGTGTCACTTTACTTGTTTCTTTTGCTAAAGAAGCTCTTAAATGATTAAAGATCTCTAATGATTTCACAGAGGGAAGAGAAAAGAAAGACGAGCAACCCATATTTCCTGATCATCTTGTGGTTAAAAAAATAATAATAAAAACCTTAATATTAGAAACTAATACTTTGGGGCTTCCCTGGTGGCACAGTGGTTAAGAATCTGCATGCCAATGCAGGGGACACAGGTTCAAGCCCTGGTCCAGGAAGATCCCACATGCCACGGAGCAACTAAGCCCATGAGCCACAACTACGGAGCCCACGAGACACAACTACTGAAGCCCACATGCCTAGAGCCCGTGCTCCGCAACAAGAGGAGCCACCGCAATGAGAAGCCCGTGCACTGCAACAAAGAGTAGACCCTGCTCGCTGCAACTAGAGAAAGCCTGTGCACAGCAATGAAGACCCAACGCAGCCAAAAATAAATAAATAAATAAATTTATAAAAAAAAAAGAAAGAAACTAATACTTTGACATCATAGCATGTCATGGGATTGACATTCAATGCATATTTGTTGAGTAAGTAAATGCAGAAAGGTAAAGACAAATCAGATTTTTCATTTGTAAAAATAATTTTCATTTCTTCTCCATTTTATTTTTTTTTAATAAAAGGATTTCATAAGGTAATTTCTAGGTTGGTTTCAGACTATCATTTTTCAGGTTTTTTTTTTTTCTTCTTCTTCCCTTCTTATGATCAACATGAGGGTGGAGGACAGAGGAAGATGTTAGGAGGTGTAAAGTGAGGTAGAAAAAAAATACATAATAACAATAACAAAAATAAGATAATTATGTGTAGGTATCTTCCTCTTGTTAGACAATAATACCAGGCATCCTGTGGATATGAACATTTAGACATCTCTTTATTGAGAGAGGAGTGCTTTTCTAGCTTTCAAGAAAAGTTATATAGTTTAACAAAGAATAAGTTTTATGTGAATTTTTTGTCTTATAAATGTTACATTTATTACCCATGTATAAATATACATTGTTAAACTCACTCAAATTATTTCAGAACATAACTGAATTTCAAATACACTGTGTTCACATTCTCCTAATGAAGGAAGGTCTATGGAGGTGTTTACAACCTTATAAACAAAAAAGAGATGTTTGTCCTTGCATAAACATATGGGAACTGAAGAAAAACTCAAATGGCAAGTCATTAAGAGTTATGCAACTGTGGATGAAGACCTCTAGAATGAATTCTGAAATTCCCTAATCTCATATTAGATAAACAAAGTGAAACTCTGCTTAATAAATGTATTTGCATAATGAGATCATCATTGTTTCTTTTTTAAAATATTAACTCAGAAATAGGACTTGGCCTGTTAACGCCTGAAATATTAAAACATAAGAAGAAAGGAACGGATAAACAAAAATCAGCCCTTGAGATAAATACACAAAGCTAACGTTATAGGAAAATATGAGTTACATGTCTAATGATTTTAAGTAGTTACGTTATAAGTGTTGCCATTTTGTGTGCTTGTTTGTTCTCAGAGGTGTTGTACTCAAAACGGGTTGGTAAACGGAAAACACAGCCTTATGACTTGAAGACCTCTTTTGAATGCCTGTTCCATGATACTGAGTTTTTAGGTCTCACTCTTAAAATAAATACAATGTTTTTATATAGTTGTCTTGATGAAGAACCATATTAATATAAATATAAGTGCATGCTGTGTCTGGCATATAGTAGGTACTTAATAAATTCTTGCTATTATTGTAAGGATCATTTTCCTCTTTCATTCAGAAAGCAGAAAATAAGCTAATCATATTATTTATTTATTTATTTATTTGCGGTATGTGGGCCTCTCACTGTTGTGGCCTCTCCCGTTTCTGGAGCACAGGCTCCGGACGCGCAGGCTCAACGGCCATGGCTCACGGGCCCAGCCGCTCCGCGGCATGTGGGATCTTCCCGGACCGGGGCACGTACCCGTGTCCCCTGCATCGGCAGGCGGACTCTCAACCACTGCGCCACCAGGGAACCCCAGCTAATCATATTATTGAATCACTTTTTATAAGACCTATGACAATGAAACAATGATAAAGTCCTTGGTTGAACATTGCCAGTTGTTAAGTCTTTACTGATATTTTTGCCATTTTGTAAAGACAATTTAGCTGACAATAGTTCTTTGGGGTTTTCACATATATTGCGTTGTAAGACTATGTTATTAAAATCTATCCCTGGAAGAGAATTTTGAGAAAAAGATATATTGCCTTTCAATTTAAAAATTGGTTTTAATTTTAGAAATACTGAGAGAGATGAAAAAAGTAAAACAAATTATGAAAATTTTAAATCAGTTTACTTTTTCAAATATTTATACCCCACTTTCTAACATTTACTATTTACGTGTTAAATTGTTCCACCAAAAGCAATCTAGAGGGGTGTCTCCAACACCAACACAAAGTAATTGGAAAAGCTTTACCAAAATAAAAACTAAGAAGTCTGTCCTTCACAGTACTTAATTATGAAAAGCTTACACTACCGACGAAAGATGAGATTTTGGGAAAACCTGAAAGGAAAAGAAAATCTCTAATATGTTCATAAGCTTAAAGATTTCTAGTATATAGTAAGCATTCAGTAAATACCAATTGACTTCCTTCTCCTTCCCATTATTGACTGAATCATGAGGATAATAATAACTTTAGGAAAAAATGCTTTTGTCTTAATAATCCATGACAGTAGCCCTAATTATCTCTTCCACTTTGTATTTGCTTTAGTACCTCAAAATAATTGGGATATATGTGATGGTAGCAAGTTATATATTAATATATTTCTCAATTAATTTTATTTTGGGGGTGTCAAATGGAATTTACAAGGTTCTGCCTAATTTCAAATAATATGATGCACTTTCCTATATATCAGGTATATTATATTCAGAAAAATTAATGGCAAGTGAATCCAAAAAACACTGGGAGACATTTTTACCCTATTAGAAACAACATATTTTGAGTTTACCTACTTTGATGAGTAAACTACTGTTTTTAGAGCAACTAGTCAGAAAAGATGTTTGAAACATTTTTTTTTGGAAAAATACAAAAAGCGATACAGTAACTTTTTTTTTAATGGTTAGGAGAATCGGAGAATATAATGGAAACTCTGAGTCACAGAAAAGCCCTTCAAAGCATATTTCAGAAGATTTTTTTTTCTGTCTTTTCCACTAATTGCAGTTAGAGCAATTTTTATTCCATTTCGCTCATCAGACTATTTGTAGGTCAGCATCCAAAGGAATAAAAGAAAGTCTCATATGTAATTCCTTTTATTTCAAACTAAAAAATATCATGAGAAAAGGAAAAGACATAAAATAGTAAAACAAAGTCAAGAGAAAACTCCAAGCTTGACCATTACTTGTTTGCCTATTTTTCTCAGTGCTTCAAATTAGGCTTAAGCACTATGATATTGAAATCATTATTAAAACTTGGAGATTTGGCATTAACAGATATACACTACTATATTTAAAATAGATAAACAACAAGGACCTACTCTATAGCACAGAGAACTATATTCAATATCTTGTATAATGGAAAAGAATCTGAAAAATAATATGTATATATACAACTGAATCACTTTCCTGTACACCTGAAACATTGTAAATCAACTATACTTAAATAAAAAAAGAAAAAAAAAACTTGACCACAGTTATTTCAAGACCATATTAAATTCGAATATGCCACTTTAAGTATTCTCATTAAAATTAGTTTAAGGGTCTTTCCAACACTTTTTTCAACATTTTATACAAGAACCCCTTCTCTCTCTCTCTTCCCACCCCACCCCCACTTGCATAGAAAGAAAGACTCACATAAACACACTAGAAGCTTGGTCAGGAAATTAGACATCTTATCTTCAGGTTTGCTCAATAAGGACCAATAACCTGGGCCTGCGGCACTCTTCATGATAACTGCCTTTACAAAATGAAATTTTGACTTCTTCACAGCTTAGCTACAAGAAGACAGTATCAGTGGACCTGCATTTCTGTGCAATATGAGGGGTAGTAAAAGATTTCAGCATCTGACAGGGGAAAAATGAAGAACTGATAAAAAAATCTTTGAAATGTTCTCTCAATGAGAGGCAACATATTTTATGTGGATTTACATTTTTATTATTGTTGACTTTCTTGATAGACAGAAGGTATACTAAACAGGGAACACATAAAATGATGGAAAAATACAAACATCAATAGCAACAAGGAAAGGACCAGAATCTTTCAAGAAATATTTATTTGTTTTTAAGATCTAATTATCCTTGATATCTTAACTGTGTGCTTACTTTGTTGATGGATTTGGAATCATTGAGTAATATTTATTACCTTAATAATATCTACACAAATCATAAAGAAAAGGAAAAAAATTCTTGAATTATATATTGACATTTTACTTCTAAAATTAGCCAAAATATCAACACCAGATCTTTTAGCTTCTAAAGGGTAAACGATATTTTGATGGTTTCCAAAGTCAGGAATTGCAGCTATGTAGAATGAAAAGAAATAAACAGCATCTAGATTTTACAATAAAATATTCTAAATCTTAGATTAGGAAAAAGAAAAACTTCTAAAAGAGCCAGAGGATGATGAAGTAATATTGATGATGATAAAAACTGTAAATTCCATTGTTATATAATGTCATGAAATATTAAAGTTACAACCCATATTTTTAATAGTGTATACATACTATTTGAAAGGGGAAAAAGTTTAAATTTATCACTTAAATGAACCCACTAAAATAAAATTGTGCCTTTACTTTGTTTCTGTCTGTAAGTTTTCCAAAACAAATAAACCTGCTGAAATTCTAGATAAATTATCTAGATACGTTATAGATAATTTTCTTTTCCTCTAAAAGAGGTGAGAGGACTTCCCTGGTGGCGCAGTGGTTGAGAGTCCGCCTGCCGATGCAGGGGACACGGGTTCGTGCCCCGGTCCGGGAAGATCCCACATGCCGCGGAGCAGCTGGGCCCGTGAGCCATGGCCGCTGAGCCTGCGCGTCCAGAGCCTGTGCTCCACAACGGGAGAGGCCACAACAGTGAGAGGCCCGCATACCGCAAAAAAATAAAATAAAATAAAATAAAAGAGGTGAGAACAACAAGCTAAAAGAAAAGGGACAAGAAAACTTTGACATCTTAACTCCAAGAACAATACTTAACATATTAGAGCATCTGTATGTTTCTTAAAATTATTGTAGTAAGTATAAAATATTTTATGTAATTTAATTTTATAATGCAGAACAATGATCTTTAGAAAACCAAGCTTAATATTATCAATATATTAGTATCTTGTTATGTCATAATATTGTACAATGCAAAATTCTGATTAAAATTTGGTGTAAGAGGGCTTCCCTGGTGGCGCAGTGGTTGAGAGTCCGCCTGCTGATGCAGGGGACACGGGTTCGTGCCCCAGTCCGGGAAGATCCCACATGCCACGGAGCAGCTGGGCCCGTGAGCCACGGCCGCTGAGCCTGCGTGTCCGGAGCCTGTGCTCCGCAACGGCAGTAGGCCACAATAGAGAGAGGCCCGCGTAACGCAAAAAAAAAAAAAAAAAAAAAAAATTTGGTGTAAGAAAACCTTAAAGACATTTTCTTCTAGACATTGATTATATTTTTAGATGTTATAGACATAATAATGGGCATCTATCATGTAAATTTTCTTTACAAAATTAAAACTCCCAAATGGTTTGTACCATGCTTAAGAACTTACAAATAACATATTACTAAGATTTTTTACTATGATTTGGAAAACTTTTATTAAGTAACCAATCAATAATAAAGTAGTGAAAATGAGTATCAAATTTTGGTCATGAAAAAATGAGACAGTCTCAGAAAACTTGATATGGAAATTAACAGTACATTTGCTTTATTTTATAGACATGGTAAGTTCCTTAACAGGTTCTGTGGATTACAAAACGCTAAAATTAATTCAGATGAATTTTTCCCAAGTCAGCGCTTTGATGCTGAGTATATTTTGCTTTAAAATATTTGCTATGAACACTTAAATGGCTTGGTTTGCACTTTATTTACTTTATTGAAGTCAAGATTGCCAATCTTCACTTTTGATAACTTCCCAAAATACATTAAACCTTAATAAAATCTTATGGCAACTGAAAATATTTGTATAAATATTTTGAAGATTCAATAATAATCTAAAGAAGTCTTTAAAAGTGTCAAACAATGGTTTAACATTTTCTCCCAAGTTGGCTAGAGGGAAAAGATGCATTTAAATGTACACATTTTAGTTTGTTGGAGAGTTTCTTTATAAAATAATGAGTGAAAATTCTGCACCAAAATTAGAGTTGAAAATGGTTAAACATGGTCGTTAAAGTATTTTTCCTTGAGTGACTACTGCCCATATTTGTTTTATTTGATAAAGAATTTTATTTACTCTCATTTTAAGGGTAAATGATTAAGGGGAATGTATTGATTTGATCCTCCTAAACTATATTATAGTGAAAATTTAACAAATATAGATGTAACTAAAGTTAACATTCCGTAAAAAAAAAAAAAAAGAAAGAAAACAGTGTAAGTGATAGTCTAAGTTAAATGGTTTTTAAAATTAGTAAATTTACTAAAAAAGTCGATTTAAAACACTTTAAATATTTTTAGCAGGCGAATCCTTTTTTAAGTGAAATTTTATCCCTAAAGTTCTAGGCAGAGCTACTTTGGTTAAAGGATTAGTCCATGGAATGCTGTGATCTCATCTCACCTCATTCTTGAGACATCCTCTCCTCTCAAAACCTTAGGGCTTAATGTAAAATACTTAGAAAACTACTGACAGGCAGTGTGCTGTGGGAAACAGAGCATATGGGAGAAGAAAGATATTTATCAATCAATTTCTTGACGGCATTTTCTACCAAGTGGCTATGAATATAAGTATTTTAACTTTGTTGTAATTGTATGACAAATGTCATTCCTCAAATCCAAGCTTAAGCATGATATGGAATGCATTCACTTAACAAATACTTTGAGTGTTTTGTCTGTATGGGCACTCAACTGCATGATGGGTTGAAAGTGGTAACCCTCATGGACTTCACAAAAGGCTCACACCTCAATGTAAGAGACTCTGATTTCTCTTTTGCTATCATGCTCTCCATTATTAAATCTCCAAGCAAACCCATTCAGCACCACTCCAAGCAATCCATTTCTCTCCATTTTAATTGCCAACACCTTAGTCAAAGTCACCAGCATTTCTCACCTACACTCTTTAACAGCCACTTAACTAGTTTCTTCTTCAATTTTAGTCCTCCCACCCCATTATATATTTGCAGCACAAAAGCCACTTAAAATTATGTCATTCCCCTGCTTAAAATCCTCAATGGGTGCTTAAGAAATACAAACTTCTCATCACAGAGTACAAATGATCTGGTACCTCCCTACCTTCCGGACTCCTTACCATGTTTTCCACCTTAATCTTTATGTGCCAGCCACCAGGTTTCATGAAGGCTCTTTCTGCTCAGGGCCATGGACCTGCTTGTCCCTTTGCCTAAAATAACTCCCCTCCCATCTCTGGACTTTCCCTGGCTGCCAGGCATTGTCTTGTCATTCAGACATCAGTTCAAATAGTACCCCAGAGAGGCCTCTTGGGGTCATCTTTACTCATAATGCCCCGCCCTGTTCTTATCACATGACCCCATTTTGTATTGCTCATAGCACAAAATACCATTTGATATTCCTTCATATGTTCGCTTCCCTAGTAGTTGTTCGCTTGTTTATAGTTGACCTCTGATGAGAAGATAAACTCCACATTTACAGAGGCTTTTTTTTTTTTTTTTTTACATCTTATTCAGCACTGTGCCCCCAGGAGCTATCCCAGTGCTTGGTCCTCAGGCTTCAATGAGACCCATGTCAACTATTTCTTAGATGAAAAACCTTCTTCATATGCACTAAATTTCTTTCACTGTGCTTAAGGGTACTCTAACTCAGTGTGCCCTCCCCAACCTGCCTCCCTTCCATAATCAGGAAATCCTTATATACAAACTACTATACTATATATAACATAGACAACTAATAAGGATACTGTATAGCACAGGGAACTCTACTCAGTACTCTGTAATGACCTATAGGGGGAAAGACTCTAAAAAAAAAAAAGTGGATATATGTATAACTGATTCACTTTTCTGTACACCTGAAACTAGCACAACATTGTAAATCAACTATATTCCAATTTAAAAAAAACACACACACAAAGAAATAAGACCATTTCAACTCCCCTGATTTTAGAGATAAGAAAGAAAAAAAAAAGTTCCCTTTCCCTAATTTTTTCCTAAGTACCCTTTAAAAAAATATTTGCAAATGGTTCTGAAGAACCTAGGGGCACGACAGGAATAAAGACGCAGATGTAAAGAATGGACTTGAGGTCACGGGGAGGGGGAAGGGTAAGCTGGGACCAAGTGAGAGAGTAGCATTGACATGTATACACTACCAAACGTAAAATAGATAGCTAGTGGGAAGCAGCCACATGGCACAGAGAGATCAGCTCGGTGCTTTGTGACCACCTAGAGGAGTGGGATAGGGAGGGTGGGAGGGAGATGCAAGAGGGAGGAGATATGGGGATATATGTATATGCATAGCTGATTCACTTTGTTATACAGCAGAAACTAACACACCATTGTCAAGCAATTATACTCCAATAAAGATGTTAAAAAACAAAAAATGAATAGTTGTTGGTAAAAATAAAGGGGAAAAAGGAGAGGAGGGTGAAGGAAAGAAATTTCAGGAATGTCTATGTTGTTACAATGTCTACTTCTAAGGAGAGATACAACAAAGCCTTCAATGGCTCCTTCATACTTAATCATTCCTTCTTTGATGCCACCTTGGATATACTGTAGTTGTTAGATTTATCACACTATAATTTTGTCTCATGTTTGTTTTCCTTATTAGAAATTGTGCCCCTTGTGATGCCCTGTTCCTCTTTGTACCTCCAGTATCTGGTATGATGCCTGATGCAGAGTAGCTGCTCAATACATATTTGCCATTTTCTAGAAATGTACAGAAAATGCATATATTTGTGTATATATATGTATATTTATATATTTCCATCAAACTCTTCCTACTGAAATCATAAATACATGAGTGATACTAGCGTTTTCCCTAAATATACCCCACAAGAATCCAAATCATTTTATGCATCGGATATGCCAGCTTCTGAATTTTCATTGAACCCTTTCCTACTTCTCTAGACCTGCAAACATAACCACCCATCAACTGGATGTCAGGGTACACTATTGTTTGACCTTTAAAGATAGGTGCCCCACCCAAGGCCACTGCTTTTAGATACTTCACATTGATTGTTTCTCAAGGCTAGAGTATAGAAGGAATTAAAATAATACTAAGGTTAAAAATCTAATTATTTGAACTTTTAAGATAAAATACCTGAAGCTATCATCAATTTCATCATTTTATTAGGAAAGAGATAAGTGTAGTTCTATGAGTTTTTGTTTGTTTGTGTTGTTGTTCTGTTTGTTTTCCTCCAAGGAGAATTACTTTATGCAAAACTGATTTTGTCTGCAGTGTTTGAAGAGGCAGGAGTGACAAAAGAAACTTTGGAAGGTCCTCCCTACCTATATAAGAATTCTGAGCAAGGAAAGGGATTAGAGAGAACACAGATAAGAGATTGTGAACTTGGAAGGAAACGCTGACACTCCACTTACACAGAATCATGTAATTCCTGTAGTAAGTTAGATATTTCAATACTACATTTGAAGTGACTAACGAACGTTGGGATTTAGTTTGAATGGTATAGAGTGAATGTATTTCTCACTAGTACATTTTACTCCTCTGAAGATATTAAATAAGAACCATGTAATTAATTCCATGAGACCATAAGACGCAGCCATAAACTCTACAGTGGCTAAAGAAGACTCTAATATCCAAAAATGAGGGAATGAGGCTCCTGAAGATCTAAAAAGAGAGGCGGGACCCATGAAAATAGGTCCTGAAGAACTGGGATAATGTGCTGGCTTTCTTTAACACTACATCTGTGGGAAAAAAAAAAAAGAACCTCAAGTGCTAAGAAAATCAGCAGTCTGAAATAAACAAACTTTCACATGAATTTCCCCAGAGAAAATTACTGGGGAAAAATCAACCTACAGCTGAAAATCAACCTGCAGAAGTTTCTGAAGATTTTTAGAAACTGCAAGCTATATCACAAATTTAGTTTAAAAAGAAAAATCTTTAAGATTGACTGAAGTTTCAAGTGTTAGGCACCTTTCTTGCCTAAGGAAGTCTACTTTTATTTTGTTTTAAATCAAGATTTCAGCATCAAGTTAAACATGTATTTGTTGCATTTCAATTTTGTTTAATCTTTCCTGTCCTTTTTAAAGGAAGACCAACTAGGAGGTGAAAGACTTGTACACTGAAAACTATAAGGCATGGATGAAAGAAACTTAAGAAGATACAAAAAAATGGAAAGACATTTCATGCTCATGGATTAGAAAAATGAATATTGTTAAAATGTCAATACTACCCAAAACAATCTATAGATTCAATGTAATCCCTATCAATATGGCAATGGCATATTTCACAGAACTAGAATAAGTAATTCTAAAATTTGTATGGAACCAACAGAGACCTTGAATAGCCAAAACAATACTGAGAAAGAAGAACAAAGTTGGAGGTATCATGGTCCCTGATGTCAAACTACTACAAAACTAACCTCATCAAAACAGTATGATACTGACACAGAAACAGATATCTCACACCTGTTAGAATGGCTATTATCAAAAAGACAAGGAATAACACGTGTTGGGGAAGATGTGGAGAAAAAGGGACTCTCGTACACTGCTGGGGGGACTGTAAATTGGTGCAGCCACTGTGGAAAACAGTATGGAGTTTCCTCAAAAAATTAAGAATAAAACTACCATATAATTCAGCTTTTCCACTTCTGGATATTTATCCAAAGAACATGAAAACATTAATTTGAAAAGATATATACATTCCTATGTTTACTGAAGCATTATGCACAATAGGCAAGATATATATGGAAACAATCTAAGTGTCTGTCAATAGGTGAATGGATAAAGAAGGAGTGGTATATATGTAATACAATGGAATACTACTCAGCCATAAACTGAAATACTGTTCAGCCATTTGCAATAACACAGATGGACCTAGAGGTTATTACACTAAACAAAGTAAATCAGACAAAGAAAGACAAATGTCTTATGATCTCTCTCATAAGGAGAATCTAAAAAAAAGTTTTGTAACTAAAACAAAACCAACCAACAAACAAAATGAAACAAAAGTGAACTCATAGATGCAGAAAACAGATCAGAGGGGAAGGGGGTTGGGTGTGGGCAAAATTGTTGAAGAGGTCAACTGTATGGTGATGGATAAGAGCTAGACTTCTGGTGATCGCTTTGTAGTATATACAGATGTTGAATTATAATGCTGTACATCTGAAATGTATATGATTAAAAAAATTAATAAAATAAAAGGAAGGACTAACATTGTTAACAGTGTAATTAAAGAGTTTAAATCATTTTAGAAAGTAAGTATTTATATTTACCATCACACTATAATTCATTTCTCTTTCTTCAAGACTGCACAGTTGATTATATTTTATTTTGTAATTACTGAATAGAGTCAAAATATTTAATATTTATATGTTAGAGTGCAAATGTAGCTAAAACTGTTATGGTTCTACTATATTCACAGAGCTCTATTTGTTAAGAGAAAAACAATGGTGGAAATCGCTTTCTTATTTACTGTTCTATAAAAGTATTCTCACACTGGGTCTAGCTGCTATTTTTTTTTAGTCAACTCCTGGTTTCCTCCTGCCTCTGGAACTTGCATGTTCTATGGTCTGTAGTGATATTCATTGATGGGTGCTCCTGATATTCAGAAAAATGCTCTTCTTAGCCTCTTTCCCATAAAGTTCAGCAGTGACACCAGAGATTAGGTTTTGTGTGCTTTTCAGTTACGGATTATAAGAAACATCTCCTTCAAAAGACTCACTAGAAAAAAAAAATCTCTGAGAGATAACTTCCAAATTAACTGTTCGATTCCCAACTATGAATCTATATCATGTTAAGCTAACAGGAGCCTACAACTTGCAATATTTTCATGAGCTCTTTGAAAATCTTAATGACAGGAAACTCTATCAATATGAGAATTTACAATGATATAAGTAATCTACATGCATACATTCCTCATGTTTTGATTTCCTAAATAAAGCTTACATTTCTTTCTAATTCTTTCAAGACATTATCTTCTACGTATTCTATTTTATTTTTTAATGAATTGAACTTGGACAAAATAGAAAAAGAAAAATCACAGCAAACTTGAATTCTTTACCATGCATTTTTCAACTCAATGAGAGCTAAAAATGTTATGAAAATTCTACAGTTAATCAATGCATTTAAAAAGAAAGCATCAAAATAAGTTAGAACTGGAAAAGAAAGGGTATTAAAAAACTGTAGTTATGGGAGAACTGAATCTATTTTCAAGAGTTTCTTCTATTTTTTAGTTTGTTTTAAAATATGGAAAATAAAATAAACTTGATTTAAAAGATGATATTCTTTATCATATCATAAAATATTAGAAAGTTCTTTTCAGTATCAACAAAATAAATCACCAATAGTATAAGATAAGCTTTATGAATTTCTACTTCTATGTCACTTATTCTATATTATATAGCAAATGCTTATTTATAACATGAATTCACAAGACAATATAATTAGAAAATATTTCCAGTTAGATTCAGTATTATGGCCCTAAAAATGATGCATTTATGTTAATATAAAAGTATACCTGCTACATTTTATCATGCATTAGAGATTTTAAGCAGGTAAGCTACACAGCATCTGGAAACCTAAGCAGAGGCAAAGTCGGCTATAACAAAGGCACTGTAACAGTTCACCTTCAGTGAAGAACAATAATGCATTATTAAATTCACTTTCCTGCTCAGTGGTTACACTTAGCTGACCACAGCAAATTTGCTCACTGCCTGGTCCTCACAAGTTGGCAGAAAAATAGATTCTGTCACATTTAACGGGTTTAGAAAATGACAGGATGCCTCTTTTGTTTTAACTATAAACCATAATCTTTCAGAAGTAAATATAATTACAAATGCCTTTGGTCATGTCATTCCTAGGACAGATATTATATGTGGGTTATCACAAAAACAAATATCACCATAACTATCATTAATAAATGGAACTGATACTATATATAAAAAAATCCAGATTTTTTACGGTGCTTTCATTCTATATAACATCATAATTCTTATGATACAATAAAAATTTTTTTGAAATCTTATAGCTCTGTGGACATTATGGCGATTTGTAGGTTTTTATTTTATTTAAATTTATGTTACTCACACAAATTAGGATATTTGGTCTACCATAAAAATATCATAGGTAGCAAACTTACTAATCAAGTTCTACAATATTTTCTAAGCTAAAATTGGAGGTATTTTTCAAGTAATTGATTGATCACCAACATAAATAAAAATCTATATGGTGGTTATCTATTAATCCCATAAGCCCTTTCTTTACACATACATGTCCTATTAATACATGTTCTTTATTTTAAGTTTTGTTAAATACAAATTATTATATTTCATAGCATTTTTCATGAAGTAGGAAAGAAACAATATTCTGAACTTTATTTCCCTAGAAATATTTTTGTAAGTAATAGGTGCAAACTATGATGCTAGTATTTGTAGAAAATGAAGTTCATTGATTATTTTGTTCTTTATAAAGTCCTAGTATATAAGGTTCCATAGAAATTTCACTTTAGAATGCTTTGCAATCAGGTGTATGGTATTAACTAGCCAACACTAAGCAAAGAAAGATTGCTTCCTTGGATGATACTGAGTATCAGTTACTCAAGGAAGTATTTTTATGGTTTTCTGGAATGATATTCTATTGGCTCTTAAACTTTCTCTTATGTCTGACTTAATTTCTCTTAATGATTATGATTTTTAAAAAACTGTCATGGCTTACCTTAATATTTCATTATACAAATAGACTATACAAGACCTTCAATAAAAAGGTAAATTATGGAAAATATCAAAGAAAACATTCATTACTTGACTATTTAAGATCTGGATTAATTTTTTTTCTTTGCAAGATGCATATTGGATTTGCAATTTGTATACATAAACTTACTCTACATATTACAGTTTATATATACTAGTTTAATTACATTACATTATTATTGATAATATCATATGAATTATTTGCTGTCATTAAACAGAGGTCTTCTGCCATAATTAAATGAAAACAAGGTAAAAGCATAACATTTTTGCTTGGAATATCAGTGACAGTTTTACTTGTTAAGAGTTAAATTTTTGTTATCTAAAAAAAATATACCCTGTGAAATTTGCTTTGCGATTGATTTTAATTATGTTGATTCTAAGGGTTCTAAAAATGAGTTACTACAGTATTCCACTCTAATATCCTTTAGCTTAACATCCTTTAAAAAACTTATTGACATTTATGGCAAAATCACTGATCTTTGCCCAGTTCTTTTCTTCGACATTACAAATTGCAAGATTGTAAACGAATTATAAAAAAATGTACCATTGTACAGAGAGAAATCTATTATGTGAAAAAAGTAAAAATAACCGTCTTTAATCATCTGAATTAATTTCATACATAACTGTAGTTTTTCTCATTTGGTGGTGGAGATTTAAATTATTAGCCATAAATAATTGGTAGAAAGAAAGAAATACATGTGTTGATAGTGTCCTATTGACTATTGATCATGTCACTTTCATGATTCTGAACTTCCCTCTTAAAATTCTTTCCTGATAGATAAATATTTCTCTTTGGGGGCTGGTCTAAACCAATGAGAATGGGACTAGTTCTTCTCCATCCACTGCCATGATTCCTGAAACATTGACAGTGTTCAGTCCATCAGTGTTTCATACATGAATGCTGTAAGAAGACAAATTTTTCTTCAAAGAGAAAATATAAACTCTAATTTGAATTCTAACTTTAGAGTTTCTCATTGTACCTTCCATGTACTATGGAAAAAAATAATCCTAAGGCTAGTCTACCTTTAAAAAGAAAACCTAGAGCTTTGGCTATTTGAAGCCAAAAGTAGGATTCAATTTGGACAATAAATGGACATTTTGAGAGGACTATAATCTCAGCTATTTGCATCATTAGCAATTATTCCAAGCCTATGAAGGCTCTTAGAATAAAAAGAATTATAGTGGAATCAAATATATATATATATGAAATAAAAGATTGGAGACCCTTGAGGAATATGAATTAATAGTAAACAAAAAAAAAAAAGGAGGCTGTCTCCAATATTACTGGAATAGACTTCTCTCTCCTTCCACCCGCTGCCTAAACTTGAATATTGCATTTAAGTTAGGATGCAGCATGAGCTATGATTATGTTGGGATTGAAAGGATTTAGGTTCATCATTAGAAACTCAAAAGCAACAGAAGAAAAATTTAATCCTATTGACTTTGGCCTCTGAGTAATGTTTGGAGGAGAAACTGGCATTAGCATGCATCCTTTATTGGAGTCTTTTATAGATTTATAATCCAATGTTGTTTTTTCTTTAAGCTGGATCCTAGTAAAGATGATATAAACTGAAAACTCAAAATACTTAGATTAAAACAAAACTAACTAAAAAAACCTCAAGAACAAATATGTAAATTGCAGTTTAGAGGAAAACTACAGAAAAAAAAAACTTGATTTGCATAATGCTTTTATTTCCATGTATGGAGACATAATTAAATTCTTGATTTCTTTCTCTGTAGACAAAGGGAACCAACATTCTTGAACAGATAACTGTTCCAAATACTTTTCTAAGTGATGCATAGAGTATCTAACTTAAATCTTGTGAGATAAGGAAATACACTACCCTTAAATTGCCCACCTGCCTAGATTTGGATTTTATTTTAGATAGCATAAGTGGAGAGAACACTGATTTGGAGAATGTGGCATTATTTGTCTTCAAAAATCCACCCCCCACCCCAATTGCAAGACAATTTATGATGTAGGTCATGTCTGGTCTTCCATCCTATCTGTAAATAGCAAAACTCAGAAAGGCATTCCATCCTTAGATCTAGGTTTAAAAGGACTATTTCTGTTAAAGGTCGCCAAGAAGTGCCACGTCCTCTCCCTTGTCATGAGAGATAACATGATAACATCCTTTAACACAATAATGATTTACTGCATATCTGTTTCCTAAAATTGTCTCATTGTTACCTGTAAAGCAATGCACACCACTGTCTATGACAATTCTCAATCTAGCTTCAGGTGTAAAACTACACCTGTTGCATGACTGTAGAGGAGGTGGAATGGAAAACTTCCTGTGTATTCATGATGGCCAATAAAATGGAAGGAAACAACAAAGCCACGAGACACATAGCCATTTTTTAATAGAGTTTACATTTAGGCAAAGTATGGCAAGAAGTATGGCATTTTTGAATAACTCCTATATATAGGATTGTCCCTCGGTATCATCAATTTAATTCAAAAGCTTCTCATTAGTATGCCTTAAAAAAAGAAAAGAACAATGTCTTATGTCCTTCATTTAAAATTCATCTCTGAATTCTCAGCAACAAACACTGTGCCTGCCATATAGCAGGTAATTGCAAATCGTTTGCTGAATTAATGAAGACATGAAGAAATACAGAGAAAATTGCTTGCTTTTTTTTAATAAATGGTAAATTTGTTAGAATGCTGCTAAGAAACGATTTACAATGATTTATTTAAAGGTATGAGATTACAGCTATAAAACTATTCCATATCCTTCCACAAATGTTTCTTGGAATTGTGATCTTCTCTTTGGTGTTACTACTTACATCAAATGACCACTGATCAGATAAACCATTCACCCCTTTATGTAATGCATTACAGCGCACCATAGTGACAGACACTGCAGATCTTGTTGTAAATAACACAGACCCAAACTCGCATTCACCGAGCGTGAAATGCAGTGACTTATGATTCCTGTCAGTCTGCTCCATATTCACTGTCCACCCTCTCTACCTTGCTCTCTGATCTGTGTCACTTCAAGATGTGTCTGTGTCCTCTGGATGGATCAGTCAACTGAATGCCCCAGCAAGCAGATCAGATGGAGCACCAAAATGTGACAGCACGGCTTCTACTAAGCCCTGGATTACTGCATTATCCTCTCCAGTCACACCTTGAATTCTGTTCCTACGCACAGTCTCTTTCCTGAAGGGACCTACCATGTATACAATATATCATACAGGCTGAGCGCTTAATTCCCATAACAAAACTTTGTGATTATATTTCAGGTACTATTTGTCTATTTTCACAGATGAAAAACTGAAGGCCAAGGATGTTATATAATGTACCAGGTTTACAACTTTAACCTGGACTTGAATACAAAGAGGTCTAATTCTCAGACTATGCTCTTTACCCCTGTGCTAGAGTGCTTCCAGTGAAAATTGCTTCTTAAATGAATAATGAAATTGCTTTGTGAACTCAAACTTTTTTCACAAAAGCCTTAGGTTAGTTTTGGTCATGATAGAATAGATAGTAATAATATTCATAAATAACAAATAAATTATAAAGTCAATTATACAGCAAATTGATAGGTATAACTCAAAGAATTATATATTTATTTTTATGCTCCACTAGCAACCACAAAATATTTAATAGTTATCCCAGTTTTATAATTCATACAAAGATAATATCAAGATACAAAATTATATTTAAATCTGTATTCATATACTTCAAATGCAGAAGGAAAGAAGGAAAGAAAGAAAGAAAGAAAGAAAGAAAGAAAGAAAGAAAAAAGAAAGAGAGAGAGAAAGGAAGAAAGAAAAAGAAAGAAAACAACTTCATTTTCTGGAAGTAGTTTTTACTGAAAAGAAATTAACAAAATATAGTCCATGAAAGAATTCAATGTTGCCCCTTTTCAAAGGCTAAACCTTAAAGATAAATATAATTACAAGTTTGAAATATAGAGCCATCATTATTTTTTAAATATATCCTAACCGTCTTTTAACATATTCACAAATGTAAGAAGGCTAAACCACTTGTTTCCTTCATAAACAAAGAAGGAATATAATTATCCATTAATTTACCTACAGCAAGAGACTGTGATTTGAAACTGGGGTAAAGATACATGCCAGGACTTCCAAACTCAGAAGAAGGGAACAACAGAATGGCAAATACTTCATAAAAGTCCACTGATTTGGGCCACTTATCACAGATATTTAACTAGAAGAGGAATTCCCTCAAGGTGTGACCTTATAAAGGCTGATACATAATGACATTGAAAATTACATTTTACTTAGTTTTAAAGTAATTTGACTTCACATATCAAACATGAAATCTGCTTTCTAAAGTTTTATGTCACTTGCTATAGAATTAAAAAAAAAAATCCTATCAACTCTTTCTTCATCTCTTATAAAAGGATGCTGAACATTCAGACTGAATTACTTGCATAAAAGTTTTAATTCTCAAACCAATCCAAACAAAAATTCATTTTTCAATAGAAAGACATGTAAAGAAGAAAATAAAATTATAGCTATTTTTAAGACACATTTTCTATTGTATCTTAAAGAATTACATTGACTATAAATGAATAATTTCTAATAATGTCTTTTATGAGTGACTCTTCTTAATCTGGGAATTTAGCAATTAAAAAATCTTAGTTATTACAATTTGGTGTGAATTATAGGACACCACAACCTTTGTCAACTACTTATAAAGGTACTTTATCAAAAGTAGAAGCAAAAAACAGTTGTTTTTAAAAACTGAGAAACATACTGGGCATTCATACTTAAAGTATAATCACCACTTAGGTGGAGCTATATGCAATTACTTTTAAAAACCATCTCCATACACAATATATTGCATATAATTAATTCAATGAACTATCAAGGCTATAAAGTGTAAATAAGAAAGAAAAGATATCATTAAAAACCTCAGCTATGGTCTAAAAGTTAACTAAGCAAAGTGATCCAGTGAACAAACCTAATTAAAATGCCTGATACAAACAAAGCTTAGACGAAAAGCACTAAAAACAATTGAATACTTATTTTATTAATCTAATGAATCATGTATCATATCATTACAACTTTGTATATATCATTAATTTCATTCCTTTCACTTAAGCCTTTTATTGGGATTACTTCAGTTATTAGTTGGTCTAATGTATTGGTTACCTCTAAATCTCACTCTACAATCTCTTCTTATCTTGTTGCATAAACCCTTGCGTGTTATTCAAATTGCTTCATTTATTATGATAGCTTCCCCATGTAAATTGTGCTGACTGCTCGCCCTTGCACAGTCCTCATTAGACTAATGAAAACCTTCAAACGAAAAAACTAAACAACCTGCCAAATAAAGGTCTGAGGTTATTATGAAAATTACAACTCTGGGAGCTGGAAGAAGCTCTATTCATTAATTCATGCTCAGCAAATTGCTAACTAATTTAGTTGCACTCCTCTGCATTAATGGATTATTTTATAAAAATGTTTTCTACAGCCCAAGACCTTTGGTGCATGCTTTTGAGAGGCTTGAATTCTAATCAACCTTAACAGTAAATTAGGAATGTAATATCTAAATAATAATTGGGATGGCATATGGAGGAAAATAGTGTTTAAAATCCCATGAAAGGTGCTTTTGGTTTTCAGCTTCATCTGTCAATTTCACAGTAGTTAAAACAATTGTACTTGTTTAATATTCTGAAACTGTAGCATAATATACTAGCGACAATGGTAATGTAAAAATTTAAGGAAAGTTTAAAATATAGCTTCTACTGGAACAAAACAGATTTTCATATGCTGAAGTTATCACACAAATTTCTAGGAATAGTTTGCCAAAAGGCACAAGAATAAGTGGTAATAGATAAGGAAAAGTCAGAGGAAAACATCATACCCAGTTCTCCAGAATGGGTGGGCAATATCTCTTTTAAAATATGTTCAAAATACTATCAGGTTTTTATGCATTTAAACATAATAGCCATGAGTTCCATATTGACCTTTCATCTAATGTGTTATATAAACTCCTCCAAATTAGTTCCCATATCTTTAAGATTTACCTCAGCTTTGCTGTCACCTTACAGGTCCTGCAAACAAGGCTGAATGATGTGTTAAATCATTCCATCAAGTTGATGGAGGAATTCAAACTGCTTCAAGCACAAGAGACAAGGGGGCTATTACTTTGCTTCTTAACTCATAACATAGCATTCAAAGTAGTATCACTCCCTCATCTATCAAATGAAGATAAAGCCCTGTGTGTTTGCCCATGTGCAGGGGCACACATAAGCACATGTAAGAATATTAAAAAGGTTCAATAAAAGCAGACTGTGAATATTAGGCAAGATTGGAAATATTTTTAAATGTCATTTTTTTTCTTTTTTTATTAAGCTCTTCAGAAGAAATTCTAATTTACATCTCAGAATAGAAAAATGTTCAAAAGTATTAGGTTGAAACATATGAGATTGTAGATATCTCCTGTTTTGTTCTACAAAAACAACATCACACGAAGCTTATCTGCAGAAACTGGCATTTATATTTTGCTATCAGTTTAGATAAAAAAGATTAAGAAAGCTCTCTGAGTCACTGAACTTTTAATGGCCTATTTTTTTGTACATTTCTTAATATGTCTAATCAGGGAAGAAAGGACAGTGTTTTGTAGTTCTTTTAGAAACATACATATTTGCCCATGTATGAAATAAAAATATACAAAAGAAAAATTGTTTTAGCTTCACTAAAAAATATAGGATATAATATTTCCAAAATGAAGTTTGAAGTTGAGCTAATTCTCAAATAAACATACAGAAGAATGTACACATTCCCTTTAGATCACTTCTACACCAGAATATGTAAAATTTCAACTTGAAACTAGAAAAAATAGAAATCCATGGTTTAAGCAATATGCAAATAAATTCCAAAATTAAAAATTAGAGATAATCAATTCATTAAGTCAATAAACATCTTAAATGAAGGGAATAAAATAATTTATAATAATTCATAAATAAATCATTACATGAAGCAAATTTGTATGTGGAGCTAATATGTTAATCTACTAGTAATTTACTCCTACCTCACTTTTAATGCTATAAAAATATTAGCTATTGGCATGACTACATAAAAATATTTCTTAAACAGTGAGGAAGTGAGTCATTCTGTGCCTATCAAAAAAGCTCAAAAAAATAAAGCTGAATAAGTGGAATAACTAATAGTCTATTCTGTTTTTTCCATGGGGAAAAGACATTTCATCTGACTAAGTAAAAGTAAAACTATTACAGTAAGTAAAATTATTATAAATGTATATTATTATTTATAATGTATCCAAAACTAAATACTCGCTAATAGCATTTAGTTCATGAAAATTATCAGCAGTGGTAACATGATTCAACTTTCTAAGTGTCCAAAAAAGTTTTTAAAACCTAAAGTTATGGATGTCCTGGAGAAGCAACTGACATCTTCGGCATCAATAAATGGCCCTATTTCTTTTAGTAATGTTCATATTAATTACATAATAATAAATTCCTGGAAAATGTAAACTTTAGGTAACATTGAGGTAGTTCATTTTATAAGTGGCTCACATATAGTGTGCTAACATTACCAAAATATAGAAATTTCTAAAGAAAAGCGTTTTTCACTCTGTGTACATCTATATAGTCACATGAGATACTAACAGGTTCAGATTTTTGATATATGTGTGTATGATATTTACTATAAATTAATTTGTGTAATGTTAATCTAGAATTGAAAAAAGGAAGTCATTTTTGAAGACAATCCTAAAAGTAGAATTTTTAAACAACGAGAAATGTGCAAAAGGAAATATATTTCAAAAAAATTATTTCCACAAATAGGAAAAAAGTGATGGCAGTCATTTAAGAAAGATGTTTTGTAGGAAAGTGGTCCACAAGGTTGGATGCTAAGAATAAAGCATTAATAAGAGGGTATCCCAATATGGCCAGTTTGCTAACTACTTTATTGCCTTTAGTGCTTTGTCCTCAAATTCAGAATACCAAAATGAGAACCTTCCATACAAGTCTGTTAACCATTGGAAATATTGGGCACTGCCAAGGAAGAATATGTGACAAAAGAAATGTTTCATGGCCTGAAGCAAATCCCCTGTATTTCCTGCCTCATCTTAAATTATTGCTGCTTCTAAAATGGCAAGAGATACAAACTATTATATATGGAATAATCTACAAGGATATATTGTACAACACAGGGAATATAGCCAATATTTTATAATAACTATAAATGGAGTATAACTTAAAATTGTGAATCACTATATTGTACAGCTGTAACATAATATTGTACATCAACTATACTTCAATAAAAATATATATAATTAGAAAAAATGAAAAATAAAAAATAAAATGTCAGGAGTCACCAATGAAAGTTGTCATATTTTTTATGAAAACAAATAAAGGGAAAAGCCTCAACCATAGGGAAAATTAGAATATATATGAAGAAAAATTCTGTGCAACTGTAGCAGCAAAAGAAGAAGGGAAGTTTTGTATTTCATATGGTTTATTTCACATATCTGACATTCAGTAAATTTTGATTATATCATTTTGGTTTATTTAGTCCAAGACTGAAATACACTAACATAAATTAGGTATCCAGTACTTAGCTCCAATTATAAATGCGCACATTTTCTATAATTGGAAAAAAGCTGATACTGTAGCATACAGTATCATATCTGTAGCATACATTTGATTTTTGGTTAGCAAAAAATTAGATAAATTCCATAGTAACAAAAATGTGCATGTGAAACTACGTGCAAGGTATAAAACATGCTCAAAAATGTGTTGGAAATAGCAGCAATTAAAGCAATTTTAGAAAAACCAGGGAAAAAATTATGCATAAGAGAAGTAACACTGTAAATTAGCACCAAGAGACAGATTTTGTGGGGATAAAGAGAGAAGTGCAGCATAAAGAAACAGGGAGCCTATTTATATAATTTAAATGCCGGGCATATATTCAGAGAAAACTCTAATTAAAATGTACATGCACCCCAATGTTCATAGAATACCCAAGTCATGGAAGCAACCTAAGTGTCCATTGACAGATAAATGGATAAAGAAGATGTGGTACATATATACAATGGAATATTGCTCAGCCATAAAGAAGAATAAAATAATGCCATTTACAGCAACATGGATGGACCTAGAGATTATCATACTAAGTGAAGTAAGACAGAAAGACAAATATCATGTGATATCTCTTATATGTGGAATCTAAAAAAAAAAAAAAGATACAAATGAGCTTATTTACAAAACAGAAACAGACTCACAGGCATAGAAAAAAACTCATGGTTACCAAAGGGGAAAGGGTAGGGGGAGGGATAAATTAGGAGTTTGGGATTAACATTTACACACTTCTTTATATAAAATAGATAAACAAAAGGGTCCTACTGTATAGGACAGGAAACTATACTCAATATCATATAATAACCCTATATTGGAAAAGAATCTGAGAAATAATATATTATATATATACATACATATACATATGTAATTCTTTCATTGTTTCATATATATAAAGCTGAATCACTTTTGCTGTACACCAGAAACTAACACAACATTGTAAATCAACTATACTTCAATTAAAAAAAAAGAAAATGTCAATTAGTACTGCCTATTCCACTAAATTTAGACTGAGGGTAAAAATCAGCAATGTTTTTAAAATCCAGAAAGCTCTAGAGAACTTGCAGTATGTTTGGAAAAGTTAAAAGACATAAAATTGGTTTTGAGGCTATGAGCTGTATCATAGATTTCCTCAGCACATATCCTTGACAAACTCCTAATTTTAGTCAAAGTTCATACTATTAAAATCATTTCTCCTTACACTTGGGATGCTTGAAACAATATTATATGTCTATTACTTCTTGATACACTAACTTGTTTTTCATATTTATATTTTGAATGTACTTTAATTAAACTCTTCCTGGGTTCAAAAACCCATTAGAGTGTTTTTATTTTAAAAACTAAGTAGCAAATTTACTCAGCACTTAGTACTTCTGAGTTCTAACACCTGTAAAGCCACTGGTCCTTCAACTAATAGTGACGTAAATATTCTAATAAAGTCAATAGCTTTTTAATATTAAGAAGATTTTAAAATGCTTAAAAGTTACTGGTGATTAAGATTTTAGACCACAGTGATTCTCAGCATACAAACTAATTTTGGTATCTCTTTTTTTTTTTTTTTTTTTTTTTTTTTTGCGGTACGCGGGCCTCTCACTGCTGTGGCCTCTCCCGTTGCGGAGCACAGGCTCCGGACGCGCAGGCTCAGCGGCCATGGCTCACGGGCCCAGCCGCTCCGCGGCATGTGGGATCTTCCCGGACCGGGGTACGAACCCCTGTCCCCTGCATCGGCAGGCGGACTCTCAACCGCTGTGCCACCAGGGAAGCCCATCAATGTTTTCTTAAGAATTGTTATCTTTTGAATGATTTAAAGTGGTCGGCAGCAAATTACATTTAAGAAGTTCAAGCCTAAAATGACACAAACATGTAATTAATTTCTCTACAAATGTCTCTAAATGAAGTCACTTGTTTTAATACAGATATGTGTAGTAAGAAATTTACAGGGCAAGTATGCAGCACATGATAAATGTAGTCATGAAAGAAAACAATTTTTAATTTAGTAGACCCTATCAATCTAGAAAGCCTATGAATATTTACTATTAATTCAGTATGCTGAAAAATACATAAAAGAGAGTACATAAAAGAGATGAGCATCATATAATAAAATTCTTACTGTAAGAGTATCAAAATCTATTACAATGTCCACGATTCCATAACTACATTTGAAATTATGAGTTTAAAGGTAGTTTCACATTTCTAGGGAGAATATTAAAAACTTACTTTCCTTTATAAAATATACATTAAAATATTGAAAAACTGTTGGGATATGATCAAGGTCTTTATTCTGACAGCAAAACCATTTAAAAAACTTAAGATGTGATAAGAAGTACCATTAGTGATATAGAAAGTTTTTGTGTATATTCCTGGCCAGAACATTCTACTGTTTCATATAAATGTATGTTCTAAAGGTTATGAAATTCCACCTTTTGCCTTTCATCATCGCAGTTATTTTAACTTTCACCATCTCTTAGAATCTTCTAGTAATTTAGCACAGATCAATATGCATTCATAGATTGTCTAGTCTGTTTAAAGCAAATGTAATACACACATGACTCCAAGGCGTATACAGTCTAGTACTGGAAGCAGACCAATGAAAAAATAACTTCCAAATAACAAGGAAAATGTTGTTATGAAGATTTGGAGGGCAGGCACACAGGAACACCAGCAGTGGGATCCCTATATCAACCTAGTATGGTATCTCAGGAAAGGCTCTATGATGGCAAAGTTAAAATAGTAGTAACAAATAGATGATGGGTATATAGACAGATGATGGGCAGATAGGCAGACAGAACTGAAGACTCACGGAAAAAGAAAGTTACAAAAATTATAGTCAACTCAACTTGAAACATGAGAGTGTAGAAAGCTCCCACCAAAAATTCCAGTGAGATTCATTATTCCAATCATATTATTGGTCATTTCTTTGGTGGTCTCTTCACTACCACCTCCAGGCTTTTATATTTCACTCCCAACCTTTTTTCACCAAGGTTCTGCAAGAGAACTAAACCCTAATATCCTGACAACCACTGTATATCATAAAACTTCTCTCTTATGCATTTCAAGTGAAACTAGCTATGTAGCATCTATGGGAAAACTGAGAAATGAATCACTAAAATCATTTTCTATAGGGCTTCATTCTTTCATAGAACCCTAGTGGAGAATGGCTACTTAATCCAAATAATGAATTTTTATATTTCAATATTCTTACTTAAAACTTAAATCATCTATGCAGTTTTATATTTTATTACTATAAAAATTTCCATAATGTTTCCTCAAATTTGTTTTTGATTAAATATAAAAGGTATATGTCAAAAGATACATAGGCATTATATATTTTTCTTCATTTTTGAAGAAGAACTCACAGAAAATTAGAATTAGACATTTAGAGGCAATCTTGTTCACTGATGCACTTGTATATGTTCCACCCAGCTTTGTGATAATATTTGAAAGCGAATTTTAAAATAAATAATTAGGAAGTTACCTTAATGCTGCTCTCAAATATGCCTAGATTTTGACATGTTAGCACCTAGAAAAGATTACCATTTTCTTATTAATTGCATAATGCCGATAATTTAATTTATAGAAATGCAGTGTTCTTTCTTCCTAAGGACTCAGCAGAGCTGTTTTCATGTTGAACAGAAAAATGTTTATGTAAGCATTTTTACTTTTTGTGAATAGTCATTTTCGAGGAAAAATGGTTGGTCCACCTAAACTCAGTCTTTCTCCAATCATGTCATTCTGATTATCTAAATAGCCAATTTTACTTATCTTCCTTTTTGACAGCCAATGAATTGTACCTTTTGTATAATTATGTTTTCCAAAGAAACAATCCTTTTCATAACGTTGATTACTTGATATTCATGTCAAAAAAGACAGTCAAAGTATCCAGTCTATATTATTAATAAAATTTGAAAATATTAAATTAAGATGAAAAAGATATGGCAGGGCTGCAGTGGTCCCAATTTAAATTTACCATTTGAAAACATTAATTTGCATCCAATAGCATAAATTTCCAACATGCATGTAAAATAATATTTCAATTCTCCATGAAAGTATTTCATGAAATAAGGCATGAAAAGACAAATTTTTGCCTGTGAAAATGAGTTAGGCTGGTACAAATAAAATATAAATAGGAAACTCTCACAGCTTTGCACAATCTTGGCTTTGTTATTTGTTGCATACACTTTAGAAACAACTACTAGTACATTGGTTGATAAGATTCACTATATTTCTTGGTTGATCAAATGACCATGTGTCTTTTAATCCAAAAAATAATCATAATAATCCTTTGTATATTGTCCTTGCTCTATTATGCTAAGTAAAATGACAATTGACCCTAAAAGCACAGAGAAAGAACAACTATAGTCCTTGAGGAACTCAGAGATAACAATTAAAACAAACAATTCTCTTTTTTTAAACGTACTGGAAAATAAATGAACATTTACCTGTTGTTTAAGATAAATATGTCTCATTCATATTTCTTTTTTGTTGAATAGGCATTTTACTTAATATTATAGGTTTTTTAAATGTTTATATGCCATCTTCTAATATAATCTAGAAATATACGTTGTTCTATGATTAAAACCTAGTTCATATGTTGAGCAGGAAAAACAAGACCTTATAATCATATATTACCTTTTTCAATATGCATCCTTTTTGACTCATGTCCCATGTCATGACCAGCCAAATCTCCCTCTTTGGGCCCAGGGAGTACGTTTGGTGATAAACCCATCAGCATCTGGTTCATGGACAAACCATTCTGATGGACAGCTGTCAAGTCAGAAACAAAATAATAAAGACTAAAACACCATAATATACAATATTCAAATAACTTATTTAAATTCTTTTGGACTCAGAAATAAATATAATACCATGGTGTAACTTTAAAATTATAATCTATCTCTAAGTTGAACACTGTGAGAACTGATAACTATGATAATTTTTGAGAACAAGCAGAAATATATTGAAAATGAAACTGCTTTATCTTATTTTTATTTCACATAAAATATGTATATTTTCTCATGTCTGGAATACTTTTGAATGGCCATACCCCTATAACCATTACAAATGAAATATTCAAGCTTTATCTAGTGTATCACATTCTCTCCTTAGCATATAACCTTCCTTAACTCTGCAAAAACTGCAACCTTAACGTTAGAACACTCTTTAATACTATAAAGTTAAAACATAATTTAAAAAAAATTCTAGTGGCATGAGAGGGCAAATAGTGTTTTCAACAAGTTAAGGCACTGACATAGCTGTTTCAAGAGTCCTATTCTAGTCAATAAAACACGAAGTTTCACAGATATCAAAGTACTTCTTTAAAAATTGGGATTTGAACTCAAATTTAAAAATAAAAGAGCCCAATTAATACCTATTAAATGGTTGAATGATTAGAAACAATAATTTCTTTCTTGAACTATTAAGAGTAACCTGTCACTACTGAAATGATAAAGCAGATGATCAAATATCCTTATGATCACAATCCAGTCAATAAATTTCTTAATAAATTGCCCATGAAAATCTTGGTTTTGTGCAAAAATTTTGAAGAAAAATCATTCCATAAAACCTTACTTTCACTGCAAAAAGTATAGTTTTAAAATGTGTATAAAATAATATATAAGACTATGTTAGGAATTACCATTTGGAAATCACCATAGTAATAATTGTTTCAGGGAAGAATCTTCAATGAACAATTGTGAAAGTAGTGAAGTGAAAGTTTGATGAAGAATAGAACATTTACATAATGTTAAGATATCTCCTCACAAGATACTTATTATCTACAAAGGTTAAAAACAACTTAAAAAGGAACTTTACAAGAGAGAAATCTAGAAGTCAGTCACTAACTCAGCCAAGTGATGGTTATCACAAGTAT
Source organism: Stenella coeruleoalba (assembly GCF_951394435.1). Lineage (NCBI taxonomy): Eukaryota > Metazoa > Chordata > Mammalia > Artiodactyla > Delphinidae > Stenella > Stenella coeruleoalba. The sequence continues at coordinate 44,785,056 of NC_137164.1, forward strand.
TGGCAAAATATCATATATCTTCTGAAATCATGCACTGAGAAGGACACACTATCATGCCTGTGTCATTCCTGCCAAAAATACATAACTTAAGTCAAATTATGAGAAAACATCAAAAATTTCCAACCTGAGGGACATTCTATAAAATAAATGGTATGCATTCTCCAAAAATGTCAAGGTACTGAAAGATAAAAAAGATTAAGGAACCATTTCAGATTTAAAAGGATTAAGGGCACATGACAAGTAATTTCAACATGTGATCCAGGATTGGATTTTGGACCAGGAAAGAAAAATCTCTTATTATTAAAAATATTAGTCAGGAAAAAAAGGAAAAAATAATAGTGGGAAAGCTGGTGAAATTTGAATAAGGTGTGCAGCTTATAGAATAGTATGATAATAGTCTTAATTTCCTGATTTTAACCACTATTCTGTGGTTATGTAAGGGAAATTCCTTGTTTGTACAAAATAAACAATGGAGTATTTGAGGTAAAGAAGCACAGTGTCTGTGATAAGGACAATAAGGTGGCATTAGGCTTTTATCAGGTATATCTTTCAGAAAGATCAACTGATTGAGTGAAACTGGATGGTAAATATTTAAGAATTTTTAATTATTTTTGAATTTTTTATGTTAGTCTAAAGTTAAAAATAAATATGCATACATTTGCACATGTATGTGTGTATATGCATATATGTGTACACGTGTGTGTACATGTGTCAATATTTCCATTTGGACAATTATGGTAGTCCATGCATGCAAAAGTAATTACTTTGTTTCTATCAAGAATTTTAAAATATGATTAGTAAAACAAAGACTGTATATCAAAACTCTCAAATCTTTCCCTATTTGTCTGTATTTCTGATTATTATGAAAAAAATATAATTTTCTTTTCTAGGACAGCTCCTTTCCAATGATACCTTAAAAAGCATTAGACATGAAACCAAATATTCATTATTAAATTTCTGATTCTAACGACAGCATGGCACAAAGGCATATCGAAAATATTTTATTTGAAAAATGCTTTGAAGTAGTGTTAACTGAGGTTTACCAGCCCCAGAAATATAATTGATTTGGCAATGATTATCAAGTGCTATATCCATTTTTATTAATAAACAGTAATAATCATCTCTTACAAACTTAGGGAAATATAAACAGGCTAAATAAAGTATACATATTTAGAATTACATTGAATTCTATGTAATTGTCAATGATTGACTATTTTAAAAATAATTTTATTACATACAATTTGACCAATATTTATGTTATCCACCTCCACAGTATCTATATTGAGGATATGCAAACTTTCCTTTATAGCTTATAAAGACACTTTCTAAGAAATGCTTTTTTCTATTATGAAGATATTCTCAACAACCAAATAACTTCAATAAATTTTGTGTAATTAAATGAAGTTTATGCTATAAGCATGATTTCCTAAAATAATAACTAAAGTCTGTAAACAATACAGTAAGTATTGGTTTTAGCAACCAAGGTAGTCTGTTAATATGCTCATTTTATTGGTAAATAATATTAGATTATTGTACATACAAAAAATAACCAGTTAATTGAATGGTGTATTAACTTTACTCTTAATTTTCTTGGCCATAAGGACCAGGATTAAATATCTGAAAATGTGATCATGAAATAAAATATAACCTTACTTTTTAGAATTTAATAATAATAACATGTGATGATAATATGCATTATTGACTGTTACTAATTCAAATCCTAAAATTTAACCAATTTCACACTCTTCAATCTATTGATCTTCTGAATGACTACAAAATGTTTTAAAAATCAGTTATTTTGAATTCTATTTCTTTTATTCCTCTTTGTGGATGTCTTTGTCAATACAAGGATGAAGTTTAAAAATTACTGAATTTTAAAAAATGGCAGGGATGGGATTAAAGGAACGAAGAGGAATAAACCATAAACAGTATACTTGGACGCTAGGTATTTGAGAGTTGGAGGTGTTTACCTCAGAAACTAACCTAGAAGGTTACTTACTTTCTCTAACTGTTTCATAGCTCAAATCTTTATGTGTGGCATCAAAGAGAGGGAGTTTATATCAGAACCTGTTAATGTAGTACCATACCTCATGATATTGCAAACTGGGAGACATAATTTTGAGAGATGGCTATTGCTACAGAGCGTCAGAACATGATACATCTGAGATCTATTTGGAATGAGGGCATTTTGATTAAAAAAGCCAGCTGCACCTAATAAAGTTTAAAATGGTGACAAGTGGAAGTACGACACCTACGGATTCTGTCCGAGGAGCTCTCAGTCCGGGCTGGGGAGCTGGATACGCTGCTGCTGCGGTGTGATGATGGGTGGCTGCCAGGCCTTCGGCCCTCCTCCAGGGAGGGGGCAGGCGAGGGGCTGTCGGGAACACGCTCCTACACCACCATGGTTGGGGGGTGAGGAGGGGGGAGAAAAGAGGTAAATACATTGGACCTTTGCTTAAGGAATGTTGATTTTTCTTAATTCTATAGATACGTGAAGACAAACACATTTTTTCATCAACATTTATTTGGATTAAACGACACCTTTTATCTTGAGAAAAGTCAAAGTAAGGAAAGAATAGAAAGGAAAATGGCTCTATAGGTGAACATCGCTGTAGTAATGGTAAATGTCATGCCTTCTTTGGGTAAAAGGAGAGATCAAAAAAGACATCCAGTTTAGAACCATTAGACAACAAAGAATTAACAGAACAAAGCAGGTTTTAATTCTAGACAATTATTAATTTAAAAAATCTTTAAATAAATTATATTGCTTCAGCAAGTGTCTAGGATCATTTAACACACAGATTATCACCATGACATCATAATAATAATACCGGAGGCATTGTTAACACCTATTTCATTATGGGGCTGCTCTGGATATACTTAGTTACATTTTAAGGCATCATAGAAATCTATTATTATTTAACATTTGAACAATTTTCTTTGATTCTAATAATTTTCAGACTCCTAGCTCCAATGCAACCACACAAATATATTAGGGAAAATTCATGAAATATGTATTAGTTTTATCCCAGGGAAACCTGGTATCATGTTTCCTGATACTGTTCTATGTTAACACTCAGGTCCCACTCCATACCTTCCCCTTTAAGTTTTGCACCTTCCCTATGAGACCAATGTGCAAATGTATTGTATAACTGTCTCCAATGAGCTATTATAAATAGAGTTACTGATTAAGAAATAAGATACTCATTTGTTAATATTTTCTTCGAGCAACAAGATGTTTATAGCTTCAGCTATCAACACACACAGGCCTTGAAGAACAGTCTTTTCAATAATTCATAAATATTTGGAAGTGTACAAATAAACTGATACATGATACATAATAAATAATAAGTAAATTATTCCTGATTAGAGTGCAAAGATGCAAATATGAAAAAAAGCAGACTTTTTAAAAGAAAAAAGTTCTAAAATGGAATCGGCCTGTAGGAGGCTGTTTTCAAAATATCAAAGGCTAATGTAATATGGAAGACACACAAGGCTTTGTACTAACAGAGAAAGAGGGTCATATATGTCTTCAAACTCAAAAGTTCCTTTAAGCCTTGTGATGGGTTGCAATTCTACTTTGAATTAGAATCACCTGGGAAGTTCTTCAACATGCCTATGCCTGGGCTTTACTCCCCAAGATTCTGGCTTACTGAAGGTCATGAGTTGAATTGTGTCCCTCCAAAATGATTGAAGTCCTGACCCCCAATACCTATGAATGTAAGCATTTGGAAATAGGGTCTTTGCAGATGAAATTAGTTACAATGAGGTAATATTAAAGTAGGGTGGGCTCTTCATCCAACATGACAGATGTCTTCACAAGAGGACATTGTGAAGATATTGGAAAAATGTGAAAAATGGAAAAATTGTGAAGAGGGAAAAATGTCATGTGAAGATGAGGTAGAGATCTGAGCTCTGCAGCTGCAAGCCAAGGATTGCCAAGGATTGCCAGCCACCAGGCGAAACTATGGAGATGCAAGGAAGGATTCTACCTAGAATTTCAGAGGGAGCATGGTACTGCTGACATCTTGCTTTTGACTCCAGAAATGTGAGGGTATAAATTTCTGTTGTTTTAAGCCACCCAGTTTGTTGTACTTTCTCACAGCAACCTTATACACTGAGTCTGAAGGGGGGCCCAGAAGCCAGTATTTTTTAATGCTCTCCAGGCGATTTTAATGTATATCCAAGACTGAGCACCACTTGTTTCATACCCTTTTAATTTTTCAGTCCTACACATTGTCAATAAACATCTTCAACAGAGGTTCTATTCTTGAGGATCATGACAAATAAAATGAAAGTAACCCTCAAGATAGCTAAGCCCTCTTCCAAAATCCATACATAAAACTGTTTCTCAATATATATACCATAAAATAAAAAAATAGTCCCAAAAGGAACTTTACAACAAATAATTTGCCAGGTCAAACAATATTGTACCAAAAGGAAAAAAGAAAAATGTCAACTAAATTCTACTCTCAAAAGTTGCAAGACGTATTTTTAAACTCTATGTCTCAACATGCAAAATGAACACAATATTAGTTATTTTTTCCACAATAAATAAATCAAACAAGCTATGCTTCTAAATGGTATAAGTTCTTTAGTTCACATGGCAAACAAATGACCTACATTTCTAAAAAACAAACACATATACGATTTAAAAGAGCGGAGAATCCACATCTGGATGCCAAAAGTTACTTCCTATCTTCTAATTATAATTTAAAAGCAGCTGGGATTATAAATCTTTCTTCTTAACATTCACCCCTACCTTAAACTATGAAGCAGCTTCAAACTGTACATTTATTATGTGTTCAGTTTGATGAGTTTTGTCGAGATCTAGACTGTTTCCATAACCCCAGAAAGATTTCTCATGCCCCTTCCCAGTCTATTCCTTCTATCCCCAGAAGCAACGTCTTTCTGAATTCTATCACCAGGGAGTAGTTTGGCTGGTTCTAGAATTTCATAAAAATGGACTCATATAGTACATACTTTTTATGTCTGGTTTTTTTTACACAACGAAATGTTTTTTAGATTCATTCAGGTTATCGCATGTATTAATAGTTTACCTTTTTTACTTTTTAATATATTCAATTGCACAAATATCCCACAATTTTTAATTTAAAAATAAGGCAATAAAGTTCACATCAAGTCTTTGCAATCACAAATCAAAGGATAATCTTGGCTTCTGTGCAGCATTCAAAGGCTGGAGTTTGTATCATTTTTGGAATATCTGTGCATTTATTATAGAGTATGGATTTATAAAACTGTATAGAACTCCTTTTTAGTCTGTATAAATGTATTAATAAGCCATGCTATAGTTAACTGCATACATGACCAGATATACATGATATAGAGTCTAACCTTGATTTCTCGAAATTCTGATAAAGAGGTACATAAGTTTGATAAGCTTTAAAGCTAATTCCTAATACATCTAATTCTTAACGCTTGGATTATGCAGAAACACATGGTATATATTTAGGAAACAACATTATTATATTTTTATATAAATAAAATTTTCTAAATTAGCCATTCTATTTTCTCCCAAAGTCACTCAATCAATGTTTATCCATCAATACATTTTAATATTCCTCTGAATAATTATGTAAGTGATCATATTTTCAGTGGCATGTGTTTAGCCAAACAGAGGTAAAGTGCAATCTTGAAATAAATCAATCCCTCTAAAATCATTTTGCAAGTCTGAGTTTCCTGTCATAATAGATTTCTCAGTGGCACTAATGGAAAGCATGAGAAACTGATTTTTTCCTGAGATATTTAACTCATAAAATATGTAAATATTTAGTGCACAAAACTCTAGTAACAATGATTGTGCCATTGAACAATTATTTATTTATTTTCCACATAAGTATAACAATTTTTTCATTAGTCAATTTTATTTAACTGTAAAAGTTTTCCTTGATGATTCTTTTCATTCATGCATTATTCACTTATTCACTTATACATTCATAACACTCTAAAGGTCACATAATAAACTAAGTCAAAAATAAGCTAGATTAAAATCTTAATGTAAAATAATATTAAATCATAATTTAAGGCTTAGGAAACATAGGTGAAATTGTAGTATTTATTTTAGCTTTAGCTTATTTTTACTTTAATTATATTTTTTGTCTAAGAACAAAGGATACAGACAATATTTAATACTTTTACTTAAAGAAATATTTTAATTTATGCAAATTTTTATGCTTTAGAAGCTTAAGTATTTAATTGAAACTTTCTATAAACTGAGACACAACATATTCAGTCATTTCACTTAATGTATAATTTCAATCTTTGGAACATGATGTATTGTTCTTTGAAGAATTTCATTAAAGTAAAATCCATTGAGCAAGTAAGATTTGAATACATTGTTGCACAATAAATTAATTTATTTCAACAGCTTAATTCTTTTATCATATTTATATGCTTGCCTTTCCAGAGTATGCTATAAGATGGAGAATAATGGAGACAGTAAAGAATTGCTTAGGAGAGAATCTCATAATTATTACTGAAACAAAATAGATAATGAGTTTTATTCAGACATAATAAGAAAGAAGCAGTTCAATGTCTATAGGGAAACTATGTAAACTGGATTTATCATTTCATTTGTGTGAGACCCTTTAACCTCCAAAATGGCCCTAAAGTAGGACAAAGAGGAAGAATATTTAATTTAATACTTCAACACACTGCTTTACAGTCCTGCATCATAACTCCACCAATCAATAAAACACAATCTTTTGCAGTGTTCCATCTTTATAAAACTAGCCACAATAATAAATGAAAATGTAAGAGGAATACACTCTCACTGAAAAAAAAAAGGTCATACTAATAAACTAATGGTATCAGAATAACAATAAAGGGAAAGCTGCATTTATTGCCTCTAGGTAGAACAAGAAGTATTGGTCTCTACCACAATTCAGAATCAAAGGTGGAATTTAAAACAATGAATTCTAAAATTCCAAAATAAAAAGGAGTTTGGGATTAACATATACACACTACTATATATAAAATAGATAACCAACAAGGACCTACTATATAGCACAGGGAACCATACTCAATATTTTGTAATAACCTATAAGGAAAAAGAATCTGAAAAAGAACATATATACATATATCTAGCTGAATATATACCTATCTACATATATAGCTGAATCACTTTGCTGTACAACCAAAGCTAACACAACATTGTAAATCAACTGTACTTCAATAAAAAAATAAATTAAATAAAAATTAAATAAAACATATAAAATATTCAGTATTACACACGTGATTAATTAAACATTAAAAAATGTATTGTGTCTGCTGCCTCATCTCCACCACAAAATGCATTATATTTTATCAACTTAAAATATTTTCTTAGAGTAAGATTAAATAATCACAACTTATTTCTCTAAATGGGTTATTTCATTTAGCTTTACTTTATATTGCTCTCTTTAATTATCTTCATTTTCATCTCTTTATCAGTTAGCAATTCCCTTATTGAGTATGTTATAGAAGTGGGGAGAAGATATTCTAATAATTTATCTTAATACAACTTTTATCTTATGAAATTGAAGTTGACTAGCACTTTATAAAACCTAAACTCCTGAGCTTTAACACAACTCAGACTTCATTCGTTCAGAGAATATTTACTAAGCACTTAATATATGCCAGTGTTCTAGGCTCTGGTTACACGTAAGTAAACAAAACTGACAAAACTCCTTTCCCTCATGGAGCATATATCATCAGCTAGTAAATACTGTTAGTGAAATCCAGAATCATACACACTGATTGTGACACCCATATTCTCTTATTCTGGAAAAGTGAACTGAAAGGATAAATAATAAGATTGGGATTCTGGGTTTAGGAAAATGTTAAAAAGTACTTCTGGAAGACATAAACAAACCTAACATACTTGCATCTGGTAGAATATCTGGTAGCCACCATCAAAACTCCTTAACTCAGAGTTCTAAATTGAGGCTTCAAGGGATATTTACATAGCTCTTTTTATTTGTTTTGATGATGATACTCAAGAAATACTCAATTTTGCTAAATGGGAAAGTGGTAAGACCCATGAGTGTAGTCATAAACAACATCATTTTATTCTCCTACTGTCTCTTCAAACTTATTCAGTGTTGATAGGGAACTATATTTTTCCCATATCTGTATGAAAATTCAGGCAGCCTAGTAACTTTCCAGATTCTTATTTGGTAATATAAACTCCTACAGTTACTTTGAGCGGCAAAAGACAGTCTCGACTCAGAAGTTATACCTCAGGCTTCTGTAATAATAAATACTATTATCTTAATTAAAAGAGAAGTCCCTCCTTTTCTATAGTCAAGTAGGTAGAATAGAGGGAGGAGAGCAAGGAAGAAATGGTAAGTTCTGATTTGGCCAGCATTGCCATCAATTGGCATCACTCTGTTCGTGCCAAATGTTTAAAGCCAACTTTTTATCTAGTTAAGGCACTGTGTATGTTCTAAGTGGCCACCACCTCTATGAACTGCTTACAGTTCCTTGATGGGTCTAATTCGTCTCGGTGTTCCTCTGTCCTCTGAATTTCTGGCGTAAGTGCACCTGGATGCTTGATTCAAGTTGATCTGGGGGCAAGAGTACTTCATAGATGGTGGTGTATGCTTTCACTGGAAGTGCATAATGTCTTCTTGGTTGCATTTTATGATGCCAGCCACCACTGATAATCATAGCCCAGATTCATCACTTCATTAGGACGTGCAATTTGATGGATTCGAAATATATCATTCCATACTCATTTATTTGCAATATTTCATTCCATACTCATTTATTTATATGAATAGAAAGTTTCTCTCATGCATCATTGTGTTATCCTGAGGGACAGTCTGTATGGGAAAGGCAGGAAAATGCTTGACTCCACCCCTTTATCCTTTATTTAAACCCTTATTTGTCCTTTAAAAGAATCAATTCCCTAGAATTCTCCAAGGGAGAATTGTATTATATTTAGTATTATTATAAACTCATGGATCTAAATATGTTTTATATTTCAATACACTGATGTATGGCATCCTTAGTGGTAGTTGTGTTTTAATACTTCCTTTTTCTTGTTAGCATTCTCTTTTCATATTTAATATCAATACCCAAATAAACATGAAGAGAGAAGACTTAACTGTTTCTCTAAATCCAGGTAAAATTTAGACGAAATAGTTTTTTTGCAAAAAAAAAAAAGTTTAAAAGTGATGCATACATCTAGAGTTATTTATGGTTGTCCCAAGATAAACTATTCTGTAACCCAAAGCAAACATGAGGTAAATGACATTGCTGTAAGATTTTTTAATCTACTTCAAGAATCTGGTTACTCTGGTTCTAGTTTTTATGATCTTTAAACATTTTGAACTTCATGCAAGTAAAGTCCTATTTACTGATATAGCATTTTAGGGACCTGTTTTGAAAAAAAGTATTAGAGAATGGAAAATGTATACATTGTATTTAAAATTTTTTTCAATGTTTAATTCTTTAAATGAGAATGTCATAAACAATCTCTATTTCTCTCTCTCTCTCTCTCTCACACACACACACACACACACACACACACACACTCACACACACACACACAAAACAGCAGATTGGCAGAGAAAACTAACAAAGTTAAGTCATATTCCCTGTTCTCAGAAAAATGCTGTAATGTGGCATGTGAGGAAAGATTATTCAGTAATGTAGAATAATATGAATGTTGCCAAATTTCTCAAAAACAATTCCATATTATCACTAAAGAAAAGTGAAATCTGGAAAAAAAATACATTTAAAAGTCTGCTTTAAAAAAAAAAAAAGTCTGCTTTATATACTACTGAACTAGCAAACCCACCAAAAGCAAAATACACTACTTTTGTTAGGTGAAAAGGGTTGAACAAGCAAAAGAGCGTGAGAGAGACAGAGAGAGAGGTCTTACTATATAATTGCAACTATATTTCAAAAGCCTGACACAGATTCCCTATAAAATTCTAGAACTTATTTTTAAACAGAAGATTGTGAATACTTGGGGGGAAAATAAACCAGTGATAATATGAAGATAATGTCACTATAGAAAGTCTTCTAATGATTTTATAAATACTAATTTACTCATTATGACAACCTGATGAGGTAATAATGATATAATCCCCATTGTACGGAAAAGGAAACAAAGACAGGGATATTAAGTGACTTTTACAAGGTCATAAGACTAGGAGATGGCAGAGCTGGAATATAAACCCAGGAAGTCTTCCTCCAGAATCCATGTTTTAAACCACTAAAATATGTTGTCTTGCTTCTTTTTAATTTTCTTTTTATTTCAGAAAGAACCATTTTTTAAAAATCCTTATGATATCATTGTGAATTTATTAAATAAAAGTGAGAAAAATATTGATTCATTCAGGGGGATTTGGGGTTACTTGATGAATGATTCCCAAAGAGAACCAATTAGTAGAACATTTCAGCCTATTAGAAAATCTCTAATGACAAGAGGAATTGATCTCTTGATTTATACTGTTTATTTTCCTCAGTGATTTAAAGTAATACAATCCTTTTACAATTTGGAAATGATACAAAGATGGTATAAATAGCTAATATGATAGTTTGGAATATTAACACTCAAGAATATCTAAAGAGCCTAAATCAATAGACTGGAAAATAAAAAAAAATTAATATGGATAAATGCAAATTCCTAATACAAGTAAAAGATAAAGAATTGGCTTAGTAGAATTTCATGTCAAAAATGCATGAGATTTACCGAGTCACACATTCAACTAGCAAAAATAGTTATGAACTATGACTAAATTTATAAACTATTGTCCAAACTGAGGTTTATGTTAGTTCTGGTCTCTTCACTGATGGGTTCACTTCTAGAGTAATATGCAGGAGAGGGGTAGTGAGGAGGGGGCTTATTTAAGAAAAGGAAGGTCAACCAAGAGGCTTGATGAAAAATTGTCAGAAGAAATTAGAATTTTGGTCTGGAAAAAAGAAACACCACAGGTACTATAGCAGAGGACTTAAATATTTAAATAGTTAGAACACAGAAGAATTAGGAGACATTTTTTCCAAGAAAATAAAGTTAAAGTAGAAGCTATTGAGAGGAAAATTTTAATTTGATCAATTAATACCTTCACACTCTTAAATTTGCTGAAAATAGAATAGGCCTTCTATAAAATAGATATATAAAAATGGGTAGAGAGGATGCAGGAATGCTTTCTCCACCACGGAGGGAGCTGGATTACAAAACACCTAACATCCCAAGCCTATGACTCTTCATGTTCTATGAATATTAAACAGTAAAAGTGTATGGGTTTCACTGATACATAATAGACTAATACAGAATGTCTAATGATTTAATATAATCTTAGACATTTAGCTATTTGGGATTTAAGGTAGAATTATTATTGTATAAACAGTATATGTCCTTTTCCTCCCTCCTCAAAGTTACCTTACTAAAATATTTACAGTAGTCCAAGACAATCAACCAGAGAAAATCTAAATTCAGTACTTTAGCAGACTGTCATGGAGGCTTGCATTTAAAGTAAATAACAATGTCATGGTGGTACTGTCCTCACCTATATAATTTTCTTTTCCTCAATGCTTTTAATTTCTTTTCCTTTCAATGCCAAATCCTATGGCTTTATGGTGTTTGACAGTTTAGTTTGTGCTGCTTCCATTTACCACAGCCTAAGATCCACATGGGTTTGAGTTAATCAGAACTCAAGGATTAGCAAAATTTTCCTATAAAAAGCTAGCTAGCAAATATTTTATTCAACACTGCCTTTGTATTTGAAAGTACCATAGACATTATGTAAATTAGAGTGTGGCTAATATCCAGAAAACTTTATTTATGGACACTAAAATTTGAATTCCATATAATTTTCATGTGTCATGAAGGATTATTCTTCTTTTGATTTTTTTTCCAACCAGTTAAAAATGTAAAATCATTCTTAATTCATGGTCCATCCAAAAACTGACAGCAGCGTAGGTTTTACCCAAGTTCAGCAGCTTGCAGACCCTGCTCTACTGCTTGAACTGGTAGGTACATTTTCATAAATAGGTTTATAAGAAAATCATTGGAGTTCCTTTAGTTCGTAGAAATAGATAACAAAACATTTTTTTAAGCTTGTAACTCTGAGAGCTATGTTTTTGCTTTTCTTCTGTCCTACAAATTCTTTTTGCTATTCTCATTTGGGTTGAGTTTTAATTTTAATTCTTGTCATTACTGTCAAAAAATGTAAATAGCACATTCCTGCATATGGACCATCCCTCAAAGCCTATTTTCTCTTGTTTTATCATTTCTTCCAGTGGGGGTAAATCTTTGGTATTTAACATTTCACTTTTAATTGGCCTTCATATTTAGAATCTTTTCAGGCAAACAAACTTGTAGGCTCTATTCTAATTACCCACTTGGGCCCCTTACTCTTTAAAGTGACATAAGAGTCAACCATTTTCTTTGGGGAAAATAAAAATTTCCCCTGAATTAAGTTTAATTAATATGTATCATATGAGTTTACTAAACACTGCTTCGAATGAGTGAGACAATGAGAATGTTGAATTCTCAGTAATAACTATTATCAAAATTGATCATAAATTGAATCGATATCTTGATAAATAAATCGGTTCCCTCACTGATGACAATGTAGCATTCAGTGGCATTCTCTCAGGAAAGAATATTTTGGTAGCTGAGCTTGGCCTCCTGTGATATTTCTTGTTATTTTCCTCTGGTAAGGATTCTTCCGAAAATTATTTAAGGAGCAAGTACACATCTTTGTTTATAGAGTATTATTATATGAAAAATTCCTACTTGCATATTATTCAACTTTCTATATAAGTAATGACAGGGTCTTTACAAAATGTATAATGACTTGAATGCATCACAATAATACCATATAGAGTATTTTCATTGCCCTAAAAACCCCCTGTTCTCCATCTTTTCATCCTCTATTCCCACCCACTAGCAACCACTGATCTTTTTAGGATCTCCATAGTTTTGCCTTTTCCAAAGTGTCCTACACTTGAAACAATACAGTGTGTAGCCTTTTCAAACTAGCTTCTTCAACTTAGCAGTGGGCATTTGAGTTTCCTCCATACCTTTTCATGGCTTGATAGTTCATTGCTTTTTAGCTCTGAATAATATTCCATTGTATGGTGGTGAGCATTCAGCTAAGCTACTCTGTGGTATTGCTGCTTCAGCATCCATTTTGTTTGACCACGTGGCCTACAGGGACCTTAAACTGACACTAGCCCCCTTCATGCAAGTGCATGCTCTAGACAGCAGCCAAAGTCATAAGCAAATGTAAGTCCCTGGTATGACTTCCCCAAAAGCCCTTGTGATCAACAGTCTTCTTAAATAAGACCCCTGGGAGACTTACCAAAACCCTACTCTTTTGGTTTGAATTGACCAATCCAGCCCCAGCCTGGAAATCCTGAAATACCCCACCCATGGTTCCTAATAAAGCCATTTGCCTCAGGTCCTGCCTTGTTCTCTCCGTCTGCACTCTGCCTTGACCCCCCTGTCTGGTCCCCTGAGGCATGCCAAGTACTTCCTCCATGACCTGTGAGTAATAAACTTCTCTATTTCATTTTTTCTTGTGGTCTGTTGTTGAACCATGGCTCACTCACTTAACAAATGCTAATTCAGTTTTTGGAAGTATAGCTGACTTACAATGTTAGTTTCAGGCGTACAACACAGTAATTCGATATTTTTATAGATTACTCTCCATACAAAGTTATGACAAAATATTGACTATATTTTCTGTGCTGTACATTACATTCTTGTAGCCTACTTATTTATACCTAGTAGTTCAGTACCTCTAATCCCCTTCACCTATTTTGACCCTCCCTCCCAACCCTCTCCCTTCTGGTAACCACTAGTTTGTTCTCTGTATATGTGAATCTGTTTCTGTTCTATTTGTTCATTTGTTTTATTTTTTAGATTCCACATATAAGTGAAAACATACAGTATTTGTCTTTTTCTGTCTGACTTATTTCACTAAGTATAATACCCTCCAGGCCCAACCACATTGTCACAAATGGCAAACAACAAAGTCATCGCACATGGAGGTACACAATTTTTTTATCCAGTCACCTCTTGAAAGGCATCTTGGTTGCTTCCAAATTTTGGCAATTATGAAAACAGCTGCTATAAATACCCATGGACAAATTTTTGTATAGACCTAAATTTTCAACTCCTTTTGATAAAAATTATACGGTTGTAGGGTAAGAGTATGTTTAGTTTCATTAGAAACCACCAAACCATCTACTAAAATGGCCATACCATTTTGCATTACCACCAGCAATGAATAAGAATTGTAACAAGGCCTTCTATGTAAAATATGCTCCAGAGACTCCCCTAAACTCACATGTATTATATTCAGAAAAACAAGATAATAATTATGTCAAATACGGATAATGCAGCATGAGGTATCTTTTACTTAGTTTAAAAATTAATAATCTATTCTGACAATGCAAATGGTACGGATGAACCTATTTTCAGGGCAGGAATAGAGACGCAGAAGTAGAGGATGGATGGGTGGACACAGAGGGGGAAGGAGAGGGTGGGATGAATTGGGAAACTGGGATTGACATATATACACTACCATGTGTAAAATGGATGGCTAGTGAGAACCTGTTGTATAGCACAAGGAGCTCAGCTCGGTGCTCTGTGACGACCTAGATGGGTGGGATGGGGTGGGTGGGAGGGAGGTCCAAGAGGGAGGGGATATATGTATACATGTAGCTGGTTCACTTTGTTGTGCAGTGGAAACTAACATAGCATTGTGAAGCAATTATACTCCAGTAATAAATAAATAAATAAAGTACTTTGATTTAAATATACATTATAAAATAATATGAATGAAAAAGTATACACACACACATATTTAAAAGTATACACATACCCCCCCCACACACATATACAGAGAGAGCCAGAGAAGTGTGTATATATACACATATGTGATACCTGTATAACAGTAATGTTATCTTCCACTTACTGTGTATTTTTGAATTTACAAAAAATTTCAATTTTATTATTTCATTTAGTTTTTACACCCACACTGTATTACGCATTTTTTTAGTGTAGAAATAATCAGAAAGATTTAGCTACATGCCCAAGGTGACATAGCTAGTTAAGTGGCAGAACCATAATTTAACCCTTCTGGTCTTCTGAAAACAAATCAGATACCATTTCCCACACCTTATGGCTCATAACACCACACACACATACACACATACACACAAACACAAACACAACCATGCATATAAGCACATACACACAATTTGAAGTATATCATTTAAAATGCTATGTTCATCTCTCCCTTAGTAGATATAATAGAGAACTTCAAGTTAGCCTAATACTGCCTAAATACTGTACCCCTGGTTCTAATTACTATAAGTGACTTTTTTTTCTCATAATCTATTCACTATCGCTTAGCTTTTTAGAGTTAGAACTACTTGTGGAGTAAGAAAAATGGATTGAGTGATGGTGGCTTAAGATGATTTTGGCTTAAGGCAAATCAATCATGTAATTAAACAATTACCTTAATAACAGATGTCTCAACTCTGGATGGGGGACTCTGAACTTGTGCTGCTGCCGCCATATTGGCAATGGTGCTGAGATGGTTCATCTGGCTCATTGCCATGGTGACAGATGCTGGAGGTAGGCTGACAGGAATTAGAGGGTGGGGCATCATCATAAAAGGCAGTTCCAGTCCTGTAAAAAATACACATATATCATCATTTCTCTATTCAAGTAAAACAATGAAACATGGTATATATCATTAATTAAAATGGCTAAGGATATAAATCATTGAAAATTGAAGCATTATAAAATGTTCTAATAATGAGAGTCAAAGGAAAAATATTTGTCCTCTTTGCATGCAACAGTACCCACTTATCACTTAGGGAAATTAGGCTTAAAGCTAGCCAGTTTGGTGCCATGTTTTATCACTCACCACTTTTCATTTGTGTTTAATACAAACAGTTCTTTGCTACATTATTCTTCAGATCAGTCTAATTCTTGTTTAAAATACTATGGTTTTCTTTATCACGTTTAGCTGTCTAAATGTAGTGTACCTATCTACTATGTCCTATATTTCACTATCTGATCATTAGATTTTTTTATTCTTTGCAACTTTCATTTTTAGTGCTAAAAAATGCCATCGTACAACTTGGCAGAAGGTGGCTCTGCTGAAGATGGCGGAGAGGATGACTGACTGGAAGGCTAAGTGCTCTAGGTATGCGGGGGCAGGTAACAGAAGCCTGAGATCCCCGGGGTGGGGAAGAGTACAGTGTTTCCTTTTCCCAAGAACCTTCACTGCTGCCTGTGGGGAATGAATATCAATTATTTGGATACAATATTATTCCAAATCTTCTAATGAATAATTGGAAATGAGGTTTTAAAAAACATATCAGACGTAGAGAATGGACTTGAGGACACGGGGAGGGGGAAGGGGAAGATGGGGCAAAGTGAGACAGTGGCATGGATATATATACACTAGCAAATGTAAAATAGATAGCTAGTGGGAAGCAGCCGCATAGCACAGGCAGATCAGCTCAGTGCTCTGTGACCACCTAGAGGGGTGGGATAGGGAGGGTGGGAGGGACGCACAAGAGGGAGGGGATATGGGGATATATGTATATGTATAGCTGATTCACTTTGTTATACAACAGAAGCTAACACACCATTGTAAAGCAATTATATTCCAATAAAGATGTGAAAAAAATATATATCACATTTGGAGATTGGCTCAGTGATTTCTTGGGAAATAAGCTCAAGTAAGTAAATTTCCCCTAAACCATATTTTCCTTTTGTTTTTCTATTTCTTAAATACAGTCTCAAATTTTCTGAAAAATAACATTTTTACAACAGGTAGCCTATTTATGAAGTCTACTCCTGTTTGACTAACCAACTTAATATAAAATAGATTCTATTATATACCTAGAGAATTAATTACTTCTTGGAACTGAAGCACACTGATAGTTATAGAACCCAAAGTCATCCTTGTATAATAGAATCCCAGTCACCCTTCAGAGTTAAAGTTCCTAATTTAATTCCACAGAAAATCCTAAACATAGAATCATTAAATGCCCAGCTTGGTTAGACATGCTCCAGGGAACACAAAGATCATTTACAAAAGATAATAATATCAAAGCAATAAATTAAATGTGTGTGAATCAATAAATGTATCTCTTGTTTTCAACTGCAGAGAAACTTAGGTTTATGACGGTGGCAATACAGGTGCCAAAGTCAGAACAGTACCTTTAAGGGCGTGTATTTCAACATCATGGCCACGTCCCAGATTAAACAGATCTTGAAACACCTTAATAGGGTACTCCTTGGAAGGTTTTTATATATCATTTCAATTTAGGCATGTTCTCAGATTAAATTATTTTACCATTAATTTATTGTTTAACTGAATCTGTTGACTATACAAACTGCCCACTTGAAAGAAAGTTTCTGTAATATCCCTGTCAGCTTATGAGTTTTCATTTCTTAAAAAAGGAAAAGAAACCGTATTTTCATATAATATGCTTAGAAACAGCAAAGTAGGTAAAACTCCAATTTAAATGTTTTAGCTCTATTAAAAGCCTCATTGTAAAATCTCTAAGACATAGTTTTTCATGAAGAATACTTAGTTGCTGCCATGATTTTTTTTTCCATTTACTTCAGGAAGACAGTTAAGGTTCAATATAAATTCAAACTCATTAGCTCAATACTGTCTGGATCTTAGAGTAAATTGTTCAGAAGTGGGTAATGAAAACTCAATTCAAATTCTTCAGCAATCAGACAAAGCAATTTTATTAAACAATGAAGAGAATCAATTAAAATGGATATCTTTATTATTTTACAAGAAACCAGGACAGCTTTTGGCTAAAAAAAAAAGTTTATAGCTTCATACAGAAATGACTCACATAAAAGCAATCTCTCCAGCTTGCTCCTACACTATGATATAAAAGTTCACTTCTATATTCACAAATTTATACAGCTTATTTCTCTACTTGTGACTTTTTTGACGCTTTATACCAAGGTCCTAGTCAAACATGCAAAAGCTGTAAGTATATAAAATTTTTTGAACATATTATGTCAAGAAAGCATTCAGTGACAAAACGTTTTAAACATTTTCACTTTATATTGCCTTTATCAAAGTATATGCAAAATTCTTCCTTTCATATTTACTTTTTATGTTATCATTTAAAACAAGAGTTAAAGCATAATCACCAACTATTTGGATATAGAAATAACACTTTGGAATAAATGGTATTGAATATGGGAACTGCATTGGAAATTTATAAATAATAGATAATTTTCTCTTTATATTTCATTTAAAATATCCAAGGATTACATTTTCATAGTAGATTGCATTTTTGAGGTTAACAAATATTAACTAATATATGGAGGAGGGAAAAATATTCATATTCATTATTTTGGATTGAGTTTGAGTTCTGCTTATACCTATTATCTACTTTTGTTTCTCTGTCCAATTGAGCCAATTTCTTTTATTTACATCTAGATTACCAGTTAATAAACAGGAAAAGCCATTTTCCCAATATACTTCAATTTCACTCTTATATCAATGAAAAATATACAATATATAACCAAGTCAGTTGTAAGTGAGTTTTGCTTAATTTATAACATCCTTCTCCTCTATTAGCATGAATAAATAAGTATTGAAAATAGGCCACTTCAGAACAAGACACGCCCATAGTTATTAAATGTATAATTTCAAGTGCTTTGGTTTAAGCCAATATATTTGATATAAGCCAGTATCTATGTGTGAGCCTACACACAAACATGCATACACACATACACCTTTAAGATTAAAGCTTATTATTATGACTGCATGAAAACTTACAGGAGACAGCAGATTTCGCATATAAGAAAAGTTCTAACAGTTGGTAAGGAGAGTTACAGAGAAACAGAAAAGAATTGATTCTTTTCTCCTCTTCCATTCTTGTAGAATCCTACCATTTCTTTGACTTTACAATGGAATAAAAAGACAAACTTGATCTAGCCCTAGTATCCTTAAAGAACATACTCTATAATAGGGGATAGAGATGTGTATGCAAAAACTCAGACATTTGATAAATATATAAAATGGTTTTGAACCAAGGAAATTGGTCATGAGCTCATGAAAAGATTCAGCGCATCCAGCTGTTTGATTATCTAGACTCTATATCCATATTTCAATGTGTTGGAGGTAAGGATTAAAGGGAGAGAGGATCTCCCACACCTAGTCCTAAACACATATTGTGGAGAAGCATGGGAACAATCTCAGGCTAGACACCTGTTTACACGGGTGGAAATAAATCTGTGCTCTGACTGACGGCAGAACACACAGGCAGCTGTTACATGATGAAGTTAAGTAGTGTAACCACAAGCATCAGGAAGGCCAGCTCCTCATGCAATGGTGTGATTTTGGTGGAGTGAGAATTAACAAATGTACCATCTTACAGCAAACAGATGTAAGTGGGCACATGAACACAAGAGGAAAAATTGAAATTAACACCTGATTACCTGTTTTGTCTCTAGCTAAAAGCTATTAATTATGCATTTATATAATCTGAAACAGTTTATTTACTCTGCCTAATTATACCGATAGTAAGAATATATCTATAATTATATATGCAAATATATGGAACTTATATACAAAAAGTAATTGTGTGTGTTTAGGTTTCCTTTCCTGTAAAAGATGTGTATTTCTCAGGGACAAGCAAGGTGATTTTAAGGTTCAGTGTAACTGAAATTCTGATTCATAAGGCATAGGTATGGGACGTTCCCTGCTTACATCCTCTGCACCCCCAACTTTAAAACATAGTCGTAGGTTCTGAAAAAGTAAATAGCTTGGTGGACTATCTTAGTCTTTTTCTGAGCTCAGACTATATTTTGTATCCTTCCATTTTATATTTTTATGGTATTTTATGATACATATTTTATGATGGATCAGGTTATAAACAGAGAAATAGACTACTTTGGGGAGAAACCCTTAAATTTTTTTTTTTTTTTTTTGCGGTATGCGGGCCTCTCACTGCTGTGGCCTCTCCCGTTGTGGAGCACAGGCTCCGGACGCGCAGGCCCAGCGGCCATGGCTCACGGGCCCAGCTGCTCCGCGGCATGTGGGATCTTCCTGGACCGGGGCACGAACCCATGTCCCCTGCATCGGCAGGCGGACTCTCAACCACTGCGCCACCAGGGGAGCCCGAAACCCTTAAATTTTGAAGCCATTCCTACTTTAAAGGTAAACAGGTTCTCAAACAGAACTGATGGATAACAAATATAAACTAGCTTAATTTTTCCTCTAATTACTGCCTTCAGATATGCTCTGTTAAGGCATACCTCTGCCCCTTAATAACCTTGAGCAGATTTTGAGTATAAGAAAATCCATTCTACTTAACACCACTCTCTGCATCCTCATCTCCATCACCACTTGCCAGCCCTAGGGCCTAGGGAGCTGGAAGACAGAGGGGCTTGGACAGCTTTTCCATCTATTCTCTTGGGTGGGAGGGTGAAAGTCTCCCATCCAACCAGTTCCTGCTCAAGTCCTCCCTGCACTGTTGCTTCTATGGCTATGCCTATTGGCCATTGACATCTCCCAGGTGGAAGGTGCCTAAATGCCAAGTATTCCCTGCCAAGTAATGATCATTAACGGGGTCTTCCAGGGGAGCTTCCTAACTGCACAAGTCCCTGACAATGGAAATCTCCTGCAGCTTCCTGCTCTTCTAAGCTCCCCAAACTGCCATGGTCTCTTGAAACTAAGGCCCTTCTGGTGTGGGTCCTTTTGTTCTGATGATGTCCACTCTCTATTCTGTCACCTCTCCTCAATACTTTCTCCCCTTGCTCAAACATGTACAGAAAGCAGATCAGTTCACACCAAAGCAGACATCCAGCTATGAAATGAGGTGGAGGCATCTGTAATCATTGAGTAATTCTCTTGAAACTCCTCTCCCTGAACTTGGTGGTGAGGAAGTACTATCAAAAAGGAATCACTAAGCCATAGCTCCCTCCATTAAGTGCTGTCTTTTCACTACAATGTTTTCTCCGAATCTCCTCCCTTGTGTTGGTCTTCCCCTCTTATAAATGGAGGAAGAGACCGTCTGTGGAGTCTGGAGTGATAGTTAAGATAGCAACTCTGGTTCAGCTGCTATTAATAAGTACTGATTGGTATTTACTTTTTTTAAATTGAGAAGTACTTGGTCCCTTTTGTTCTTGTGTGGAACCAGAGGAAAATTTCTATTTAATATCTTGTTACATAGCATATTCAGTAGAACCAAAAACAAATATGACTATATTATAAGTAGAATTTTAGTAACTGATTCCTGTAAAAAACTGATAGAAAGGGAAAGAAATATGAATGCTCAACATTTGAAATGTTATTTCACAAATCAACTGAAACTTTTTCAATTGAGACAGAAGTTCAAAAAAAAAGATTACATAAAAAAATAAAGAATGATTAAATGTGGAGATAATCATTAATAAAAGAAAGAAGATCATTTTTTGGAACACAATTTTTATGTAGGAAAGGAAATGAAAACTGCTTTGGGTAAGGATATTGTTACTGTTTCTCTTTAATTAAAAAAAAAAAAAAACTATGGGTATGTATATCAGTGGTACTGATTAAAATCCTAGCCCAAATAATTACATTTATTACTGAATCCTAAACATAGCCAATAAGTAATAGGTTCCAAAAGAGAAGGCCACTGTATATTTTTTAATGAATTTTGGACAGAGTGCATGTAAAGTAATCAAACACAAAGTTAAAGTGATCTGTAGAAAAGAAATGCCTTTTAAACCACCATGCATTAAAATAGTAAAAGTATATTTAAATGTCATTATCTTTTATACCTAGTTGATATGTAACTATTTGTTCAGATTTTCCCACAGGCTGACCCTGATAAAGGAGGCAAATCTCAAAGGGACTAACGGTCACACCACAGTTTAGTGAGTGACACTGATAGACTGTGACGGGAACCTGACATTGTCAAGATTCGTTTACAATGAAAATGATGGCAAGAGCGGGCATTTACTCCATACCATTGGAGACCACTTAGAAGGATGTGAATGCCATCTTAACAATGGAATCAAGACTGCTAAGGAAAAGTAAATACTAGTCTCAGATGCTACAGATGTTCAGCTGTTACTTCAGCGGTAGGTGAGAATAAACAAGTTATTGTCTTTTAGAGGATAAACTTCACCCTAATAAAAAATGGGATAGGAAACGTCAGCAGTAATACTAGTACTTTGCATAAATAGGAGAAACAGTCCTTTCATGAATTACTATAATGTAATCTTTTAAATCTTTTTCTGGATAACAATCTGAGCTCAGTGATCTACTTTAGCAAGTAGAAACACTGAAATCTTCTGGTGTTTTGGTTCAACTTTATCAAATTGCTTTATTTTAAAATGAGGAAGAAGCAATCTGTAAAGGGTACTATTAATTGGGTAACAATTTAAAATGTTCCAGTTTAAGTACAGTGGTTTAGCAAAGAAAACAGCACAAACACCTCCTAATTGGTATTGCACAATAATGTCCACAGAGCAGGCCATTTCCAGAGTTTAAAATTTATATTTGCACACATATCCTGTTTGATTTGGAAGTGCTATTTTTTCTTAGAGAGAAAGAATAATATTGTCATGAATTCTAACTATCCCACTGCCAATAAATATGAGTCATTTAGGAAAACATGTTACTTTCCCAGAAATAGGCTTTTTCTTTAGTTATCTGTCATTAACTAAACCTAACTCTGAGTGTTACATATTTGTTAACTAGAAATTTAAAACTCTTGCCATACAAGGAGGTTTCTATTTTACCTGTGTTGTTTTCTTTTGAATGCAGAACTGTTTTGAAATATTTTATTTTATATGTAATGGTGATAATATAATACTGGTGCTATCAGTGTCCCTGGACTCAGCAGAACTATGATATTAGCTAAATTTCATCAAGTTGAGATACTTCTATTGCCTTACATACTCCACAGTGTTGTTGAAAGTAGCATAAGTTAAGCTGTTGCACAAAGTGGCACACGAAATACTGGAAATCAGAACTGTTTATTTTTAAAATTTTGCTTGAATATTATTTGCTATGGCTAATGACTAACTTGCAAGAATAAGAAGCAAATTGTAAAATCAGAGCTGAAGTTCAATTCATTAATGTCAGATGGGCTACATAAATGGATACTTGAAGAACAGGCAGATATTATTAAAAACAATTACACTGAGAATCTTTGAGGAATCATGGAAAACTGGAACAGAATTAGGAAACTAAAAATAGACAACAGTGTCCATTTAAATAACCTTGATTTTGAACTCATGAAAGTTATTAGAATAAATTATTATATAAAGAATACAGTATTTTACATATTTTCCCTTATTTCATACCAAATTCCAGAAAGTTTTGATGGAACTTAAAATAAAAGAAAGAAGGCCATTACTATAAAGATAAAAGGTTAAATACTTAATGTGGAGAAGACAAAGATAATTATATCAGAAACACTTTGCTTTTTGATGCTGTTGTTTTCTTTGGACTCATTAGCACTATGTTCTAAGTGTTAATGAGGTAAAATAGATCCCCCAAACAAAACAAAACAAAACAAACAAATGCAGACTCAGACTGGTAAATAGTTACATAGAACTCAGTATAGGAAACAAATAGTAGCTACATTAATTGTATTGACTAAATATTTGGGTGTCTTGTTGATATGGACGACTCTAAGCAAGAGTCAAATGTTTCTATTCAGTGGAAATTAAGATATTGCAACAGATAGGTTAATTTCTACAGCTAAAGTATAATGCTATTACGGACAGTGTAGAAATAACAATACTAGGAACATATTTAAGCTTTCCAATCTAAAATAAATACATAAAATTCTTCAGAATAAAGCAGTTTGGTATAGTGTGTCCATGTTAATTTAACTGCATCTTTTAACCTTTCTCATAGCCAATGTCAATGAATTTCTACCTCTTCCCATTTTAACTCATCAAATTATTTTTCCATTAGGCAAACAAATGAACTAGAAATTCTCCACTCTAAAGATATTGCAATTTCCCTATAGGGTTACAATTACATCAAATAAAATTTCAAGTTAATATACTTTCTATACTGTTACTAGAGTACTCAAAGCCATGGTATACAATATTAGCAATTTTATGTTCACATTTAAGTATTGCTCATGGTCAGTTGAAATCAGTTTTAACTTCCAGTGTTTCATATAACATTTCAATTTCAAATTATTTATGTTGAAATTGAAAAATCTTCTCACTTGAGCCAAAATTGCTATTTAATTTTCTAAAAAGCATAAAACTCTTATAGGTAGGATAACAGGCTCATGGAATTCTTTTGATATTTCTCATATGCATGGATCTAAGTGTTAAATTATCTTCTCCCCAAACCTGGTTAGCCTCAAAGAATGACATCACCAGATAGTTGTATAAGCCACAAACCTAGGAATCATCTTTATCTCCTCCTCTTTCTCTGTGTGCCACGGATGTCCAATTCCTGTTGATTTCATCAATGTGATTTATCTCTACTTTGTTTCTCTCTCTGCTGTTGTAATCATATTCCAGGACCATCATTACTTTTAAGTACAAATCTTACATTGTCACTCCCCTGCTTAGAGGACTTCAACTGTTTCCCATTGTTATTAAGTAAAAGACCCAACATTTCTTTTCTTAACGTAAGCACCAAATGATCAGGCTTATGCCTCTTTTGCTCGTCACTGTATCCTCAGCATTTAACAAAGTAGGACTAACTCTGTCAGTTTTTGAGTCGAGAGTTGCAAACCCAGACCAATTCTTACATTCACATGTGATAAATTTCACTGTGGCATTAAAAAATGATAAGCTATAGCCTTTGTCCTTGACCAGCTTATAACAGAAAAGAGAGATAGATATAGCATATATGCACATAATCTTATCCTTTGACTGGAATAAAAGATAGAGAAGATGAAGAATAGGAAATATGTCTAATATTTTAGAAATAAACTTCTTAGAATGTGATAATCATTTGGATACAAATGGAGATGAAAAGAGTAAAATGTGAGAGGTAACTTCAGTATCTAGTTAACAGTTGGGGATACGGTGATATTATTAATGATGCAATGAAGATGGTGATAATGGTGATGACAATGATGATATCTAATATGTATCATCTGCTTCCAGTGTGTCACTCACTATGTTCAGCTTTTATATGCACTATCACAATGAATCTTTAGAACCTCTGAGATAGATCCACATTAGTATTATTAAAGTTGATTAAACTTGCCCTGGGATTTAGATCTTGGAATTCTGAACTCACAATACCAGCTTTTAATCACCTTTATGAGGAAGATCAGGTTTCATTATGAATAGAAATCCATTTGATTCTGGACTTGTTGAATATGAGATATTTCAGAATCACTCAAATGAGACTGACAACAAGCACTGGAAATATGGCATTGAAATTTGGAAGGAAAGCAGATGCCCAGTGAGGAAGATTTGGATGTCTTTGATTTGTAAGTGGGAGATTAAGCCATGATGCTTGAAGAGGGTATAGAAAGTATAAAGGTATTTCTCCTAAAAGTGTATTTCTACTGAAAGCCACAGAATAAGGCCCAAACAAGCCAAGCTGGATGACTTAAAAATAAAGCCTAGGAAGCTGAGCAGGAATAAGCAAAATTAGGTATATGACTCCTACAGTAAGTTCTTAACACTAATGGGTATCAATGCATTTTTATAATTTCAACTCTCCCCACTTACTGGTAAGCTATAATATTCTTTTAAATAAAATGGTCAACGTGAATGCCTGACAGATGTTGGGTCCTCAATTAATACTGAGTGAATAAATGTAGAACATTATCATTGGATTTAAAGATTTAACAATCCTAACTACGACTTAGGTAGATAGCCTAAACAGAGACAAAAAACCAAATAGACACAACTAAGCATAGTTTGAAAAGGTGCCATTAGTCCAACTTATAGTATGACAAATAATTGTAATATCCAGTAATTACAAGGTCCCCCTTAAGAACACTATGGAGAGATGCAGCTTTAAATCAAGGGACTACATATCACAAAGAACTCAGCAGATTTGAAGGGCCATAGAAATAATATTATATCCTAGTGGTAGATTACATGCAGATGGCAGGTGTGTTGAAAGCTACTGTTTATACAAAACCAAATCATTCTTTCCATAGCTTCTATTATATGTAGTGAAGACATACTATTCAAAGCACTTTTCATCAGTTTTTCATGGGCAGACGCAGCAGGAGATTTTCAAGGTCAAAATGACCACTAAAATTTCAGTTGCTGGTGATAAAAATATACTTAGAAAGATGAGTAGTAATATGGACAAATTTATTTCTAATTTAATTCCAATTCAGGAATTAAATATAAAAGCATTCATCTTTATCCCAAGAATAAATGGATACAATACGCTTTTCTAGATTGGTATGACAATGTGAATTAGAAGAAGAGAAATAGTTAGAAACTGTTTTGAAATGAGGATTGACTTTCTGACAATATCAACACTCATGGGTCAATATAAAGTAAAACTTAAACATCTTTATTCATTTTTAAAATTAATTAATTAATTTATTTTTGGCTGCATTGGGTCTTTGCTGCTGCACGCAGGCTTTTCTCTAGTTGAGGAAAGCGAGGGCTACTCCTTGTGATGGTGCATGGTCTTCTCATTGCAGTGGCTTCTCTTGTTGCGGAGCAGGGCTCTAGGCACACGGGCTTCAGTAGTTGTGGCACACAGGCTTAGTCGTTGTAGCACACGGGCTTAGTTGCTCCGCGGCATGTGGGATCTTCCTTGACCAGGGCTCGAACCCGTCTCCCCTGAACTGGCCAGGCAGATTCTTAACCACTGTGCCACCAGGGAAGTCCTATTCATTTCTTATTTCAAAAATTATCTAGTGCAATTGTTATAACCATAATGTCACCAATGAAAAATATGAGAGAATACAACCAACTTAATGATTTGACCAAACTAATGAACCAATGATTCAGTTGTCAGAATTGAGTGCTAAACACAGGTTTTATGTTAATTAAAAAAAAAAAAAAACGCCCACACAGGGTGATTGATATTTGGATAAATCAGTCATATTCATTATTTTTCTTTTCTTCAACAATTTTTCTCAGCATCAATATTAAAAAGACACATGCTTTATTGAAAAATAAATGATGAATGATGAAATTACCATCTTTTCTCAAGTACTTAAATAAATAAAACTTTCAAAAATCTTGAACTTACAAAAATAACATCTACCCAAATTATCTTTATCTATAATGAAGTTATTGTATTTTAAATATTTTCAGTGTAAAAAGAATTCTACCTATTAAAAATAATTATCTTCTAAGAGGGTCCTTAATTATTGAACAATAAATAGCTATCTAACTGCAAAAATACTCTGTAATAAAAAATTATAATGATCTGTTAGTTTCCTTTGTGATCACAAAAACTTGTCTTGAATAATTTCAATATCTCCTCCAAAATTAATATATGGCACCATTTCTACTTCTAGTCTGTTCTGTTCTATCATGTACATTCTCTCACATCATTCACACGGAATGTTAGGACCATCGTCCACAGTCACAGATGGTCTCGTTTAGATGTACCTGGCCTAACACCTGGGCAAATACACCTTGTTAAATGTTGCTCTTAATTAAAATAATATATTAAAAAAACTAGTTAAGACTTCAGTTAGTAGGCTAAACAATTTTTCAAAACAAATTAACTACTCAAGAGCTTCTTTTTTGAAATTTTGTTCTAATGCTTCCTATAATGAGCTACTTTTCACAAAAAAGCATCTGGAATATGTTTTGCACCTTATATATTTGAACTATTTTCACAAAATTATAATTATTGTATGGACACAGCTATAAGCAAAAATTTTAAAGTGATTTGTTTTTAATGGTTTATGTGTGTCAATACTATGTGGGATTATTTGAAATATTTATATCAATATATTGTTATCTATTTTAAATCTAATAAATTTTTAAAGTGTTAAGAATAGAGGCTTAATTTTAAATATGTCAAATCTCTACTGACTGTGAAAATAATTTTTGAAAATCACTCCATGATGTGCATTTACTCAGGTTCATATTAACATATGTTTAAATTCTGGCCTTGAAAAAGATTTCATGTTCTTGTTTACCCAAAGATTCAAGTTAATACTGCATATTGAAAATCTTGGAAAGAAAGGGGAAGAAACCACAGACTATTAAGATTATGATGCAGTCATAGCAAATAGAAAAAATATAAATAGAAGATAAATAATTTTTAAAATATCAACATATAATCATAAAAAGAGAACCAAATACCAAGAATATTATGGTATACAGGCCAAGGAATAAAAAATTATATTTAAACATCACTACACAACATACAATTTATTTTTCTGTATATATTTGAACCATAGAATGTTGTAGTACAAAACAGACACAAAAGTCATTCATTCTTTCGTTCTTTTAACATATATCAAACACCTACTACATGCCAGGCAATGTTGCAAGCGATGGGAATATAGCAGTGAATAAAGCAGATAAAAATCTATATCCTCAGGGAGTTTATATTCTCATTGGGAAGTGGGTAGAAAAAATAATAAGCAAATAAATAAAGTGACATGACACATGAAATGAAATATCTGTCATATAGGGATGAAAGAATTTTTGCATATACATGACATATGTGTGTAAGCATGTATGTTAGGAGGGTAGATTGGGAAGAGTTTGCTGGGAAGATAACACCATCAAGCACCATCCTCTCCTTTTACAGCAGAAGAAACTGAGGTTCAAGATGATAAAACGAAATGCTTGAGGTCGCATAAGTCTTCAGGTGAAGAGCTGGACTCGATCACACTTATTTGCCTGACCCGTGGTCCTAAATCCTTCCCACTGTACCACACAGAGCACACCTACTTGAGAGAATTGCCTGGACTGTGCGATGAAGCAAAGACAAACATTAATGGTGGATCTGGATGACAGGTGGGTAGTTCAATTGACTGGAGGAGAATGTACATATTAGGAACACATCAGGAGTCAGAAAGAATTAGGTAGGGTAGGGAGATGAGAATGAAAGTTTTCAGATGTCAGGATGATGAGTTTGATCATCATCTTAGGCAGGGGAAAGATATGATTAACGTGATGTATCAGATAGTCAGAAGGAGGAAAAGGAACTTATCATCAGGAATAATCGTCCCAAGTTCTGTCATCCACCATATCGACACTGATATGACCAGGGCAAGAATCCTGATTCTCATATTTCATGCCACTGGAAAATTGATAAAATAGAAAAAAAAATATTGTGTTCTTTATCATTAGAGTTTTCTAAGATGATGACTGAAGAACAAATTGGTTTCCAGAGGCAGACATGACAAAACAATTATATCGAGTGAGGATATACTGCATACTCTTCCCCATATCTGACTCCAGTGACTTGTAAACTAATTCCTTTTATATATGCACTCTAGAGATTTTCCACAATAAAAGGAACACTATGTGTATCTTGTTTGGAAGTCTTCACATAAAAGATATAATTTACTCTTTCTTAATAGGAGGTAACAGCTTACCAGTGAATATGGGTTATGTAGAATTCTTAGGAAAGCAAATTGGGGGGATGCTCTGAGTGACACAAAAAGGAAATATTCCCCCCAAATTCATGATTTAATAATAAGGTTTCTGAAATATAACAAGTTTGGCTTTAATATTTTATTGAAAAATTTAATCTGGGAATGTGTTTTAATATATTGCTACTTCTATTCTGTGCAGAATATATATTACTATTCTGTAGCACCTTCAATAACTGTTATCATATAGAATATTATACACATCCGTAGAGAGCAAAACAGTGTTTACTATCCTGACATTGAAAAATATGCACCAGTAAAAATACATCTCAGCCTTAGCCACTATTCTTGCTATTCACTTTTCTTCACTATTCACAATTCTTATATTCACTAGAATTCCTCAATACTGACTTCAAAAATAACAATATATATTATGTAGGTAATAATTTCTAAATGATGCCATAAAAATTTTGATTTCCAATGCTATATAGAATGTCTTATTAAAATTGTACATCCAAATATATACATGCAAAAAGTACTTATTTTCTTTAGCTTGATAATATCACAAAGCATGATAATCCTTCATTTTGCCTGAGGAGGATTTTATTTTTCTTATCAAATCCATAAAATGATCATATTATTTTAAGTTGCTAACATGTAAAATAAAACGCAATATGATTTTTATTTGTAGAAGATGTCTCTATAGCTCATATCATTTACTTTAATGATTTTTGTTTTCTTACTCCAAAATTTTCAAGTTAAATTCTATATTTATCTGGAGGCTTTAAGACGAGGTAAACGTGCTAAAATACATTTTCAAGCAGCTTACTCTGCATAGACTGCTTTTAAAAATTCAAAACAGCCCCCATAGCAAATGTCATTTCTTTCATGGTTACAAAATGCAAACTCCAAGTGTTTTATCCTAATGAATAAATGAGTTTGTCCTTTATGTATAAAATATAGTTTGTGTTTGTTGCACAAGTTTTTAATAATAGATGAATTTTGGGTTTGCTCTAACATATTCAATAAAGTGTGATTAATCTGGTTTTTCAAAAATGCAAACTAGACATTACTATATTACTTTGCAAAATGCACAGCTTGCAACATTATTGTCTCAGTGGGATCTTAAATTGAATTGTAAAACGTGTCTTATTTCCAGTTTGATTTATGTAAGAGATAGCAGTGGATAATGTCCCTTTTGAAGTTTCACTGCTTTGTGTGAACAAACAATATAAACCTAAAATTCATCATAGAGTTTATTAGAACCCCAAGCAAACTTTCCAGTTATGTTTGACTGAAATGAAAATTATGATGGACTTAGAATACCACATTTTCAATGAAACAACTTTTTGAAGTTTACTGTTATGAAGGATTATACAATACATTTTTGACATTTTCTGTGATTTTTATTATGGTATTTCAAGTAATTACCAAATCATGTTTTTCTCTAAAAAAGCTTTCCTGTGCCCTGAGAATTAATCTATGATACCATTTAGCTTGGCTTTTTGAAGTAAATATCACCAGATAAAAGCCAGCTGGATCTGAATAATAGGATACTTGAATGAATGTATTAGTGTTTGAAAAAGAGAGTACAAATCTTCTAAAAAGATTAATTTCCATAAAAAAAGATAGCTCCCAGATCTACAAAAGAATAAATTCAAAAACATAATAAACTCTCAGACAGAAAGGTAGATTAAAGTAAAAGCTGCAGAACCTTGTTACTGCAGCTGTTGTGAAGCAATGATTCTGTATCAATTACATTTGGTTGGTCCTGTAGGGCTCTTCAAAGCTTTGTGTGAAAAGCCCGAATACAGGATACATGAGACAATGTAATAACTTCAGCGATTAATTTTGATGCAACACCACTTTCATTCTGATCTTACTCTCAATATTTACAGTTTGAGAGAAGCTAAAAGGTTCTGATGGGAATATATGAATTGAGTAAGGACACTTTTTTCTTCTTCATTTATTAAAGATGTGGATATGAAATTTTCTTTGTCATGAAAATATTGCAGCTTTATCACACAACATAGTTGCTGACATCATCATGTAAAAAGACCTGAGTTGGCCAATGGACTTTATTTTCAATATCCTGTTTCAAACATGTTCTCTAAAAAAGGGCCATGAATTCTGTTCACAAAACTTCTCTACTTTAGCCTGTACAGTTACTAATAAGAACAAAGTTTGGCCATGCATAAATTCCTCTGGGAGGTAAAACATACCCTTCCATCTTGGATGACTCATGTTATTACTATCTTTAAGACAAAACCAGAATAAAAGGTGAAGATAAATTATATTTTAACTTTGATTAAATCCTAGAAATATTTAAATCTGTTAAAATAATTGACATGAAATGCCATATTAATATTACTTAATTTCAAATGCAATGGAAATTATGGTAAAAAAAGAGATATAGACAATACGATGGAATAGTAGGTATATTTCACTTCTGAAGTAATTTTTTTATAAAAAATACAAAATAATAACTAAAAAAAGAAAATCTTTGTACAATCATAACAGCATAACAGCAAGAAAAGAAAAATCAACTAAAGGAGATTAGTAAATCATTTTTCCAATTACATTTTGAAACTCATTCGAATGTGTGGAGTAAAATAAACTGCTAATTTGCCTTACTCCCCTCCTTCCTTTTATGTTTTTACAGTACACTGTCAAAATCAACCCCAAAACGAAATGTACCCCAGTAATTGCATGTTCATTTAAACTTCACAAATTGTTTAAGTATAGCTTGCTATTTACAAATTAAGTTGACCATAATGAAGACATAAAGGACATATTGCCATTATTAGAAAAATATTACTGCATTATGAAATGTGTCAGTGTTTATCAGAAAAATATTTTTAAAGAGAAAGGTTTCTTTCCCTGCACTCATATTGACTACTAAATGGTTATGACTATTTTTAACAGTAGCTTACGAATTTCTATATCATACTTCTTCAAGAAAGCTGCTCTGGGCTTCCCTGGTGGCGCAGTGGTTGAGAGTCCGCCTGCCAATGCAGGGGACACGGGTTCGTGCCCCGGTCCGGGAAGATCCCACATGCCGCGGAGCGGCTGGGCCCGTGAGCCATGGCCGCTGAGCCTGCACGTCCGGAGCCTGTGCTCCACACGGGAGAGGCCACAACAGTGAGAGGCCCGCGTACCACAAAAAAAAAAAAAAAAAAAAAAAAAAAAAAAAAACTGCTTTTAGTTAAAACATAAAAATGGTAGTTACAAGGTTTCTGCAAACATAACTGCCATTCCATTAAGGAAATGGTGCAGCAAACAGTAAATAGTGGCCTCAAGGGAAATGTAAGTATTGATTTTATTACTGTGTTGGTTGGTTTGTATTTGCAATTGTCAACTCTAATTTTGGACTATGCTTTAAGTATCCTTAAAACTGCTTAAGGAAAGGACAAATATTAACTGAAAAATATTGATAACTATTAGTTTTATAGCTTTAAATATCATGAGACTATTCCTTTTCAGCTTTTCATAGTATGTCTTTTAAAAGTAAGAAACTTTAATTTCGCTACACACAGCAAATGAACCACCAAGTTGTCTTCATTAAGCCATATTACATACTCATTTTGTACACTACAAATCAGTATTTGATTCTAAAGTTAATCACTACAAAAAGTATAAACATGGTTATACACTCCTTACTTT
Source organism: Stenella coeruleoalba (assembly GCF_951394435.1). Taxonomy (NCBI): domain Eukaryota; kingdom Metazoa; phylum Chordata; class Mammalia; order Artiodactyla; family Delphinidae; genus Stenella; species Stenella coeruleoalba. The sequence goes on from NC_137164.1 coordinate 44,818,206, forward strand.
AGTTTGGAAATGTGCTTTGAATTCATTGATATTAAAGTTTTGATTCACCTAAAAAGATATAAAATAGCTGTGAAACTAATTATGAGTCTAGCATTTTCATCATGTTGAAATAAACATCAACTCACAGCCTCATTAAATGTAAAATGATCAAATACTGAAAAAAGAACAAAATTTGCCAACGTAATATAATTAATATGCTTTATATTATGATCATCATTATCTTCATCATCACTGATTTCCTCTTTACATTTCAGTAAATGACATTCGCGCTTTTATGCTGAAGGTATAATTAAGAACACAGATCATTTTCTTAAACCATGCCAGAGAGCAACTATGTTTAATATGTAAATTTTCAACTATACCTACGGGGCTGTAAATATAGTCAGTGTTAAACTTCTACAATTAACTAAAAGAAGTGTTTATGCTACACATAAATTTTAAAAATGTCCTCTGTGGAAATCTAAAGAGGTGCAAATTAATATTAAAAAAAACATTATGGCTTCTCTTCAGATTAAAAAACATAAAGTATTCTTGGGGTCACAAGCTACACGGTGTGCTTTAAACTTCACATATCAAAAATAGAAAGACAACCTATTATAAACATATGCAAAATCTTGAATATCACTAAATGCCGACTCCCTACATCATGAATTTACAAAGAGAGTCAAAGGAAATCAGTCCCCTTGATTTTATGTAAAAGTCATACTTACATTGTATTTTAAAATATTTAGAGAGGAGAAATGGCTTAATGAAGTAAAACCTTGCTTTGACTAGAGAGAAGGGATTTATCTGTGTATACTACATGTTCAGTATGTGCTTATTGGACTGTTTCTTCGTTCCAAATAATTAAAATTTGATGGATAAATATACAACAGGCCTATTGGTTCAACAACAGTCTTAAATCTTAGCTTGGCCATTTACCATATAGTTCAGAATGAAAGTCATAAGGAGTATTTCTTCATATTGAAAATAACTTTGTGTTTATCTCCATCATCAATCTTCCTTGAGACCATGCTTTAGCATGTCTAAGATTTCCAAGTTTCTCATTTGAGACTTTTTCTTTCTTCTTCTCACTACCATCATGGACTACAAACATTTTTAAAGAAAATCCTGGAGTAAAACTTACTGTAGGTAGATACAGGTTTTTTAATATAGATTCTAAACGTCAAGGGTCTTGTTTATAATACATGGCTCTCTATATCAGTGATTCTCAAACACTTTGGTTTCAGAATCTCTTTATGCACATTGGTCATACCTGTCAATACTTATCGTGTTAGAAAAGAAAATTGAGAATTTAAAAATTATTTAGTGATTGATTAAAAATAACTACAAGTTCATTGCATATTAGCATAAATAACATGTTTTGTGAGAAATAAATATATCTTCCCCAAAATGTACACTTTTGCAAAATTCTTTAATGTCTGGCTTAAGAGGAGTCAGTTGAATTTTCATACCCACTTCTGCATTTAATCTGTTGTGGTGTAACAAATCATCTAGTTTCTAAAAAACTTAAGTGTATACTCATGAGAGAATGAGTCTTTAAATAGTAATTAAGGTCTTAGTATTATTATGAAAAAAAATTTTTGACCTGTTGAACTCCCTGAGCCCTTGGGAACCCTCCTTTCCATGGGTCCACACTTCAAGAACTGCTGCTATATCTGATAACATTTTAGGACTTTTTAGAACATCCGGGTTATGTATTAATTTAGAAACTCAAATACTATCCTAGTATTACTTCAGACAATAAGTACAAGATTAGAAAAGTTGCTCTAAAGTTTTTTACAGAAAACTCATTACGTCCATGCCAACAATTGAATCTAAAACAAGGTAGTAATAAGAAAGGGAACTTTTTTCCTCTAGACTTAATTTTACCTCACTAGGAAAAATCAGTTATTAGTCATTTTGAGGTGGCAGACAACGCATATAACTTGGCAAAAGTTAGAGGTGACTTAAATATTATCTTCACAGCCTTAAGCATAAAGATTCACTCTGTACCTCAAACACTTCATCTGGAAAGCGGGGATAATACCTATTCAAGAGCAAGCACAGAATTAAGTAAGATGATGAACATGAAGCATCAAACTTGTAGAACTAGGTAACTGATAAAGACAGCAATTATTAAGCAGAAAAGTCAAGGTTAAGATCAGGTGACTGACTTCAGGTGTTGAAGTCAGACAGAAATGAAATGGGGATGAGATGTTAAAGAAGCTGTGTGAGCCTCAGTCTCTCATGTGTAATATAACAATAACCAAGGATAAGTATCACATTATCACACAGATTAGATAATGAGTGTATACAAAGCACCTGTCATATAACAGGTGTTATCAGGAGGAAGTGGAGGAGAAGGAAAAAGAAGTGCCTGGAAAAAAAAAAAATGTCCATGTCAATTTGGAGTTTATAAAATTATAGAAAGGAAATTATGGCCATTCTTAAGAAATATTAGACTTGAGAGGAGCAGATTTAAAAACAAATTAAAAAATAGTTAATATACTATGCACATTAAAAGAAAAGGGAGTACAATTTAAAGCTGGTAAGTTCTAGAAAACCAAGCAGAACTCGACCACCTCAGTTTTAATAAGGAAAATGCAATATTCCTCCAAGGAGGAACCAAGGGGTTCCTTAAGCTTCCATCTTTAGTCTCTGTAACACCTAGGCTTACCCAGTGCGTGGTCCAGAATAGGCATTCCGTGAACTGGCATTCCAAATAAAGGCGATGCACTATAATTAGCATTATGTGATGCTCTGGAGTCTAGGAAACATCATAGAATTTAACAACAAATGAACTCACTAAGGAGCTGCCTCAGAGTTCAGATTTTTAGAAACAAGAAGAGTGCACAACAGTAATGCATAAGACCACATCACCGTAGAATGAGAGGAAAAATTAGCATGGGAGTTTGTGTAATGTTTGACCGACTAAAGCCAGGAATGAATCTGAGACAACATAAAAAATTCGGGGGGTTGTTTTTATTTTTATTGTTTTTAAGTTAGCAGCTAAGAAAGAAGGGGAGGAATACCTTTTTGTTGAAAATAATATAAATGTTCAAACAAATGTTTTGTGACCACTTACAATTCAGAGATGTTAATATACTCTGGAAACATTTTTCAGATTGTCTAGATTCTATAGAATTCATCAGATATTTTATGTTCTAAAATATTAAGATCATCTGAAAGCTGCTATAAACAATGGATCTAAATGATCTGTTATATCAACAATTGAAAGAATAGAAGCCAACTCATTTCTAGATGACTCAGCTAATATGTCATAACTGGTAAATGAAAGCCACACATTCCAGGTAATCAATAATATTCCCAGTGGCATTTTTATTTCTACCAAAATTTCATTTCTAGGTTCCCAGATGCAACCAAAGCAAGTACAAAAAAATTAATTTTTAGACGGCAAACTGTCAAATGAATGTTGTCCATTTCAATATTCAAGAATATGCTGTTGAGTGGGAATATACAGAAGAAAAAGAAAATAGCAAGATAATGTATGCTTTCAGCCAAAAGTATTCATAATTCTAATGTAAGGGGTTTTAAAGGTCAATAATGATGGAATAGTCCCATTTTTCATCATCGTTTCCCATGGTGAAGTAAGTAAAATATCTTAAATATCTATTACTAACTATGGAGAAGAATCACTCTGGGTTCACGTTAAATTCGATTAATGCATGTGCTTTTGGAAAGCTTAAAATTTTCAATGTTCCTAAGAAAAATAGAATCTTGAATTTTTCAGTTAATTACTTGATTACTGTAAGCATAGGTTAATAATATATTTTCCAATTAAAAACCTATGTAGTGACGTGGATGGACCTAGAGTCTGTCATACAGAATGAAGTAAGTCAGAAAGAGAAAAACAAATACCATATGCTAACGCATATATATGGAATCTAAAAAAAAAAAAAGTGGTACTGATGAACCTAGTTGCAGGGCAGGAATAAAGAGGTAGGCATAGAGAATGGGCTTGAGGACAGGGGTGGAAGGGCGAAGCTGGGGTGAAGTGAGAGTAGCATCGACATATATACTCTACCAAATGTAAAATAGTTGGCTGGTGGGAATCAGCAGCATAGTGCAGGAAGATCGGCTCTGTGCTCTGCGATGACCTAGAGGGGTGGGATAGGGAGGATGGGAGGGAGGCTCAAGAGGGAGGGGATATGGGGACATGTGTATGCATATGGCTGATTTGCTTTGTTGTTCAACAGAAACTAACACAGTATTGTGAAGCAATTATACGCCAATAAAGATCTATTAAAAAAAAAAACCTATGTGGCCATTTAAAAAAATGGAATAGAAGACGATAACATAAATTTGACAATTTTAGATGTCTCCTGTAAGTGGGATCATTCAGTATGTGCCCTTCTGTGACTGGCTTATTCCATTTAGCTGGGGACAATGGGAAATAAGGTGCTGCTAAACAACAGGCATAAAGTTTTAGTTAAACAAAATGCATAAGAATCAGAGATCTATTGTACAACATTGTACCTATAGTTAACAGTACTGTGTTGTACACTTAAAAATTTAAGAGGGTGGATCTCCTGCTGTGTGTTCCTACCAATATAAATTAAATTTTTTAAAAAAGATGAAAGAATATAAGTACAGCTTTTCATAATTCTTGTGGTATGTTACATTAGATTCAATTGACAAATCACACATATTAAACATATCTGAAATACCTAAACATAAAAAGAAATAAACTGCTTGATTATGGGTATCACTAATAAGGAAATTCAGGGGAAGTCGTGGGCTCCTGCTTAAAAATATATGACTGTGGCACTTTATATAATACAAAATGGTTTCTTAAAAACATATACTTTATATAATAGATCTAGGAATACATCATTGATTCTTATTGTCTTAAAGAAAGTTATTCCATTTACTAAATATTCGTGCTCAAATGTGTTCTTTTATAATTAAATGTTCAGAGATTTGGAGATATATAACATAACTACCTACTAAGGAAACACCATTTTGCTTTTATAGATATTTTATTATATCAATGGAAATTTCTCTGTATCCTTCTATGACTAAACTCATAAGCTATAACATAGAAATTACTATCAACAATGTAGACCAGCCATAAAATTCAATTAAAATTCCTACATTTTAAGCAGTTATAGTACCATAATGTGTAAACATGAGCCAAAGTGATGTGTAGTTCCTAGAGCATGTCACATTTAGAAAATAAATGTTTTAACTATTTCATCACTTACTCTGTGCAAAGAAATTTGGAGGGCCTTGTTTTACCCTTAGATCTAACTGAAAAACAATGCATTCATTAAAGAACAATGGACATGCTCAGAGTTTGTCTTAGTTAAATCTGTTCAGCAATATTATTGCTATATGTTTTTGTGCTCCAAAACATCTATCCCTTGTTAATTCATTCTTTCAACAAATATTGGTTGCAGACACTGTTCTAGGCACTGGAATTAGCAATGAGCAAATTGGACGACAAAATCCCAGTTCCCATGAGGCTGACATTTGAATAATCTTATGCTAGATAAATTACATGGCACATCAGATTGTGAAATGCCATGGAGAATGTAAAGCACGAAAGGAGGGGCCTTCCCTGGTGGCGCAGTGATAGAGTCCGCCTGCCGACGCAGGGGACACGGGTTCGTGGCCCAGTCCGGAAAGATCCCACATGCCGCGGAGCGGCTGGGCCCGTGAGCCATGGCCGCTGAGCCTGCGCGTCCGGAGCCTGTGCTCCGCAACGTGAGAGGCCACAGCAGTGAGAGGCCCGCGTACCGCAAATAAATAAATAAATATATAAAAAAATAATAAAATAAAATAAAATAGGGTTGTTGATAAAAGTCTTAAAAAGAAGGTCACATTTGAAGGAGACAAGAGAACAAGATCTATGGAGAAGAGGATTTCAAGAAGAGGTTAACAGCAATGCAAAGACTCTAAGGCAGGAGCATTCCTGGGGTATCTGAGAAAAGACAGGGAGGCCAGAGTGGCTAAAGTTGAGTGAGTGACAATGAGAGTGGGAGGGAAGGCAGTCAGAGTGGAGAAGAAGCCAGGAGCCCATCATGCATTAGATTACAGGCTATCAAGAGGACTTTTATTATTTTACTCTACATGAAATGGGAAGAACTGAGATAGTTATACGCAGAGGAGTGACCTGGTCTGACATAGGTGTTCACAGGACTACTCTGCCAGTTGCCAGGAAGCAGGGAATCAGGTTAGAAGGCCTTCACACTGATCCAGGCAAGAGGTGATGAAAGGGTAAGAGATGGGTGGATCTGGGGATACATTAGATGTGGGTATAAGAGAGGCAGGAGTCAAAGATGGCTCCAAGATTTGGGGCATGAGCAAGTAAGTAGAAACATGCAGTTACCAATAATGGAGATGAGAAGATTGAGGAATGAGCAGATCTGGGGTAGGAAGACCAAGAATTCCTTTTAGAGATTTGAAATTTGAGATGTCCCAAACTGAGCACCTCCTCAAAAAACAATTTGCCACAGGCAGAGACACTAACCTTGAACTCTGTTTTCTTCTAGGCACTCTAGGTCAGTGGTTGATGAGTAGATGATCTCAAATTATGCTCTTCTTTCAAGCCTTGTTTTTTTAGGCTTTAATTGGAAATAGTATATCTTAAAAAATAAAGTAGTTTAATTTTTCTTTGTTTTCATGATTCTTACTCATTAACTCATTTTTCATTTAATTCAATTACTGAGTTGTCACTGCATGTGAGTCCCTACTCCAAACACTGGTGAATACAGAGAGGAGACAGTTTGGCCCTCAAGGTGCTCACAGTCTATCAGTGGAAGAAGAAAATACCGTAGTGTTTATACATTTTGAGGATTTGAGAAGCAAAGCAGAAATGTGTGGTTTATACACACTGTCTTCATATATACGGTTCAATGCATTGTGCTTATAATAACTGTAATCTATGTGAATTTTAGAAAGTATACAAAGAAATGAATGATAGAAGGAAGACTATGTTGTTTTTTGAAAATTGAAACAATGGCATCATGAAGCTCAAAGAGTAAAATTATCTCATTATGTTGTATTAGGGATACATCTTCATTTGCCATTTCCAGGTATGAACAAGGCACTCTAGGTCAAGTGCATGCTCTCTTGAGTGGGGAAGTTCTCCATAGAAAAGAGAACATTAGAAATGTAGTCTAATGAAGGAAAAATGACATCACTGGCAGAGGAAACAGCAAGTTTGAATTTACAGAACTGCAAAAAATAAATAAATAGAAAACTTTGTGGCTAAATAGGTAGCTAGACCTTTGAAGGAAAGGTTGTGGCACTAGGAGGGGGACATAAAAGGAGGGTTCAACAACATTACATTTAAATTTAACATTTATTTTCAATTCCAAAAGATTAAAAATTAAATCTAAAATCAAGCTTAAGGAAAACTGGTATTTTGAATAATAAATGTCACTGAAATCAACCAGTCACTTCCAATTTATTTATATTGGTTTACTTCTCTAATTAGTCTAGTAAGGTACCATTTTTGTGATGCAGCAGGTTTTAAGGGCCTTACTGACCTAGAATCTCATGGCACTTGTTTGAGGTAGTATTCTCTATTATAAAACAACACTATGCGTATTTGTACACCAATGTGGTGTAATACCTACCACTTGCTGCAGAAGTTTAAATGTACATATTTTTTTTTCCCAGTAAGGACAAACATTATTGGAAAAGCCCTCCCCAGTCTCTTCCCCACCTCTCTCATGATTTCACTGCCACCAGTTCACCCTGCTGGGTGTGCAGACTTTGGCAACCAATCAGGTTTCAAATCTTAGCTCAGCCACGTCCAAGTGTATGACATCAGGGAATTTGTTTGACCTCTCGGTGTCTCAGTTACCTCCTAGGTGAGGACATGACCATCACTCTCCCTGCCTCCTTGTCACATTGTTGTGCTGAATGGCTGACACATGTAAGCACAATGGCTTGTTCATCCATAGGAATTGCTCAGTAGTTGACGACACAATTATTAATGTGAGCAGAATCCTTTTACTGAATGAAGAGGACAGAAATAAAATTAGGTAAACATCTTCTACTAATATGCAGTAGCTGTAATACTGTTTCCTTGTACTGTAGTCACCGGGAACTTGTAAAGATCTAAAACTGGAGACGATGTAAATATTTTGATAAATTTTACTACCTAAAATGTATTAATGTTTACTTGTCTATTCTATAAACTGCATTTGTGTTGTGGAAAATGTATATACACAACTCTTTATTAAATGGTTTACATCATAAATCTTGCCCTCAAATAATGTTCAATTGGGTCATGATTAAGTTGCCAGTCCTCAAAAGGCTATTTAAGCCACTACATACTTCAAAAATTGTATTTTCAACACTTTTCCAACTTGAACTATCATTTACCATGTATTGAAAATAGAAAACCTATTTTCATATTTCTAATTCCAACTCAACAGAGACCTTCCTTCAGCAGTAGTGAAAATTATGTGGGAACAGTACTCCCAAGCACCAGAAATCTGCTAATTTTCCACATTTGTAAAGGAAAATAATCTTAGTACAAAATTACCTCCAGTTACTCTGACAAATTATTCATTCTCAAATCAGGGTTAGTACTCATCCTTTGAAAGTCTTAGAGTTCTCCTTCCCTATATTTGCATAAATTTCTTATTTATATCGGGATACAGCTCAAAACATATCACTTTCCTGAACCACACAACTCTATCATTAAAATCTAAGGATAGGGCTTCCCTGGTGGCGCAGTGGTTGAGAGTCCGCCTGCCGATGCAGTAGACGCGGGTTCGTGCCCCGGTCCGGGAGGATCCCACATGCTGCGGAGCGGCTGGGCCCGTGAGCCATGGCTGCTGGGCCTCCGCGTCCGGAGCCTGTGCTCCGCAACAGGAGAGGTCATAGCAGTGAGAGGCCCACGTACCGCAAAAAAAAAAAAAAAAAATCTAAGGATAAAATAAGTCAAAACTTGACAATATTATTATAATTTCAAGCTTCACACTGATAATATAAATAAAGAGATAAATGAGCATTCATTTCAAAATTGAGTTTTAACAGAATGGCAGAACTGCACTAATCACATATTTAAAACAATCTAATACCACTTCAGACAAAATTGCTGAAATTCTCTGACCCACAAATTAGAGGCAAGTGAATAGCTAAATCAAATGAATTAGGAGTAAAATTTCATTAAATGTAATGTAATTCTGGCATTAAAAGAGATTTATGAACTCTACAACCTGAATGGCAGAAATACTATCAAACAATTCCTGGGCTTTCTGGGAAAGAAAATGCTACCCCTTTGTTCTGAACTAAAGCAACAGACAGCAGTTTTGTATCCCATCTACTCACGTACCATTTTCAGAGTTTAAAGGAATTTTACAAAGCCATATGCCTTTCTCGAACTGAAATGGTACAGCAGGAAAGATAAATTAAGATATCTCTCCATGTGTGTATTATTATGTGTGCAGGCAAATAAAATTGACTTCAACTCTCCTGAATGATGCACCTTCCTACTCTGTATTTATGTTATTTTGAATCAGTAACTTTATTAATGTGAAAATGGTCATACTCATTGATTCCATACTAATTATGCCAATATTAAACATTTTATTGTGTGTGTATATAAAAATAACAACTTTCAGATTCGTTGTATTACTTCTTTATACACACACACACACACACACACACACAAATAAGGAAATTTAGAGGACTGAAATCTAATGTGAAAAAGGGTTTGAATAATAAAGATAGAAAATATATGAAGTGAGAAAGCAAATAAAACTCTTTATTATAACTTCCATTCTGAGTATCAAATCATGGTCAGTGGCATTAAGGAGTAGGGCCAAAAAAAAATCATATGACAATATCTCAATATCTTAATCAGTTATTTGAAACCACAGAAGGAGAAAATATGATTATTTGTGCATTTGTCACCAAAAATAGTGTAACTAAAAGATTCAGATATGCTTGATTACCTATGACCAATGAGAAACACACTGATGTAGAAAGAATATAGATTTCAAAATCAAAACTGGTAGATTCAAATCCTTCTGTTCACTAGCTTGGTCAAGTCAAAACAAATTTCAGAGCTTCTCTTCAAAATACTGCAAAGCATGTACAAAAGATATTCATTCACAAATAATGGTCATAGAAGCTAATTCGGCTGGAAAATGTTTCTAGCTTTTCAAATTATACTTGCCCAAATCTTGAGGTATAGGTGGATATATTTAGCTTAATACAAACTTTCCACGTGATTTTGATTTGCTTGCACTTATCATTATGAAGCCATAAAATGAGGATCCAGGAATCCATGTCACATAGAAATATCTAAAAGGCTGTTATGTTCAGAATGGTCATTGTGTATAAATTATATAAACACTTTTTAATAGTCAAAAGTTTTCCACAGATGGAATCGTGTAATGGATATGAGATAACTAATGGTTTTCAAGTTTATACTGACAAACACATGTAAAGGGGCCTCAAATCATGAAAAGTTAATTAGACTAGAATTCAGTAATTTTCAAAACTGGCTTTTTACTGAAATCACCTGGAACTTAAAAAAAAAAAATACATAGAATCCTACTCTTAGAGATTATGATCTTGCTGGTTTGAAGTAAGTCCAGGTACTTTTTTAAGACACCCCTCGCACCTCAGAATATTCTAATGTGCTGTTAGGATTGAAAAACTTTGAACTACCTGAACTATATGGTCCCTTTGACTCAGATTCCATGATTCCAGGAAAAATCCAATTTAAATAATCACATATGTTCCAAAGTAGTTTTATCTTATACTCTCTATTAATCCAGCACAGTTCAAAGAATTAGTAGGCAAATAACATAGTGTTGGTTCATGGCACTTTTCTGGAAATGGTTTATTTACAAATGCCTCTGCCCATTTTACAACCTTTTTGCCTGCCTGAGGCAAGCTGGTAAGAACTTCTGGAATCCACAGGGAGATGGGAAAGTCTCCCAGGCATTATCAGAGTGATTAATATCTGATAAGCCTGCCATCTAGGTGAAAACCACTAAAACAGAAATATTTTGTCTCCCTTTTGTCAATAGAAAAACACATCATGGGAAGAATATATTATTTTTTAAATTATTTATGTTGTATTGCATACTTATCTTTTAAACTGTCCTTCAACATCATACTACATAGTAATTTATTACTAACTTTGTTTTGCTTTCTGGATTTTCTTTTTTTATTTGTCTTGTAATTGTTCAAGTTGATATATGAATTTTATGCTTCAGATATAGAATGGAATAGGAAATATGTTTTGACATTTTCACCTATTTTACACTACTTGGTGAGTACCTGTTAGATCAGAATCTCCTTCCTCTATCTTTTTTATAAAGAAACAAAAACAGAACATTATTGCTGTTTTTAAAGACTTCTGAGGACTTTTTATCATACAAATAAAGTTAAGTGCCAAAGTGATACCCTATTATCATTTCAAAATGCTTTATGGTTTGTAGTCTAAAAGTAAAAGATGAGGAAAATGGCATTTCACACCCGTGAAGCTAATGCAATCACCAAACCTACAGAATATTTTAAGAAAGTGTACAATAAATTTTGTTGTCAGTTGTCAAAACATACTATATCAACATTTGGCTCTTTTATGTATGTTGTGTAAATTATATAATATTATTTTACATAATTTGTACAATGCTAAACAGTCAGATATTTCATACAGTAAATAGTCCCAAATTTAACATAAATCTAATACGAAGGGAATACTATTACCTCACGCAAATATATTGATGAATAGTTATTTGAAGGCACGGTGAAAGTGGATTATCAGGTTACAACCTAGAGGGTAACCTCTAGGGAGGGTAAGAGGGAGCCGCAAGACGGAGGGGATATGGGGATATATGTATATGTATGGCTGATTCACTTTGTTATACAGCAGAAACTAATACACAATTGTAGAGCAATTATACTCCAATAAAGATGTTAAAAAAAAAAAGTGGTACTGTCGAAAAGAGAGTGTTTTACACTCTGGGAAACTAAACACAAAACCTCCTATATCTTCCCAACATTTCCTCTAATAATTAAATTTTGTTTTGTGTATCCAAGCATGGATATTTCTTAAAGGGTTTTCTAAATAAATACAAAACAAACTACAACACTGCAAGTCACTAAACTATTTGGCCAAATAGGAAACATTGTTAAAAGAAAAATCTGTGTGTGTTTTCTTTAATTACAAAGACTCTATCTAATTTTAACTGCCTCCTTTTTTCTTAACAATGAGCTGACCTTCTATTCTCCTTAACCCTTTTTTATCAAAGCCATCTACACCCACTTTGCCTTCTGTTTCTCTAATCTGCAATTATTTATGTTTTCTTCATGCTGCTTTGTCCGTCATGGGAGCAAAATTGTATTTGGTGAAATATAGAGATAATTATACCATGAACCCAGCAACAAAAAGACAGAGCAGATGTTACTTCAGACGTGCTAAAAGTCCTCATGCTTAATGTGCATATACTAAAACACTGAGCAGAGTCATCAAAAACAATATCTAATCAAGGCAGTTTTAGACATGCAAATCTTTTTAACACCGGAGTTAAATGGAGAAATTCTCTCAATAATATTTTCAGTACTCACCATGTGCTTGCCAGAATAATTATATTAGGTAGTGATTTCTAATTAATAAAATAAATGTGTGAGTCCACATTGTTTCTATCCCATGGTGGGGTAGAAATCTAGGGAGGCAGAAATGGAGATCATATGTTATGAGTTAATAATACAACGCACAATGTTTTCATTGAGAATGTGCTTCCATGATGCCAAAATAATCTCTTTGAATATTAAGTTAATCAGTAAAATTATTTTATTCTATTACATGCTTTCTTTTATTCACAGTGAATCCTTTATATCATCTATTCAATTGGTTATGGAATTGACAGAAGTTAAGATCAGTTTCTCTTTGCTTAACTTAGTATATTTCCATCTACTATTGTTTCATTTTTGTTTTTTAAATGTGTGGGTACATAAATATGTGAGTGTAACTATCCTGGAATAATGGTTGTTTTTTTGGCAAAAACTGAAAATAATTTTTGACATATTGGATTTAAATCAATGTTAAATCAGGAAAATCCAAAATGCTTATCATGCTGTGTAGTGAATAAAAACAATTCCAAATACACTGGTTTAAAGTCACTGCAAGAGGGCAGTGTTTTAATGGCATACTTTCCACTGAAAGAAGTGTGCCTACACCACAGGATGTAAAGCCCCTTCTGAGATCTAAAACTTAGTGGGCTCAGCACACCAAACCTCCCTCCTGGTGAGTGTTAAATGTCTGCATTGAGTGGCTGGGCTGGGCATCACTTTCAAGGTTTATTTTAGGAAAATAAAGTACCTCTCCGCAAGGCCGTGATAGTGGAGCTGAAGAATTCCGTCATGTTAAGAAGCATATAACTTGTTCTCCTTCCTCTGTTACATGCAAAGTCTAAAATAGAATAGTGTCTGGTTTATACAAATAACCACTTTTAAAGCATTATATGTTAGCCAATTATAAATGGGATAAATGTTCTAACAGCTAATATTTTATATGTATTGCCCACTGAGAGAAATATATTTTGTATGTTGGAAATAATACATTAGTACAAAATTTATGTTTTAATCAAACTAAATTATGTATGTGACATATATGTGATATATATACTATGTCCAGTGTAAATAAAATTTTGAACATTACATGTTGTTTCTTTATTACAAAGGAGAATGAAAGCCTATTTGTATTTTTGAAAGAATGTGAGAGTAGCTTTGAAAATATTGATATCTCGATCAATGTTGAATCTAATATAACTGTTGAGATGACATGTCTAGTCAGTCTCTTCTAGTTAAGCTATTAGGTCAGATTATGAGGGAGTTGATATGATAAGTTCACAAAAATTGTCTTATGTAATGAATATATTTTAAAAAATTCTACCTATAAAGTTTAATGTTACCATATTCAATGAATAGTAAAATGCAATATAAACCATGTAATTTAACAATCTTCAGTAATTATTGACGTTTTCATAACTTATTTTCCAATTGGTTGATTTTTTCATTTATTTTGTATTTCAAACAACACTTTAAAAACCTGAATGCATAGTTACCATAGAAATACTTATTAAATTGAGAAACATCAAATCAACTGATTATTAAGTTAAAAAAAATGAACTAAATGTTCTAAAAGACAAATAAACAAAGTGAATTCTTGAACTTTCTGCAGTGGAACTTAACTTCTTTGATATTCCATAGGCCAAACAGAACCATTGAAGACTGAATGCTAATTGTAACTCTACCAACTTTGTCATCCACGCACTCAAAGAATGGACAACTTTTCATGAGGCTAAACTGTTAAACACTACTTTGGAAAGGTAAAATATCCAAGTACTGGGATTCTGTTTTTATGGTTTCCAATCATTTGGGCCCTTTTAAGAATTAAGACTAATCAACATGATATAACCAAAACAGAAAAATAAAAATATATTTTGTCCCAGCTTGATTCTTGGTTTCTAAAGAGAAGTTATCTCAACCAGTAAAATCTCCACACCTTAGACAAGCCAGGTGTCAAATGGCAAAGGAGCTATTCACTCATTTAGCTCCTCCTACATCAAAGGCACTATCTTAACATCTCTAACATCATATCCTGCTAATAAGTCAAAACAAAGGGACTTTCAAAGGAGCTATTTTGCCCACTAGTATTTGAATCAAAATAGTAAACACAAATACTTCCTTTGATCTCATTTAGGTTCCCCCCCCATTGACAAGGTAGTCTATAAATATAGACATGTATGAAGCAATATTTATGCAGAACGGCTTGAATTCCAGAACCACTAGAGATGTGGCTCACTTTAATCACATGCATTATATTAAAATGTTACCTAAGTAGTGGACTGATTTAAAACCTGATTCGATAAAAGTCCTGATTTACATTAAACATTTCAGGAAAAATCCATAGATGAGTATGCCCGTATATTAAAAGAATCTAATGTTTTACATGTTTAATATATTTAGTTCACTGAATCAATAATCATATTTTAAAAATACTAAACTTTTCCACTACTTCAACATGTTCTTCATACTAGGAGTATATTCCCTGGTTTGAATCATGCACTATTTTAATACAATATGATGTTCATTTCTGAAAGAGATAAATAACAGGATGTGATTTTTTATTGCCATAGGAAATATTTGGGTATGACTAATTTCTCTTTCTGAAATCCAAAAAAGGTCAGTAATTAGAAATATTTTAAAATTCTAAGAGTTAAAATATTCAGTTTAGTGTAAATTTGAGTATAGCTTTTGAATATTTTAAACATGCTAAAGTAACATTTTATAGTGTAGATATCTAGAAATTGATTCCTTTCCATATAATAAAATAGGTATTCATACAATATTCTCAAGTTTTTATCAAAGACATTCTTTCCCACAAAAAAAGCTGGCTCACAGTACCTTAAGAGACAGATGTTGAATGACATTGTGAAAGATTAAGATTTGATTCACCCTGTTCACCAACTCTAAATTACACTTTCATTAATGAAGAAAACAGGTTACAGTGTCCCTTTCTTTCCCCATGCAAAATCTAGAAAAGAATATGGAGAAGGGAAGAAGACACATTGTCTTCCAGATTCTCACTCTGTGTAAGTGAAAGTGATTTTTAAACATTGCTGCTGAAGACAAAAGATGATGTACCAAACTGAATAACTGTACTCTACAGGGACTGTGGATGTCTTCATTGTGTCTGATAGTACTTTGTAGTTATGCTGTGATGGTCTGGCAGAAGTGACACACCTACCACTGAGGCTGCATTTTCAGACACAATGATCAATAATGGTGTTTCTCCAACTTAGCACTCCCTTCCTTTGCTAGTTTACAAAGGTGCTAACTCTTCTTCTTTTGGTATCAAAATAAATGATATTACATACAATGATGAAATTTGCAATAATACATCATAGGCATTATGATACATATCTATATATATATAGACAGAGACAGAAAGACAGAGGGACAGAGAATAAATTGAATGTAACCTTTAATAATTTTTTTTAAAAAAATTGAATGTAACGAAGATTTTGTTTAAGCTGCCCATTTTAATACTCTGTTTACCATGTTTCTTACATGGTAAGAATTGATTCTTACTAAAGCAGTTTGACAGCTGTCAGTGCAATTAATTCACATTTATTTTAAAAAAATAGTAAATGTTAATCTTAAGCTTATTCTCAGGAAATAAAGGTCCTAAACTGGAATTATTTTCAAGGATTAGAGAATCTAAAATAGGAGTACTAAAATGATTACCAATATGACAGATATAAAGAACCTTCCTGGTAGTTTGAATACAAAGGTATCAAGAGGTAGAATGAGTGTTGAATTTATGTTGTGGAAAATTGGTCCCAAGTTGGTTTTCTGCTTCATCAGAAAGCACTTTTGTCTTGTATGCAAACAGTTAATGAAGCATGCTAACACTGAATTGTTTTAACTACTGTTAGAAATACTTCGCGTTTATTCTTCTTTTATCTTTCGGGAAGTTTTAACACTAACATAGGGAGATACCCTGAATTTCATAACCCAATTCTATTTTTCAGGTAGAATGAAAGAATAATATAACTATTTGTGATTTAAATATTTTCATTTTCATTTATGAATTATTTTCTAGTGAAAGGTAGCAGAAGATCCATCAATTTTGCTGCACAATAATAACTGTATGATGAGAATAATCTAGTCATTACATCTTTATCAAGAAGCCTACCTTTAGTTTGAGTATTTTGAAGCAGTGAGCCTTTTGATTTAGTTTTTAAAGCCTCTGGCAGGTGGCAAAATTTTGTTCCAACAACATTCATGTGATTGAGAGCAAAGGAATTCTTTCAAGAGATTTGTGGTTTTACCTTTATGTCACTTTCAAAGAAAATGGGATGATCATTTCTTTCACATTAAAATTAAAATAAACATAAAGGGAAGGAAAAATTACACATTATAGCAAATAATTGCGCTTAAAAAAGAGCTTTTCATAGATTTATTCAGACTATACTTTAAACTCGTAAAAACAAGGTGTTCACCTGCGTAACTTTTTCACAACATGAAAATTTAATCCTTACTTTGCATGTCTTCTATTTGATATTAAAAATTCCCATTTTAAATTCAACTGTACAGGCTCATTACTGTTTTGTATAAAACATGACACCTTATATGCTGTGATCTTAATATAAGTGAGTTAACGTTGTACAGTTACTAACCCATGTAATTCTAAAATAGTTTTTCTAAGTGCCTCAAATAAATGCATTTCTGATATAACTGTTACTTGGAAGAAAGAAAGTCTGTAAGAAATATTGCACTAAAATATACCTGACTTTAAAAGCCAGGTTTAACTTCAATTATCATCAAATATGATTAGGATTTGTCTCTTAGAAATTTGGCTATTGGTGTTTTAATTCTTCCAGAAAAAATGTTCTTGATAAAATTCTACTCTTGAAAAAATACTCATGGTAAACTTATTTCGCTAAGTATATACAAAGATTTTTACCAGCAATAACACGTATAATCCTATTTCAGGGCCAGTACCTTATGGAGAATAGTTAAAACATGATAAATTATAAGATACCAACAAAATTCATAGAGCATATCAGGTGTGCAATTTCAAAGGAACAGGGGTCATATAAAAATCAAAGAATTTTTAAACAAGAAATTTTGAAAATTATTGCATTCATTCCCTCATTTTAGAAATGAAGACTGATGCCCAGAACTATTAAATGATGAGCATTAACTCATCAACATGCCATTCTCTCATAATTTCCACATTCGTGGGAATGATTTGTATTATGAATTAGAAATAACTTTAATATATTTGTAATAGAGATAACAGGTGGTATCTAAGCTGGATGACCAGTCTTGCCAGCTAAGGCTATTGGGCTAAGTGTAAAATGTGCCTATAACTCTGTGCCAGTAAATCAAAAACTTCTTGATGTCCCATTTCCCATCTTCATTTTGAAACTTCTGCCAGATCTGGTGTTCCCATTTCTCATCCTGCTGCTCTCTGCTTAGGTTCTGTCTCTCTCCCCTTTGGTTTGACACCTCATCTGGACTGCCTGCCAGACTTTCAATTTTAGTTCCACACATAGACATCATCTGTCAGATCATCCTGAGTCTGGGTTCCTCTGCCTGTAGGTTAGTCCAGTCCTCATTCATGCCAAGCCCACATCCTTCAGTCCCTCAGCCTAGCACCATGTTCTTCAACTATTGTGGGAGAGAGAATGACATAAGAAATAGATACATGTATTCAGGAATGGTCTCAATGAAAAAATTCTTTATTTTTTCTATTGACCACTCCACCTCACATAGTCTGTAATCTTTCCTTTCTCTGTCCTTTGAAGACAAATCCCACAGACCTCTGATCCCTTTCAGTATTTAAAATGTAGTCTAAATCAAAATGTTAATTTCATATCCAAGTTAAAGTATCTCCTTCCTCCTACCTGAATCTTGGTTTCTGGCTTGGGTCCTGCAATAGGGAAAGACAGCTAGTTTGTTCTATTAACTTTTTTTCTTTTTGGCACTTTCACTGCCCCTCTGCCTTTCTCTCTGCTATTTTTCTATTTCTGGGTTTCCCTTGCGTCTCAACACTGTTGGGCTCTCCAAGGGGATAGGAATAAGGGGAAAGTGTGAGGGACAGCTGCCCAAATGCTGATCCTTGCACTTTTTGTGGATTCTGCAGAGCCCCCATCGCCCTGAGTTTTCCTAAGATAGATAAGCATTCTATGTCCATTTTACAAAAAAAAAAAAAAAAAAAGAATATGTGGACTTAGCTAAGAAGGTAATATGCAACAGAACTAGGGTGCAATTTCAGAACTTCTGATTTTATAGACTATAATGCATCCCAGATGACACTTTCACTCCAAGTTATACTTGTATATGGCATTTATTACCATATGGCTACTGGAACATTCTTAAAATTTAACTTTATTCTCAAGTCTTCAAATATAAATAGATCAATTAAAATATTCATTTTTAAAATGTCTCAGATTAGTTCAAGAGTGAATGATATTCCAAATGAGGAATATGGTATATTTGTTCCCTTAATTTGACTTAAAACTAAATTATTCTAAAATCAGTGAGAACTAAAACATAGTGGTACTTCAAAAGGAAAATACATTGGCTTGAGTATGCCAAATTCATTCTATTATATTTTTATAATAATTATTTAGTGATCCGTGCCATTGGGAAAACAGGAGCCTTTAGGTGCATGGTCCATAGGGAATTTACTGCATACATACCATGGAATGTAAGGGTCTAGTTTGGGGATATAAAGGTACAAAGGTTTGGGTCTAAAACTGTATCTTCCTTTAAGAAGACATTGTGTAATTGAGGAAGATATGAAAGGAGATCTAATCCACATTCAAATTTGGACAAAATGTAAAAATTGAGTTTCTTGTTCTCTTTTGCTTTATTTTAAACCTGAAAGGAGAAAAGTAATAACCCTTTCTTTAAAACAAAAAAACATTTTATAACAGAGGTGTTAAGCAACAGTACTATAATAAATTTTATTCTAAGCCACTGGTAAATATGATAATAAATATGTAGATTATTATGTGTCCAGTCCTTAGATGAGAACTATGGAGACTAAAAATTAGAAATAAATAAGGAACAATGTTCCTTTAGTCTAGATTGAAGACTGAAATACATGTATGTAATATTAGCTAGTAAACACAACTAGTAAGCTGAGGTCTTCAGAAATTGACTTTTTATCTTAATAGATACAAAAAAATACATAATTAAAAATACTTTTTCAATATTAAGTTAGTAAAAGAAGGAAACATTTTCGTCTTGATAAATATACTTCAAGATACCCCAGAGAACAGCATGCATGAGAGAGAAATAAGAGAGACATACTCCATAAATCCAAAAGCAAGAAACTAATATTCAACTTGTTTTCAAAGATTGGGTAGTTCACTCAGATGAGCTACCAAAATATAAAATAAGTAGCAAAACTATCCTGAGAGAAGGGAAAAAAAGTGTTCTAATTTGCAGTTGATATGATTGCCTTCCTAGAATTTCCACATTGAAAAGATGGAGTTTGGACTGCATAATATTTAGGATTCTGTAAACCTTTTTAACCACTAAGTAGAAATAGATGATAATACCTATCTGTTCAAATATTAAATGAGAAGTAATCAACAAAGTGGGGATATTTGTATGTTTCATAGGGGCTTATAAATATTATATTCTAAGTTATGTTTTACATTAGCATTCTACTCTCTTGACTATGAAAGTGATGACAGTCACATATCATTGACTATTTAGCTCAAGGCCATTCTTTTATCCCTTCATCCAGAAAGTAAAGATGTGGCAAAAATTATTTCCATTTTTTTATTTTTAGTCATTGAATACAATTGTATATAGGAACAAACTAAAAAGCATCTATTAGTTCCCAAACATGAATCTTAAATAGAGACCATCCATGTCAGTAACAGAAACATACATGTACATATGTACTTCTGCATGCATATGCACTGGTGAAAAGTCAATCTATTATAATAACACAAAGACATGTAGTTTGGACATAACTGCAATTTTTCAAGATTTTTTCAAATATGGATAATTTTACATTATTAGAAATATTCTTGGGTTTTGTTTGTTTGACAGACACCTTCATTAAGTTGGATGTTTATGGTATGAATACACTGCTCATTTGATAACGCTTCATCAACAAGAAGCAAAAATATATTAAAAGGTCTCTCAACTGTCCCTAGAAATTCTGATGCTAAACCTATCTGCATGAAACGTATCAAGAAATGTCCTATACAGAGGAAACTTTGGAGAAGTTTTAATTTCTGAAATATTTGATCCAGGTTAATGTGTTTTTCTGATCATTTGTTTAATGTAAAATAGGAGAGAAATCTAACCTGACACTCACTCTCGTCTCTCTCTCTCTCTGACATTTGAGCCCCCTACGCACAACGCAAATCACAGTGAGAATGAGATTATGATGCAATGATCTCGTTGTGAACGTTGCATTATGGCTCAGGCAGTACATAAGCAGTCCCTTGGCACTTGTGCTTACAGCAATTTGAATTTCTCTAGTAGCTCACTATGATTTATGGCATATTTCAGACATTCTCTTCACCAAGGGAGAACACTGTCAAGTTCATGAGAATTTTGCAACTAAGATAAAGGAGGGAAAGAAGAGCATGTTGAGTAAACAGGAATTTGTGGTTTGTTGTAATTTGGGCATTTAAAACTGGATTGGTTGTGAAATTATCTTTGACAGTTGTATTCAATATCATCCTGTATACTGAATAGAAAAACCGATGGTGTTTATTAGTGAATCATCCATGGGTTTATTCAGACTTCAATTCACATGTAAAACACCTGTTTGAAGAACAAGAGTTAAGGTTTTAGTATTAATAGTAGAATAGACCTTCAACAGGGACCCATATAAAATTCTGGTGTTTATCTTTTTTGAAACTCCTGTTCTGGCAAACAGGTGGTTTCTTATACCTGCAGTATTTCATTTCCTCATGCACAGCTGTGTGAGAAAATGTTTGATTTTATGAACCACATGCCAGACTTGGCAATATTTTTATAATGGACGGGAAACAGCAAATTGTATTGCTTCATTTATTTTTCCTATACCAGCAATGTAAATTTTCAGATTTAATATTACATGCTTTCTTCATAGTCCATTTTTGTAATATAAGGAGGTGTTTCTCCAGAAATATGGATAATAGCATGAATTCATCCCTAAATTCACATGCAAAATAAAACACTGCTGATGAAAGCTTTTTTCCCTCTTTTTTTATTATTATTCATAAAATTCCCTAGGTATGCACGGTGCTTTATAGAGCATATAAAAAGACAAGGTCCCTGCCACAAAGAGTTTATAGTATAATCCAAGAAACATATCGTGTAAAATAGCTCAGATGTAGCGAATACCTATTATTTGAGGGACAACTGTAGGAGGATGAATTAAAAGATAGTTATTAAAAAGGGCACAGAATCACAAATGATTTTTTGTTTTTATATTTTTAGGACAATTTGTTGGACAAGGGTAAAAAAATGAATAGTGATAAATAATAAAGTTGGTAGGATATCCACTCAAATTTTCTTTTCAAATTCTCCATAATTGATGAATTATATCCACAAAAATTTTAATGCTTTAATATATTTTGCTCCTAAATTGCTATAGTACTATCTCACCTCCCCTCTCCATAGCATGGAGGTTGATTTCAGTGACTTAAAGATACTGTTTACTTATGTTATATTACATTATGTAATCAGAGAATTGTATAAATTGAAAGCTCTTCATTCTGAGCCCTGCAATTAACCAAACTTAGTAAAGTAAGATAAAGAAAGGTATCATTATGTCTTCAAAGCCACCTGAGCTAGGTACTGGAAAAACTAAACTGGAGAGCAAGTTTCTGGATTTCTAATTTAATATTTTTAAAAATGAATGAACCTTCTTTTCCCTATTTTAATAACCTGGAATGAACACTAAAGTAGAAGTCCAAACAGCGGACCCTACCTCCAGTAACGCCACCTTAAAAGTCACAAAATGTCAGGCAAGAAATGATCTCCTCTGAGATTCAATTTACTCATCTGTAAAATGGAAATGCCAACAATATTAACATTTTATGTCTCAGATTAAATGAAAATGAAAAAGTAGATGTGAAAATGAGAATAAAAACTTTCCATAATAAAACCCTGGAATGCTGACACTGAACAAAATGCAGCTTGAACCTATCTCTAAAATGGAGGAAATATTCTAACTGGTAAAAATGTAGAGGAATTCCTTGAGTAAAGAGAAAGCTAGCAGTAACAAAGATATGTGTACAAAGGTATTCTGGCCTAACTGAGCACTCATTCATGAAACATTCATTCAGGAGGTTTGTTTTTTATTTTTTGGGTTTTTTTTAAGTCTTGAGTATTTATTACCCCTGTTTTTATTTACTTCTAAATTTATATAATTTAAATTTTAATAGTGATTTTTTTTTTTTAACAATAAGCTTAAAGAATTTTTGACAATTTGACAATTGACTCTGGTGGGCCAGCTCCAGCTCACTACTCCCAGCTGCCCAAACTCAGAGGTTGTATATATCAAAGCTAGCTCAAGTCTTCTTTTAGTTCCAACATCCCACCATTTTCCCCTTGGAGAATTTATTGAACAACAATATACTAACAGCACATGCCAGTCAGTGCAGCCAAGCCAGTTCTGCCCTTGTCAAGCTGGGATGCTCGTGTATCAGGATGGGCATGAAGCAAACAAACTTGCAAATAAAGATATCATTATGAACTTTTCAAAGTGCTACAGAAAGAACAAGTTGATATGGAATGGAATGGGTTAAGGGCAGAGTTGGAGAACTAACTTAAATTTATCATTCAGGGAAGACATTAAAGCAGGAACTGGAAAATGAATAGGAGCTAGGAAGTCAAGAACAAAAAGAATTCTGGCCTACTGGTCAGAATTAAGAATACTGGGGAAGGAAGGTGTGTATGTTTACAGAATTGAAGAAAGGCCAGTATGGAGAGAAGATGGAAAGGGAAGAATAATCCAGAAGGGTTTGGGGAGGAGAAATGAAACACATTCTTTATTATGCAGGGTCTTTTTGGCCATGTGAAGAAAGTTGAGTTTTACTCTAAGTACAATGAAAAGCCAATGAAAGCTTTTTAAAAGGCAAATCTCATGAATCAATTTATGATTTACAGTCATCACAGGAGCTGTTATAACAAGAGAGGATGATAAAAGATAAAAAGTGCAAGTGGGAAGACTGAATTAGGGGTTATTGCAGGGGCCACGCTGCGGGGGACTAGTGTGGGTTGCCACATAGGCAGTGGAGGCAGTGTGGAGAGGAAAATGAATCCTAGGTATGGTTTGGAGGAAGAATAAACCCATATGGCGGCGTACTACATAAGAAAGTATTTGCAAGACAGGGGCAGGGAGCCATGTCAAGGTTGATTCCAAATTTTCTAGATTGAGCATGTGGCTTAACAATTTTTTGAAAGGTTGCTATTTACTAAATTTGGGGAAGACTGACCAAAGTCAGAGTCCATGCTGGGGCATGAAATTGTATTACTTTACAATACATTTTGCCTGGGACGAATACTAAAATTCTTGGTATGGATCTTTAAATGGATGAGAGTACTCTAAATCATGCAGGGCAAAGGATATGATGTTAACACTATCTATAAAATTTAATTCGTGGATTGCATAATTTTCTGTATGATGAAAAGCAGGAGAATTGCTTTGGTCTTAGCAATCTAGAGTTCATGGGTTGTTGACCTGCTTTGAATAACATTAAATACATACATGGATATGGATACATATATGTGTATATATATATTAAAAGAGCAGTTCCAAGAAAATGGAAGTAGGGATGAGTGACAGAAACTATTTCTGGAATCCTGAGAAATACTTCACTTGATATAATGTGTTGGTTTTTTTTTTTTAACTTAGGCTTCTTTATTCACAAAATTGAATGTGAAATGCTGCTTCCAAAATTGATAGTTTCCAGTATTATTACATATTATTCATGTCGATTACATAGGGTAAACTCAAAATCTCTACACATCTAATATTCTACATCATTTTCCAGACTGGGGCAAAGAAACTCTAGGTTTTATAGGTTAGATCCAAAAGGCAGCCTTAGGTAAAAAACAATGGGACTTAACAATGTTCATTTTAGGAAAATAACTGATATTGGTGAAGTGACAGTCATCATTCAAAAGCCTGGGCAAACTTCTGAGGACCACGCCATCATAACAGAAGTTTATCTCCAAAAAAGTTACATTATAATATGTCTTCCAACTCTAAGCCAAAGTTTCATTTCGGAAACTCTAAGAACTGATACATGGAGGGAAAAAAAACTAGCTAAACTTCAGGTATTATTAACCCCAAATATGATACTGAAAATAGACACAAAGGGGAGCAATAAACAAGAAAATACAACATTAATATAAAATGCCACAATTCTAAAAATTCTTTTCAAGATAGAAGAAAACATTTGCATCTATCAATTGCTAAAAAGGAAGTAACTAAGTGTTTTGAAGTTAATTATAATTAAGATATGTATTTGTTTCTAACTAAAATCATATAACATGAATCATAAAAGTAAATGTGAACATTTCTATATCTTAGGAAATTATCCAGAATGATATATTTTAAGATTATCCCTTATTCATGGTAAACATAAAGAAGCTGTAAATTTAAACCATGAAATCATGTGTTGTTATGTCTACATACCTGTATAAAAATCAATATTCAATTTAAAGTATAAATAAAATATAACTTCTCTTTAAAAGCTTGAAACTTACTTCCAATTCATAAGTATAGGAATAATTTAAAGCACTTTAGAACGTTATTTTATCTATCAATAGTAATTAACACAGTCTTAATCTGGCTAATGTTAATGACCACTGTTCTTCCGTAAATCCCAGTTAAACCAAGCTTATTAAGGGATAATTAAAGGAAGTCTTATGTGCACTGAATAAAGTAATGTCTGTTTTTAGAGTTGGAGTACATATTTTGTCTGATAACATAAAATTAGACAAAACTTTTCAATTAAAAGTTTACAAGCTGGGGCTTCCCTGGTGGCGCAGTGGTTGAGAGTCCGCCTGCCCATGCAGGCGACACGGGTTCGTGCCCTGGTCCGGGAAGATCCCACATGCCGCGGAGCGGCTGGGCCCGTGAGCCATGGCCGCTGAGCCTGCGCGTCCGGAGCCTGTGCTCCGCAACGGGAAAGGCCACAACAGGGAGAGGCCCGCGTAACGCAAAAAAAAAAAAAAAAAAAAAAAAAAAGTTTACAAGCAGATTATTGATTTCTAAAAAAAAAATGTGCCAATGAAACAACTGACAACCTCATTCTTCCTATATATGTGTGCTTTATACAGGAGAAGTAATGTAATCTAAACCTGGTAGCATATTTCCTGAACACTACACTAGGCTCAGAATGCAGCAAATAGTCAATAAAACACCCTTTGGATATATTCAATCAGGATCAAATAGTGCAGATCCTGGATAAGTATGGAATGCTGAGGCATGTAGAGGAGGAAATAGGGCTTCAAATAATGCTGAGACATTGGGAATACTAGAAACTCCCAACATTTCAGAAGATATTTGTGAGTGTGTATGTGTGTGCATGCACTTTATTATGTTATTTTTATTTTCTAATTAATAAACTTTAGTATAATGCTTACAATGTGTTCCATCGCGTTCTGAGAAGTAATTTAACACAAATAATCCCCAAGGTCCCTATGAAATATTTATAATTATTATACCTATCATACAGATGAGGAAACTGAGACACAAAAGTGCTAAGATGCCAAAAATGTCGTTAAGAAGAACAGAGCCACACTTTACACCCAGGCAGTTAGGCACCATATTTTGTGCTCTCAACACTAAACACAAAGTTGTGTTGCCTCTCAGTTTTCACTTAAATGTTCTCATTCTCTCTCTCTCTCTCTTTTCCCTCTCTCCCCACCTCTCTCTCTCTCTCTCTCTCTCTCATTGTCTCTAACTCTTGCTCTCTCTCTATGCCTCCACCCCTTCCAATTACTCCTTTTGGGGAGGCAGCAGTAAACATTACAGAGTACTAACACAGTTTGGTGCAGTGTGAGGACTGATAGAAAAGGAAATCAGCACATCACTGGAAACCTGTAGGCATGAAGATTAGGTACACATTAGAATTTGAGGTAAAATATGAGTATATGACTATACTAGGAAACTATCTGTGGTTATAAGGAAACAAAAACAATGTCGAACTACATCACATGAGGGGTATTTGTTTTGTTTTGTTTTCATCTAAATTAGGAAAGAGGGACTTCCCTAGTGGTGCAGTGGCTAAGAATCCACCTGCCAATGCAGGGGACACGGGTTTGAGCCCTGGTCCAGGAAGATCCCACATGCCGCGGAGCAAATGAGCCTGTGTGCCACAACTACTGAACCTGCATGCCACAACTACTGAGCCTGTGCTCTAGAGCCTGTAAGCCACAACTACTGAGCACGCATGCCATGACTACATCTAGAGCCTGCGTGCTTAGAGCCCATGCTCTGCAAAAAGAGAAGCCACCGCAATGAGAAGCCCACGCACGGCAATGAAGAGTAGCCCCGGCTCACCACAACTAGAGAAAGCCCGCACGCAGAAACAAAGACCCAACACAGCCAAAAATAAATAAATAAATTAGGAAAGAATAGTGCCTTGAGTTTTGAATAGTGTAAAAGCAAGTATATAGATAGATAGATAGATAGATAGATAGATGGATGAATGTGCATATATATATATATATATATATATATATGTGTGATTCGAGGGTATGTGACATTTAAATATTTGTTTTTAATATGGTTTTATAGTTCAAATTTAGAGAAAAACAGATGTGATTTTGGTATTGAGGGACATTGTCATGCAAATCTATTTCTCAGACGCAACTTGTATTAGGTGATGCATTGTTTTGACAAATTAGGTACAATTGTCTACTGAATGACTTCCTTACCTGTTTCTATCAATTCGTTTCTTTTCTATTCATTGTTTTTGTTACGTTTATTTCTCAACATTAGTGACTTATATCCAACTAATCAGAATTCCTGGTTATTGACTAAATGTAATACTGCCTGCACCACGAGTTTATGATACAGAAATTTCAAACCACAAATCTCTCCAGATTCCTATGAGAATGAGTAGATGTTGTACAGTCTTCATCTTAAACAGAAATTTTTACAAATAGATGACTCATTCTGTCTGATCATACTTTGAAATATCACATTATTGCTCTGAATCACAAATGAGAAAATAATACACAATAAGGAAAGACCTGGAAGAATAAAATTGTTATGAAGTTGCCTACTACTCTGACTTAATTTCAAAAAAACACCTCACTACAAATTAATATTATTAGAAAGTAGTGATCTACATAAAATTGTATATGCACTTCTGTGTAAATTTATCTCATCAATCACAGCAAGTAGGTTTGGTACTATAAAGAGAAGATATTACCAGCAACATTTTCAATCATGGGGCCATATATCCAAAAGCAATCAATAAAAAAACATACAGGAACTGACAAACAACTAGTCAACGGAATCATTTTTCCTGAAATACTTAGCAGTAGCCTTTTAACGTAATTGCTTGAGGTCAATATTACTGTATTTCGGTCTGCTTGCTTGTTAAAATAGAATGGATATCATGTCCATTAATTATTTTGGCTGTCAGAGGAAGTTTTTCACACCTACAATCAACCATAAGGAGCGGTATGATATTAACATGCCTAAAAAATCACCTTTTTGTCAATTTTACCAAACTTTTGAAGGTCAACAGATTTTTTAAAAGTGAAGGAGAAGAAAATGCATATTTTCATCAAAATGTAAAAGGTACATATCCTTTGCTCATCCATAACTTACTTCTTAACAATTTCTCTCCAATTTACAAAAGTAAAACGCTTCTTATTTTGAACTAACCATTTTGAGAATTTATGTCTTCAAAAAAACATGATGTCTCTGTGAGGGGTTTAATATCAGCATAGATTAAGCCAATTACAGGACACATCTTTCTCAGTTGATGGGAGAACTTAGAAACTGCTGAGTTACACTTTGTGATAAACATTTTGGAAGGTTGCCAAAGCTGTTATAAACATTTCTGAGCTCACTTTACCAGGGAACTCTTTTAAAAATCAATTAGAAGTGAAAGTCTTTCAATGCTGGTGTTTTAAAATGTCAAGCTTGTATTACTTTTTTCCTTGTTGTGCATCAATGGCAATATTTCAAAACCTGTATATTAAATTGATTATATTCTATAATTAAGCTATTAAAGGGGATAGAATGTACAAGTGTTCTAAAATTCACACCACAGCAGAACTGGCTTGTTTTTTTCATTTTTATAAAAATAAGCCCAATTAGATTAAAAAAGGGGGAAGGCAAAGAAAGAAAGCATGAGGTAAGAACAAAGTATAAATTGGCTATTCAGATTTTATTTTAAAAGCATACTCAAGTATATTATTGATTTTGAAAAATATTTCTTAAAATTACAGGTCAACAAGTTAAAATAATAAATGCTTTATTTATGATTCCTGAGGTTAAAATAATAAATGCTTTATTTATGATTCCTGAATCTGGATTTTTTTAGAAAGTAATCTATGGTCAATGGCAGAGGATCAGTTATGAGTCTAAATTTACAAAAGAGAGGTCTATTCAAGATTTACTATAATCAAGATTACAATATATTTATTTAAAAATATATAATATGATTTTAGATCATGTTATATGTGTACATGTGCCTTATATGTGTACATGTTTGAATATCTGTGTGTATATGGTTAACTTTTTTGTTAAAAGGGGATCTTGTCAATCTTTCCAAGGTAGTGCCAACATTTCATGCACAAAAAACAAGCTAACTGTGTGTTATCTATATAATAATGTTACATAAAATTTAAAAAATTTAGGAAAATGTAAGATTAAAATCCTTAACTATCAAAAAGTGTGCTCCTTTTCTCTACAAATGATTCACAAATTTACTGTAGAGAGCAAAGGATTAAAATTCCTCATGTATGTGTAACTAACACATTGATATTAATTGGTTTGTCCTTTCAAGTTGTGTTTATCTCTTCATTTCCATCACAGTTTCAAAGGTCACTCCATTCCATTTATAAATCCAATATGACAGAGATTAGTAAAAGCAAAAAGCAACAACTAAATGAGTACCTCATCATGCAATCACACATCTCACAATTCATTTATCCAATTAATAAAAAATACCATCAAATGCTTCATGGTGAGTTTTTTCAAAGCATCAAAATGGTTCATGTCAAGATAACTTAATCATCAACATTTACGTTCCTCAGTATAGCAAATGTAGAGGAAACAGTGAAATTACACCTGAGGGGAAAGATAGCCAAATAAGTATTTCGATATTTTTTCCAAAATAAAATAATTTTAAAAATAAATATATTTCATAAATTCAGCTTATACTAGTAGTAAGTTAATGAGAGTTTCTTGAGAGCTGAAATATATGGGTACTTGTGTGTGTGAGTGCACATTCGCGTGTGTGCGTATGTGTGTGTGTAGTGTGATATCTAGCTATTTAATTGCTAAGGTAATATATTATCTAGAAGAGGACTCTAAAGGATTGAAAATAGTCTTATCATTTACTCATAGATATAAGACATTTTCTAATTTTGACGCTTATTTTGATATATTTATTTTAAACGATTTTAGAACCTGACCTTTCCTCTTGATGTAGGCATAGGTTTGACAGTGGTAGGTACATGAAAGCGCAAAAAGAAACTAAATACATGCCGTGTGCATTACAACTGGCAACTCTAGGAGGCTGACATTTAGATTGCTAAAGGAAATCATTTTAAAACAATTTGACCACCTTTGTAAGATTAGCATTTTTAACCTTGATATTTTCACGTAAAATGAATATTGGATTTACTTTGTCAATATACTCATTGTTTTAACAAGTCCCACTCCAAAAATGTAGTTGGATTATTCAAATGTAAAAGATGAGAGAGGAAAAACAGAAATATAAAAACAAAAGTGAGATAACCCAGAAAGAAGATATCTCAGAAAACCTTGTAACACAATTTCAGCACTTACACAAACCATAAAGTAAAGAAAAAGCAATTTATTTCCAAAAAGCAGCTAAAACACAGAGAATTAGTTAACCACTTATTTATAAAAGAGGTAGATGTTTCTTTCTAAGAGAAATATGAATGAAGTTAAAACGAACTGAGACTGGTTTTAGAAATCATTTTCCCCCCATCTCTATTATACGGATCTGTGTCTCACGAAACATTAGAAGGTCACAGAATCCTAAGGCAGAATCAAGAATGTTTACAAGGCCACTGCGTTTTGAAGTAGGCTTGAATCACTCAAACAGCATAGTGCCTGAGTATAGACTATCAATCACCACATTATATTTAATAATGTCATATCTCTTTTATGTTTGTTTATTAACTTATGCATTCTTATATAAGTGTGTGGTAGTTAGTTTGTTTTGAACCTGAGCTATCCTTTTCAGTTAAAAATACTTTCTAGAAAAAGTTTAAGTAAAAATATAACTATTAAATGTCTTATGAAGATGGTGAAGTCTTCCTTCCCTGGATATCCTAAAATGTAATACCTGTATAAAACAAAGATCTCTCCAAAGCCCCCAATCGATGCAGTTGTACAAGTAAAATTCCAGGTAAATGACTTGTTATTTGAATTTTCATTTAGAAAAAGGAAAAACCTTTCCAAGAATTCCTGAAATGTTGTAATTTTGTATGAAATCAATTGATGAAAAAAACTTAAATGTGTGCCCTAAAGACACGCACGGCATTGATAAAAATGCAGGGTTCACATGGTCTTATAAATTGTTTTAAATTTAGAATACCCCCATGCACATATATGTGTATTTGCATAAGCGTGTGTGTACACACACATACATACATAGATGACTGGATACACACATGCTCACGTATACACAAATATCCTCTCTTCTTTGTCCCTATGCAGATTATTACTCCCTGCCTACATATGACCCCAAGGAAGTAAGTACACTTCTTGGCTGAACAATTTATCAACAGCTTGAAGTGACAGGAACGGTGATTCAATCCCGTGTCCTCACATATCAGATGTAGGCCACATTCTTCAGTCTGCAGAACCAGAAAGGGAAAAAGTCCCTGTCGCATTTGCCCTTTCATAGAGATGGAAATATTATTAGAAAGGACATAAACAGACTAATTAAATCACAGCAGTATGGCTGGGATGACAGCTGGTACAGCGTGTGACTGAGAAGATCCATATCTGTGAGCAGGAGGTACTTCACTTCCAATCCATTCGCTATTAGGTGCTTTCAAGCTTGCTGTGCAGACATTAAATAATAACATATCATTTCCAAGACGAAAACGATGTAAAGAAATAAAAAAGGCTTTCTAACCAAGAAATCTTTTGTGCAACAGAGAAAAAAAATCATTTACCACTCAGTTCTGCTTTTGAGATAAAGATGTAATAATGCCATTACCTTTCATCAGCAGGATCCTTGAAAATCAACACTCTTTGCTTATCATGCTGTGAAATACAAATAGAGCTAAAGGCATGGTCTGGGAGGCACTGCTGCAGCGATATTAACTAACAGATCTGCCCTTTGTGAAGGAAACCGTATCCGTTTCATTAGTGCAGACTCTAATTCAAAACTGTTGAAAATGAACTGCACATACTGTTTTAATAACAACATTCCTAATCATTATCAAACTGGTAATTCTCTCAGCACTGAATGGAAGGGTCTGTGTTTCCATTATGACCTGCTGTTAAAGAAAACCATATTTAAATCCTCTATTTTTCCTATCTTCCAAATGATCCAGGTTCATCTGGGGGAGGGGGGTACTAAAAGCCTGCAAGATGATGTATGCCACATTATTTCTTCATAAGTGAATTGACATTTTTAGACATTCATGTCGACTACTATATTATTTACTTATTATCACTAAGTTATTATATTTTGTATTCAGTTGGACATGCCATGGTTCATACAAATGGCTTTGTACACTTTTGGAATATTTGGACAGTGCAGAGAGGAATCACAGTCAAATAAATGCAAGATGCTAAGTCTGATGACAGGCATTGGGCTCAGAGTTAGAAACTTGTGTGCTCACGCTCACAAAATGTTAAACCATGAACAACACCCTTAGTGACAGCTCAAAGAATATGTTCTCTAATGTTAGGTTATCATGAGATATTTAAAGATTTATATCATCAAACATTATAATTTACAGAACACAACATTGAAGGTTTATTTTAATCATATGTCATCAATCATATGAAGTTAAAATATAAGATAAAATAATGGA
Source organism: Stenella coeruleoalba (assembly GCF_951394435.1). Classification (NCBI taxonomy): domain Eukaryota; kingdom Metazoa; phylum Chordata; class Mammalia; order Artiodactyla; family Delphinidae; genus Stenella; species Stenella coeruleoalba. The sequence goes on from NC_137164.1 coordinate 44,850,948, forward strand.
GGATCATATTAATGAAAAAAATAAGAGTTACCTGATCTTAAAAAGATTGAATAAGGCCTGGGGTTATTTTAAACTGAAAAGTTTGCTCCCACTATATGTTCCTTTGAAGGTCCTATAAACATTATAGCATGTTGATGTAGGTTGACGATCATATTTAGGGCTTTCCTCAATGAAAACTGAAGGCTGTAATAAATGCATTCAATCTCCTAGAATGTGATGGAGTCTACCATATAGCATATCCAATTGGATATATGTTACATATCCTTATGTTTTATGATTACACAAGGATAGAGCATCAGATAAAATCATTTAATTTATATTTCTTAGTATGAAATGCTTATATTATCAGTTTATTTCATTATCCTGTCATTAGTTGGAGTAAGCAATACACAATACTAAAACCAAAAGGAAAACATTGGGCTAATATTTTCTACTTATGCTCTCCAACTGTCCATATAAATTAAAAATTTTTTTATGAAAATGAAACAGACACTACAGAAAAAGTGGAAATATTCTCTGCATTCTGCTTATCTACACCATACAATACATTTAATAATTCATACAGAAAACTAGTATATGTTATTGTTCATACTCTAATGATTTTCTTTACATATAGGAGTGGATTCAGAAATACATGCTCAAATATTTTTAAATGAGAAGAGTGTTCTTTTTAATATGGAAATGTATTTTTTCCATAGTGCCCTGTTATGATCACTAATGTTTTTATTCTTTTATATGCACAATAAAGATCCAAAATATGTTATGAGAAAAAATGCAAAATGATGCCAAGCACTTTCTAGAAAATCATGAAAAAGAGCTTAATAAAATGACCAGTTATTACTGCATGTGCCTCTTTTTTTCTTATATTCAAAATAAATATTTTCCACCATTATCTGTCATGTGTAATGGTTACATAATCTGTGAAATGATGTGTTACAATATACATAATGATGGCATGTTTTGAACATTTAGGTTGTTTCAGTTTTGTATTTCATTTTAGAAATCACTGTAAAGAATAACTTCTTGCCTTTTATCTTCTACTCATTTCAAAAATCAAAGAATTTTAGAACCAAGGGGTTGACTGGGCATCAAGCTCCTTATTTATTAAATAAGAAATCTGAGAAATTAAGAGACCTAACTAGCTAAGTTATTTATTAGCAGTGTTATTACTAGAAGCTGAATCTTCTGACATATTTTGCTCTCTGCTCCCCAATCTCTGCTTTTGGAAGCATCTAGAAGGACTTGTTTGATCATACTAAAAGTTATTCAAATGATAATTTTGTCTTAAATTAGCTATTTATTCTTTATATTTTCACATTAGATTACCTTATTTAAAATATTTAATGAAGAAGAAATGCCAGAAATATTAAATATTTAAAAATGCATTGAAAATTATGAAAGCATAGCTTACTACTTTTTAGCTTTTCATTGCTGGAATAAGCAATTTTGTGTGAAATGTCAGGATATGAAGACATCTTTTGCATAGGAAATGATGTGAACCATATGGCTTATTCACCATCAATTGAATTACAAACCATGGCAGTTCCTACACTTTTAGGAGATGCTTATGTGGTCCTTCCATTAAAATTCCACTAATGTGACATTTGTGAAAAGGTTTATGTTTGGACATACTTTCCTCACCATATGAGAAGCCACAGAGAGCAAAGGCATAGATTAAAAGTGTTTACATATAAATTGAAAGCTATCAGTTCTAAAATACTTCTCATTTCATGCGTCAGAATTTTTTTGGCCTTTTAGGGTAGTCTTGTGTGTTTCCATGTTTACAAGACCCTGGCTGTTAATATTATTAAATTTTACTCATCAGACAGGAAGAAGGATCTTAACAATCATTGTTAGGCAAAGAAACATTAAGAAAGTTAAAAAAAAAATTCCACATTTAATCTGTTAAACAATGGCAAATTTCTTATGAATCAGTGATACTGTAATTGAACTGGAGACATTTTTAGAGCAAGCTTGCTTTGGCTTTTTCACCCTCCGATTTGGAATCTGCTCACAGTACTGCCAGCTTAACCAAAAAGGATTAACTCTCATATCCAACTGAGAACACAGATAATTCTCAGTAATTGGTAAAAAATGAAGATGAATGGGGCTGAGAGATAAGGAGCAATTAGCTCATCAGCAGTTACAGCTGTGCACTCAATCCGGATCCATCTCTTGAGTCTCGGCCCCTTTTAAAGAATCTACACAGAATAAGCATAGGACACCCCCTCCCCCAAAAATTGCTATACCTGCCCATCATTTCTCTAGTCTTCCATTTTATTTCCTTCCTATACAAAGACACCTGTCATAGCATGCTATGTAAATTACTACCTCTCTCAGGACCTATGTCTAAAGCCAATCTTCTTTTTAAACTTTTTTTTTTAATAACAGAAACCAAATGACTACTGTAGACACTCTTAAATTCCCTGTCAATCGTTTCATTATAGCAGCATCATCTGTTTGAAAATATAAGCAATTCCCTCATCTAATTATAGGAAGGATTTGAGGTTCATTAACATTGCCAAAGCAGAGAATCCAATGTGCAACTACAGAGCTCTGCTTGGTGGCCTGTGTTCTCAGTTTCCTTTTATTTGCTTTCTCAAGGTCTCCAAGACTTTTTCCTGAAATCATAAAATTAATTTTTCCTTCTAAATAGACACATGAGATAGAAGAAAGGAAATGACTGCAATGTAAACTATTTTATTTCTTTGGGAATGGTTAAAAAAAAAAAAGATAAGGGGATGGTCAGCCAGGGAAGATAATTTTATCTCCCTATCTGCCTAGCATTTTTTTTTTCATTGTTTTGTTTTGTTGGTTGATGGACAGAGGTAAGGAGTAAGGAATACCATTGATGAACACAGCTGTTTAATCCCAAACTCAAGCTCTTGTTTTTACTTGAAACTCCTATATCTTTGTAACTATTGCAAGTTTGAAAAATGCAAAAGAATCCTACATTTCAGGCATATGAAATGTGTTCAAGTTTGTGGATCACTGCATTAGGGTATTCTTGCCTACTTTACATGGTGTTCAGAGACAGAAATTCTGAAGTCTTAAGATTACTTCACTTCCTTAAAGAAATAACAGCAGTTCGGGGGTTATGACTATAGTTTAAACAATAAGATTTTCTTGGGACATCTGTTTTGAGATCACATTTTGAATAGATATGAACTCATTTCCTACTAAGCAAGCAATCTACTATTGTTGATAGCTGTTTACCAGTTCTATGAGTCAGATATTAGCTTGTGGCAAAGGTCCCTCTTAAATCCTCCGAGTATTCTTTAAACTGTGTACATAGTGTTTTCCTTAAATAAAATGTTAAGAGAAGTAAAAATGCAGTCTTTTCCTGCCTCTTGGTAAATTATAGTCCACAAACTCTTGCACTTGGGAATAATATTTAACGTATTTATCTTTAGAGTCGTTTCCTTTGTTGTCATTAGTTAAGGGGGTAAGATATTAGGTTTAGCAAGCATTTAAATAACAGAGAAACTACTAAGAGATGCTCACTATGTCAATATTTATATAGCAGTTAAAAACTAGAAGTAAAATTAAGTTTCCTTTATTTAGATTAAATCGATTGTGATTAATTTAGTACCTTCAAAAATGTGCATGATGCCAAAAAAAAGAAGATAAGCAGATAAAACATAGCTATAGAGACTATGAAATTGACCTTGAGTTCACCGGTTTTAAATTCTGCTTTTCCAATATCCCAGTCCCAATTTCCAAGCAGCATTTTTTAAGCTGGTTATGTAGATCAGTCCTTAAAGCAAAAAAATAGCAATTTATCTGGCCTGTATGTTGTGGATAGCGTTGCCACTAAAAAGAATCCAGGACATTTTTCCTTCTTATCTGCAATGTAGCTCATATCAGCCAACCTGTCACAAGATAGTACTTGATATAAACAAGAGATTGCAAAGACATCTCAGTAATCAATATCAGGATGGCTACAGTATGGAAACCCCAACCAGTGCATATCATTTGTCTCAGCATCTATTTCTATGGCCAAATGAAGCATTAATTCAAATCATAAATCTATGGTGATTTAAATCTGGGAATGAGCACCTGCCTGCTTTAATGATTTATTTTGTACATTTCAGTAAGCAGGAGATTTGTCCATATGAACTGACAGGTCACCTTCAGATGCCAGGAGCAGACTGTTTATCACCATGCAGACTAGCATCTCATCTTAGCAAGTAAATATTAAACTAAAAGAATCCAATTGATTGTGGATGAGGGAGAATGGCGACACAGCCATATATTTTACTCAGCCTGCTGATGCCTCACTCAGATCTATCCTGAAGTCCTCACTTCTTCCTAAAGTTATCATTCTGTTGGAAAGATGCAAGCTCAAGGTTACCACGTAAAATTGGGATATAAAATAATTATTTGTCAGTGTCATAGGTTTCTTCAAACACCTTTTTTTCTGGCTAATTTTTACAATTCATATTAAGAACTAGAGAGGGTCTTCTATAATAAGAATATTCCTTCACCTCATCAAGCCAAATGAAATGAAACCAAGCAAAGAAAAAATTCTATTTTCTAGCAGCACTAAGGATTTACTTACAACCAAGGAGTAAGGAAGTGGGGCGGGGGAAACAGTGTTTCTACATAGAGAAGCCTGAAACATTTAAATAACGCGTGAGCCAGATGAGTATAAGGGAAAATAGAACCCTGAATTGACTTCAGAAATGTCACTGGATTTGGGCAGGGCTGAGTAGTAACAATACATCATTTAAGTAGCACCTCTCTGAGGGGTTTCGCTACTTCCAAGGGCCAAGTGACAGATTCGTGAGAGCTGTACATTTGTATTCTGAAATATAAGGCTTCTGAGATTCTTGGGATACCTCCTGGAATTCATAGGTTTCAATACCACTTCCTAAGCGCCTCGTGCTAGCTGATGTTCCTGGGGGATCCACTGCATCCTGTTATGACTGTCTGCTTACTTAACCACCCTACCCATAGGAGTGTACGCCCCTTGAGTGCTGAGGCTGTGTTAGGATTATTTTTGTGTTCCTAGAATAAGCTAAAATCAAACATACAACAAAATCCAAATGACGTCACAGCTACCCCCAAATTTCCTCACAGGCCTGCAGCTTAACAAATAATACCTAGCAGAGAGAATAGGAAAACAGAGGAGGAAGCAGTCAGTGGCTGTAAAAAGAGGAAGAAGGTGATTTTCAGGAGGGTAAGTTGGGAGAAATAATAACAAAAGCAATACCCACATGACTAACATTATGGGTGACCAAAAAAATGTGATAAACAGACACTGTAATGAATAAAATGATAAGCACTTGTCAAATATGATTTCCTTTCATTCTCACGATGCAGATACTATTTTCTATGCCATTTTTCAGATGTGGAATGCGAGGCTCAGAAAGTTCACATAACTTTCCAAAGTCACGGAGCAAATAGTTATTGAACACTTACCATGAGGCAGGCACTATCCTCAGAACCAGAGAAGACTGGAGTCCATTTAAAGCAATTGCTCAAAATTGCCGTGATCTATGCAAGCTCAGCCTCCCATCCCCACCATTGCTCTGTACCTTCCCCCACTCTACCCCATCCCTCCCCTAAACTCTCTTTCCCTGATCTCTAGGTGAAGAAGAAGGGGACAGGGGGTGTGCTCAGGAAGGGTGATAAATCACAAATTCTTAGAGGACAGTAATGTGTGAGAATAGAATAAAAATGACAATGGATAACATTTCCCCCCAAATCAGCTACAGATTTCTAACATACATGATCCATGAGCTTTAGGGACTAGCAATGGCACTAATGTTAACACAATCTCAAAATATTAAGACCCTCTAGGAAAATTCAAATAAATTTCCGTTTCTGGTTCAAATTGGATGATGGGTGTCAAAAAAAAAAAAAAGAAGCAATATAAACTAGCAAGTGAATACCTTAATGGAAGAAAAGTGATTTCTTCCAACTAAAAAGCAAATTTAAATTGTTTCTTAGTTTAAGTCATTATGATAGCCTAGCTATCCAAATAACTATGATAAGCACAATTTGGTCAGAGGGCAAGTATTATTCCATAATATCAAATATTAAGTGTATGCCAACACTTAATTATGAGCTATGGTCTCTTTATCTTATGCCTGTTGGTTTCTCCAAAGCCAGCTTCTGTTCTGCTGCTCAGGAAATTTGACAGAGGTATAATGTTTTAATATATTTTGTTCAAGTGTTATTAAATTGCCTAACTTAACGATCCCTCCTCACAACACCAGCTACCAACAACAGCCCACATTAAAGGCTTACTCTCCTAAAATTTTGAAAACAATCTAAATCATGCTTTGGAATCACAACTATAGTTTAGAGTGGCCAATTACTTGTTTTTAAAAGTGTCCAATTTTGCTCTGTTTTACTGGGCAAAGTAAAAGACTAGTATTTTAAAATAATATGTAGTCAATAGTTCTAAAAACAGAATTACAATTCCTTCATTTTACTTCAGTATCGTTTTTAACTTTTAAAAGTTTAAATTGATGTGTGTAAACTATGCCCTAAAGCATCCATCGCCCTCCATCTTCTCAATAGAAGCACTGCAAATGCGAATGCTGGCACTTCCCTTAGTCCTTTTCAGATTTTGAGCCGTGTCTTTGGCTTTCTTCCACATCTTTTTGTCCAAGAATTGCTACCTCCTTCTTTATCATACTCTCAAGTCAAAGCCATTAACGCCTCTCCTTTTCTATTTCTCTTGTCTAGTTCTGTTGAAAAGTTCTATTTTTCCCCTTTTTACATTAGAAGCTGCTCTTTGGCATCACTGAAGTGGTGGTATTTTGTGTTTTGTGTATATGTTTTAAAATTACTTCCTACTAGGTTACTCATATCTAGCACATGATTCCATGAACAGTTGTGAAAATGACTATCACTGAAGTCCACAGTATTCCTTCATACACGCCCCATACCTGTAGGTCAATGGACTGAAAGTAGGGAGCTGCTGATTAGCTAAAGAAATAATCTGTTAAAATGTTGCACAGAAAAGGAAATCTAATTGAACTTCCATAAATTATTGTGTCCCTCATGAACATGTATGTTGGATATAGTCTTGTGTACATCTTGCATCCAAATTTCTCTTGCTCAATTATATTTTGAGCATGATTTCTACATTTTAAAGGGAAATAATACAGTGCAGTGGCAGAAAAAAATGTTTTATGTCACAAACACACAGACGCTAAAGATATCATCAATAAAAATTTAACTCTCATTTGAAGTTGTGTTTGACAAAACAAATTACCCAGATTAATTCTGCAAAGAGAAAGCTGTTCCTTTTTGGTTTAAACAGTAATGGTTAACTTTCCATCCCTCCATACCTCAAGAAAGAAAAAGATCAAATTAAGAAATTAAAGTGGCATTTTTTAAATAAGAGAAACTGATAATGGATGTATACAGAAAGAATTAATTATCAGCATAATTCTTATTCTTGGCAGTACATGGAAAGATTAAGTTTATATGTTTTGCTGCTAAGGCACATTTCTTATTTGATAACCAATGCGTTAAGAATAAAAAAACTAGTGTGTGGTTTTGTTTGTAAATATTCTTCTGCCATCTTACCTATAATAAATATTTTTGAATTCTGACTATTAGAACTTATTTGTATTATGAAAGATGTTAACTGAATTCTTACAGTAGAGGTTGCAGACATAAAGTTAATGCCTACATTTAAAAATAATGTTGCTAATTATTTATTTAGAGTGTGTGTTGTTAGGCTAAGTGGTTTCTTCAAAATGTACACTATTTTCAAAGCTAAAGGGTCCAACTTCTTGAACAGGTAGCCAATAATTTTGTTCTGGAAAAGAAAGTCATTGAGTAGCAAAATGATCACAGTAAGTTTCAGTGAACATAAAACTTACCGACACTTGAATTCATGTCCCCATTTTCAGAATCTGCTCCATGTTGGTTACTACTGGCATGATAGTTGCTCATAGCTTCTAATTTGATTTTTTTCACCTTCATTGCTTCGGCGATCGCTGCATTGGTAGCAGCGGCAGCTGCTGCAGCTGCTGCTGTCAAACCTTCAAAGAATAAATTAAAAATGAGGTAATTCAAATTCTGATTTTTCATGTAAGAATCCATGTGCTTTATAAAACACATATACAACATATTGAAGTATCTGCTTCCTTTATGCAGCACTCTGATATCATATATTCATTCCCAGCTAACCAGTGAAACTATGTTGATATCATAGAGTGCTCTCCGAACTCCCATATTCAATATTAGCAAAAGCATGATTCGTACACAGAAGGAGAGTAGTAGAAATGCAGACAGAATTCGCCCTCAAACAAACCCATCTGAACATGTCATTCCTGGCTCCAAATCCTCTACAGCTGCCTACAGGGGGGGTGGGTGGTGGTGGTGGTGGAGGCAATCTGAACTGCTTAGCTTAACTCACAAAGCTTTTCACTAAAATTGGAAACCTACCTAATCACCCAAAGTTTCCCTATTCTCATGCCATACTCCCCCTATGCTGAACGTGGCCCCAGTACCCACACGTGCCCTGCCTCTTCAAGCCCGTGCTTTTGCAATTGCCATTGCCTTTGTCTGGAACATTCTAGTCCTGTGATTCACTTCCCCTACTTGTCATCCTCCAGTATTCTAGTCCCAGAGTTGACCTTTCTAACCACTATGCCACACCGTCTCCAGAAAGTTTGTCTCTGTTCATCCAGAAAACGGGAGGTGGCAGTGATCATGAGATTAGAAAAAATAGTTTGAGGCCAGATACGGAAGATCAAAAAGTGAAGACCTGGCTTTAGGTACAGGCTCTAGGTAACCAGCAGAGGTTTTGGAGCACAGGAGCGATTTGTTTTCCTTAAACGTGTGAACTTTTACCGAGTCAATTCACTTCATCCGACATCCTTCATCTGCAAAATGAAAGACACTGAAACGTGTGAATGATCTCTGCTAACTCTAAAACTCTGACAGTCTATGAGAGGATATACACACACACCCACCCACACCCTCATACTCCTTTTGCTATGTTGCTTCAGAATTTCTGGCTACAGCGCTTCAGCCTGCTTTGAATTTATGTATGATTTATTTCCACTTGCAGCTGGTGGATTTGAGACTGAAACCTCTCTCCCTCTTTTCCTCCCCACTTCTAGTTACTATAGCAAATAAGTTGCAGCCTCAGGAATTAGAAGGTCTTTTTCCCTAGAAACCTCTGCTTTTTTTTTTTCTTTTTTGAGGTTAGGAGAATACTTCACCTTTCCTTCAGATCAGACCAAAGAGACCTTGACAACTTTCACCCCAACGCAACAAGACCTTCAGACTGACTCTTTGCATGACAAACTGGTAACTGCCCCCTAAAAAGGCACTGATCTGAACTCAAAGAATTCATCTGGGTCTCCACTGAACACTTATTGCCTTTTAAGTCCCAACTTGAACTGATTCTCTCATCTTCCTATGATTGAATTTTCTCCCCAGTTACTCATTTCCTTCAAAGATGTTTCAGAAGATTTTCTTTCCTGTTCTCTTAAAATTCTCTTTGTGTTTCCCAGAAAATCTCTCTTCCTCAGTTTCGCCTTGTCACCAATGTGAACATCCCACTTGTCCTTTCCCTTCATTGCCTGGTGTTGTCCCATATCCAATTTATGACACGTCTAGGGTCTTTATCTTTGATTTATGTGGCAGGTAAATCTTGTTCCATAGTATTCAAATAAGAAAGAAAAAACTACCACTTGAGATATGATTGTTATTATTGGATAGAACTGAATCAAGCTCAGTAGCATGAAACATAACTATGCTTGATATGGCCTTACACAAGCTATAAAATCTTCTTAAGTATGGTTTCTTCATCTGTAAAGTCATCTTATTCACAAAGGGATAATAGAAGGATTAAATAAGATAAACTATGTGAAGAATGCCACATAATGTTTAGTAAAAACTAGGCAGGCCTTGTGTTCTAGTTTTTACTGCAGCAAGTCAAGCCCAGTCCTAGCTATGACTCAAGCAGGATACAGTGGGCTGGCTGCAGCCTCCCTCAGCTAGAAGTATCCTGCTTCTCCTCAGCTGCCGGCATTAACCCTTGACTTTTAAAAATGTTTTTCACAATTTTATTATTTATCTGATCTTATTTATGGTACTCTTCTCTTTTTCCATTTGACAGTTTTTTCCCCCTTAGGTTTACACTTCTAATGCAAATTCCAACAGATAGATGTGTATGTGACACACACATGCTATAACCATAATACTTTTGAAATATTCTATTTTCAGTCCAGTTTCATGAAAGCAAGAAGAAAGCTATGACATTTGCAACAGTTGCTGATTTAAGTTTCACTAACTCACCTAACTGTTTGATGGGTTCTCAAATTTAATTCTTTAATAGCTTTCACACTCAGACAATTTTCTCCATCTCCCCTGGCTTCCCCTAGTGTAAGCTGCCACTTTTTGTTCCCTGGAGTCTTGTAATTATTTCTTAACAGCTTCCACTTTCCCTACCTCCAATCTCTTATGATTCATACTGCAGTCAACGTGACCTTATGAAAACAAAAAGCTAACCCTGGCATTTGATGCCTGCTCTGAGGAACAAGGTGGGTGCTTCATGTGTCTGTCAGGGCCCTGTGTGCTCAAGTACCCTGCTTATCTGTGTGGCATTATCTTTCCCCCAGGTCTCCTTTGCTCTGTGTGCTCCAGACATATCGGGGTCTTTCACAACCTCTAGTGGACTACATTTCCTCTTTCAAGCCAGACTTTGCACATGCTGTTCAGACTTTCTAGAAAATCTCTCTAGTCCCCTGCCCCAGATCTGTCCTTGCATCTGTCATGTGAGGCTTAAATATGATGCTCTAGGAGGAGCAGGCTCAGGACCCTGACTCTTCAATCTACCTGGGAAAGAGCTCCAACACTTCAAGAATCAGCCTAAGACTCACTTCTTTTAAAGAGCTGACCTTCTCCACCCTACTCCTCAAGAGTAGAGCTAGTGGTCCACTTACTTGTGTTCTCAGCCCTGTTGAATGAAAGTCTGCATTCTCTGTGCATCAGAATCACCCACAGGGCTTTAAAACCATGCAAAGAACTGAGTCCTACCAACTGAGATTCTGGTTCGGACACATCCATCTGTATATTTTGGTTGATTTTACTGTTCCTCAGGTCACTTTAATGTGCAATCTGAGAACAGAAACTCACTCAAACTCTTTATTGCTCCTTTTTTTGGGGCGGGGGGTGTTGCTCAGGGGGGTCGGTGTAGGGCTAGCTCCTCCGACTAGGTTATAACACTGAAAGGACAGAAATACTTTCTTAGTATATGTATCCCAAACATTGAGCACAAAGCCTGGCACAAATTGTCACTGAATGAAAAAACACTTCTCAAACTGGATTACATGGAAAGCCACAGGAGAAATAAGGACATTATTTTGACAATATCCATGTAAGTAATTTAAAACATTATGTTCATATTACAGTCAATGTAAATATACTAGGAGTAGCAAATCTCATTAATTTAATAAAAAGCATTTACTTTCCAAAGCTACATCTGCCTAGGACTGGAGAGAATCATGAAAGTCTCACACTCACCTCTGCATTGATTGCACTTCCTGTTGGCCTTGCCATGGCCCTTTCAAATCTCTTATGTAATTCTCAAATTCCCTCCAACTTGCTGTCTCTAGTAAAAACTTATTTTAGAATCTATGCACTCACTCTAGAAAGAGGTCCCATTGTATAGTTTGTTCCCTATTGAAGCTGCCTTTGAAAAAATAAGTGTAATAAATTCACAAAATAACACTAGTTTTTGGTCTATACTTCATAGAGAGTTCACATTGTAAAAACACTTCCTATGCAATCAAGAATGCTCTACCTGTGCAACATGCATGCACCTAGAGATTATTATACCAAGTGAAGTAAGTCAGAGAAAGACAAATATCATGTGATAGCACTTATATGTGGAATCTAAGAAAATGATACAAATGAACTCATTTACAAAACAGAATCAGACTCACAGCTTAGGAAACAAACAATGTTACCAAAGGAGAAAGGTGGGATGGAGGGTAAATTAGCAAATTGGGATTAACAGATACACTCTACTATATATAAAATAAACAACAAGGACCTGCTGTATAGGTCCTTGAGCTATACTGAACTATATTCAATATCCTGTAATAACCTATAGTGAAAAAGAATATGAAAAGGTATATATATATATATATATATATATATATATATATATATATATATATGTAACTGAATCACTTTGCTGTATACCTGAAACTAACACAACATTGTAAATCAACTATACTGCAAAATGAAATAAAAATTTTTAAGAAAAGAATGGTCTGCTTGTGTAAACATTGGCAACCCATAACATTTACCACACACTTTTCCTCCCTCCATAACACTTTCTCACTTAGAACTCTTCTCCACCTGCCTCATAATCAGACTTCAGCATATTCTCCTTCAATATCCCACCCTGAAGCAGTGAATTTATGACTGCTTTTAACTCTTCTTAATCAAAACAAGCCATTTTTCCCTTAGAACTAGGTAATCCAGCGTTTCTCCAAGTGATAATCTACATCAAATACAGCTGCAGTGTGGTAAAGTTGAAGGTTATCTTCCTTGGGGCCACATTCATAGACCCTATCTCTGAGATGGACTGAGGAATCTGTATTTTTATCTTTCAGTAGCTTGATTCTGATGCTCCCTGCCCTTAGATTATTTGATGACAGTAGTGTACATTATTAAAGTGTGTCTACACCTTACAGTAAAAGCTTTTTAGCTAGGTAGATCATCTCTGTGGTGGTTTCTGAAAGTGAGTATGCTTAAGAATCAACAAGGAAACTTGTTAAAATACAAAACAGGTTGGACCAATAATCAGAATCTAAGACATACTGCTGTAGTGTGATGCAGACTTTGGAAAAATGAGTCTTCTGCGCCTCTACCCTTGCAGAGCAGAAGCAAGGAGGCCAGCCAGGTAACACAGCACTTCTGTGTGTTATAGATCCAGTAGTCATGCACGTTATTAACTCAACCAACCACTTACATATACGAATCTATTTGGTATATACAGTAATTGTTAATTAAACAGCTTGGGTAATTTCTCCAGATTCTTCAATCAGGTAAAATTTTCACCAGGTTTCCTTCTCTCATTGAGAGAAAAATTACATATATATTACGTAATGCATGTGTGTGTGTATGGTGAAGAAACAAATAAATGAACAAAGGTTTTCTTACACTTAGGAATGATTAACCCATCTATTTTACCTCACGAAACTTTCTTTTTACACTTTCCAAGAACAATTATAGTATCTCACACACAAAGACAAAAACATACACTAAACTGAGAAGTCAAATGTAGTATAATTTCATTTTATTTTAAAAGGTTCTAAATCCAATTTTATCATCAGCAATGGGGAAACTTTAATGTATACTTAAAATTCTTTTGCCATTGATAAAATAATGTATTGAGAGATAGTTGGTTTAAAAAACATGTTTTCCTTCAGAGAAAGGATAATAAGTCATATACTGTGCAACTCGTAGACCTTCTTTTGGCCCTCAGAAAAGGGACTGTACATCAAACTTAGGCTAAAGCCCATAGGCCTTATGTCATGCAAAAATATTTAGGCTTCTTTTTTTTCTACTTGATCTTCAGGAACTCTACCACTTACAATTCAAAAGAATGAATAGATTTTTACACACATTTAGAAAAACAGCTTGTCATAGTAGTGTTTGAATTATGCTACAAACTCATTGCAGCAGGCTCCATTCTGTTCTACTCCTTCAGAGCAAATTTTATATTACTTTTTTAACCAGCTATTGTTAGAAATTCTTTATATTTATCTTGGCTTATAGATTTCTTTTACTTGTACTTTTTTTTCTTTTCCTTTCTTTTTTTTTTTTTTTTTTTTTTTGCGGTACGCGGGCCTCTCACTGTTGCGGCCTCTCCGTTGCTGAGCACAGGCTGGACGCGCAGGCAGCGGCCATGGCTCACGGGCCCAGCCGCTCCGCGGCATGTGGAATCTTCCCAGACCGGGGCACAAACCCGTGTCCCCTGCATCGGCAGGCGGACTCTCAACCACTGCGCCACCGGGAAAGCCCTACTTGTACTTTTATTTTTTGATGGTCCATGAAAACCTTTTAAAGTTCTTGTTGAAACAGTGACTGGCATGGAAATTCCTAGCTATGTAAACTCAGTATCATATAAGGAGTAAACATAAAGTCATTGGAAAACAAAACACTCCAAAAAGCCATACAAACTTTGGACAACATGCTTCAAATTTATATGAACTACTGCAGCAAGTTATGTAATTCCTAAGGCTTCCAAATTCCTGTCTTTAAAGCAGAGATATCAGTTCTGACCTCATAGCAGTATTGTGGGGAATAAAGGTAAAATAATGTACACAACAGCATGGGCACATACTAAGCCCTCTGAAAATGGTAGTAAATATTATCAAGTAACCTGTAATATCCATCATGTCATTTAGTTTTACCTTTGTTCAGTTATTCACAAAAATGCAAATATGACAAAAGTTATCTAACAGTGTATGGTGAAAATTTAAACATTTGACAAATGGACACCTGAAAATCATGCTTCTATCAAATTATTTGATTTAGTAGCCTACACTGATCAAATTTATCATAAAATGACTGTCTCCACTCTGTGCTATATTGATACAAACCCTTTGCTACTTCAATTCAATATCCTGAGACCAATCCATGGGTTTATCATTTGGGAGGGAAGCAGGCATTATTATTCCTTGAGAGCCTTATTTTGCTTTGCAAAGATAGCATTTTTCTTCTGCTCTCAACTTTCATCAAAACAGCCTTTAAATCCTTCAAATGCTGTTATACAATCCTGATTGCTTTCTCTAAAAAGGGAAAAGTATCCCCATTCTATTTTTTCAAATAAGTTAATACCCCTAGTTATAAAGAGCAGATTACAACTATAGATTATAAATATCAATAAAAGAGACATATTGCTGTCAAATTCTTTCTCTGATCTGTTTGTTTGCTCATTAACTTGAAAGGTCTAATCTTTGATCTTTGGTTTCAAAGACATCAAGATGACTTCCAAATGTTTGATATGTTGTCTACTTTTACATCACATTCCATATAAAATGCATTTCCCAAGACCTAATGGCTAAATAAAATTAGTTATAAGCAAGAGATAGTAAGCATTCAAAGCTTCCATATGATAGACTTTTTATTAGGCTATGTCACTTTACCCAAATGTAGAAAAAAGTACTCTAACATGCACTCATTTATAGCCAATAGTAGTTATTATTAATATTCTGGAATTGATAAGTTATTTATGTCTGGCATTCTTCCTATTGCTTATTCAGGGAGACAGGCAGCTTATAAATATCTCATCACTCCACCGTCACAGAAATTTCATCGACAGTGCTCATGCACAGCTATTAGCAATATGAATCTAACCATTACAAGAAGGAGGAAAATCGAACATGTGGCATTAATACGCAGCCCTGGTTCCTAACCATCTGATAGGCAGATGGTGTGAAGCGGATTCTCCAGCTGAAATGAAGGGGCACATCATTTAAAACCTTGTTTGCATTCTAACTGATATCAGTGCCATATTGATATACATGATACATCATGGCAGTATTTGAACAATCTAGTTTGTTTCAGTCATAAATGTTTACAGCCTTGTTTTTTTAATCTTATAAGCATGTTCAGAAGAGTGTATTTTTAATTTATGAAACCTATTGTTTACTTCTGTTGAACTACAAGATTAGTGGAAAGCAGGAATATTAAATTACTTCAGCTAGAGCAATATAACAAAGACAGATGAATAAAGTGGGTTTCTATTTTCAATAAAGGATGTTAGTAAAGGAATTTTAAAATTAGCCCAGGCATTCTGTGCCTTAAATACATTTATTCATTTAAACCTTCTAGCTTTTTCTCCCCCAAGTGGCCTACAGAGATACTTAATGCTTTACATAGTCATTCATTTAAAACTCTCACTGTGTGCAATTAATCTTGTCCAACAATTCAATTCAGAAAGTAAAACATCAGAAAGCATAGTTCAATTCAACAGTCATTACTGTGAAGTAATCTTTCTGTTCCTGACAGATCCTATAGACTCTTTGCAAAACTCTGTTGAAGGTGCATTGTAGGCTCTACATGAGTTTGAATTACAACTCAGCTGAAATCACTCCAAGTCTTAGAAGAACTCTTGGCTCAATATAACAACTTGAAAACACCAGTACCTTTTTCCACCATGTCTTCTTCCTATCCTTATTTAAATACCAGCTGTCTAAAAAACTGAAACTAATTTTCCCAGTTATTTTATTTCTCAATACTTTCTAAATAAACAGAAATTGTGATTGAACTATGCCTGTCCTCACCCTTGAATGATGAAATAACAGCAATGATAATCAACTAGAATAAGTAACTTAATTGTAAAGCAGGGTAGACTGAAGATTTTGAGTGTGAGTTTGTCTCCTAATGTCCATTAGACTGATTTTTCTTGCCCTTTGAAACACATTTATATTCTGCAGAGAAAAGGAAAATTGATCTTAGAGGCTGCTAATGGAAACACTCCCTATATCAGTTTCCAGTTTTTCAATTGATTAAATTAGATTTTTAAATGTGTCAATTAACAAAAAAAACTACTAATTTGGAGAAATATACAGAAAGAGTTTATTATAATATTGATAATCACTAATAAATCGAGTAGACATCAAGTTTAGCATTCTTTTCTGATTAGCTTAAAATCTACAGTCTCCCAGAGTTTAGGAAGAAATAGCAGTAGTGAAGTCAGGGGGAGGGGACCCCATCTTGATGTTATTTGGCCACATGTAAAATCACTGAGAAACTTCCATGGAAGTTTTTGAAACACTCAACTTCTAATCACTAACTCATAGAATCAGGATGATACAGAATCAATTCAAATGTTTAAATTACTATGATTTAAAATAAGAAAATAGATAATTTATGAAAAGTTTAACCTGACACAACAAGGTCTTGAATATATAACTTTCACTTCGACTCTATCTGTTAACATTACCACCTTTAGAAAACTATTTCTTAACAGCCACTTGGAGTCTGGACTTATAAAACATAGACATGAGAAAGACTTTATCTACTGCGACCCTTTTATTTTACTGATGATGAGATTTAGGGGCAGCGAGGTTAATCATTTCTATAAAGCCACACCATTAAATAATGATAGATTAAGCCCAATTCCCCTAACTCCCACTTCAGCATTGGCCACACTGCCTCTGTCAATAAGCGAAAAAAGAAAAGTACACAATACAGTAAACTATGGAATCATTGAAGGAAAATGAATCCTCTTTTCTCAAGTAGCTTATGGATTGCACAGGAAACCAAGGTTACAGACACTCAGATGATGCCACAAGTATAAGTTGATTCCACTTAAAAACCTGACCTAAATGTTCAGTTGTGATTCCGTTTTATAAAATTTTGAATATATCTGCCACAGAAACAACGGTCATTCAACTCTGTGCACAAAACTTTTAACCTGTACTACTGGTGAAATATATTGCTTATAATATTACCCTGAGTCCTATATTTTAGATACAGAGCAACAAGGAAAAGGAGAAAGGCACATAAATTATTTTCCTCTCTATATCTTGAATATAGAAAAAATTATAAATAGAACCAAATTGAAAGAGGTAACATTTGTCTTGAACTTTCTTTAAAGTGCTCTTCTCATTATTATTATTCCATTCTCCACTAAACTGGGCATTGGATGTTCTCATATTTGTCTAAGGCCCAATACTTCTTACTATGTACATGACTCATCACCCCAAATTACTCAAAGCATTGGCCCCAGGCAGGTGGCTCTTACCAACCTGAGAGTAGCTGACAGTATGTGACATTGTGAAAGGATGTTTTTAAAAGAGGCTACTTGTCAATATATTGGTGACAGTTCAGGCAGTATAATAAGTGAAAAGAGGAAACGGTGTCATAAATTTAATTTCCTGCCAAAGTCACCTCACTGGCATTTCAGCCTAAGAATAGTCTTTCCAAATGTTCTCCTACTTTTCTCAACACCATGTAAATGCTCTTCTAACTCCTTTGATACTTCAATAAGTCTCTTTTTTTTCTTTTTCCAGAATCCTGGTAGCATGTAGGGCTCTGTCAGTGTGTGCTTGTTGGTGAGGAGAGGATATGAGAAAAAAATTATAATAGAGGTGGTCATTTTTACATGCAAGTTTTGTTTGGGGGAGTTACCCAATGAGACAGAAATAGCTGGAGACGATGTGGCCAAAAATTTTTTCTGATATAGTAATATAAAGGAAAAGACTCAAGAAATATATATATATATATATTACTATATATATACACACACACACCATTTTATATATATATAATGACACATACACACTTTTTAAATAGAGGTCAGGGTCTGGGTAGAGAAAAATATATAGCCATATTCACTGAATAACAATAGGATAGGAATGGAAGGACTATTTGAAGCAATATATTCTTCACACTTTTGTCATTGGGTTCTTACATTTATATCACCATCTCATTGAATCTCCATAATCAGCCGACAAGAAATATATTTTCCCTATGTGATTTCAAGAAAAATATGAAGTGTGAGAGCCCAATTGTAGTGCTTGGAAACGTAGGATTTTAGTTGCAGTTTTAAAGTTGGACTATGGAAAAGAATAATCCTGATTAATTTAGAAAAATAAATACTGCCACATGACAAGGAAGATTACAAAGAAATATAGCTCTCAGTCCATAGCCTCAAGTGGTCGCCATCTCCTAGAGGATGGCATGAAGCCTTAATCATGGCATGCCTTTGTAATCATAGTCAGGTTACTTAATTTTTTTAGTGTAATTTAGACAAGTTACTTAAATTGTCTGATTCTGAGGCAAATTTGTACTTTATTGTTCAGGAAATAAATGCTGTCTATGTTCAAAACTATTTCCCTTCTGAGGTTTGATGCATATATTCAACCCAGCTCACCTACGAACAGAGCAGGTGGATGTCAAAGAATTACCAATGGTTGGCATTGCACTATTCATTTCTTTTTTTTTTTTTTTTTTTTTGCTGCAAAAGCATTACAACAGAAAGAAATATCTAACTTCTAACATGGCAATAAATGCTAGTCTTTTGTACATTCCGATAGAACCTTTTACTTTATTTCAAAACAGTAGTAAGTCAGAGCAAATCTTCCATTTTCCTTACATCTCTTCATTTATGAGCAAAGTCTATAGTTGCACTGATCCAATGGCTTCTCTTGACCTAATTTATGTTGTACCATGAGATTCTATTAAAAGAAACTAAATCACTGCAGTAGATTTGTTCATCTTAAATAATTTAAGCTAATTGAAAAAAAACCAAACTAAAACTAAAACACTTCTCTCAAGCATTCAACTTCTGCATGTCAATTAGTAATTTAAACAACCAGCTAATCACAACAGCTTCGTGTGAAACACGAACCTGTGCTGTGTACACATTTCTCTACCTCCACGGAGCTGAAGATAGAAATAAACATCAACTCTGAGTCTGAAAGCATGTGTATCTATTCTGGAGTCATTAGACAATTCCAATACAATATTTTCACTGACTGATTTGAGACTTTTCTCAATTTTGCCAAATAATTTTGAAAAGAGCACGTGGAAAAATGAGAGGAATATCTGGAAAATCATATCCAATCACTCTTCTGGCAACGCGTTATGGAATTTCAAAAGTATAACATGACTTAAGCAAAACAAAATTTAAAACATTACTGTTATTCACCAAAGTTGCTATATCATAATAACCAAAAACTGAACTCCTATGGGTTGGTTTAAAAATTAAGAACCTAGCTTAATATTATTATGATTTTATTTTATTCTTGTCGCTCTGCTTCTTGTTGGTAAAACTTATCAAATATCAATTTAAGTCATGTTAATAGTAGCTCATCATGTTATCGCGAGTTATGCTATGCTAATTGTCCCATCAAAACTTATCAAATATCAATTTAAGTCATGTTAATAGTAGCTCATCATGTTATCGCGAGTTATGCTATGCTAATTGTCCCACTCCATTTGTAAAAGCAATGGTCATTTTCCTCATGCGACTATTTTATAATTCAGCTTTTGTTAATACCTGGAGTGCGTGGCATAATCACACATAAGACAGTCCCACAAAGAGTTACAAAGCTTTTAGCAGTATTTTTGCCATACATCTTCCTTCTGAGAATTAGAAAATTCAAACATAACTTTATCTTGGAAGTAAACCCTTTTGAAATATTGCTAAAGTGCACACTGAATAAAGACAACACACTTAAGCGGACTTTTCCCCCTTTAAACAGCATTCATCTTTTCAAAAGCAATAGATTCTCAGTCCACACGGAGTCTATTGCATTATTCATTTCATGTGCAACCTCATGCTGGACCATAAATTGTTACTTTATCTAATCAAAGGAGACTTAACTCTACAGAAGGTCAAAGGTTTAATTTTGTGAAGTATTATCTTACGCTATGAGTTTAACCGAAAAATAGAAGAAGAAAAACAGCCAAGAAACTGGTAATAAATGAACCTTTATTGCCTCAGGCATTGGCCTAGTTAATAAACTTTCATTGAAGGTTTCTTTCAACTGTTACGGACAATGAGAGGAAAAAAATCTTAAATTACAGCCATGTGTGACTTTTAAAGCAGTCATTCTTTTTTATCTCAACCTCCCTAGCTCAGGGGGAAAAAAAAAAAAAAGACAAAGAGAGATTGTCTTCGATCTCTTAACCAAAAATGTATGTTTCTAAACAGATGAGAAAGTGCAGATAAACTTTTCTAAAAGCAGAGGTCAGCTTTGAACAATATAAAAAAATTCATTATTTAGGTGTTGAATCTTAGAGAACAACCTCTCTAGCTAAATGTAAAACTACAAAAGGGAGGAAGAAGACATGTAGTTTTTGCAAATCTAACTCTTAAATTGGGTCTCCAACTTAGCAAAATATGATGCTTTGTCATCTCACCATTGGTGCACAAAGTCCACTGTAGATTTAAAATTCATTAAATGTATCGTAAATAAGTACATTATCTATGTACTGTCTGCCCTGTTTTAGACACACCAAAAAAATCCTTCTTTTATTTTCAGAATCAAAAATACTAGCAGTGAAATAATTCATGTTATCATTATGCAATTAAAATTTTTAAGAACAAGTCTATGTTTTTAGCTGATACTCTCATCCAACAATGGCCTGTGAATAGTTTTTTTTTTTCATTATTTTCTAGAGAAGAAAATGAACTGAGTTCTTCTGAACTAAATCTCCCTTTTTGTCTGATATGAGTATTGCTACTCCAGCTTTCTTTTGATTTCCATTTGCATGGAATACCTTTTTCCATCTCCTCACTTTCAGTCTATGTATCTCTAGATATGAAGTGGGTATGTATACATGAATCTGTTTGCTGTACACTGGAAACAAACACAACATTGTAAATCAACTATACCCCAATATAAAGTAAGAATTAAATTTTAAAAACCCTCCTTTTTTCAGGAGGCATTGTATTGAGTATAAAAGTTATCATAGCCTCAACTGCAACATCTTAATCTCCACACCACAGCATAAATAAGATACAGATCCTCACATCACCAACAGAGTTACCCAAGCTGTGAGAAAGGGAAGAAGCCATGTTCTGCATCTTACTTTAGATACTCTTAAACAGAAAGGAAAGAGGGTTGGCTTGATGCTCTGAACTGGACACCCCTACCAGATCCTACCCACAAATCACAACGCTCTCAGCAGGACACCCAACCCTCTTCCCACCTGGCAGCACATGGACAGAATTGGGCTCTACTTCATTCCAGGGACATGTCCCCAGGATGCTATCTCGGGTCACCTTTGAATCCGAACATGATAGCTGCTTACACTGGCAGCACCAGGTGAAAGCAGGACCAGGGTCCCTACTAAGAGATACACTTCACACAGCTGGGAGACACTGAGTTCTCCCAGGGTCGAGGCTGAAGCACGTTGATAGTAGCAACTTTGCTTCTTTTCTATATTTGCCAAGAGAGAGAGAAAGAGAGAGAGAGAGAGAGAGAGAGAGAGAGAGAGAGAGAGAGAGAGACTAAGGAGAAAGTGGAAAACCTAGAAATTAAAGATGATTTAATGTAAATTCCGAATGGAAAAAAATGTTGCGTTCTTTGCATAGAAAATTGAGGATAAAAACACAGGTTTTCCAAAAGCATAGTTAAACCTGGATATCCAGAAACTGAAGCAGAGTGAGGCAATTCGTTGTTATTAATTAGTAGAGGGTTTTAGAATCAATGAATAGTTTTTGATTTCATGCAAGAAAGCAAGAAGTGCTACCCAAAGGTTACAGTGAAAAACACTGTCAATGATAAACGATTTTTTTTGCCCCACTCTATTTTCTACCTAATTTGTATGCATGCATGTAGTTGGGGAGCAAAAGAATGAAAAGGTGAAGAAAATGAAGGAACGTAAACTACTAGAACAGAAACACTGTATTTGAATGTGTATAGTAAATGGCTAGTTGTATACATTTGTGGATAAAGAACTTAGTAACAGCAAGGATGGTCATGCTTTATATAAATTTCAGTTTATTTAATTTACCAGTTTTTGAAAAAGGCTGAGGTACATTTAGAAAGTGACCCCAAGGTCAGAGAAGCATGGGAGAGTAACAAAAACAGGTATCTCAAATCTAATTCTTTATTCCATTAATCAAAGTTTTATGGGTTTGGGAAAGTTTTGCTACAGTACACAGAGAGGATAAGAAAAAAGAAAGATCAAGGGAATTCAAAGGATTTATTAAAAGTGCAGACGGTAACTCTGACTAGTGTTTTACCTAGATAGACACAATTAATTAATTGTAACGTTGTGAAACTCTAAAATCCTGAAAGAACGTGCTCATGCCTGCAATGTAGTAATGTAGCAAAATACTTATAATCTTTCAACCACCAGGAGCTTTTGTTGGTTTTTTAACCTAATCCACAGCTTGACATAGATCCTAGAGTAATGGAACACAGTTCTTTGATTGAAATAATATCTAAACATTGCTGTGCTAGCCCGGTGGCCTAATAGAAGTCTGTCTCTCTGAAACTCGAGAAATTCAAGTTTGGAAACAAACTCAGACACTGAGCTCTGGCTTGTAAGTCCTTGAAGAAAAGCCTTTGAGACAGGAATATGCCCTTTCCAGTTTAACAGAACCAAAAACAGACATAAAACTTCTGCAACAGCTTTTCTTCCAAACAATGAGACAGTCAAAACAAATTTTCTTCAGCCACTAAAAAGTGACTAATAAGACAACAGTAGAGTGTTGGTAATCACAGAGAGTCTAATATATGTCATTAAAAAGCTAAGTATTTCGCAAGCGACCCATTCCACCAACTTTCTTCATTTTGGTGTGAAAATCTGAGCAATATGTACAAGTTTAGTCATTATTACAAAAGATCCATATCTTTTGTCAATTTTAGTCATGTGGAAAATTGCAAAGTGTTCAAAGACACACTAACAATACCTCAAAAGGAATTTATGTATATCACATAGTGGCGAAAAAGATCTATATTATTTTGTTTTATTCAATGTACCTGAAAATTTGCAATAATCATAAGAAAGCCACACTTGAATATTTTAGTGAGAGAAAAGTAACTTCTAGGTCTGCACTTGCAGCAGTAAATACACTCTGATTAAACTCTGAAAGGAAAAAAAACAATAAAATCTCCATTTCATTGTGTATCCTGATAAATTCCAAAAAACACAGAATATATATCATTACTATTTACCAATATCCTGGCATCTGGTAGAAACTGCTAAGCAAAAAGCAGATGAACAAAAAACAGGAAAGGCATGGGTAGCATTAAATATACCTGAGGCTACAGCCAAATTTTGATTTTGTTGGGATGCCATGCTTATCATATTAAGTAATGAAAGTGATTTTGACTTCATGTCTGTCATCTGACACTATCATATCACTTTATAAACATGATAATAACAATGATACTAGGATGACAATGAAACAATCTGCACACTGTCACAAATGTGAAGTCTTGACATATTTTATCATTACATTGTAAGGCATGAGCTGTGAAGTTGGGTGGGAAAGCAGAGAGCAAGTAAGAAAAAAATCACCAAATTACATAATAATAATAATAATATAATCCTAAAACCATAGCAGTCCTTCTAAAAAAAAATTTCAGGAGCACAGCTAGAGTTGGTTAAGTCAGTAGGTCAACCATGTCGAGGACCCAAATTATTTCCATACTTCCTTTCTGCTAGCCTCAATATATTGGAAAATATCTCCATGTTAGAAAGTTGGCTACAATAATTTTAGGCATCCAAGCAAAAAAGTGAGGAGCTATTTATTCTATATATTTCTCTTTATCACACAAAGACTTCTTTCTCAAGAGACACCTTAACGAATCACCCCTCAGAACTCATTAGTCATAATTATATCACCTGATCATGCCAGTTTATGGTTGGAGAAAAATGTGAATTTCTTAATAAAATTAGGGCTTTGTTATAAAGGAAGAGACTGATAAGGGGTTATTGGGTAGCAACTAACAAGACCTGCAATAAAAGCTTATTGGGGAATATTGAAGAAAATTGTCAACAGCCTCAAATAGAAGCCCAAATACATTGCTATTCTAAATCTTCCATCATTTTAAATCTGTCCCATGCTTGCTCAACAGTGAGAATGTACCTAGATTCAGAGGATAATATCATTGTTTTTCTCAAGGCACTATTTTACTTCTCATAATGAAGTCCTTGTACAGAAAAGTTCTATAAAATTACAATAGTGACCTTGAGTTTTACATTTAGAGCTACCAGGAACAGAAACATGAAATAGCACTCAATTGCTTTGAGCTTCCTTTTCCACACCTAGCTGGAGATATCTATAGAATAAACAATAAGATGGCATGCCTATAGAATGAATAATAAGATGTTGTCCTTCATTCGATTGCTGGACAATCAAATTTATAAATTGTTACGGAATGTGACACCAAGGAACTGGTCACTTTTGAGCTATATCAAACAGTCATTTAAATATTTCTCGTGATAGTGAAGTGGCTAAAGCTGGTAGTGATATTTTTCAATGCTTTGATGCAGTACTAAAACTATTGGATTCATGTTCTTTTTTCTTAAGGATGCAGACCAGTGTAGGAAAACTTGAAGCAGCAACTGCAGAGCTGAAGAGAGGGAAGAGAATGAGAGAGAAAGAAACTGACTGAGAGGGTTGAGGGGAGAGAGAGAGGCAACAGTAGCTTTAAGCATTCACACGTCTATTGCCATGTCATTGCTGTTTGGTCTCTTCCTCACTTCCATCTTTGCTATCATCAACAGTAAAATGAAAAAGTTTAATGAAGTATAAAAATTGAGGGCAATAGCAGAAATATGGCTTCGGACAAAGAATATAGGATTTGCAGTCTAAGATCTGAGATTCGGTCCACCCTCTGTCATTGGGTAGATGGCCTCTGTTTGCAAGACCTAATTTCTGACAATTTCAATTAACTTACCCCAGCTATAATAGAGACGATCATGTGTTGCCTGTCTCTCACAGAATTGGTGAGAACATTAAATGACATAGGATGTGTGAAAAATGGACATAGGTGTTTCATAATGACAGTTTTGTTCCTTCATCTTGCTATCAGTCCATCAGAGACGGTCCTTCGCTGCCTTTTTTTGCATTACTATCCCCACTACTGACAGAGCTGACACTACTTGTGGAGAACAAATGGCAGAGCCAGGCCCATGACATCACTCCCATGAATCTGTTACTTCAACTGTATTTCCCAGGATCAATAACAGAACCTGGTATAAAATCATATTCCTCATAAAGAATTTTATAAGTACTTGCATGAATGAACTCTGGATCAAATTTCAAGAGTGTATAAAATTTGAATCCACAACTTACTAAACGACCTTAGACAACTCACTTAACTGCCTTGGAAATAAGACTGATAAAAGTACCTACATATTATGGTGGTTATCAAAATCAAAATGAGTGCGGCTTCCCTGGTGGCACAGTGGTTGAGAATCTGCCTGCCAATGCAGGGGACACGGGTTCGAACCCTGGTCCGGGAAGATCCCACATGCCGCGGAGCAACTGGGCCCGTGAGCCACAATTACTGAGCATGCGCGTCTGGAGCCTGTGCTCCGCAACAGGAGAGGCCGCGATAGTGAGAGGCCCGCGCACCGCGATGAAGAGTGGCCCCCGCTTGCCACAACTAGAGAAAGCCCTCGCACAGAAACGAAGACCCAACACACCCAAAAATAAATAAATTAATTAATTTAAAAAAATCATATGAGTGAATACACGCAATGAACTTCAATTGTGCATGGCACAACAAAAGCACTCCATATATGTAGGCTATTGTTATTGTCCTCTGACATCAAAAGACACTAATATTCACAAGTCAATGTCATAAGGAAAATGATTTTAAGATGATGGAAACAATTTTAATATATGTTCTAATCAAAGGGAATATATATTTTGCAAAAACTACAAAAGGATTTGCATTATCATTACATTATACATTATTATTACACATACATCTTGACTCCAAAGATATTTTATGACAAGACATATATTATGGTAAAGTCACATCAAAAAAGAGATCCAGTTGCATGGACACAAGCAACATTACCTAACAAAAATCTCAAAGGATAAGTTTAGATTTTAAATATATAGTAACCAAATTATCAGATTCAGACATAAGAGTTGGCAGTGTCTCGGAAAGCAGAATCTCCTAACCCAGTCTCACATTATGAATAGAGGATAGAACCAAGCTAGCATATCTCTTTCTCCACTGACAGGTCAAGCACTTTCAGCTACCCCCAACAGGCACACATAGGTTCTTTAAACACATATTTGATCCCCTTAAATATATTTATTATTTTTATATGTACTGTTTATTCAAAGTGAAATATCCAGGAATAGTGGAGAAAAAAATAAAAGAAGATCTAAATGGATAAAAATGCCATAGCTATTTCCCCACTATTCCATAAGAAAATATAAATCAGTGCGTACCAAATTCCGATCAGCAATGTTACATCTACCATTGCATTGATTTCACAGTCAATGGCTAGTTCTGTTTCATGGGAAATTTCTAATTGTCAAGTAATACAGTATATAAGAAGTACTTGGTATATTATAACAGCAGTTCGCTAGATGGGTCTCTTATTATCTAAAGAGAAGCATGTCTGTTCTCAGAAAAGTATATTTTTCCCCATTTCCTTACATTATTTGCTCTCAGTATCAAGCTTCATCAAACACCTTCATAGAGATATCATTTACTGAATAGAAGTTAAAGGATTTAACTGTTAACTTCTAAGCATGATTTAAATTAAATAATAAATATATTATTCTAATAGATAACAAGATATTTGGGTTTTCAGGGCACTTGATAAATAGATCTAGTTTAAGCATATTCTTAATCAAGAAACATTCCTGGGCTTCCCTGGTGACGCAGTGGTTGAGAGTTTGCCTGCCGATACAGGGGACGCGGGTTCGTGTCCCGGTCCGCGAAGATCCCACATGCCGCGGAGTGGCTGGGCCCGTGAGCCATGGCCGCTGAGCCTGCGCATCCGGAACACAGAGAAACATTCCTACATTTCTTTCTGTGTGATAATGGGAGGCCAAATCAATTTTTAAAACAGGAAATCAGGAACTTGTAGAATTCTAAGAGACTCTAAAGTCTGTCTTCCTGAATTCTAATTGTTCAAGGCGTTCTGATAAAAGTAGACAACTACATATGATCTTTCAACACACACATTTATTCACATCATAACTAAAACTGACAGTGCATCTTCATCATAATAAATTGATCAGAATTATTTGATGTTAATAATTCTTAAGATAAATTATTTTAACTTAATTTGACTTTTAAGACTTACTTGTAGGATACATACAAACAGGAATGGCTCTGACATTCAATTATGAAAAGTAATTCATTACAAATGAGGTAAATTTCACTGGCAATTACTTAAGTATCTTACTGATTTTTATTGCTACTAAAAACTTACAAAGTCATTTGAACTATTATATAATCTGTTTTATATTTTTTTCCTAGAAGCAAAATACAGTTTTGGTAATCATTGTAATACAAAATATGCAATCTCAGGAGGAAAAGTAAATGAAAACATAGGCACTCAATCAAATATTCCTTGATTTCAATAAAGAACTATTATCATAGATCTTTTGAAAGTCTATGAGTAGGCTATGACTGTGGGAATTTCCAGTTAAATTTTAATACTCATAGATATTAAATTCAAATCATAACTTATTAAGTATGTACCATGTCCCAGGGGCTAAAATGAATTAAAAATGGGTACAACATGATCCCTGCTCTTAAAAATGTAAACTCAATGAGGGTAGAGATTTTGATACTGACAATGTCTCTGCTTGTTCACAGACACACTGTCAGTATCGAAAACAGGGATCAACATGGAGGAGTTGCATAATATATGTTGAAGAAAGTTATGAAGAAAGAAAAGAAGGAAATAAGGAAGAAACATGAAAGAGAAAGGAGGGAAGGGAACGAAGAAAGGGAGGAAGGTAAGAAGGAACAAACTTACATTTTAGTTGGGTAGACACATATACAATTATCTATAACACAAGAGAGAATGTATGAGTTGTATTAGAAGTACACAGTGCTTCTATCGTAATTCAAGATCATAAAAATTAATTAAGGCTAGGGTGTCCAGGAAAGCTTCAGGTAGGATGTAGTATTTGAGATAACTTTTGAAATATAGGTAGAGATTTTGGTTGATAGAACTGAGGAAAATAATTATTTCAAGGTTAAAAAAAAAGGAAAAGAAAAGAAAAGAAATAGTGAGCAATGGGACAAAGCTTAGAACATGCTGGACTTGTATGGACAGTATAATGTTTATGGTGTAAGACACATTGGGTGGGGAAACTAGTAGGATGTAGATCTGAAAATGAAGATTGGTGTCACTTCATAAATGTGCTTACATGCCACTCCAATACTTTTATGCTCTGGGACCAATGGTATTTGAGAAAGGAAGTATCTTGGTCAGAGCTGATCCATAACCCCCCTTTATCCCCTAGGCTTCCTTCATAAGCTGTGGGGACCTCATCAGAGCACCGAAGGTGACTATGGCTACGTGCTTTACTTACAACCCTACCAATTAGACATGTATCTCCATAATTTCATTGTTTGAGATAGTGATATCCCCCAATACCTAATACAGTACATGGCACAATTAAATTGGAAGTTGTACAGAAGAAGTAATGTGGTGGACCTCAGTTCAGAACTTGAATGTATAACTTATTAGCTGGGCTTCACTCCTCTGAGCTTCAGTTCCACCATCTGTAAAACGGACATAATACTTAGGGTTGTAGTGAAGATTAACTTATTACTGGAAAGAGGATAGTGTGCACCCCCATCCACCCACAAAGTTCCATTCCTGGAACCTGTGGGTATTTTATCTTACAGGGTCAGTAAAGCTTTGTAGATGTGATTAAGTCAGTTAAGGATCTTGAGATGGGAAGTTTGTCCTGGATTATCCATGTAGGCCCACTATAATCACAAAAGTTCTTATAAGAGGGTAGCAAGAGGGTAAAAGTCAGAAAAAGAAGATGTGATGATGGAAGCAGAGGTTGGAGGGATATGCTCAGATGATGAAGGAAGAGACCAATAAACCAAGAAAGGTGGGTGGTCTCTAGAACCTGGAGAAAGCAAGGAAAACCATTCACCCCTAGAGCCTCCAGAAAGAACACAGCCATGCAAACAGCTTGATTTTAGTCTGTAAAACTCATTTCATACTTCTGACCTTCAGAATAATATAATAAATTTGTGTTGCCTTACAAGCCACTAAATTTGTGGTAATTTGTTACAGCAGCAATAGCAAACTAATATACTTTTATATACACATGAATATATTTTTACACACACACACATTACACCTTGAGTAGAGTAGGTATTAATAAATAATAGATTTTCTTAATGGATCCATAATATTTCCTATCTAAACTTATTTTTTGCCACTTCAGGATAAATTTAGAGCAAACTGTGAGAGAGAGAGAAACCAGCATAGCAGGGAAACATTGTACTGGTCCAAGCACAAGATTGCCAGAGCTGGAAAGGAAGAGAAGGCAAGTGTGCAGAAGAGGGGACAGGTATCAGAATCATTTCAGAAAGAAAGTTTGATCTCTAAGTAGACTTTAGGTCTGAAGAGGAGAACTTAAAGATGACTGGTACAGTCCAGAGGGCAAGACGATATTATAAACTAACTCCAATATTAAAAATAACCAAGAACACAGGAAAATGCAAGATTGGGAGTTCACCTTTTGAGCATGTTGCATTTGAGGTGAGGAACGATTGCCTGAGATTAGATTTTAGCAATGTATGTTTTAGTTAACTGTTAAGGGTCAATAAGTTTCCCAGAGAAGAAAAATGAGAGACCATGGCAAATCCTCCAACATTGCCTGGGCTTACCTACATGCAATAAGGGGTGGGAGTGAGAGGGCAAGATCAGAGGCAGCTTTCAAGAGAACAGGCCACAGGAAAGAAGGTGCAAAAGCTGGAAAGTTCAGAGACAAACAAAATGAGGGGAAGAGAGGCAACAAATGTACATGATTCTTTCAAGCAGCCTGATGAAGAGAGCAAGACAGCTTTGCTGAGGTATACATTTTTTTTAAGTAATGAAGAACTGAGTGTACTGGTGGGAAGAGATAAGATGTGAATTGCAAATGGAGATTGAAGACACCAAAAAAAAAAAAGGAGAGAGAAATTAATGGAGGAAGACGAGAAAGCATCAGAGGAATAGGTGAAGGAGATAGCCTCTTCAAAAGGAGAAGCATTTCGGGTAAGAAGTATGCTTGGTTATGGTTTTTGGGATTATTTGGAACCACTGATATTTAAACAAAGGTCTAAATTAACGGGCTAAGTTGATTTCATTACTTTAATACATCTTTAAGAATGAAAATGAAAAACTGGAATATAGCAATTCATTTTTTAGTTTTGAGACATTTTTGCATCATAAGATTCTGAATATATTATGAAAACATTTGGAATATAATTTTAGGTAACTGAAAGCTGTATTTGTACTAGTATCATACACACACATGAGCACACACATATACCCAGATATTCATATGTTCATAAGATTATATTTATAATGCATATTCATGAGGCAGGCACCATGTCTTATCCAATATTTTATTACTAACTTCTAGCACTATCTCTGGTATATACTAGACTTTTTTTTTTTTTTTTTTTTGCAGTACGCGGGCCTCTCACTGCTGTGGCCTCTCCCGTTGCGGAGCACAGGCTGCAGACGCACAGGCTCAGTGGCCATGGCTCACGGGCCCAGCCGCTCCGCGGCATGTGGGATCTTCCCAGACCGGGGCACGAACCCGCGTCCCCTGCATCGGCAGGCGGGCTCTCAACCACTGCGCCACCAGGGAAGCCCTATACTAGACTTTTAATAAATGAATGAAGCCTTGCTGAATTTGCACCTGAGGTTCTGAGGAACTACTTAATTGACATTTGTCATATTACACTGTATTACAACTTATGTTTCATATGACACAGGCATCTAATAAATGCACATGATTGTAAAGATTATATATGGTGTCATTGATCTGCCTTTAGAACCGGCAAGGCACTAGGCCACACAAATGGAAGAGTGAGGCTACTGCCTCTTCATCTAGATGGTTAGAAAGCAATACTGAATACTAGTACGGATTTCCATTCTTTATCAGCACCCTGATAAATAGTTGCTCTTTCTTTTTTATTCCTTTCCCCCACCACAGACTATCTTGTCTTTCTAAACACAAAATTAAATCATTCCATTTCTCTGCTTTAACATTTTTGACATCGCCCATTGCCTATACCACAAGATCCAAATACCTTATTCATGGCGATATTAATGCTTTCATAATCTGTCCTTCACCTACCTTTCCAGGTACATCACCAACATGTCACTGCTCTGACCCCACTTTATATTCTATGTAAAACCGCAAAGAACAATCTTTCATTTTTAGTATCTGATCCCTTTGCATTCACTGTTTTCTTTGCCAGGAATACCCTTTCTCCTTCTTATGCATGAACACCAAAATCACTTATCACCTTCTAGAAAAAGTTTTCTTGTTTCACTGAGACAGAGTTGATTATGTCTTCCTCTGCCTCAACCTCTCAATTTTGCAGAAATCTAAACTATGGCTATTACTGAATTATGTTGTAATTATTTAATTACCAGTTTAACCAACTACACTGAGTTCATTGAAGGCAGAGGCCATGACTCATTAAATTTTCTTTTTGCTCTCTCGTTCTCTCCATAGAGTAAGCATTCTGGTTTTGAATGAATGAATAAATGAAAACACTACAAGAAAAGAAAAATCCAGAAAATGTAGAAGTGTGGATGAGATGGTCATTATGATATATAAGTGAAGAAGACAGCTTAAAGTTCCAACAATTTATCCAAATATCCTCACAACTCAAAATAAATGAAACTCATCTTGCTACATATTCTAAGTCTAGATTCTGAAATTAGCAAAATCACATGCTTGGTTGAACTGTATGAAATCACTGATATTTGACCAATTTTAGCCTATAAAATATTAATTTCACATGGTCAACTTAAGACCTATCACCTGGTGACAGAAATTGTCCTCCTCCAAGGCCTCTGGAGAAAACAGCACAATAAACCCACCCCCGAGTTCATACTCCAAAGAAACATACTCTTTCAAATTTACTCAGAAGAAAATACACTCACCCCAGCACAGCACCTCCAAACATCAGCTGGTCCTAAAGTCAACACTGCATTTACCAAAGAACTAAAAGTAAATTCTAACCAAAGAACAAAAAAAAATAACCTAAGCCGGAGTGAAGTAAGATTGTCATTAAATTCAGCACCTGCACTGCTCCTTAATCTGTCATTTCCTCTGATCTCAGGGGCTAGTTCACTTTGCAGACAGAGCAAGGGCAGGCCCAGCACTCCCTGAGTCCCTTTACCTATGGTAATGGGTGCACCTGACACCTGAGTTATCTTACCCCTAGGACGGCATGGCCTTCTTAAAACTTTGCCTTACGGTGCTTTTCTTTCCTGATATGCTTGAAATATTGGAACATTAAGACTACAAAAACAGAGCCTCAGGTTGAATATCCCTCTCTAAATATACTTTCTGTCTACTTATCTATCTACTACACATACCAAGAGATCACGGTCTTTAAAATTAAACATTTCTGAAGTATTTACTATCATTTCTTCTAAATACTATTTTCTCAGTTATAAACAAAAATTTCAGAACTGACAAATTACATTGAGTTTTCAAAAACCAAAATCACCATTTAGAAAGCACTGTAGGGTAAGCACTATACTAATAATTGTACTATATCTATAGTATGTGTAGTATGCATGTGTATGCATAAACATACACACACACACAAATTATTCGAGATGAGAAGAATGAAGTGCAAAGGGATTAGTTACCGCCTCAAATTATACAACAAATAAATGGGGCAGTCAGAATTCAAATTGGACCTGTCCACTCCAGAGTTCACACCCTAAACTTCTACACTCTAAATGGGCCTCAGTGAACTAAAAGACTGACCCCCGAGTGCAACTGTAATGCACAAGTACATAGAAATGTTTGGGAACGTAAAGTTTCATAAATGATGAATTTCACAAATGTCAAATTCACTTTAAGTCTGAAATGTCAACATTCTGGCCATTAGCTCACAAAGTGATTCCAAATACACAGAGAGTGAAGACATAGGAAGGTTGAGGAAACAAAAATCCTTCTAACATAGTGTAAAATGATAAAATGGCTATTTGACAGGGAGTTGAAGAAAGAATGAAGGAAGACAGGCTTAGAGGAAAATCTGGAGGCTTATCTCCTGTTAAGGAGTACCTTTTACTTTGCCATGTGTACAGATGTCTGATTCTTCTTGGGGTCCGTATGTCAGTATCGATTTTTGTGTGTGTGTGTGGAATGTGACCTCTACTGTAGCTTAGTCAAATTTAAAGAAAAGTTAAAGATGCAAGACTAGAAATTTTCCAGATTGTTCCTTTGAAATAGTTGAAAACAGGGTGTTTTACTTTCTGCAAGAAGCCTTCTGAGATGGCTACAGCTGTGAGGATTATAGCCTCTGAACTTCTAAGCCCTTATTGCTTCCCCGACTCATATGGCACATATACCATGATGCTATGCTATGTTATTATATCATCATTACTATTAATTACTCTATGAGTAAAATTTATCTCCCAATGAGATTTGATCCCTTGAATATAGAAATCAAGATATTATATGGTAAACTCTTCACCAAGGTGTAGCAGGTTGATATTGGTGATACCCCTTTCTTAACCAAAAAAAAAAAAAAAAGTTAGAAATGACATTTAAACTCTTTAGTGCTCTGAATAACCACAATCCTGAATAACAATATTATTTCATTCTTTTCCTTCTCTCTTTTATCTGCTTTAATTTGTTGGTATTTGAATTTCATTCACATTCTCAAGAAAACTTTATTAAATGTCACCCTTGTTTAAATTAATCAGTCAAAGAAGAAAAAGTGATTAAAGGAAAATTTTGGAAGGGTCACAATTTTTGCAAAGCACATAAATTAGGAAGAAAATTAAAAGGTAAATTTTAATTGGCCAATAATTTAAAGAGCTTGACACTTCTGTGACACACTTCAAAGTTTACCATTAACAATTTTTTTTTTTTTTTTTTTTTTTTAGGTAAGAAGTGGATTTATTTAGAGAAAAAAACACTCCATAGACAGAGTGTGGGCCATCTCAGAAGTCAAGAGGCCCCAGGGTATGGGGAACAAATTTTTTAAATTAAGCTATTTGGGATTTAAGATATGGGTCTTTACAGTAAACTGTTCTTGCCTCTTTCTTCTCATTCAATTCAGTCCAGTTTCATGTTATCTTGACCTCGTTGGTGGGCTACATCTTGCCAGTCTGAGTGAGACCTCCTACAGCTATGTCAAACTTTGCTCATTCCCTCTTTCTGTATTCTTCCTCTCCATATGCCCTAATTATACTTCTGTTCAACCCAATTATACTTCGGTTCAACTGTTTATTTTCCTTAATCTGATCATTGGTTTATAATTTTTCTTCTGCTTACTGAATAGAGCAGCAGGCCAAAACTTCTGTTTGTAAGTTAATAACTCCTTAGTCCTGGAAAAACAGCTAATTGAACTGCTTTTTAAGGCACCCACTCTAAGTCTAGTGTAAATCTTCCCTGTCTGGTTTATCTTACCAAAAATTTGAACACATTTTGCTGATTCTTCTCTAACCAATCTTGTTTTCTTTTCTTTCCCCAATTTTTTTCTCTTTTATTTCTCCTTCCCAAATATTGTTTTTAAATTATAAATGTTAGTTCTTTTACCTAAAGTGTCATCATATCTCTTTAATGCTGACAAATTAGCTTCCCCATAAAAATTCAAAACATCTTCCTATCTCCAAACATTTCTGAGCAGTCAATCTGTATTTCTGGGAAAGAAGATGATATAGATATATATATAGACAGATATAGATATAGATATCTCGGATCAAAAGTTGCCTCCTCTACTTCTTAGCATCTTAGCTATGGCCTTTTGAGCAAATTAACTAACTTGAGACTTGGATTCTTCATGTTAAAGCCAGGCTAACTGCACACACTGTATAGCATTTTTGTGAGAAGTGAATGACAGACAGGATATAAAATGCCTCCTAGTCCAGTGCCTTGTACATGGCTGGCATTCAAAAAACACTTCTTTATCCTTTTCCACGATTTCCTCTGATGCTCATTTGACTTTCTGGCATACACAGACACACATATATATAGTACAAGATGCAACAAATCTCAAAATAATTAACATACAAATCTACCTCGTGGTCTTAATTTAGTTTCAAAAGCACATTTATGAACCTAAATAGTTCTAGACAAAGTCAATAAAAATGTACTTAGATGCCTAGTCCTAAGGAGAAAAAAATACTAACTTCTATTAAATACTCTAATGCTAATATATAAGTGTTCAATGGCTCAAAATAAACATTTCTGAACCTTAACTCTAGGAGCTTAAAAATGGTATATCTATGATATAAGCCACTAAAAGTTATGTTTGAACATACTGTTTGGTGATAATAATCATATTGATTTAGCCAATCAAAGTAATAAAATTGGATTACATAATCAGTTCTTAGGATAAGATAATAAAATATTTTGTTTCCATTGCATATTATGCATCATGGATTTCCTATGACACAGTCAAAATTGATGTGAAATTTGAATAATCTAGATTCAGCAATATTTATATAATGCATATCAAATCATAGTTACATATTTTTAATCTCCTTCACTTGGTCTGAATATTCTTACCATGTCTGAAATATTATCAGTAATATATTCTCTTTTAGTTGTTTAAATGCCTAAAACTTACATCATTGTATTCCCAAATCTGGAAATTCTGTGATTTGAAGAATAAGTTTTCTTGGCATATTTTCATTTTGCAAAGGAGTAATACAAAAATAGTGTGTATTGTTTCAAAGATTTGATTTCTCTAAAAATGTCTCTGTGAAACAAGCACACACACTCCCTTGATAAATGTGCATATTTTTAATTATTTTAAATATTTCTTTCAGATTCCAAACATTTTTCTCTACTCACTTCATTTTCCTTAAAAGAAAAATCTGAATATTAGCCCCACTTTCTAGTTAGGGTATCCAAAATCTCAGGAAAACTCATTAATACCTTTGAGGTTATAAGCAATACCTTGTAACCAGAGTATGAGATTCTTAGAACCATAATACAAAGGAAGTTACTATCTTTCTGTGTAATCAAAATTAGGAAACAAAGTATGTGTTTAGAACTTAACTATGAGGCAGGTATCAATTTACACGATGATTACCCAAAAAGTGAGAGAAATGGAAAGAAAGAAAGAGGAAGAGAGGGAGAGATAGAGGGAAGGAGGAAGGGAGGGATGGAGGGAGGGAAGGAAGGAAAAAAGAAAGAGAAAAAAGAAAGATCTATATATCATTTTTTTAGAAACTTGAAATACAAAGTGTGGCACAATCATCATGTTTCTGACTTACTAGGGAGGGGCAGCTCACAAACTTTCAAGCAGCTCTTATTACATTAAAGCAGTTTCAATGCTCTAATAGAAGGTTATGTGTTTGCAATGGAAAGTTACTTGCATTTCACACTATAGAGCTGTTAGTGGTAAGTAATTATACAACTGTATTTCCAATGATGGGAATATCTGTGCTTGTTCCCTTCACTGTGCTTGTTCCCTTCCCAGTGGAAAATATCTTGTGAAGCAAAGAGTGGCTAAGGGATTCTAAAGGAGGAAAACACATACCATAAAATATAATTAAAAATTGTGGAGGCTGCATATGACAAGAATAACCATAAAAAACAGATACAAACCAGCTGGCTGTTAACAACTTCTGAGTTATAAAAATCTTAAACCTGCTGTAAAGCACTCAATTCGATTTACATAACCACAGAGCTGACATTCCTTTTAGGCTCCTCTGTTGGGGATTATTTTGACATGTTTTAAAGCAGCATAAAAAGCAACTGTGAAAGGAAGACATGTATCATTTTACACAGGAATTCATTCCTGTCTTAAGACCGGACTTTCATACTTTAATCTGAACCTCTTTCCTTAAACTGGAGAATATCTTTAATGGCCACTGCCCGGCTGATTTTACAGCATTATTCTTCGGATGCTCATATTTCTAATAACATTGATGCTTTCTCTTTGTGTGTTGTGTATTTGAGTCACTAGCCTTACACAATTTCAGCTCAGTGGTACCAATCCAAGAACCAATATCCATGGTCTATAAGAAGGGAATAATATTTTGGTCAACCATGACTGAAACAACTATAATTTCTTAGGAACCTAATGATGCGGACAGCATTCTACAAAGCTAACATAGCTTGCTGTAGGGAATTAAAAATAAACAAAATAAAATAAAATCAATCGTACATTGAGTGAAGTTTTGATGTATAAGTGCTGGCAGCAGAAATTGCCCAGAGCACAAAATGAGCTTTGCCTTTGGTAATTTGCTTGATTCACTATGTTGCAACATTCAGGGCATTTTATGCCTGACTTATATGTAGTCCAGTCACCTGCTTAATGTTAGAAGGGTTATAATTATATACAAGGGTTTTGACTATATAGCATGTCAATATTTCAGATCTGACACAAAATGTGTATATTCACTTGAGGTTTAACTATTAGAAATATTTTTAGTAATAATTTGATCTACAGTTATAATAAATAACAAAACTATTCTATTCTTACTAGAGGTAAGGTAAGCAAACATATCAGGGTCGTATGACAATAATAGCCCCTTAAAGGAATACAATAGAAAGATCAGGGGTGTGTAGTTATGGATTCAAATTTTCACTTTGCCATTTTCTAGCTTTTCTAATTTTGAGCAGCAAACCTGAGTCCCAATTTCCTCATTTGTGAACTGGGGTTTTATTATGTATCACAAAAAGCTGTTGGGATATAATATGACATAAGGTATGAATGCTTAAAAAATAAGTTAGAGCTTTAAATGAATCTGTAAAATAATATTCTGTTTTCTGTGTAAGCTGCTTTTGGTTTTGTTAGATTGCCTTAGCAGTTATAGGAACACTCTCAGCTCTTTAGCCTGTGTGATTATTTAAAACATAAGTTACCATTAAGAAAAACAGAAAAATCAGCTGAGTTTGGTATTGAAGAAATAATAATGGGTTCAATTTTAGTCATTGACAAGTTTGAAATGACAATAGGAAATTCAAGTACAAATATCTAATATCCAGTGATGTATGTACAATGGTTTGGAAAGTATTATGGATAAAAGTGATAATAAAAATGAAAAAGGATACAAGATCACTATAGAACAAAATCTAAACAGTGAAAAGAAAAAAAGAAATGTTTAAATCTCTCTATAAGTTTTCCTAATTGCTTATTATAATGTATAACAGTAATACTTTGGCTGCATCATTTTGAGTAA
Source organism: Stenella coeruleoalba (assembly GCF_951394435.1). Lineage (NCBI taxonomy): Eukaryota > Metazoa > Chordata > Mammalia > Artiodactyla > Delphinidae > Stenella > Stenella coeruleoalba. The sequence goes on from NC_137164.1 coordinate 44,889,768, forward strand.
ACATGAACTTAATCACTAGAACATGTCTTACTACATAGCAAAATCAATTTCCTGGGATCTTTTAAAATTAATGCATTAGGTAAAATATAATGTTTTTTATTATTTTGTTGCCTAGATCTGCCAAAGGATAAATTTAAACATCAGGAAAGAAGAATGAACATTGTTTAAACCGTGCCCTGGAATGTTACGGCCATTTCTACACAATAGAGTGATTAATGAAGTGTTACTCAAATAGAAAATCATGTATAAAATTACCCAAATTAATATATCTAAACTTGATTTAATCAAATGTGTGTATTTCAGATTTCAAACAACTAATTTAATAATTACATTGTTTCTGTATAATATTGGAAAGGAATATAAACTTGTGAAACTTGCTAGATTATATGTTTCCAAAATAAAATATCAAAAAAATTTTAGATAAAATGACTCCATGGAATAATTTATTTTTATTTTGTCAGCATATTGAATCTTAGAACTACTACTACTAATAATAATAATATTTATGAAACTATCCTAAATGTAAAAGAAATCCTCTGTAACACACCTGGGAGAGAATAGTCAAGACATTTATAATGAGATATCAAAGCCTGGTGGGCCACACGTTTTCTCAGTGGGCTAATATTTGGAACTTTCTTTTTTGCCCCATAAGTCTTTCTTTTTCATGAGTGACACTTATTTGCCCTACCTTCTAGAACAATGAACAATTAATCTATATCCTTTATTAAATATCCAAAGACAGCAAGCATGCCCTTTCCCTAAAGCCCCATTTCTTTTCTAAAAATGTTCATTTCCCTCAACCAATCTTATGAAAATAACTTCCAGTTCTGATTACCCAGTTTGGACAAACTGTTTTCTATTGTGGTCTCTCAAGACATAATAACCATAAATGGACACAATACTGTTGATATGGTCTAAGCAAGCAAGGCTGCTGCCAAAACAGTACAATACGTAGAGCTCATTAATACCCACATAATTTATCAAATTTAAAATGGACTTAAGTGAATCACCATATTGGCAATAGTACATCGAGGTTTTAGTCCCAGAAGCAAAGATCATACTTAGGTTAAAAACCTCAAATGTCAGTGTTAAAAAAAAGTCTACAGTGAAATGGATTATTGGTGAATAGATATTTTTAAAAATCATGATCAAATATAATAACCATAAATGAACACAATGCTGCTGATAAGAATACAAGGCTGTTGCACAGTGAATTAGGAGACAGGCTTGGCAGTCAGGTTAACAGTCTTGAGCAAGAAAAATCAGTGCCAAAATTTACTCATCTGTAAAATGAAAACCATAATAACTACCCAAAGACATATTACAGGGATTAAATGAGCTAATACACATAAAAGAACTTACTAACTGAAATATAATAAATCCCAATAGATGGTAACAATTACTAATACTTTAATGATTTGAAAATTATACATTCATTAGTCAGCCAATAATTGCTTTGAACCTTCAGTCGTATCATACTCGTGATCAATGTAAAACCCGATCTTTTTTTTCACAAAAATGTTATCAAATTTATTTTTCATATACTTGTGCTTATACAAATAAATTTTTTCATCAAATCATATCCATTTTAAGCCAATATCAGATGCCACTTTCCACAGTGATGACAATGATTATCCTGTTAACCCCTCGTTTCCTCTTCTTCTTTACAAAACCTATAGTGCTTTTGTATATCTCTCTTGGTAATTGCCTCTTTGTACCCTCAATTACAGTTTATTGAGTAGCAATGTCATTTATCTTTTAACTCCTAAAACTCAGGATAAATATTTGTTGAATACATTAATAACCATTTCTAAAGTGTGTATTCCAAAAGTGACTTCTGATATGTGTATGTTTCATGATAACAAATATTTATTTCTGATTAGCTGCAAATTTAAGATATTGTGTTTAATGACTATACACCCCTTACTTGTTTAGAAATTAGGAATGTGTGTGAGTGCGTGTATCTGTGTGTGTAACTACTCTGAGAAAAATATTTATCAGAAGTAGATGGAGGAATTAAAATCAGAAAGAGCCGAGACAATAACTCAATAACATCAATCAGTTACCTTTCACTACTTTGTTTCTCTAATCAGACTGTAGCCTCCACTAAACACAAGGTTTCACTAACAACCTTGACATTTAAACTATTTTAAATAAAATTCAACAAGGGAAGGGGGAAGAGGAGGAAGAGAAGGCAAAAAAGGCTAGGCTGAGAGGATAGGTAATTCAGGTTGGGGAGCAAAATTTGGGTTCATATGAAAAACATCGACAGATCTTTAATGCAGCAGTTAAAGTCTTCTGGTCAAGAAGTTATTGGAGAAAGTATTCAAGAGTTAACATCTAAACAATTAAACATAAACTATTATATCACTGAAATATAAGGACACCCAGACTCAGAAATTTAAGGAAATGTATTTAGTGGTTGAGGCTAATCAGGGACCCACATCACCATAAGAGGCTAGTTGTATAGATTCCCAAATTTTAGAACTCTGTAGGCCTTTAGAGTGAATACAGATAAGAAATAGATTCTAGAGACTGCAGCTGTTCAATTTTTTCATCATTCATTTGCTAATACTTGATATAATTTGCATGGCCATCTCAAATAATATAGCCATGCAGGTTTCCAAAGAGCGCAATATGTAAAGTTCACTAATACTCATATAATTTTTCAACTCTAAAAGGGATTTAAGGGACTCATCTACTGGCAACAGTACACTGAGGTTTGATTCTCAGATGTAAAATCTTAGTTAGGTTGCAAATACCAAATGCTACTGTTAAAAGTCTCCTGTGTGAGGTAGATTGGGGAATACACATCAAAAAAAATCATGATCAAACCTGGCACTTTTGTTGACAGACTTTGTAGTGAGGTCGAAGGTGTAATTAGGCCAGAAAATTACTTTCTCACTACTAGAATTGTTCCCTTCAGGTCTTGAGTTATCAGTCCAGAAAATTTCATTAAACACTAAATTCACTTTAAGACAATTGTCAAAATTAAGCAAGATCCTAATATTCAAATCTTTTATTTGGATTTTGAGATTTAATGTAAAATAAAAAATGCTACAGTTTCATTTTTCTATCAAGACTAAACTCTTTAAGAATTTCAGAAACAACTTTTTTTCCCCTTTGAAAAACAGGATGAAATAGCATAATAACATAAATGTAGAATTTGAAATGCTTAATAGGCATAAATTATTGAAATTGTTTCTATTTCCTGTTCATTGAGATCTTAATGTGAAACTGGTAAAAATTCAAGTGCTCACAATTATTACAGATACAATACAAAGGGGAATAAAAGAATCCTAAACCTAGGTTTTGAAGACTGATATAAAATTTGTAATGATGCCAATGATGAAACTGTGAATCCACCATATTTGCTCTGAGATAGTATACTATATTTATAAACAACTGGTTCACCGCATATTGAAAAATAGAAAGACATAGGATATTCTGGTACATATTTAGTATATAAGTGAGCAAGGACTCAGCATTTATAAACAAAAAGGAAATATGGTACATGACACAGTAGAATTACAAGTTATGTAATTTTCTATTTTCCAAAATGTTACAATAATAACTTAAGAATTAAATATCTCAAATATAGCTTCAACTATTTTGCCAATTATATCAAACAGGATAGTGTTTTATAAAGTATAGTGAAAAGTATTGCTATAATTCTTGGAGTCATAGAGCCTACACTGAACTGCCCTTGGAAGCCAGTTGTTACAATGCCTCAACCAGGTAGTATATCAATTGCACAAATAAGTAATAGCATAGAGATTTACTACTAATGAAGAATAGGGCAAATGAAAGCCCAAAGAGTAAATGATTAACAAAAGTTAAGAAATTTTCTTTAATTATTTAGGATAGAATAGTATGCTTTGGACTTAACAAGTAATACTACACTATCCTTGACTATTCATAAAGTTCAGAAATAACTCTAATAGCATGAAACACTTGTTGGTCTGTTAGCATTACATTATTTAGCAAAGTGCAATGTTTTAAATAAAAAAAGGCTTAATAGGCTTTTCCACAAATGCTTAATAAAAGGATGGCCAGGTTAGAATTAAAATTCAAACACAGTGGCTTATTAAGCAATTAAGCTTGATTATAAATTCTGAAATATAATTTTTGACATCACTCACTCTATTCTTTTGCTGCCTCTATACTAAGCCTCCAAATCAAAGCACTGAACATCTCAACTATTTAAAATATAAACTATTTTAAAATAATTTAAGCTTCCACCCAATATTAAACCAGTGTTTAGAATGCCTACAATACGAGAATATGATTCATCTGTCCAATACATGAAGTTGTGGTGTGAGTTTTTCTAACTAAGATTAAGCATGTTAATAAAAATTTGACATATTCTTTAAGAATTAGACTCTATCCTTTTAAAAAAATCTTTTATTTCAATTCACCCTGTTTCAATTCTATTCAAAATATAAATAGCCTCTAAGGAGATTAATGCATTCCTTGGAATGGATGATACACTGATAACAGGGTTTATAATTACTCATTCCTGAGTTCAGCCCCAAGTGAGGTCTTCTCTTCAACTTGAGCAAGTTATTTAAGCTATCGTGCCTTAGTTTATGTGTAGGTAAAATGGGATAAGCAAGACCTCCTTCATAGTTTGACATGAAAAATAAATTAATCTTTAGATATTAGCAAATTTCCTACCATGTAATAGTTACTCAGTAGATGTTTGCACCCCGCCTTATTTTAACCAATTAACTATATTGATTGATTAAATCATTTTAAGTTAACAATGCTTTGACCAGGTAACATGCTAGCAACTCAACACAGATTGGTAAAAAGTATAGACATAGCTACTGTTTCTACGTATAAAAGTGCTTGCAATTTTTCAGTAAAATGTACATGTATCTGATAAGTTGGTTTTATTTCTTTCCATTGGATAGTATGTATAGACAAAGTCTTATAGTAAATACACAATGTAACTGCAAGAATATCTATAAAGAAGACATACAAGAAGTACCCTGTAGATTAACTCAAACAACAATTTTAAAGAAAATCTTAAATATTTTCACTCGTGAAAATATTCTCTTTTTGTGTTTTACATCTGCAATATGGGCATGGCTTTTCTAAGCCACATGGTTAAGACTCTAAATTTGAAAAAGTTTTTAAAAACATTTTCTAAAAACTAAAGCTGTCTTTGAATGTATTCATAGGTTTTCCAAATATGTTACTTAAGAAATGCACGTTGTCTTTAAGAAATCCATGCTAATGGCAAATTCTAGGTACCGATTTTTTTCACATAGAATAGCATAAATATTTACGCATGAAAGACTATAACTCAAGGTATTTCCAACAATATTTTGTGAAGAGAAAGTGGAGGAAAATACAGCCACACACACAATTCTTTACATAGCTAAGATTTCACTTTAAATCTCTCTGATTCTTACAGATAAAAGAAACATGGACAAATAATGGTAGCCCATGTTACATGTGTTTAACGAGAATCCTGAAATTTAAGACATTAATGCCTAGGACCCCCAGAAGCAGTATATTTCCTTGAATTCAGGCCAAGAACAACAGTGGTCTAGGCAAAATTAACTGCATGGACAGTTAACACTTTCAAGGAAAATAAAGATTACTGTTAAGAATATAGAATAGCGAGCTGATGGGAGTGATGACGCTGACCATTTTTACGATCAATTTAAAGAATATCAAAAAAAAGCAATCTGCCCATTTCATTAAAATAACAATATTGGTATTTGGGAGAAGTGCATATTTCTAAAATGTCTACCTTCCAGTAGTCCTCTCTCATTGATACATATAGTATTTTATTAGAGATGATTGATGTGAAGCTCACTGTAATTTCAAAAATTCATAGAATATTATTATGTCATGAAATCCATGCCGAGAAAGCAATTGCAGTTATAAATCAAAAAGACAACTCATATGGACAGGTCATATGGTAACAGGTTCTCCTTGGAATGGTATCCTTAAATATAATTTATTCAATAAGTAACTTAAAGGTTACGTATGATGAGATGGATCTCTTGCTCAAATAACTTCAAAATACTGTTATATTCTAATAGTAAGAGATTAATTTTCTTGGAATTTAGAGATACTTGCATTTATATTCCTTTGAATTAACATGGTTCTGTATAACTCTTCTGAAATGTTTTTACCCTAATATAATAATCCCCTAGAAGGATTTCATTAAGCAATACAAGATAATAAATAATACAAAAGGCATTTACTGCTTTAATTTGTGAGTGAAGGTATCCAAATAGAAGAACAGACTTTGAAAACCTTCACAATGCTACATTTTCACATTTAAAAAATAGTTTTCAACTAGATGTTTTAACAGGGAAAAGAACCGCTCAAAAATTGACTTCTAGGGAATACGTGTTATCAGAGGGATTAAACATTTTATTGACTTTAACATTAAATACTATACATGTTTAAAGAGAATCTTGATGATATAGCATCGCATTTTTAAGTCTAACCCAAAATAGCAACTTATAATCTCATAGCCCTTTGGAAGAGACAAAGAGTCTTACATCACCTTTAATGCTTAAAAACTCCACGCTGGGGCTTCCCTGGTGGCGCAGTGGTTGAGAGTCCGCCTGCCGATGCAGGGGACACGGGTTCGTGCCCCGGTCCGGGAAGATCCCACATGCCGTGGAGCGGCTAGGCCCATGAGCCATGGCCGCTGGGCCTGCGCGTCCGGAGCCTGTGCTCCGCAACGGGAGAGGCCACAGCAGTGAGAGGCCCGCATACCACAAAAAACAAACAAACAAAAAAAACTCCACACTGTTCCTTTAAGTCATATCCTTACATCTCAGGAGGCAAACTCAAATCATTAGAAAATATGTATTTAGAAAAATAGTTTCTCCACATATATTTGCATTTCTTAAATGAAAACTAATGGGAATATGTTTGATTGAATGATATTCCATCAAAGGATTTGACATTAGGAGGCATTTCAGCGAATTAAATATGAATCATAAAATTCTACATACCATGAAGATCAAAAAGTAACCGTCAACATGAGAAGATTGTATCAGGAGAAAAATATTTTATTTGAGCTAATTGGAAGATACAAAAGCAATTTTTTAAAAACTGAGAAAATGATTACAAACCAATTCCATAAATATAGGGAAAGGCTCATCATTCCCAGAATTGATGTGTTCAAACTGAGAGATAAATAACTGGTATTCTATTTGGAACAAGGCAAAAGTCCTGTTTCGAGAATCATTGTAATAAAACTAAATAGCAGATGACATCTTGCTATATATAAGACTTTGCAAAGCGTTTTGTGATACATTAGTTCATTTGTTCTTCACAAAGTCATACCAAGTAGGAGATAAGGCAGATCTTATGATGTTTGGTTTATACATGATAAAGTTAAGTATTTCAGAAGGCAGCTTGATGTAGGAAAATAACCAATAAATTGGAGTCAGAAAATTTGAATTGAAAACTGTCTCTAGCACATAATAGTGAAATTTTGGACAAGTCTCCTAGCATTTTTTCCTCCTCTCTAAAATGATGTTTTAGGTACTAGTATCTACCTTGTGATGACTGAGGCCAGACAGTGTTAGCCACAGTCACATTGCTAGAAGTGATGAAGAAGAGAATGAAAGCCAGACTTTTCAGTTCCAAGTTAGGAGCCACATCACCATGTCATGTTGTTTAAAAAAATTATATGTCTTTAAAGAAAATCATAACCTACTCATTGTATTCTAAAAGCAGCAAAGATAAAAGAATCAAATCCATTTTGGCCTTCTCTAGGAATTCAGCTTATGGTAACTTTAGTTAAAATGTGAAATGGCACAAAAGTACATCTGGAAATAGTTTAAACTACTGTATATATATCCTTAGCCATATATCAACAAGTGAACATGATAAAATGCTCTCAAATTAATTATACTGACTACTTCCTTAATGAAGTGCAAAAGTGTTTGCGTAATCTGATTCAATTTATTGAATTAGGTTACAGTTTTATCATTTTGAAAACTGGCTTATTGTTTACAGTATATGTCAATTCATTTCCAATAATTAATAGCACAACATACAGCTATAATCAATTGAAAGCAATCTTCATTTTTAAGGTCCACTAGCATTTGCAGTGTGCATATTTCTAAAACCAATATATGACTACGACAGTTTGAACACATATTATAACAGTAGCAATGATATTTCATATCCATAAGTCTTATTCTGCCCAAAAATAAAAATTTATAAAAAGAATTTATTGTCATTAAGCCCTGAAAAGTAAACATGTAATAACCAGATTTTAATGTTCACTACCTCTACTGGGAATATCTATAGAGTGCACATTTATATGAATTTGAATTTGCCAAGCTAAGACTTCTTAAACCTAAGCTATACTTTTTTTTTTTGTTATCAATTTTATTCTTAAATCCAAAGGAATGAGCATAGAGAGTCAGCAATCATAGTCAGTAACACTTGGATCAGCCTGTTTAATTACGATAATAACACTTTATCTTTGTCTAGCTTCATCATTTACAGAATACTGTTATAAATTGTGTCATTTGACATTCATGGAAATTTAATGAGAAAAATAATTTTGACATAATGAAAAGATTCTTTTTTTATAGATGAAGGAAATAAGGATCAAAATATTCGACTGGCTCAATTATTACACTTTTTAAAAGTTGTATCTTTGGAAGATTTCCATAAATTTCAAGAATTGACAGGGAACTATATTCAATATCCTGAGATAAACCATAATGGAAAAGAATATAAAAAAGAATATATACATATGTATAACTGAATCACTTTGCTATGTAACAGAAATTAACACAACATTGTAAATCAACTATACTCCAATAAGAAAAAGAGAAATGACTCCTCCTTGGAGACTTTATATTTTAAAGTGGAAAGTCAAATCAAAGAAATTTACAGTAAAGTTCAAGGTCTTTCATTTAAATCCCCTTAAGAGTCATATTTTCTGCTATCAATTCTGATGATCTTTACTGGTTAAAATAATACTATTTTTTCCATCCATCATTCCAAATCCCACCACAGCTAAAAAAAAATTATCTTATATAATATTAAATGATTGTCATTTTCTCCTATCAATCTTATAGCTATGGACCCCTTCACAGAGTACTCTTAAAAGAATGTCCGCGAGAACAAAGGAGGAAAAAACATTTTAAAATTTCTTTTAATTGGAAAAAAAATATTTGTGAGCCTACCATAGTCACAGTCTTGCCTATGAGTTAATATTCCATCCATGAAAACCAGTGTAACAAACAGTATGATAGCTTGTAGATATGAAGCATTCATCTCAAAAGTAATTTTTAAAAATTACTCAATAACTATGAAAGAATATGAGTATAAAACCCTGAAAGGATGGATGCCCTTTAACCAGAAAGGCACCATGTCAAGTTTAGAATAATTCAAAGTGAAGTAAAATAGAATCATCAAATTTTATAACTAGAAGGGAACAAGATTGCCTTATTCAATCTACCTCCCTCCAATGCAAAATTACCTTCAGATTTGGCTGATGGTCCAGCAATGAAGGATTTTTTTTTTAACTATTACACTTTTGTACCATGAACAATATAGCCCATAAAAGTAATTAAACATAAGTACTATGGCTAACAACTTTTTACCCCCCTTTCCTATTGAACCCTTCTGTCAGAAGGAAAAATTAAGGTTTTATGAGTAATAAACTTCACTTTTAGATCGTTTTCCTTGCAGCAAGGCTCTTTCTTATGGAAGCCAATGCAGACCTCTCTGTAATTACTGTTTATCAGTTAAATTTCTGTCCTTGGAAGAGCACAGTATGAATCTACTCTAGCATCCACCTTCAGACCCTCTATAAGTCTTCTTAAGACTAAACATCACCATATTTCCAAAACCCTATTTTCTGGGCTATTCTCTTAATTCTCACAGTCTGTCAATGTCCTACTAAAAATTGCAATGCCGTAACTGAATATAATATTCCAGATGTCATCTGAAGTGCAGAGTAAAATTGTATTGTTGTCACCCTTTCTCTGGATTTTATATTCCTATCCATTAAGCTTAGATGTATTAGCACTTTCAGAAGTTCTATCACAATGTTGTTGTTTTGTTTTTTTTTTTAACATCTTTCTTGGAGTATAATTGCTTTACAATGGTGTGTTAGTTTCTGCTTTATAACAAAGTGAATCAGCTATACATATACATATATACCTATATCTACTCCCTCTTGCGGCTCCCTCCCACCCTCCCTATCCCACCTCTCTAGGTGGTCACAAAGCACTGAGCTGATCTCCATATGCTATGTGGCTGCTTCCCACTAGCTATCTATTTTACATTTGGGAGTGTATATATGTCCATGCCACTCTCTCACTTCATCCCAGGTTACCCTTCCCCCTCCCCAGGTCCTCAAGTCCTTTCTCTATGTCTGCGTCTTTATTCCTGTCCTGCCCCTGCGTTCTTCAGAACCATTTTTTTTTTTTTTTAAGATTCCATATATATGTGTTAGCATACGGTATTTGTTTTTCTCTTTCTGACTTACTTCACTCTGTACAACATTGGTGTATACGACTGCATAACCAAATAAAATCTTTCAGTGTTTTTTATGTAGAATGTTTTCAAATCAGGTCTTAAGTTCATTCATGACTAGGGCACTGAATGTTTTAGGAAATCGAATTCAGGTTTTATTAACACTGCTATTTTTCTGACATTTGCCAAGTTTATTTGAAATGTCTGGTCCTGTCAACACTTGCAATTAGCAACTCTACTTCTTTACAAAGAAGAGCATAACGGTGTAAAATGTATCTCCAATATGCATGGAGAAAATATAAAGAAATTTCAGCATGAAATTTTAAATCCTTAATAACAAAGCTAGATCACTTCATTAGGGGAAGAAACTGAAGCTTGGAAGTTAGCCAAAGGGGGGAAAGTCTATCAAAGACAGAGAAGGAGATTAAACAAAGAATTCTGTTTATCTTGTATGACTTTTTGTTCTACAACATCTTTAGGAATACTCAAAATATATCTATAGCAGAGTTGGTTGTTTTTCCTGAATGAACATTATTTAATGTATTTCTCACTTCCCTTGGTTAGGGAAGGAAATAAGATAGTAATAGCACCTCCTACGGGTCAAGAAATTAGAGCAAGGAATAAAAGACAACATGTGACATTTTGTATAACCAAGGGACTAGAACCCTATATGAGAATCCCACAGATAAATGGATAATCCACAAAGCTCCCGCTAAATCCACACACCATCCACCATCATAATCAAAAATTGACTCTTAAAATCTGATTTGCTTTTCTGTAAATAAACTTCTCTTCTGTCAAAGGAGGCATCATATTACTAAAAAAGAAGCAAATACCTTGCAATTAGTCAATTAAGTATATTAGCAACTTCGTTACTGCAAATCTACTGAGAGAGAAGTTTAAGTAGATTATAACTGAGTCCAGTCCAGTGTAGGCATAAGAGACTACAGAACTCAATAGAAACTGGGAAGAGGGAAACAAATTAGGGAAAAAAGGACTGTAATTTTCTTCTAAATTAAATAGATGAGAGGCCTGTCCAGAAGTCTAGTAATATGTGGTTATGTAATTAAATCTAAAATAACAGATCTGCCCTAAGAGATTAGAAAATAAAGATTTTTATAAATTTCTATGCTAGTAATAAGCAGGGCATATTATGATTTGACTGAAATGTTTGATTATGATGTGTATATAATATATACATATATAATGTATATTTAATAAATATATTATCTAATCCCTCATACCAAAGCTATATTTGCATTTAGTTATATTATGAGCTACATTTTATTCACGTATGGATTAAATTAGTTCTATATCAAGATACTGTGGGTACAAGTACATATATGCAGGAATTTTAAAGGCTAGTATGTTCTATGTTGCCATTTTATTCCTGAAAATATTGCTTCTTTAGAGCATCAGTCTAGAGGTATAAATTTCATCAATGGATGATGACAATGCTTAAATGTAGCCATCATAACCCACAAACAAACAAATAAATAATGCCCTCCATTTCCCGAGTGCACCTCCTTTAGGCACTAGACTCGGCATCTTTAATCTGGAGCCTAATTGTACTTAATAGGATTTTATAAGCTGCATTATAACACCAGTGTTTAAATTTGTAACTCTGAGGCATAATCATGTCTCTCAGAAATCCTTTGCTAAACATATATTAGCCATATTCATTGAACAAATATTTATTTTGAATATCTGCTTTGTGGCAAGCCGTATTATACATAATGGGATACTATAGTAAACAAAAAATCACCAAAATCTGTTGGTATGCGTTTCTTCCACACCACACTTGGGCCCCTCATAATATCTCAACCAGGGACTTTCTGGGTGTGCAAGGCTGATAATGACCCCCAAAGTTATGCCCACATCCTAAATCTGGCAACCTGGGAATACCACTTTATATGGATAAAGAGTCTTTGCAGATGTGATTACGTTGATGATTTTGAGATGGGGAGATGATCCTGGATTATTTGATGGACCCTAAATACAATCCCAAGTATCCTTTCAAGAGACGCAGAGGAAGAAGTTATACACACACATACACACACACACACACACACACACATACACACGACAAGGTAGAAATTAGAGCCACAAACCAAGGAAAGCTGGCAGTCTCCAGAAACTCAGAAGCAGTGAAACAGAAGCTCCCAAAGAGCCTCCAGAGGGAGTGTGGCCCTACCGATAGCTTGGTTTGGCCCAGTGATAGTTGATTTTGAACTTCTCCAGAATTCTGAATTAATTTTTATTTACTTTAGTCACCAAGTATGTGGTAATTTGTTACGGCAGCCACAGGAAACTAATAGAGTGTTCAATACAAGTTTTAAGACTAAATACATTACATGATGAAGTTTGGTATTAGGCTGGCCTTCCAAAATGGGAAAAAGAAGATATATTACTTAATTTTTCTCTTCAAGAAAAATTTAAAGGGAAACATACATGAAATACTGATAAGCTAAATGCATTACCCTCAAAATGTCCAGTGATTAAACTTTCACAAATATTCCCTACATATAAATTTATGAAAATGCATACTTACACATACTACATAAACTTCAGTGGTTTAAATAGTTTGTATCTTACTTACTCTTTGAGTGAGACATTCAATAGATTACTATGTTTTAATTTGTGAGTGAAGATCAATCCATTTGTGACTGTTTTACTTGTGCATTTTTCTGTTATGCTTACTTGTAAGTCTCCCCAGGGAATACAATGCATTTGTTATGATACACTTCTCAATATGCAAAACATATTTACACACTAATTTTTTCCTCAGAAGTTGAAATGCTTAATGAATTTAAAATATTACAAATGCTGATACTACAAAAATAGGTAGTTTGGATGTTGTTGTTGGTTAGTTGGTAATATTTAGCAAGAAAAATAAAGAATATAAACTTCGAAAATATGTCTTTGAATTATAAATCCACATGAGTATACTTTCTTATCATCTTTTTTTTTTTCTTTTTTAAGAAAAGAATGTTTCAATGGGATGAACTCTGGTTAATATTGCCCTGGTCTAGTATTATTTTCAAAATGGTAAAATTGCATTTATAAGTTCTTACCTTTTAAGCATAGTACATGTGTGTTCACAATTTCTTTCTTTTTTTATCCTGAATGCATATTGATTATGTGCCTACGAGGTCACAGTGAGAGAAAAGATGTATCTAAGAAGCAAAACTATGAATCATTCATTCATTTAATTTGAATATATTTGAAAAAATGAGGTAATGGATAAGTTTTTTAATGTTAAATGCAAATATCTGAGACTCACTGAGTTACTTCTTAATACTTACACGAAAACTGTATTTCAAAACTAGTTTGCATTCTACCCTAAAGATAAAATCAGTAAGTTGGCCAAATATGCTCTCCAAGTTGCACTCCTGGCACAGGAGGGGAGTATTTAGAATTCTAAATAACCCTTTCCTTAATTGTAAAATACACATGATTCTGTAAAAAGTATGAATATTATTGGAACTCTGTTGCTAGGATGAATTTATTCTAAACTGGTATTTATTTTCAAAAATGATTTATGACATGTGCTCAGTCCAAATAAATGTAGGGAGCACTACAGGAGGTGTTGTGTTGTGAGACTCGACAAAGAGACTTCTTTCTTTCATTAACTTCCACTTCTGGTTGCTATGGCATCCAGTGACAACCATAAATTTGGAAATTATCACCATCTGCCCACGCCCCCTTCAAAGGTTACACACAAGCCCACTTGAACAACCAAAGTGGCAAACAAAATCTCCATAAGCAATCTCAAAGTTTTTTCTTTTCATATTATAGATACTTAAATACATAATCTTAGAGCTGGAAAGACACTTTTTAAAAATATAAAAATAGTCAGAATTTTTTCTGCAAAACAGATTCCTCAAGGAAAGATTATTATTTAACTCCAATGTTCAATTGTTGAAAAGAAAAATGAGGGAATGATTAGAAACAAATTGACAGATTTTTATAAATTGTCAAAATAAATAAATTTTTTCACAGGATCAATTTTGGCAATCTTGAAGGTAAATCTGCATCTTTTATGCTTTTCAAATGGTAATACTTGGAGTACAAAAATCACAGTTCAATGTTTATAGTCAGTCGATGATATAAATCTTAGAAAGGATTTGAGATTTGAGGGTGGGTTGTTTTCTTCTTTCTTTGTTTTTCTTTTTATTTTTTGAGATCTATATGTTTGTTTGTTTGTTTTGCTAGTTTTAGAAAAATGATTTCCAAGTCTTTAAAAGATACTGATATAGACTCCTGGAAAAAAAATTTTAAACTCAAACTCACAGGTCAAAAATATAGTAGAAATGTCCTCAAACTAGTTTGCTTAATGTCAAAAATGTTGACATATAAGTTCTTCATTGTTTTAAAAAAATAGCACATTTCATCTTTCCCATCTTGTGGGAAAAAAATAACATTTTATTTTTAAAGAAAGTAGCAAATATAAATAAAGTCTTGGGACAAAAAGTCTATATGTCCATATTGAATTATATTCCCCAAGTAAAATTACTCCTTGGGAGAAAGTGTTACATGCTCTTGAGAACTATAAGATTTCTTTAAGATGATCAAATTTCCAGTTAATGTTTTAAGACAGTGAATGACATTCTCCAAGGGATGAAGATATTATTCTGTATTCTCTAAAATCTAAACTTCTCCATCTAGAAAAATTTTGTGTAAAAAGAGCAATCATATTGAGTATAGTAAGACAGCACAATTCATGTGCAACAGTCAAATATATGGCAGCTTCAAATCTTTGGACAAATGCATAAAAATTGAATTAAGTGAAATAGGCAAAAGTGAGCTTACACGCCCTGTTTTAAAGACATTCCCTGGGCTCTATAGAGTATTAAACTGTCCAAAAGCCACTTCTTCAAATCTAATCTGCTCTCCTGTTGAGTCTCCATTTCTTCATCTTTCTCTGGAACATGACTCATGAAGGTCTGTTTCAATGTAATGCTTAATAAGTTTGAGAGAAACCCTGGTTTCTGGGCTCACAACATATCAGGAAGAACAAAAGTTTAAAAAGCATGTATGAGGAGACAGCACAGCAATTGAAATACATGAAATGATCCTGCTTCAAAAATGAATGTCCATAATAATGTGTCAAGTTTAAGCTATCTTCAGTATCTCTGTTCACCAAGCTAGGGAATTGTGTAAAATATTTCAGAAAGGGATCTATCAAAAATGACTTAATATTTTTTTAACATCTTTATTGGAGTATAATTGCTTTACAATGTTGTGTTAGCTGCTGCTGTATAACAAAGTGAATCAGCTATACATATACATATATCCCCATATCCCCTCCCTCTTGCATCTCCCTCCCACCCTCCCTATCCCACCTCTCTAGGTGGTCACAAAGCACACAGTTGATCTCCCTGTGCGATGCAGCTGCTTCCCACTAGCTATCTATTTTACATTTGGTAGTGTATATATGTCAATGCCACTCTCTCACTTCGTCCCAGCTTACCCTTCCCCCTCCCCATATCCTCAAGTCCATTCTCTACATATGCATGTTTATTCCTGTCCTGCCCCTAGGTTCATCAGAATTTTTTTTTTTTTTTTTAGATTCCATATATATGTGTTAGCATGCAGTATTTCTTTTTCTTTTTCTGACTTACTTCACTCTGTATGACAGACCCTAGGTCCATCCACCTCACTACAAATAGCTCAATTTTGTTTCTTTTTATGGCTGATTAATATTCCATTTTATATATATGCCACATCTTCTTTATCCATTCATCTGTGAATGGACACTTAGGTTGCTTCCATGTCCTGGCTATTGTAAATTGTGACTTAATATTTTGATTTTGAGTTTCAGCTTATGATCTTCAGTTGTTTAGAAACTTCACTTACCCCAAAGTTACTTTATGGTCTTAATTATGTGAGGTGCTGCTATTCTTAGATTCTGATGACATCACCTTATCTCACCAATGCTTAGGTAGTGAAGTATTTATTGTTTTCACCTTAAAATGTTGGCAGGCAATTTGGAACCAGACCTTTTCTATTTTAATACAAAAACAATCTAGAATACTTTTCACCCAAAATATAACTGTGATTAGTGAGAATCAACACAAACTTATCAAATGTAAAATAATGATTGTTAAAATGATTATTTTTTTAAAGCCCCAAAACGTATTCATTGAGAAGTTAAGTCAAGACTCTTCTGTCTTTCTTCTAGCACACCTGAGTCTTTCAGTCATAAAACATGAAAAATTAAGATCTTCTTTCCATCTTGACTGTAGTACAAACGTCCCACCCCCGCCCCGGCCAAATCTGCAAATCAGGAAATTTTATCTAGTTAAATAAAAACAGTTAAGCCTTAACAAAACGCTACCTATTCCTTTTTGAAATATCAAATTTGAAATTAGAATTTCAGGCAGTAGGATTCAGTAGCCTGTGAATCATGACTAAAGTAAACGAATAGAAATGATGATACCTGCTCTGTAACTGGGTTGTTTTCAGCTATGGATTTTACTTTTTTGTTTCTCAATTTTTCATCTGCAAACATTAGCATAAAGATACAACTCTTCTTTGGAATGTGAATTATTTACTTTTAAGAACCTTTGGTACCTTAAAAAAATGTTAAATATATAAAATGAATAACTTCAAATTCAACTCAGCGGGTACTTGATAAAGGTGCACAAAAGTGAACCAACTGTTCAGATGCTGCCACAAAAATAAAGGTGAGTTAAAAGAGCCATTGCTTCCAGGGAGCTTTCAACAAAGTATGGAATGTGAAATAAGATACCCATGATTATATTACAGCCTAGAGAAAGACAAATGTTACAAAAGAAAAAGCAAACATTTATATGGGAATTCAGAGAAAAAAATTAAGACTTTCTCCTTATCTTGCCAGATTATCTTTCCTGTTTCAGTCGTGTGAAATGACAATTAGCTGTTTATACATCTATCTCCTCAATAAACTTTCGTGATGGCAAGGATTAATAAATACTATATGTTATATAATAATAATATCATTATTATCATAATTTTAATTTGCTCTGAGTCTGGATGAAACATGGAAAGTGGGCAGACATGTGTAAGTATATAAAAGAATTAATGAACACATCCAGGTGGTGAAAATCAAATGAGCTGTTTTTGCATGCAGCACATTATGAAAGTTGTTTATGGTACAGAGCTTTTGTGGTCGAGACTATTCTTTTACTTGTACATTTTCAAAATTCTAGTGATAAACATCCTTCAAATGCTTCTAACAGAAATAGTTTGGGAGAAACAGGAGATATTTCTATTTGGCATGGTTATAGTCTTTTGTTTGGATGCATGCTAATCTATTTTGTGAGTTTTTGTGGAATGAAATATAAACTTAGAATCCAGAGACCTGAGTTTGAATAACCACTGCCAGTGACCAGCTGACTGACCTTGGGAAAGTTACTGATTCTCTCTGAGCTTCAATTCCTTAACAGGAAATTAGGGATAAGAATTTGTCATTTGATATTAGCAAGAGGATTAATTAGAATAACTCCTAGAACTGTGTTCAATTAAACTTCTTTAATTTTATTTCAAATGAAGAAATGATGATAATCATAATGCAGTTTTGAAATAAATTCTCATCAGTAACATTATCTTAGTGTGAACAAAATATAACTGATGAGGGTGAATATCTATGGCACTGGCTGATTTTGAATATTTTCGGTATCAATAGGTAGCACTCTTACCTGTTGGTGGGATTATCCCAGGAGACATAAGGCCTGGGACAGAATGTGGCATGATATGAGAGTTCTCTGGGGAGGTGACACTTTGAGTCCTCTTAGGAGGCCTTCCAGGTCTAGAACTGAAACAAACAAACAAAAAATTTTTACAATTAAGCTGTTGTCTTACACATCATTTCAAAGTTGTTTCAAGTGGTAACATGGACTGTAAATAAATTTGTTTCAAGGACAGTTGCTTTTGCAGTTAGATGTAATAGACTTCCATCACTAATTAGATTACATGCTGAATTCATTTTCCTCATTGAAGATCAGCCACTCTTGATGCATAATTCATAGCCTGCACCTCGTTACCTGCTTCTTCATATTAATATCTATACACAGTTTGAATTGCCTCGTTTGCATATGCTAAAGTTCTGCATGCAGCCTTCAGCACGAAAATTATGCACTAACTTGTAATAATTATTACAGTCAGCCTGCTATTGATTTATGAGAATTTTAAAAACCAAATATGTGTAGTACTTGTAATGAATGATATTTTAAGGTTCTTCAGGAAATTAAAAGGCAATGGCTGCCTAAGGAAATGTTCTGCTTGTTTGATTTAATACTACAGTTAGCTGGGAGGTGGAATGAAAGAGTGATTCAGACCTATAGCACATTTTTCGATGATATGTTTTATTACTTCGCACTGCTAGCCTGATATCTAGATGATAGATGACAATACATATGTAATGTGTGAAAAGGTCTTGCAATTTCTTTATTTTTTGTCATTTAAAAGATAAGTCAAGTTATCATTTAACCCTTATTCTATTTAAATGAATAGCCCCACTAGGTTGCCTTACTTTAAATCTGCTAAAATACATTGGAAAGGCTTCGGATTATTTGTAGAACATCATTTAGAAACTGCCAGTGTAGCATCTTATATCTGCCTTTAGGATAAATAAAAATACTTTGTGTTTCAGCAGTACTTCTCCTTTGCCTGCCTATTGTACAATGATAAGTTTTAAAGTTATAAAAGCAGAAGGTGAAAAGGATACAAGTATTCACCATCCTTGTATAAGGAAAACATGAAGAATACAGTATTAGCAACTTTTGAAACAAAGATAATTCACATTGTTGCCACTGCCTGCCTCTGTATCATGAATATACATTTATGAAAGGCTTTTCCATCATTTTTCTGGCCAATATGTGCCAGGACATATCAAAACCTCCAGATACATCCTTAATAAGTTAACATCTCCATGTCAGCTTCAGCTGAGAGCCTTTGTCTCATCAGAAGATTCAAAGATCCTACCTCTATTATTTAGTGTAAGTAATATATGTAGTCATTTAACAAATATTAGTAAGCTCTTTCTGTTTTCAAAGCAGTGCACCATGGAGGCTAATTTGGGAGAATGGGTTCTTAGTCTTCAGGAACTTATACTCTTGCCAAAGGGACATATGTAGTGCAGAAAGAACTAGGGTGCAAACTAGAATGTGCTGTGTCCTAAGCAAGTTGCAACCTGAACACTAATGGGAAGTTAGGCTGGATGATGATATGTTCCCTGTTAGAGATAAGATTTCATGGTCCTGGGAGGTTAGAAGAAAATTCTGAAGGATGGGTTGGACATGGAGAGGAAAAAGAACGGAAGAAAAGCACACTCCAGTGAGAATGTATGAAAGGAAGTGAAACATGAAAATGTATGAATGTACAAGATTTTTTCCAGTGAGTTGAAACAGGTCAAATAAAATGAGGGGCAGAAATCCATACCGTTAGACTTACTGCCTAGGGCCAGACCCTGGAGGTCTTTGAACCAAGAGCAAGTAAATTGTGCATTTGCTTTGCTAACCAATAAGGACACTGCCCTGTGTATTCTGAAGCATCTCTCTGGCTACTTATTCTTATTCTTCATTATTACTCTTCATCTAAGCTGATTCCTTAACTCCTGTTATTTGCCATAAGACCATCAACAGCCCTCTGATAGTCTCCGTTCTCCCTGAGTAATCTCTTTCATAAACATTACTGATATGTTAAGAAATAACAGCTAAATATATTATCTACTGCCTAAAGCTTCCTCCTGGGATTCAGACAGATTAATGCCTGTCTACTGGAAATACCTGCTTGGATGTTCTATAATAATCTAAGATTCAGCTTGCCCAAATCTGAATTCAGCATCTTCTCCATTAAAACCTATTTTTCCTTGGTTCAGCAAAATGTCACATAATTAACTAAGCCAAAAATCCAGCACTCAGCTGTCTTTCCCTTCCTCTGTACATTCAAGCACCATCCCAATGGAAGTTATCTCTCTACCCATTCTTCCTATCCCCACACCTATATTCCAGATCAATCCCTTCCTTTCTTATTTGATCTACTATCACAGCTCTTCCAAGACATACCTCCAGCTTTGTCCCACTCTAGAGCCTCGAGTGAAGTCTAGATAACTTTCCATACTGATTTTGGAATGATTTTTTAAATGCAAATTTAATCATGTTTTCCAACTGCTTAAAGATATCAGTAGTTCCCTAGAGCATTGACACTCCTTAACACAGTACCAAGGCCTTCCAATATTTGGCCCCTGTCTACTTTTCCAATCTCTTCCTTTTATTCCCACATTCATGGTTTATATTTGGCCCTAATGAATTTATTAACAATGTCCCATGTTGCTTTGGTCTCCTCTGACACCACCTTTTGGTCTCCTATTACACTACCTCTATCGCAACCTGCCTCCTTTGCCATCAAAGCCTTTTACTACATTCCATTCTCATCCCCATTTTACCTGACTAAACCTTCATCATCCTTCTAACTAGCCACTTCTAGTGAGTATTCCTTCTATGCACTATGACAGCTCATGGTGAGCAACTCTATTATAGCCCTTTCTGCCCTGACTATATTAATCTGTATATTTGTTTCACTCCCAAGACTGTATGGCAGAAAGTATATAAAATATGTCTTTTGTCCTTAAAACAGCTCAGTGCCTGGCTCACTGTATGTATTTAAATACATTTTAACCCAATTTAGTAAGCCCAATTCTTCAAATTCCTCATCAATTCCAGTAGTCTCCATGTTTCCAGGAAATGAAAAGTGAGATGCAAAAAAAGTTTGGGATTCTGAGTCTAAAGAAGCGAAATGCACATATGAAGCTCAGAGAAAAAGAATACAAGTATTGAGAGATCTCAAGCAAGATGCTGTGGAGAAAGTGGGAAAGGAAAAGGAAGTTAAGATTTGAAAGTTTTAGTTCTTTAATTTGTTTTGCTTTTAAAGAAGGTGAAACTGTTTAGCAGTACTTTATTACTGAGGCCACAGGAGCTGTCCTCACAGCCCTCACTCTGGAAGCAGAATTCAGGCTACTAAGTGGGAACACTTTATTTCACACTGTGATTAGAAAAGACCCAGTGGGCTCTCTTTACCCCAGATAGCTCCTGCCCAATCTATCACACTGCCTCCAATTCCACTAATAGAGATTTACTGCTTTTAGTCTTGAAGCTTTAAGATCTTTTAAAGCCTTCCATTAAAATGCAAATACCCTTGGTGGTGGTAGCACCCTAAAGCCATCTACTCACACCCTACTAGGGATTACTTTACTATTAGGGGAGAGTACAATCTTGAGATATCTATGCAAAGAATTGAGAATGGGGGCAGGGGGGCGCTCCACAGAAAGATTTGGAAGAAAAGCCAAGTCATTTATCCTTTTGCCTAAGAACAAGAGGGAAGCTCTTCTTGGAGTTATACAAGACTTCCTGGTGTAGAGGAAGTTAGATGGTTTATTTATTAACAAGACTTTCCTCTATCCCTTCAAGACCTAAGTTAGGTCCCCTTATTGACAGCCTTGATGTTTTACCCTTACTGCAGTCTTGGTCACTAACTGTTAGAGGGTTTAACTCCAGAAGATCTAGGAAGATAACTTAATTATAAAATACTTGAATATTTAAATTACTTTCAGTAGAGCTTTAGGGAACTTCCAGGAGAAGCTGTGTAGTACCGTGGTCAAAAGCATGGGTTGTATTGTCTTGACACATCTAGCTTTAAATACTGGCTCCACCTCTTTACTATGAGGTGTGGCCTTGATCAAGCCACCTAATGTCTCTGAATAACTGATTAAATCAAGATTTTTTTTAAAAAGTGGACCTGCTTGCTTTGTTAGAAATAAGTTGTACTTGGAAAGAAAAAGAATAACTTAACTGAAAAGAGGAAGTGAAAGAATTAGCAAAAGCACTTCTTTTGGGAATGATCAGTTGCCTCAACAGCAGACACCTTCAAGCCTCCTTACTACACCAGTAACCCAGCTTTACCCCCAAAGGATCAGAGCAGCTGAACTCTCTTAGTTCTAATCAAAGCAGAAGACCTCACTTAAATAAATTATTACTCTTAATAGCTTGACTGAAATCAAAATTTATGACTTTGGTAATTGTTTGTGGCAAGCTTCACACATGAGCCATAGTACACCCTTTAGTATTTTCAACCATTTGCATTAAAAGAGCAGAGCAATCACTTAGAGATGGCCACAGTTGGCATCTCACAGTGGATACAGTGGATTCTCACACTTGGTAGGAATCCACTCTGGCACATCCTTTCCTGCAGTTCTGATTGAAAAAGTTTTCTTTTTCAGACAGATCACTGGGTAGACGTCTCTCCTTACTCTACATCATTAAATCAGTCTCAGGCTAATTTCTCTCTCTCCCTCAACTGTACGATGTTTACCAACTCTCCCTAGTTCATTTAGTGTGCTTACTCACAGTGAAGTCAAAATCTAACTTAAAGAGGCTAAGTGCATCAAAAGAGTGAGAGGCATTTGAAATACTACAGGAAGGTACAGTACATTTTTTTCAACTCCTAACCTCCACAAACACCATTTTCTGTTAACCTCTTCAGTACTTTTGAAGAAATTAAGTTCCATTCTCCTCCTGAGATTTGGAGCAGAGAGGCCCGTGAAATCCAGAAAGAGATTGTGATGGCTATAAACTGGGAAATGCAAAAGTAGCTGCTAAACAGAAATTTGGGTTCTAAGTCCTATCTGTCTAGAGAAACGAAAGAAGGGTTCCATTCAATCATTCAATTCCTTCAACCATCTGTCTAAAAGAAAGGAGCTACTGTACAACAAGTAATGAGCTAGATATTAGAGTTTTAAAATAGAGACACTCCTTTCTTTGAGGGGGAAGATAAAATTAAATAGCCTGTGGGATAACAATTAAGAAGAAAAATACATGGCAGCAAGTGAGCATTGATTTTAGTCTTGGGACACAACAAGCATTTAGGGGTGAAGGAGTCTTGCTCCATTAATCTACAAGAGTTCATTTGCCCTCTCCAATCTATTCACCCCAGGAAAGCGCCAATTGTGTGCTTATATCTTGCATAATTTTTTCTAGTAAACTTCTACAAAACCAAGCCAAGAAATACGAGAAATATATATATTCACATATATAAGCCATATATATATTATTATTTCTGACTGAAAAAGTACACTTTGCTTAATGATTTATATACCCACTTGAACACTATGGAGTCACAAAAAGTGGGGATGTTTATGAGTAATTTATGCTAACAGAAAAAAATGCTTATGTTCTAAGTGAAAAAGCAAGATACAAACCTGCACATATGGCATACCAGAGCACAAGAGAGAGAAATTAAGTAAAAAATGCAATAAATATGCATATAAAAAAAAGAAAGACTAGAAGGAAACATAGTAGACTATTAGGAGGGATTATCACTGGATGGAGAATTACAGTTTTTCTACATCTGAAGATTTTAGTTTCTCTGTCATAAGCATGTACTACATTTAACATATGAAGACAATTTTTAAAATTAATTTGTTTAACACTTCAGTACTCTGGCCATATATTTCAAATTGTGGACAAATCACGATTCTGGCTAAACTTGATCAGTGCCTGAGGATTACCTCTAGCCATAGCAGAAACCAGATATAATTTATCCTCTTTATCTTTCTTTTTTTTTCCATATCAGTTCTAAAATATCCAATAAAAAGCAGGTGATTATATGTAAAAATATTACCCTTGTGAGAACTATAAAATTAATCTAAAATATGAAAAGTACAAATACTCATTAATATCTTCCAGATCAAATCAACCTCATGAAATAGATACATCAAAATAAAAGAACACAAAGAACTTCCCAAGATTAATGTATGTATACATTTCACCAAAAGTCATAGCAGATTTATAATACTCAGGTTATAAATGGGTAGTTTTCCCTTAGAAGGATCTTGTTAACTTGCTAGTTGAATCTTTTTTTTCAGTTTTCTGAAAGGCTGATTAGCCTTTTTTTTATGATTAGCATTATTTTCCCTTTGCATGAACTTTTTTTCTACAGTTGGCAAAATTTTGAAAGATACATTACTTTTTGCAATGATGACAAACTTGAACACTTTCTCAATCTCGTATCCCACATTTGTTTAGACACATTTTTGCATTTTCTGTGTAGGTGTGTGTCCCAGACATGTGTACTTCTCAGTACAAATAGGTTATGAACTAACTCATAAAAGAGATGTTTTCCACCATCACCAAAATACCGAGCCCCATGGGGCAAGCACTTGAAATTTTGCCAGCTGTACACTTGGAAAGCATACAGATTACTGGCTTATAAGCACGAAACACATAACATTCCCTCAACTCTTTACATGGCAGGTGTTATAGACTGAATTATATTCCCCCCAAATTCCTATGTTGAAGCCCTAACCCCAATGTGATGGTATTTGGAGATTGGGCCTTTGGTAGGTAATTAGGCTTAGATGAGGACCTATCAGTAAGACCCTCATGAAAGGATTAGTGTTCTTATAAGTAGAGATGCCAGGGAGCTTGCTTGCTCTCTCTCAGCCCTGTGGGGACACAGTGACAAGGCAGCTGTCTACAACCCATGAAGAGAGCCCTCCCCAAAACTGACCATGCTGGCACCCTGATCTCAGACTGTCAGCCTCCAGAACTATGAGAAAAATTTCTGTTCTTTAAGCAACCCAGTTTATGCTATTTTGTTTGGCAACCTGAGCAAGACTAAGACAGTAGGCAATTCTATACATTAACTGAACAGATACATATACAAATACACAAAATAAAATTTCCTGTAAAAAAGAGCTAAAAATAAATTTTAAAAAAGGTTCTGTGCTCAAATAAACTTGGCAAATGCCCCATTAAACTTATTAATCATACATATATTTTGTGGAAAAACTTCACAAATTCCTAAAGTCTTTTTTTAAATAAGTTTATTTGTTTGTTTATTTATTTTTGGCAGCACTGGGTCTTCGTTGCTGCACGCAGGATTTCTCTAGTTGCGGTGAGCCGGGGCTACACTTCATTGAGGTGAGTAGGCTTCTCATTGCGGTGGCTTCTCTTGTTGCGGAGCACGGGCTCTAGGCGCGGGGGCTTCAGTAGTTGTGGCACGCAGGCTCAGTAGTTGTGGCTTGCCAGCTCTAGAGTGCAGGCTCAGTAGTTGTGGCTCACGGGCTTAGTTGCTCTGTGGCATGTGGGATCTTCCCGGACGAGGGGTCAAACCGTGTCCCCTGCATTGGCAGGCGGATTCTTAACCACTGCGCCACCAGGGAAGTCCCCTTCCTAAAGCTTTTAATATTTTTGTTTTGTGGATCAATTTCTCAGAGCTTTCACTATGCTAGAATGTACTATAAATCTCTAAGAACATGGTGAAATAGGCATTTACTAAAACTTAGTTTACCATGAAACCTGTTATTTCCAGGGAATCTGTTTAGAGACTTGTGCTCACAGTATGATTATACTCAAATTATAAAAATTCCTCATCTCTCAACATTACGAAGCCATGCTCTGTGTCATAGGTCATATGACAATTGTCACATGAGAAGTATTCTCCAGAGACAAGAAAAGCAGCAATTCACATATTCTATAGAGTTGATATGAGTTGATAATTACTCAAAACACAAGGTTAACACGAGTAAACTGAAATCATTACAAACAGAAAACAAATAAGAGCTGAAATTAGCTACTCTTGTGAGGAGGAATTATTGCTGACTCTGACTTCAAAACTCAAGTAGTACAGGAAATTTATTTTATATGAATCCCGTTTCAAAGGTCATTGACAAAATTTCTGAGGTCTCCAGCTCTGTTGGAGCTATTAAATACTGAATAGGAATTGCCCCAAAATAAAAGTTAAAACATACTGGAATGTAACTAAGCTATACTTAAGCATTTGCATATTGTGTTAACAATTAATTACAGTCCAATATCCTAAAGAGAGTCTCTGTTTGACAGGTTACATACTTAGGATAATCTAGCTCCTAAAGTTTTTAAGTCCCCACTCCCCTTTCATAGGATCTATACGTGATAGCCACACTAAGAAGATTATTTAAAATCCATGAAATGCATTAGTTATATTAATCTTAGACTTAATATATTAATCATGGATTTCTTACTTAATGAATATATTTTTTGATATTAAGTTTTTATCAAATTAGAGATCTCATATTCTCCTCTCAATTTGAGTTATTTATTCACATCAATGGTAAATTATACTTTATAAAGTATATATAGTGATTTATCTCAAAAGTATATTCATATTTTTTAAATATTTTGTGGAATTAAGAGTAATTTAATGTAATTTAAAGTTTAAATTAAAGAATATAAAATTTTAATACTATTTATTTTTACCTTTCCATTGCATACGTTATACATCAACATACATGATATTTCTTACAAAGAGGATACTGTTTGTAAATTGAATTTAATGACATGTTTGTCTAGAAAGCCAAATAGTTTTAACCTTTTAATCACCTTACTATTTTCTCTACTTCCCATAAGCCTTCCAAGCTACAGATAAATCTACCCACAGCACATCTGTTTCAAAATTATCTGTAAAGAATGACTGAAATCCCCTAAGGGGAAAATCCTAAAATAATGGGAAACAATTGTAAATGGCTTTCTTAAAGTTTTGGGATGAGTTAGTACTTTATTGTCCTCTTTCTCACAGTTTCTGTCATACTTCAAAACCATATTCTATAAAATTTAAATTTAATATTAAAAAATATTCCAGCTAAGACATTCAATATCTAAACCAATCTTTTATTTAACCTCTGGACTCCTAGTCACAAAGAAAAAAGTTTCATTTCTTGTAATTTTTCTGTTTGAATTTCAAATGACTACATCTTCTCTGCAATTAACATTGGTTATATTTTGTTTGAACAAAAAGTAACGTATTTAGTCTTTTATCTCACTGGGACATACCATAACCCTGTTCATATATGTGCAATGGCTCTGTTTTTGCAGATCATCTTGAATTTGGCCCCAATATATGTTCATTGCTCTAATCTCAAAATAATATCCAATTCTTCTCTGTAGGAGATGCCATTTCCAACACTCTGAATGCCCTGTTCCCAAATGTTTTCATTTTATTTTGGAATAGTACATTAAATAATAAAATAGTCACAGTTGTATTATGTTGTCTAACCCCTAGGCCCTGTGCTAAGTTCACTATGTCATCTAACTCTTTTAATAATCATAACACACCTTTAAGACAGGTATTATTGTTATCCTTATTTAACTGATGAGGAAACTGAAATACAAGAAAGTAAAATGCCTTACTCAATATGCCACACATAAAAAGTAATAGAGTGGAGTTGGGTAGGGGGAAGGATAAATAGGCACAGCACATAGGCTTTTTATGACAGTAAAAATACTCTGTGTGATACTATAATGGTGTATACATTTGTCCAAACCCATGGAGTGTACAACACCAAGAATGAACCCTACTGTAAAAGATGGACTTTGAGTGATTATGATGTGTCAATGTAAGTTCATCAAATGTAACAAATGTACCCCTCTAGTGGAGGATGTTGATAAAGTGGGAGGCTACGCATGTGTAGAAGGAACTATATGGAAATTCTCTGTACCTTTTGCTGTAAACCTAAAACTGATCTAAAAACAATTAAGTCTTTAAAAAAAGTAATACTTGTGAACAAAGGCAATCTGGTCTAGAAGCCAAGCCCTGAGCATGAAATCTGCCTCTGTTCCATATTTGTTGGTTAATTTAGTCAACAAACAAATGTTAATGTGCCTGACCCTCCAATGTGAGCTGGAAATACTAACAAGATACCACCCCTGACTTTAAGTAACTTTCAATCGATTTGGGGGAATTACTGGATTGGCCAAAAAGTACAGGTTTTTCCATAACATCGTAGTAAAAACCTGAATGAACTTTTTGGTCAGCCCAATAGATACATATATAGTTACAATAAATCTTGTTAAATACCTCAGGGAAGATGAGGTGTGAGCAAACAGGAATTAGTCAACTGAAGAAGAGGAGGGGTTGTTAAGTAAGAAAAGACCACAGAGGCACATCCCTGCCTTACACACACACACACACACACACACACACACACACACACACACACTTCCGTAATGACATGCTGAATTACTCAAACCCATGTACATCTTTCCTTTCCTAAAATGGTTAGTATCACACAGTCTAGCACATGATCATTTTCAAATAGTTTCATAGGTCATTATCTCATCTCTCCATACTGTCTCCATTCTTCTGACCTTAAGAAAAATGTTAAGACATGTAATAGGCTCTGATTTTTGGTTAAATGTCTTCAGAACATTATGATTCATTTAATTACTTTAAATGTATCTTTTTTGTGATGTTACATTTTAGAGGAACTAAAAAGGAGCCCAAGTTGGTGTTATGTAATTAACTCTGTAGATAAAATCTGACTCCAACCAGTAGCTGATCTATCCCCCTTAAAAAAGTTTACTTTAACAGGGGTGTGTATCCATAAAAGGAAATTCATAAATGACTCAAATGAGTTTTATTTCATTTTTCTATAATATTTATAATCTCAATCTTAACCAAAGTTGCTACTATATGCTTTGAATATACGAGAAAAAATATTTTGTAAGGAAAGGATAGCTAACCAACAATAAGGAATGAAAAAGCTATAATAAGTGTGCATCAGTCTTTATGTTCTAAAGTAATCACAACCATAAATTTCTGGCAAAGTAACTAAATCTACACACACACACACACACACACAACAACAATTTGGTATAAGCATTTTCACACATAAGTCACAGAAGTAGAAACAATATTTATCTTAAACTCTTGATCTTTTGAGATGTAGTTTCAAATGAGGGTTAAAAGCAGGATCTACTAAGCCAGAACTCAGAAAATCTTGTCTTCCTGCTTGTGAATGCAGAGGTAAGATGGCTGACTCAAACTAAAATGTGTGTTTTCACCCTTCACTGACAAGTTATTTGTTTGCTACCTCTGGAGAAAATGTACATAACTAATTTATTTGAGAAACCTGTTAGAAAAAAAAAAAATACATCCTCCATTCTCCTCCACTGTGTAACACATGGGGAGCTGTCAAGAAATGTAGTTATGAAGCACAGAGATTCAGATACCAGCCCCAGAATTCAGAGATCTCCTGACAACTTTCTGATACTCCCAGGAGGATTCTGGGCCTATGAACTAATGAAAGGATTAGATTAAGACAGGCAAAGCTATGCTGTTTCTAGCCTATAGAGATTCAATAACATGCTTAATACATTACCTGACATAGATGTTACATAAGCACCAAACATTGCTATTAGTATTATTTACATTAATTGAATTCTATTTAATACTTTATGAAAATGTTTTCTTTAATGAATGGTCTTTTAATACTAATGTTTGATATTATAAAAAATTATGATGTAAACTGCCTGCACCACAGAGTTGAAGAAGACGTTGGCAAATGTCCTTTCAAGCTTGAATAGACATTGTTTTATCATGGGATTATTTCCCCTGCAATACTGTGCAGAGGCTGCTTTTAAAATCCCAATCATTATGCTAATAATTCCTATATTCTCTAATTTATTTATTCGTTCCCAAATCATAATTTAAAATACTAAAAAGTTTTGCCTTAATTTTGTTGTTTAAATTGACTAAGTAATAATAGTTTACATTTAAAGCTGGCCTATTTTTGTGCAACAGGAATTCTTTTGAGCACTTCTGAGGGCTAATTTTGTGAGATGGAGACATTATTATTTTTGTTTTATAAATATGAAAACTGAGGCAAAGACATGTTGAAATATAGTGTTACTACG
This sequence comes from Stenella coeruleoalba, assembly GCF_951394435.1. Taxonomy (NCBI): domain Eukaryota; kingdom Metazoa; phylum Chordata; class Mammalia; order Artiodactyla; family Delphinidae; genus Stenella; species Stenella coeruleoalba. The sequence goes on from NC_137164.1 coordinate 44,919,965, forward strand.
AATAAAAGTATAAATTTTCTTATTCATTAGTTCAAATGGAAAAACTTTCTTGATTAAGTCTTGTGCTGGACATTTTATTATAGAGCAGTCTATTACACTTTGACTTTTTAAAACAGAACATAAAGAGTTCCATATTTTGGTCAATTTCTTTATCTTTCTCTTTGTTAGAAGACTTTCTGATATTGAAAATTCTGCCTCAGCTTCATGGTCAGAAAAACGTCTCTCAAAGTCCATGGCTATAGATCTGATGATTTACTCCATTGTGTTCCTTCCCACATTATTAGAGCCCACAGACATGTGCTGGGTAGCCACTGGGTGGTAAGACCCATCGTATATGCCATGACAGAGAGAAGGACACAAAATTGCAACACTTTCTCGAAAAGAAGCTCCTTGTTTGTAAAATATGCAGTTATTTTATGACACGAAGTCTCAAGTGATTATTTTTAAAGAGGATAAATTTTCAGATAATATAAAGAAAGAAGTGGCATTTGTGGTAAGTCTTGAAACAGGAGTGTGATTTTGACTGAGGGAGATAAGGTGAGAAGAAGGTGTTAAAGGTTTTTGAATGGCAAGGTCAAGGGCTCCAAGGCAAAAAAGTACATAGAGCATGAGGAATGGTGGGTGGGCTAAGGCTTCAATGAATGTTCCATCTGCACAGTATTTCTAGGCCATTTTGATGGATTTATTATGTTTCTTACGTGTTTTACAGTCCCAGGTGTATTGTAAGGCCTTTGAGCACCACTGTCCCCCTGCCATTTCCCATATAATGGGCAGCTAATAGTGTGTGTCCAATAGTGAAACTCAACCGAAAGGAGTGGGTAAGCTTGGTAAGTGCAGATCATGTTGTAAGAGGCAAGGCAAATATTGAGTGTCTAAATGGGACATTCAAGAAAGGAAATGTATGATCTAATTATAACATTCATACTTGTGATAGTTCATGAAGTATAATGGCCCACAATTTTGCAGATTTTCATGAGATTAGAGTGAAAATTAAGTTTGCTGCTATTGTCAAGAAAGAGATTAAAAATTTTTTTTATATAGCAGGTTCTTATTAGTTATCTATTTTATACATATTAGTGTATATATGTCAATCCCAGTATCCCAATTCATCCCACCACCACCACCCCTCACTTTCCCTCCTTGGTGTCCATACATTTGTTCTCTACATCTGTGTCTCTATTTCTGCCTTGCAAAACAGTTCATCTGTACAATTTTTCTAGATTCCACATATATGTGTTAATATATGATACTTTTTTTTCTCTTTCTGACTTGCTTCACTCTATGACAGTGTCTAGGTCTATCCACGTCTCTATAAATGACCCAATTTTGTTCCTTTTTATGGCTGCTTAATATTCCATTGTATATATGTACCACATCTTCTTTATCCATTCGTCTGTCGATGGGCATCTAGGTTGCTTCCATGACCTGGCTATGGTAAATAGTGCTACAATGAACATCGGGGTGCATGTGTCTTTTTGAATTATGGTTTTCTCTGGGTATATGCCTAGTAGTGGGATTGCTGGGTCACATGGTAATTCTATTTTTAGTTTTTTAAGGAACTGCCATACTGTTCTCCGTAGTGGCTGTATCAATTTACATTGCTACCAACAGTGCAAGAAGATTCATTTTTCTCCACACCCTTTCCAGCACTTGTTGTTTGTAGATTTTCTTATTATGCCCCCAAATTTTTATATCTAATAATAGCTGAATTTACTATGTGATTGTCATTATGCTAAACACTCTGACATGCATTATATGATTTCATCATCACAATAGCTCTATCAGATAAATATTATCATTATACCCCTTTTACAGATGGATGGAATGATTATGGGAGGGAGAATAAGTAACTTGACTAGGTCATGGACTGAGATAAATAGAACCACATCTGACCGAGCCACAGTCCACTCTGAATCACGATGCTAATCATAAAAATGTTTCCACCCTGAAGAAATTTACATCAGAAGTAAATATCCATTTGTACATGATTTTTGAAATTCACTTTCAAGGCTGTATTTCTCATCTACAACTCTAAATATATTTATTATTTTGAAATGTATTTACTATTTTGAAAGCTTGCCTCCATACCTTTGCACTTGCTATTGCTACTTTCTAGAATACTCTTCAGTAACACGTCTTTATGCCTCCTTCCCCAGCCCCCATACAACATGGCACTGGGTTCAGTTAATAGTTCACCTCCCGCACTCTGACGTCTTTTTAGCCTGAGTGTTGTTTAGGAATACCACATACTTATTTATTTATTAGTAATATCCGTCCAGATAGGCTCTATGTAGGCAAGGATATTTGAATGTGTTTTGTTCACCACTGTATTCCCAGAATATAGGAAGAGTGTCTGGCACAAAGTAAGGACTCAATAAATATCTATTAAATGAAAACAAATGAATGAATGAGTGCATGGAGGAAAAAACAGATGCTTATTGCTGATCTATGGCCATTGAAGTCTACACTGCCTTAGTAGCTATTTAAGTGCCTGAGAGGCTGGGGCTATGGCATGTCAGAGTGTTTTGTATGGTGTCAATTTGATAATGATGATAAAGTGGAAGGCTGCTGAGTTATTGCCCTCTTTGCATTATCCTACCTCTAACTGAATGCTCTGAATCTGTCTTCGCTCTTCAAAATGATGTGGTTGGAAAGAGAATACTCCATAAATTTTTAAGTTGATGGCAATCTGTGGCTCTTGAAATCATCAACCAAGGCATCCCACTTCTAAATATGCACATTTCTGAATTTAGTTTAAAAAACCTAGACATACGTACTTGAAAATTTATTTCACACTTCCATAATAAAGTGTACATTTCTAATCATTTGGTTTAATCTATGCTTCTACATCATCAAAAATAAACCATCTTTGGGTTAAACTTTATTCTCACAGATTCCACCTTACATACACATGGTTATATAAAAAAGTCTCAAATTATTACATTTCAATCCACTAGAAGTCTATATTACATAAAGTATGGTGTCAGAACAATTTGCTAGTTATTTGAAAAGTTCAGATAGGTTTGCATTTTATGCATTTAAAGAAGTAGATTAAGTAATTACATGCTTAACAATTGCAGAAAAAATTGCAAAAAAAGCAAAAAATAGAAAAAAACTATCCTTGAGATAAGATAGAACTTTATAAGCATGGCATTAGTGCTAGAAACTATTAAAAAAAAGATTGACTGAATTATCTGTACAGAAATTAAAAACATATTTAGGAAAGCTAATGTTGAAAGATAAGTAACAAGATAGGAAAATATATAAATCAAAAGCAAAGGATTCTTGAGCTTGATTTATAAACAATGAAGAATCCAATATTAAATGGCAAAAAATATGAACAGCAAAAAAAATCAAAAATAATAGTTAATTAACCTATAAAAATATGCAGCCTCACTAGTAAATAAGGAATTAAAGATCAAATCAAGTATAAAATATCAATTATGTCCATCACATTGGCAAAGCTAAAAAAATACTGACACTATACTAGTAGAAGTATGTATATTGCATAATATTTCTCAGGGCCCATTTTGTCTAATGTATCAAAATTTTAAATTTGAATACTTTTAGCTCAATACTTTCAAACTGACAAATCTAAGAATTCATCCTGAGGTAATGTGAGACAGAGGCTATGTAAGAATAAAACCTTAGATGTTAATACAAATGTATTGAGTTGAATAAATTACAGTGTATCCTAGACTGAAATTCCAATAGGTCATTAAAATTATATATTAGAAAGCTAGATAAAAGGATACAGAAACACGTCTGTCATAGATTTTTATGTTTTATAACAAATTAGACTACAGTATGATCATATTTTATACATGCTATCAGTGGTTTTCTTCTTATATGTGATTGTATCTTTGCTTTCTTACTTGTTTCTTGAAATTTTCTAAATATTTGGCAATGAACATTTTTTTAGAATCAGAAAAACACTGAAATAGAAAATCCAGAGATGGTTTCAGTGGTATTAAAAGAAAAATTACTTTTCAAAAACCAAGAGAAACAAACATGTACTGCTCTGAATACGTTAGTAGAAAATTGCATATATATATAGAAGAGTATTTTATTTTAGAAGCATTAGTATGAAGTAAAAATAAATAATTAAAATAGGTCCTTAAACTGCTTGCCTATTAGGAGCATAACATCTAGACTTTATTGCCTAGAACTTATAACTTGGCTATTTCCTTTCCACAAGTTGAAAAGCTTAGGACAAGTTCAGCTTCCAAAACTCTTATATATTAAGGGGAGCTGCAAATACAAAGAAATATTTTTATCACAAAATATTACATCAAATATTTAAAGAAAAAAAACATGATAAAAAATGAATAGAGGGACTTCCCTGGTGGCGCAGTGGTTAAGAACCCGCCTGCCAATGCAGGGGACAAGGGTTCAATCCCTGGTCCAGGAAGATCCCACATGCCACAGAGCAAATAAGCCTGTGCGCCACAACTACTGAGCCTGCGCTTTAGAGCCCTCAAGCCACAGCTACTGAGCCCGCGTGACACGACTACTGAAGTCTACGCACCTAGAGCTCATGTTCCACAACAAGAGAAGCCACCGCAATGAGAAACCCGTGCACCGCAAAGAAGAGTAGCCCTTGCTTACCACAACTAGAGAAAGCCCACACGCAGCAACAAAGACCCAATGCAGCCAAAAAGAAATTTTAAAAAATGAATGACGATATTAGGATTGCTAACTACATAAAAAGCTCTCACCTTTAATTACACCTTGAAGTGGTCAATTTTTGAATTATATTTCATTTTTCATTCATATTTAGCGTGACTTTTCTGAAAACCAGCTTTTCAGTTTTTGAAACACAGGGCTTCTAGACCTCAACAATAAATTAGACCTCAACAATAAATTTTATTAAATCTCAAGGCCTCCCTGTTTGGGTAAGAATGAGTAACACATCTTTCTACAAGACATGGCCTCTTTGGTATAGATGCCTCACACTCTTTTTTGTTGGCTTAATTGACAGGATTTACTCTTTCTGAATGGAGGGGTGTCTGGTGAGTAGTTTATGAGCAGAGAGCCTCTTAGTATGTAAGACATCAATCTGAACAAGATGAAAAAAGACAATGGTAGAATTTTGCTATAGAAGATGTTTTGAATCAACCAAGGAATTTATCTTGTTTTCAACTTTCACACAAAACTCTTCATGAGGTTTGAAGAAATATTTGAAGAAAATGCCAAAAGTTGTATCAACTCTCCCAACCAAATTTTACAGTCAAATATATAAAATGCTACAGTGTAACTTTATGTCAAAATGTTCATTGATTAGCATCAAAAACTTAAAAGCAATGCTTCTCTTATTTTGCTATATTCTTGAATTTGTAATGCTGAAAACAGTTGATTTCATGGTCTTAGTTTTAATTGTACCTTTTCTGTTGTTTTCTAGTCCCTGTTTGCCTGCCCTTCTAGACTAATGAACTCCAAGATTCTGTGAAAAGCACACAAGTGTGTGTGTGCATGCACACACACACAGCCTGGACACATGCTGGCATTCTCCACACATGCTGAAGCCAATGGGGATGGCAAATGGATCGAGAACAGGGAAACAGAAAAGACAAAGAAAAAAACTGATCTCAGCAAACTAGGAGGCATTCCTGCTGTTCAGAGAGGAAGTTCAGGAACATATAATGAGTAATGAACAGCCTTAATTTACACAGTTACATTTAAGGAAGTGTCGTAGAGTAGGTTAGATCCCTGGGACAGCGGGACTAGCCCTGTATGCATGGATATACTAATATTCTACTATTTGGAAAGGAAGATTTCCTTTCCTTTTTCCCCCTCTGTGGAACTAGAGTACATAATGCAAACTTTATATTTGAAAATGACAATTAAGGCAAGTTGGTGTTTCCAAACTTTTCACATCTCTCACCCCATCTTACCTTTTAATTGGTTAAGAGAAGTTCAAAGTAAATTAACCTTTTAATAAGTTAAAAGCAAAATCCATTAATTTTAAATTAAGTGGAGTTAATTTAAAGGCTCCTAAATTTTAACTTTCACTTAGTGAATTATTTTCTAGTAAGTTTTCCTGAATTATAGATTAAAAATACAAAACCAGTTCTTGACCTAAAATCTAAAATCAAACTTGCTAATAAGCCTCTACCAGGTCTCTCCTTGATCTTTAAGCACATAGGAGATATTAATAACTTGAAGAAGGACTGATACATGTATACATGCAGAAATGAATGGCACACAAAAAGCTATTAACTGGCATGCAAGACAGCAGTGTTATTTCACAGAAACACAGATTCATTTAAGTAGTTTTTTTTTCCACATATAGTTATATATATATAGGAATGTATATGAAACCAATAAATATGATGCTTTTTAAATTACTACATGATCAAGATATTTTCTTAGGTAGGTATATATTTAAATCTGAGATTTAATAATTCAGTATAGTAGTAGATAATTATTACATTTATAATTTTAGACACAGTTGTTTTCCCAAAATGATCCCACTTTATTCACCACTTAGTCTTCCCAGGATATAATGATGCATATCACTCCATATCCTATTACAAAAGATTTTCTATTTGATGGCTCTTGGTTCAGATATATGTGAACTCACTTAAACATCAAAGCACAGAATCCAGAAAGATCAAATACAAAAGGAAATGAGAAAGAGTGATAGAATGAAAGGCAAATTGATATGAGGTAATTAAGGAAGTAACTAGGGTTTGGAGAAGAAATAGAAATAAAAAGAAATAAGGTTTCAGTGAGGTAGAAAGATGAAAATAAAAATCCAAATGGATCCTATGTGAGATGATAAAGTGTAGGTAGGAAAACAGAATGGTATATTAATCCAAAGAAAGGAAGTATAAGGAAAAACCCAGATTTTGTAATGAGGTGTAAATGTTTGTTCAATTTCATGCTGTTTCATAGTGTTTGAATTTATAGTTGTTTTGAGAATGGAAGCCTAAATTCCTGGTTTACTGCTCTCTACAGCATTGCAGAAATATTTAATCTTCTATGTGATGACCAAGTGCCATGACACCGCTCCACAATCTAACCCCTCCGGCTTCAGAGCTGCCATTGGCAACACAGCCAACTCCATATTACAGAAGTATATATGTTTATACACACACACGCGCGCTCATGCATGTACCTGTGCACACAGTAAGCAAGCTTTAGTTTCTGCCTTAAACTTTTCCTCCTCTTTCTTCTTACCAAAAGAACATTTTTAACACATGCACGAATGAAGCTATGCAAATATCCATGTTCTCCCCATTCTATCCCATGCTACACCATTCTGTTTTAAAAATTAAGCAAGGTACAAGGAATGTATCTGCAACACTCAAATTATTCACATTTAAAGTACTTTCAAAAATATGAAATAAGTTCTCAATTTAAAAGGCCTCTAAATTGCACATCATTTTCATGTAAATTTCAACTTTATGGTAGTAAATTGAAGTGAAAATTATATAGTGTATTTAAACCTATATTTCTTGCAAAATCATTTCCAAAAGTTTGCCACCAGTGAATTATATTCTTGATTAACTTAGAGTACTATGAACCAGGGAAGAAAGAAAATAATTCTGGGCTTATATAAACATCTACCTTCAATAGCTTAGCAAGCAAACATTAACAAACGCTTTGCATCCTATTTTCTTACAACAGTCCTATAAGACAATAAACCTCTGAAAGCAATTACTGTAAATTTATTTTTCCTCCACATTGAAGCAGAAAATACTGTCACGCAAAAGTTAGCATTGAACTTGTACAAGAGCAGAGATTTATTGAGACAAGGAACAATGCTGATTAAAAAAATAAAAGCATTGAAATACACCCTAACATCTTTCCTGAAACACATGATAATAATTATCTTAGGAAAAGGTGGTGCTGACAGCAGCATAAATGATGCTGCCAAATGGAGAGTTAATTTTAAGGACTAAACCATAAATTACTTCTTTAAAATTAGTGAGGAAAAAAATAGATCCCTTCTGAAGTCAATTTAATCAGTTCAGACAAATTTTGCACAAGAGAAAAAATTATTAGACTATAACATTCCAAGAGGTTATATGAGAATCATTTTAAAGAGCCTTGCCACTCTTATTCAGGAACTAATTTAGAATGTATATGACTGGATTTTCAAATATCTGTTTAACAACCTATATTCTAACATATTTATTGCCATCTCAATCTAGATTTAAAAATAGTAATTGGTTAGGTTTTTCTCACTTTTTAAAAATGTTCTCTTTTCAAAAATTCAATTTTAAAGCAGAACTCTAAGTAATTTTCTTACTTGTATGGCATCCGGATATTAGCAGAGTCAAAGGATAGTAGGCATTTAATAAATTCACATTGACTGATACATGCTATTATTGGTTAGCTGTCCCCTCGATGTCCTTGCTATGCTTTCCTGAGGAAAAGTGTATGAGAAAAGTACACTTCTTCAGTGTAGAAGGTTTTCCACTCCTTTTACTTTGGTCTTGGCTCTAGGACTTACTATGGCCATGGGAATGTGAGCAGATGTTACATATGCCATCGTGAACTAGAAATAAATGTTTGTTGTCATAAGCCGCTGAGATTTTGGTGTTGCTTGTTGCAGCAGTTAAGACTGACTATGCAAGATGCATCATAAATACGATAGTTATTTGTTATAACTACTTAAAATGTTAAGAGCATATATAGGACACCGTTCAACTGCTGATATAATGCATCAGAAGTAAACATACTGAGACCCGAAGCCTTTGACTCCTGTGGGTAGAGTCAGGAATCTGCATAAGAATAACAGCAGGCTCCTAATCAGAGCAAATCTGCTCCCCGCAGCTAATTCTTCGTTCATTCTTAAGGGAGAAGAGGAGAAAAAGTTGCATTTTGAATGATGGTACCAATTATGTGGAGCCTACACGTTAAGATTTGGATGTACTGATAAACCTTGACTGACTAAAGATTGCAATTTGATTACTGACAAATGGTCCAAAATAATCTGTCCAAGTATGAGGAGAAAGAGGTGGATAGAGACTTAAAATGAAGTTATTACAGGACAAAATGTTTTACTGACTTTAAAACAAAGTAATAAAAACTCACTTTTAACCTAGTTAATGGTGGCATTTAATCGCTTTTCAAATAAGGAAGGGTAGAAATAAACAGGCTTTAATAAAAATTAAAATATATTTATTACAAATATGCTTCCTTGTTGCTAAAATCAATGTAGTAAATTATCTGATAAATTTTGATTAAAATATTATTTTATCGTTGTATTTTTATGATAGTGGTATGGTAAAAAGCTCTAACCTGTATTTACTAGCACATATATAAAGAATGATCAATTATGTTTGCAGATAATGGTGATTAAGACAGGTCTAGGACAGGACTGAAAACTATCAAATAGCTACTAAGTATCCAGTTATTATTGTCAAGGTAAATTGGCCTAAGTCCTGGACTTGATTTTATTCTAGTAATGGTATTTTATGTTGAGATTTGACCTTTATTTATCTAAAGAATCCTCATTGGAAATAAGAATAAAGTCCATGTCCAGAAAAAAAAGAAAAGATTGGTTCTACAGCACTATTTAGTGACCAGAATGTTATTGGCTACAATTCGGGGACACTGGGGTTCATTTAAAGAAACTATCCTATTTGTAAATGAGTATTTGCCTATAGTGAGTAGATAGGGGCGGCTAAAGTTTATGGGAGACAATGGTTTAAACAACGTTTAAAAAATCATTATTAAACATCATTAAAAGTGAATTTATTCAAAAACTGTTTCTATGAATTTGAATTCTTCACCAAATTCACACAACCCAAGCCTATAAATGAATGCATAGGTGGATGGGTAATTTGTTAACTACTAAAGAAACTTCTCCAATCCCATCATTAGCTAGGACTTAGAAGAAAAAGTTATTTCAGAAGAAAAAGTTATTTCTGCTGTTAAGTTCCCATCAGACCTGCCATTTCCATCCATAGATCAAATGGCTCTTTACTTATTTATTTATTTATTTATTTTTATTTTATTTTTTTGCGGTACGCGGGCCTCTCACTGTTGTGGCCTCTCCCGTTGCGGAGCACAGGCTCCGGACACGCAGGCTCAGCGGCCATGTCTCACGGGCCGAGCCGCTCCACGGCATGTGGGATCTTCCCGGACCGGGGCACGAACCCTTGTCCCCTGAATCGGCAGGCGGACTCTCAACCACTGCGCCACCAGGGAAGCCCCGTTTCAGAATTTTTAAATGGCATTTTATTATATATATCTTCATTGAGATTTTATGAAGAATAAGGAAAATAGAAAGGGGCAAAAAACTAGCTGTACATGTATTATTAATTCTGCTTAAATTTAAGAAGTTAATATTGATTGAAATCTATTGGACAAAATATATGCATTTTGTATTTTTATTACAAATGACAAAACTGCATTTTTAAAAATAACATCTCCTTAATTAAAATCCCAACAAGATAGCATATTTGCAAATATTCAAATTTGAAATGAGCAAAACAGTGAGACATAATTTCTCAATTTGCTTGCTATTTCTTTTTTTAGTATCTGAAATTTAGCAAAAACATGTTATGTGATTACTTGGACATCTTCCATGCTTTTAACATGCTGATTTGATATAGAAATAAAATTAGTTCCTTCACAAACATGAACTACGATGTTTTCCTTATGATTTCACTGGCCAAGATATTTTTTCAGAATAATTTTATTTGCTTATGGTAATTTTCTTCCACTACACAATTTTATTCTATTTTTCTGAATAAAATGTGCATTCTTACTTGAAGTACTACAAAATGTTGAATAATGTTAAAATGCATCCATGTTCATATTAGAATCAACTTAAAACTGTATATTCTAAAATGATTCTTTGCAATCTATTTCAAACTGAGTTCTCACATTTACAATGAATCTGCTTCAGTATTAAAGGTTTGCTTTGATTATCGAAATTGTCTTAAAGATCTTATTGATAAACCATGATTTTCATTTTAATTTCTGAAAATTATTTTCTGAAAAATATTTGGGAGATTATTATTTCCCAAAATTATTTAATATGTAAGTCTTGGAGAAATACACCTTTGAATGCTTTTCTCTCCACAGTTTTCTTCACATTGAATTCAATACAGTTTAGTGAGCCTTTTCTTCCTGTGAGGACATTTATAAGGTTATAGAACTTCAGAGAAGATTAATACATGGTGTGTTTCTTCATGGAAATCACAAGCTCTAGGGGTGACAGACACATACACGCCACAAATATTATGTGGTAAGTGATAGGCAGTAAGGGTGTGAACTGTACGCTATGGAAGCACTTCTTGAGAAAGTGTCAACAGAGCATGCGACTGGGCCTGTGCTTAAGAGAGATTCTTGCACTGGATTTAAGGCTCTGCTGTCACCATTTTGAATTCTTATCATAAGGGGTCCCACATTTCCACTTTGCACTGGGCTAGCCTTGAGTATGAGCCTGTATGTATTGCAGCCAAGGGCAGATATTGAACACTGAGGAGACAGAGTAACTATAAATTTCCTAAAATAGTTGATATTTGATTTGGTGAATTCACTGGAAGGATTGGAATCTGGAAAGGATGTGAGGAGAGGCAAATAATTCCAGAGAAAAGATGTAGAAAACAGTCATGAAATAAAATTTGCTTAGAAATAATAATGAGGCTCTTATATCTAAGCAAGATGAAGTTAAAAGAATAATTTGTAATCAGATTTCCAAGGGCCTTAAAGGCCTAGCTAGAAGGCTAGATTTATAGAAAAGTGACAACTTGAAGCAAAGAAATGAAATGTAAGTTGGTGCTAAATGTGAAGTTGTGGAGAAAGACTAGAAAGTGGAACCTTTGCTAGAAGATAATGAAGAAATTTAAATAAACTATGATGACAGGCTATAGAGGGCAACGAAAGTGGCGAAGAAGAGATGGGTATGCAAACAAATATTCAAGGGCACATAGTGTTTTATAAACAGAACCTACTATTTGTCTTTTAATCTTGAAAGAGAGCACATAAGAGAATTTCACCAGTCTCATTGAAATGGAAAAAAATGATAATATACTTGGAGACTAATATAAGTTATTTTTTCAAAAGTTACTAATCACCTATAAATGAGGCCCCCTAAAGCTTTATAGCAAGGGATTAGCGATTTCTACTAAAACCAGAAACGAAGAAGCATCAGAAACAAAATCCTGATCAAGGATTCATTAAGCATACAAAATACAAACTATCTCTTCTGCATGGTTTATTCCTATACCTCTATCTATAACACCAAATCAATCAATTGACATGCCATAAAGTCAAATTAAAAACTAATATTAAAATGAGCTTGACGGGGCTTCCCTGGTGGCACAGTGGTTAAGAATACGCCTGCCAATGCAGGGGATGTGGGTTCAAGCCCTGGTCCGGGAAGATCCCATATGCGGCAGAGCAACTAAGTCTATGCGCCACAGCTACTGAGCCTGCGCTCTAGAGCCTGCGAGCCACAACTACTGAAGCCCGTGCACCTAGAGCCAGTGCTCTGCAACAAGAGAAGCCACTGCAATGAGAAGTCCACGTGCAGCAACGAATACCCAACAAAGCCAAAAATAAATAAATTAAATTAATTAATTAAAAAAAAGAAATGTAAATGGCATCAGTTGAAGTATTGTCATTGTGTTTAAAAAAAAAATGAGCTTGATGCAGTGGAGTCAAAACAGTTGATTTATTAATTGTTTTTCACTTCTCAACGTATTCCTGTGAAACAAGAGTATGATCATATTAATTACGAAAATGACCCTTTAGTCTATATAATCTCTTTTTCCAAATACAGATCTGGAGAGAGACACTGAATATTTTACTTTGGACTAAAACGCTTATGCAAGACTTCAAATCAGCAAACTAATGTCTTTCAAGTATTGGGATTTTTTTAGTCAACTTCTTTTCTACATAATCTTAAAATTTTGCTTACGATTGCTATCTTGTGAACCATTTTTCTAATGGTTCTTGAATTTTTTTTTTTTTTTTTTTTTTTTTTGCGGTACGCGGGCCTCTCACTGTTGTGGCTCTCCCGTTGCAGAGTACAGGCTCCGGACATGCAGGCTCAGTGGCCATGGCTCATGGGCCCAGCCGCTCCGCGACATGTGGGATCCTCCCGGACCGGGGCACGAACCCGCGCCCCCCGCATCGGCAGGCGGACTCTCAACCAGTGCGCCACCAGGGAAGCCCCACTTGAATATTTTTTAAATGATTAAAACTTATTCATAGCCAAACTTTACTTATACGGATATTGTTTTTTAATATTGATTGATCACCAAAATATATAAAGTTTGCCCTTGAGTAATAAAATATTTTATCTATTTCTTTTTAGCAGGGAGAAAATTATATGTATTTACAAATACATTTATAAAGATGTATTTACTAAATACGTATCTGATATAGAACTTGGATTCAGGATATAGAAAGAATTCTTGCAACTCAATAATAAGAAGACGAAAAGATTCCATTGTAGAAAATGAGCAAAAGATTTGAACAGGCACTTTAGTTGCACGAAAATCTTTCATTTAAATGTGATCATAGTATTTAAATGTGATAATATAATACAGTCCAAGACCATATGTGTCTAAAGGGGGATAGAAAAGAAAGAAAATGACAACCCTTGACTTCAACAGGACTATAATCCTTGAACTTGCAATAATTTTGTGTAGATAAATTAATTAATTGATTTTCTCTTAAAAACTTGCATTTTGCTTTATGGAATCCATTTCAAGGACCTCCCATTTTTGCCAAATTTCAAATAAAAAGTGCCATGGAAATTGAAATATTGGAAGGGATTGGAAGAGTAGCACAGAAAGTCCCAGAGATGAGTGAGAGCTAGAATTTCTGTGGGCCCTGTATCTGGACTGCAAGCATGAAGCTATATCTGATGAGTGGGATGGGAGTGTTATGAAAAAAAAGGATATTAAAATAAACAAGAGCTAATCAAAAAGTATCTTTTAGGGGCTTCCCTGGTGGCGCAGTGGTTGAGAGTCCGCCTGCCGATGCAGGGGACACAGGTTCGTGCCCCGGTCCAGGAGGATTCCACATGCCGCGGAGCGGCTGGGCCCGTGAGCCATGGCCGCTGAGCCTGCGCGTCCGGGGCTTGTGCTCCGCAACGGGAGAGGCCACACCAGTGAGAGGCCCGCGTACCGCAAAAAAAAAAAAAAAAGTATCTTTTAAGCCACACTAAGGGGTTTAAATTTTTGGACTGCACGTAGTTGAAAGACATAGAATTTTTAAAAAAGACAAAAAGTGGTTTTGAATAAATATCAATTTAAGGTTGTCAGGTAGTAAAACACATGACAGAATACTTTAAAAACATCCAACGTTTCCTTTCCTGACTCTTCATATAGATTCTTATATGAAAAAATAGAATAAATGAATCCAGCAGAATATCTGCAAAGCATACAATTTACTTAAAAATTGCATTGGGTCTTGAGAGTCTTTGGAGAATTTCTCTTTGAAAGAAACTTTAAAGTTGGCTTCTGGGGTAAATTATAGAAAACTTAAATGTTTTTTAACCAATTTGTATTACAGTTATTCATTGCACTGGAGCAGGAATGGATCAAGCAATTCCCCTAAACTGTTATTCTAGATAAATTAAACAATTATATCTCTTTATTTATGAAGAAAGTGGTTCTAAAGAGCAAGAAAACATGGTTTCAAGGCCACTGAAGTTAAGCATTATATGTTTAGGTCATATAGTAGGCTGGATTCTTGAAAATGCATGAGATTTATTTCTAACAGTTCATGCACTGGAAAAATCTGTCCAATAATAAATTCAGAACACACAGTAATAAAGAGCAGGAAAATAACATTAAAAAAAAGTATCAACCCTTAAACTGCAACAGGAGGGACGTACGTAGATGAGATATGAAAAGAATACTTCTTCCTCTCATTAGAGAAGTTAAACATTAGCATAGATTATCAGGTAAAATCTCTGTAGACTCTTTTCTTGATGGTTTTTAACATCTGAGAGCAGCCATTTATCCTGACTCGCTGAGGTAAGTACTGTCTGACGGTAGGTGAAGGACTAGATGACCTCTGAATTCAAAAGTCATAAGTTACTTGCAACCAGCTGCCTGATATAGTTATTCAAGCAGTCTTTTTAATTCTGAAGTGATAATCAGCAATGTTAAACATGCTATATGCTAGAAATTAAATATTTTCCAATTTTAACATATGAAGAAACCATATTGAAAATGTGTGGATCACAGATTAAGATCATCATTTCTAAATACAGTCAGAATTAGTTTTTTAAAAACGATCTTTTAGATGCTAAAATAAGCAGTATGGAGACCATTTAAAATTTTGTTATATCTGGGTGTTACTGGAAGTATGTTCAGGCATTTATACAAAGAGTTGCAGAAATGTTATTTTTGAATAATATAGATGATATGATAAAATTTACAGAAGAAATGTTTTTGGTGCTTTCTACATTGTGATTAATTTAAATAGATACTTAAATCTCTCCCTTTTCCTTCACTACTATCCATCTAGATCATGAAAAAGCTCAGTTCTATGTCTGGCACAGATAACTTCAAGGAAAATAAATTATGCTAATCAAAACTGCAAAGGATCAATAAACAAATGAGCACATAACAGAGATAGTGTCATTCTAAAAAGTTACAAAGATTCATCTTACTCTGTTATCTTAATTCTCTAATATGTACCTCCCTCTCTGAATTCTCACCTCTGGAAACTAAGCATTACCATGCACAACAAATAAAAAGTAAAACAGTATTTTAAAGTATGACTATAAAAATTCTAAAGTGACTCATACTATTGTTACTTAAAGAAATATCTATCTATGTAAATGTATATATATTTAATAATTTGAAAATGTATTCTTAAATAAATCATCTGCTTTCTGAAAAAAAGCCATTTTCATTAGAACTTCCATTTGAAAACTTTTTAAAAAACATAAATTCATAGTAAAAAATAAAATGTGGACAAAAATTAGATTGAAATATCATCAAGCCGTGATTCTGTCTGGGTTATACAGATAACATCCTACAATATGGGTATCATTAAAATTATCATTTTTAAAATAAAATAACTGCTCCAACTGTATTGCTTTAATCATAATATTTTACAGGCTCACAGAACAAAATATGTAGTAAACTAGATGGCATTGACCTTCCTCACAACTAACACTTAGTAAATATTTTTAGAACAAAATTTCCACAATTTGCAAATATAGCCTAAACTTAGGATTTTGAATTTGTTTGAATTTTTACCTATATTCAAAAAACACTCAGTTTGCTCCAAGCAAGGTCATGCTGGCCCTTACATATCACAACTCCTTACCATTTAAGGTAAACAAATTCTTTTAAATGAAAATGTTGCTTTAGTTTACAGCCAGAATAAAATAATAAATTATGATCTCCCTCTTCGAGTTAAAACAACACTTTATTTCAACAAATTTAATCAAAGTTAAATTACTTTTAATAAGTTATTCCCCTTGCCCTCTAAAATCAACAAATCTTTCCTACTATAACCTTACAAATTTTAAACTTCTTACTGAGGAAAAATTGAAATAATGCTTTAAATGAAATTAAACTAATCTAAACACTTGATGCAATGACACCAACAGTCATTGAATATATCTGGGGGTTAGCTATGAGTGATAACAGAGTATATTTTGGCTTGTATTCATTATAGATTCCTCTAAGTTTTAATTTTCTCTGTTGCAATATTTAATTGACAAAAACAGAAAGAACACAGAAAAGGACTCACGGCAGCAACAGGTCACAAACCCAAGATTTCTTTTCTTTTTCTTTTTTTTTTTCCCCTCTCTGTTTTGTAACCATGGTAAAACAATAGAAGTGAACTTTCCCTGAACTTTTCTCTTTAAAGGCCTGGGTCCACGTTGACCCAGCAGGGCAAGCTGGAACCTGATACTATCAACCCGAGGGCTGCTAAAGCAATCAGGTTCAACAACCATGTATGTTCCCTAATGTCATTTTGCCACACAGCCAAGGCAAAGCAGGCTATTTCTAGTAAAGAATGTCTTTTTATTGTTTCGGAGATTAATTCAATAGTCTGAACGTGCATAAAACATGGAATAAATGGTAAACTACAGAAACATATTATTGTTGTCTTATAATTATATCAATACCAAAGTTTTTTTCTAGATAAGGCCCAATCCCACAAAAAATAAAAGTTCCTAGATCGATTATTCATGAGCTGATGATTTAAATGATCATAGATTTAGATGATCTTACATTTAACTAATTCATGTTACTAAATTCTCGTAGTAACCTGTTTTAAAATGTAATGTCACTTAAGACATTTTTTTCATGTACTTCTATAGGCAATTAAGGTATTTAAATTTACTAATTGAGATATGTTATTTCTGTAACTGCAGCATGATAAATAATGAATTAAACTGTAGTAATAACATTCTCACCTCTTTTAGTCAAAGGAGTATTAGCATTTCTGTTCTAAATCCAGTTTTCAAAAATTTGTACTTTTATAACAAAGTTTTTTAAAAAAGGGACTATATCCAGGAACAAATAAAGAGAAAAATATAGTTTCTAATATTCATAAATAAGCATTATGGAAGTAATTTAGGTTTAGTCTTTTTTCAATTCCTAATGTTCAACTACAATATTACAAAACTAATATTATAGTAAGGATGATATAATAAGTTATTCCATTATTACTTGACACCCTTTCAAATTGTCTTAGAGATGCTTAAAATAAATAGCATATATATCACAAATTAACTATTATTAATTACTTTCAAATTCTAACTGCATTGCTTAAATAGATGCTCAGTTATATTATTTCCTCCGGAATATTATCCTCTATCGGCTTTATGTACACTTTCATAGAAACAGTTTCAGTGAGTCCAATATTAGTGGTATATCATGTGGATGAGATCTTGGTTATAGTAACAACAGGTCTTAGCATAACAATGAGAAGAAATCAGAATTGTGCCCAACATATAAGAGGAGTTCAAAAAATGTTAACTGAATGAAGAAATAGGGACAACTCCAGAAAATCCAGGGCATTAGGCACTGTAAAAACAGCTGTCCTTAAAATGCAACTTCCCAGAATAATAGCATTTTGAAAAGTAAAACAAGGTTTAAAATAGCAATTTTTTCATACTTTAACTGGTTCAAGTAAGTCAATTATTAGTCAAGATTCAGTTGTGTAGGTATATGTGTTTACATATAGTAACACACATTGTAGAGACTGCCAGACTAAATACAGACAATAAGAGATGTGCTGCAATTTATTAAATATATATGATTCCTTATGAAAATACAGGTTTAATATTTCCACCCAACTCCCCTTATAGTAATACGAATAATATCAGGTTTAATTCTAGATTGGTTTTTAAGAAGCCTGTCATCAATATTTGCAACAAATATATAGGACACCAATAAGGGAGATTAAAATTTTAAAAGTGTACCGTAAAATAGAAAGGATGGAAAGACCGTGGAGTGAAAAAATGAAATAAGCAAGGGGACTCCTGGCCTAACAACTGACCTAACTTTTAAGATATTGATAGTGGGTTCACTGCTCCTCTTTTCTCCCAGTTTGAGAACATAAGGAGTTAAGACTGAATTGACTGATGAAGAAGGAAAGCTAACATAGGCAGGACACCTACTATGTACCGGGGTGACTAAGGTATCTCATCTCACTTAAATTCCAACTGTCCTAGAAGGCAGATATTATCTCTACTTCTCAGATGAAGAAATTGAAGCTGACTGGTCCAACAGCATGACTCATGAATTTCAGATTTTTGTGTCAGACCCATGTATCTCTCATTTCAAAGCCTATGCTTACCCCATCATAACATGGTGCCTCTGAATAATAGTGACAATAGGTCACTTGGCCATGGATCAGAAGAAGGAAGCTGTCACTTATTAGATGTGTGACCTTGGCAAGTCACTTAAACTTTTGGAAGCCACATCTTCCCTTCCCTAACAACTTCAAGCGATGCCATGGCAGATAAAATTTTAAAATCTGAAATAAAATGGTCAAAGAAGGTAATACTATCATAAAGTGCCTAATAAGGAGAATGTGAACAGTGAAAGTACAGGAAAAAGCTAACTCAGTGTATTCTCTGATTTCCAAGGGTACATTTTTCCAATCTAAAAATGTAGTTTCCCAATTTGTGCCATTATCTTCATCCCATTTCTATTTTAATGTTACTGTTCTTCCTCCTTCCCTGCCTGATTTCACTGAGTAAAGACATTAAACAGGAATTTTAATAGCTGTCAATACCTATCAGTGAATATGGGTTATATAAATGAAGAGTATTTTCCAGTGAGGAAAGGAACTCAAATAGACTAGGTAAGTAAAAAGGTAACTTTCAGTCTAGTAGGAGAATTAGTGGGCTCTAAATATTAACTTTCTTTGGCCCTTGTTTCTGAGAAAGTAACCAAAATTCTAGTTCTCAGATGGAAAAGTTTTATACCCCACAATAATTTCTAGATCAGCTTAAAAATGAAATTGATGTCTAATTCATCAATGATTAAAACAAACTTCTAAAAAATTAGAAATGATGTTTCCCTTTTCTCCCGTTTTTTTTTAACATCTTTATTGGAGTATAATTGCTTTACAATGTTGTGTTACTTTCTGCTGTACAACAAAGTGAATCAGCTATACGTATACATATATCCCCATAACCCCTTCCTCTTGCGTCTCCCTCCCACCCTCCCTATCCCGCCCCTCTAGGTGGTCACAAAGCACCAAGCTGATCTCCCTGTGCAATGCGGCTGCTTCCCACTAGCTATCTATTTTACATTTGATAGTGTATATATGTCCATGCCACTCTCTCACTTTGTCCCAGCTTACCCTTCCCCATCCCTGTGTCCTCAGGTCCATTCTCTACATCCATGTCTTTATTCCTGTCCTGCCCCTAGGTTCTTCAGAACGTTTTTTTTTTTTTTTTAGATTCCATATATATGTGCCACATCTTCTTTATCCATTCATCTGTCGATGGACACTTAGGTTGCTTCCATGTCCTGGCTATTGTAAATAGAGCTGTGATGAACATTGTGGCATGTGACTCTTTTTGAATTATGGTTTTCTCAGGGTATAGGCCCAGGAGTGGGATTGCTCGGTCGTATGGTAGTTCTAGCTTTAGTTTTTTAAGGAACTTCCATACTGTTTTCCATAGTAGCTGTATCAATTTACATTCCCACCAACAGTGCAAGAGGGTTCCCTTTTCTTCACACCCTCTCCAGCATTTATTGTTTGTAGATTTTTTGATGATGGCCATTCTGACTGGTGTGAGGTGATAACCTCATTGTAGTTTTGATCTGAATTTCTCTAATGATTAGTGATGCTGAGCATGCTTTCATGTGTTTGTTGGCAATCTGTATATCTTCTTTGGAGAAATGTCTATTTAGGTCTACTCATGTTTGGATTGGGTTGTTTGTTTTTTTGATACTGAGCTGCACGAGCTGCTTGTAAATTTTGGAGATTAATCCTTTGTCAGTTGATTCATTTGCAAATATTTTCTCCCATTCTGAGGGTGGTCTTTTCGTCTTGTTTATGGTTTCCTTTGCTGTGCAAAAGGTTTTAAGTGAGGTGGATGGACCTAGAGTCTGTCATACAGAGTGAAGTAAGTCAGAAAGAGAAAAACAAATACCGTATGCTAACACATATATATGGAATCCCTTTTCTCTTGAGTTCCAAAGCTGTCTTTCCATTTGTGTACTGGACATCTGAAATGTCACAAGCACTTCAAATTCAATGGCAAAAGTAAACTTTTTATCTTTCACCCTGAACCTGCATCACATTACCTATTGTATTCCATATATCTGTTAATAAACCATAATGTATCCAATTTCCAAAGCCAGACACAGGGGTGATCCCAATTCCTCTATCTCCTTTAGTGTAATTTCTACTTCTCAATTCGATGGTCACCAGATTCTATTGATTCTACCTATGATATTTCTTAATTCACCCTTTTCTTCATTCACATGGCTCCTGCCTTATCTCAAGTCCTTTCCCTTGTGTCCCTGTGGTGTACTGACCTAAGTGATCTATACAGAAAAAACATTCCAGCACCTTCAGTGCATTCTGCAAATCTTCCACAGCTCACCAGATTTCTTATCATAGCATACCAGACCCTTTAACTTTAAAATCTAACATCTCAATTTCTTTCCAGTGTAATTTCTCAAAACTTTCCCACCCTCAGTCTGTAGTTGGTACCTAATTACTTTCATATGTCCTTGCTTTGGAGATGCTAATCCTTCTGCCTAAAATGCCCTTTCCATCAATTGTCCATGGGAGAAACCCTGAGCCAGTTTACATCAATTCCTTCCCTAATCTCCCATGTACATGTGGCTCACCAGCTTCCACCCACATCCATAATACTTACCAAGTCAGTATAATAATTTATGTATCATTTCTGTCTAGGCACATGAAGCCTTTAAATGCAATAACTATCTTCTACTTATTTATATTTCTCCAGAATTCAACACAGTCTGGCAACTAACTGAAAAATAAAGTTATGTTTGTGGGATAAATCACCTGGAGAAGAAATAAATTAATATTTCAAAAAATTATACACTATACATTAAATTACCAGGATACATTAAAATACAGGAACCACCTTTCTGAAAAATAACCATCCTTCATTAAATTAAGGGATCTAATATTAAATGTTATGATTCATCTAAGGATTATTTTTATTGAATAATCAACTATATTATGTAATTATGTATGAAATTTAAAATACACAATAAACTAAAGCAAGACAATTTAGAATTTTATGTGCTACAAAAACTTTTAGTTTAAAAATACTCTTAAGTGTCAATCAAATAATACAAAATATTAAGTCATCATTGCCCTTTAAAATCCTTTCAACGAGAATTCCCTAATTGTACTTTCACTTTATCTCACTGTACCAGTAAGTAAATAAATTAACAAAATAGCTTTTATCACACAGAATAACCTTTTAACTGAGGGATTATCTCTGGTTTATTTTTCATTTCTTTCACTGCAGATAGCAGTTCATGCCTCATTGATTAGTTCGCTAAGGTGATGACCAGAAATGAAAATACAGTCTCTCAGATACTGCAAGGACCTGAGTATGTAATCGTGTGCACACGCACGCGCACATGCGCGCGCGCGCACACACACACACACACACACACACACACACACACACACACACACCATGCCTCTATCTCTGGCACTTAGTTTGTAAGAAACAAAGGGTCAAGTATTACAAAATTTTATTTCTATTAGTCCATGCTCAAGTATAACTCCATCTCTTAGATTTATTTCTCATTTATACTTTTTAATGTTTTTACATTAAATAATATGTAAGTTTTTTTTTTTTTTTTTTTTTTTTTTTTTTTTGCGGTACGCGGGCCTCTCACCGCTGTGGCCTCTCCCGTCGCGGAGAACAGGCTCCGGACGCGCAGGCCCAGCGGCCATGGCCCACAGGCGCAGCCGCTCCGCGGCATGCGGGATCCTCCCGAACCGGGGCACGAACCCGCGTCCCCTGCATTGGCAGGCGGACTCTCAACCACTGCGCCACCAGGGAAGCCCAGTATGTAAGTTTTTTATCATAATGTAAACTGTGCGTTTCATGACAACTTTCGGGGGAAGATAAATATAAAGTCAAAGGAAAAAAAAATCTAGTTTCTTTCAGATTCCTACCATTTCTGAATTCAATGATAGCCCATTCTTTGATATATCCCATTGGATGTACAGTTACATTTGAGACTTGCCATATGAATCATTAGGCTCATTATTTCCACTCAAATCTCAGATGTTAGATGAGACTAACATCCCTTTCCTTTCTTTAGCTAAAAATATTAGGAATTATTAATCCAAAGAAATTAAAAAAAAAATCCCAGAAATCAAGTGTGACAATGAATGTTAATTAGAGTAACCGAGGGGGTAAGCCATTCTGACCTTGTCTGCTGCTATTCAGGGCTGTTGACTCCTGATGTTTGAAAAAAAATCATTGATCACTTAGCATATACCAGAAAAGAATAAATACAGATTTGAAGGGTTCAAAATTCAGAACAAAAGAAGAGGAAAGAGAAGATATGGGGGCTTCCCTGGTGGCACAGTGGTTAAAAATCCGCCAGCCAATGCAGGGGACAAGGGTTCGAGCCCTGGTCCAGGAAGATCCCACATGCCACGGAGCAACTAAGCCCATGTGCCACAACTACTGAACCTGAGCTCTAAAGTCCATGAGCCACAAGTATGAGCCACCACACCACAACTACTGGAGTCCACGCACCTAGAGCCCATGCTCTGCAACAAGAGAAGCCACCACAATGAGAAACCTGTGCACCAAAACAAAGAGTAACCCCTGCTCGCTGCAACTAGAGAAAGCCCACGCGCAGCAACGAAGACCCGATGCAGCCAAAAATAAAAAATAAATTAAGTAAATAAATTTTTAAAAAAAAGAGACGGTATGGTCCACATGAAAAATAAAAGCTTTGAAAGGAGATTAGAACATAATAGGAAACTTACAACATTTAATATAAGGTAACCAAATAAAAGACAGATTGAATTCATTCCTTTTATGTCTGAGCTTAAAGATAAAGGGGAAGAGTATTTCGGCCAAACATAGAAAGGACCTGTTGAGAAATAGAGGCAAAAATTATCTTCTTCTGAAATCCTTGTCCCTTCAGACGTCAAGCAGAAGTTGGACCACTTATTCAAATTATCAGGGATACTGTAAAACAGACAACTGGCGTTTGGTACAGGTTTTAGCTCACTCACTGCTGAGGCCTCTTTCTAATCTGAAATTCAATGATTCCCATCACTGAAACACACTCTCCATCCCAAGTCCAGTTAGTCATGTATTCAAAGATACCGTTTCTTTTTCATTTTATTTGCTATTTCATTTGATATTTCATTAATTAGGTGCTTATTTCCAAATAACTGGTTCCTCTGTCAACATCTCCCAAGTACTATCTATCCTACCCACTACTTTTCAAATAAAGATCATCGGGCAAGATGATTGAGTAATAGCAAAGCAAGCTTCCGGAAAATTATAACGTGGCAGCTCTCATGCCTCCACTTTTAGTGGAGCTTTCCTTCTTGCGGTGCGCTCATGGACCCAGGCGCTCCGCGGCATGTGGGATCTTCGCGGACTGGGGCACGAACCCTTGTCCCCTGCATCGTCAGGCGGACTCTCAACCACTGCGCCACCAGGGAAGCCCTGAGCTTTCTTTCTCAACTGCTCTTACTCCTTCCATTGGTATTTAAACCCATCACCTCTGTCATCCACAGTTTTTAGTATCTTGCTTTCAACAATCAACTAAAGCCTTCGAGAATTTAACTGATAATTAAGGTTAAAAGCTTAAATTATGATTATTTGTATTTAAAACAGGCTCCTTCTTCTGTGTAAATGCAACCTCTGGTGCTACTTTTCAAGAAGAAAAATAAATGAAACCTTTGCAGGCCACCTTTGAAAGGCTGCCTTTGACCTAATATGAGAATGGCTAATTTGTTCATAGGATTTGCTGCTCAAGGAATACCACAACTCCTTTATCTTACTGTAGCATCTCGAAGCCTCTTCTTTTGGCCTTTTGGCCCCTTTACCAACTTCTTAGCCCAAATTCTCACCAACTAATTACATTTGTATTCACGTTACAATATTTGTTGTGCTGGAGTTAAATGCATAGATTCTCTTCCAGAAATCAAAACTGCCTGATATTGTCTACACTGTCTTCACAGCCTCCATGCTTTGTATGTATTATGTCATTATCAATATTTTTCCTGTTGGGTGAGAGAGGAGTTATCATCTCTTCTTCCATCAAACTTGGATTTAAAAAGTAACTGCCCCTTGAAGCCTCACTGAAATACAGTGACTGTTTCCACCTTTATTCCTGTATTTATCTTTGCTGTTTTGTCATTCATTCAACATTTATTGAAAGTTTATGGGTTGGCCAAAAAGTTCATTCAGGTTTTTCTGTAAGATGTTATGGAAAAACCCGAACGAACTTCTTGGTCAACCCGATACCTACCAGGGAAGGTTCTGGGCAGAGAAAGACAAAAATAAATAGATGAATAGACTACAAAAATGGTGCCTTTAGATTAGTAGGGCAAGGAAGACTTCTCTAAGAAGGTGAGGCTTAAGTATTAAGAAGCTACCAGCTGTGCAATAAAAGAGGGAAGAGTTCCAGGCAAACGGATAGTGAGTACAAAGAACCTAACAACTTTGTTCTGATCAGGAAAACAAAGGAAAGTGAGTATGGCTGGATTTCAGCTTGTAAGGGAGAGAAAGGAAAGAGATGAACTCTGAGAGCTTGGCAGTATAAGAAGTTTGGGTTTCTACCGACCTATCAATAATGTTTATTTGCCTGCTGTCTTATTAATCTTAAATCTTTTCCTCTGAACAGCATCCTTTTCCATTCTCCAAATATGATCTGTTCTGTCTCTCAGGCAAAAGACACACGTTGCTGCCCTATTTTCAGCCATTATGTCTGGTTCAAGGCTCAGCTCATAATCATGTTTAACAAATGTGTTTGACTAAGTAAATTAAAATGTAATATAAATGGAAACCATTCATTTAAAATTCCAAAGCACTCCACAGTGTTTAAGTTTTCAGATTCTATAAAGAATACTCTTTGTATTTTAATGAAATATGAATCCTTTGCTTGCTAACTAGTCCTCGATGTAAGGATTACATTGCAGCCGAAGATGTATTATACAAATGTCTCTATTTAGTCTTCCTTTGCCAATGCTTTGCTATCCATATAAAAGATCAAGATCAGCATAAAGGTAATAAAATGATACATAATAGCACATAGTTATGTTCTCTGTACTTTACTTATCATTTCAAACTAAGATGTCTTTACCAAAAGGTTCATTTTCCTGCAGTAGTGACTTTATATCAAGCAGTTCCCCTCCCATACCTGTCAGAATATTCCTACCCCCAGATAAATATAACTGTGATCAAACACTGAAAGGAAAATGTAAATCTGCTTTATAAAAAGCATTTCTCTTGATGATCCTCTGCTATTTCCTGTTATAAATACTGTACAGTAAACAATAATAACACTGGTTGGAAAAATAAGGAAAAGTAACCTATGGATATTTAAGAAACAAATCCATCACTGATCCTCTACACGAAGAAAGTAAAAATCTATTTCCAAACATGCAAGTGATAAAATCTGATTTCGCTGTAGTATAAATGTTCAGATATTAGGCCCAGTGCCCTTATAATACATTTGATTAATACTACAGTAAATTCTTTCATTGCTCTTCCCCAACTAGGATGACAACCGTCTAACCTACATAATATTAAGCAGACATTTAGTTCCACTGATGTGAACAGCCAAGAGATTAATGCTGACAGAGCTAAATTACACAAGAGTCAAGAAATGTGAGCCAACAATACAATTATAATTATCACTAGGGGAGGTAAAAGATGAACATATTTTCATCTACTAAGGGCTCTGGATTAAAGGGCCAAACACTTAAATGCCACTTTTATTCATTTGGTAACTAGGGGTATTCCAAATTTTATAATTATATGACTTTGTATACATTAAAATCAGCTTGGTGTTAGAGGCTTCTGATAGCAATGTTACAATTAAGGGTCAATCTCAATTTTTCATTTTCAGCCACTATCTCAAAAGAACAAAAATAATCACCGAGTCCTTTGAAGATTAAAAAAAAACTAGTCCTTATTTTCTCCCAATTTTGTTTCACTAAATCTGCAGTGCAATGAATTATTATATATATATATATATATATATATATATATATATATATATATTTGGCTACATTGGGTCTTCATAGCTGCATGTGGGTTTTTTCTAGTTGCGGCAAGCAGGGACTACTCTTCATTGCATTGTGCAGGCTTCTCATTGCAGTGGCTTCTCTTGTTGCAGAGCACAGGCCCTAGAGCACGCGGGCTTCAGCAGTTGTGGTGCATGGGCTCAGAAGTTGTGGCACGCGAGCTCTAGAGTGCAGGCTCAGTAGCTGTGGCACACGGGCTTAGTTGCTCCGGGGCATGTGGGATCCTCCTGGACCAGGGATCGAACCTGTGTCCCCTGCATTGGCAGGCGGATTCTTAACCACTGCACCAACAGGGAAATCCCAGTGAATTTTTTTTTAACTTATCTTGTTATTTATTTTGTAATATCATAAAACAATTCAGAAATTCTATTAGTATTTTTTGTTCCCTAAAATTCTGTTGGAAAAAATATATAACATCCATATAAAAGATTTTAGATGAAAATTCTTGAGTGTATTAAAGCATTTTACTTCTTAAGGGGTCTAATATAGACAATTAAAGTTATGAGTATATGCCTGAATGCTTTAATAATTCCTTTGAATAGTGTATCTATTATAATAATAAAATTAGAAACTATGCTCTTAGGTAATTATAAGTTTATACCTTTAAGTTATTATTCTGAATAATTTATATATTTTATTAGAAGGGAATATTCCTTAGTAGTATGCAGCCAGCATATGCCATTTGCTATAAACAAGTTTCTATATTATATATAGTAACACAGGATAAAATGAGGAAACCATCTTCCTTTTGCTTTTCTTCGTGACATTCTTAATGATTTTAAGTTCCGTATATTTTTGTTTCCTCCTCATAACACTAGAGTCCCCCACCTTGAAGCTTCCTGAGACTGATAACAAATGCAGATTTCCTATGAGATTTCATATCTTTGGATAGAAACATAGGATTGCTTGTTTCTTTATTTTAAAAAATAATTCATAAAATGGCATTTCCTTTCAATGAGTGTGAGATGGGGTCCCTTACATGTGAAATTCCTGTGGATTTCTAATTGCAGTCTCTTGTGACTAAATCATACTGAACATGAAAAAAATTATTTAATAGCTTTCTTGATAGGAAATGGGTTGAAATTTGGTTGAAAATTGAAAGAAGGGTATTCCTAGATAATAACACGTGACAAATATCATTGTAGTGAGTGTGGCTTATATCAATATAGAAGTTTTTATTCATTTAAAATGATTCCAAAGCAGATATACACCATTTTCTCATTTATTATTTCACCTTCCCAGTAATAAGAGTTCTAAATATGTTGATGAAGAACTAAAAAGTCAGTCATAATATATCAGTCAGTTTCACAAGATGAGGAAAGAGGTTTTGATGTTGAGTCAAGAGTTACAGGTTTCTGCTTTTGCTTGTTAGTATGATCCAAAAGTTTCTGGGCTCAGTATCTGCATCCAAACAATGGGGTTTAAATCTACTATTCTCAGTTTTCTCCAAGTAAGTAGGTTGAATGTGGGCATATGGGCAGAGGATAAGTGGGAGAGTTCTGATCGTCCCTCCCTCAATACTTGGGAGCCGGGGTTGGTGATGGAATAACGGTTATTTGGAGATTTTGTGAAGCAGTGCCACAGGACCATCTGAATACTTCTATAAATGGGAAGAGCAGAATGTGCTAGGAGTTTCCAGGTTTGTTTTAATCTTTTCCCATAGCTTATGGTGTCAACATTGGAGAACAGCTGTACATTTATCTATCTTAAACAAAATTAAAGGTACTAAGATGTATCTTAGTAAACTTGGTACCCCAAATATTTGCTGTCATGTTTTAAGATATTTTACAAATTCAGACAGCACAGATAAATAGCTATCTGAGCAGTAATTTTGCAAAGTTCTTTTGATGTTCACTTGCATTTGACACAATAACTAAATTTGGTTGTAATCATTACCGAACAGAAGATTCAAATATTGATTGCTCTTTTTAAAATATGGCTGACAGACTCTGATTTACTAAGGTGTAGTTGTTTAAAACTAATTTTCTAATCCCATATCAGTCCTCTTCTATTAACAATTTAAATGACAGATTATTATTTTGTATTTTTGTTTTCACTTTCCTTTCAGAATATTTTGATGGGTAGAGCAAAAATTCTTCAAATAGACTGAATAGATTTTTCAATATTGAAAACAATTTGCAGGCATTCACTTGGACCTAAGAAAAGCAGAAATATAAATTCCTATCTAATGGGAACTATTTCAAACATTTTAATTTTCAAAGTAAGTTTCAAATATAAAACGATGTATATCATAAGAACTTCTAAGGGGTTTATGACTATATTTATCCCCTTTAGTTCAAGTGAAAAGTAATTTGAAAACCTTCTCCAAAAATGTATTGAAAACAGTTTTCTATACTTGGACAGCTCCAGCTGGTGATCCTCAACTAGGCAAATAATCTCTGCTAGGTGATCTTTTTGTGTATAAACCAATGTAATTGCATTTACAGTGATTAATATATTTGATGCGTGCCAGTTCAAATTACTAAATTACTCCAACTGACCAACACAAAACCTTGAAATCATCAAAATTTACCTAAATGGCTTCCCTGGTGGCGCAGTGGTTGAGAGTCTGCCTGCCGATGCAGGGGACACGGGTTCGTGCCCCAGTCCGGGAAGATCCCACATGTTGCGGAGCGGCTGGGCCCGTGAGCCATGGCCGCTGAGCCTGCGCGTCCGGAGCCTGTGCTCCGCAACGGGAGAGGCCACAGCAGTGAGAGGCCCGCGTACCGGAAAAAAAAAAAAAAAATTTACCTAAAACCTCCTCTGTAACCTGTTGTTCAAAATGAGTTGGAGGCTCTCTTGAAATGCTGCATAGACATTATATACTTCCCTTTCTAAATTTTTCCTACTTTCACACACAGCAAAGTAGATGAATCATTTCAAAGTCAGCTGAATCAAGTATTAATTATTTATATCTAACAACACATAGGAAATTTATCTTAGCTTTAATAATAAGTGAAACTAACTACATTATGCCTAGAGTTTTAAACAGAGAAAAAATAGTAAAGGAACAAGCAAATAAAATTCTGTATGATTTATGGCCATTTTGATTTTGAAAGAAAGTTCCAATTAGCTCCAATGAAGACCACATTAGAGGAATAAAAGTTTCCAAAGAATTGACAGTCTAAATTACTCAACTGATAAATATTTCTTCATCAATGAATCTCAATGTTATAATAAAGGTCAATCACAACTAACTATAACTTCTGGATTTACGAAAAAACAATTCTCTCCAACAATCCCAACTGCAAATGCAAATATGTCTAAGCAAGGGATATTATAATTGGCAAAGAATGCCATGACAGACAAAAATATATGCAGTCTGTGTGGGTTATAACTTATCTCTTAGTCAAACCAAACCTGTTAAAAGTATTTAGAAACCAAAATTTTGAAAATAACTGCTTTGGGAATGAAATTAGTATAGCAAAAAAGGTTTCAAAATTTTCCAGCCAAACAAGTCTCATCAAAACCATAATAAGAGGGTTATCTCCAAAAAACGTATTTTTATTGCTACAGATTTAACTGTTTTGAGCAATGGAGTCTTTAAGAAAATAAAGCCACAGATTCAGTTGAGTTTCAACAAAGAAGATGAAAGAGAGAGAAAATAAATGTGAACTGACTTGAATATGAAATTCTAATTTTAAAGCTCATCTTAGAAACTCTAATTTCATTCAAGTGTAAGTTCGTTCCTTCTTTTAGTCCACTATGTTACCTTACATTTGCTTATTAACTTTAAGGAAAGGGACTGGCACAATCACAATATAGTTGATCAAATTGTATGAACTACGTAATACGTATATAATATATATGTAAAATGACAGATTGAAATAAAAACTGAACATCCAAATTTAGTAACATGTAACAATTTGCAACTCTATATTTACATTAAATTACATATGTAAAATATAACTTTACAGGAAATTTAAAGTCAGTTAAATTTTGTTGTTTTCTAAAATACTTTTAAATATCTTCTCTAGAACTATTTTGTCATCTTATTTGCACATATAAATTTAACTTTGGTCAGTAGGTGTTCTTTGCATAAATAGATTAGATAGAATTGATGATAATTATTAGAGAAATGGGCTCCTTAATTCACCACAATATTTAAGATGGCAATAATCATGGAAAATAAAACAAAAATGCAGGATATTTTACTTAAATATTGTTCTGAAAATAAATCATACTGTATTTAAAAAGAAATTTGTAACAAAAGAGTTAAGGAAAGCATGTTTACACATGATTGATCCTTTACAAAGTTATATGGTTTATAAGGCATGGATTACATGTTTTTGTCTGGTTTTACATAGATATACTTTGCTTCAGTAAGTTATGTATTTGCTGTTACTTTGTTCATTATAGTAGCTTATTTGTTTAGATAATGAATCCCTTTGAAAACCTGTGGAAGGTTATATACTCATCAAGTCAGTAAAATGAACACATGGTTATATACCAAAACTTGTGCATGTAATTTCAAGGCCTTTCCAGATACCTCCACCTCAGAAGCTCAGCTCTAGTAAAAGCCTCTGACTGACTACCATATTTAAACTTCTATTCTTCTCAATGAAATTCACACCTACACACCTATACAGACACTAGGTGAACAAACTGCATTATTCCCCAGCTTTATTGATGTATAGCATTGTATATGTTTGAGGTGTACAACTTAATGACTTGATATATGTGTATATTGTGAAATGATTATCACAATAAGGTTAGTTAACACATCCAACACCTCATATCTTGTGTGCGTGTGGTGAGAACACTGAAGACCTACTCTCAGCAATTTTCAAGCATATACTACAGTATTGTTAACTATAGTCAACATGATGTCCGTGAGATCCCCAGAATTTATTCATCCTGTAACACTGGAAGTTTAATAAACTACATTTTGAAGCTATATAAGTTAGTTTCACTTAAGAGAGAAAAATGTGTAATTTTTTCTACTTATATTCACATAGGCACTTGTAGCATTACCAAGAAAAAACTCAAAGTAATACTTTTATATCAGAGTTTAAAACTGATTTAGCTGGGACAACTAATGGGGACTAAAAAGTAAGCCCAATGTAATTTAACAAGAAAATACCTGAAGTGAAAGAAACAAATGTTTAAGATCTCTAAACACCAAATCATATGTGCATTTTAACCTAACTAAATTAGGAAAATTCTAATTCAAAAAGTAGATGCCTACCAGAAATGTAAAATGATGTTTGTCATCTTATATACATTCAATGGAAAACCTACATTTAAGTTCAAGGTATTAAAGTGAATAAAGGAAATAACTATTCCACAGGAGTATACATCATTTCAGTCTAATTTTAGTATGCAATTCTCCTTATTAAATATCATGTATGAAATAGTCTTATTTATCATCTTATCTCATTAGATATTGTCTAGAGAGGCAATTTTGAAAAAGAAAAAATGGTTAGGAAGACTTTATTTTAGTCAAATTAGATTTGATACTTCGAATGTTTATCTATCTAATACAATCTTTTATTAAACAACTCTTCAGCTCTAGTGTATTTTTTGGTAAAGTTTTAATAACTCTCTTATAATTAAAAATAGCATATGATATCAGAGACCAACAGTAATTAAAAGTAATCAAATTTAGTGAAATGTGTACAAAATAAAGAGATCTGTACGTATTTTATTAAGGAGTTATCAGTTGAATTTGCTGTTTCCTATGTGAAATGAAACAATGTTTACTACTAAAATATAGGTTAAGTCCTTTGCCTCATTTTCTGCTTTTGTAAGATGTATTGCTTGAGAAACAAGTTTTCAAAAAACAAGGCCTAAAAAATCTACTACTCAGGGTGCCTTTGAGGATATTTAATTAAAATCTAATCCTGCATTCATTAAGGCTCACATAAATTAAGCTGTCATTCATAAGATTTATGGATTCTCATTTGCATATTGCATACAATTCATCAATTACTCAAGTATGAAAGGAGCACATTTCCCTTGGAGCTGCCTGCTACCCTGCCAACATTTGAAATGAGGGAAAGAGCAAGACTGTCAGGCATTCACACAAACTTTCTTCCAAATGTCTGCTCCTTGATTAATCTAATTTTCTAGATATTCCCTACAAGATATTCCAACAGCCCTGGTGCATATTTCTATTATTTCCCCTGTCTTCACCACCAAAATCTTCTAGTCTTTGAATACTTCTTCATGTCTGAGTGATTATTGTTTGTTTGGTAATGGTATGGCATTGATGATTTCTTTTTATTAAAATGTGTTTGATGCATGCAAGCAAAATACAAAGAGGTAGGCTATACACTTTTGTTGATTTTTTAACATTAATATCTTGCTATCAATGATTAGCCTATTTCATGTGTAATAAAAAGTTGAAAATGGAATGGCCAGAGAATGTTTCTCTGGAATAGAGTTAGTATAACTAACTACCTTTTCAGAGAATCTTAACATGTCAGAAGAATCTAAAACAAAACCACATAGTAAATCATCGATTCTATGCTTAAGGTAAAAATAGAATTCACTCATTCAGCTGTAAGTACATGTTATTGTACTTTTCACAGTTCTAAGCAAAGTAGTAACCCAGATCAGTTTGTTTTCATTGTGCATAAAGCATACTGTGTTAATTCACTTGTCTTCTCTGGGGAGTAGATCTTAATTTCAGTGGCACAACTTGGAAGCAACAGTCCCTTCCAGAGCATACTCTGGAAATCTTCCAACAGGCATGTGATCAGGTGTGGAATTTAATGCAAAACACTGCTCATGTCCAGCACTTCTACAATTAAAATATACGAATGTATCAGCACTCTCAAAAATGACTGCGTCTGAATACATACTGTCTCTTTTATGTCAATTAAATGAAAAAATAGGAAGAAGTGCCTTTCATAAAGCACTAATTTTCCATGGAGTACATCTACTCCAGTACAAAAAGAAAGCATTTGATTTAATTTCAGTAGTCAGAACATTTTATTTGGTAATACTATGGATTTTACCTTACTTTTTTATACTTGACAAAACTATGATCATATCTATTTGGAAATGCTTCCATATTTAGAACCCAAAATTGGAATTCCCCAAATTCAAACCTAAAGATGTCAGGTTAAGTGTCAAATTATGAGGAGAGATGCCTTTAGGTGGATGTCATTCTCAAGGAGTCTAAGGAAATGAGTAGGGGACCTTAAGGACTATACCAGCATAATCATAAATATTTTCACTTTACAAAAACTGTGCTTCAAAAGAGAAAAAAATATATACTTGTTAAGTAATTAAACTTAGAAAGTAAATAAAATTTACTTAAAAGTAATTGTCACTAAACCCTTATAAATACATTTAACATAAGAGAAATAAATGCCTTTATAAATGTGATCAGAGATATGAAATCATTAGCATGCTCAACTTATAAAATGCCTTTCAAAACTGAAAGCAAACAACAGACCAGCTAATGCTTTTGATTCATTCAAATTGGATGGTTCATCGTAATTTTCAGAGATCCATGCCTGTGACACTCCTGGGTGTACTGTCTGCGTTTTAACCCTTGCATTCTCTACATTTCAGTTTTCTCAGCATGAGCTGTCTACTTTATTCTACCCAAGTAATGTGTAATAGAAAAAGAATTGTCCTAGGCTAAAACAATAAAGCTTATTTTATTTCTTCAATACAAACCACCTGTTCAGATTCTGTTTTGTTACTGAGATTTTTTAACTATGTAAGTGAATTATGATAATTAGCTACCTTATTCCATTCCATAGAAAGTGAATGAAAATCATATGGTAGGCTTTATTTTCTTTATTGACTTTGTGCTATAAAATAATTCACCTCAGACTGATGGAGGAATTATGAGCAACAGAACACAAAAGATCTAGGAGTGATGGACAAAAAAGGGAGAAAAATTCAACAGATCACCTAGGGCACTTCACTTATATTGGAGATTTTGCATTAAACAGTTGTACAGATGAGGTGAAACTGTTTCAAGTCCCAGAGTGCAAACTTGGTTAAAATTAATTATTCCCCAAATGAATGAGCTTCTTTTTATTTTTCATACCCATGTCTTGATTAATAATCAGGTCTGAACCGGCATTTCTGAACCAAAGTCCACATTCTCGGCCACACACATGACAGAAAATATTGATAGATTAGAATGTCAAGAGGAACAGAAAAAATCTAGGTTAGGTAAAATTTCATTTCAAGCATATAATTTTGAGATAATTATTTCAAAAGTCACACACAGTAATGATTAAATAAGAGGACACTGTTCCTGAAAAAATCAAATATATTTTCTGGAAGGAAAACATCAATATGGCAATAACCCTGACAAGAGTCTTAGGTGATAATGGTCCATCAGGAGTAATCAGTATTGATATCCATCAAATGAAGATATCAAAACACTATTTCCATGCCAACACACTGCTATTTATGTTACATCACTTAATATTATTAAAATATTACTCAGGGCTTATGGAAGCTATGCAAAAGGATAACAAAGCACAGTGAGAGACCTGGGGACAGAAACTTTAGCATCAGTTAACAATAAAATAGGCACATGCAAATTCATTAGTGTATATATGTAAGGCGATGAAGTTTTCAATCGTGCTAGAAGAACAACATTAGGTAATTAGTAATATTCAACATACAACAAAAATTACAGTACTTCCTAAAATTGTTTACAACAAGGCTTTAAAGCAGATTAAACCTGATGGGTATCTGGGTTGCAGAAACATACACTACTAATTCCACCTTCATGTAAAAATGCTGTGTATTCAGCACTGTAAATCTAATACTATGGAATAAACATTTTATTACTGGTCTTCTCAAAAACTGTCTTACCAAATTATTCTGGATATGTGTATTACTTCTATAAAAGAATATGTAAGATCAAAGACATTCCCTTATGGTACGAGGAGCATTGATCAGCCTTATTAATTTTATAACAAGAAAAATAAAGCAACCAAAAGGTACAAAAGTTCCAAGAAAGGGCAAGAGTTATCACCTGGGGCTACCAGTCTACTCTACTCTGTACAAACCTGTTCTCCAAGAGGAATCATTTAAACTATTTACACATTTCTTTTTCCTAGGTTAAAAGCTAAGTACATAGAAGCAATAAAAAATTGTGTAAAACATATGTTTTCAATCACATAAAGGACAAGTTGCCTAATTCTGAATATATTTGTAATAAGCATAGGGGTCATGCATGCAAAGTCAAAAAATCCATTCAAACGAGATGTGTACTTCTTTTGTGCAATGTTGTCTAATTTAAATCTGTTCCTAAATATTATGCGGGTATATATTATACATACATGTATGTATGTAAGGTTGTTATAGATGTTATTAGCCATCCTAGCTAATTCTCATGGCTGTAGCATTAACACTCAAATAATAGTAGACTCTATGTCAGAATCACTTGGGTGTAAAATATTGGGAAATTAAGAGAAAATATGCTCAATTAAACTGGATGCCCTCTTGTAAGAAACTTAGCCCTGGATTTCTCAAAATCACTTCTCCATAAAGAGAAAAACACATGGCTTTATTGTTCAGAAGTTATTATTAAGATCAGATAGAATAAATGCTTTTAGTTCTTGTAATTCCAAGGATTCTTCTGAGGTAATCTCAGAGCCCTTTTCCTTTTTCATGCTGCCTCCTTAAACTGTCAACTCACAATTGAGCTTGCAGTCAACTACAATCTCCAAATCATTTTCACACATAATATTATTAAATAAACCATTTCAAACTCTTCCCATACAGGATCTTACATTCACCTCTATTAATTTTATATTACCTATATGTGATCTACCATTCCAGCCTGCCAAGATTTTAGTGATCTTGATTCCATCGTTATCTACTGTTTCATCCACTTTCAAGAATAGGAAAGCCCACTTCTTGAATTTACCTTGAATTTTTCACGAAATGTATCAGCTCTATTTCAAAGGTTCTATCTAATCTATCCCTGCCCTTCGTTCTCTCTTCTCCTGCCCCAGTTCGACCTTTGGTTTAATTACCCCTCTTCTTTGCTTAAAAAGCCATCTGTTGGCTCCCTATTCTTTAGAGCAGAGGTGAGTAAATTACAGTGTGCAGGGCAAATCTTGCCTACCTGTTTTCCTAAATGCAGTTTTATTGGAACACAGCCACGTTCATTTGTTCACGGATTTTCCATGGTTGCTTTGGCACTACAGTGGCAAAGTTGAGTAGTTGCAACAGAGACCATATGGCTCGCAAAGCCTATAATATCTACTATCTAGACCCTTCCAGAAACACTTTACCCACTCCCTCCCCTACAAGGTATTTCCAAACCCCTTAGCACGTTGCTGAAATCTCATTATGGTCTGATCCTTAACACCTGTTCTAGCATTTTCTTTCACCAATTCCTTCTCTTTATTCCCACTAATATTCCCCACTTCTCTATATTTATTCATATCATTTTCTCTAACTGGAACTATTTCCCCAATATCATTTCCAGAATACATTCTAAACATATAGCAAGGTCCTTTAGAAAGAAATGTTCAGAAATAATAAAGGGAAAACAATATAGCGTATGTACTTATGTTTTATTTTACTTTAAATTGTTACTGCTATTTGATGTATTCATTCTTTGGACCGGCAATGATAACATTAACACTGGACTAGTATGTATTATGAATATTATGAGTTATTGAAATTATTTTTCACCAGAAAGTAATTGGACAGCACTAGGGAGCAAGAGCTCCTTAAATATATAAATATCACCAGGGGCTTCCCTGGTGGCGCAGTGGTTGAGAGTCCGCCTGCCGATGCAGGGGACACGGGTTCGTGCCCCGGTCCGGGAAGATCCCACATGCCGTGGAGCGGCTGGGCCCGTGAGCCATGGCCGCTGGGCCTGCGCGTCCGGAGCCTGTGCTCCGCAACGGGAGAGGCCACAACAGTGAGAGGCCCGCGTACCGCAAAAAAAAAAAAAGAAAAAAAGAAAAGATCACCAAATCGTCAGAGTATCCCAAGGGGTTGGTTACTTCCTAGAAGTAAGCTGATCACCTTACAGTTTTACACCAAAGGGTCACGTTTTATTAATGACAGTATTTTTCAAAATTATTCATCTATCATCATAAAGAATTCATATTATTCTCTTAAAATGAATATTTTATATATAACCTGAGTCCATAAAATCCTTTTTTTCATGTAAGTCAATTAAAGTACACCCATCAATTTAAAAAAATAAAATAAAACACTGTTGAATATATACCCCTTCTTATCTGTTTAAAGGCATTGCTCAGATGGGACCCAGGGGCCTGAAAGGGCTAGTTTTCTTCACCCAACAGTTTCCTTATTCTACAAGTAGTTTTGACTCTGAGGGAAAAAAGTCCAACTATTTTTACTTCCCAGGAAGTAATCCATTTCAAAATTTTACCCATATTTTCATAATACAACCCATCTTTTTTTCTAATAACACAACAGAATAGAAATTTGTTTTAGATAATATCAAGTAGTTGAGACCGACTGTGGCTGTCAGTGAAGGTGAAGGCATCCTGCATGCCATTTTTGGCAGCTGTGAATGATTGCTGGTTATTTCACATCTCACTTTTTATTAAAAGGTCATATAAAATGCTCTAAAACTCTATCTTCATGGTCCTATCCACCAGAAAGCACTGAGCTGCGTCAACAGAGTAAAGTAAATGTCAACAGAGTGTTAGAAGTATGCATGTATTTTCTGGACAACTACCTCAAGTATCAGCAAAGAGTTTTGAAGAACCAGAGTTTAAGAGAAGAGCTGTGGCTGTTTCCACTGACCAAATAATAATTATCATTGAAAATTAAGCTTACAGGAATAGGAAAAAATATCGCCTAGGCTCTTTGTGACTTGCCTTAGAGGAACAGATTATCACTATGACCAATTACACATAAAATTCATTCAAAACTTCATTGGTTACTTATACAGGATATGGCGGTAGACCCTCACTGAACTATAATGACAAAGGCCTTGAACACAGGGGCAATATAACTGATGAAACCAGAAAGACACATGGAAAAGCTTAATAAGAATTTAAGAAAAAAAAACACATTTGACCAAAAACCGTAATTGAAAAAATAGATGAACATAGAAATTCATGACTGCAGAAAAACAAGTGGAGTACCGTCTGGTATTTTTGAGAGGGTAAGAGGACAGAAGGAAAGACATAAGAGCATTCTAATACATTCAAAGTACATTGTTACTTTTTGTGAGAAAGTTGGAGTCAAATCCACACAAACGCGTGCTCTTTTTCGACAGTTAGCCTACAAGTATGCATAGAATAGAAAAACATCAATAAGATTAGATCAATGACAGTAAGTTTTCTTAACGGATCTGATGTACATGAGTACATTCATTCATTTAGTCAATATTTCCTTAACTTTTATAGTACATGACGTATTACATCATCTGTGCTCTACTGTGCAGAGTACAAAGTTGAGTCAGACATGGGTCTTGTTTTCCTGAGAGTAAGTAGAATAAAAAGCATGTTTATGGATAACTATAACACCATAAACACGGTATTAAATGACATTTTTAAAAGTTGGGAGAAAGAGGTTTGAAAGTTCAGAAGAGAAACTTTCAAAGTATGCTTGAAGGAGGTGGCATTTGAGAGAGCTCTGGAACAGAGAGGGACTTGGAATTGAAGACCTTGGCAAGGAGGATTTAGGCAGAGAAGGTGCATTCCTGTCATAGGGACAAAAAGCAAAGGCATAAAAACCACACAATGTAGAATATTTATAAACAACAACAAGTCGCTTAGGTTAGCTAAGACATCATTTAAACTGGAGAAGTAAGAGATAAATCTAGAAGTAGTTTGGAAACAATTCACAAAAAGCCTTAATTTTTTTTAAAAAAAGAATAATCTTTATTTTTATAACCAATCAGTAACTATGGAAGGGTTTTGGGGTTTTTTTTTTTGGTTCATTTATTTTGCCATTGTTAGTTTGTTTTCAATATAAATGGAGAGACTGTGAGCAAGGAGATCACTTAGAAGCATCATTTGTCCTGAAATCTAAGATGTCCCAAATGTATCAGCAATATTATAGGCTAGAGACAATAGGAATGGTGAAGTTGGGAGAATATGAGGTATAAAGGTAGAGAGCTTATAATTTACAATTCTTGATAGAATAGTTTACGAAATGCAGACTTCAAGTGAAAGAAAACTCTCTATTAATAATAAATGAAAATATTAGAGCCCTGGCTAAAATAAAAATGATCCCCTTGGAAACAGAAAGAAGAACAAAGATGAAAGTGAAGATCAATTTTGAATATATTTTGGTCATGGAATTTATATGACATTCATCAAGTAATTGGACATGTCCTACTAGTGCTCAGGAGAGAGAGGGACATATATTTGGAAGTCATCTGCCCAGAGATAATAATTCAAATCATAAATTTTTTTTATATTTTAAGAAAGAATAGCTCTTGATTATTCCAACGTGCTTGAAGGGTCTGATATATATTTATCAGTAAAGTCAGTCACCATGGAAGTGATTCTCCACCAACAGGGAGATGTAAACCTCAACCTTGTGAAATGTAGGTAAAATGGGGTATTAAGGCAGGGTAAGTGAGGTGAGAATGGATTTTGTCCCACGCTACTCCCAATGTTAGCAGTCTGATAAAAAGGACTATAAACTGTTCCTTAGCCAAAGAAAACCCATTTACAATATTAGTTGAGGAACAGAATTCAGGGAAGAGGGGATCAGAATGACAGGATGAAAACCAGTATAATGAAAATTTTAAAAGAAAACTGCCAAATGCTGGAGATAAAAACAGAAAGTTTAACAGGACAAAAACTGAGACAAACTGGCAACTTTGAAGGTTGCTTGTTACTTTCAGAGGAAGTTGACAAATGTCAGTAGAATTTTTGTGGAAGCCAACATACAAGAAGTTGTAAAGATGGAAGAGACGGGTGAATCAATGACTATGACGAGAAATTGGTCAATGAAAAGAAAAGATGAAATCATCATGGCTTGAGGAGTGAACAGTTTTTAAGGAGAATGAACATGTGTCTAGAACAACATTGTCCAATAAAAATATAATGCAAACCTCATAGGATATTTTATATTTTTCAGTAATGATCTTTAAAAAATTGAAATTAAATTAATAACATATTTTACTTAACTCAGGATAGCCAAGACATTATCTTTTAACATGTAATTAATATGAAAATTATTGAGATATTTCACATTCTTTTTTCCTACCATCTTTTCTAAATGTGGTTTGCACAATACAGTTACAGCGTACCTCAATTTGGACTGTCAACATTTCAAGAGCTCAAGAGCCACAGTGGCCACTCTGCTCAAAAAGGACAGCTGGAGAAATTGGGAGCTACAAGCCACAAATGGCTTTTGAAGTTGTCACTTGACTGTTAAGTTTGGTTAGCTGGCTGATAAGAACTATTATGAGTGCATTTATTTTCCCTCTCTTGTTTTTTTTTTTCTTTTTTGTCATTAAATACAAAAAGAAACAATAAGAGGGTGTTTGAACGGGGGATCACAGAATACTGTTCAAACTTCTCTTTGGAACTAAGCAAGAATAATTGTTTGAGATGAGAACTTAAACTAAGACACTTTGAAGCTAATCACATGAGCTTTTGAAGATACAGTGTAGAAGTTAAAAGTAGGAAACACTTCCAGGATTCCTGAAGTAAAAGACACACTATAAACAGACGACTAAAATTGGATTGAGAATTTCAAAACCATTCCTCATGAAATGATAATTATATCAACTTGTACAAATAAAAGGTCAAGAACTTTCCAAATAATTGCATCCAGACATTGTCTCATTAACTGGAATCCCACACGCAAAAGTAATTCAACATCTATTGGATTTATCCTTTGCTCACTCTATTTTCTCAAGACTGATGAAGACAGCCAAATCACACATCTGGCATATCTTCTTCAAGCCATTTTTTACTACTACATCAAATAAAATGAATTCCAAATACTATACTCCTTTACCGATCAAAAAAAAAATTTACCGTGAAACAAAACTGCATCATTTTAAGAGTATTTACCTTTAACAAGTATTTTTCTTTACAAAGTTCGTCTACCATTTTATTCACATTTAAAATTAAGCAATCATACAGCATACTGAATGAAAAACTAAACACTTTAGACTGAGATATTGTTTTAAATTTTAAAAATACAGAGAAAGCAAACTCCAGGCTACTTAAAAAAAAAAAATCCCTCAGTAGAATTCTGATTTATTTAAAGTCACATGAGTGTGCTTGAAAGAAAAGCTGTGCTTCTGCTAAGATAATGCAAATTGGTGGACCAACTCTCAAAGAGTTAAACGATACATATGTAAGAGCATCAACAGTGAAGCTGGATGAGACATAACTACTGCCTCATGTATACATTTAATATCTCCCAGCAGTCACTTCTCAGTACATAATAATCTCAAAGGGAAAGATTACTGGAACCTCCTTATAGTGATCATATAGTCACATGACAATACAATGTATAATGTGTGGTCCTTTTTCACATTGAAAAAAAAATAAATTCAAATATTGATTTAAATATTCTATTCAATATTTTCAAAATTATTTAAAAATAAAAGTCATTGCTACCTGCCATTTGTCCTTTATACATAAGTGAGGTATATCACTTCTTATTTCATATGACTAAACATGACGTGAAATGGCCCATAGTAGAACGGTGGTAACACATTCTCAAAATAAAACATTAGTGGGAATTAGTTTTCTTACAAAAAGCTAATACTAACTATTATAACTCGGAGGAGAAATGGAATATATCTTCCCCTTCTTTTTTTCTTTTTTTGAATTTATAATATATATATTCCTCTCTTAATGCAAATGCTGTTTTTATTATTCTATTTTCTTGCAGAGTTGACTTGCTATATATATATTATCTTCCAACCTAAGTTCAAACTAGTTCCTTGAAACAATGCCTATGGCATATTTGACACATCCTTCTACTGTACAGAGTACCAAACACGTGGAAGGCATTCAATAATTGATTCTTGTTTTGCTTATTGGAAGGAAAAAAGAAAGGCAAAATGCCCACAGGTAAGTGCCTTATCAAGTGATGCTAAGTAACAACAGACTGGCATTAAAAAAAATTGATCAAACAAGAACTTTATCTCATTGTTTTTCTAGGAAAGAACTTCAATTCTGTCTCATCATTAGGGGGAAGTTTTTTATTTTATTTTTTTAATTTATTTTATTAAAGTATAGTTGATTTATAATGTGATAATTTCTGCTATGCAGCAAAGTGATTCAGTTTTACATACATATATATATACATATATATATGTGCACATTCTTTTTCATATTCTTTTCTATTATGGTTTATCACAGGATGTTGAATATAATTCCCTGTGCTATATAATAGGACCCTGTTGTTTTTCCATTCTATATATAATAGTTTGCATCTGCTAATCGCAAACTCCCAATCCATTGGGGAAGTTTTTAAATGAAAAGAAATTGAGACATTTTATTAGGAGAAAATCCCACAATTTACCTGTTTATTTTCTTTAATATTTTATTTTCATTTTTCTGTTGAAAAGAATAAAAAAATAACACAATATTCCTTCAAAATGCTTGATAAAATTAATGATTCATCTAAAATATATCAGAAATTACTCTGTTGGCTAATTTTTAAATGTGAGTTAATTCTATTAACATTTAAATCTATAAAAAATAAAATTATTAAACAGACATAATGGGTAGATATTAAAACAAATAATTACCCTTCCCAAATCTTTTTGGCCAGGTAACATTTCTTCCATTATTTTCTAGGCTATTATAGCACGTATGGAAAAAATAAGCCATTTAGCCAAAGAATAATATAGAAAATAATCTCATAGGAAACAACACCTAGACATAATCACTTAAAATGGAAAAAATAAATGATAATATAGCTCATGGAAACCGAGTTTTTACTAATAATCTATGGAAATTCAACTACTAAAAAAATTAGCATTTTCCTCAGTTCAGCTTCTAAGTATCAATGGTCTTTACTAGCCTTTCATTCTTCCTTCTCATTTCTCCAAATAGCAAACTACTGTTGAAACTGTAACATGCAAAATGTTCTAATCACCATCAAACACAAACTTGATTAGTTTATTTAACACGAGATATTCCTAAAATTTATTCATGATTATTTTTATATGATCCAATTTTTTTTTTTTTTTTTTTTTTTTTTTTTTATTTTGGCTGTGTTGGGTCTTTGTTTCTGTGTGAGGGCTTTCTCTAGTTGCGGTGAGCAGGGGCCACTCTTCATCGCAGTGCGCGGGCCTCTTACTGTCGCGGCCTCTCTTGTTGTGGAGCACAAGCTCCAGATGCGCAGGCTCAGTAGTTGTGGCAACCGGCCTAGTTGCTCCGTGGCATGTAGGATCTTCCCAGACCAGGGCTCAAACCGGTGTCCCCTGCATTGGCAGATTCTCAATCACTGCGCCACCAGGAAAGCCCTATTCATGATTTTAAAATTGAAACTCTATAGTTACAATATTTACTCCCTTGGAAAAAAATAAAAAGAAGAAAAATACAAACAGATATTTTATTTTTGGTTCTCTCAGCCAAACAGAGTTGACAATGAAAATCAAAAAGATGTTTTACTATTAGTAAAGGTATTTGTTTCTACTCCCTTTCCAGAATTGCCGACTCTTGCAAATGTCACCTTGGTTTGAATATCTCAATATCATTACCTTCTTCATCTTGTATTTTTTCCTAAGAGGCTAGAAATATTTCAATCTTTTTCTTTATTCCAGAAGATTCTCCAAAGGTCAGTATGCAGAGGGATCAGTATATAAAATTCTCAAATAAGTAGAATTTGCCTTCACTTTTTCTCTTGTTCTTACTTAGTATCTCCTCTCTAAAGGTATTTTAATACTTTTTACTCCATATGCCATTTCTCCAAAGATATTTATGGAGCTTATGGCAAAGTTTCTTCCCCTAAGGTCACATAACAAATGTATTATAAGGGCCAAAATACTGGCTTCTTGATTGGACATCTCTTTAAATAACCATTATTGAGGTCTTGGTATTTGCACAGTGGTATGCTTAACAAAGTTGAGGAATAAGTTTCCAATCGCATGGAAAGCAA
The DNA here is from genome assembly GCF_951394435.1 of Stenella coeruleoalba. Lineage (NCBI taxonomy): Eukaryota > Metazoa > Chordata > Mammalia > Artiodactyla > Delphinidae > Stenella > Stenella coeruleoalba. The sequence continues at coordinate 44,964,677 of NC_137164.1, forward strand.
GACATACATGTCCCTAAGACAGAAGTTAAACAAGACTATACAATACACTTAACTTAGTTCTGAAATAATTGACAAACTTAGTGTCATGTGAATGTAAAAAAAGAAGGACAGATCACTAGAAGAAGGAATAATCAGGGAATGCCTTTACGGAACCCAAAACAGAGCAAGCTCTAGATATGTGGAACAGATTGGAGAGAAAAGCCAAGGCAGGAGACACCAATATAGTTAAGACATGGAGATAGAAATCATGACAGTATATTTGAGAAACAGTGACAAGACTGCCTGGTCTGTCTCAAGTCAAGGGCTGCTGTTCAGATTATTAAAGGCAAGGAGCCAGAGACTTTGCTGTTTACTTTTTTGTATAATCCTTCCAAGAACTCTATGAGGTGGATATGCCCTTTCTTGCAGATAAGAATATGAAGAGAATTTAAGTATCTTGCCCAAGTCTCCTGAGCTGGTAAATGGCAAAGCTCAGGAATGAAACTTATTTAGAAGATATTCTATGCCAGGGAAGAGAGGTGGGACTTAATTCCTTAGGCAATTTGCATTTCCTAAATATCTTTCGACAGTTCTTATGATTTTATAAAATCATTTGAGGAAGATTGATATAGATGTTTGAAAAATTTTTTTAATGTTTTCTAATATGTTCATGTTAGCACAAGATAAAAGATATATTTAAAAGGAACTTTTTGAGTCTCTTTCAAATAAAATGATTCAATCCTTGTGTAGTTATATTTCTTTCCCTGTGATCTCAGCTTCTCCTAATTATATCAGGAGTCAATGGTGTACAGAAAAATTTTATCAGGCTGATAGAAGCCCCAAACCTTGGAAAGTAAGAGAAAATACAACAAAGGAGCCACATGCCTTTTTTGCCTTCTTCTCACTTCCGAAGCTCAACAGCACAGAGGACAGATAAGGTGTGAATAAGGAAATTTTATTATCCTGACATGTGGTGAAAATCTCACTTTACTGAAAGTACTGCAATTAATAAATTTATTAGTTGCGCTGACAGACTCCCTCCTAAGTGGTAGAAAAAGCAACACTGAAAAGTTGAACACTTTGATGATTTGGAAATGATAATCTTTGGATAAACTGACCACCACCTTATATATTTTATTTAGCAATGAAGTTTAGAAACTTGCAAGAGAATGAAGTACAGTGTCCGAAACAAGGCACCTAAAACTCTCACCATCCTCTGCATGGGATAGCTCATGCCTGGAGGGCAGGAGAATCAAAAGAATCAACTTGTCAGTCTTCAAATATATAGAGGATCATCATGCTCATGAGAGATTAGTGTAGCCCTTCCAAATAGGAACAAGGAACAAATAGATCCTTCCTCAAGAAAGCAAGAACACTTACAGTAAGTGGCCAAACAACAAGAATATGCTGCTAAGAATATTCAATCACAGATTTAACAACTATCTTTGAAGAATATTGCACATTGGTGACCACTAGGGTTGAGGTTTAAATAACTTCTACAAAAACTATTAAAAATTTTTTATGTAATTTTATGAGAACCCACACAAAAAAGAAAGGGGATTCTATGACTGTTTTAAATTATTGAAGCAGCATAAATTAAAAGTGTAGGTAAGCCCAAGCAAACTCCAGAATTTTTCTTTTATGTTCCACCAGTTTTGTCTTGGAGTAAACCATGAATTATATGAGCAACCAAACAAGGTTTGGTTAAAACAAGTATTAGACTTGGAATCAGAAGCTTTGTTTTACTTTTTCATTTACTTTGGGCAAATCAACATCTCTGAATCTGTATATACATATATACATATATAAATTGGTAGTTATACTATCTGCATTACAGATTGAGGTGAATGTCAAATTAAGTCGCTGTTATCCAATTAGGTTGTAAACTATATGGCGCTGATATTATGAAAGATTGTTCTCATTAGCTTTATAGTTTTTCAAAACAAGTCTCTGTCCACTTTTTATTTCCATAATTTAGTGAAGAATTCATCTGTCCCCACTTCAGTTTACCTCTTCTTTTTCCTTCAAGTTCTTCTAGAGATTATCATGAGAACATATGTAAAAGCCACATAAATGCTTATGAAAAATGAATGTTGTTTAGTAGTGACTTCTCCAAAAGATAATTATCATACAAACTTCAGTATGCACATCAGAAGATTTGACCTCACAGTATCAAAGAGAAGAAAAGCAATAATTTCTTGCTACTTGGTGAATATACAAGTTGCATTATACTGTCATAATATATAATCCTAATAGATGTCTAAATCACCATGGCATGGCACAGAAAGCTGGATGAAACATAACTTTATAGATTTCAGGTTTCCACCAACAAATCTGTGTCATTCAAATGTGTCATCCAGATTAAGAAATAATTCAGTGTGAATCTTGCTGGAGAACCAATCATGAAGCAGTGCAAAGATCATATAACGACCTTGCATAGCTGTGCAACTCTGTGCCCCAAAGACAATGTTACAAAAGGAGTGGTTTTAAAATTCACCAACCTGGGCACAGCAACAGTGAAAACTACCATTAGCTACACAAAACAGGGTGCCCACTCCCAAGAAAACTGGTGGGCTTTCTAGTGTCTTGCAGGAAAAATAAGGCAGTTGCCATGTTCCTCCACCACATCCCAAAACATTAGGGTCATTCATATTTACAACTTAACAACTTTTATTTATACTCTTAAAGAGTAATTATTATGTCATAAGTGACATCATTGACAAGGAACATTCTTCCAAAATGTAAGTTAATGAAGAGGAAACTCATAAATAGAGATAAAAAAGAATGTAGAGATTAAGTCCTTCCCTTTATGGACAAGAAAGTGGAAACTTAGAGGTGAAGAATATGAAAATCAATTACCTTTGGATTTTGATTGGTCACTGATGGAGTGACATCACTTACCTGTGATATATATGTATATTTTTAAATTAAGCCCCCCAAAAAGACATAAGGATTTCAGTAAGATGAAATCCACTGCAAAAATTCCCAAGACACCGTACAACCTTACCACTAAGGACCTGTTTGGAACTCTCTTATGCCTCTGTGGCAACAAGCAACCCATTCCTTGCTGTGCCCATCTTTAGCAACTCAGTTAAAAGAAATGGTAAAAGAAATCCGAAGGTATCTGCAGATGAGCTTTGTTATCTGATCAAGTCTTTGAGTGGCTGGTACCAACCTTGATCCATTTTACTTTATAGAAGTTTCTGGGTTCCTTCACAAAAAACAGTTAAGACTCCTCTAATAATCTCACTAACTACAAACTAAAGCTATGTCCATTTATAGTCAATTTACTTATTTAAGTATATTTTAAGACATATCGTAAATACAGGGTAGCAAATATTTCCTCCCAAAAAGATTCAGCTTTTGGAAGCACACATTTCTCTAGTAACAGACATGCATTGAGAAGTTATATATGCAACTGTAAACACTATTTTTGCATGTATCTGTTTTATATTATATTTGTATGTATGAATAGCTATTTGATACATAATATCTGTTTTATACAGTAACTAGCTTTTATAGGAAAACATTACCTACAGTTCAACATACTTACAGCCATGAGGTTTAAAACTAAATTGTGTGATTTTAATCAGCACACTGTGTAGAATTAATAAATAAGAATTCTTAAAATCAAATTTCCCTACTGAAAAAGCGCTTATGCCCAAGCTCGCCTGCATACAGGGATGCCCTAGGGGATTCTAGGACTTTCCTCAGTACATATTTGGTTTAGATAAATTCAGGAGCTATATTTACCTTCACAGTGTCTCTCCTGGGTTCATGGGAGGAAGCAGGGAAATTTTAGTTCTGCCTTCCAAGCCTCATTTCCCTCGGGATTCTAATTGAACTATGCTCTAATGGGCCCTTGTATGGCACTATAGCAACTTTCTCAGAGCCAAGAAGCCGTGAGTATTTCAGGTAAGAATTTCAAGACCACCCTGGTCAATTTTCACATTCCTGAGGTGTTAGAAAGGGCTCACCCAGTCTACGCATGATCCTGCCCCATAAACAAACCAGCTATTCTGGGGAGAAGTGAAAAGCAATAGGGAGAACTTTTGGGGACAGCCTGATGACTCTTAACTATAAAAAGATTAAGTAAATTTAGGATATCTTTGCCATACAAATTAAACTTCAAATTTATTACTGACTGGCCAGCTTTACACATGCATTGGTTCAGATAAACATGAGTGAACCATATTCAGTTGATGGAACCTCAAAAAAAAAAAGCCATAAAACAATACTGAGGTAGGAAAATGAAGTACACACTGAAGCAGGGTAGCAATGTCATTGCTTAGCTAGGGTGTTGGGAGACATTACCTAAGACAAAGAAAGTAGTGTGAAGGACAGCCTTGAGACCATATGCTAAAGTCAAAGAGCTGATCACTGTAAGTAGCAGCTAAAAGATTTTCAAGAGAAAATGTCACTTGAGGATCATTTACAGATGAAGAAAGCACAGCTCAGCCTCTTAGTTTTAAACAGGGAAATCTACTGAGGGGAAACCAGGAGGAGGGACTGCTTGCCCCATCAGGATGATGTTCCTGGTGCTGCTTTCTGTATCATCTCCAGAACACCCTGCACCATTGGGATCAATGTGAGAGCACCAATGGATAAAGATCAATGGGTTCCTTTCCATCTACTGCCACAGCATCCGTCACTCTCAGATCTTTGTCTCTGCCATGTGCAAAATGATTAGAAATATGCTTCTCATATTTTCAAAGACCAGTGCCTTTTTATTAGCTCGGATAATAATGCAAACACTTCAAACCTACACAATGCATTTTCTTAACTAATGTGCAGTTCTTCGTAGCATCATTAAGTTCACTAATTCCTCTTTATTTTCCCAGAAATGTGAAAATGACACCAACTAGAATATCTAAGTACTTTAAATATTTTCTATTTTTTTTCCTGTTCACCAATCCAAAATCCAAATACCTACATAATGTGTAAAATATCAAGATTTCAATTTGTCTAAAAATGTACAATCACTAGTTTCTATTTATATATAATGTTAGAATACTTTTTTAAGATTTTATTTCAGTCTGTCAAGAAAAGTTGAACACATCAGATAAGAGCTGTGTGAATACACCAAATGAATGATGGAAAATTCTGCAAATGCCAGCACTTTGCACAGTACTTAGCACAGAGTAAGCTCTCAATAAATATAAACTATTATTATTATTACTATTATTATTGTTAATATTTTCACAAATTTTCCTGTGTCCTCCTTTCAGATGACAGCAGTCCAAGAATGTCTTTTAAATGCACGATTAAATCATTCTTCGATTTAAAACATATCACACTGATAAAATATAAATATTGTTGAAAGGAACAAAACATGGAAAACTTTTAGTCATTTTTACCATTCTCTGAAACCAACTAGGGACCAAAGCTTTCATCAACATTATCTCTAAGCCTCACAACAACTCAACACCACAGTCATTATAGTCAATTTTAAAAATAAGCACTGTGAGGGTGGGAAATAAAAGGCAAACAAGTGGGAAGCTGAGGATTTGGAGACTGCATGGCTTTCCAAGACATATGCTATCCACAGGAACCCGCATTCAGAAGGCCCCAGGGCTTGGCGTAATGTTCTCTGCCGCCATCTTGAAATTCTTAATAATCTTTGAACACGGGGCCCCATATTTTCATTATGCACTGGGGTCTGATCATTATATAGGTGGTCCCATCTTTCCACAATACCGTTATTTTTCTAAATCTGAATTCTTCAGACCCATTTCTGAGCAGAGGGAGGAAATTCACAGACAGCAAGGGGTAGATGAATGATGAAAGATAGGGGAGCACCAGTAGGAAGTATAGCCAACTTGAAGACAAAAATAACACCTTTCCCTAACTCAAAGGTTTATGCTTTCAAACAACTATTTATGGAAACAACTATGTGTCAGGCTCTCTGTTGGGCATGAATATCATACAGAATTCATGAATTATGTCTTATTCCCTTTCATCCTTGCTTTCTTTTGCGCTTTTCCTTTGCCAGCGGCACTCTTTTCCTTCCTCTCTTTCCCACTTTTGACTCAATCTTAGAGTCTACATTCAAACATCACCTCCTCCAGGAAGCTTTCCCTGATATATTGGGGCTTCTTGAGTTACCCTATATCTACATTCCAATAGCAATCACTGACCCTGCCATGTAATAATTATTTATTTTTGATTGTCTTCTTAATCCTTGGGCTGAGAAACTGTACCTTACATTGCTACAATGTCACACCTGTTTCTTTTTAATTAATAAATGCATCCATTTATATGAATGGATGAATAAATGAGAGAGAAATTAATAATGTAACAAAAAATATGGGAAAAGTTAGTATCTCAAGGAAATGGACCACTTAATGGCAAGTTAATGTACTATTTTATTTAGCCTGTGTCTTAAGTGGAGTGTATTATAAAAATAAGTGTTTAATTTTCTTTAAAATGCAAATTGTTTATTTAGAATTCAATAATTCAATGCTAAAGTGGGAAATAAAAGTGCTGTTTAATTGTTCTCCCTATTACTTGCATGGCTTTTTCATATTTTTAGTAATTAGCAAAATGTAAATTGACCTTAAAACCAAGAATAAAAGAAATATCATGAATAAATGTTGCCTGATATTTCTACTTTATTTGCTTTTTTTTTTTTTTTTTTTTTTTTTTTTTGCGGTACGCGGGCCTCTCACTGTTGTGGCCTCTCCCGTTGCGGAGCACAGGCTCTGGACACGCAGGCTCAGCGGCCATGGCTCACGGGCCCAGCCGCTCCACGGCATGTGGGATCTTCCCGGACCGGGACACGAACCCTTGTCCCCTGCATCGACAGGCAGACTCTCAACCACTGCACCACCAGGGAAGCCCCTTATTTGCTTTTAGGAATTCAATCATTACAATAATAAAACAGCAATATGCAGTTCACACAGTTAGCTCTTGTAATAATCAACGGAAGGGGTGGGAATCATCAATGAAACACACACATTGCTGTCCAAGTTAAATCAGAAATTCTTGATGACTAACATTAATTGAAAAAAGACGGCTCAAAAAAAAAACCTATGTGAAACATTAAACAAAGTTATCTGATGTTTATGTTTTTCTCCTTTAATAATTAATGGAATGTAAATAGTCAGGGGAGGCTACAGTTTTGCATTGTAACTAACCACCATTATAAATGGCAGTCAGATGTTTACATAATACCCAGAACGCTTCTGTATGGAAGGAGGTTACAAATCTGCCCCTTTTCCCTGTTCAAAGTCAAAAATAATGGTGCCTGATCCCAAGAGCATTCACTGCAAAAACTGTTTGCATATTCAGTTATTGTTTCTGCTGCGTCAGTCATCTGTTGAAGTTCACTCTAATGTGGCCCTGATCAATTCTGCCAGCTGTGCTTAAGTGCTGTTTACTATAATAACATCACACCGCATTCTTATTTGGCAACAACAGCTATGACAGCACCTAAATGCATTGAGAAGCCAAGATTTTTATCATGTACACAGATCAAATTGAAACTGTTTACAGAGGGCAGTGATGTTCTATTTCTGTCCATTCTAGTGAATACCAATAGCACAATAATGGCTTTGCCAAAAGCATTACTATTCTGCCCTTTCCAATAAGGGAAGAGCTTGTTGATCTAAATCTTCCATAGGATACAAAAATTATTTAATGACTGTACCTTATAATCTTGACCAAATGGTAAGTATCTAACATGCTGATTCACTTGAAATAAATATTCACCTCTAACTTGCCCTAATGTAAGGTGTAGTGTATGTAAATTATCTAAAAAAAAAAAAAATGTGTCTTCAAAAATATGTAGCAACCAAAAGAGTCAATGTGAAAGTGAGAAGGCAAACACTAATATCTTACAACAACAGATTATAGGTGAACAAAATATTAAATTTTATGGCTTCTCACCTGTTACAATAGTACACTTCATCTCATATCAAGCAATAAGGCAAACTAAGCCAAATATGTCACTAAGATGAAAAATCAGTATTTCTACACAAAACTTACACAGTCACTGTGGATAAACATTTGTCACCATTTTCTTACTTTATATTTAAAGCCTTTAGAAGTGAATTCCATAATTACATAACATCAAATTTACTGTGTTGTTTATTGAGATTTCAAAAATCTCATTCTTGTTTCTGTGATTCCTTCAGCATTTCTTTTATAATCAATATGATATAAATTAAAATACTAGGTGGAGAAAGAACAGACAAGTCACTGAAATGCCATCTTCTCAGAGGTTTTAATCTCCCTAAAGCAAAATAGCAAATGAGTGGACATTTTAAAGAATAGCATAGAAAACATATGGATAACTCTGAATATAAATTCATGTCATAGCTAATAAACGCTCTAAAGGCTCCTTCTGGGCTATTATGGTGCTTGCTGTGAATGTGTACTAACAATAGTGCACAATCATATGTTAAATACTTAATATATTTGCATATTTAGTTCTGTTCAGCTGCCAATTTTAAAGTATACTTTTTCCAAAGTACTATAGTCTTGGTTTCCAGTAGCCATAATTTTTACATTACTGTCTATCAAAATAGTCACCTCCTTTGACATTATTCAACTATTTAAATTACATTTAAACTCCTACAAACCAGGAAACTGTCTCTATCTTTTCTCGCTCAGTTACTTAGCTACAGCTGAAATTTCAGTTACTGAGAATTTCAGGAACTTATCTTTCTAAAGATGATCAACACTTTATATATTTTATATTAACACTCTTTAGTAGATAATAATTATTTCCCCAAACAAAATCTTTCATTCCTGCTTTTTTAGAAAACATGACATTCTATTAAAATCATCAGGTTGCCAGCAAGAATCCAAAACAAAAATAATTCATTCAAACTGCCTAATCTAGTCATTGAAGATTGACAGTATCTTTTATATTTTTGAAAGCTTTTAACATTAACTGATATTTTAGTGTGGGAAGAAAGAAATGCTTTCTACATATAAAAGTTCATCTTTTACCTCCTCACCACCATCAGATAAAAGCCTAGGGGGCTTGAAGCCACACTCAGACATACTGGTCCCAAAGGAAAAAGCCCAATGCATCAGCATAGGGACAGGCAGCAGGTGTGAGCAGTGACTAGAAAAGAGTCATGTTATACTAGGAAGACAAACTAAAGAACTGTTAAACCTGATCCATTAATACCACTATGCATAGGACAATAGAAAGCCCTTCTTGTTACAAAGGCCAAAGCTAGCCCGGCTAGAAAAATAAGCAAACCACTGCAAATATCGTAGTGACTGGCCTGTGAATGGACTGTCACACCAAATGACAGAACTCTCTCAATTCCACTTTCCAATAACTCCAAGGCACTCGGGATGTGACAGCATGATGAATACCACAACAGACAGCTCCAATATGGTACCATTTTACCAGATCAATATCTCGCTGCAATATAAGAAAAAAGGAGCTGATATTAGTCTACACAGTGTATTACAGATGAGGTACATTTCTTCTTACTGCACTCATGCTGAACCAAAGCAATAATTCATAGGTCCTTTAAAAGGTTTGTGCACTACCACATGCAAAAAAAGGCTAATCTTTATTTCAACATCTGCTGGAAGATGTAATAGCTTAAAGCAATAAGTATGCAAGTTTTTTAAATGTCTCTCTTTATCATTTTATCTAGATACTGAAATAACAAAATATATCCAAAATCTGAAACAACACAAATGTTCATAGATTGTTGACATTGTTCTAGCATCAGTATAGAGAAAATTGTACTCGATGTTTACTACTAGGCTACCTTACTCCTTCTGCAAATGGAAGAGAGCTTTAGAATTTTCCACCTCTGGAGTGTGTGAAATATAATCAATTCTCAATTATCTGTGATGGTTTATTTTTTTCGGATTATTCCATATTTCCTTTTTAAAATAAAAGTCACTGTGATCAGCTACCCACACTTAGCAAGACCCATAGAATAGCAAGCTGTCACGAGTTCTTACCTACTACACAAGAAATATTGATTGCTATGTGTACAAATCATACAAAAGTAATACAATTAACTCTATTAACTCTCATAGTCAACATATGACTAAACGTTTCATTGTTTCAAAATACTCTAATTTGTTGAGGCCACAGGTACAAGAAGTCAGAATAACGTAATATGTTAAATCAGGAGCCACCTAATTCTGCCATCACTGGACTCATGATTAACATCTTCTTTAATCACACTGTTCATTTTCTACTAGAATGCTTTTCTTTTCCTCATTTTCTCTCTCTCTTCTTTATATCCTGTTTCAGCGAAATAAGTAATGACTTTCTGAAACAAAGTTCAAAACTGTTCTATTAATGCTTTATAAAGGAATTTCACAGCCAGCTCACCTGATTAGTGCTTCCTTTCTGATCATGCCCATTTCCCTTCTGGCACCACCCAGTGACCCTAACATGAAGATCCTCAATACATACCTCTTAAAATCTGAGACTGTCTTTGCAGTTCCTGCCAGTCTACAAGTAACAGTTTATTCCCACTTGCCCCCTTCACTGCCACTCACTGAAGTATCTTGCACTGTGCTGGATACGTCTTTGTGACACGTAGGAGTTAATACTTCACAAGGGGATGATTACTCCCAATATTTTCTAGGGCTGCCAACCTGAACCATGAAATAGGTCAGCACTAAGAGTTTTGTTTTACAGATAAGGAAAATGAGCTTTATGGAGGTTAAATGGCTTAGCCCGTTGACCCAACAGCTGTCAGAATTTAGTAACCATTCTCTGGGCCAATGCTTTCCAGCCCAGATTTTGTAATACCCCAGGGTGTCTCACATGTCCTAAAGTATTTCATGAAATTCTCAAAAAATATTCAATTAAAGACAAATATAGGCCAAATTATATCTTTGAGACAAGCCAGGAAAATTGTCACAAATATAGAGTACATCACAACTTGGCAAGACGGGGAAAACTCCACTCTCTGGTAATCCGCTGAATCGCAGGCAAGTCTGATGAACAAGATAAAAACAAAGAGGTGGAAGGATAAGACCAATGTATTACCAATCATTAAATGTCATTTTGTCCTTTGCTCACATCACATTTAATATAATTCTGTTTGTATCCAGTAGAAGGACAAAAAGACAAGGAAATGATCATCATAAAATACTGTATCTCAATGTTCTCTTTGAAAGTTAGCAAGAAAAACGATTAACTTTGTCTATGAGTTTTGTTTTATCATCTTCAGGGTAATTATACATACTGAGATGTTGCCTAGAAACACTCAACTTGGCTAATATTGAATAAGCGTGTTCAATAGCGTAACCGCGAATATCTCACCAGTTCATACAGCTTATTTCTTTAAAGCAGACATCAGTCAAATATGGCATAAAAAGAAAGATCTGTTTATTTTATGGGCATTTATTAACAGACCACATGAACTGAAAAAAAAAAAGATATTTCAAACACTAATGCTGTTATATAGTTAAGATGCTTAAACGTGGACCCTCATCAGAATAGTAATGCTAATGAAAAGGTACCAAATGGCTATCACAGGAACTGTATTCCTCAAGTTTAAATTGCTACAATAGTGTACCATACCAAATGGGTGTGAATTTTATTACTCTGACCAAAGCTTGCAATTAATCTTAACTTTCTCCTTTTGCAGTGGGGAAAACTGAGGCCCAGAAGTGTGAATCACTTGTTCAAGGTCTCAGCGTTAGTGGTAGATGTGGGAAGGTCTCTAAGTCAAATCCAATTTGTCTTCTTTTACAAATGGCACACCTGAGGTTCAGAGATGTCCCAAGGCTACTAAGCAGTATAACCTGGGCTAGAATGCATGTATTCTAACTTTCAATTAGGTAGATGAAGAGGGAATAATGCAGCTATCCATTTCTACACATGGATCTTTAAAAATATGAGATATTACATTCCATAAATTAATGTCTAAGAATAGAGATGAACTTGTATATTCAGTCTTCAAATTCAATTCAGTCTGTCTCTTGGCTACCCTCCTCCTTTCACATAAATTTCAAAAGTATTTATTTTAACCATGGCATTAGAAACAAATATATGCAAATACCTACTTTTTAAATTATTATACTCTGGCAAAAGAACAGAATGACTATTCACTACAGATCAGTAATTTGTTAGTTAAGTCAGTACAAGGTGAAAAACACCAAAGTGTGAAATGTTAAAGAAAAATGTTACATTATTTCAATTCAAAAATCCTAAAGAGCCTAAACAAGATATTTAGCAGTGTACTTGGATCCGACTTACTGGGATTCCATTTATATCTGTTTCAGGGTTCAGAGAGTTGAACATCCACCTTTATCATTTGTAAGAATTTTAAAAATCAGCTTTGAACTTTCTCAGAATGATGAAAGAACTTAGATTACGGTTTAGGGTTGGTTTTCAAAACAGAAAAAATATTTTAGTTTAGTAAAAAATACTATGTTGAATGCCAACTATGTCCTAGACACTGTATTAGGAATCAAAGAAACAAAGATCAAGATAGAGAAAATGATCCTTCTAACTGGATGAACTCACAGTCTAACAAGGAAGACCGATATAAAAAGAGATAATTATAATACAAAGCAATAAGCTTTAGGGTAAAACTATAAATAAAGAACTTCAGAAGCACAGTATATTTAATAGAAAGATCTGAAATTCATAATTGATTTTCTAAAAGAAATAATCATAACTTTCAGAACACATTTAAAAAGTTTGCTTTAAACTAAAAAGGACCAAATAGAAATATCATAGAAATGCCAAATTGGGGATATACTTGCATGGCTGCCTTTTGCTTGTGAGAATGACAATAGTGAATTTGAAGGATCAGGAGAAAAAACGGCCCACATAATATATTTGTAACCAAAAACTCATATACGGGCACTATCTGATTACTTGTTAATAAAATTCAATGCATAAAACATGAGAAATAGGTATTAAAAGTTCCAGTAAAAATGTATCACACGTTTGAAGATTTTTGAAAGGGCTCATTATTGACATAAAGCAAAAATAGTTTATTTAGCTTGAATAATTAATATTATGCCTCAGTAACTCATAATAAACATGCATTCAATTAAATGTTAAAATATCACTTAAATCAATACATAGTAATTCAAGTCTCAGGATCAAAAGCAAAATTAAGAAAAGCTATTTTAATGCCCCAAATGCCAAAAGCACTAAAGCAGGAGCAATAAAAGTATATTATTTGATTTTTACAAGCATTTTTTTGGGGGCTTTCGTAAAATAACATGGATCAGTGGCCAAGTCCTAGCTCTGTAGAGCCCTCGCTGTCTAGCCTGAGCAAATCATTTACTCTCTGATTGTTTTCCTAGTCACTGAAATGGGTGTAATAATACCAGTCTCACAGGTCTATTGTTAAGAAACCAAAATGATTTTTTAAAGTGCTTTGAAAGCAGCAAGTCGGTTGTCGATCATCACAACAGAACTTCTTTATCATCAGGCTTTTCAAGGTTGAATACATAAAGCAGATTTAGGAAGATGCAATCTCAAATCCTGAATAAAGGATTTAATGTACAAAATACATAGAAACACAAGTATAAATTAATCTATGTTTCTAGTTCCAGTGATTGACTTCTAAGAAATGCGGTGCAACAAACAGATGTGCATTTAGGTCTTGAAATCTTTCTGTAGAAAAATGCCCCCAAATGTGTCTAGACAATTCTTTAAGTAATAGCCTGAAATACTTTGGAATGCACCACTTAATGAAAATGCAGTATCTTCATTAGGAGTTTGGGATTAGCAGATGCAAACTATTACATATAGGATGGATAAATAACAAGGTCCTACTGTATAGCACAGGGAACTGTATTCAATATCCTGTGGTAAACCATAATGGAAAAGAATATGGAAAATAATATACATATGTATAACTGAATCACTTTGCTGTACAACAGAAATTAACACAACACTGTAAATCAACTATACTCCAATAACATTAAAAAAACAAAAACAAACAAACAAAACCAAAACACAGTATCCTCTCTTCCTGAGCATGGAATATGTAACTCAATTCTTAATGGGGCTGTTGAAGTGAACAAATAAATGAAAACAGGTAAGTATAAATATCTGCTGTATTAAAAAATGACTGAGTAGCATATCATTTCTACAAGTAATTCTGCACCCATGTTGAAGTTGAAATTATTACACAGTTAATGCCTGCTTTGAAGAAAGTTATTATGTACCTTCCATACTGCAAACCAACAAACTCCCCTCCCTCACATGTGTTGTTGCTAGCCTTTGTCTTTTTCTTTTTCCTGTGGTCCTGTTTAAATTCTCACCTTGCTCTGCCCTTGTCATCAAGTCGTTCAAGCACAAAGCAGGGAGCATGGGGAGTGTTTACTCATTTCCCAAGTCCATTATCTTACACATTAATCACTGGTCTGGAACTTTTGGACAATGCTGAATCTGTTACCTTTTTTTTTTTTTTAACCCCCATTCTGGCTGCTTTACTTGTGAGTCTGACAGTTCACCAGTTTCAAGCTGTACTTACACTTGATGACCTTCTCATCTGATTAACTATTTTTGTCCCTTAAAAAAATTATGAGATGGCATTTATAGTCCAGAGAAACCATAACGAACCTAAACGTGGAAGGTGAAGCCTTATTTTTCAACAAGTGCTTTTTCTTCGTGCAAAGAAAGACTAAAGGAGCTAAATATTTTAAATATTGGTTTGTGAAAGGAGTGTCTGTTTGTTGACATTGAGTTGATCCCTCCCACCCTCCCACCATTATTAAGTGTCATTTTCAAAACAAAACATTAGTGAGAAATTCTGGTTAACTTTGGGAAACAAATATTTTTTAAATTTTTAAAACAAACTTTTTATTCTCTAAAATCTCCCCAGTTCTTGCATAATATGAAGGACTATTCTGGGAATCCAAAGTTAAGCTTCAATAATGATTACTAAACCAAGAGAAATAGATGTAAAAAAGCAGGACAGCTGGAGGCTCTTGAACTATAGTTGTCAAAAGATTTGTTTGTGAAACATGCATTTTATTGCCTTGTATGCATGTTATAATGAGGCATAGACAACTGCAACATTACACTTAATGATTACATTTCTTGTTTCAGCCCGTTTCCTTGTCCTCTCGCAATTAACGTTTTCCCAGATCACCCAAGGCTACTTTGTCAGGAAAAAAAAAAAAAAAAAATCTGAAATTCACATAAATGAGCAATGTCAATAGTTTAGAAAGAGTTTACTTAGAGAACAAAAGGCCCTTATGAGGCACTAGTGAGAAGAAATGGGGAAAAAATGAGTCCTCACAATGTAAGCCTTTTCTTAAAGAGACTTGTTATCAAGCAGTTTGGGATAGTCCCTCAAATCTGCATTAAAATGCATTTCATTCCATTGACTCATTTGCATTAATTTCTCCCATTATATCTGAAAATGGCTGAATGTCTACCCAACACAATGCCCCAGCCTATCACAGGCTACCACGGCGGCCCCAGGTGCCAATTTACTCCTCTTAGCTCTTTTCATTCTGTTTGCTGATTCTGACAACTGGAGTTCTCCTCTCAGGCCAAGGGACTTTTCAATTGGATTTGCTCGTGGTGACAAAATTGTTGCTTTACGGAGAGGAGGGGGTTCTTTGATTGAGCGTCTATCATGCTGCCATGGGAAAGCGAGAGGCGAATGATTCTCAGTGGCTTCTGATTTCCAGTATTTGTTCAGCATTAGGGCCACTTATCTTCAGAAGAAAAAGCAACATGTAGAAAGAAAGTGACAGGCAGAAACACACTCACTTGCTCCTTCATTCTCACTGCGCTCTGTATTCAAACAAGGGGGGCCGATTACACTGAAAGCTCCAGATCAGCCTCACTCAATTATCACAGTTAATCCTTATAGCTCTATAAAGTAAATATTTCATTACAATTTCAAATAAACAGTCACCCAATCTAATGAAGCAAGAACTCAAAGTGGCAATGTCATAGAACTCGTTACCGTCATCAAAGGAAAGGACATAGCCTTGTCTACTAATAATGAAAAAATGGATACTGGCATATTTATGAACTCAAAGACATGATGTAGTTTTGTGAAGGTTTTTTTCCCCCCTTAGTGCCGTTGACCAATTTGTCTTTCCAAATACAATTCAATTATCAGAATTCTATCTGTTTTTCTTTATTTCTCTTACTTTTCACCCCAATCTCTTCATCTTCATCACACAGTCCAGTCATCATGCACTTGGCACATTCAACTATAACTTCTTTCATAAACATCAGAGAATCCTGACATGGCACTTCAGATTCAGGAAACTTACAGAATATAATGTAATCATGTTCATAATCCTTTGTCTCTACATCAGTGTTACCTTAAATCCTTCAGATCGTATGTCCTTTTATCCTGTTTCATCTATTCTTATACTCTGGGGCAAGAACATCTAAAAATAACTCTCATTTCACCAAATCTTAATAATTTGAAAAAAACTTGAATTGAATAAAGATAAGTAGATTAAGTCCTTAATCAAATGTTGAATTACCTCTATGCTACACTAACTCTCATTTTAATCCTAATCTTTAGTCCCTTGGGGAATTGTTTTCTTAAATTATTATTTTATCCTTATTATTAAATATTCTGATAATATTCATTATGTTTTCACACTTTTATAATTCACAGTATAGGACAGAGGAAGGTACAAGTTGTATAAGAGGACAATTTTGCCTGGACTTGTTACAGCCTGCTCAGAGGGGCCCTATGTTATGCAATAGGCACAAATCTCCTCTAGCAGATGGTGTCTACAAACCCCTCTTTACTCTCAGTTTAAAAACTCTAAGTTGAACTACCCTACAATCATTGTTTCTCAGGAAGTTACACGAATTGTCTTGGCTTAGTGGGAAATATTTGCATGATCTTTTTTCCTTTCCTCAGATTTCTAAAATACTTATCCTCCTTTAAAAATATCACCTAGGGCTTCCCTGGTGGCGCAGTGGTTGAGAGTCCGCCTGCCGATGCAGGGGACACGGGTTCGTGCCCCGGTCCGGGAGGATCCCACATGCTGCGGAGCAGCTGGGCCCGTGAGCCATGGCCGCTGAGCCTGCGCGTCCGGAGCCTGTTGCTCCGCAACGGGAGAGGCCACAACAGTAAGAGGCCCGCGTACCGCAAATAAATAAAAAATAAAAATATCACCTAAAACTAATGCTTCCCCAACATTAATATGCATACAAACCACCCGGGGTGGGGGGATTACTAAAGTGCAGATGCTGATTCAATAGATAGGAAGTGGGGCCTGGGATTCCACATTCTTAATAAAGTCACAGGTAATGCTGATGCTGTGGGTTCCAGAGCCATATACTGAGAAGCCAGGACCTAAACAACAGTATGGTATTTATAACTTTTATAATAAAATCAAGAGTAGGGGATCGTTAGAATATTATCAAGAAAAATAATCAAGCCACATGTAACATTTCAACACTGTTTGGTTAACTTCATTAATAAAAATATCTAAAGCATAGATGATTTAATAGCTATTGCGTATATTAATAAATTTTCTAAAATATGATTTTAAGTAAGAATATTGCTACTACTATTGATAATAATAGTGATAATTAAGTGGCTGTGAAGTGCATTATTAACTTGTTTTATCCTCACTACAACCTTAAAGGCCTATATTATTATATTAACTGTATTAATTATACAGACCAGAAAACTGAGACTCAGTGAGGTAAAACAACTGGTACAAGGAGGGGGGGGGGGCTGGTACTTTAATCAAATATTGTCTACAAATGCACTATCAGTTCAGTAGAGTTCAAATCAAACTTACTCCCCCCATGTCATTGGATTAGGTTATGACAATACCTTAATTCACCCAACACATTTTATTGAGGGCCTACTGTGTCCTAGGCACTTTTCTGAGCTCTCTGTGTTCAGGTGTGAAAAGACAAGTAAAGGTCCTGCCATGCTGGATTTACACTACAGCTGAACAACTGAACAAAAACTAGTGAGCAAGAAAGTATCAGATATGGGTAAGTGCTATGAAGCAATTGAAATGAAGTGACAGAAATGATGTGACTATCACACACCACACAAAAATTAATTCAAAATGTATTAAAGACTTTGAACGTAAGACCTCAAACCATAAAATTCCTAGAAGAAAACACAGGCCGTAACCTTAATGACGTTGGTCTCAGCAATGTTTTTGTCAATTTGACTCTGAAGGCAAGGGAAACAAAAGCAAAAGTAAACAAACGGGACTACATCAAACTAAAAAGCTTCTGCACAAGGAAGGAAACCACTGTCAAAACAAAAAGGCAACCTACTGAAACGGAGAAGATATTTGTAAATCATATATCTGGTAAGGGGTTAACATCCAAAATATTAAAAGAATTCATACAGGGCTTCCCTGGTGGCGCAGTGGTTGAGAGTCCGCCTGCCCATGCAGGGGACATGGGTTCGTGCCCCGGTCCAGGAAGATCCCACATGCCGTGGAGTGGCTGGGCCCGTGAGCCATGGCCGCTGAGCCTGCGCGTCCGGAGCCTGTGCTCCGCAACGGGAGAGGCCACAACAGTGAGAGGCCGCGTACCTCCAAAAAAATAAAAAAAATTCATACAACTCGACAACAAAAAAACAAACAACCCAATTAAAAAATAGGCAGAAGATCTGAATAGATATTTTTCCAAAGAAAACATACACATGGCCAACAGACACATAAAAAGATGCTCAACCTCACCAATTATCAGGAAAATACAAATCAAAACCACAACGAGATATCACCTCACACCTGTCAAAAATGGCTATTATCGAAAAAGTCAAGAAATAACAATGCTGGAGAAGATATGGAGAAAAGAGAACCCTCGTATATGCTGGTGGGAATGTCAATTGGTGCAGCCACTATAGAAAACATTATGGAGATTCCTCAGAAAAGTAAGAATAGAACTACCATATGACCCAGCTCTTCTGTTTCTGAGTATTTATCTGCAAAACATGAAAACACTAATTTGAAAAGATATATGCCCCCTATGTTCATTACCTCATTATTTAAAATAGCCAAGATATGGAAACAACCTAAGTGTCCATCAACAGATGAATGAATATAGCAGATGTGGTGTATATTTACAATGGAATACTGCTCAGCCATAAAATGTAATGAAATCCTGCCACTTAAAACAACTTGGATGGACCTTGAGGGTATTATGCTGTGTAAGGTAAGTCAGACAGAGAAAGACAGATACCATATGATTTTACTCGTATTTGGAATCTAAAACAAACAAAAACAAAATTTAAGAAAAATAAACGCATAGATACAGAGACCAGATTAGTGGTTACCAGAGGGGAAGGGGGGTGGAGGGGAGTGAAATGGGTAAAGGGTTCAGCTGTGTGGTGATGGATGGTAACTAGACTTATGGTGGTGATTACTCCATAGTGTATACATGTTTTTGAACTATTATGCGGTATACTTGAAACTTACATAATTAAAAAAATGATGTGACAGAAAATGATTTAGGAATGTGCATCTTAGGAAGAGGTATATTTTTAAAATTAAAATTTTAAATTTGGCTTTATTGAACCACATTAACAATATAATTTTTCCTTAATCACTGCAGTTCATATAAAACTACAAACAAGCACAAATGGCTCATCACTGGTATATAAAACTGCTCACAACACAGATAAGGAAAGACAAGTTTAAAGACTGCTTTGTTTTGGGTATCATCTCCCATATATGTTGCTTTGACTTCACAGTCTCTGAGCCCAGTGTCAAAATCTTCATCATAGACATTTAACACTTATATAGAATCTTATTTAGTTGAGCTTGTTTGAAACATCATACATATACTAACTCATTTAATCATTAGAACTGCTTTATTAAATACAATGTTATTGTGCCCATTTTCCAGATTATAAAACTGAGGCACAGAACATTTAGCTGATAAATCCAAACTTATATGGTTGGTAAGTGTCGAAGTCTAGTTTGAAATCCAGGCAGCTGGGTTCCAAAGCCTGTGCTCTCGACAGCTGGCCCTGCAGCCTGTCACTCTGGTTTATAAAATATGACAGTTATTTCCAAGATATCTTTGTTCATAAATGCTAAAACCCTATGATACTGATTTAAAATATAAAATCTGAGTGGTCAAGCTGTGTTTCAGCCTGTTTGGTTGTTTTTGTTTGTTTGTTTGGTTGGAATATTTAAGTGCTTAATATTATGCTGACCTCTAATCAAAGTTATCCCAGTCTTAATTGGAGATTCTACATTCCTTCCTCTATGTGTCTTTGCACAGCAGATTACATTTAGAAATAATAAAGCCTATAACTGATCATAAAAATAAAAGTGACTGGAATATCATTTATAAAGGCTCATGCTCAACAGAAAATGCTAGTCAAAATAATTACATGTTTTTTGAATTTAATACAGTTGTTGGATTTAAAATACAAATTAACCTTTTCATAATATTCAGGAGCAAAAATGCCCTTCTTTGCCTTATTGCAATATTTTTTATTCACTCATCCATTCATTTAGCAAACATTTAGGCACCAGGATATAAAGATGAATGGCTGTAGAGCAAATACAGTCACACTTTGGTATCCACTGGGGATTTGTTCCAGGACCCTGCAGATACCAAAATCTGCAAATGCTCAAGTCCCTTACATAAAGTGGAGTAGTACAGTTGGTCCTCCTATTCCACGGGTTCCATGTCCATGGGTTCTGCATATGGATGTTGAGGGCAGACTGTACCAGCATTTAGGACATTAAAAAAATGCAGCATTTAAGTAAGAATATCAGTACCACTATAAATAATATCAATAATTAGTTGCCTTTATGTGTGCACTTAATTTTTAACTAATTTTACTCTCACCACAATAGTCAATGCCTTTATTATATTATGTTATATTAATTATAAAGACCAAAAAACTATCGCATACCCACACATCCTACTCAAAAGAATTACAGTACACTTAATTGTATAAAACTGTAAACATAACTTAAATAAAATGTTCAATAAAAGCATAAAAAAAATATTAACAAGCCCCCAAAAGTTTCAAACTAAATATAAGAGTGAAGGCAGTGATGAAGTCTGAAAATGTTGTTTTCCTTGGGATGTGGTTCACCAGCATATCAGTTTGATCTGTTTCTCTTCAGGTATCTAATAATTGCCTGATCTAGTGCTGTGCATATAATAGGTGCTCAATAAATATATTCTTAACACATGAAAGCTCTCTTCTTTTTAGGGTTTAAAGATATGCCAATGACGTAAATATCTGACTATTCCATCTCCACTAGGAGAATTCTCAGTAGACTGATTTCTTAGGCATCTTGACAACCATTTACATCATGAAATATATTGGGTTTTTTTTTTAATTTTTGCAACAACACTGTAATTGATTGTCTTTCTATATCTTTTACCATGCCTCCCTTTTACATTGAATCCTCTCCTGCTTTTCCTTAAAAGTAAATATTACTCAGTTTCATTCTTAGGTCTTCCCTCTCTCTCTAAAACATCATACCCAGGAGTTTCCATTTATTCCAAATTTCAAGTGAGGTAATAAGTGGTCCCCCATTGATATCAACACAGTCAACTAACTCTGGATACCACCGCTTGGCTATTCCATAGTTATCACAAATATAACAGCTCCATGAATTTGTCAGCTTTTCCCAATTCTGTTCCTGCTTTTGTATTCCCTTCCTGCTGCACCATCCATCAAGTCCTACAAACCAGGCATTTATAAGACATTAACTTTTTTTTTTTTGCAGTACACGGGCCTCTCTGTTGTGGCCTCTCCTGTTGCGGAGCACAGGCTCCGGATGCACAGGCTCAGCGGCCATGGCTCATGGGCCCAGCCGCCCCGCGGCATGTGGGATCTTCCCAGACCGGGGCACGAACTCGTGTCCCCTGCATCAGCAGATGGACTCTCAACCACTGCACCACCAGGGAAGCCCTATAAGACATTAACTTTTGACTTCACCTGTTCCTTCCATCCTGTCCCACCAACAAGCATCTAATCTGTGACTGAATTCCACTAGTTCTACTCCTTAAGGAACTCTCACATCCATTTCCATTCCTGTAGTCACGGCCCCACTAAAGACCGTATTTATTTTCTACATGGTTTGTTTAAAAAAGTCTTCTAACTAGCCTTCTTGCCTCCATTTGTACTACACTGTCCAATTTGTTCCCTACTTGGCTGCTAGGATTTTACTTATACCATGCAAATTTGGCTGTGTAATGAGCTGTCTTAAAAATCTTCCTCATGAGTAATATTTCCTCATACTTTGAGGATATAATCCAAACTCAGTAAATGAGAGCCTCTATCATCTCTCCCCTATCACTCCAGCCCATCTTTAAACAGTAATAATAATATTTGTCATTGTACGTACCTGGCACTGTTGAAATGCTGTCATACGCTATCTTATTTACTCTTCCTATCAACCCTAGGAAGTGGGTTTTAAGACCGCTGCTTTTATAAGTAATGTTCCCAGGGATAATTAACTTACCTAAAATCACAGGATTAGAGAGTGACAGGGTCAGGGTCTAAAACAGGTTCCGACTAACTCTCAAGTTCCTGCTCATAACCACTATCCTACTCTCTCCTCCAAATTCCCTTCTCACCCCTCCCCACCCCCTCTCTTCTCTACTCTTTCTCTTTCTGCTCTCAGCTCTAGTCTAGCAACTTTCAAACCTGGAAGCACATTAAGATCTATAAACACCTGGGAAGGCTTTAAAAGCTCCAATGGCCTGGCTTCACTCACCCCTTGAGATTCCTACGTAGTTGGTGGGAGGTGGCGTCTAGGCCTCAGTATTTTTAAAAGCAGCCCAGGATTTTCTGAGGTGCAGCCAGGTTTGAGACCTACTGCCTACCAAAACTAAATTGTATATAGTTGCACCAAACATCATGTAACCTCTATTATCTCTTATCGCAGTGACTGTAATTTTTTCTCCCCATGTAACTGCCTATACCTGATGCCAAGCTCCCTGCAGGTGGGAGTCATGAACCACCTAAATTTATGACTGACATGTGGGTGGCAGGCAGTAGGCCCGCAACAGTAACTTGTGACATAAAGGCATAAGACTTGTTAATTGCTCTTACAAACACTTTGTAGGAATTATTAATATAAGTACTGAAAGGTAATATTTTGAAGTTCCTTGAATTTCTCAAAACCTAGAAAAGAATAAAAGTCCTGAAAAGAACAATTTCAATACATGAAATTACTTATGCATAAAAAGTTTGTTTCCTCCTAAGAAAGGGAAAGAAAGCTCTCACTTATATAAGAGCCAAAAAGTTGGTTTTCAAAGTTTTGTAGTGATTAGCATAGGCTAGATTGATCGAGTAAGGTAATAAAAGTCGACAGAGAAATCTTATTTTCTAGATAAGATCCTCCCTTCAGATAAAGCAGACCTTAAACATCACACCTTTATACTATTTTCCCCCAGTGACACTACATTTTCCTAATGATTAGTTATATAATCACTGCAAAATTAAAATATCATACTACTTGGCAATATCATACTATTTATAACTGTTTATCAGTAAACCAATTTAATATTATTACTGATACAATCATTTAAGTTTCTACTACTGTTTAAGTTATTCATATAATTTTAAGAAAAAAGAAATTTTAGACACTTCTTTCCATAAGGTTTTATTAAAACTTTAGTAAGAATCTAAAAATTCTGTGTCTCTACTATTATGTGAAAAACAAATCTAAGTTATAGTATTTCAAGGAGTGATTCCATGGGCGGATAAAATACAAAAGAATATAAACAGAATATGAATGCCCACATAATAAAAATTAATCATGGTGAATTGCTTTGGGGAGAATCATACACTTGACCCACACTGAAGACTGAAATATTAATCCATTTCTATGACAGAGATCAAGCTTCATAGCCGCTTTTTATCCTCCTCATAATAGAAGCAACAGTTGTAAACCATAATGTTATAGTTCAAACAATGCCCCCCTAAGACTTCAAATTTATTATAGCATTCATCTCCAAGACAAAAGACCTGGTGTAGGAAAAAAGCTCTTTTTAGCAAAAAGCATGGTTGTTATTTATGGCTCAGATGCAAAGAATGAGTTTGGGGAATTTATCAGAGATGAAGGTATGAAATGTTTTAGCTTGTTCTTCTCTCTCTAATCCATAAACCATTTTCTCAGCCACCCAAGTGAATTCTAATGGAACAAGAATGATGAAATAATATTTTCCTAGCCCTTTAACACTTTTTCTTCTGTGTAAGTTTCAATGAGATGAGAAGAATGTGATTTCTTAAAATTAAGGATATTTTAAGCAGCAAATAAGCAATATTCTCCAATAACATACAATTTAGTCTCCTAAGCAAAATTTAGCCTTTTTAGTGATAGTTTATTTTCTATGTGTTTAAGTTTTGAAATTCCTATTATTACTATTGGTGTTATTATGGGCTATCATATAATTAAAATTTCAGAATAAGTATATTTTCATTAAAATTATTTCAATAATATAACCCTCAGCATTCCCTCCTAATGATGCTAATGGGTCAATCATGATACTATATTTCTTTTATTTCAATGTTCTTAATCATTAGATATATTTACAACATCACTCTCTGAAATAAAACATGCCATAATCAAAACAAAGATGTCTTATAGATCACCTATTGTCCATCTTCTCTTTGTGGAATGAGTATAAGCCCCAAAAGGGATGTCATTTCTCTAATGACCAGGCCAGGGAGAAGCTCCATGAAGGTAGGAAGGAGTGGAATATGCCAAGATGTAATGAAACTTCATTCTTCATACTTAAATATTGCTTTTCTTAAGGTGAAAACACATTCAATAAATGTGATTGGAAAAAAATAGAAAATATATAGTACTTGCCCTCAAGAAAATAAAATATTACAGTTTATACAGTTTTTAAAGTCCTATAAAGAACAGTTCCATGATCCTGAGCACAATGAGTGAGCTATACAGATGCTATTTGTTTTTTTTTTTTCTTTCCTAATTCAAAAAAGACAAGTAATTTTAGAACAAAATAAGGCAGCTGGAATAAAATATGGAATAATCTTTAAGCAGAAAACCTTTCCTGGCATTGTTTGATAGCTGTTATACTACTTCTATTGTTTGCCAAATTCCATTTAAATTGTTGAAACAGCTCAAGGAAAATGTGGACTCTATCTGGACAGTTTTTTAACATCATAATTAGTGAAATTAAGAACAAGCCACCACTGAGTTACTTGTCACTACGTATTTCAATTGCACACTTGCTGACTGTTGGTGCTTTTTGTCTTAGTTTTGATACTATGATTCCTTTGCCACAATTTTCATTTGTATTAGACTACTTTAGCTTGACAGAAATAAAAGTTATTAATTAGTTTCTATGGTGACCTGTGCATTAAACATCGCTGTTCTTTAAGATTTGTAAATACATTCCAACTTAGTATTCAGAATGCAACATGTATAAGCATTCAATACAAATAGTGTGCATCTGTTTGCAGTTAAGATAGAATAGGGACTTGAGCTAGATGACATAATTCATTGGAGTATACAGTGTCAGTGGAAGATGCCCTAAATTTGACATCTATGTGCTATATACTCAACTTATTTAAAGCCACACGTCTTTCTAAATTTTTTTCTAACTGCTTTAAGATTTGATACAAACATTCCATGCAGAATATCTTACTTAGTCTTCTAGGCTCATTTTAGGTGCAAAGTGCTAAAAATGGACCCTTCCCATTTTGCCTATAGTTGGTACTTTTTTTTTTTTTTGCGGTACGCGGGCCTCTCACTGTGTGGCCTCTCCCGTTGCAGAGCACAGGCTCCGGACGCGCAGGCTCAGCGGCCATGGCTCACGGACGGGCCCAGCCGCTCCGCGGCATGTGGGATCTTCCCGGACCGGGGCACGAACCCGTGTCCCCTGCATCGGCAGGCGGACTCTCAACCACTGTGCCACCAGGGAAGCCCCATTTTTTTTTTTTTGTACTTTTTTAAAAATAGTAATTCTCAAACTTGTGTGTGCAGTAGAAACACCTGTGGAACTTCTTTAAAAATATGAATTTCTCAGTTCCACCTCCAGATTGTGAAATTCAGCGTATCTAGGATGAGCCCAGTGAATCTACACTGTCATCAACCACCCTTGTTGATTGTGATATTTACTTTGTTAGGGTCATTTTTCTGAAAAACAGAATGTAACCTGGATGCTCTGTTACCAAATGTAGTAAATGAGACAAATTATCAGGTTACCAGAATAGCACGATTTTAGTACTCTTGTGAAAAATTATTCTTTATATCAAAGATATAAAACTCACACTTCTCACAGTACTACTCTAATTTTAACTTTTTTGGAACAATAAATGATAATCTTCAGAAAGAAATCTTCCAGGAAGACCAAATATATCAGTTATTGATTGAAACTAATAGCATGCAGCATGATCCTATGCATAAAGCACTTTCACAAAAAGCAGATAATTTACATGGAAAAAGAGGCTAAATTTTACTATCCACTATTTTCTACAGACAATATTCTTTCTCCATCATGGGAAAAGCAAGTTATAATACATTATGCTTTGGAATTCTAATCAGAAACCTATAAACAATGAATAACTTACAAATGCCCTTCAGTGCATTAGAATACTTTTAGTACAGCTTTAAAATTTTAAATCAATTCTGCCATTCACTCCAGATTATTTATCTTCAACTTCTCCATATTTTAAATGTCACTATGTCATATTAAGTAATAAAAAGTTTAAAAGATTATAACCTGAACTTGGCAGATATTCACTTCATTACTAGGCCTGAAATCCTTGGCTTTTTCCATTTTCACTATCAAAGAGAGTCTTCCTTCTGGCTTTTGTTGTTTCATTCTTGAATGTAATGAAATCTTCACATTATTGAACAACCTAAAGTATCATAATGTTGTTTTAAGTCAATTCTAATAGCAAGTCAATGGCATTTAAAACATTTGGTTCTTAACCAGACTTTTTTGTCACTTATTTTAAAAACTATTTTCTGCTAGTCTAAATTGTCCCTTAATTCCATCAATTATGACATTTATAAGTCCCATAATCCAGTAACATTTCATTTTCTCCAATCTGAAGCTCAAGAAGGAAAGAAGATTGATTTTTATATGTGCTCTAGGTACAAATTATAACTAAGTTATATAATAAGCTTTATTATAAGAAAATGAGCTATACCAAAATATGCTTGGTTGGCAAATATAATTTCTTTTCTCAAAATGCCCCTCTAAAATAAGTGTTGTTTTCATTAACTTTCCCCCCCTTGAATCTATGTTAACTAAAGCTAATAAAATCCATGTAAATATTAGCAATTCAGAACTGAGAATTTTATGGAAATAAAACTATGGACAGAATAGCCAGGTGCCTCTGTCCAATATAATACAGATCTTTCCTTGACTACACGTTTTTGCTGTAACACTACTCTCATTAGATTGGAATTTGTGTTAACTTCCCTGTACCAGGACTTACTAATAGGATTGCTAGCAATTATTATACTGAAATGAAATCAGCACAAACTATTAGATCTGTTTAAACAAGTTAAAAATAAACCTTGATTAAATGTTCTTTTATAAGAAGCTGCTCATTAGGGCTACATGGCCTTCAGAAAAATTGGTGTTTCATTAACATCAAAGGATATATTGCGTTTAAACTCCCTAGCCTAAAAAGTTACATACAAAATAAAGTTTTAAAAATATTTTAGATAATGAAATTTTAGAAAAGATCTTACTTGTGGTTCTTGGTTTAGTCAGTTGAAAGAAATATACTCTTAAGGTTGAGGAGTATTAATAATGAGATAACAAAGAACATCATCACCAAAAGCAAAAAAAAAAAAAAAAAAAAAAAAATCAAAAAACATTTCCAGAATGATCGAATGAAAAATTTCTTCTAAGTTGAGATACACCCTGCCATGAAATAGTTGAATTAAAAGGTCCTTTGACTTTTTAAGTGCAAATAAGAATCCACTTTTGCAATAAATCAGTAACTTTTGAACCACAGTAGTACTTACAGAACTCTAGAAAGTAGAAGTGTACCATTCTAGAAAGTCAAAATAACTTTTCCCCTTATAACAATGAATCAGTAAACTACTATTACCTGATCTGGTGGAATTATTATGTTTATGATAGATAACCTAAAACAATTAGGATATAGTGTTGGTAAATGTTAAGTATATGGCCTGCAAACTTATAGAAAGGGTTTGGGTGAATTTTTTGTAATTTTCCACATTCTTATCTCCACACCATTAAGTGCACACATGCAAGAGTACTCACACACACACATACACACACACACACACACTCACACACACGTTTTATCCCACTAGAATAAGGTTAATATTAGTTGCATAAAGATAAATGTTAGTTGAATAAAGGTGGACATCATGGCTGAGGGTGAGGAGAGGATGAAAAAAAGTCTATGCCAGAATTAGACAACCAATTAGATTATCAAAAAAGTCAAAATTCGCAAAAATAGACTAAAGTTAACAAAATTGGTCCATTTAAAGATTATAATTTACTAGAGTGTTCAAGCGTTTTTAAAAAAAGGATTTCATTTTTCTGAACAGTACATGTATTATCCCGAACAAGCCATGTCATAATTACTTCTGTAATTTAATCTCTTCATATAGACTGATATCCTCTACAGTGTACTTGCCCCTTGCCTACACAGTAATATGAATATGTTCTGGTTTTTTAAAGGAACAAACTTTCTACTTTAAGTAATTAGTATTCCTCAATTAAACATACTAAGGCACAGACAATGAATTCTTTATAAATCTGTGAGCATGCCTAAAAGCAACAAAATCACACTTTTGTTAAAGCATTTGTGTGTATTTTGCACAATTTTTAAAAGTTTAACCTCTGTAGATCAATGTGCTTCCTTAAAAGACTTTAATAAATTAAAGTGCAGAGAGCTTTTTTTCACCAGGCAGAAAAAGCTGATGAGACAGGTTTAGTTTAATCTCAGGCAATAGAAGTCATTAACCATTCTCCCAGGGATTAAAATATAGCTTGCCCTTTTCTTCTCTCACTTATCATTAGCATCACTTTAATCTCCTAGCGTTTCACACTGCTATTTTAATCATTACTTACTGCCTTTTGACAAGTGCAGAACATGCTTTTTCTCATTGAGGCAATATCCTGGTTTTAGCTGACAAATGTAGGACATAATGTAAAAATATCAAAGTGACATCTCTTAAACACACCTTCATCATAAAAATCTCTAAAGTTACAATATTCCTTTGTCTAGCATTCCAAGAAAATTATCATTTGAAAGGTTTATGTCTTAAACAAAGAAAAAAGTTTCTTCTAAATACAACAAAAACTAGTTTGGAAAAAATATTAAACTGAGTCAATTAGATCCCCAAATAGTCATATAAATGTTATTCTTTCACTCTAAAATAGTCAGGAAATTTTCAGTATTTACAAAAACAGTCTTTTGTTTCAATATAACTTTAGTAACATAATATACAATATTGAAATGGCTACTCTATTACCATTTGCTTTACAATCACATTATGTAATACGTAGAACCTAGGTTGAACCAAAACAAAATGCTACAATGATTATGCCTGATTCTACTATTCTGTAATACCCACCATATGTCTGCTCAGCCCAAAATAGTAAGCAATTCATAAGAGAAAATTTAGGTGGAAATAACAATAATTATAACTATATTAATATGCAACATTTGAAAATCTATTTAAAGTGTTACAACTGAACTTTTTGCTGCATTTTCTAAATTGTTATTTTAGATAAAAGAAAAAAACCACATGATGCTTGTTAATGTTCTTTTATCTAAGGACATTTAGTTTAGTTTACAGAATCACATAATTTAATCTGCCTAAACCTGTAGTAGATAAGAAATTTGGAACAAGTCTCTTGGGATTCAGGAATTTTGTTTTATACTGTCTGTAGATAAAAATATTATAAATATGAGAATATATTCTATCATCTATATAATATCCTATTTTAACTCAAAAGTAAACCAATGAAATATTTGGTAATTATAACATCCAACTTTTAAGACCAAAGCACCAATTTTTTGGTAACGATCACTCACACTTGGCCCCAAGCCCTTTAATCTAGTCCATCTGTAATGATCTCATAGTACTTTCAACCATTATTTAACCGTTAGAAGAAAAAATATGTTGCACTATATGTTTCGACAATAAAATCCCCTCTTAAGCTTCACAAAGCAGAACAATTCATTATTTGATCTCTTTCCAGGTTCAAAGTCTGTCTTATTACAGTACTTCAAAGAAATATGTAATCAAAGACAAACAGCTGTGAAAACAATCTTTTATTACTTTATTATCATTGAGGATATATCTTTGGAGTAAACCAATGGAAATGGCATACAAATAATCGCCATTAAAGTTGTTGTTTTGCATTTGTTCACAAACTATGCACATTTGTCTTTAAGGCTTTAATTTTACTTCCTATAAATAGAGTAATGGCATAGTCCAGTCACTCTATTGTCTGTCCAAAAAAAAAGACCACAAAAGAACAATGACAACAACAAAGAGTGATGGGGGGGGGGATGAACTGGGAGATTGGGATTGACATATATACTAATGTGTATAAAATAGATAACTAATAAGAACATGCTGTATAGCACAGGGAACTCCACTTCCCTGTACAGTAGAAATTAACACGACACTGTAAAACAACTATACCCCAATAAAAAAATAAAAAATTTAAAAAATGTAGAGTTGAGGTTTTTTTAAAAAATAAAATAAAATAACCACTTAGAGTTAAGCCTGTGAAAAGTTAGTAGCCTCCACCCCAATCACCTTGTAAGTACTAGGTGCTTGCTACCCTGCTCTATCTCAGGCTGGCTTGTGACCTGGGGTGGAGGGCTGTCCTTCCCCTGGCTCACTGTATCCCCTTGCTTCTGAAATCTGTAAGTAATAAATCTTTTTAAATTAATTTTTGTTGGAGTATAGCTGCTTTACAATGTTGTGTTGGTTTCTGCTGTACAGCAAAGTGAATCAGTTATACGTATACATATATTCCCTCCTTTTTAGATTTCCTTCCCATTTAGGTCACCACAGAGCATTGAGTACAATTCCCTGGGCTATACAGTAGGTTCTTATTAGTTATCTATTTTTGTAAGTAATAAATCTTATGACTCTAAAAAACAAAACAAACAAACAAAAAAAAAAAAACAAAGCAAGCTGTTCTAATGTCAAATAAATGTTTTTAATAAACACATTTTCAAAATGATATTCGGTGGTGTGACTCTCTGGGTTAACAGTACCCTGAAGTAAAATCATATTTTCAGATGTTCGTGTTAATCAGTGAGAATTGCAGTACTGTTCAACTACAAATTGGTATAGATAACTAGAATTTATACCGTAAATGTACCACGTATAGTCTACTATGAAAAAAAGTCAGAAAATCAAGCAATTACCTTCTAAGATGGTAAAAATTAATTCCATATTTTGCACATTACACAATAATCTGGTCCTGTCTCTACTTCATAGAATGGAGGCTTTCTATCATCAATATGCAAATAGACTTGAAAATATAACATAAAGTGTTCTTTGGATGGAAATGACTCCCTTTATCTGCAGGCTGTAAGGCACTCTGCAGGTGTCAGAGTGAAAGTGATGATGTTCTTTCCCACTACAATTAAAAAAAATTTTTTTTTTATGTGGGAAGTAAAAGGAACAAACATCTCTTGACTGCATATTATATGACAGAAACCTGGTACATTATTCCATTTTGTTCTGACACCATATCTCTGAAGAAGTCATTACTATCCACAGTTTACAGATGTAGAAAGTTAAGCTAAAAAGCTGAATAACTTTTGACCTGTTCCTGGGTTAATATAACTCCAAGTCAATGTGCTCTTGCATTAGACTTGATGATATCCATTCTAGAACAAACTTTCCAGGTATGTGTCCTCAAATACTCTTGAAAGACACTACAGTCTAACAAATCCAACTTTTCTTCAGAAAACTGTAAGGCATGATTCCACAGCCAGGAAGAAAATGGGTCACTATAACTTTCTACAAAAGTAAACTGATGATGCATCAACACAGACCACAATTAGGAAGACCACTGTGTCTAGGTCTCTACAAATATATTGCCAGACCAAGAGCAATATGGAATCTGCACCATTACTCTCACCAAAAGATATGACTGAAAGATGGTGTAAATGTGGTACAACATACTGACAAACGTCAGAAAATGGACAGACAACAGTAATTATCATGGGACTATGGCCATACAGACAAACTAAGTAATTAAGCTTGTGACATGAATTTTGAAAAGATAATGGTATGTCCACTTCACTGTTTGCTGTCTCAGTATAATCAAGAAAAGTTTTAAGATCTTTGTATTTATTTGAGTCTCTTTCTATAAATATAGTTAGGTAGCTAGCTAGCTAGATGGATGGATATATATGGTTAGATAGATATGAACATACACATACAAAGACATACATACATTTGCTATCCTATAGGAAGTTGTTTTCTATTTATATGCAACATGGTCTTAGTTGTAAAATGTAAAGTCTGAAGTGAATATAGTTGTGGCAGACTTCCCTTTGTGGTGTTAAGGTTATCTGAAGGCCACTATAAAAAGGAAAGGAAAAAAAAAATGAAGCAACAATAGGTAGTATATAGAAAGAATTTCATTAATTCTTTTTCATTGTAGGTAAACATAACTAAAAACTCTTAAACCATAATAGCTTAAACATTGTATTCTCTCTTTTAAATAGCAGTATAAAAATACAAAATTCCTAGAGACTCTTTGGCCAGCCAAGTGTAAGGATAACGAAGGAAGCAGAATTGCTTATTTGAAGTACTGATCCTTCAACTCATAGTACAGCTCAGTTCAGTTTTACTGGTTGCTAAATAAACAGTATCAGACTTGGAAATGCATTTAATGCATGACTCAATTTCCATAAAAGTTAATTTCCTGACTTTCAGTTTGATTGCATCAGAAGTTACTCAGTAAAGGAGGGCAAAACAAAGCCAGTCACTCTAGCTTTGGAATAATTAAGCAGTAATTTGATCAAACATTTCCTTCCTTCCTGTGTATTTCTCAAAGTCACTATTACACTACAAATTTTAGCAGAAACATTTTTAATGGGCACAATCTATAAGGGAAATAGTCCACAGAAAAATGTTTCACAATCAGGGTTGGCAGCACCATCGTGAGACCACATTTTACTGCTATTTTTAGGAGGTATTCCAGATAAACCTTTGATTTTCAGGCCTTTTGAATGGTCAGATTACAGAAGTGAGAGTCAACAGGACCAATTTTCACATACAAGCCCAATATAGAATTAAGTTTACATATTTATTTAATTATAACACTTAAGAAAAATTAAATAATGCAGTATTATAACTTTAGATGTTATTTTAATGCAATATTTTGTTAACATATTGATTTATAAAATTTTGATTGTGTAATGCTATTCCAGTGTGTAATGTTATTCTAGTGTTTTTAGTCTGGATGATGCTATTATAAGTGATAAAGAAAGGGGGACTCTCAATCTTTGATTTCCTGGAGTCCTGGATCAGTTGCCTTTGGTAAAAATGTATTATTCATAAAATTATGTGAAACTGTCTTTACTGCTGCCTTCTAACTTTTGGGGGAGCACCTTCTTACATACCATTCCATTTCATTACTGAAGAAAAATAAAAAGTATGTTTGAATCCTACTTGCCCACATTGGAAATTGCTGTTTCTTCTACCCGCCCCCCCACCCAAATAAACCCTGCTATTGCTTTTACTTTGCAACTCACTGGTAATTTTTTTTTTTTTTTTAGTCTTCATTGTTCACCTCCACTAAATGACTTCTCATCTGACTTGATGTGTACAACTTGTTCTTCCTTCCTTATTCCCCACTCCCACCCTGTCTCAGAAATCTCAGAAGCCTTTTGGCCTATGATGCAAACATCTGATAAGCATCCTCAAAGCTCTCCAGGCCTAGGAAGTCTTTTTCTATCTTCATGATCAACTAAAATTTTACTGTTTGTTCTCTCAGCATCCCACAATTCCTATTAGCAATTGCATTTCACTGTCCTGCTTCCGCGATTTACAGCAATCACCCCCTTGTTATTTTCAGGTGCATTTCTTCAAATGGAGTAAATGGGAGCTCAGAGAGCAGCTCCATCTTCTTCTGGGAGACAGAGCTGCATCATGACATTCAGGACTTGTAGCCTTGTCTCCACCAATCTGGTCTGTAACTTGAACAATGAGTCTCAGTCTCCTCATTATTGAAATGGGACTAACGATACCTATAATACATCATAGCGTTATTAGGAAGATTAAATGGACAAAATTTTCAAATTTTTCATGGTGAGTTGTAGGCATTGACCAAACTTGGTATCATTTCCCCTGTTCTAGGAAAATCATGTGTGACTAAGAAAGGAACTGTGCTCAATTATAATACTCTAGATTTTTAACAAGCTGTGTGAATCTATATGTAATTATATAACAGAATGATGACATCTACACCTGTTCACTAGTTAAAAAATAAAAATTAATCCAAACTTGCAGATTGGGGCTATATTTTTCCCTAAGTTCTTTTTTTTTCACTAGACAAACTATAAAAGGCTCACTGACCTCTGCCAGTCATTTAAAATTTTAAATGTTTGTGTATAATATTCCCATTATTCTCAACATTGGTTTAGTGTATATGCAAATTATCAGTGAGTTATAAAATAAAACATTTATAATTGAACTGGACCTTATAAATCAATTAGGTAATCCTTTCAGTTTCCAACTGAGGACGCTTCATCCCAATACACTGGGCCGCCTTAATAGCACTGGAAGCTGGATTTTTGACAATTAATCCACTTTTTTCTAATTTTTGATACTTTGATTTTTATACAACTCAAATGAAGTTATATTTTAAAGATATATACTTTACTCATCTTCACCTTCGACTACAGAGCAAATGTTAAAAGAATTAACTGAGTGATTTATATTTTCAAATTTCCCCTCAGTGATAAATGGGAACATTCAGTAGCTCTTTAATGAATATTCTGTGGATTATAGCTCTACAATGTTGACCAAATGCCTCCAATTTTAAGAAAATTTTAAGTTTAGAAATTTAGTAAAAGCCCTAGCTTTCAAAAGACATAATTTATTTTCTTATAATAAAGTCTATTTGTATCTGACAAAAATTTCTTTTTATAATAAATTAAAGAAATGTAAACTACAACTTTTCCTCTACTGATTTATATAGATATCATCTCTCTTAAGATACGAAGAACCTCCCAGAACTGCATGTATTTATCAAGTCCACTTAAAGAATGTTTCCAATAAACATAACTTGGAATAAATTTCCCCCGTTATACTCCATAAGCTTGTTATCTTAGGAGGAACACTGGTCTAACATGCCATTCATTTATCATATGATTACTAAAGGAAGGTGGATAGGTGAAAGTTGGAGTTTCGTGTGGTATTTAATTTTAGCACTCCAAATGAACAGATTTAGAAAAGGAAGTTGTTCCTATCTTTCAGCAAAATTTTGATGCCATTTTACAAAATTTAGCTTTGATGCCTTTTCTTTTGTCCCATCTAACAAACTTTCTTAAACTACAGGTACACTGAAAATACAAGTCTTTAACATATAAACAATGAGCTAAATACTTAAATATATAAAACAAGCAAGAATAAAAGTTTTGAGAATTAGATTTTGAATTTTATAAGAAAACTTGACTTCACCCACTCAGAGATATTTGAAAAAGAACAGCTATATGTTAACAACTAACATTTTAACATCATAATTATATTTTAACTGCTCATATTTTAATATCATAATTTAGACAATAGGATGCAGAAAATGGTAAGGCATAGTTTGGTTAAGGCACTTCTTTGGGCCTCTTTGTCTGTAATGAATTAATCCTTGCAGAGTGCTGTGCATACAACTCAGACCATATTAGAAGCTCAATTGATGAAAATAACAAAACAAGACAAAACCAGTTCTATTTCATGGAGCCATAGAGTTACTTGTATTCCCTCTACTTTTCCTCCTTTCCCCTTTACTCCCAGGTAACTCTACTGAAGTCTTCAAAACGCAGCAAAATCTCCCTGTCTCCCTCCTTCCCATCTCTGGCCACCTCTTCTCAAATGCAACCACCCATTTTTGTGTTTCCTGTTATGCAAATCTTATATCATTGGTAAAATTTATATCAAATACTGCCTTGTATTAAAGTTATTAGTATACTTATGAATCTTCCATAAGAATCGCTGAGTCAAGAACTGTCTTAGACATCTATGTACATTCCTTTTCCCCCATAGTTCTCATGTGTGTTAACTGAATTGACTTTCTTAGTTTCCCTCTCATACCTAACAATCTTAGGAAGAGTGAGATATTTATTTATGATAGTTATTAGTGCATGTTTGAAATTTAGATAGTGTAAAAAATATGTATTATCAGGCTGTGCTATTGTAGGGGGCAGGGATGAATTTGTTAACCAAAATCAAAATTATTTTATATAATTCCTTCCAAGTAAGAGGAATACTTTTACCAACATTTAAAAGAACAAAACACAACTTCTTCAAAATCCCCCAAGCCTATTACAAGAAGAATCAATAACAAGAGACTGGTTGACAAGTAAAGGACAGGATCAAAGATAACAAAGCTGTTGCTTCATATCTGGTCAGTCAGCGGCTATACATACAAACACACACACATGCACTTGCACACAGAAAGGAGGTAGGATATTATCACCAGAAAGATTAGAACATGTAAGAGATTCTTGGATCTAACACTCAAAGGTAAAGATGTCTAAATTCGATCCTTCCTGATGCCTTCATGAAAAAATAAAAGGCAACAACACCAACAAAAACTAATGCAAACTAGCTAATCACTATCAATTTGCATTCTCATTCTCAGCCTAAACTTTCAAATTAAGTTCTAGAAATGGGATTTTAAATTTTCCTACAGACAAGAAACAGTTGAAACTTAGTTGGTATTATATAAAAACAAGATCAAGACCTCTACTTATATTTTCCTATCAGAGGATAGACAGAGATCCCCAAATGTAAGATAAAAGAATTTAAACAATCATTATAGAAGGATTGAATTAATTTAATATCTACTGAGCTGTTCTGGCTCAGATATTGTTCCAGGTAACCAGAATACAGACATGACAACAGACAGTACCTGCCCTCTGGTACACAACATTTAATAGAAAGGGCACAGGAGAACAAATGGTTAGGACAGATTATAAGAGGAGCAATTGAAATTTAAATACCTTTCTATGCTATACTTAATTCCTGCTCAGAGTAACTGGGCAGGAAAAGTTTCCCAGAGAAAGTGTCACTGGAGCTGGCATTTGAACAATGAATGGAAGAAAATATCAAGGAAAGACATAAAATGTAATTTAGGTTATATTTAAGGATGATTTGTTTTCCTTTTGAGAGGCATAAAAATGGAAACAAGATAATATTAACCCTACTGTCTTTACTGACTAACATAAGGTTGGCTCTTACCCTGGAAGATGGAGGAGAGGTTCCCCAAGGTAAAGTAACAAAACCCAAAGTTAAAATAAGTATTAGCACAGAAGTAAGAACGTAAAAAAAACAATATAGTAAATTTAATTTTTTTTAAAGGTGACATATACCTGAGCATAATATTTGGATTTGTAATGGTGATATCAAGTATATGAATAAATAAATAAATAATATATGCAAAAAGTATATTTTCACTGATTTCCAATCTCTTATGTTTAAGATATTTTTTAACTACTAGAATTTCAATTTGTAGGCAAAACAGTGCCTGTTCCATAAATATGCTCAAGAAACTGTTTCAGTCAATGCCTAGAAAATGGGTAATTGGGTAAATGTAGTACTAAAATAAAAATGGAACAAATATGGTGCTCATGTAAGAAAGAGAACATGGAAATTTTAAGGCCAGAGAGTTGTCGGGAATTTATTTTAGTTCTAAATTGGTACACAAAATGGTCTATTTTTCCTTATGTTTATGAGATTTACACTCACTCTAAGAAAACAGAATATATTTGGGTTAACATACTGGGCTCTGTCACTTTCTACTTCTCTCAAACTATCTCCAATCTTCCAATCTTTTGAATTCAATCACTGCAATTATACCAATTCTCTTAGACATCCACTGCCCTCTCCTACCCTTTCTCTACATATTTGAATTCATCTAGACATGCTCATTAGCCAAAGACAGTTTTGTCATTATGAAGTACTAGAAACAGAGATAAATCCCCTGAAGATTTTCTGATCCATTTCTTGACCTATTTAAAAAAATAATCAGGTTCCCTAGCCTTCATCATAAAGAATTTCTATCATAATAAAAGGGGCTGATAAACAGAATAGCCATTTGCTGAATTATCTAGATCTGTTCTAAGACTTCAGCAATATATGGATCCTAACTGACAACTTTCTTCCTTCTGAAATAAATAAGTAGAGTGATGGTAAACAGAAAAAGGAGGAACTTTAAGAAGTATTTACTAAACCATATAATGGGATTCCAGGAAAATAAAATATGCTAATAGAGTCCTTTGAACTCCCTAAAATACAATTCATTCCTTATTTTCAATTTTGACAGTCTAAAATATGAGTGTTTTGAAACACAAAATTAATAAGGGTCCAATTAGCTCTTGAATTCTCAAACTTAAATATATATACTCCTCAAAATTAAGAAATCCTGTTATATCTTTATTTGCCTCAATTATATGTTATTTTTCACTAATTAGGAAGAACAAAATTAGGGAAGTATACCTCTCTATGTTATCTGCTAGCTAATAATTCAATGAAAAAAATAAAACAAAAACAAAAACGCTGTTAGGACCCAAATGTGATTGCTGTAAACATTTAAAAATCACCATCCTAAAGCCAACCCAAAAAAGTACCCAGTGTTCAGATACATATTATGCATTTAAAATAGTTTTTAGAAGGTTCCCTTTACATTACTAACCAGTTTAAAGATAATAAAGCAAGAATAGTCTTCCTGATGCTGTTTTTAATAACAATCATATCTGCCTTATAATGTTAATGTGTTCTTAAAGCCATGTGTACTCTTGTATCAAGGAGATGTTTTCACTTCATGTGTTGGATCACTGCTTTTCAATATAGCTGAAAAGACTCTGTTGACTGGGTTCAGCTCATTGCACAAAACGTGAAAGGCCCAGTGATTACTAATGAGAGAGAACGGTCAGAGTTAAAATCCATAATCCCAACCTCTAGAAAGGTATCTTCACATTTTCCTTTCAGCATCTTCCTTCTCTTCAAATACTCAAATTCCTAACATCTCCTCTTTTCCTCTCTAATCAACCAAAAAATCCTATACTATTTCCTATCATGAATTTTTCCATGGTGTCTACTCACCTATCCATCAAAAATGCCACTGCTATCTCTGGATTAAAATGGTCCCTCTCTCAACTCACTTGCAGACAAGTAACAAAGATCAGACAATTCAGGAAGTACCGTGAGGTGCAGGCACTTGTGAAGAAAGGCTTGGAACAGAGCAAGTATGAGTATAAGGAGGCTACAGGAGAAGAAAAAATGAGAAGAAAAGGAATACAGCTTATGAATGGAAAAGTTAAGAAGGCAGCAGAGAGCCTAAGACACCAAGACTTAAGAGTAAACAATAGAAATAAAATACAGCCTTGCAAAATAAAATATATGCTTGAGTAACCAATTTCAGTCAGAATAACAAGACATAGGTTTTAAAAAACACAATTAGTTTATGTATATATACATAAAGACATTTAAGCCTCAAACAATAAACAAGCATTGTTGTGAATGAAGATCAGTAGAGCTTCCATATTTTTTTCTTTTTTTTTAATCCAGAATTGTCCTTTAGTTGTCGTAAAGCAATATTCCGAAATGTTTTGGGGGACAAAGGTAATCTAATTCATAAAGTTGTATCTATACCCAGTTTCTAATGGTAAAATAAGTCTTTTTTTGTGGTACGCGGGCCTCTCACTGTTGTGGCCTCTAAGTCATTTTTAAACGTCCTTTTAGCATCCTCTCTATTCTGTTAATCTAGTAGAGGCTCCTCCTAACTTTTGTCTTTACTATTTTTTTTTTACATCTTCATTGGAGTATAATTGCTTTACAATGATGTGTTAGTTTCTGCTTTATAACAAAGTGAATCAGTTATACATATACATATGTTCCCATATCTCCTCCCTCTTGCGTCTCCCTCCCTCCCACCCTCCCTATCCCACCCCTCTATGTGGTCACAAAGAAATGAGCTGATCTCCCTGTGCTATGCAGCTGCTTCCCACTAGCTATCTATTTTACTTTTGGTAGTGTATATATGTCCATGCCACTCTCTCACTTTGTCACAGCTTACCCTTCCCCCTCCCCATATACTCAAGTCCATTCTCTAGTAGGTTAGTGTCTTTATTCCTGTCTTACCCCTAGGTTCTTCATGACATTTTTTTTCTTAAATTCCATATATATGTGTTAGCATACGGTATTTGTCTTTCTCTTTCTGACTTACTTCATTCTGCATGACAGACTCTAGGTCCATCCACCTCATTACAAATAGTAGAGCTTCCATATTTAAGATACATTGAAATTGAAAATGTTAAGTAGATTCTATTATTGCCTTGTATCCTATCAGGATGAAAAACACAGAAAGTGGAAGCAGACATGGCAGCTATAGCTTCAAAGCCAGTGAAGGTGAAGTATACTTTGTCAGATGGGAAGAAAATTAAAATATTCATTTCAGATGTACGAATTCAAGCACATCACTTGTATGCTCAGAAAGTCAAAATAGAAAGTGAAAGGTTAATAAAACTAGATGTTTACAACTTAGCTGAAAATGGCATATATGTAAATAATTAACTCCAGAAATACCCTTCAGAATATATATTTTAATCATAGATAGATAGATTGATAGACTTAGAAAGACACCTAGAATGCCTAAGAAAGGGCAAAAATTAATAGTTTTTTGTTTACTGGTTATACTAAGTATAACCTCTTTGCTCTGAGGACTAAGCCTCTTCATGATATTTAGAATCAGATATTTTATAAACTGGGTTACATAAAACTTCCACAAGAATTTCAGGTGGAAAAACATTAAGGCTTTCTCTTGTTTCTTCCTTTCTGTTTATTGTGCATGGTAAATTGACAATACTTATTTAAACACTTTTTTTTTTTTAATCTGACCCTTTTCTTCCTGGACCAAGGAATTTTCTCCGTCATAGAGTAATAGAGCTTGAAAACTTCAGCATCAGCAGGGAAGGCAGGCACTCCTTAGCCAGCCACTGTGAGAGAGAGAAAATGCAATTAAGGCTCCCACCAGGGAGAGAGAACTAAACAAAACCTGTGTCTTCACACAAGAGCCTTTTCTTCCATGCGAACTACAAGGCCTCAAATCTTGTTGGTGAGATGCTAGCATTTAGGACAACACACTTTCAGATTTTCTCACAGCAGATCAAAGTAAATAATGCAAGGGCAGCAAACAAAAGAGAAAACTCCAGTGTGCTTACATTAAAAAGAGATTAGAGGGGACTTACAAGTGATTGAAGGAATAGATGACATTTTTAAAAACATAAAACCCAGATCTTTAAGTACAGCTGGCAAATAAAGTCTAGTTGTGTTACTTTAGCGAGAGTGACAAACCACAAGGGACTTAACATCAGTGTGAAATTTACAAAAAGGTAATTTTATTTTAATATGGTATTTTCGACATCTAAAGTTATACCCATTCCTGTTCTTCCCTTCCCAGGTCTTAGGATTTTCAGCCGAGACTCATGACAACTGATAAAGGGAGCCATTAAAGTTATGAGCCTTCTCAAATCAGTGCCACAGAATATGCAGAGCACTCTGTGGACTGGAGATGTGGCACCGCTCCACTTCCCTCTTTCTCCTGAGGACAGTAATCTGTCATAAAAGCAGCTCTCCTCCTTCATAGCAAGGCAACAGCTGGAAACTCTTCTGCAATGTTAAATTTAGCACAAACCCTTTACCAGGCACTGAACTTAGTCTTGTGGGTCTGTTCTGCAGTCTTAAATGACTACTCCAGGGCCATAGTTTATCCTTTATTTTCGTGTAAAATTCTCATTGACTTTGGTGCAACTCTATAAAGGAAGCAAGGATCGAATATCACCCTTTAATGCCAAATTTACTACAGTTGAACAAAAAGAACGGAAATCTGGGAGGCCCGTGTCAATAAACAAAAGATAGATGTTTGGGAGACTTAATAACTGAAAGGACCTTCAAATAGGACTTTTTTTGAACTATTTTTTGAAATAAAAGTGAGACAGTGGTGTCTAGAATTTAGCAA
Source organism: Stenella coeruleoalba (assembly GCF_951394435.1). Classification (NCBI taxonomy): domain Eukaryota; kingdom Metazoa; phylum Chordata; class Mammalia; order Artiodactyla; family Delphinidae; genus Stenella; species Stenella coeruleoalba. The sequence continues at coordinate 45,006,756 of NC_137164.1, forward strand.
TACTTAAACCAGTATTTATATAGTTTGCATAGTGTATATATTTAGTATATGGTACACATACACACATATATAATAGAATATATTATACTATACACATATATAATAGATGTATATGAATGTATTATACGTTTGTGTGTGTGTGTGTGTGTGTATATATATATATATATATATATATATATATAGTATTCATAGTATTGATAGTAACTGAGGTTGTAGTTGGGCAGCAGGTTGAATGTTAGTCCACTAAAGATTTTCAAAGCAGTTCACTGATATAATAATGCCAGAATCAAAGAGCCAGTGTGGAGGAAAGATGCCAGGACTTAGAATCCATAGATGTGAGAGCTGATCCAGTCTGTACCATTTTAACTTTTCTGGGAATCAATTTGATAATCAATCTATAAAACAAGGAGATTAGATTAGAGTTGCTCTAAAATTCTTTCCAATTCATACTTTCTGTGGGTCTGCACAGACTGTAAGTCTACCTGAATCCTATAGCCATATAGCTGCTGTGCCACACCTGTGGCATCATGTGTGGGTATGTGTGTGTTTTTATATATATACACAGAGACAGATACATTCATACACAGACATATAACTTGAATCAAAGGATTTAGTATCAAAGTGATAATTTCCAAATAAAAAAATCAAATGTGTAAAGACATATCTTTGTACTTGCTGCCATAGCACCCTCTACTACACACACAAACATCTCCTCATCTACCTCTATATCTGCTCATAGAAGGTAAGGTACACTGTACTTTTAATTTTAGAAAGGCTACTTTTGAAGAAATCAAGGACAGTTAGGCTTGTTTGGCTAATACATCGTAATAAGAATAATAAACCTAAGTTGAACCCCATCCTTTTTTACATCACAATATGAGAAAATGCATAAAGACATGCTTTTGTAATAACTTAAATAGCCTGTGTTTTCAAACCCTTATAAACATCCATTCTTAAGTATTATTAAAATTGATTTTAAATATTTATATCTCAGATGTACTTTCATTCAACTAAAACTCACTTAGAGAAATTTATTCCATAAGTCAAATCAATACTGACAAATATGATACTAAGTTCTGTTTTAATTGCCCCAATGAAAGAAAAGGAATATTATGTATTACTTATTAAAATTCTTTCTTCAGAAAAATCAGAGTGGAAAACAATCAGGCTGTATTCAGTTCACAAGACTCCTTTTTTTGCACATGGATAAAGTAAGCAAAGTTAAATTCTCAGTGCTTCATATACATATTTATCTGTGAAATTATTTAATCTTGTTTACTTTGTGAAATATATGACTATTCTGTTTTGAGCACAATGCATTTAATTTAGGAAGAAATTAGAAGGTGTAATACAAAAACTGGTAAGTGCAAAAGCAGTATTAAACTGTCAATCACTGCTGATGCTGCGGAGGTTAGTTATTTAACTGAATATGAAGATTAGACACCCTACATTATGCATATTGATTTAAATATAAGAAACAAATTTACTCCTAAGTTGGAAAAGTGCATAAAGATTTGCTTAAACTGATGTAGCCCGAAGTATCCCTTGCAGAGTACCATTTCTGAGTCAATCACATGTTTGGGAGTAAGTCAACATATATACACATATCAAAAGTTTTTCTATGTAAAAGTTTAGATGTTTAGGTTACCCCTTTTCCTAGCCCATGTTTCCACAGCTCTAAGAGTATATCATAAAAATTAATCTTAAAATGGGGTGGGGGTGAGGGCAGTTGTTGCAGACTCATGCTAAAGGGCATCTTAACCCATTCGTGGAGTTGTTTCTGACATACGCTAGCATGTATGTGTGAGTGACTGCTGTGCAATAAGCCTGGGAAACATGTAAATTGCATTTCCTCATGGCAAATTGCAACTGAATTAGAATATTGGGCAAACATAAACAATGCAATCAAATTCTGGCTTTTTATTGAGCTTCTATCTAGTATTCATTTGAAACAAACAAACAAAAAAAAATGGTGTTTCTCAGGGTCTGTGACATTGCAGGCCATGAGGGATTCAATGTCACTGCCGGCATACAAATTTATTAGTCTATAAAATTTGACATTCTCTTATTTATTCTCAGAAAGGACAAATAAGATATTTTTTTCATACTTACCAGAAATATCTCGGAGTGTTTATATGCCGCTCCATCTGGAGGATGCAAATAGTCAGAACTGCTTTACAATTCAGTAGGCAAAAGCCTGCTGAAGGATAACAAATGACTTCATGGTGAAACTGCTATTGAAATTCTTTCAGTATGTGATATTAAAAACAACTGAACAAACAGAGATAAGGGACAAATAGGATTTGAAACAGACTTTTTTTTTCCTAACAGTGCAAAAGAAAAACAAATGAATGCTCTAGTCAAATCTATATACCTTTCAGTGATTTTACTGCATAGCTTTTCTTAATGCATGAAAGTTTTGAACTGAAACTTCTCTAAATGTTCCACTATATGCAACGAGACCAATTCTAAAATGCCTCCTTTGGATCACAAATTACGATTTTGAAGCATGAAGAAAAAAGAGTCCATATAACTCTTTTGCTGACTTGATTTACCGTTTTACTCTTTGACATTTGGCATAATGCATGCATGGAGAGATTTAATAAACATTTGGTGATTAGGAATGCTGTATTTAAGGAAGATCTTTTTTCTTTTACATCATTTGTAAAGCGAAAAGCAGAAACTCTGAGTTAAATACTGTGAGAATGGAAGGATTACAATAAAAACTACCCAAAAGCATAATTGAAAAATAGTATTTCATTCAATTCAGTCTCTCTTACGTAGAAGAATTTTTACAAATATTGACTTTGCAAGTCAAACTAATGTTAGTAACTTTCAGGTGATTGGGGAAGTCAAAAATCTAAGAAGCAAGAAGAGCATTACTTTGCAATGATTTTTTTTTTCCTTGCTTTGAAGGGAAGATGAAAGGCTATTTAGTCGCTATTTAGTTAGGTGTTCTTGTTTTATTCTATGGCCGGATCAAAGCAACTATCTCTAAATTTACAAAACAGTTCAGAGAACCCCTAGTAATTGAAGTATAGGCTAAATGATCCATATCAACAACATATGAACATAGAATCTGCCAAACAAAACTCATATTATTAGGTCTTCAAATGACCCATTATGTTGCCTAAAAATAACCCCAAACCAAATAGCTGTCTGAAACTCTGACATGACAATGAGTTCCAGATCTTCCCAACATAGCATATAGAGCGTGTGTTGATATCTAATGGGCCAAAATTAGCTCAAGCATATTATAGTGATCATCCTTTAGCCTGATCTAGATTATTCTTCAGGGCTAACTTTCAATGCTTATAGATAAAAGCATGCCATGTGCAAGCAGTTGTCTTTGGATACCTAACAAAGGTTTACATTAGATGAATTCATGTTATCTCCCTATGCTAATGCTGAACCTCTATTTTCTTGATAATTTATTATACAATAACAGTGTAGAACTAATTCTTGAAGTTATGACCTTCCAAGTGAATTCTTAGTTTCCCATCATTTTAAGTAAAAAAATAATTAAATACAAATTTAAATGGGTTTATAAATATTTTGATGAGCCATAAAATTTTCACCAAAACTAGCATTGTCCAGCCAAACTTAAGTATGTTAGAAAAGCAGATAGCTCCAATACAGTTTGCTCATCTCATATATCCAACTACCAAGTCTGGGTCAGGATTGTAAAGTCTAGCACCAGCTAGAACCCCCTTCTTCCAAAACCACCTCAGCTCATGGAAAGGTCACCTTCTCCTCCATCCAGTAATCATCTTCGATTATATCACTCACTTGGCACCTGTGATTGTGTCTGTCTTTGTAACTCATCCTTTGTTTTTCCTTTCAATTATTTTTCTTCTTAGTTTCTTATCCTATAGATCTTGCTTCCTTACTAGATTATACAAGTGGAACCACATTAATATTTCTTCACATTTCATATAAAACCCAGAACAATACAATTTACTATAACTTCTACGTCCAGTAAACTTCTCTGAATAAGGGACATATTATGTTCCATTCCGGTTTCCAAAACTTAATGTAGATAGAATAATTAAATAAAAGCAGAACAATGTTGTTGATTTAAAAGAAACATAGCTTCTAAAATAAGCGTTTGGCAAAGACACACACACCCACAAGACACATACACAAACAGAAACACACATACCTGGAATCCAGGCAATAGGGGAAAAAAAAAAACAATAGGGATAATTATCAATCAACTTTTACTTAATTCTGAAGATAGTGACTAATTCTCTTCTATTTCCATAAAGATGAAGGATACGTTTAGTTTTGATATTAGAGAGTAAATCCTGAAAATATTTTATATACAATACATGTTAAACAAAGAATATTACAGAACTCACTTTATGAAAATTTTAAGATGTTAGAATGAGAATTCAGCCTAATAAAATGTTAACATATTTCAACCCACAGTCATCTTATGCTCAGTGTTACCCTCTGTTAAATGGAAATATAATACATGAGCATACCATTACAAAGAGCTATACTCTTAGTGGTGGCTGGCCATCATTCTGCTTCACCTAGACTTCATACTATTTTTGAGACATTAAGTTCTTAGGTCTTAGTTCTGATAGGCCACGTTCTACTGGGAAGAAATATTAATATCAGGTAACTGGGAGAACATGCATGAATTCTTCCTGACTCTTCATGAAAATGGAGGCAACGGAATGACAGGGAAAGGTAAGCTGAACAAAATGGAATAATCTGAAAGCTACAAAATACTAAAGGCGTCTCTCTTGGAACATCTTTTTAGCCTTTGTGGTAGCCACCTTCAATTGAAGAAGTACCAAATGAAGTGAGAAAAATACATTTTTTAACGTTTAACTGAAATGGTGAGGGTCACATGAAAACATCCATAAACTTGTTCCAAGAGTAGTGTTATGGTTAAAGCAGAAAATAGAATAAAGAGTAAAACTAGTTATCAGTTTTACTTAAATGTCTGAAATTCTCAACTATCTTCAGGTTGACTTTTTTAGGAAGGATAACATTAGAACACCTATTTATTGAAGAACGGAACTTCCATTACTTTCATTCCAAAGCTGGCTAACTAAATCTTTAGGAGTCAAGAAAAAAGTGATAGACTCTTCAAAGCTTTTCAAAGTGGAGAAAGGATCTGAATTAAACTTGCATCCCACATCTGGGATGAGAGATTTCCCATCTCAGCCTCCATTCATTGAAACTTTCTGATCCCTTGCTCTTGACTATTAAGGTAAAAGGGAAATCATCTGAATTAGCCATCTGAGCATCTATTTTATTTAGTTTACTTCTCAATGCATGAGATCTCTTTTTAAGTGAAAACATTGAGACTCAGAAAGTTTAAGTAACTTGACAAGGTCACACCAAATACATACAGCTAATGAGGACGAGAAGTGGAGCTGGAACCCACATCATTCTTCTGGTCCTAAAACCTTTTCATTTCCATTAATGATAATTTTTAATAAATATTTTTGAGATCTAATTATGAGGCAAGAATTTTGCTAAGAACTTTACATACCATAATGTGTTTGCCATAATCTGTGAGATTTGGTCAAATTATTATCCTAAAGATAAAGAAAGGGTTAGAGAAGTTAAGTAACTTTCTTGAAGTCCCAGAGCTAATCAGTGGCAAAGGCAGGATATTAGCCCAGCCAGTCCAAGCCCATACTCTCCGTCAACTCACTTAAGAGGTTAGAAACCTGAGATTCAATAAGATGACCTGCATGACCAGATGTTCAATGACCCCAATTCGTCTATAACTTCAGTGGTTCCTTTACCACTTTCTCAAGTGCATAGCTATGCATTATTCCATAAAAAGCAGTCTTTCAAGGACCAGGGCTGACCAACAACAGCACATTGACATGGTATCCCTATATCAAGATGTTCTGTCATCGTCACATAGGTTTACTTACTAATCTCCTTTAGAACAAATGAAAGCCACTTTTAAAAGGTGAATATACAGAGAATTCCTTATATGAATTTTTAAAATTTTGAATTGACATTCAAGTACAAATGTTTTAAGTTTTCCATCATTTTAAGTAAAAAAATAAAAACAAAAAACAAAAAACTTAACGCCCTTTAATGAGGAACCTCATTTTGTAGGATTCAAGGTCTTCTTTTTCCAGGTAATCTTAACCATATTTCAAACCTGGCCAGCAAATAACGTATCTAGAATACAGTGGGGTTTTTTTTTGTTTTTTGTTTTTGCCGTACGTGGGCCTCTCACTGTTGTGGCCTCTCCCGTTGCGGAGCACAGGCTCCGGACGCGCAGGCTCAGCAGCCATGGCTCATGGGCCCAGCCGCTCCGCGGCATGTGGGATCCTCCCGGACCGGGGCACGAACCCGTGTCCCCTGCATCGGCAGGCGGACTCTCAACCACTGCGCCACGAGAGAAGCCCGAATACAGTGTTTTTATACCGGAGCCATAAACGGTTAAAAGAAAATTTCACTGAATCAAACAAAACATTTTTTGAATTCCCAGGTAATTAATACGAAATTTTATTTCACTGAATAATATAAATATGAGTATGGGGCTTCCCTGGTGGCGCAGTGGTTGAGAGTCTGCCTGCCAATGCAGGAAACACGGGTTCGTACCCCGGTCCGGGAGGATCCCACATGCCATGGAGCGGCTGGGCCCGTAAGCCATGGCCGCTGAGCCTGCGCGTCCAGAGCCTGTGCTCCGCAACGGGAGAGGCCACAACAGTGAGAGGTACGCGTACCGCAAAAAAAAAAAAAAAAAGAGTATGAAATGAGGTATCACAGGTCCCAGTGACGTCTATTTCTTACTTAGAAGCACTTGTCCAGATTGGCTTCTCCACTTACAAAGAAAAATGATCAGAACATAAAGGAATGAGGTCTTTTAAGCTAAAGACATGACACTAATGGGACTCAAGTACTTAAAGAATGCTGTAAAGACCGGAGTGAGTTCACATTTCTAGCTTAACGACCTCATTTCTTAATGGTTCTCCCAAATCCTGTACAATTCACCGACAGAACTTCCTGTATTCCCACATCGTACCTTGTTTATTTTCTTGACTCATTGCCTTTTTTTGCCTTTTTACTTATATATACATCATGACTCAGTTCAACTCCCAGCTCTTCTCCAAGGCCTTCTTTCTCTCCAAGGCAGAACTAGTAACTCTGTCCGTAATCTCACAGCATGCTCATTTTACACTGAAGTCGTTTATTCAGAGTTCCTCCAAAAACTGTAGTAAAGAAACCATATGATTCTGCTCTATATGCACCTAGCATTCTGCCTGACATAGGGCAATAAATGGTCCTAGGCATTTGTGTTACTGACAAAAATCAAAAACCAAAACAAATCAGATTTTGAAATCAACCAAATATCCAACCCAAGCCTCCTATTACTTATATAAACTTGATCAAGATATTTAACCTCTTCACACATCAGTTTTGCAGCTCTAATATCAGGACTATAACATCTGTCCTATAAGACTGTTAGAAGGATCAAATAAAAAAGCTCATGTACTTAGCTTCGCATGGTAACTAGCATGTAAATGGGTGCTTATGTGGTGGACAGTTATTAGAATGACTAATTTATTGCAAGAAGAAATTAGGCTAAACATTAAAAAACTATTTCTTAAGAAAGGTATTATGAGACGTGAACATCCAGGCAAGGTTGTAGACTTGTTTTCCCAGGAGTTTTAATACAGGAGTAAGCAACCCTTTTTCTGGAATGCCTTATATTATTGGACAAGACAATTTCAGGAAATCCCTTTTAGCTTTTCATATTTTATAACCATTAACCTTCCTAATGCTGCAAGTTTAAAAATTGCTTCAATTCTTTGGGTATTGTCACTTTCTTCATGCAAAAGGAGTTAGAATAACATTACTTGTCTTTTCGTACCAGATTATAGTAAAATATTAAATAATGCTACAAAAGCTTTCTTTCAGTTGAATAAAAAATGGAGAGTAGAATCATTCCTTACAGATCAAAACTATAAACAGGTAAAACTATCTATGGTTATTATAAAAGTCTTATTTATTTTTTTTCCTTTTCAATAACACATAGTATATTATACAATCACTTCTACAAATCTGACCGATGACAAAGTTTTGACCTACCACCAAATTTTTAGTATCAGTAATTCCCACTGGAAAGGCCATGACACGTTTCAGTTTAACGATTTAAGGTTACAAACATTCCTTCCAGAAATATTTCCAACATCTCCCAAGGCATATTTATTCGAAAAAGTGACTCAGCAGGTAAACACACTAGAAATATTATATTTCAAGCTAATTATAAAGGCTACAGTTAATTAGGAAATCACCCAAAAAAAGAAAATCACATAGAGACACATCACACCATTTGTATAGAGGACTATATGGTATGCTGAACAGTTCGTGTAAACATCTTCAATTAGAAAATACACCATTAAACTTTGCCTTGTAGAATAGTTTTTCCCAAGGAGAGCTAAGGATATTTACAAATAGGAAATTGGTTTTTCCTATTGATCCTCTTCAACCATTATCTCTATTAAAAGAAATTTATAATGAAAACAGAAACCAGCTATTCTTTTTCCCTTAGAAAGAAAAATGAACATTCTCTTCTTATTTCAAACATAGAAAGCTCAGATAAATCTAAACTAATATAATCCTCTCACATGTATTAATAGTTCTAATATGATTCATGTTAATGATCTCCTTTCTCACTTTCTTACCTGATATATAATCATTCTACTAATTATGGTAGAAATATTTAGTTGCATATTGTCATTATTGGGCTACTCTATACTTTTTTCACTCAAAACTGCTTTAATACACACGCAGACAGAGGCATGCAGGCACCTAAGAACCCTTTAGCTTTTGTGTTTTATTTTACTTTAAGGATTACTAACACAAATAGCCTAATTTCACCCTGAAGCATTTAAAAAAGAAAATGTGGTGTTCTGAAATGATACATGTCATGTGAAAAGAAAATACCCAGCTGAAAATTAGAAATTTAATCCTCATAAAACTTAGGACACCTCACGGTAAGATGTTCCTCTTAAGATCATTCTAGACACCTTCCACCAACCAGCACATCACCTGAACTGCCTCAGTCCTTAAAGGGTCAAAACTTATTAGCATTTCAGTTCATCTAATAAGTAATGTTTTTGCCGAACAAAACCAATTCCCAATAAATTCTCACTGTATTTGTGTGCTCTGATTTGATTTAGAGGCCTGTGGGGAGACACCATTTGGTAGCACAGGAACACAGAGGGGTAGGTGTTGCTGGGGAGAAGTAGGGCTCATGTGCCAGAAGTGTTATTGTGTCAGGTTGATTTATTGAGTGAGCTTCACTTCACCGAATGTTCCGAGATATTTATTTCCCTAAAGGCTCTGCAAAGATATGAACAGACCCGCATCCACAGATGTCATCATTGCTCATTTTACCGAGTCATGAAATTTTCTCAACTGCAATTTGTCCATCTAAAATTGCTGTAACAGAACAATGTCAATAGTAGCATCCTACTCCAGCCCCACCTTCTATCTAAGGCTCTGTTGCCAAATTCGGTGTGTCTGTGCAACTTCGTGGTAATTAAAGTGACAGAACAGCTTCACTCTCATTTCAAGAGTCTTCTAGAGAAGTGGCTCCAATTTTTTAACACAACTTGGAGTACTCAGATAAAGTAAAACCATTAAGGGGAAGCAAATAGGAATCCCTAAGCACAGAATCATTTATCCCCGTCAAAATTAAAATAACACTAGGCGGAGAGAAGTCAGTCAGTCAAGACAGCAGGCTGCGTGTCACCAAACCCAAAATTTCAAAAATGCCACCTCTCAGAAAAACCATCCCGAAATGTAGTACCTTCCACTGAGGGTAGACTTTTACCTGTTTTATTTCTCCCCTCTCCATTATCAAACGAATGACTGCAAAAGTTGATTTTTAAAAGGAAGTTGCTATATATACACAACGATCGCCTGTAACCTTTATTCAAAAACACTGGTGCAAACTTATGAAAATAAGTTCTTAAGGTGCATTCATAATGCTAAACATTATGACTTGGGCATGTTCCATAATTTCATCGAAAATCATCTTCAGTCCCTGATAGAATTTCAATGTCTGTGTTAAATAAAAACTGCATGCTTGTGTTGTGTGTCAGAATTTTCGGGTTTATTTAAATATGTTAATATTTCTCATTATGCCATTAACAATAACCTTCATCCATTTGTGAAAAACATTTTGCCAAGCATGCACATAAAAAATTAGCAAGTGAAGCAAAATCACCTTAATTTGCTTTGGACCAGCAAATAACCAACTAATTTGCAGAAATCCCTGCCAAGCACTCATATTAAATGCTTCATGCTTATTTTATGACCTCTGCTGCTCTTCCCCTTCCCCGGGCCCTGAATCATATGATCATTAACATATTGCAAGGTCGGAAACTTTATTTTTTACATTCTTTAATTAATGCCTGTTTATAGAAGGCCATAGGACTTCAGATCCAGTTAATGAAACTTCGCTCCCCCAGGCCCCTGGAGCCCAATAGAGAGCTCTCTCCTCTGTTGTTTTAGTAGCTTTTTTCCAACTGTTTGTTTATACAAACTTAATTGATCTCTTTAGTCCCAGAAGCATTCCAGAGACACAACCTGTTTTGAGGCAAGCTAAAGTTTCCCCCCTTCCTTTAGAAAAGCCTTGAATGCCCTAGGTTATCAGTTTTAATTTGAAAGTTGAAGATTCAGCTTTATTTACACTGTCTAAAAGTACAAACTGATACAGGCCCTGAAGTGTTTATTTTTACATTCATATATAGCGGAGGGGATCACAAGTGCATACTATATATAATTATTTTGATGTAGAACTAAGTAATTACTAAATGCTGCTATGTCTTATTTTAGGGCATTGAAGAAACGCCGTCTTTAAAACACGTTGAAAATAAAAAACAAATCAGGCTGCCAATGCATGAAATTTCCATGGCTCTTCAATTTACATTTTACATATTCCCTACGACAAGAATTTCTATTTTGCGATTCTCTTTTTTCTGCTATAATTAAATTAAAAAAGTAATTGGCTGGTGCTGCACACTGCAGCAATGTCTTAATCACATAGACAAACAGTTTTACAATAGCTTACACCATTTGCCACATGGGGCAATGACATTATTGTACCAGACTATAAACTCGAGACAGATATCACATACCAGCTTTCAACCACCGTGTTGGCAAGAACAGAACACGAGGTGCATGCAGCACCCTGACTGACACGTCCCTGATGGAATTCCCAATTAAGTAAACGTGGCGCAACTCTGGCCATGTGGTGCTGAAAACTGCCAAAAATCGAAGCATATGAATCTGCACATATATGCTTATACTCTAGGTATGGAAAATATGTTGAAGGGCCAAAAAGAAAAATATGGCTATGACTTATAAATGCAGCAGGCATTACTGGCAATGAGAAATAATGATTTCTGCCTTTTCTGATGGAAAAAAGTCTCAATTGTACATATGTTTTATATGTCTGTATATTCTAATTTTCCTTATTAAATGTTCAGCTTATGGATATTTTTCTATTTATATTTACAGTGAAGACTGCACTAAAAGTTATTGAGGCTGGGGGATTCAGAGTCATAAAGTCTTTAGTGTTTCCAGAAATCTCACTAATAAGGGATTCATGAGACCTGGGTCTTCATTCTGGCCTTTCCAAGAACTCACAGGGTTGCCTTTAAGTGAGTTCATTTTAACTCTCTTGGGTCTCAGTTTTCTCATCAGTAAAAGGAGTAAGTTAGACTAGATAATATCTAGGGTTCCATTCTGCTCTCACTTGCTATGATTATATACAAAGTCAATCATTTTTATGAATTATATCCAAGAAAGAAACTAAAATAAAGCACAGATGCTTCCAATGGAGGCAAGGAAGCAAAGGGGAATAAAAAGGTGAAAGATCTAATTTGACATACCCAGAATGCTAAAAAGAGTAAAATAAATAAACGCAATTTGAAAAGCACAAGGGGAAAACATTAGAAGAAGCAAGGTATTTTATAGATCAGCTTTCTCTATCAGTTTCAGTGACGCCCTGTTTAAAAGACATTAAAAAGCTAAAAATTTTAGAATGGAGTCCCTTCTAGATTGTTAAGCTCTCTGTTTAGCAATGATAACATTTGCTCTTTCATAATAGGCACCTTTTCTTCCCACTGTCTGTCTATGAAGAAAGTAGGCACAGCAAGTGAAGAATTATCAGAAGAGATTTTTCTAAACTTTATAAAACTAAGATGTTCTCTGAAACGCCTACACTTGATTTCTTAACCAGGATTCAAAATCCTCATTGAACTGAGACCTCGGAAAAATATTAAAACAGTCCATTCTGATAAAATGTAAGCCAGTTTTCTAGAATGGAATTGCCTGATCCACAAACTACAGTTTAGTGGCTAATGTGAAGTCCTTCAGATACTGCTCTTTGATCATTTTAATTATTAATAATAATTTAAGAAGTCCCCTGGAGGAGACCTCTGCAATAATAAACAAATGTATACCTTGCCATTTCCAAGGAGATATTGCACATGGCTAATATGCCATTTACAAATTAGTCTTAAGTAGAAGGAAATGATGGGATAAAGCTAAATAAAACACATAGAAACTATGTATTTTAAAGTAGATAAAGTAGTATTTTGAGATGCTTTTCAGTGCACATTATACACATATAACTTACGGATAAACACAGGACAGCATCTTCTAGACGTTGGAGAAGCCCACCCTTCTCTCCCAGGCAGCCCACCCTCCCCCGCTTCCTCACTCTGAACTATCTGCCTTATGTAAAGCCAATTCAGTCATTCTTGGCAAGGTGCTTAAGAGCTGAAAGTCTTCAATCTTCCCATAAATAGGGTGCAAATCAAATCTTATGATGGTATATTCAAGCTTTCAGGATCTCTGTTTGCCACCAGAAATGTCAGAGTTTAGTACCTACTAAGCCATAGATTTATGAGGAAATGCTTGTAGATTGACAAGCAATTTTGTAACAAATGCATCTTCAGCGTTAGATTCACAGGAATGCTTAGGACATGCCTAAATGATTTAGTATTTTATACCTCTGCTCAAAAGAACAGTTTATATAAGTCACTTCTATCTGAAGACTGTCAATCAAGCAGAAACTAAAAGTAATTTTAAAATATCATGATTCATTTACAAAAAAGTTTATCTCTAGAATTCAGGAGTGCAAGGTTCCAAGTGATGGACTGATAACAGGCAAACTTTGAAACGCTTTAATTGAAACAAGGCAAATTACCTTCTTATTTAGATAGGAAACGGAGCATTTCTGATTACTTTTATTTATGAGCTGCCAATATTTGAACATATGCAAACTTTGAATTGTTTCCCATTTGCCCCAGACTTTAAAAAACATAATTCCTTTTCTTAATGTGCCACCCTTCAGGGCAAGGAGTTGTAATGAACACCTCCCACTCCCACAGAATTACAATGTTCTTTATCTCCCCCAGTACTGAAAAAAAAAAAAAAAAAAAAAGACAAAAACTTCCAAAGGTTTGGAATCCTGAAACCTGTAAACAAAATCTGTGGAGCAGATAAAATTTTAAATGGCACAATGCAATTAAAGCTGAATTCAATTTGAGCACACCCTGTCCATCTGTCAGATGGAAACAAAAGCCGAGGAGCTCCATTATTGCTGAATCCCTGCTCTTGTTAATTTGCTTGCTGAGAGATTTCAATTTCTAGGAAGTGCACAAATTAGTGTTCAGTCAGGGCTAGATCCTCAGTAAGTATAAGCAGATGGTGGAAATCAGCCCTAATCAAGTGGCCAAAGCCTTTTTTTTCTGTCTGATTAAAGCATTTTAATCCTTTCAGATTGTCTGCTTTTTTAACAAATATTCACCATCCTTTATTTTTCTTATATTCCAGAATAGATTTAAATTTAGCCTATACACAGGGGAGGAAAAACAACTTTAGAAATATAGCTCTCAGGCTCTGAGTTACAAGCAGTGGTCAACTGGATTTGTGAATTCATTTAATGCCTTTTTTTTTCTACTTTATGTTAAATAATTGTTTGAATCGTTATTCATTTATATGTAAATATAAATAAGACATATTTCACCTGTCCTGGTGGAACTAAATTACTGAAAGACAAAGAGTTGGACATTTTCTCAGCTTTAAGATTAAAGCTAGCAAAAACAGAGGACAACCAGAAAATGTAACATGTTGTAACTCTCTCATCCAGACAAGAGAAAGAAAAATATTTTATTTTTTACATTAACATAAACTAGTGAATATATAAAATTTTAGCAAGGCGATATATTTAAATCAAAACCAGGAAGATGTAATAACTAAAGAGCTGAAGCCTTTTGCGAATAATGAAAACAAAAATTAATTAGGAATGAAGACTATATAATTGTGTTCAGAGTATGAGACACACACACACTCAAAATGTAAAACTGCTACCATCATTTTAAATTTGCTAAGAGCTTGGTTTATTAAAAAACTCACCCACACATTTACAAGCCAAGGGATACATGAAGGAAAAATTTAAAAAATATGCAGAGAAGCAGTATTAATTGAGATTTAATTGCGTGTTTAAACAAACAGCTGGCAAAAAACAAAATCCTTCTGCCTCCAAAATCTACCCAGGGTATATGAAAAATAAACTTTCCTAATTATATGAAAAATGTTTGTGATAATAACTTGAGAGTAGAAGTTCAAAGTGTATGAGTACATTTCAGGGTAAGTTCTCATGTACGATTTTGAAACCTCTCTTAAACTTAGGCATACCAGTGAGAGGTATTTATGGGGAAAAAAACACCAGTTCAACATCAGAAAGCATTTTTGAACAAGCTGAAACTTTGCGTTGAACATTTGTCTGATTTCTGATATGCTGAGTATTTGTAAGATGCCTGGTGGTGCTTTCACATCCTGTTTAGCAATGTCCTTACACAACCTGATTCTTAACAAACACCCTATCTAACAGTTTGGCAAAATTTTACAAGTGTTCATGTATATTTTTTAGGTGTTTTTTTTAACTAGGATAATTACTAAAGATTTGGGGTTCTCATTTCTTTATTTGAACATTTTATATTCATATTTATAGATTCTAAACTGAAAGACATCCTATATGACAAATCTTTACATGGCACCAAGTTCATGCATTTGCCCATGAGTATAAATAGGCAAATTATCCAAGTTTAAAAATTGTAACTACCATATATAAGGATTAAGGGTTCCTTATATGTACCACTTACCCTTATATTTTGAAGTTTCTACTTAAAGTACTCTTAAAATTCTTATTCAAAAATAAGTCAAAATGGGATAAATTAGAAGTTTGGGATTAACATATACATACTACTATATATAAAATAGATAGCCTATTGTATAGCACAGGGAACTATACTCAGTATCTTGTAATAACTTATAAGGGAAAAGAATCTGAAAAAGTACATATATATATATATATATATATATATATGTATATCTGAATCACTTTGCTGTATACCTGAAACTAACACAACTTCAATTAAAAAAAAGGAAATTAAAAAAAATCATAAACAAAAGACCATCAAACCCACTAGACATTCATTTCATGGAGAGAGCTTTAAAGTTTTTCCACCACCTGCAAAGATGAAATAAGGCTCAAATCAGCTTTCTCAAGAGAAAGTGTATATTTCCTTTTTATTCCTCCCATCCATTCACTATCTAATAGTGTAATTTAATAGCGAAAAGCTTTCCTCACATCTCAACACCCTCTCTTTAAAACCAACCTTAAAGCATTAGATCCTGCTAGATTCTTAGACATTTTGTAACTTTACCTGTTTGTGCCTAGGACCGGGTAATTGACAGTACATTTCTATAAAACATAATTAGGTACTAAGCTGAGAAGACTACAGCATGTGCAGGAGGAATAGAGTTATAACCCCATTTTTGTTTAATATGCTACCATGAGCAGGTGTAGGAGAAGGCACCCAAGAAATCCATGCCCTTCACCTTCATTCTTTTTTTTTTTTTTTTTTTTTTTTTTGCAGTACGCGGGCCTCTCACTGCTGTGACCTCTCCCGTTGCGGAGCACAGGCTCCGGACGCGCAGGCTCAGCGGCCACGGCTCACAGGCCCAGCTGCTCCGCGGCATGTGGGATCTTCCCGGACCGGGGTACGAACTCGTGTCCCCTGCATCAGCAGGCAGACTCTCAACCACTGCGCCACCAGGGAAGCCCCACCTTCATTCCTTTATCACTGTCACCACTCGAATTCTGGACTCATACCTCTTGCCTGGGCTATTTCACCACCTCCTATTTGGCCTCCCTACCTCTTTAGAGATTCCCTTCTGTAACTTTGCCGATCCTGTTTAGGTTCTTGATGTGATGGCCCTAGCTAATATTCAAAGCTCCTCTTTTTTGACCCTCCAGCTAAATCTTATCACTCACTAGCATGATATCACATGCATGATATACCCTCTAGCTCTCCAATGCCCCGATTTTACTCACAGAGTTCCTTCCATCTTGGAATGTCATTGTAAATTAGGTCCAACTGTCAAGGTACTACACAAAGCATGTCTAAATTTTTACTAATTTCATAAACCCTTCTCTTCCATCACAGACTAGAACTGGTGTCTCCCCACTTTTTGCTTGTTTTGGTTTTTCTGGTATATCTAGTTACAGCATTCTGATTTGCATTATATCCAATCATTTACGTACATATTTATCTTATTTTCCCTACGATATGGGAAGTCTTTTTTGTTCGTTTGTTGGTTGGTTTTATCTTCTCTGGAACACAGTACTTTCCATGTTATGGAGCTTCACTGCTCAATATAGGTGCCACTAGCTAGGTGTCTATCTAAATCAAAATTAATTAAAACTAAATAAAATGTAAAATTCAGATCCTCAATTATGCTTTTGCCACATACCAAGCACTCAGCAGCCACATATGGCCAGTGACTACTGAACTCAACACTGCAGGCATAGACTATTTGCATCATTAGAGAAAGTTCTATCAGACAGCACCATTGTAGAGACTCAATAAAAGTTCAATTCGAATTTATATTTAATTACCATCAAAGTGCCATGAGAATAGGAATCAAGGAAGGAACCCTGAAGGTGAATTTTTTTTTTTTTTTGGCGGTACCCTGGCCTCTCACCGCTGCGGCCTCTCCCGTTGCGGAGCACAGGCTCCGGACGCACAGGCTCAGCGGCCATGGCTCACGGGCCCAGCCGCTCCGCGGCATGTGGGATCTTCCCGGACCGGGGCACGAACCCGTGTCCCCTGCATCGGCAGGCGGACTCTCAACCACTGTGCCACCTGGGAAGCCCCTGAAGGTGAATTTTGTGATGGTTTGTAGGACAGGCTGATGTATACACTCAACTATCTTCTCAGGGAGGTTTTGGTAAGCTCAAAGCATCCAACATTTGCCATCTTCAGCATATTAAAAACCACCCCAACGAGGTCAGGACAATTTTCTGATACTTCATATATAATTAATAGTGGTTAAGGAAATTTATATGGCAACTGTTTTGCAGAAGCTTTAATTCACACTTTCAATATTTAAAAAGACTGCTGTCAAGGCTGGTAGGAAGAAAATTAAACCCACCAGCTGTGGTTTGTTTTTTGAGGAAAACACATAACATTTTATTTCTGCTTTGTCTGTCGTCCTTGTAAATGTCAGAAATACAGAATTGAAATGTAACTAATACCCTGGTTTACCATTAGAGTTCTTCTGAAAATGCTTGTTTCTTTTTTTTTAATTAGATGGAATTTTAGTAATTTTTCTTGGGGTATTTTTGTCTCTTTGTATAGTGACATAAAGCACACAGTTCTCATATTTGCTCAGGAAATGTGATAATAAAATGCATTTGAATACTTCGTTATTTCTCTATTCTTTTCTTTGTGAGACTTTTCATCCAATGATAATAGAGGACAATTTTTAAAAGAGATATGTTTTTCAATTCTTTAGTTTATTGGAATTTTGAGGGTATTCCAAGAAATGTCATCCTAGATTATTTAAAATTGACCAGGTGTCTAGCCATAAAGGTCAAGAGTGTTTTGCTGAGACTTCATAGTTTTCACGAGACATTCTAGAATCACAGCACTGAATTATAAAGTTTCCTTTTGATCTATGGCATTGATGTTACACACTGGAATAATAGACCTTACTTGTCACAGAATTCACCTAAAATGTACGATAATATAGTCTGACAATTTAATTTTTTCCATTATTTTTAACTAGGAAAAATTTTGCTCTATTTGTTAAATGTTTTTGCCTTATAAACCATTGGTAATTACCCTAAGTATAAAGACTTAAGCAGAAAAACTTAAGCATTACCTATTACATATCAGCACTTGTTAATGTCATTCTAATCAAAATAAAATTATTTAAGTCTAAGCAGTATTACATGTTATGAAGAGTTTCCTGATCAGATTTCTCAAAGCTCACTATTATCTCACAATATTATTAACAACTCTTGGTCTACTTGCCTCCAGATATTTCCTTTATTAACCTATGATGATATCATCACCCTCCTCTACTGAGTCTAAAAGCTCCATGGAGAGAGTGGTTTATGGGAATTAAATACAAAAAGATAGAGTCCTTCCAAAATGTCATGCCCTTTTCAGGAACATCCCACAACTAGTTAATTTATTTCATCAGTTGATTATGAATCTAAACATGATAAAGTAGACACGAGTTTATGTTGTAGTATAAGAAAGAAGGAGAGAAAATCATCATGGGAGCCCAGGACACAAGGGAAGTAGATGGTGGCAATATGAAAACTCCAGGGCAGAGTTACCTTCCAGGAAGGAACTGCAGGAAGGCACAAAAGAGGTACTTATGGCATTTTGCAGTTTTGCCGAAGGCGGTCTCTGCTTTTGCAGAACAGAATGAACAAGTTAAATCAGTATCCTTATATCAGCACTTTTAATATGTACGTTAAATTAACAACTGGCTATTAAAATAATGGGCGTATATCCAAAAAACTCACAAAAACATGCCAATAAAATTATTTGCTAATATATTTATAACTCAGAACTGTAGCTTCAGTGAGATTAAAATAAATAGTGGAACCTCATGTTTGCCAGTTCATTCGCACTTTCAGCACCCCTGTCATTTTATAATGCTCTGCCAGTATTTATCACAGATTGCAAAACAGAAAAAAAAAATCCCTGAATATGTAAAAATAGCAGCTGTTATTTGCCATTAACAAACTCATGGAGAAAACAGAAGCATGTGGCTTTAAGATTGGTCAAAGTAAAATTTTATTGTCTTAAAGCCAAAAAATAAGTTTTTATTTTAAGCTATTACTCCTTTTGTTTATAAATATTTCTGAAAATAAGAATCTAATAGTTTCTCTTCAGTCACTACATCACATGGATGCTAATATCAACATTTGGTGATTAATTTTCTACAAATCAACAGAGAAAATATAGATTAAAAAAATGTTTCTAAGATATTAATCCACATCCCAATTTTTACTCCTGTCCAAACAAGCTGGCAATGTCTCCCAGTCCAAAGCTCAAATATTTCTTAGATCTATCATATTGTCTATGTCTCAACTGACACTGCCTGGGTAAATTAAGCCTAAAATCTCCTCACAATTTCAAACCGTAAAGATCACCATTGTCTCCTGAATGCTCTCCTTAGTGGTAACATCTCCCCCATCAAATGATGTTCCCAGAGTAATTTATTTAGTCTAAAAACACAACCCGAATCATATATCTCACGTGCTTAGTATGCTGACACGTAGATCTTCCATGATCTGACCATTACCTTACCTCTGATATCCTCCAACTTTGGACCAATTGGCCCACCACACCAACACATGACAAGCAGAGCTCAAACTGCTTTTGCTCGAATTTCTACACTTTTGAAATGCTTTTCTCACTGCTTTACACAGTATCTTCAGATTTTTCAGGAATTAATTTAAATGCTATTTCATATTTGTAGTCCCTCATTAATGTGCTGCTTCTAGAAAGTCTCCAAGAGATTTTTTTGTTGTTAGTATTCCACAAACCTGTTTCTGTGACCTCAGCTTTCATTATTGACCACAGTTATCCATGTTATAGTCTCCCTTGATTAAATTAAACATCTGTTTGCAAAATTTCTACAATACTTTTGCTATGGTCAAAGCTCTAAACAAATTTTCTAGTAGTTTGCAAAGAACTCTCATTATCTTCATAAACACAAAAGTAATCAAAAGAGAAACAGAAGCATCTTTGGAGGCACTAATGTAATCTCTTTCTGGTAATTTTAATATAATATCATAAGATATTAAATATCATGTTCCCTATTCTGTCAAGGTCATTTGGTCACTGCTTTCAAAGGAGTTGATGTTTTGGAGCAGTTTGACATCCTACTTGTATGTCTTAAGCAAGGCTGAGCCAATATAATAAGAAGTATCATTAGTTATTCAAGGTAAAACTTTCAAAAATGCAACTAAGACACTTTGACCTTCTCTGAATCAGGAAATGCTCTGTGCATCTTTATGCTCTTTTAAATATAATTTGTCTAAACTGTCTAAAGTAAATCAAAAACTATCACTCAACCCTCTTAGTAAAAAGGGTAAATCTTAATTGCAGAACTTAAAACCTCACAATTAAAAGCAGTGCTGCTACTTAAAGCCAGCACAAACACGGGAATGAACACTGATGCATACAGATTAGATTTCTTAACATAGTTGTAATTCTGAAGGATACTGTAAAGCATAGACCATTTATATGCTTTAAATGTTTTCATAAGGGAGAAATAAAATGAATGATTGATTGTTATACTTTTATAAAGTTTTGTCATTTATGTTCTTAGTAATAACTTCATGACTATCAAAATCTTTAATCTGATGAGATATTCATAATATACCTCAAATAGAAAACAGGTGAAAAGGAAAAAAAATCCTTTATCCTGAAAAATGTACTTAGAAATCTTAATATTAATATGAGCACTCAAGATTACATTGAAAATGGTGCCACTAATTAATAAATAAAACTCAAGAAGACAGTGTACTCAATATATAAGGAAAATATTATAAGAAGGAAAAAAATAAATGTTATTATTCCTAAACATACAGTAATATCATTTTTTTCTTCTTTCCAAACAAAGATGTCCTGCCTTCTACATGGGACACAGTCTTATATAATAACAACTTTATAACAAAATGTATGTCCTCAAATGACATAATTCTTCAATACACAAACAAATGGGACATATAAGTATCGAGATATAGCAGTAAGGAGAGCAAGTATATGGTGATATTATAATTAAATATGAACTAATATGCAGATCCTAATGTTAAAAGAAGCTAAAGAGAAAAGACACAGATTTATTTGCCTACTTCTCGAATGCTCAACTCCTTGTGTTCAGAATCCTCAGAGAAACAGGCTGAGGAGGGAGTAGTAAAGATTAGGTAGTTTTCTAGTGTTCAAGAACACCATGGTAGAGAATACTCTGTGTGTGTTCGTTGGGGTGGAGGTATAGAGAGAACAAAGTCACCATCACTGAAAGAAAAATAACACACACAATTATTAAAAGGGGAAGCTGATTTGAAGACCAACTTTGTTAATTCCACAATTTTGCAGAGGTTAACAATATTTAATATAACAACAACTAACACATACCGAGAGCCTATTAAATACCAGGGACTGTACTAAATACTTTGGTTATGTTATTGACCACTCACAGAATCTTATCATTTACAAAGAATTAATCTACCTACAGATATGAGAAAAGTTAGAGAACATGGAAGAGATCAAGATTTGAACTCAGGTTTATCTAATGCCCAATCAGTGTCCTTTTCTGTCATAATATTCTTTACAATAGAAGTCCAGTCAAGCAAATATTTTTATCATATGTAACCACCAATGTGTTAACTTTAACAGGGATAATGCGATTTAGTAGACTAGTGAATACCTACAACAAATCACTGGATTTGTGGGGAATTTTGTTTAGCATGAGTTGTTTGTAAAAGAGCCTCATTCCCAAAGAATTCATTAATTAAGGCATAAGTTATAAAAGCATTGACAAGATATAGACTCAGGTGACTTTTTAAATTTTGAATAGGGAGAAAGAATACTATGAATTTGCCTGTAGAAATGGCAGAGAAAAGATAAATTGACCGCCCTAATCTTTTAGCACAATCGTAACTAAAAGCTCATACAGCTTCAACTTCATTATTTTTAACAGAATTCACTACGTTACAGTTACTTGTGGAGTACAAAGCACCATAAATAATTTAAATTAAACTACACTTGTCAAAATAAATGAACAAGTAGGTTTTATGATGCAGTACATTTTATGATGCCCTTGATTCTTTAATTGTGTGTTTTGCTTAGTTGCTAATTCCCAAAATGCTATAATCTGCGATGGCTCTTCTACTCATTAGTATAGATTACCAATGTCCCAGCTCAACAAGAAAATCAGTATGGATAAGCATTCTAATGAATCAGAATGTTTTTTCAATAACATCTTGTGAATATTTTATAATATTGGTTTGAAGGAGATAAGAGAACTAGTTCACCTCCCTTCTATACTAACTCACATATATGTACGCATATATATATGTATCTATAGCTATAGTTATATAGCTACAGCTACATCAACATCTAACCTAATCTGAGCTATCTGATTATATTTGCCAAGCAAAGAAGTTTATTATTAATTTATTAACTTTGACTAAATATATCAAAATTTGGATTATGATTTTCTTTGATATTGTATTACATGTATACACATAAAAGGTTTTCTTCAAGACTGGTCCTAGAGTTCTCCAACAAGACCTAGGTAGAATTATCAGAGGGTAAAGTATTAAAATAATTTTTTAAATATTAATTTGAAATTATAAAATGCCTAATTGATACTGTACCAAAGAAGCCTGTAACAGAAATGTTTCATATGTCTAATATATACTACACAATGATTGAATATAAAACACAAATCCCTATGAAATAAAATGTTTCTTGAAATTAAAGCAGTTTCCAAGTCCTGGATAGGGACCATCTGATTTTTTCATCACAGCTATAGACTAACAGAAATAAAGCTCTCTCAGAGAGCTGCATTACCTCCACAGACCACTAGTTTACCATTTAATTATTCAACCTCTGACATCTTTGAGAGTATCTAACTTAACATCAAGAAACCACAGAGAAAAGTCTTGGAAAAATCATGAGTGTACTTCGATTTTGAGCATATGAAGCGAGCAATATTCCCCTCCTGTTATCTCTTTGTTATTTTACCTGCCATTTTGCTGTAGAGCGCAAGTAACATGCAGGCAATAGAAGAATCTCTTGATATAGTCCCTTAAGCCTCAGTTTCTACTTTTATAAAATAAGCTTAATAATATCTTCATATGAAGAGCAAATTAGTTAATATTTGTTAAAAATATTTTTGGAAACTGAAAATCTATATAAGCTGTTAAAAGTTATTTTAAAACTGACTCTTTCATTACAAGTTGATCTTAAGTGTTTATAAGTTAAAGCAGCATGAACTGAACAGTATTTTCCTTATTTCTCCTCATTGTCTACAAGTTTACACATTTTTCTGCCTTTCTATGTGGTTAAAATCTTTAGAAATTGACTCACAAATTAAGTTGTCCTACAACTGTTTAAAATTGTGCTCCCAGTACTAATTGCAAGGATCACAGTGGCCTTCCACATATTTTATTTTTACTCTGGATTTATGATTTATTGATATATTTCACAATTGGTTAAACTCAAGGAATATATATATTTAAATATTAGGCATAGAGCTCTAATTTTATACGCACTGTAATTTACAAAAATGAGTTTCCACTCTTAAGGATATAAATTGACCTATTCATGATCCTTGATTTCCACTTGCCTCTCTCACAGAATATATCAGCATAGTACATTCTGATGTTACATTTTCATGTCTGTTTTGCTGTCTTTTTTTTTTTCTTTTTTTTTGCGGTACACGGGCCCCTCACTTTTGTGACCTCTCCCGTTGTGGAGCACAGGCTCCAGATGCGCAGGCTCAGAAGCCATGGCTCACGGGCCCAGCCGCTCCATGGCATGTGGGGTCTTCCCAGACCGGGACACGAACCCGCGTCCCCTGCATCAGCAGGCGGACTCTCAACCACTGCGCCACAAGGGAAGCCCTGTTGTCTTTCTTTAAAAGCCTAGAGCTATAGAATAATTTTGCACACTTATGGCGGTTTTGATAGTATTTAATCAACTTCCACTCTTAAAAGTGTATTCTTATCTTGATGAGCTTAGATTAAAAACATTATCTTTATTCCAAACTTACGTACTCTGATCAGTATTAGAAGACAAGTCAGTGATGGTTAGGGGGCATCAGAATGGTGTCATCATGTACATAAATTAAAATAAATAAGGTAACAGTTCCCTGAAGTCTATTTCCAATTGACTCAGGCATTTAATATAAATGCCCTATTAATGTGTATTTTATATATTATTATATAGTAACCAATCAAATCTGTGCTACCATGTAATTTGGGATTTCTCTTAATAAGAAGAGGCTAAAGTCATGGGCAACGCACACACACAAAAAGATATCTGGAAAATGCTTATTCCCTCTATCATGACTGCATTTATAACTCAGTTATTTACATCACCTAAACTGTCACTGAGTTATTACCCAATGAAATCACACTTTGGTGATCCAATCACGATTCCACATAACTGCTAAATAACACCACAGACCAGCAGTCTCAAATTTCTTGATCTGTCCTATGCCCACTTTTGTTAGATGTGAAAACTCATACCTACTCTTCCATACAATTACTGCCAAGTCAAACTTCTCTCTATAGGTTTTACACTTGGTTTCTACTAAAACGTTGTCTGATATGCCTAGTTCCTTAAACATATTTAGAATTTCAAACAAAGATAATGGACTTTATACATTAAAGTATTTATTAAGTACCTACTATGTTCTAGGCACAGCACTCAGTCCTCACACGAACGTCAGTCCTACGAAATGGGTTTTACCTTTTTTCTTTCACAGAGAGAAAGAGCGACTGAATTGAACTTGAAAGTAGTCTAAGTTTACTAAGTTAGTAAACATGACTACCATTTATAGAGCACCTACCAAGGATCAGATGTTTTACCCACAATCAGTGTCATTTAATATCACAAAATTCTACAAGGCAGGTATCAGTCTACACTTAGCATAAAGAAACAAGGATCCTATGAGTTGAGTTACTTGCCTAAGGTCTTACCATGCGATCAAGCTAGCAATCAGAGCCGAGAGCTCACACTCAAGCTGCAGTCCCATCATTCTCCAGATCCTTGTTCTCATCTCCACCCACAGCTATCTTCTCATTTTGCCACAAATGAGGTTCCTTGCCTTCATTCTAAAGGAGAATTCACTCCTCCACCAACTCAAAGACAGTACAACTGGGAAAGGGAAGCAACAATACCATGGAACAGGTTAAAGAGCAAAATTGCAACATAATTTCATTTGACTAGTCCTCATTCAAGTCATCTAACAGACTAGTGATGTGCTGGAAAAGTCAGGTAGGTTAAAACATACAATGCTCAAAAGCACAAGTTCTAGAGGCACATCATATCAATATTTAAATGGATAGCCCTTTCCTAATCATAATGTAAAATAACATGTGAATTTATAATTTTTAGACTTAGAAGAAACATATGAGATGATCTAGCCCAGTGATTTCATTTTACCGATCAAGAAACATGAAGCCTAAATAAATAAAAATATCTATTCAAGGTGATATGGCAAAGTGGGGACAAAATGAAGGACTGAATTCAGACTTCAGGCCCCAGGCCAGGGACTCTCTGTACTGTAATGTTGTATTCTTGTATTATTTGAGGGCAAAGGATAGAATTAATGCAAGTGGTAAAAGAAGTGGATTATGATCTTGTCAACAAATGAATTAACTACGGCCTTATCTGCTAGGGGAAAATAAATGAGATGAAGTGGATATAAATTTAAAAACTTTCATCTGTCAGTTTCATTGTGTTTGTCCATAAAGTCAAAGTTCTCCAAAAAAGGCAGTAAAAAAAAATGACCTTTGGTGAACGAAACTTTCTGATTGTTGCCACAACTTTGTGGGTTTATGAATTACACATATTGCTTAGCTTAGCTACACAACCAACCCAAACTGCAGGAATTAAATAAGTTATTTCCATCAATTCACATACTATGATTGTATTAATTATATATTCTAGTATATTATAAAAATATATTTGATTCTTACTTCACACAATTCACTAACATAATACCCTACATATATGAATGCAGGATTGATATAATAAGAGAATATATGAAAGTAAGGAATGAAGTATCTTATAAAACATTTTAAAATGGGATTCTATTAATAACAGTGGTAAAAACCTGGCATCAAACAAGTTGCATATAATTCAATACAAGTAAAATTTTAAAACATTAAAGGACTGAAATTAGATTGTAATGGACTCTTTGGATTAAATCAATGCAATTAAGAATATGATGAAGTATCCAGTTATCTGTTTTCTGAGCCTTTGAAAAGTGGAAATATTAATGGAACTGTACAAGAAATTAGTGCTGACTAGATTAATTGCCATAGCAATTGTTATATTATAAATATGTTATTTGTGACAATTATGCATCAGAATAATGCACGGGTTGTCGTATTACTTGAACAAATCTTTAGGTTCCAAATAAAAATCATCAAGTATTTCTTTATTTCCAGCATTATTATAAATTTAGAACATTTTAGAGTTGAAATGTGAAATTCTGTGCTAACATAGCATATGTTTTTAAAAGTTTACCAGCATTTCAACTAATAAGTTGGGGGAAATTAAGCAGTAAAAATGTAACCTGAGGAAACCTCAACAGGAATGTAAACTAAACGGGTGCGGAGGTCTGTAGGTGTCAATCAAGAACAAAATGCAACTGTCAAGCTTGCTTTGCTAACAAACTGTCACATCAACAATATGGAGTTAATGACTACAAATTAACTGTATACCAGATGCTTGACACTTTGTTATGACACTTAGCAAGCTAGTTGACATTTGGGGATCAAAGCTTCTTTAATTACACTTTGTATAACATGTGCAACCTTTATGCTAATGTCCAAATATTCCTTGGAGCAAGACTGTCCAAGTAAAAACGACCACAGACTGTTTTCTAGGTGTGGGTTTGAAAGTATTCACGTGCCTCTAAAAAAATGGAAGGAGCGGAGAAAGAGTCAGGCTTAGATGCACAATGTTATTCAGTATTACCATTGCCTAAAATAACACTGTTCCTTAACTTGGTGAACCACTTTTTCTCACATACAGACTCAGTCTGTGAAATAACACATTTTTAAACAAGGTGGTAATAGCACTAATAGCCATTTATAAAAGGAAAGGCAACTAGGCATATCAGAATTTAAAATAACTGGAAAAGGTATTAAAGGGTAGAGTGATAAAAACAACAACAACAACAAACAGTAACTGCCTTTCAGAACACTGATTTGAGCGATGTTTCAAGTGGTTTTTAGGGAAGTGGTGTGACATTTCCCCAAGTGAATAAAACTTAATAAATGATATAAGCAAAATTTCACATTAAAGGTATAATACTTAATGCTAAACATGCATAACCATGAATTTTAGGCTTTGTCAACATAAGAAAAAGTTAACATTTCTACCAGGTTTTTTTTTTTTTTTAATTGCGGTATGCGGGCCTCTCACTGTCGTGGCCTCTCCTGTTGCGGAGCACAGGCTCTGGACGCGCAGGCTCAGCGGCCATGGCTCACGGGCCCAGCCACTCCACGGCATGTGGGATCTTCCCGGACCCGGGCAAGAACCCGTGTCCTCTGCATCAGCAGGCGGACTCTCAACCACTGCGCTACCAGTGAAGCCCCTCTACCAGGTTTTAAAGTTCAGATTAACCAAAAAAGAAAGAAAGAAAGAAAAGATTGTCTTAAAACTAACAAAATTTAGAAAATAGCTGATAAATCAAGCTGATAAATCAAATATGTGAATAAAAATATCTACATATCTATATTAGTAAGTTAATAATGTAATAACAATATGAATACTACTCCTTTGGAAAAGACACTATCTTTGTATAAATGATAGACGTAGTTAAGCAATACTGTCATAAAATTCAGTGGCATGTCCCACTTTTGCCTGGATTGTACTTCTTGGGAAAAGGCAAGTTTGTGTATGTGAAGAAAAATAAAGATGAGGAGAGGGAAATATATAATACTAAAACTACGCCTGGTGGCGCAGTGGTTGAGAGTCCGTCTGCCGATGCAGGGGACACGGGTTCGTGCCCCGGTCCAGGAAGATCCCACATGCCGTGGAGCGGCTGGGCCCATGAGCCATGGCCGCTGAGCCTGTGCGTCCGGAGCCTGTGCTCCGCAATGGGAGAGGCCACAACAGTGAGAGGCCCGCATACTGCAAAAAAAAAAAAAAAAAAAAAAACTGGAAAGAACATTGAGGGTCATCTAATCCAACCTTTCTACTCTGTTGATAGGACAAACCATGACCCAGATAAGTGGAATGGTCCAAGTCATGGAGGTATGCACAGACTCTACACTACATCCCGGGATTATAACATGTCTAAGAGTGATGTTTCCAGTACAACACTTGGAAGGGACGTGTATCTATCAGGGTCTCAGCACAGGTATGGTCCATTCAAATGCTGTAACAGAGAAGAGTTACATGGCCTAGAGAGTACTTTCAAAAGCATCAACAGAGATGAAGTAAACCAGTAAGGGAGAGTGTGGTACCCTGGGGCTGCCAGGTGTGAGAAATCTAAAAGGGCAAGGTGGTGGAATGGTTACTGCAGCCAGAGGGGGCTGCCCTGCAAGGACTGTGGATATTGGAGGAGGGGTGAAGCCATCCTTCATTAAGGCAGCAAGAAGGGAGAAAGGGAACTAAATGTCCTGACCCCACTCTCTCCTGCTGATCTCAGCTGGCACTTTCCATTGGCTGAACACATCCAGGAACCAGAGGGCAAGAGAGACCAGTAAGACAGTCCATAAAAATCTGGCTCCTGGAGCGCAGGGCCAAGTGGCAAAGGATGTAGTATGGATCTGAGGGGCACATGGAAAATATCCAGCACAGAACCTGACAGAGTGTCATGGCACCCTCTGTCTTTTTATTTTATGTGGTCCTGGACTGAGATTGGCAGCCTCTAGCTAAAAGCCTTTTTCCGGGTCATAGGTATCACTTGGTACTTCTCTAGCAGATGTAAAAATACATTAAGAACTGATCCTTTCTTTATACCCTCCTTTCCATCCTCCAGCAAAAATAATAAGCATGTACAAACTCCATTCTCTATTACTGAGAGAATAAGAGCAAATTAGAGAGTGTAAAGGTACTGTTTCATTATTCGTTTAACAAACATTAATTGATTCCTTACGAAGTACCAGGTGCTATTCTCAGCACTAAGAATCCAACAGTGAAAAAACAAAGAAGAATTTACATACTAATGAGGAGAAAACAAAACTAAGAAAACAAATAAGATACTTTTAGATATTGATAAGATCTGAAACAACAATAACATAGCATGACAAAGGGTGTCTAGGGTGAAAAGATGTGGGCAATGTTAGGATGAACCAGAAATGGCTCAGTTTCATTGAACTGACACCCAATGGATAAGACTGAAATTACTCACAGGAAGGTATTAGGGGGTATTAGGGGGCAGACTTTCTGTGGAAGGAAACTGGATCTACAACCTTGTCAGAGAAGTGTGTGGGCCTGCTAAGGAAGCCCCCAGTGCCTGTCACCACGCCCTTACCCTAACATGCAGCCAAGAAGAGGCAAGCTTTGCTTCACACAGTCAGTGGCAATATCCTCCTGCTACTGAGTGGATTTGGTTGCTTATGAGACGACTTTTTTTAATTCCCAAGGATGCGACAGAATCTAGCTGAAGCTTTGCGTAGGGCTTCTAGGTCATGGTAGGATGCTTGGATTCTATTCCTAGTGCTAAGGAATACATTAGAATTTTTGAAGTTTCAATTTTTAGGTTTCATATAATACTCTCTTGATGACTTCACTTTGGACAAAGGCATTAAACCTGGGATTAAAAAAAAGAACTCAATATATGTCAAATTAAAATATTAATATACCTTTTTGGAAATGCAAATCAATTAAAATCACAAGTAGAGAAACATACAGTTATAAATCCATACTCAAATGTATAAAGAGCATTAGAAGTGTTCTTTTCTAATTGATCATTTTCCTCGTATGATTTCTATGAAGAAAAGATAGAATTATCAATTGTCCTCTAAAAACTGTTTGACAGTGGTAGCAGGGCAATTATATTCAAATGGAACAAGCAAAAGAGAAAACAAACATGGGAAGGAAAAAGGTGTTTCAGCCTTCTCTTTTGATGATCTCATCACACCATGAATCACGTCTCAAATGAAAGATACGCACGAACCTTGCCAATCTAATACCTGAGTTCTAGACCAGAACACAGGCCCAAAAGATCCTTAGAGCTGATAGCTGTATTTCAAAGTGGCCAAATCTGTCTGCTCATGAAGACACAGCCTGAGAAAGCCAGGACCCACTCTGGAAAAGTTCATAAGTGGACACAGTAGAAGATGTATCTTTACAGATTACTAATCAAACTGCCTGAAGTGATGGCCCCATTCAAGAGTTCATCCGCTTCTCCAATTTGTGAACATAGACTTCAGTAGATTAATCCTTTTATGCAGTTTAGTTCCTTTTAACTGATTTAGTCTTATTTTTTTTCTATTTTACTAGAATTGAAAAATAACTTATTTATCCACATACTATAGATGTAACAGTGCCTATCTAGTAACAAACAGCTTTTTCCCACATAGGTAGGTACATATATCATATATAATATGTAAGTTTCTATCAGGTTATTGGCATATTT
Source organism: Stenella coeruleoalba (assembly GCF_951394435.1). Classification (NCBI taxonomy): domain Eukaryota; kingdom Metazoa; phylum Chordata; class Mammalia; order Artiodactyla; family Delphinidae; genus Stenella; species Stenella coeruleoalba. Next base: position 45,037,479 of record NC_137164.1, read on the forward strand.
TGAAATTTTAAGAATTCAATTCAGTAAAATGTCCACTACTTTGCCATCAAAATCCTATCTTAATATTAAGACTTAAATTCTTTTTAAATTTTTATGCTAAATGATGAAATAAAAAGGGTTTCACTCCCCCTTAACAACAGCCCAACAAGCCAAAAACAAAACAACAACAAAAATGTGAGACGAAAGAAAAAGAATACCTTAGAGAAAAGATTTTTTTTTTCAATACTGAAACTGGAATAAGATTACATTTGAAGCCTCCAAGGAGTAGAGAAGTTGAGATATGATGTAATTCACAAGATATGATAAGCATTACACCTGGAACTCACCTAATTTTCTTTGCTCTAAAAGTTGAATAAACTCCCTATGCATAGCCTCAAAACTTCTCTGTGAGACAGGAAACAACAGAGATGGTCAGGGATGACCAGAAAACCATATGTAAGATTAAATAGTGATTTTCCATCAACCTTTTATCCAGCTCCACAAGTGGGTACCACTGTGTGCAAAACTGTCTTTGAAGGTGGAGTACCAAGTCAGTCTTTCAGCTCTCAAATCTTCCATAGCAAGTTACACTTCATCTACAATTGTGCCTTTTTCTCCCCCACTGGACATTTGGCAGTTTTTAATTGCTATCCATTTTTAAAGTCTCAAAATATATTGTGAAATGAATCATACCATTAGTTTCCAGTCCCTTTTCTAATGGAACTCTTATAATAAAGAAGAGTGCATCACAATGATTATGAAATTGTCTATGTATTACAATAGATCCTTCCTCTATGGTTGTCCTCCACTTCCAACATTCCTCCAATATTATAGAGTCTTCCTCTCCTTTTGGGTCATGAAGCCTGTCTGTGAGACTCAGTCCCTCATCTGTAAACTGAGGAAGTTAAGTAGATGATTCTGAGGTCCCTTCTTAGTCTGGTTATTCTAAGATTCTAAATAAGAAGTAGCTTGTTCATTAAAATATTATTTTCTAAACCATCTGCATTCTCCTTCCACACAACGTTCAGTCTTTAAGTTATACTTGAAACGTTCCTATAAGATGGAAATGCTTAGGAAAACCTCTTCTTTTTTTAGACCTATGCACTTGAATTATGAGTATCACTATTGTTTTAAGTTACAGTAAGACATCATTTTTATTTTTGCTCTTCTATCCAAGCATCACCCTGTGGTTTAAACCATTTAAGATATTCACAGTATCCTTACCACGATATTGTTTAGTAAATCCTTTTTGGTAACTGTTAAACACGTGGAATATCATCCACTTCCTTTCCTCTCTCTTAAAATATAAACCAGTAAAATTATACTCTTGCACTCACACACATGCGCCCAGACACACACATACTCACACACATACACATTTCAATGATATCCAATCTTAAATATGCTTAGGATTCTTTTAGTATCATTTATGAAAGTAGCCTATGTTAAATTAAATGATACTATACATGGAAAAGAAATGGGAATGCCACTCTATTTGTAGTGAACAGTGCTATCTACAAAAGATCAAAATTGCATCTTGCAGAATGTTACATGGATTAATATTACTACAACTACCTTTGAAACAGGAAAAGTAACACTAAGAATTCCTTTGTTTTCTTCAAGGCCCTTCTAATGGAAAGCTTAAATTAAGGAAAAGTGCTCTTATTTGCACTTGGTACTGTTCTCTCATACCCCTTGTGTCTCTTTAGTATGTCTAATACACTGCATGTTTCCAAAAAGTTGCAATGAATTTGAAAAGGCATGTATTGAAGAAAATCTACCTTGGTTAGAGTTCATTTCCCTAATACAAGGATTTCTAAAGACAGCTCTATTTTAGTTATGTAAAGCATGTAAAAAGTGGCATATGCTCAATCAAAACTGAATTCAAAATTAACCTGTCACTTTAGAACCACAATTTAAGATGAAGGTTAGGATGTACTATTTTTTCAAAGTCTCCATGATGGAATAAGTGGCTAATAGTCCATTTTGTGATTTCAAAGGAAAGAGGAAAGAATTAAATGAAATAATAATTAATTAATTAGTTAAAACAAAAACTTATTTTCACTGTTAATAATTCTATAAAAGAGAAAAGAAGCCAAATCATAATTTGAAAATAATATATTATGCATAAAGAATAAATACATTTTTACATATTTGAACTTATAGTTTTATAGTTACAAAAAGTCTACATAGAAATATACCTTTGGGGGACTATATCATAGATAATAACACAGTTACCTCCACAAAGGTGGTGGCATGTTTTGACTCATAATTTTCTGCAGAGTATCATTAACTTTATAAATAAGAAAAATAAAATATTCAAGAAATGGGTTTTTATCCCTATTCTGTACACAAACATAAAAGACAAAAGCATCACTTGCTTCAAAATGCCCTTTTTTGCAGGCTATAAAGACAGCAAAATTATTCAATCCCATGTTTCCATTTAAAAAAATCCAGGAATCAGAGTTATTCTACTTATTAAGACAAAGGAAAGGGTCAATGTGTTCAAATCAGAAATAAAAAGGGCCTCATATCTTAGCTAAACCTCCCATTTCTAGATGCATGCACATAATGATACTAAAAAGTGACAATGGAACTTTACAAAGCTATCGAGCTATGAAATGAAAGGCCTCATAAAAGACATGTGATTAACTTATTTAAACTTTTTCACTGATGCGCTGAGAAATGCATTTTCTTTTATTTTGGTATTATAATCAAAACCGTCATATAATGAAATACTCCTGAATGTTAAATTTGTATCTAAAATATGGAGCAGCTGAGAAAGTCATTTAACGTGTTATATCACAAATAGCCAAAGGTAGCATTAAACTTAGAGCTATAAGAAAGCGATTGTAGATGAAACTTATCTGTATCTTGATTGTTTTTAAAAAGGCATTCAAGCCAAGTTATTATAAACTTGAAAAAACCAAAATGCTTGCTATGCCAACATAGTTATAGGATAATCACTGTGCAAATCATATGAAAGTGTTCCAAATTCATCAACAAATGGAGGGTAAATGATACTAGTTTAAAAGGTTTTTCATCTGAAGGCTGATGCTTTCTGCAAAAAAAAAAAAATTATGTACAATTATTGAAATACATTTCCCCCACTCAAAATACAAGGATAATTGACAGGAATTATAACCAAAACTTGCCAAAATTTACTTTGTAAATTCCAATTTTTCATTGGATATCAAAGAGAGATAGCACTATTTTTTTTCCATTAGCTCAAAATCCCTTCAACCTGTCACCACATACCATGTAATAAAAGAAGTAATAAAATTATATTATTCTAAATAAGAAAAAGAAATGTAAGTTTCTAGAAATTGATCTGAAACTGTAATCCATTTCTTCTGTGAAACTGTTATTACCTAGTGTGGTATTATGTATATAGAGTCTTCAATAAAGAGTTGTCATTTACTGTCTACAATCAGCCAAGATTTAAAAATAAAGACACATGGTCATTAAGCTTTATCTGCATAATAACCATGAACATTGTATATTATTATTATTATTACTATACTACTAAGATGAGTCAGCTGGGACTCAGAAAGGTATACCTAAGATCAAACAATTACTTAGAAAGTGAAGGAGTAAAATGATGCTAACCATTTCCTATAACAAGTTGACACACTACAATTTGGGAAAGAGGAGAGGAACTTTTCCTAATACTCTGAACAAACAATCGATAGCTGAATGTCAGGAAAGCAACAAAAATATACTAAGTAATGAGAGGTGAAAAAAAAAAAAAAAGGGCTTCCCTGGTGGCGCAGTGGTTGAGAGTCCTCCTGCCGATGCAGGGGACACGGGTTCGTGCCCCGGTCCGGGAAGATCCCACATGCCGCGGAGCGGCTAGGCCCTGAGCCATGGCCACTGAGCCTGCGCATCCGGAGCCTGTGCTCCGCAACGGGAGAGGCCACAACAGTGAAAGGCTCGCGTACCGCAAAAAAAAAAAAAAAAAAAAAAAATAGGCTAAGTAATGAGAAGTGAAACTCCTGCTGTAGAAAGAGTAATGTGTGCCCAGCATGTGGCAGGGACTCAGTGAATATGTTCATAAGGAATAAGAAATAAATAAATGGGAGAGTGAGAGGGTGAGGGATCGGGAGAGAAGGAGAGAGGGAAGAAAAGAACCAATGGGGCAAACTAAGCCATGGCCAACTTGATTTTTATTTAGTATTTTCTAGGTCTGCAACTAGAGTTCAGCTTTCAGCTAAACTACAATTCTCCATTTAGTTTCTTTAGCAACTTTAGATGACCCTAAGTCACTAGGGTATTATTTCAATTACTACTTCATCAAAAGAGTTAATATAATTTCTTACTTACTCCCAGGGAGTAGTTTACACAATGGGGGAATTTGCCCTAAAATGCATGTGTTTTGCCTATCATAAAGTCAATAAAGTAGAAGCTCTGTCCAAAAACATTCATTTCCTCCAGCAATATAGGGCTGAGGTTATCACCATTTTATACATTTGTAAACGTGGGAATTTTAACACTGTTGTTTAAAATTTATTTTAATAATTGAAGGAAAACATACTATTAAATTCAAAGAATGTTCCAAATAATCAAGCCGTAAATTAAGGAGACTCTCACAGGAGGAGAAATGGGAAATGCATCACTGATTGGCTTGGGAGGTAAGAGAGCTATTAATTTATTAATTTTCATACCTCACCCAAATTGATGGATTAAAGGTTAAAAAAATTTAAATGAAACAATGAAAAAGATGCCCTTAATAGTGTTATTAATTATGTGTTTCACATTTAGTTTGTTCTTTTAGTTACTAATTTAGTCTCTATATTTTATTTAAGAACATTATAAAGAAGAAACATTTGCATAGTTGATACTTTTGCATTATTTATCTCACCTCCTTATCCAAGCTTTCAATATATCACTCTTTTTTTCATAGCTTTATGGAGAAATAATTCACATATTGTACATTCATCCATTCAAAGTGTGCAATTCAATGATTTTAGTGTATTTACAGAGATGCCCAGCGTCACCACAATCTAATTTTAGAATATGTTTATCCCCCTAAAAGAAATCCCATACCCATTAGCAGTCACTCTCCACTCTACCCTGTAGCCATAGGCAGCCACTAATCTACTTTAAATCCCTGTAATTTTGCCTATTCTGGTCAATTTCTACAAATGGAATCGTATAGCATGTGGTCTTTAGTGACTGGTTTCTTTCACTTAGCATAATGTTTTCAAGGTTTATCCATGTTGTAGCATGCATCTGCACTTCATTTCCTTTTAATGCTGAATAATATTCCATTGTATAGATATGCCACATTTTATTTAGCTATTCATCAGTTGATGGACATTTGGGTTGTTTCTTTGTTTGGACTGTTACGAACACTTGTGTACAAGTTTTTGTGTGGACGCATATTTATTCAATATATTTATGATTGACACCTAAAAATAAAGACAACTTGCCTTTATATTTCAAGAATGTTATTATGTGTTATAATACTTTACCTCTGGGAAACAGCTGATATATGGAAAAGCTTCTTGGAGCCCCTGGTCTAACATCTGGCAACAGCAGAAACAGCTGTATCCATGCACATGTAAAACTAAAGCAATGGAAAGAATTAACACCCTGAGTCCATTGCCTTCGGCATATCCATCTAGATCCCACATTCTGCATCTTAAAAACTAGAAGCTAAAATGTGTATTGAAATGTCAATTTGACTGCTTAATATGAAAAGAAACTTTTTTATAGCAACAAAATAATGTTGCATATAGTATATACATATCAATACAAAGCATATTTGTCAACTTGATTATTTCCTTTCCTGACGCTGATTGTGTATGGTATACTGCTTTTCTAGATAAACACTAGTTTTAGGTTTGGTTTTGCTTTTTTTGAAATGATTCTAAATTAAATCAGTCCAGGGAAAAAAGTGAAAGAAACTTCCTTTAATCTGGACCTTTCCTATCTTTCAAGAATTTTCTCCTTCTCCTCTTCCTGAAAATGTTTGCAGTTTTGTAAGCTATACAAACTGTTTCTTATCTGCAAGCTTGTGCTCATGCCATCTCATGTGCCCAGATGCTTTCCCTCCCTTTAGTCCTCCTTTGAAACTCAGCTGAGATATCACCTCAGCCAGAAGCATATATAACCTGCTTGCCCTCCCATCTCCACACTTGTCCATGCCATCCCATAGAGACTTCTTTGGGCACCCTTCCTCTGCTACCATAACAACCTGTAATTGTGTGTGGATGAAGGTGCAAGTAAAATAAAGTAAGGTTAGAACACTTAACATGAGATCTACTCTCAACAAATTTTCAGAGCACAATAGAACATTATTAACTATAGGAGCTATGTTGTAGGGCATATCTGTAGAACACATTCATCTTGCATAATTGAAACTTTACATCAAATTGTGTACATTACATATGTGTAGATTTTATATTAATTGACCTCAATAAAGCTGTTAAAAACAAAAATAAAATATGGTTTATTATATGTAATTATGCCTAGTTTACCTACATGTTTATACATTTATAACTATGTTCTGTGCTAGACCCTTGAGGACAGAAACTAGTGCTTTATTTACCATTTTATCTCCAGCACCTAGAAGAGTGTCTAACCAAGAAGACCCTCATAGAATGTGTGTTAACTACTCAGCTAGGGATGATTGCTTAGATTCTCATTAACCATAGGTTGGAATAAGGAAGCATCACAAACCCTGAACCTAAGTCTTCCGAATGCTTTCCAATTAACTCCATAGAGAGTTCCCATAGGACATTCAAATTCCACTAGGACAGTGATTAAGAACATCTAAGAGAATGGGATTATTATCATCTTGATAATGGGTTCTAATATGCTAGGCCCACTTTTATCATCTAAATTTAAAATGATTTTTGATTGAAAATAAAGAGATAGAGCAGAAGAGGAAAAAGTTGGTACAGGCTTAGATTCCAAACTCTAGAGCACAAATCCAATTTTATGCCTCTAAACAGCTTGAATAGTTCCAACTTACCAGTATCTATGGAGGTTATGTTCTAATCACGGTCTCAGGGATGTAGGCAAGGCTGGATCTGGAGCCTATAGACTTACAGGGCCCTTACAAACTAGATCACCTCCTCTTATAACACACTGGTTGTAGGAATCTAAAACGAATCATTACAACATGGGCTTCATTAATTTGGAGAATACAGCCTTCAATGCCAGGCTAGTTAAAAACAAAATAAATGTGCGGCTTAATTGGTAAGGCATCCCTGGGTTGTGTACTAAGTTCCAAACTTGAGAAAACATTCATTCAACCAGGAAATGATTCCATAATAGCAGAAGCGCCAGCAGGCGCAAAGAATGAAGCTGAGAGCAAAGGAGTGATGACTACATCAAAGGATTGTCAACGTACTTCAGAAGAATAAGGTCATTGATAGAACGTTCCTTATTCAGTTTATAAAAACATTGGATTCACCTTCAATGGGACAGTGCCCTTTTAACATTTACAATTTAATTTATGTCACTGATAATAAAACTTCAGACTTGCATGCCAGTTGAAGTAGAGGGAAAAGAATAGAGAAAAAAGTCATAAATATATAGCTGATTAAGGTTTCCAACTTCCCTGATTTTAAGGCACCAATTAAATAGCAAATCCTTTTTCATGGCAATTGTCTCTGCTTCTTTTTTTGGAAAATTAGCAACTGAATTTTAGAGCGATTGCACTGTGGAGTGGACAGCAACAAAGAACGGTGCCATTAATCTCATAAAATCATTTAATAGTCACCTGAGTTTATTTGATAAATTTATAATTCTTCTGATAGCTTTTGTTTAACTGGGTTGGGAAAAAAGGAATTCTGCAATATAGGTATGTAAATTCAGGTGCTGTGCCAATAAGTGCAACACAAGTTGGTTATCTTTAATGCCATAAAGCAGAAGCCATCCTTCCTCCCCTCTGCAAACAAAATTTACTCATAAAGAAGACAGAAATACACTGCAAGTAAAATCACATAGGGAAAATTTTTCTGGCATTGTTTTCTGTGCTAAACTCTTCTGATGAAGACTTAAAGCCTCTGAATCAGGAAACCACAATCTTTCAAAAGTGGAAAGCTGCATCACAAGTTAACAGAAGGCCCACTAGACCAAAAGATAACATCCAAGTTCTGCTTCTCTCTCTGCAGCTTACTGTCCTTGACCTTAAGCAAGTTCTTTCGCTCCCTGTGAAACCCACATTTCCTCCTGGGTGTATGAAGCTAATTGTACCTGTGCCGTCTACCTCCAAATGGAATGCAGATTAATCAAAATAATGTTTTAAAACATCTTTTTTAAACTTTTGTACTTTTTGTACTACAAACCAAGGTGTAGAGCATCAAATCATATATTCAACCATAAAACCTCAGCATCAGCCTAATGTGCATCTACAAAAGCAAATTATTTGAATAAGACACAGGGTGGAAAATACTCATCACTGTTCACAGAAGTAGGTTATGAGGTTTTAGAGCAGGCTTATGCAAGATTGGGGAAAAGACTGGGTTATTCTTCATTGTGTGGTCCTCATGTGGTTCTGTCCTGCCCTCTCAGTCAGACAGTCCTTCGCTTGCGGTGGCTCATCCTTGAATGGCCCATTCTCCCTCACTTCTGTCCTGCACTCTCCAATATCTAAGACCTGCAGTCTTTCGGCTTGCCTCTGGGTTCCCGAACCCTCCACTCATTAAAGCTATTGCTGACGTTCATGTATCCACTTGTCCCCTCCTGCCCTCTCATTTTCCATACTCCCCTCCCACATAAACTTACTTAAATCCTATTCCCTGAATTCTGTTTTCAATATTAGATAAAATTGTCTAATCTGACATTTAATCCACACTAATGTACTAATGTTAGAAAGTTAGAAGAGTTACCCTTCTCAGGAACTTAAATATTTTAGCTTAACTTATGACTTTGAAATAAAATGTCCATGTATTGGGGAATTTTAGTAGATAGGTAGTTGGGGGTGTATATATATCTATATCTATCTATATATCATCTATATGTTTTAATTATGTAAAGTTGCTACAAATCATATAGGATAAATTCAATTCATAACTAGGTTTAATTTTGTGTATGTGTATGTATGTGCATTTAAAAGTGTAAGTAAAAGAAAACACCTTTTAGTCTCTAGATGGAAATTAACAAAATTCCATGTGGGAAATTCTTTTTGAAAGATGTAATAGAATAATTTTAGACTTCATTTAAAATCACAATTAATTTGGCACTAGGATAAGTTTATCTAATTTGAATGAATTTGATTTTACAGATAGAGTTACTGCAACTGAGGATGTACTAGCTGTAAAAATTCTACCATATAAATTCATATAAAACTCAATTCACTTTATATGTCTATTTCCTCCTAAAAACTAAGCTCTGACTTCTTTAAATTCTAAACAAGTAATTGCAGACTGCTCATCCATTATATCCAAGCACTCTCTCCCTGTACAGGACCCACCATGGTAATAGTTCTTTCATCAAAGCCTAATGGTTTGTTTCAAATAATCAAAGTAGTGTTTATATCACTGTCCTCAGGTGCAACCATTTTGTTTCCCAGAGAGCAGTATGGTACATGCTAATGTCACAAGTGATAAATCAAAGTAAGTACATTTGTTTTTCAACCTTAAGCAGTCTATTCAGTGCCACTAACAAAAATACATGTTGGCATTTGCATTTACATTCTATTTGAGACCGTCTAGCAATAAAGATTACCAAGAAAAAATACATATGTAAAAGAGATGACTATGTGCAAGTCTTAGTTATATGGGAAATTTCAGTGTTTGATGGGGATTGTTGTGAATTAATTTATAAGCTTTAGCTAGGGAGAGCGTAGACATAGAGAAGTATTTCTGCTATGAATGATCGATGATATGTCTTCTACATATAGGAAATCAAATAGCTTACTCTCCTAAAATCACCGTATATTTTAAGTGGATATATTCATTTACATTGTTACTATAATAAATACTGAAAAGAAAATAAGAGTAAGAAACTCATCTGCAACATTACAGATTCAGAAGAGGTCTGAGATATTGAGATCAAGTATATCTTATTTCTATATGCAAAATTCTTATTGCAGTCATTGGGAGACAGTAAAAGTTAGAATAAGTTAGAATAAGGATTTGGTTACTATTGTCCTGGTGACGTTTGGCTTGAATTTGCAATGACATTCACAGCTTTTGTTCTATGGAAGGAGGCTGTGAAAGTCACAAAAGTAGTGTTTTCTATATTTGAAAAGGAAAGAAACCTGTCTAGATATTATTGATCATTTCCAGTTTCCAGTTCATGGAATGGCACTTTTTGGCAGCACTGGAGACATTATGAGACAAAGAGACACAGTTGAAATCTGCTTCCTCACCTACTTAAGCATATATAAATGAGGAAGAAACAAAGAGAAACTGACAACTAGAAAATAACTGAGATGAATTAAAGACCCACTATGTTTAACCGACCAGTCTAATATCCTTCGAGAGTCTGTATTCCCTTTCACATTCATCTCTGCTCAAGAAAGTAAATGACAGGAAAACCATGGGGTCTGTGACTTCTACAGGGAAAAGGAAAACAGACAATGAACATAGCCTGCAAAGTCCATCTCATGCCTAATAAAAAATGAAGAGCTACAGACTCCATCTTATTTACCTTTGTGTTTTGGACCCGTAACATAAAATATATCCTTGGCAATAACGCCTCACTCTGTTTTTCTCTAAGTGATGGCTTCTTCACAATCAAAATTCAGTCAATAGCCTAAGACTGATAGGACTTATCTCTAGATGTCAGCATGGTTCCAGAGGAAAAAACTGACAAAGCGAAGGCGATAAGTTAGGGAATAAAATCCATTTAACTGGTAGGACGTCTGATTATGGTCCCAGAAATGTATATAAATCAAATAGTGCTGAAGACAAAGCTTAAGTACAATGATAAAATGACTGAATAAAGTTAAAGCCTTCTTTTCACCACCACATGAAGTGTTGTTAGGGCAAATAAAGAGGGATGTTTCATTTTTAAATGTCACCAAAGCTAGAGTTTTACTTCAAATTTTTGGCTACCATTTCCTCAGTAACCCTTAAACTAATTAGAGTGATTTTCTGATTCCTAAATATTTTAAAGATAAAACTGTTAGCTTCACTCGTGTCAGAATAGGTTATTTAAAATATTTAGTACCCACTTAGTTAAACAGCATATAAAAATAAACATGTAAACTAACAAATACAAGTTAGTATTATAAAAAAGATTAAGAATACAAGAAACAGTCAAATCTGCTAGTAATTCACTCCAGACTTAATGTTTGTATCTCTTTTACACAGTTTTATATAAAAGCATGTTTTCTTCTATTAAATCATTTCCGCATGAAACCAATCCTAACGTAACTTGTTGTATACATGGGTATTATTCCATATTAATATATATACCCACTCGAGAGTTACTTCACTAATTCTGTGAAAGACCCCCTTCCAATGAAAGGCTTAATAATCTATCACCAAATCATGATTAATTTTCTATCACCATGCTCCATACTGGGATTACTCCCAAATGTTCACTTTAATTTAAGTACTTTCTGATTCATGAAGCGGAGGATAACATACAGCTATAAAAGGTAATCCAATACTAACATGGCCTTAACCCCTATAATCTGCACTTCAATAGCAGGGAAACTGTATAGTTTTGAAACTGTAATCAAGAATTTTTTTTTTTTTTTTTTTGCAAACACACACTGGAGCTGTCCTTTGCTCCCATCTCTTATTAGATTACAATAAAACGACCATGCTCTCTTTATGGTGGGAACAGAGTGACCCTGGGGTGATTTATAATCTTGTGAAACCCTGTCCACACTGCTGACCAGACTTTTTTTGAGGTCACTATCTGTTTCTTCAACTGATGTCTTCCTGCTGTGACAACACTGTTGGAGAGCTGTCAGCACACAAGAATTTCTCAGGCGACGTATTGTCTTTGAACGCATTTCTTGTGTTATTTCTATTAAGAAGCATTTGCGTGCTTGGTGTTTAGACAGTCAAGAATCTTTCGGAGATTTTCTCATTAGTCTAAATCCCAACAAAAAGAAGACAACTAAATAGGAATAAATGAAGTGGATCTCTTATTGACAAAAGGAGAGAATATTTATTTCTTCTAAATGTATACTATCGCTCTTGAATACAAACAACAAGGCAACAATTCATTTTTAAAATGGGCATATTGTTCTCCCCAATAGTAAAATAATTTGACTCCAACATGTTAGATATTGTCAAAAGTAAGCATTAGTTGAAATGCCTGGGGTTTACATAAACATAAAAAAGAAGTGTGCTTTGCTATTTTTCTTTAATGTGGGAAGTAGGAGGAAAAGTTAAGCTAAGAAAATGTTTTAATAGTAGGTTCTGATAAAATAAGTTGCAATCTCCACTCTTACCAAAAAGCAGCTGTAGATAAGTAAAACTTATATTCATTTTTGCCAAATAGCAAATGATATTTAAAAATCAAGTAGATGCTAGTTAGAATTAGAACAAGCTAAAATTTTTTTGTTATGATAGAAGAGGAACTTCTTCAAATGACAGATCTGGATCAATTTAGCTTCTCAAAGTGACACTTTCCACTAACTGAAATATAAAAATGTTAGAGAAGGTGTGGTATCCAGCCTGTTAGGTTCAATTGAATCCATTTCTTCTCTCATTTTGTTTATTCTCATTTTAATGTATTTGGTTAAATTAAACAGGAAAGCTAACACTGAATTACTTTGTTTTTATACTTAAATATCTCCTACTGATTCTAAAAAGGAAAGAAATAAATGTTTCTGCATTTTTTCTTTGTCTTTTTTTTTTGAGAGAAGGCAATTAAGAAAAGTGAACTGAATTCCTTTTTTTTTGAGAAAATGAAGCCCATATGGCTTCAGAAAGATATTAACAGAGAAGTTGTCACTCCTTCAAAATGTTCCCTCCTTAGATCTATTTGAGAAAAAACTTTTGAAGACCACAAGGAAAGAAAATATTTTGTAGGGAAGAGGCAACACTGATGTAAAAGAATCCCAGAGCACTGGATCCATGTGTAGGGATGGGTCAGGAAGATTGGGGAAGATCAGCTGAGGGGTGCCTGCAGCAGGAATTCACTCAGTTATGCGTTCTGTGGTCTTCTGGATGTGGATCCCACCCACTCAAACACAGAGCTGTGGTATTTTGAGAGGCCATGAAGACCCCTCACTTCCACACATTTTATTTTGTCTCCCTGTGTCTAAATGACAAAGACCCAAGGTTTTCCTTCTACGTATGAGAGGAAAATATACGTAAACTGAATTTTATTTGAAAGTGTCATAAACCTAATCTGCACATACCATCACTTGAAGTATAAGCAGACTAGTAGAAAACAGAGGTGTGGCTAGACTAAAACTATGATTTACAAACACATCATGTAACATCATGTTTTGTTTTTTTTTACATCAGCCAATTTAGGGAGGGGGTAATGATATTTGAACTTTAAACTTAACTATCTGAACTTGTATGAACATCACAATCCAGAGTCCACACCAGCTTTGGGATTTGGCAAGAGAGCCTGAGGGCTTTATAAGCTTTTGAGTCGCTGAGATTTATAAGACTATTTAGTCATCTAAACTTTTGTAACTTAGAGATATTGTAAAGACCTCTGATAGTGTCGTGCAATTTTGGCGAGGTATGGCTTTCGGAAGTTAAAATAAGAAAATATTTTAATAGTGATTGTATTTGACACAATAAATTGTGAGCCCTATTCTTGTCAAAAAGCTGCCACAGATAAGTAAAACTTATGTGAATTTTCCCAAATTGCACATGATATTTAGAAATCAAGTAGGCCCTAGCTAGAGTTAGAACTAACTGGTCCACATCATTTTATTCATCATTATAAGCTATTCTGAAATGATGAGAAAATGTTTAACTTTAGGAAAGTATGGACACATTGGTAGTCATAACAGATAAGTTAAGTGTTCCTTTGTTTCCGGAAGTAATCTACCATTTACCTTCTCCAAGGACCCTTTTAATAAAATAGACAGAAAAAAAAATCAATTAAAATAGTGAAATGCCCTTTAGGATAAAGTTATTTCAGCAGCCACTGCATTTCTCAATAATCTCTTTAATCTTGTGCTGCAGTAATCCACATTTGTGCCGTGTTTTTAAGTACTATATTTTTCGTAATGAGGCTGTTTAAAACTGAGCACTGGAAAGAGAATGGGTGCTGATACAGCAAGTGTTATAAAACTGGGGTTATGAGCGAAGTACACACCAGAAATGGAAAACGTGATTAGAGGCAAAATGGATGATGCAAGTTTCTCATATAACAAGTCAGTGAAGTAAACCAGCCTCAAAGACCCTGAATATCCACCTAATCTCTACTATCTAGAGCTATGGTGCCCAAGAGCACCTCTAAAAATACTATAATGGGGCATCATTTCTGGAATCACTACCTATATAATAGAAAGTAGTCCCAAGAATGAAGTCAGAACCTGAAGAATTCAGCAAATAGTTCCACACACTTTTTTATGCCTCTGTTTCCTCACAACATCTCTCTCTCTAGCCTGCATTTGACCCACTCTCTCTTTATAAAAGGTGTAGCCATCTTAGAATTTCAATGACATAGTATTTTTTGATGCACTATTAAAATTGGTTTAGTTTTTCCCATCTCAAAAATTGTGACTCTCGGGCTTTCCTGGTGGCACAGTGGTTAAGAATCCTCCTGCCAATGCAGGGGACACGGGTTCGAGCCCTGCTCCGGGAAGATCCCACATGCCACGGAGCAGCTAAGCCCGTGCACCACAACTACTGAGCCCGCATGCCACAACTACTGAGCCTGTGCTCTAGAGCCCACGAGCCACAACTACTGAGCCCACGTGCCACATCTGTTGAAGCCCACGCTCTAGAGCCTGTGCTCCGCAACAAGAGAAGCCCACGCACCACAACAAAGAGTAGTCCCTGCTCGCAGCAACTAGAGAAAGCCTGCACGCAGCAATGAAGACCCAAAGCAGCCAAAAGTAATAAAGTTATAAAAAAAAATACTATACTAATAGTAATAAAAATAATTTTTAAAAATTGTGACTTTCCATTTGCAGCAAGATGGATGGAGCCAGGGATTATCATACTAAGTGAAGTAAGCCAGAAAGAGAAAGACAAACATCAAATGATATCACTTATATGTGGAATCTTTAAAAAAACAAAGAAAAGATGCAAATGAACTTATTTACAAAACAGAAAGAGACTCACAGACATAGAAAACAAACTTGTGGTTACCGGGGGAAAGGGGGAGGAGGGATAAATTAAGAGGTTGGGATTAACATATACACGCTACTATATATAAAATAGATAAACAGCAAGGTCCTACTATATAGCACAGGAAACTATACTCAATATTTTATAATAACCTTACAGTGAAAGAGAATCTAAAAAAGAATATATATAAACTGAATCATTGTGCTGTACACCTGAAACTAACATGACATTGTAAAATAACTGGGACTCTAATATGATATTGGCAATAATACTCATTTGAGATCATAGAAATAATGCATATATTCTTATTTTTTTGCCATCTTTATTGGAGTATAATTGCTTTACAATGGTGTGTTAGTTTCTGCTTTATAACAAAGTGAATCAGTTATACATATACATATGTTCCCATATCTCTTCCCTCCTGCGTCTCCCTCCCTCCCACCCTCCCTATCCCACCTCTCTAGGTGGTGACAAAGCACCGAGCTGATCTCCCTGTGCTACGCGGCTGCTTCCCACTAGCTATCTACCTTACGTTTGGTAGTGTATATATGTCCATGCCTCTCTCGCGCTTTGTCACAGCTTACCCTTCCCCCTCCCCATATCCTCAAGTCCATTCTCTAGTAGGTCTGTGTCTTTATTCCTGTCTTTCCCCTAGGTTCTTCATGACATTTTTTTTTTCTTAGATTCCATATATATGTGTTAGCGTACGGTATTTGTCTTTCTCTTCCTGACTTACTTCACTCTGTATGACAGACTCTAGGTCCGTCCACCTCACTACAAATAACTCAATTTTGTTTCTTTTTATGGCTGAGTAATATTCCATTATGCATATATTCTTGATTTGAGAATCAGAGGAGCAGCATAACTTTTGGAAGCTAAATAGTTACTGATGTATTAGCATTCTGAAAATGCTCCATTGTGTTTTTACCTCTGCTTTTTTGACTCCTTCCTTATCCCACCTCTTCTTTCTCTCTGGTTGTCCACGCACGGTGGAGGAATTTAATGTTGAGGCTTGGTCCAGAAATTTGCTGGTCAGACAGAGCACAAGGAGACAGAAAAAGCAAGCCTGACAAAATTTTCCTGTTTCTCCCCAACTCCCTACCCAAGTCTTTAGTCTTCTAACATATTTGCTGGTGAAGACTGTGGCTAAAACATTGGGAATGTTGGCCCATGTGGTCACAGAAGACCAAAACAGACGAAAGGCAGCTATTTGAAAACAGTAACTACCAGTCTATTCAAAAACAAACCGGCCTGTACTCTTGGTAAATGAGATACCTAAAGCTTGCCAAGGCAAATGTAGGCCTTGTTTATTGAGATGTGTAGAAATACAAGAAATGGAGCAAAAAGACTTGAAGAAGTCAACTAAAAAAAGATGTCTTAAGAAGTATAAATTAAAATGAGCTTTTAATCAATTTTGTAACCACTGGCATTCATGAGAAACTCTATAACCCTTATTAAAATGAAAATAAAAAACAAGGGTAAGAATTCTGCTCTCCTGGCCTGTCTCCAAGGAAGGTAATTTTGTTTTGTCTACTCAAATTATCCCTGAGGTAACAATTATCTCATACTTTTTTAAGACTGCTCATCCCTAAACTACTGGCTAGAACTTCTACGTGTTGGTGAAAAAGTTGCTCTGTAGCTCCATGACCCTACAACCTATTTGCCCGGGATGGTCCTAGATTTTACCTGTTGTCCTAACATAATTGTTAATACTGCCTGTGTTTATTCTAAGAGTGTTCCAGTTTTGCCAGTAAATGTTATGGTTGGCCTACCTATGCCATCCTGGGCATGATGAAAGTCAATAGCAAAGGAAATATCACAATAAGAAAGTTTACATTAAAGCATAATAGACTGGCTTTCTAATATTCTACTAGAAATGTTCTAGTGCCTTTTAAAGTTATCCAGACCTGGAAGTCCTCTATTGTCTTTAGGACTTTAAATATTTCTTAACACAAGCTAAATGAATAGCAATCACTTGAGTCTATTTATCAACTTGAGAAATTAAAATATTTCTATGAAACACCAAATAAGGACAGAACCCTTAAATACAGACTTGATCCTAGGTACTCAGCTTGGGGTATTGGTAACAGTCTTACCTTGTTTTGATCAGATATTGCCTAATAATAATGTATGCAAATCTTCCCAATCACACATTTTATTCCTTTGACCATAAAGAAAAACAATGTACCATAAGGGAAAATTCTTAATACTCAAAAATTTCTCTTTAGAAAGAAAGCTCCACTTGGTAGACTTTGAAAAATTCTGCATTTTCAAAAACTAAGGTTAAAATATTAAATTAAAAAATTAATGCTTAATGTTTATTGAGTAGTTAATGTCAGTCACTGTACTAAGTGCTTAATAGGAATGATTTTATTTAATATAAGTATTATTATCTGACTTTTAGAGATGAGTAAGCTGAATCTTACAGTGTTTAAAAAACTGCCTAAGATCAAAGAGCCAGCAAGAGGCAGAGACAGATTTTAAAAACCTAAGTTTTAGCTGTATTTTATTTTATGTTCTTGTACCTTAGAATTGCGATAAATTTTTAACCTTTCCCTACTTATATATAAGGAAAAGCCTCATCGCAGTAACTCTGACCCACACTTCCCTCCTTTCCTAAGCTGGAAATCAAAGCCAGAGAAAATGCCAAGAGAAATATGCTTTGTTAAAATGCCTTTGGGCTCTTCACATCTCCTTTAAATATTGACTCAAATATCATTTTCTCAATGAGGCCTACTCTGACCACTTTATTTAAAATTTCAACCGTCCCATTGCACACACACTTCAAACTTCCCTCACCCAATCTGTTTTTATCGTATTTATCACCTTAAAACTATGTGATTTGCTTACTTATTATGCTTATTATTTATCATCTGTCTGTCCACCCCAACCCTGGCCGCTAGAATATAGGCCCCATGAAGGCAGAGTTTTTGTCTGTTATACTCACTGGTGTATTCAAAGCACCTAGAAAAATGCCTGTCACCTATTTAGTGTGTAACAAATATGCATTGAATAGATGCATAAAACAGATGGAAAACTACCATCACTTCATGCATGCACACACATACACACATACATTATTTTGAGTTCTGTTGAGCAGTAAAGGGAGAGTAATAACAATGTGAAATAGGAAAGATTAAGGACAAAATGCATATGCAGCATTCTCTAGTAGCAAATGTAAGAGAATATTTACTAAATATACTCCCTCATTAGGAATTTATTTTAAATTAAATCTCTATGCATTGAGTAACTTTACACGTATGATAATATATAGAACCTTTCTTTCTTGAACACTTTTGGGTAAACTTACTATGAAACTGTAACTCACCAACTTCAGTGGTAAAGATATCCTATATTTATACACATTCAGGGAAGGTATTATTTATTCAGTTGGAAAGTAGTGTTTCTAAAATATGCTTTTTAACATTCTGCTGAAGTTAAGTGGTGAGAATATAACAACATCTGAGCTGGAAATATGGGTAATTACGATTCCCAGTTATCACTGCTCTCTCCCAGGTAGGTATAAAGTATAGATGGTCAACATTGGTAAACCCTAAAATGAACTAAACACACAAACAAACAGAAAAAGTTAACACCACTTATATTCCCTCACCAATCAAATCAATAGTGACCTTTTTAGAGGAAAAGAATAAAGGCTGGCAAGTAGACCTGTCAGTATGAAAACTCTAAGCAGTGCCTACCTACAAAAGGCTAGAAAAGCTTAAACTTCAAAATCATGATGATAGTGCATTTAATTATTAGTAAACAGATACAATAAAAATATAAACTCAGGGATTTCCCTCACGATCCAGTGGTTAAGACTTCGCCTTCCAATGCAGGGGGTGCAGGTTCGATCCCTGATCGGGGAACTAAGATCCCACATGCCTCGTGGCCAAAAAAAAAAAAACATAAAACAGAAGCAATATTGTAACAAATTCAATAAAGACATATATATATATATATATATATATATATATATACTCAAAACTAAATGCAAACTGATAGACTCATGCTGAGTGGGATAATTTTTGTTAATCAAAAGCTGATAGATATTTTGAAGTTTGCAGGTAAAACTTTGTGGCTGAATATATAATTTTTGTGCTGCACTAGACAGTCACATTAATAGAGGAATCTTAGCAAAAAGGAGTTCAGTAATCTCAGTGCATTATTCCCCAATAAATATAACTGTAATAGCTCTCTAAATTATTTTTGATTATAAATATATTCTCCTATTTAAAGAAGACACTTTGTGCATACAAAAAACTCAACAATTTAGTGCAGAAGACTTTCTCTTATACAGACTCTAAGAATTAGATTGGCTAGCTATGATTAAATAGTATTATTAATAAAATGAGGATATAGGAACTAAAATTCTGGTACCAATTCCTTGAAAGAAACATGTCACCAAAAACAAAGTTCATTGTTGTTTATAAGGCATCTGGTATGAGAATATTGAGTTTAAAAGTAATTCTGAAGCAATCTTATTTTATCAATGTTGAGATTGATTTACAGTAGATCATACCCTCTTGCTTTTTAAATGGTATCATGATATTCTTTTGCTGTTCATAATTGTTAATGTTGATTTTAAAACACAGTCCTTAACACTGGTCCTGCCTTCTAGCATTGGATTAAATCACCCAGTGTCAGCCCATAAACTCACTCTTCAAGTTGGATCTGTTGCTGCCTTCCTTGGAGCCAAACTCAGTGGTTTGCAGTGGCTTTCTTACCAAAAGGCCAGCTGAGAGTTTCAGGTGAGCTGTGTTAACAGAGCTTTCATTTTTAATCAGTGGTATTTTTCAAATTCCGGTACAGAATGTTCTCATCTTTTGACACTCATTATTATTACAAGCTTAGAATCAGACACAATGAAGCTATTTCTTAGAGTCACAATCATGACTCAGCAGCATAGAAGGACCTGCTCTTTGTAAGTCTCTACCTCTGACTGCCATTTAACTCTGAATAATTCATAATGGAAAAATAATATCTGACCTCTGGGAATAACGAATAATTTTTAATGTAAAAATTTCATGTATGTGGTTTCAAAAAGTTATTTAAACCAGAAGAGACAACCAACAGTGTTTTTTAATATCAGAGAGAGTATTAAAATTTTGTCAATTCATAAAGTAATTATCAAATCCTTCAGAAAACCTTATTCATTATTTGACAGCCACAACCCGCAGCTCCTAACTTCTCCCTCAATATTTCTTCAAAAGTTCACAACAAAATCGATGGCTTCACTCCTGATTTTTCCCATGAATCCTCAATATGTGTTTTTGACATCACCTGGATAATTTACAAGCATCTCGAACTTAAAGCCTTTGAAATGGAATTACTTATATTCACCAAAACCTTCTCTTCATGGTCTTATGACCGAGAGCCTTGTTCATCAAACACTCAAAAGTTAATCCCAACTCATTCTTCCTTCCCCGAACATCTTACTAAATCCATTTTAATTTAATTTCTCTTCTTTCTGTTTTCCTCCCTCAAACTCCACTACTGCTGCCTTAGTTATTTCCAACTGGATTATTGTTATAGTCTCTAGTTTAAAATGCTACTAATTCACACTTCCTAGGGTCACAGTTATCTGTCCAAAACACAAATCCAGTCATATCACTCTTCCAATTAAAAATCTCCCAAAAGAAAAAAATCTACCAATGATTTTTCATTATCTACCATATAGTGTTCAAATTCCTTAATGTTACAACATAGAGCCCTTCCTGAGCTTTTGCCAATATCTCCATTTGCAACCCAATCTCTGACTCCTGATTAACAGATATAACCCGATCTCCAATCTCCAGCCAGGCCAACGACCAATCCCTGGAAAATAACAGGGGCCATTTTTTATAGTTATCATTCTAGGCATTTGTACATTTATGTCTGTTTATTTTGCTTTAATTTCAGAATACCTAAATTCATTAATGTAGACACATCCTTTGCTAATACTACAAAATTAGGATAAAGAACAATGAAAAATGCAAAATTAATAAAAGGAGAAGAGATTGATAAAAGGAAAATAGAGCAAGGCAAAAAAATATGTAAAAAGAATGCAGTCAAGTCCTAAAGGCCACACAAGTATCTGAGCGGATAAATTTGATTTTAATTTTCTTCATATTCATGTTTTTAAGCTTGGACTTCAAGAGAGATATGACTTATGAACTTGGACGAAAACTTTATCACTTTTCTTTCTGTCTTAAAAAATGATAAAGAGCATGTGTAAAATTAAGGAAGAACACCAAAAAATTCCTAGTCTGTATCTACATTATGGTGGCACCGTTATTCTACATGCCCAAGGGAGTATTTTACAGTATGTTTTAGGATGCTCCAAGAGTAATTTTCATAAAGAGGACTTTCATTTTCCTGATAGCCATAATGTTTTCTGGAGCACAAAATATGTGGCACCATAAAATCACAAGATTTTAACTAGAAAAACTTTGTAGATATTGAACCATTTTATTTACTTGTTTGTTTATTTATTTATTATTTATTGTCTTCTAAATTCTTTTCTATGTACTGCAATATTTTCCTCCCAGGATTTCTGACAGCATTAATATAATAATTATATATATATATATATATATATGTGTGTGTGTGTGTGTGTGTGTGTGTGTGTGTGTGTGTGTGTGTGGTACGGCAACTCAAAATAGAACTTTAAAAATAACTCTACCTATTTTCTAATGAGAAAGCAATTCTCTATTCAATTTCATCTTTCCTAAAACCCTAAAGTTGAAACTCTTGGTCAGTGACAGGATATGCCCATTTTTTTTAGCCCACTGGAAGGATGCTTGAATAGAAGCACTTCTCACCATGAATAAACTGTGAAATGTAGATGAAAATTATATTTAGTTACAACTGCCAGCCTTGAGTCTGCTCTAAACAAACATATCTGTTTGTGACATTGGAGACAAACAAGCATTGCTTACTGAGTAGGACTGACTGTCTAGGAATGGGGAAAACCAGTCTACGGCTTTCTAAGGTCACTGAAAAACTGCCAACAGGAAGTCAACACCATGGCTTTTCCATTGCCTGACTATAAGTGCTAATTCTTGAATTCTCTTTCCCAAATAGGACCTGGCAAAGGATATTTATTGAATTCCTACTAATCTCTATGTATTCCTAGTACCCTCTATGTATTCCTACTAACCTCTGTGTATTCCTACTAACCTCTACGTAGTTTGCTATGGCATTTAACTTTTGACCTCCCTTCTGTAAATCCGCTTCTTGTTGGTTAGGTTTTATGCTCCCTGACGGGCAAGTGAGAAAGCTGAAGCTCAAAATGGGTGTATGCAATTTTCCTTAGGATAGGAGTCTTTTAGTAGTTAGGAGTGTAGGATCTGGAATTAGAAGCCCTGATGTCACCTTCTCATTTAACACTCGCTGCCTTGGGTGATTTATTTAACTTCTCTGTAACTCAGTACCCTCCTCTATAAAATGAGGATAGGACTGTTGTGAGAATTAAGTGAGATACCTAGGTTGTGCCTGGCATACCGTAAGTGCACAAAAAACTGTGTTGATAACAGAATAGGAAATATCATAAGGCAAACTTTGTAAAGGACACTGAGAGCTGAGGAAAGTGAAGAGTGCAGGAAGAGAATGAATCCCAAAAGAGACTGGGAAATAAGATGGCAAAGAATCAAAGGATTATACGGAATGTTAGTGGAGATAAGAAAAAAAAAAAAGAGACACTTAAATACTCACCTATTATTCAAAGCTAAACCTTAAAATATTTTTCCAACAATTTACTCAGCAAGCTTGATAATAGACTGAAAAATGATTTTCCAGTCAAGAGGTAGCTATCTATTTTTCTGACTTGTCAAAGTCTTCCGGATGTCTTGTTAGAACACTGGCAAACAAAGTGAGCTCAGGTGAGATGTAGCTCATTTAAAAGAATCTTAATTTTCAATAACATTTCACAGTGGACCAGACGTGCTTCTAACATTCCAATATTGAAACCACCACTTTATGAAACGTGTATATGGCTTCTTTTTTACTGTCCTGTATTACCTGAAAGTGATTTAAAATACAGTCTTGATGCTTCTAGGACTCTATTCAATTTTGAAAACAACAGTACTTTAAATTCCAAATTTGCTACACTATAATAAAATTTAAATTTCCACAAGAAGCGTTTCTTGTTTACTAGACACATACAAGTGAAAAAAAGTTCAGTTCAAATATTCTATATATCAAGACCCAACTGAAGTGCTCTTTGATGCAACAGTATGTTGAGCGAAGGAAAAAGCATGTGGACGATGGACGACACACGTTAGGATCATTTAGAAAGACATTTATTGTTAAGGTTACAGGAAGCTTTGCCTAATGCTTAAACCTGATATGTGTACTTCTAACAAGCATTTAAATGAGCACACTGTTTGTGAAACAGTGTGACTGTCTCCTTAGGGAAGTCATAAATGTAAAGAATCAAATTTCGATTTGATTGTTGGAGAAAACCGCAAAGTCAGATCTCTAAGACAGAGGTCTCTAGCAGAAGTGAAAATGGTGCTGCTTCCTTCAGCCCATTCTTGGCTTTCCATAGAAGAGGCTCTCCCCTGAATCTTAGCACTGAAAGTTACAAAGGAAGAAGTAAAGGTTTGAGAATCCTAAGAGCATGAACTAATGGAATTTACAACTGAACAATATACTTAAAATTCATAGCAGAACTAGTGAATGAACTTACTTCCATAAATTTACTTTATTTCACATAATATTGTTAATTTGAAATAACAAGGTTGTGAGGAAATAGTTCAAATCATCCTGGACAGGCAACCAGGGCAATAGTAGAAGGGTGGCAGTGGAAAAGCATTGTAACGAGTCCGCTAGTAAGGTCAAAGAGGAATGGGCAGAAAACTATAGAAACATCAAGGCACGTGCCACTTTTTCAACACACAGTTGATGTAATTTAGCAAACCACCATCAGAATTACAGCTGTCATTGCTAAATACTATTTATAAACTCTATACCTTCTCTCTTAAGTACGAAATGACACCGTTTTGTTCCTGAGTTGTGCCATATATCACATATGCAATACTTTGATGAGACACTAAACATTAACAGAAATACTCAAAATATTTAGCTCTTACCAACATGAACTCCTTATCTTAACTATAGATATCCTGGGACAAGGGTTCCATCACTTTTCCCACATGATATTTACCTGGTTAAAAAACATTATTTCCCACACTTGATTAAAGTGAATAGATGTAAATGAACAAAATGACGCACCTACCCCACCAGGGAACTTGCAAATCTCAGCAATGTGCCAATCTGATAAACAAGTTCTTCATATGGAGTATGAGGATACAAAACAGCAAAGTACTTTTTTTCTGCTGTGAAAAAGAAGTTTAAAAAAAAGATCTAAAGACACCAAAAAGAATGGCAAGCAACTTGGATGGAAGACTGCATCCACGTGGATGATTAAGATGGGATGAGGAAGCTTATTCTAAAGGACAACATGTGAAAGAAAACAGGCACCACCCCAAATTGTCCATGGCTACTTCCCAGTTTAAAACTGGGAAGTGTTGTCACAAACTCTGCCTATAGCAGACTTTATCTACTATACAAATGATGTTTAAATCTCAAATACATGCCCAGATGAGTGGTTTTCAAGCTTTCAAGAATAACCTATTTATATCTGTTGGGAATGATAACCTCTCAGTAATAGGAGTGGCATCTTGAATATTTTAAAGAAAATTATATTATTACTATTATTTCCAAATAATTTATAATCTTCAAACTTCAATCTAGATTAGAGTCATGGATTAAGTATTATTTGAATAGAAAAATAGAAAATAAAAGTTCTGGAATGAAATTTCTTGGATTCTGTTTCCTCTACTCGCCATGTACTAGCTGTATGCCCTTGGTAAAGTTAATTAACTGCTCTGAGCCTTAGTACCTTTATCTTTCTTTAAAAGCAGGTAGAACCTACCTCTTAGGGTTACTATGGGGAATGAAAGAGATAACATCTAGCAAACAGTAATCACTAATAATCGTAACTGTAATTTTTATTATCAATAGTAATGTTTTAAACTGCATATGAATATACTCAATTCAAATTTGTACACACTTCAAAAATTATAAGTTTTGTGACCTTTCATAATTAATCTGATAAACCATAATAATAATAGAGATAAAGGTAAAATCTCAATCTTATTAAATTATACATATATGAAGAAACACAAAGTGTAACTATTTGTGCTTAAACTACTACAAAAACATGGGATACATTCCAGAATTTGACACCTTATATTATACTTAAGAACTAATGTTAAATATACTTTCATTTTATTTTTTATTTCTACATAAAAATCTAAAACATATATATTTCTATTCATGCTTTAATTTCTTGGTTATAACCAAAATTCCCTAAAACTAAGAATCTCATAAAAGTATTTTAATATAATTCAATAATATGCAAACAAAAATTCTCTAAGAAAGTAAATTTTACTTGTAATGAGTGCCTACTATGTGCCAGAAAGTACCTGAGAATTTTAACAAGATAAATGCAAGATAATAGTCTAGAAAAATCACAGGGAGGTAATTTTTAGTCACCAGAAATTAAATTTCTTCAAGTTTTAAAATTAATTGATGAGTTCAAGAAATAACCAGACCGTCTTCTATCAGCAAGCATCTCCATAACTACATTTAAAACTGTTAACAGCAGATCACAAATATTTCAAAACTTTAGATACATAAAGGAAGAATGCAGCAAAAGAAATCCTCCTGGATTTCCCCTCCTCTGGAGAATTTCAGACATGAGATGCTTTTGTAGACAAATGCCAAGGAGAAAATCAATCAGATCCAATTTCAACAACCTACTAAATTTCACAATATAACAAGGGAGAAACTATGTGTGTTACATAATTTACAAAAATGTCAAGACATTGTTATAAATCTACAGACAAAGGCAGAACAAGTAGTATTCTGAGATAGACAACATTATATTATATTGATGAGTTCACAAAATATTTGGCAGACACCAAATTTCATGTTAAGATGCTTGAATGCCTATCCCAAATTTATTTTCAAAACAGGAGACTCCAGAAAATAATCATTTGGGAGGATTTTGAGATGCTTGGTAGAGAATAATTATAAATTATATATTTGGTTAAAAAAAATCCTATGGACTTAACTATAATAGAATGCTCTAGGCAACTTAAAACGAAATCAAAGATTCAATAATACCTGATTTAGCAAAAAGAAAAGGAAGAGAAACCTGATGTAAACTTATTAGAATCTCCCGTTTTTATAGTGAATTGCATAGCGGTTACTGTAGCTATTGGATGTCATACTCCCTGAAATAAAATAAGTTATTTCCTTTGCAGATGCTATGGCTATATTTCATCTTTTCTTGCTTTTCAAAGATTTTGTCATGTTAAATTGTTATTTAAAATGTCTGAAAGTTAATGGCAATAAAACTTTAATAAACTTTATATTTATAAAAAGACTAATTTTTCAGAATTCACAAGTTCCTTTTAATAGTTGTGATTTCACTGTTACTTCCTTAGAAAGAGGAGAAGAGTGTGACAGCAAAAACCAAAATAAATTTTTCTTTATGCTTTTGTGCATGGTTCTGGTAAAATAACATAGCTGGGTGAGAACATATAAGATCTAGTCTCTTAGCAACTTTGAAGTATATAATTGTAAACCTTAAACTTTACACAATATGTAGATTATGTCTCAATTTTTTAAAAAGTAATGGGAATTCTAAACAGATAACAACTCTTGAAAAGCACCTTACTATTTCTGAAGTGCTTTCAAATAATTATTATCACATTCTTATCCTCACAACCTTCTTTTAAAATAAATAGAAAAGTTATCTTTACTATCCCTATTTTACATTTGACAGTATGAAAGTTCCAGCTGACTAATCCAACATCTCCCCGTTAGTAACTGATAGAATCAGAACTTGAAATCAAGTTTCCAGATTGTTCTCATGACCCCAGGTTTTCTATAGATTAGTAAATCTCAAATCTACAGCTATTATCGTAATGAAATACTCCTCTTGGATAGCCATAATAATTTCTTTTTGAAATAACATAATAATATCTTTGTGGGAAACAATTCCCCAAACTTACACTTGTTGATAAAGTTTTCAAAACTTAGTTTTCGTATATGTATTGAGAATTACATTTTCTTGCTAACAAATAAAAGTGAACTAGAAAAGACAAAAACATATTAGTTGACGCAACCCAGTCACAACTGCTTTACTCATCACAGTCGTGCCCTTGAGATCTGAAAACATTCATTTCAACATCTGACAGCATATTAACTGTTTCAATATTGTGGACTCCTGTTCAGTTTGCTATGGGCAAGAGACCATGCCTTTACACAAGCCGGTGTATCGATTGGTCTTTGGTAGAATCTTAGTTTAAGACTCTTTAAGGCACTGATTTATGCACAATTGATCTGATCAGCCATGCAGTCAATGTGATTTATTAGCTAAGATGGCCAAAACCCTTTTTTCTCCTTTTTCATGCAGTAGTAATTCACCTCATTAGAGGTGGAATCATTATAGGAAGCTCCTGAGAAAAAAGAAGTTGAACCTGCCGGCCTGACTCGTTATTTTCCCCCAAACTGTGGATCCACCAAACAGTAAAAGCTGGACGCTAAGCCCAGAGCTGCTGTGCACACACACAGAAGCCAGTGCACTCTCACTGTGGCCAGAGATGGATGGAATAGATTAAAGGGTGTTCTAAGCTTCCTCCACTCTGAAACATTTCAGACAACAAACTTGTTCGTTTAGCTTCCTGAGAAACTCATTCATTTAGTTTTTAGCACACGTTTTTTTCTTTGTTTAACCACAGTAAGACAAATGACTTGTATTACTTGATAATTATGGTGTTTAACTAAACATAGGACTAACAATGTGTATAACAGGGGTTGGCAACCTACAGTATACATGTGGACGCATGCATGTGCGCATGCGCGCGCGCGCGCGCACACACACACACACACACACACACACACACACACACACTCCCAAGGTTACAGGAGGTACGATTCTGAATAGTTCACCTATGGGCAAACTACACATTTGCATTTGCCAAACACATTTTCTATAACATTTGGAGGGAAAGTGTCTATAGATTTTATACGGTATAAGAGCTCCTTTCCTCTCTTAAAGGTTTATCCCCCAGCCAGATCCTTAATCCTAAATTTCTACTGATTATTGATTACCCCCTTAAAAATTATTAACAAATAGTTAAGGGAAGGAACAGAGCAAGGTAAGGACAGCCATCCCATGAGATGGTTCTGCTTTAGAACAGAGTATTGACTCAACATTGCCTCTTCTTCCATTCAATCTGCTGCTGAGAGCTCAAAGCTCAGAACCTGAACTCTAGTTGCCTCATCCATGCATTTCCATTTGACTTGGTAGAAATTCCGCACATCACAGTGATTTCAGGGGGTGTGACCTGCTAATAGCTGTCCCCTAATACCTTATTTTTCTCTAAAAGAATAAACGCTTTGCCACTTCTCCACCTGTCCCCCACCCACACTATGAAGGCAATAAATGAATATGCAATACTCTACGACTAAAGATGTGACAACCACACATTAGAATGATTAGGCAGTTGTTGAGGGGTGGTACATTATTTTACATGTGCTATATAAATTGTGAACAGCTTTGATTAAAAATCTAGATTTACTTAAACTCAGTTATGCAATTTCTGTACAGAAGTCTACTATGAGCTATACCTTCGATTTACTTGGACGAATGACTCCTGTAGAATAGGCTGAATGAAGGCACAATTTTTATGCTGAACACCGTTTCAATAAGACAAGCTTTAAAATAAAGCAAAGAACAAGATAACCCAAGAGGGAAGAGATATGGGAACATATGTATATGTATAACTGATTCACTTTGTTATGAAGCAGAAACTAACACACCATTGTAAAGCAATTATACTCCAATAAAGATGCAAAAAAAAAAAAAAGAACAAGGTAAGCTGCAAAATATATGAATGTTTGTATAACTCTCACAGGAGGCACAGCCCCACCTGCCCTTACTACTAAATCAGCAATGTCAACATGCCAACAAGTTTAGCTATTGAACTGGTTAAAAAGAAACATGGTATGCCGTGTATGCGTGAATTTGTGCGTTTGTGTATTTGTAACCATATTCAAAATGAGAAACCTTTACTGAAAGGATCTCAGGTGAAAATTTTGCAATGTAAGAGCCATATCAGTAAGAGAAAATATAATTGGGGACTTATGTTATATTCTGGAGTTCTTATTCTCATTGAATATTTGGGGCTAACTTATCTAAACTTTTTCTTTAATCTTTCCTATTAATAGAGATTAGTTGAAAACACGTGTCTCTTCCTGATTTAGATTTTTGTTGCAAAATTTTGGCTGAATTAAGTATTTTGATAATTACCTGTTTTTTCAGAGAGTTGCAACTCCATGCTCAGAATACACTTTTAAATTTACTTTGTAATTTACATTACATTTGGTCCATTGTAATAGTATTAGTAAAATTCTATTGATTTAGATATGTCCAATTTTCCAAATAAAACTTTGCCTAAGTTACCAATGGTTTAAAAGAATATTTTGGTTTCCTTTAGATAATTGTATTTTCTTAGCACCAGTTTTATAAATAGAATAAAACACTCCAGGGAAAATATTGAGCTGTACATAGTGGTGTTCTGGTTGTTGAAATCATTCACTCTTTGGACTTGTGAACCACAAAGCACTCACAGCTCAGCAAATCCCAGAATAGCACATGCCATGTCATGTCTTATTGTTTTAACATAGTCCTCACATTCTACCCTCCCAATATAGCTGGACAGCTCAATATTGATGAGTAGCAACAATTGACATCATAGTCTATGGAATACAGTTCTGCCGTTAAACACATGCTGTTACTATTTAAAGAATACAAATTTATCTTACCTTGGGACTACTTGAGATAAATATTTTAGTTTGAGACCCCAATGTTGTTACAATATTGTCACGTGTAACTTTGTCCTAAAGTGGATATATGGTCCAGTAAAATTCTCAGTGGGCTTCAGCACTGGTTTAAACAGTGAATGTACAATCTCTGCCTAGTTAAACTATACTCTTACATGGTGAGAGTGCCAATGAATATGTTTCATCAGATGTTCCTGGAAGCTGTCTGGCCAATAGGAGGGATTTGAAACTGTTCCCTAATCACTGTTGAAATCACTGATAGTACTGTCTGTCCATACTATGACAGACAAAAGCTGAAATGTATTAAACATAGCAATCCATCATCCTGCAGATGGAAAGCAGGAGCCAGGCGGGTTCAGAGGCAGTGACTACCCGCTGCTTAACAAAGGCTGGAGTCCTGACAGTTCAGTCCCTTCCTACCCCCTCACTACCACCCCTCCATCTAAGATGAATGAGTGTAATCAGTGAGGGAGAAAGCCTGCTGAGGACCTCAAATTCAAACATTGTTACATTTAAAGTGCTGCTTTTTTCCCGCTAATCAGAACTGTTACTGGAAAACTTTTCTCCAAATATAAGGGGATAGGTATTTAAGTAAATGAATAAATGAATAAACTGTAGATTCAAGAAAGCACATCCTTAGAAAATACTGCAACGGTATGCCATGAAGTTTGGATAGCTAGCTTTGAAATAAAGGTTTGATACCAATACAAAGGAAGTTTTTTAAAACTTCACTCAGTTAAGGTTAAGTTTACACTGTTTGAAGCAACTTAATAGTGATGTTCTTTTTGAATGACAAGGGAATTATTATCTTTATATAAGCACCAAATAGAAATGAAATGCTTTTTGCTGAAGTTCAATTCATTTTGCATACTTGCTTCTAATATGGACATATGAGTCACAAAATAGCCAAAGGGAGGGAAAAAACCCTCAACTGCTAACAGCATATTAACACAGTATAGAAACGAAAGACACTTTTCTTTGGATTTCAGCCTTGTCATTTCCAATTTTCTGCTCCTTGGACATGCTTGTATTCAAATTCTGGAACATCTATTCAGCATATCAATCCTAATTAGACAATCTGGGTCTGGAAAGGATGAGAGCTAGGTCATTTGCATAATTTAATCATAAATACTCAGTGATACATATTTCCAAATGCATTTGTACAATTATCTTTTCATCCTTGGGGCAATGGTATTAATATGATTAGGCAATATTTCTGGAAAAAACAGACAAGTATGCACTCTTTTTAACTGCAGCTTAGGGCGATATGAAAAATTAATTAATTTCTGAAGAAAATCAATTTCTCTACGTGACCACATTATACATCGCTAAACCAAGACTCAGAAACCTCTCTCAATCACTACATTTTATCAGGCTCTTCTAAATTCTGATTAGTATGTAAACAATTCAATAGAAAAACTAGTAATATATCAAAAAGCATCTTAAATTTTGAAGCGATCTTTCTGTCTACTTTTCATTTCAGGAATACTACCTTGCTTTACTTTAATGCATTGTTATTTAACCTGTCAATGAGAAGCCTGTGCTTTTGGTGTGAATTCATCTTGAGTGATCTTTTATTAATGTACATTAACCAATTTCAAGGACAATAGGATAAGGTTACTTTTGAAATGCTTTCTCAAGAAATAGATTTATATTTATCTAAAATAACCTTCACACGAGACTGCTTATTCTGAAAAAAATTAGATAAACTAAGTTGTCCCAAAGAGTACCATTGTTATACAAAAAACATTGCAATATACTTAGTAGAGATATAAGAACCCAGGTGGCTAATCTGATTTTTTTTAAAAAAGAGATTCAGCTTTGTATGCTGATTAGTACAAAAGAAAAAGTCACATTTGTGAGTTTAAATGTGCTATTCTTTTCTTTTCAATCAAATGAAAAAGTAGAAATGCATGCAAATATTCAATATTCATTTAATTTGCATAAAGGTGCTTGAACAAATTTTTGATTCTAACAAGCTCATTTTTCATGCGTTTTGTCTTTCATCCTAATCTAGCATCTGTCATTCCTTTTTGAAGTTATTATCGGCCCAATTCCCTCTTGGACATGGTTGCTGGGTGACCGGTATCTTAGCACCCACTTTGACAGGAACAGATGTGAATCTGATCAAGAGATTTCCCAAGAGTACCTGAAATCACAAACAACTTTTGTGAAAAACAAACAGCATCCCTGTCATGGGCCCTTATTTAACCCACTCCCCAAAAGCAAGAGCAAAAAAGTTTACTTCAGATCAAATATATACCATTTTAATGTCATTTCCTAAATTAGAAGAAAATAAATAAAAATAAACCATATTTTCACTCTGTTGAATTAGAGGAATCCAATCTAAATATCAAAAGCTCAAAAACCCAGCTTGTTCTGTTTTTGGATAGATAGCTATGGGTAAATATGGATTTATATTTCATGCAAAATTTCACTAGAGTGTCTACCAAAAATAAAGAGGATTTATTATGAGGACAATTTAGATGATAAAGATATTTAAGAGGATGAAATTTAGTTTGGCGTCTAAAGGCTTCCTATATGAGGTACGATGTAGAATTCTGTGCAAAATTAAGGATCACTCTACTTACAGAGAATTATCTAAAATATAAAAGCTCCACCTCTCCTTTCACACACTTTATAGCAAGATTTTTTTAAGGTGTTTTGGGGTTTTTTTGTTTTGTTTTGTTTTGCAGTTCATTTGGTATACTATCAATCGTTATTAGAAATTGAGCTGCAAAGTGCCACTGGAAGACAAAGGTCATAGAAACTTCATATTATCGCCATTACAAAAGTCAGAATAAGCTGCCTTTCCTAACTAGATTCCTTTTAAGAACAGCATGAAGTTGTGCAGTCACGTGATCTGCCTCCCTCCATTCCTTCCTTCACAGTCAGAGAATGTGCAGACCAATTGCCATGTCAAATAACCATGAAACTAGTTGGGTCAAACTTTTAAATTAAATGAAATATTTAATCAATGTTGCTATTTTATAAATATGGCAACAGAGTGATCTTAGGAAACATCCAAATGATTGACTTAATTTTCAGCTTCATTCAAATGATGTGTTGAGGCAAGGCAGAAAACTGTTAGCTTACAGTGAAAGTTAAGGAGCTTTCTTTTTTTGTCACAGAACAGCCAATAAAAAATAAGCAACATATGTTTAAAACCCTAAATATTTTCTCCTTGATAATCATGACTTATGATAGTAAGAAAAGTGGTATTCCTTTCACTGGAAATCTCAATGTTTTTCTTCCACACTCCAAGAATTGATTTGTTATAACCATTCTTATTAGGAATTTTTATGTTTAGTTCTTGTAAGGAAATAGCCAATTATCCAAATGATTTTACCAATGTTAAGTGAAAAAGGAAGTGAAAGATCTTTGAAATTCTCTCTAATTTTTATTGGAAAAGGAACTTGCTAACCTCAATTCCAAAATCCAATCATGGAATTATTTTTTGTCATTGCATATACTTGAGTGGGGGATATATATGTATATGTGTTGCTTTACCTTTTATAAAATGTTTCTGTATATATAAGATCAAGAGCAAGTTGTTCTATATGAAGAGGTAGGTTCTAAATCTAATGGTAGTCATTTAATATCACCCATTATAGGCAGAGATATTATAAGCCTACCATTTTATATACATTATCCATTTATATATATATATAGATATATGATATAGCATTTTGATATTCCAGAAATTAAGCAAACTATACATACCTAAATACCTCTTTATTTTGTACCTATGATTAATTTTAGTTTTCCAACTTAGCCCCAGTCCACATAACTAAAATAAAAATGGCCTTTACATATAAAATTTGTCAGTGATCTTCATTTGCTATTGCTAGTGGCAAAGGGAGCCTTCTGAAAACTTTCAAGTGATCCAGCTAAAAATACAATAAGAACTTTAACCTCTCAAAATGTGAATCTAAGAAAAATTAAATATACTCATATAAAAATCTGTATTCTGAAATGTTATCATAGGGAATAACTCCCTGAAAAAAAGTTTCTTCCCCTACTTGGGCTGACTCTTCTGTGGAGAGAAATTAATTAAAAAAAGTACAAAATAAATGTTCCCATGTCCAATTAAACACATTTATGTTTAACCTTTTAACATCTAGCATATATATTTGAAAGGTAGATATTTTGTTTTAAAAAGTAGCATCTTAGTCACATGTGAAATCTTGAATAGCTGCCAAATTCTGATGGCACTTTGGCTTAACTGTGAAATGCCATTCATGAATAGTATTTTGTAAATTTCCTAAGAATATATAGTTACTAAATTTGGGAGCTAAACAGGTGTTAACAGAAAGAAAAATCAAATTTGACCCAGAAGGCTCCAATATTAAGGTTTGAATTGGGATCAGTTCATTCCTTTCCCATGGGGTAACTTGTATAAATGTAATTCTATGGTTTCATAAAAGCAGGTCAAGTTTCCATCCCTGGGGGTCTTCTGGCAATTTGAAGCATGGAAGCACTGTTCCTGGCTACAAGTTCAAATCTGCATGTACTGTCAATGGTGTGAAGAAAAAAAAAAATCAGTGAAGAGCAGACATATATTCATCTTTGATTATAATATATACTTGTCAGAGGGTTCTTAGAAAATAAGAATAAAGGTGTCAGAGGTCACATGTCATAAAATATTTTGAAACCATTCTCACTAACTTTTAAGTATATATACATACCAGATGATGCAGAAAGGAATGTGAAATATTGTTTTTACTTAGATAACTAAATGCAAAGATGAACTTCTTATCAAATGTCATTTTAAGTTACTATGTCCAAGTGATTTTTTTTTAATCCCTCAAGCTTAGATGAAGCAGAGTCCTTTAAGCAATCACTGTTTTATAAGCTTCTTCCTGCTTTGCAAAAAAAATGCATGCATGCTTGCACTTTTACCAATGACGTAATGACTTGACATATGCCATGGAATGATTGAGAAAGTAATTGATTTCAATTTAACTGGACCTCTACCAGGTGTTTTCAAAGACAGTTACAGTCCACTGCAAGAAGTGGTAATACACATCTCCTTATGTAGACCTGCAGATTAACCCATTGACCTCATTCCTAACTCATCTCATTGATGGCAAAGCTTTTAGAAGAGCAATCTTTTTTTCTCAGATTATGATATTGTTTTCCTATCATTTATCCACTGATTTTAAAGGATATGCTTGCTCCAAAGTGCAAGCAGCAATGAAATAAACCAATAAAAGAAATGGTGCTATGACATCAAGCACTTTAAAGGTTCTTCAGTAATGTACAGATTCTAGTACCTAATAGTTTAATGTCGATTTCATACAATAAAATACTTATTAGTTATAAATATTTTTTGTAGAGAATTAAAAGTATATCTTAGTTATCATAAAAATAAAGGTCTAGGAAAATCAAGATAAGTGTTTAATCACTGTCTTAATAGCCATATAATGTTATATTTATAATTATATTTTAAAACATTTAAATATAAACTACATCTTTCACCCTAAAAGTAATTTTAAATATAGTTTTCTATGGTCATTCACTAAAGTAGAATTGGCTTTTCATGTGTTATTTTATATTAAATGAATTACAGAAAGCAAAATTAAGCTATTTTTATAAGTAACTTGTTGGTCTTCTGGCCCTATGTTCTACATGCCTCTCGTGTGTGTGTGTGTGTGTGTACAAACACAAATAATATACGTAAAAGCTTTTCTAATAAAGGGATTATAATTACTTAAGCATAAATACATAGACCACAAATGGGCTAAGCTTAACATAAACAAAAATATCCACCACAAAGATCTCTTGAATACTGATAGAAATTTTATACTTGTTGCATACACAAGAACATTCATCCTAGTATAAAATGTGTGAACAGTGATATTACAAAGAAAAGTGCTCCAAATTATTCATTTAAAATCCAGAGGCACTATTAAGCTACAAACTGCCTAACTTAAGACATATATATCATTTCCAAAAATTAAGCTAAAAAAACAGATATTTTAAATATAAAATAAGAATTAATACTGTTGAATATATCAGTCTATTTTAGCAGAGCTGTGATGGGTTCAAAGATTAGTTACAGCTTCAGTGATTTGTTCATACATAAACAAAATGTTTTTAAAATATAAGGCTATGAATAAAACAGCTGACCTACTGCTGCTATTAATACAATTTCTGAATACAATCAGTTTAAGATTTTAACAAAATACTTCATCTGCTTGATATGTGAATGTAATGAAATATTTCTTGATTAATATACTCTAGAGATTATCATTACCTTTACTTAAGAAATGACCATATCCCTTAAACTGAACTAGCAAGTATTTACTGCAAATGATTGTATGTGCTTCTATAAAATAATTCCCTTTTGACTAGTACTCTTTCTTTCCTGATATATTTTCCTTGTCCTTGAAGAAAAGCATTGTTTTTTCCTGTTGTGACTACAGGGGTAATCTAATTATTTAGAAACATTTGATACCATATATAAATTCAAAGATAAGTTACATTGTGACTTTTAATACTTCGTTTACCCCTCCCTTCATTTATTCTAAGGAAAGGAAAACATTCCTCAATTCTTCAATGTTACTAACCAAAAGTAACCAATCTACTTTGTTGCCCATTTCAATATTTGCTTTGAGAAAATCATGCTTGAAAAGCATATCCAATTTTTTGTTAAATATATATACTACCTTCAAAATCCACTGCAAGATTATTATTAATCTACCTATAGTTAAATTACTTTTAGTCTTCAAATCATAGTAAACAATTCCTATTTCTTGCAAGAAACATGTACTATATTCTAGGTAGTGTATTCATCTTAGATAATAACATGTTTTAGATGCTTCAGTTAAACTGTTTTTTTTTTTTAATCACTACTCTCTAAAACTTTTTTTAAAACAGCTGGCTATTCAGTGTGTTGCCATGCTGCAGACTTTTAGACACTACAATATGTTTATAAGCACAAAAATATAAGACAAATTAAATACACAGTGAGTTTTCCAGTTTAGTAAGTTGTCTTTGACAGCTTCCACTCAAGTCACGTACATTTAAACGTGCAAAAGAATCCCAGCTTGATATCCTGGATCAACTCCAAGCTAATATGAATCAGAAAGCAACAGGGCCACACCTTTAACAAAGTTCAGTCATTGGACATTTCTATATCCAATTTAGAAAAACCCACATGCAAATTTTTTTTAAATGAGTGAATTAGAATCCTCCTATCTTATAAGATAAATCCAAATCAGAACACACAAGAAATTTAAAATGCACCTGGCTCAAGGTCTCTGATTTAGGATCATGTAGTGATTTGCATCATTCTCTATATATGATTATATGGATATTAATACTTATAAAATAAATATGTACATTTAAATTGTACAGGTATCTGTAATAGACCCCCTCTTAAAAGATTCTCAAAAACCTTCCCAAAGTAAATAGGTGCATCAATATAAAATGATCCACCACTTAATCTAATAATAACTAATTACTAGACTGAATATAATAACTAACTACTAGACCAAATATAAATATACTATCCTTGGTGTTCCTGCTTTCCAAAGAAATAATTTGGTAAGCTAATCTCACTATTCTAATTGAGACACTTCTATACTGTGATGTATTCTAAAAAGCAAATATCAGCAATTAAAAGTTATTTAAAGGACAGATACTATAGCAAAAAAAAAATACTTTTGATTGGAAATACTTCTGACAAGTTGAGGAGAAGGAAAGTAAAGGAATTTGAGGACAATGTGGGCTC
Organism: Stenella coeruleoalba; assembly: GCF_951394435.1. NCBI lineage: Eukaryota > Metazoa > Chordata > Mammalia > Artiodactyla > Delphinidae > Stenella > Stenella coeruleoalba. The sequence goes on from NC_137164.1 coordinate 45,075,285, forward strand.
ACAGAGCCACTGGTATGCCTGAGATACATGTATCTGTGCAGATCAGAGCCTTTGATAGTCCACTTATCTAAGCCCCATTTGGTGGGCTTTTAAGTCAGGTTTTCTTCATTAAAAAATAAATTATTGAACACAACAAATATAATGGAAAAGAGCCTCCTTAATGCAGTCTCTAAGTCTGAAAATATAAATATAAATGTATTTTTAATGTATTCTTAACTGAATTTTTAGCTGCAGCATTCACACACACACACACACACACACACACACACACACACGACTGACCAATCACAGTGCAGTAACTCAGTAAAGAGAATGGCACATGCTGGCACATGCTAAGGTCATTCTATTCTCATAACAATTCAAACATAAAATGATAAAACTTTATCTTAAATACATGTTAAAATATCCAAATAGTTAATATCAATTTTTTCACATTTTTTGGTCATTTTAAAGGTATATAAATTGATGTGATTTTTTTTTTCCCCTTGGTGAACAATCTGAAAATGAAATCTTGGAAAGATTAAATTCAGGCAAAGTTGAACTTTTCTAAAGAATCAAGTAACGAAAACCTTAAAACCAAAGTGTTTAGTGAAATCTAGAAGACTCACCTGTACCTATTTAAGAAGGCATATTTCAAACTAATTTCTTCAGACAAAGATTCAAAGGGAGACAGCTTACAACCTGTGAGAGTTTCATTTCTTATTATATTTTGCAATACATGTGTTCTATGTTGCTAATACAATGCAATTTAAATGATTATTTTACTTGATTAACAAAGGCAACTGTATGAAACAATTTAGTAAAGTAACTTGGAAAGGTAAAATAATACTAATTGACAGTCAAAGCACAAATTGTTCCTAAAATAACAACTTCTTGGTTGCACATTAAGCACATTAAGCTACAAATGCTACACATTCCAAAAACAAAACAGCAAATGAGAAACAATAAAGCATATTATGTTTTTGTATGCTAGTGAATCACACATGGTAAATCACCAAAGAGAAGAGTGATTTATGCTCAAATCCAGCCTAGACTTTAATCAATATTGGGTGTCACAACTCAGAAGGTTGGGGAAGGTAGTGAGGCAAAGAGAGTGGCTAATATTGGTCTCAATAATTTATATGCAACTTCTGTGAAATGTGGTAGATTAAACAAAAAAAACAGCAGATTTAGACTAAATGAAGTTTAAAAATTCTGCCTTAAATGCAAATACAAAAATTTTATGCAAGAAAACTCTGACAAGAAAAAAATAAGCCTGTCTTGTAGTTTATTATACATAATATTTGAATCATCACAAAATAAAATATTAAATGTGCAAATCAAATTAAGTGTCTCAGGACATTAACCGTGGAGTTCAGAAAGTAAACCATCTTCATCCTCATAACTATGTGCACTATGTGACAATAATGATTATGATATCACTGGAGACTAACTCCAAGGGAAAAAAAAAAACAGATTTGAAAGATATTATCCAAATAACTTGAGAATTTGTATCTTGCAACATAATGTGATTAAACAAGGTAAATCCGAGGTGAGCATATTCTTAGATTTTATTTATGTATTAGTTATTAAACTGCAATTTACCAACATTTAAAAAGTGTGCAGAGATAAGTGATGGAACCAAAAAACTTTCACATTTTAGGCCCTACTCTTCTAATTATGCCATATTTTTCTTGAAATGTTATACGACGAGACATCAGGCTTTACAGGAGCCATTAATAGACTGTAATACAAAAACTTCAAAAGCATAGTCTCTCTTCATTTGAAGTAAGTTTTGAATTTCTCTGTGCTAAGTATCATAATTATCTGTGAGAAGGGAGTCTGTATTGTGTTGAAACTTTCTACATCGAGGCATAAATGCATAAGTCCGTGCCATTGAATAGCATGCAACGGAGGAAATGTTAAATAAATATGCTATTTTTATTTTAAAAATCTTCTGACAAAAAAAGAGCCAAGAATTGGAAAATATTTTATATTTCTTACACTAAAACTGCATTCATATATTACCACTGGACAAAAAAAGACACGTAGTCTCTCAATTTCCTGTCAATAGATGGTACTGACTTTTAAGACAAAAGAATACTGTTTGTAAATATATGTATATTTATATAAAATGTCTGATAAAACTAACTGGAATCTTTCCAAGTTAAAAACTTCATAAATCTAGGGCTACGTAGGACCCAAATCACAAGCTGGTTTGGAAGATCCTGAGACAAAATCAACTTCTGGCAATGCTCAAAAAAAAAAAAAAATTATTTTTGATGACAAAATAGAACAGTCACTTTTTATTACCTGAATTCACAGAAAATTGAATGCTAACCCAAATCTACAAACAAGCAACTGACTCAGAGACTTGACCATGTACATAATTACTTTTCTTTTTTGTTGTTGTTGTTTAATGGTTACCAGTTAATTAAGTGACCTCTGTTGCAACAGCCAAGTTCATGCAACTAATGTTTAGTTGAAAAATAATAATTAGAGGAAGGTGATCAAGGTCAGACTTTGTCCTCTGACAACTTTTAAATATATTTCCTTATATTTTCTTTCATGCTTTGAGACCCCTATTTTATTTAGCTTTACTATCAAGGAGGTGACAGTCTCTGTTTCATCTCCTTGTGGTAATGACAGATGGCTTCAACATTTATTCTAGTTTTCATAGATAGCACACTGATGCAATAGCCCCAAGCAAATTAAATCCACTCCGAGGTTTGTTACTAACTTACTGAGCCACTTTGAGCAAGCTTATGAACGCTTCTTTTCCTTAACATCAAAAATTTTGGTTCCTCAGATTCTCTGGTATCTAAATACTCTTAAGAGACATAATTAAATACATGTTCTGTAAAAAGCTGAGAGTGCTAAGATTTAATGTTTCTTGCACACTATGTACATATTATTTTATATAGTTTGCCTTTCTGCACAGTTCCTCTTATCTTTTGCATCAATTATTCCTTTAGATAGTCTCTTAAGTAGCCAGAGGAGAAAGAAACCATAATGAAAGAAATCAATATATATAGATGAATGAAAAAGGATCTTAGTAGTAAGGGCATAAACTGGACTTGAATGAAAAGGGTAATTTTAGTTTTGTAAATTCAAGATAAAAATATTTTAGGTATTGTTTCCAACGCTGAGAAATAAGACAGTAACACTTGTAATTATCACTAAAAAATAATGCATCACAATGCAAACAGTATATTTTGGTGAGAGGGAGTTCAATGATAAGTTTTCTATTTTCTTAGTCAGTGGCAGAATTAGGAAAACCTAGGCAGATATCTACAACTACACATCTTCTTCAGTATTTGCATGTGTTTAGGTTTGAGAAAGTCTTGTAGTTGATAAAAGATCAAAATGCAATAGTAAATCAACAAACTTACCACATTTAACTTTAACCTGAAATAGAGTTTTGGAATAACACATTTCATTGTAAAGTATTAAAACGAGGTGATTGAAATATAATTAGAGTACTGATGAGATATTTTTGAAGGGATAAACAGTTTTACTGGATTTAACTTATCTTGGCTCTGAAAGTTTTAACTCCAGAGGCTTTGTTAACCTCAGGGAAAAAATACTTTAAAATTATTTCCTAATAACTTTAAGAATATTCTGCAACCATATGGTGAGGACTTCAATTCCAAAACCTGAAAATTCCATATTTTCAGAAATTTCTGGAAAAAAAACACAAAACACCAAGAGAATAATTGTAAGTGGTGTAACACTACCTGCTTTAAATTGATTATAACATTGCAGTCTCTGAAGGGAGTTTTCTCCACCAATTTTTTTGCGTGTTATGCGAAATGGCCATTAATTATCTAGTACAGTGTGTGCTGTAAGAAACACACAAAGAAGATTCAAGAGAAGAGTGGTTTGGTTACTAAGAAAAACAGCGCTTCACCAATCTACTGGATAGGTAGGCAATTTCACCGCAATCATATCTGAACTGGCTTCAAATTTTGACTAGCATTCTTTATAACAACTCCGCAACAATTTTCTGCCCTGATTCAACTTGTTTTAACAGTAGATTTTTTGCAAATATGTTATCTTCTGAACACCCAAGAACTCCAATTATCTCCGTAAATGACGTTTAGTGATCAAGATTCCCCCTCAATCTTTACTGCCACCTGTCCAGACTCTTGGGCACGCGTGCGCGTACACACACGCGGGCGCTCAGCATTCACCCAAAAATAGTAGAAATAAAGGTTCAAAACCCAGATATACACCCATGGCCCGATGCAAAGAATGGCAAATAAACACGGAAAAGAGTTTCTGGCTAGGTCAGGGTAAGACATTTACTGGGTTGGAATTCGAGTCTTTTTCGTCTTCCAGTCTTCCGGGGGCACTAGCCAGAAGTCTTCTCCCAAGGAAGAAATAGCTAGGGGCTTTTCTACCCCGGTTTCCTTCTGGTCTAGTCCTGCGCCTTTCCTTGCCGCCTCTGTTTCCCTAGCTCTCCTAGGGGAACACACCCAAAAGAAGTAAAACTCCGCTTCTTCTCCCGATCCTTAAACTTATTTGGAAGGTACCGAAGTCGCTGCACACATTTTGCGCGCAGTTCCCACGCGCTCACTTCTAGACTCCAACTTTCCCTACTCGCTTTTACCCGGTATCTCTGAACTTTCCCCTCTGCAGCCAACGATAGGGACAAGACGGAACCGTGAGAGCGGGTGGAATGATCACTTCTACCCCGAAACTGCCAAGTTACCCTACTCCCGCCCCCTCTCGGTAGATCCTCCCCCAGTGAGCGTTCATTAGCATAAAACTGGTCGGGCCTGGCTCCAGGTCCCGTGGCCTCTATAGAGTTCCCGCGCTTTGCCGGGCTGGGGAAGCCATGGCACCGGTATTCAGGTACACAGAGCATCCCAGTGCAAAGCCTGCACCTGCTCATTGCGTGAGCTACTAACCCTTAAAAAAAAAAAAAAAAAGAAAAAAAGAAAGAAAGAAAAGAAAAGAAAAGGGATAAAAAAGGAAAAGAAAAAAAGAACAGTTTGGAGAGAGAGCGAGAAAGCAAGCTGTGGTCTTCCTTCCCCATCTCTCCGGTTCAGCTTCCAAGAGTCTCAGGCACCCGGTCACCTCCCCCTACGGAAGGGACCCTGACGGTCCCCTCGCGTCTGCCCCGGGGCAAACGTACCCCTTCATCTTCTTTGCACACGCACACGCTCACACGCGGACACACGCACAGATGCGCGCACACACAGATCCCTCCCCTCCGCGGGCTTGCCCTAGGGGCTTCGGAGCTGAACTCGCTTTGGGTCCCCCGGGATTGCGCCGGCCTCTCGGCCTCTGGGGCCGTCCCCCTCCCGACCTCCAAGTGACCCACTCCCAAGGCTACCTCGCGGGGCCCTCACCCGGAGCGCGTCTTCCCGCTCCTCGAACCCTGCCGAGCAGGGTCACGACCTCCCTCCGCCCCCGGGATGCCGCCTGGCGCCTCCGAGCAGCCAGGCCAGTGCCCCGCGCCTTGCGGTGGAACCCGGGTCCGAGGGAGCGCGCACACGGGCGGCCGCGCTGAGAGGGGTCCCCTGACGCCGGCGCGGCCCAGGAAGGGCGCTGTGGCCCCTGGAAAGGCACCGTCCTCCTCCTTCCCGCCCCCTCTGCCCGGAGGCTTGGGGTTCTCGCGTGCAACAGCGGCTGCGCCTCCGCTCCCGGGCCAGCAAGGGGTGGACCCGGCCGGAAGAGCGCGGTCTGGGCAGGGTGAGGTGCCAACTTCTCCGAGGGTCGGGAGCGGCCGGCGAGCCCCGAGGAAAGAGAGGAGAGGGCCGCGCTCGGCGGAGCGCGCGGCTCGCGGGCGCGCGGAGCGAGCGGCGCCCTGAAGGGAGCGAGGGAAGGGCGAGGAGACCGGTGGGAAGGGACCCCGGGCGGCGGAGGCTGCCCCCCGCTCTTTACCTTGCGTTGGTGCAGTCATTGTAGAGGGTCTCGAAGTCCTTCCTGGAGATGAGTTTGCAGCGGTTCACTCCGGGCTGGATGGCGCCCAGTCCCCTCAGGATGCGAACCTGTTCCACATTGCACACCACGGGCGTGATCTCTAGCCGCTTCAGCTTGGTGTAGACGGTGTGTAAGCCCCCCACCAAGTGCTTCAGGAACAGGTCGAAAGCCTGGGGCAGGCAGATCAGCTCGCAGCCCTCCACCGTGAAGGAAGCCACTTTGGCCCCCCTCAGATCCACCATTTTGCACTCATTATTCTGGGGGGTGTTTTCCACTGGGGACGGGGTCGAGTACACCGGTTTCCCGGGGAGGGGCCCGCAGCTGCTGCTACTGCTGCTGCTGCTGCTGCTGCTGCTACTGCTGCTGCTGCTGCTGCTACTGCTGCTGCTGCTGCTGCCCGCGCTCGCGTTGATGGGGGTGCTGGAGGCGCCGCCGCCGCCGCCGCCGCCGCCACCGCCGCCGCCGCTGGCGGTCGCCAGGCTGGGGTTGGGGTTGCAGTTGCTGCCGCCGCCGCCTCCGTTGCCCGCGCTGCCGCCGCCGCCTCCGCTGCCGCCGCCGGTGGAGGTGACTGTGGCCGCCGCCGCCGCCGCCGCCGCCGCCGCCGCCGAAGCGATGGGCTCCGGCCGGAACAGAGTTGGCCCTGAGGACGCCGGGGGCCCGATGGACGGAGCCGGAGACGAGGTCGCTGAGGAGGTGGAGGTGGTGGTGCCGGAGGAGGAAGCAGACGTGGAGATCGGGGGCTGAGTGGGGACCAGCTGGGTCGGAGGGATCAAAGCCGCCGGCACTGCCATGGTCACATATAAGGGGAAACAGAAGGAGAAGCGAGGGAAAAAGTTGCCACACACCCCGGGGAGGGCAAGGAGAAAAAGGGGGGCGGGGGGGAGAAGGAGCTAGGGGGCCACAACAACAACTCTGAGAGAGAACGACAAGGAGAAAGGGAGAGAAGGGGGGAAAAAGGAGGTGAGGGTAAGAAAGAGCGAGCGCAGGAGGGGCGAGCGCGAGAGGCGCTCTAGAGAGAAACGCACAAAAGTGTCCCGCAAGTCGAAATGCGAGTCCTCTCCGGGGGCTGGGATCGGGGGCTGGTTTGGAGGTGGGGGCGGGGAGGGTCGGCTGTTGTTGTGTGGGTCCCGCTCTAGCACAAAGTTAAGGATGAAGGTGAAAAGGAGGAGGTTTGAAGGACTTGGGTTCTCCCTGGCAAGTACATTGATCAAAGATTGAGCGGGGAATGACAGAGAGAAAATGAGCTGAAAAGTGCAGGCTGCCGGCTGGACGAGTTGTTGTTGTCACACGGTGCAGAGGGGAGGAGCTCCGGAAACTTGAAATACCCTTTGAAGCCGCAAAAACCTCACTCACTAGTATTAACCCAAATTATCCAACCAGGAACTCGGAGCAGAGACTCCGAGAGCGCGAGACCCAGGGAAAGCGAGGGAGCGAGAAAAGGAGGAGGGGAGGGGGAGGATAAGTAAGAAACTATGGGAGGGACGGAGAGGAAAAGCCCGGACACAGAAGTGGCGATCGGAAAGAGGGATCATCTACTTCTTTCTCTTCTACTACCGTTAGACTGCATGTCTTAATATTCCATTTCTTCCGCGAAGACTCGTAATTTTTTCCAAAACCTTCTGAGCAATCGTCTGCCAACTTAAAGAGGAGCCAGAGCGCTCCGAGCTCTCCTTCAAGGATTTAGGATGTATCTCTGCTCGTTTTTTGCAATGAGATATAAATGAAAACACATCCTCTCCCTTCATGATAATTAAGAAATTATTCTGAGGAAAATCCATGTGGAAGCAAAGCGCATATTTTCTGCATCTGATTATTTTATCTGTCGGTTCAATTATTTATTTGTTTAAAGATAGTGAAAAATTCCAGGAGAGTTTTCAAGTTGTGGGAAAAAAGTCAGTCTGAAATCGCTTAAGAATCATGGAATGCTCTGCATTCAATCCCTCATTTCCTAATAGATTGTGGAAAGAAAGAAATGCTTGCCATTATATGGATGGTTGAGAATAACTTCACTTTCGCCCCAAAGGCAGGTTAGAAATGCCAATCATACCGAGAGAATTCGAAGAGATAAGGCACCCTTGAAGATTTAGAAAGTGGGGGGGAAACAACACACTAATTTTTCTTACCTAGCACTCTATAATTAATTCACCTGTCTTGCACAGACGCCAACCATCCTCATATCGTTTAAAACCCAAGGCTAGTTGCTAATGTGTTAGGTGAGTAACTATGTGTGTGTGTGTATATACACACACACACGTATCTACACACACATATATTGTATTTGAAAAGTATCACTGTATTTTGGGAAAGTCCTCAGTTTGTAGAAATATGTTTTGTAAATAATGAAAAGAACAAAAACAAAGCTCGCTAGCTGACTTGTAAAGGCAGAAAGGGAGGCTATGCTTAAAAACACTAGGCTGAGTTTAGACTCTCTTGCTCTTTGCCTTCCTCTCTGCTTTTCTTCCCTTTTCTAACTTGTTGCATGAAAGTACTATTTATTCAAGGATTTTTGACCAACCTGTGATTTGAGCATAGGTCAAGTCTGTTCTCTGTTTATATCTCTAGGAATCTTAAATAATTGTGCTTTAAACCTGTCTGCACATGTTCATTAACTTTACAAGATAGAAACAGTGCTTTAACATTTGACAGATTTTAAAAATAAACTATTAGCATCGGGTTCACAGTGTAGTGTTGAAATTATTATCACGTTTCTTTTTATCATTTTAATTATTTAACCTTTTTGAAGTTTAGTGTCAAAAGGTGCAGGAAATATTTATAGGGAAATATGGCACTGTTGACTAATTAGTCTAAAGTCTAAAGTTTATACTAAACTTTTTGGGGCATAGCAGTTATATCAGGAGTCTTTCCTGGGTCATAAGAATTCAGAAAGTTGATTGTTGCCAAAAAGTAGATTAACTTCTATAAGGTAGCTAAAGTGTATACAGTTGTTTTGCCTAGTTAGCCAATGTAGTTTGATATATCCAGAAATAATTTATATTAATTTTCATTCCTCTTATCTGACTTCAATTAAAAATAGGGATTGGATATATATCACATACATCAGAACACTTTAAGTGTTTATGTCTACTAATTTTATTTTGGAATTGCATGCACAACTTTAATAAACTCTGCTCTAGTTTTTAATATGCTAAACCAGTTTCTTCGTTTTAAATTCTAGACCCACAAATGGAAAAAATCAAAATTAAATGCCCCAAATCTGCTCTAAGCATTCTCGTTTCTCATATTTCCTTAAACTGTCACTCACCTAATACCTGCCACACTCCGAAGCCACGGACAGGAAGTAATGATAGCTGACCAAGCCATAATCCCACCCAGCATCAAAGCAAAGTCCAAATTTTCTGCAGGGAACCCTGCGTCTCCCAGCACGTGCTCCATTCAGAGGCAGGGCTTGGGGCGCCTGCCCCTACCTGAATGGGAACTTCCTTCCCCTCACCCCCCATCTCAGATCTCTAAACCATTTTTTAGGAACTACCACATACCCCGGTGATCAAACAATAGGATTAGAAAAGGCACATAATGGAAATTAAAATATGTAGGAAAGAAAAGCCTGGAAAAATTCAAGTTTCTTTTCTTCTTTTTATTTATTTTTTTTTTGAGAAATATTACCAGAGATTAAGGCAAATGGTATTTCATAACAGCAGATAAATCAATTGCACAGATTTCAAATTCCCACTCTTCCTATCACATCTTTAGGTTTCCAAGCTTTTGTCTTGTTTGTTTATTGTTTTACATCTCTGTTTGGTTCAGGTCCTCTCCTTCCATCTCCTCCTCTCCAACCTGCACTCAATTTGCATAAGCATAACTCAGAGTACTGTAACTGATATTAGAAAATTCTCCCTGTGTGTTGTGAAGACGTATTGTGCTAAAATCAATAAGACTGTTTAAAATTCAAAGACCTGCAAATTGTTCTGTTTGTCCTTTGATAGGGCCTATGCTGATTAAAATGCTACCAAGAAAGCTTAATTGCTGCACTAATTAAGAAGTCTTTAATTTCTTTCCTAGGATATCGTTTGAAGCTGAGCTTGTACCAGTTCAGGGAGGGTATTTTCTTCCCTCCCTCTGCCCCCTCCTGGCCCCTCCCTTCCCCTTCCCCCTCCTTCCGTGCCCCCGAAGACATCCCTGTGAATGGAACTAATAGAGAGAGTGGTCTCAGGGCTCACCATCTATTACTTAACAAAAATCGGCACAGGAGACAGAGTTCAGTTCAGTAGGAAATGCAGTTTTGAGAAGAGCTGTAAGGTCGCAGGAGACTGAGAAAATACAGACTAGCTGTTGCAGCAAAAGTCCCGGTGAATACCTGGATAACAACAGGCACTTTAGCCTGAAGATGAGGGCATCCTATTTGGTTAAAAGGGACAGTGACAAGGAAATGCTTCTGTTGAAACAGGGAAACATAAAAATATACTTTCAAAACCTGTGCTTTAAAAATGAAGAATAAATCTGTAGAAAGGTGGACTTAGAGTTGGGATTTGGTAAGTATCATTTTATTTTATGAGTATAAAACCATGAATTCTATGGGGATTCATTTTTGACCCTTTTTATAACCCAGGGAGGCATAGCACTGTATTACATCCATTCCATCCTTATCTATTGACCTATTTTATTCACTGATTTCTCAAGTGGGGAAACTGACTAAATGATTTCACAAAGCTTTCTCTGTAATCAATAGTCATTTTAAAGTTATATTCATGCTGCATTATAATTCTGGTAAATGACTGCAAAGCAGAGGATTGTAAGAAAGATACAAATATTGACAAAGCTAGGATAAGTCATGTCTTTAAATTTTTAGGGTTTCAATATAGCAATTGATATAATTAAGATTGAAAATGTGGATTTCATAGAATATTAAAAAAACTAAAATGTTCTAATAACTTAAAGGCAATACATATCTGAATGTTTCTTGAATATCTCAAAATTTCCTGAAAGCTTTGAGTATCCTCTTTTTATAGCATCACTAAATGAAGCAGAAACAATTTGGGAATATGCAGAAAGGACAACAAGAAAAGGTTCTGTGCAATTTTATTCTTTTAATTTTTCCCCAAGTTCTATTAGAAGCATGAACAGAAAAATACAGATGTATACCTCAGATATATACTGAATTCCTTTCAGTGACAGGACAAGGAGATAACATGCTTAATAGATTCAAAGGGAGACTTACCATTCCGAGCACGACGTCACTCTAATTATGTTTACTCTAATTGAAAGCAAGGTTTTTTGGAATCTGAAATTACTTTCAGAATTCTTTTTTAAATAATGCAAGTGGATCAAATGTTGATCACAAGCATTTCAATCTTTCAAAATATATTGGAAAATTAAATGAAAAGTGGAGTTTGGTACAAACAATGCCCCAGGGCAAAAAACAACTAACACTAGATTTTCCAGTCCAGCCATAATACAAATCAACTTGAGCACACTTCTATGGCCAGACTGCCAGATTGTTATGACTGCTAATTCACTCAATCAAAGAGTGCATTAGCACACCCGGCACAAATAGCTTTCACAATAGGGTGCACTTCTGAACAATTCTAAGATATATCACAACGGCGAAGTAAAGAGGAAGATGATTTTTACATCTGTGTATTTACTAATGGACCTGTTTCCTTAACAGAAAAAAAAAAAAAAAAAGACAAACTTCAGGCAGAGGTTTATAAAGCAGCTCTCCAAGTTTGGCAAATCTAGAAAGATAACAGGGTACCAGTAGTTGACTGACTTTGTTAAACGTTTCTCAGGAGAGAGTCCAAAATTGATGTTTGCACTTCAGTAGTAAATCATTGAAGATGGAGAAATTATGCCAAGTAACTCTCTCAAGCCTTTTTAACTCAGACACACGACCTCACCAATCAGCTCAGCAGATAAACCCTAACTACCTTAAGCAAAGACTTCCGTACCTCTACACTTTCTGTCTCTGCTCCCCCCACCTGGGGTTCCAACTTCTGACTTAGTGTCTCATTTCTACAGTCTCCCTCTTTTCCAGTTCCTGTCCCTCCTCAAACAAGGAATAAGACTTTTATCTCAAGGATACATTCTCTAATCAGGTGCAGAGAGCTTGGTGATAAATTACCCAAAGGACAGAAGGTGGGGAGCTGAACACGCTATAACTTGAAGCGCTCTAACTTTTTATTACAAATTGCCGTTCTTAATAAAGGAGTGATCAAAATGGTCATAAGTAACTCTGACTTGTTTTCCAGCATGGAAATGCATGGACCATATATGTATGCTTACTGAACACATGTAGTAATTACCTATTCATGTTCACATTTACATAGATGTCAGAACCAAATGGCACAATTTGGCATTACTGTTCCTCCCTCCCTAATCTTCTATCCTCACCCCGTTTTCTCCTGGTTCAAAATGAAGGTGACATGTTGGCCGAAAATACTTTGCTGGTTATGGAGCATATTGTAAGAAATCTCTAAACCCATGTCGGGGGAGAGAAAGGAGAATAGTTAGAGGAACAAAGAGAACAGTTACAAAGAAAAAAATCATCATGGACTGGTTTTCCTTACTCCAAACTGCATCATTTCTACGACAAGTAGTCAACTCTCCCTGATAATTTGGTTATACTTTCCCATCACTACTTACTTCCAGTGTTAAGTGTCCTAATTCCATCTGGGGGTTGGTATTAAGAGTTGCACAGGCAAATATGTGATAAAAAACAAACAAGCCACAGCAAGATCATTTTAGAGTTGGATCATAAAAGAAAGCAGCAAAAATAATGATATAAATTGAGATTAATTCCCTTCATCTCTTAAATGGTAAGAGGGATGGCAGACTGGATTAAAGGTCAAAAAGTCAGGCAGATATTTAAATCCCTAGTTTTCTAGGAACTATTGTACCTTCAATTGCACCTTTTCATATATGGCATTTTCTAATTGTCATACTCCTTTCTTTTTAAATAACCAAAAGCTCATTTTTCTCTAAAGAATATCAGTATTAAGATGTATGAATTGCTCGAGGGATACATAGTTGGGAACGGGGGTGGAAAGAAGTCTTACATAGTGTAAATGCATGTTTAATTTAAAGCATAAATTATGGTGTGATTTTGCAATGTTAGGAGAAATGTATTAAACTTAATTATAAAAGTTTCTACTGATTCACTGTCTGCTTTTCTGTTTTTGTTTTAACTTATTATCTTGGTCCTTTTTCTTTCTCTTTGCTTTATTAAATAAAAGAAGAGGTCATTGGCCAACAAATAGTCTATAAAAATTGTTCTATTTGAAGTCAGAAATTTCAAGGATTGTTAAAAAAGAATAAACTGTTTATTTATTTATTGCCCTTCAGAACAAAGAGATTTTTTTTTTTAAGTTGAAAGAATAACAATTGCCACCTTCCAGCTCGAGATCTTGTATGCCAAGTTTCAGCCCAGAGCAAATTTTTACAACAAGTTATAAACCCCCTGTAACAGAGGGGGTTTATTATAATGGAAGTGCTGACACAACCTTAACTATAGCGTTGTAAACAACTATGCTATAATATCCATTAAGCAGAAAGAAAAATAAGCTGGCTGATCAATAATTTATACAAAGAGTACCAACTGCAGACATAATAACTGTAATGTTTGCAAAGCAATCTCTCCGCTCTCCAGGCTTAACAGTAAACGCGAACTAGCAATGCTGTTAATTTCCAACTCCTACAGATAAGAATACAAACAAATTACTTAAAATTATATTTTGCTCAACATTTAGCATGCCTCGATGGGATAAAATAAAATTTAATTATGATGCAACTTGTGCAGGATGCAAAGCTGTTTTGTTTTCCAGCACATTTTATTATGAAAGGACATTCATTTGGAACATCAATTATGGGGAAATAGTGTGTTTCAGAGAGTTGACTTGGGTCAGGCAGGCTCTTCTAAGAGTTATTCAGACATGGAAACAGATTGACACTGTTTAACTTCAAAGAAAGTTACAGGGTTTTACAGAGTCACAACCTGAAATACAATCCTGCAAGCTCTGATCCAAGTCAACTGTCAGTAAAAACACACCTTGTCATTAGAGTTCATGGGAAAAAGACATTGGTTTGGAAAATGTGGCGATGATGAGCAACCAGTGAATCTTGGAGTGCTCAATTAATGGTAAGCCTCTTTGGCATGGGAGCTAGATGGGTCATTTCTACCTAATAAATGTAGAGCATAAAATGTGAGCATTATTTTCTTTTCTGGAAAATTTGAAAAATAGAATTTACTTTGAAAAATAGTATTCGTTACTGCTTTGCTTTTTATAGTGTTCACATAGGTGTGTCATGTTGATATTTTTGTTTTTGTTGATGGGTTTTAAAGCAGGAAAAGAGGATTTGAGAGGAGTCAAAGAAGGGAATAGAGTTGAAAGATACCAAAGTGCTCACGAGGTACATACCCGAGGTTGAACCAGACTGTACATTTCTGAGGTTCACACGGCCATCAGTCTTTTTGTCTGTTCATTTCCTGGGGGTGTGTGGAACCCAGTAGAATGAAGAGACTTTGCTATCAGAGTTGTGAAATGGTATATTACCCTGTGAGCAATTGCACTTAGAAAGGAACCAGTAATTTATATGAGAAGTGTTTAAGATTGCCTGCTCACCCAGTGATCCATGCCAGGTCAGTTCCAGTAATGCCAGAAAACAAAAGGAGGTGCACATCCCTGGGAAAGAGACACCTTATATGCCTTAAGAGCTCGTGAGGGGAAGCACTAAAATGCCATTTTCTCAAATGAACTGGTCATTACCATTTAAAATCCTGAGGGCTGTGAGACTGGGGAGGAGAGAAAGAATTTTTCTTTTGATTTAACAGGGCTCTGAAGTCCTAGTTTTTAAGGGGAAGGTATTTTGTTGTGACTGTCTCAGACCTATGCTTTAGCAAAGGTTAAATCCTGAGACGGAGACACAGTTTTGAACAACGGAATGGAAAATGATGAACACAACTGCTCTGAGAATGTACCAGGCCATCTAAAAAAATAGCACAAATGAACTTATTTACAAAACAGAAATAGACTTAAGACATAGAAAACAAACTTATGGTTACCAAAGGGGATGTGAGTTGGGGTGCAGGGGGAGAGATAAATTAGGAGTTTGGGATTAACATACACACACTACTATAAATAAAATAGGTACTCAACAAGGACTTACTGTATAGCACAGAGAAGTACACTCAATATCTTGTAATAACCTATCATGGAAAATAATCTGAAAAAGCACACACACACATATATATACATGTATGTATAACTGAATCACTTTGCTGTACACTTGAAACTATCACACGCTGTAAATTAACTATACTTCAACTAGTAAAAATAAGACTTAGAAATTAATTAGAAATTAACCGTTTAAAAAATTACCAGTACAGAGAGTAATACAACGCTCTACTGATAATGTCTTCGCCAAGTTCCAAGTTGTTGTTATTAATTTTTTACTTGAGTAGATTATCCCAGATCAACCCCTCACTCCACCAGTTTTCAGGAGAGGACTGTGGGATACTAGCAGGGTGTTATATAAGAAACTACTTTCTAAGAATTCTTCACAGGCCTCTTTATTCTTGTTTAACATAATCAAAGTACAGACTCTGAGTGTACTCAGGGAAGGGGTTGCACTACTGCCATCCTCAGCCTCATGCTTTCCCCATGTGTTGCAAAGTCATTTTAGTTTTTGAACCAGAGTTCAGTTCATTCACATGTCCAGCATAGCCCCACTTGTGTAATTAAAAAAAGAACTAAAGAAAACAACTATTTCCTGTATAAGTCAGATTTTATAATTTATTGATTGACACAACATTCAGCACATCCAGGAATCTTTGCAGATAATAACTGTCACCATACATTCCAGTGGGTAAGGCAATTATCTTAGGCTTTTACACTTGTTGATATGTTTCTCTTCAGGTGGTCTCAAGTCATTTCCATTCCTTTCAGATAGAGAATATAATGCTCAGCACTTGCTGGGTGCTCAGTAAAAGTTAGCTGGATAATTAAAACTGCTTCTACATTATTCCACCCATTTCCTTTGTCTCCAAATTGTATAAACTGCTCATTCCCCAAATAATATATCATTTGATTCAGACCAGGATGTTGAAGACTAACAAAATTTTAGTTATGCTCATTTTTGTTCTAATATATAGCTAATTTAGGAAAATTCTCAAGGCAAAAATCTCGAGATGCGAATAAATTGGGTTTCAAAGAGCTGGAAAAGAGAATTTTAGTCCTATAACAAAGGCTTGTATCTGGGACCCATAAAGAAAGAATCTTGTTAGTCATTCAAGGAGCCATTGAGGAGTCTTCATCAAGACTGAAAATATAAGTGAAAATATACTCTGAAGTGCTGCTACAGATGATGAGGAAAAGTATTTAAGTTTGTGTGTGAAAGAAGCTCTACTTCCCAAATGTGAGTAAGCAGAGGGTGTATGCAAGGATTTGTATGGTTTTGTTTCAACACTGCCATCACTTCAATATTCATAACAAAGCTCATTTATTTGTGTACTGATTGTATACTGGTTGCTGAGGATGTAAAGAAGAAAAAGATATTCATCCTGATCAGAATTTCATATAGATTATCTCAGTTGAGTCTTTTGACCATAACATCATTGAAATTTCGCATTAGGGGAGTCCGCAGATCATCTAATCCTTGGATTGCAGATTTCATTTGCCATTTCCCCTTCCAATGACCATGCTTGAAATCACAAATGGTTCTCTGCTCTTCCCCTCAGAGCTCAGAGGCAAGCTCAGAACATTCCCAGTCCGTTGCACTCATCTCTGATCTTGCAAAAGAGGAAATTAACAATTAGCAAAATATGAGAACTTCTCTTTATACTCACAGGAGTTGAGGCCTAAGACAGGTATTAGATTCAAGTTCTCATTGATTTTCTTCCCCCTAGCTATCCTTGAAGGAGACTATTTTGACATCAGCAAAGGAAAATATTTTTTTTCATTTCATATGTAAGGGAACTGAGAAAATAATAGACTGACACATTTGGGTCTAGACTCATGCTTCTCTGCCTGTTTCTACCCCTGTATAATGCATTTCTATAAGGTCTAATAGAGCCACTAGATGTGTTCTCAGTGACTGCTTAGATGTATGTGCTTATGTACTACAATGCATCATGAGTAGAAGGGAGAATTCTAAAAAAGAATTGGGGAAATACTGTTATTTCAGGAACAAGATTTTGAGATCTTGAGAAATACTTAACCAGTTTGTGACGTTAGAAAGTTAGTCAAACTGTAAAAACCCCTGGGGTTCCTTGGCTTTTGTGACTACCACTGGTTTCCTTAGGTTAGAACATGGCAGTATCCACCAGTAAAAGTCACCTGTTGAAGTGTTTTGCAAAATCAGGCATCAAACCTGCAGTCGATCACGTAAACACATTGCTTATCTGTAGTGCCTTACTAGCCTTGGTTTGCTTTTCCACAGAGGACTAGACAGCCTCTTTCTCCTATCCTTTTTTCAACCTGGTTTCAGAAAGTTCACTCTCTACTTCTTTTCCAAGAGATGATTCAGGGATCACTCACAAGCAATTCCCAACAGAGCAATACCATGCCTTCCGGCTGCCCCATTTAAATTGTCTGAACTGCGTGGCTTTTTCATTTACTCTCCCTTTAGAGTGAAGCTGCAAAGTCAAGAAGACTTGAATGGCCTTGTGTCTTCAAAGAAGCGCCTTGAGCTCTGGAATGCAACAGAATGGGAGACACCACTGAACACCAGGAAATGTCAACAACGTGGCAGGAACGCCTGGACAGGTGATTAGGGCCTTACTCTAGGTATTTTCTAGAACAAGGCCATCAACTCAGCTGAACAAGAAGATGGGTCTTTTTCCCACAGAAACTAATTTAACTGATTTTTGAAACACATTGATAAGAGTGTGTGCATACATTTAAGTACATACTTTCCAGGCTATTCTTTGTTATACTTTTATGTAAGTGATTTGATTGACAAATAATGATAATTATTACTAAAGAAGAATTAAAATTTCCAATAGCCTGAATTTTGATCCTAACAGAAAGCTTTGGATCTTGACCAGATAAAGCATTAAAAAAGACATAAGATCAAATTAATTTTAATAGCTAAAACTCATTTACACTTATTTGTAATCTATTTCAAGCTTAAGTTAAAAGAAAACTAAAATGTCCCTAAATACTATATGCCAAGAGTAGCATTTGGAAGTTTAATTACTTCTAGGCACAGAATACGAAAACACGGAATTAATAATTACAATTGATAAGCATCATTGTAAATATAATAGGTATCAGATGGTGCATTCAGTAACTAAACAAACAGCATTTTATATACAAATGTAAAGAAATAAACTCATGTCTTCAATGTTGCTTTTAATCTTAATATTTAGGAATAATCATCATCAGTTTCTTGATAAGTTTTCTTAGCCAAATATCCTCATAAATCTGACTACCACTTATTGAATACCCAAAAGAAGCCTCCCAATCAGGAACTGTCAAAGGTAAATATACAAAGTGATGTTTATACATACTGGATTTATGTATGTTAATATGATTAGCCATCATGAGACATAAGATATTCAAAATCAACAACAAATTAATGCTGTATTTGAAGTCCTCTAGATGTGAAAGGCACTTACTCTGATCATTTTTAAAAATCATATTTTCTCTTAAAAAGTACTTATATTTTTATAGTTTGATAATCTCTTATTATAACTTGATCAATAAAATATCTTTTCACAGTTGTTTAGATACACAGAAACAGTTTCAAGGAATTTCTTTGCAGCACACACACATACTCCCACATGCCTATTTTCAGAGTTTTCAAAATAGCAATTACTTCTTTAGATTTATAGCCTATAACTCATAGTACTTTTTGTATCCAAAAGTTATTTACTTTTCGTTTCCATTTAAGTAATTTCAGTCTAAAAGCACTTAACAATCATAATAACACGGCAAAAGTTTGTTTTGTAAACACTTTATTATCAGCCTTTGTTTTCTGATATAATGCTTTAAAAATATCTTCTGTTGTATAAAGGACATTTTTGCAAAAAGGCAGCTCAAAACTTGTCCTTCCCTTCCTTTCATTGATCGGTTGCCTCTGAGGTAATATGAACAGCTATCTCCAGCTCTCCCACAGGCAAACTGAACATAATAATAAGTTAGTGTTACAGGCCCATATCTATAAATGATTATACAGGGTGCCAGTTCTTTTCCATTAAAGATAAGGTAACAAAGATACTATAGAGAAGAAAACTGGTTAGCACAAACAAGGGAGTGCTTCTGACTTTAAGATTTTGTTATTTCTCTGGTAACCATTGAGTTTCTCTTGCAGTTGGGTTTCCAATAAGGTGAAGGTGCCCTCTGTAGGAGACTCCCAGTAAATGCCGCTTCTCTATACTTGGTTGACGACATACAAGTTGTTTTTTCCCTCTTCTCCAATTTATAAACAAACAAACAAACACAGTATTCTGTGTTAACAAGTTTGAACTCTATAAATCTTAGAGGGAAATGAGTATAAAGCCTGCAATCAGCTATGCAAATCTAGTGCATTTTCTAAATGAGAGAAATTGAACACTAAGAAAGCTGTACAGCACATTGGTGTTTGATATTTACTGACATCGTGGTATGTAATAGGATGGGTACTATAAATTCAGAGGAGGTGCTGAAAGCAGAAAGACAGAAGGTCTTTCTTGGCATAGTTGAGTGAATAGTGGATCTAAACAGAAGAATCCACATGCGGAAAGACACATTCCCCACCTAATAAATACACCTCCCCAAAAGGTCTTCTTATATTCCCTTCTTATAAAGGTTACCATAATGCAGATTCATTATCAGTCCCACTGGGTAGCATATAGCTCAGTAAGAAATTGCTTTTGTTAGCATGCTCCTAGAAAGAGATTAGCTGTTTCACTGGATCTCTTGGGGCTCTTTGAAATTTTGGGAATTCTCTCTGTAATTTAAAATGGAAGTTAAAGCCAATGTGAATAGACTAGGGAAAATCTCACAAATTAAACCTCTCCATCTGGAAGTTTCTTCATCATTCATTGCAAAAGTACAAGCTGAAATCACTTTTGGTACAGGTAGGAGAGATTTCATCAGCGATGAAGCAATTACATGTATACTAATGCTTTAAGAATTATGCATTTTGGTTGCAAAGAAAAAAAACTGAAAATTTAAATTCAGAGCAGCAATTTGGATTTAATTTTTGGTCTTTATTGGCTTTGCATGTTACTTAGAGTTTATCACTGAAGCCATCTATTTACATTTTCTGGAGTATGACTTTAGCCCCTATGGAATGTGTATAGGAGAGGCTAGTATCACCTGTATTGTAAATTAGGGGATGAACAGATGGGCATGGAACATAAAAGTAGGGAATATCTGCCTCCTTTTACCTACCCGACCTCATTTGTCCTTCAATATCACCTCAAGCAACCCCTTCTCCGAGGATCTATGCTCCCATAGCACTGGGTACATACCTCAACTAAAACAATAACATTTATGGAGAGATTACTATAGCCTGGCACTGTGTTAAATATTTTATATAAATTATCTCATTTAATTCTCACAGCACATGAGAAAGGTAGGCAATTACTATTATCCCAAAACAAATATAAGGAAACTGAGGCTTGAGAGGTTAAATTACTTGCCCAGTCTACCCCACTATGATATACTCCCTTCTGAATCTCTTATTTTCCCACCTGACTATCTTTCACACGCTCAACTTATTTGCATCTCTGGCTTCCTAGCATAACTGCCTGGTGAATCCCTGGCCAGGACTCACACAGCAGTCTGCTGTCCCTCTGGATGACGGAGCATTGCTAAAGATGCTTCCACAGCTATGCAGATTAGTATTCTTAATTACTCATGACTCTCAGTTGCCAGCTTTAAATTTAAGCTACTTTATCCAGAAAGGGTGCTGAATGAGCTCATGTCATCATGTTAATAGGTTGGTCAGGTCTCCAGTTGGTCTCAGAGATGACTACAGCCAGAGATTCAAACCTTACCTCATATCATTTCTGATCCCTAAAGACACATTTTTCTAGATGCCTTCCTCAGTTTCTCAGTCTGGCTTCTTCCCATACAGCTGCATTCATGGTACCTAGCAGCAACCATGCCCGGTGCTTCTAACTCTACCACCAGAGATGGATTGAGTTTAGCTTTCCTGATCCTTAAGTTCAGAAATCCAAGACAGAGCTTTGATTGAATCACCTTGGGGCAGATATATATTTCTGGGAGAAGAAACTTGTCAGGGGCCGTATTAGATAGTGGTTAAGAATGTATGGGATGTGAAGTAACACACCTAGAATTCAAAACCTGGCCTGTGTGTGACCTAGGACAAGTTTCCATCTTGTGCCTCAATTTCCTTGCCTGAAAAAATGAGATAATAATTGTACCTACTTCATTGCATTTTTATGATAATTAAATAAGTTAATATAAAAAACTTTGACTTGTGCCTGGTTCTGGATATGTTAATTATCACTGATTGTACAGGTCTTGGGATTGAGACAAATATTCACTCACAGTTCACTCACTGTAGCCAAAGAGACAGAGTAATTTAAGAGCACTGAAGCTCACACTTGAGGGATATGCTGAATGTGGAGGCTGTGGAGTTTTCTAGATGGGGGACACTTTTCCAGAAGAAAGGTTGAGAAGTGCTAGACAGAAAAATCATCAGAGGTCTGCTATACAACTATGAAAATGTATCATCTCCTGTACCAATAGAGGGCCATTCAACAATCCTTTGATGTGCCCTGGATCAGCTCCATCTTGTCTTCCTTCAGTGATAATTCTAAATCTTCCTCTAATGCTAGACCCCACTCCTCATGTACTTGGTCTATATTCTCTAATGACACTCCTTCTGGTGCAAAAGGAAATTTATGATTCTCAAGTCTTCACCTTTTCTTGCTTGGATGTTGCTAGAGCCCCCTAGCTGACTCCCTTTCCCAATCTTGCCCTTCATCCATCTACACTATATTTGGATCCACACTGGAACTTGAATATATCTTCCATATAAATCTGGCCATGCATGTATACTTCAAACTCTTCAATGGGGCCACGTCTGCCCTGGCCCCCAAGATCGGCCCCCTGGGTCTGTCTCCAAAAAAAGTTGGTGATGACATTACCAAGGCATCTGGTAATTGGAAGGGTCTGAGGATTACAGTGAAACTGACCATTCAGAACTGACAGAATGAAGTCCAAGATAGTACTGAGCCTGACCTAAAAACCTTCTTTTCCTTTTCTGTTTTGTATTTGAATACTCTCATGTGTGATTTTTTTTTTTTTCCCCCCCCGGTACGCGGACCTCTCACTGTTGTGGCCTCTCCCGTTGCGGAGCACAGGCTCCGGACGCGCAGGCTCAGTGGCCATGGCTCAGGGCCTAGCCGCTCCGCGGCATGTGGGATCTTCCCGGACCGGGGCACGAACCCGTGTCCCCTGCATCGGCAGGCGGACTCTGAACCACTGCGCCACCAGGGAAGCCCCTCATGTGTGATTTTTATTTTAGAAAGTCTAAAGTGCTGAATTTGTAAATTAAATCATGCTATTCCTGTGGTAAAAATACTTCTATTGCTTCTTATTAGACTTTTAACAGCACTCTTTTCTCTTTCTTGATAGTGTTTTTCATAACTTTTAATTTTCCTTTGGATTGTTAACTTTTTTCTTGTGTGACTGTATCTACTGGTAATAAGTTCTTTTAGCACATTTCTATTTTATTCCTTATTGTATTCTCTGTCCAGTATAGTGATTACATATAGAAGGTATACAGTATTCATTGAATGATAATTGGCCTACTACAAGTAATATGTATGTACCGTGTTATTTCACATATCTGGCTTTTGCTTATGAGTATCTCAGAATTTATTTGCTTAGCTAACTCTTTCTCCCCTTTCAGGATAACTCTCCAAGAAAGATTCTCCAAACCCACAAAAGAGCAAACTATCTCATGTCTATGCTATCACATTATCCTGTGTATATCTCTATTTTATTATTTATTATGCTTTATCTATCTGTCTTCATTAATGACGGGGAATGGGTCTCAATCATTTCTTAATCATCTCTTAACATGATGCTTAACATAAAACAATCCTCAAATTGAACTTTGCTTTGTTCAAGATACAGATTAATCTCCACCTGAATGACAAAACAAATGTTGAATGAATGAAATATTAAGGAATAAATGAATTAAATATTGCATTATACCTTTTCTTTAATAATTTCCTAATAATTTGAGCCTAAATGCTTTTCTTATCATTTATTTTGTATACTATTTAGCTACTAATTCAATGTCTTGTGAAATCTATTAAAATTATTGCCTTGAACTACTATTTTTACCTTGGGAAGTTTAAATTTTGATGGGTTTTATCTCATTTTTTCATCTCATCATCTAGAGAATGGGGGTTGTCCTATATAATCCCAGAAAATGGCACACATGCATGTAACAAGCATATGTTCATTAGATTCAAGTTGGATAGATTTGAAGTCTGCGTAAATTCAGAGACATTTAGAATATCTTGTCTACTATTATAGTTAACTTTTTCTGCATAACAATACAACCCAGAACTTTGTGGTTTAAAAAAAAGAAAAACTCACTAGTTCATTTATTTTGTGGTTTTATGGGAAGGCTGGGATGGTACTTCTGGTCTGGGTCAGCTCAGCTGGGTTGTATGTTTTACAGTGGCTTTTTTATGTGTCTGATGATTAACAGATTAGTTCAGCTGGGGTTTCACCAGGCAGTTGTGTTAGCTGTGAATATTCTTGTACATGTTAACTGGTGGACGTATGCAAAACATTCTCTAGGTATTATGGACTGAATTGTGTCCCCCAAATTCAAATTCACATTTCAAAGTCTAAACACCCAATGTGACAATATTTGGACATAGAGAATTTAGTAGATAATTAAGATTAAATGAAGTCATTAAGGTGTGGTCTTAATCTGATAGGATTGGTCAATTTATAAGAAGAGGAAGAGAAAGGAAGGCCATGTAAGAACACAGGAAGGAGACAGCTGTCTGCAAGCTAGGAAGGGTGCTCTCGCTAGAGACCAATCATCTTGATCTTGCACTTCCCAGCCTTCAGAACGGTGAGAAACAAATTTTCTGTTGTTTGAGCCACCCAGTCTATGATATTTTTTATGGCAGCCTGAGCAGACTTAGACACTAGGGTATATACCTAGGAGCAGACTTGCATAATTGTAGGGTGTACACATCTTCAAATTGATTAGATAAGGTCAATGGTTTTCCAAATTATTATATCAATTTACATTTCAAAAATTGTTCTATATCTGTCATAATACCTGATAATCTGAAACTTTTCAAATTTGGCATCCAGGTGGGTATGAAATGGAAACCAACTGCAGTTTTAATTTACATTTCCTTATTAAAAAGTTTGAGAATTTTCTCATATGCTTTTTGGCCTTTTGGATTTCCTTCTGTCAAATGTCTACACTTTTGCCCATTAAGAATTGCACCATTTATGTTTTTCTTTTTGATGCATAGAATTTATTTATGTATTCTGAATACTAATTCTTTGGCAGTTATATTTGTTGAAAATTTATTTCCCCCTCTCTGTGGCTTGTATTTTCTTTGGGATAGTTTTTGATGAGTAGACATTCTTAATTTGAATGTAGTCTAATTCTTATTCTTTTCTTTATAGACTTCTCTTTTTGTGTCTTGCATAAGAAATTTTCCCTACCCTAAGAGCACAAAATTATTCTTTAGTTTTTTTAAAAATTTTGATTTTTCCTTTATACATTTAAGTCTTTAATACAGTGGAAACTGATGTTTTTCACAGCAGAGATAGGTGGGTGGGGAGAGGTGGGCAAAGGGAGTGCTACTGGCATCTAGTGGGGTAGAGGTCAGGAATGCTGATAAATATCCTACAATGCACAACAAAGAATTATCCAGACAAAAATGTCAATAATGCCAAGATTGAGGAATTCTTAGAGTAGTGGTTTATATAATACAACTTTAACCAGTATTCTTAAATACTTTATGTGTGCTTTAAAAGAAAGTATATAATTTTGGGCTCTGTGTTCTATGTGCTTCTTTAAGTTAACCTAGTTAATTTTGTGGTTCAAGCTTTCATAATTTTACTGATTTTTTGACTATATGATTTATCATTATTAAGAAAATTGTTACAATCTCTCAATGTAAATTAGTCTAGTTCTTATAGTTCTGTGATGTCTTGCTTTAAATAATTTGAGGTCCGTTGTTAGGTGAAACAAGATTAGAACTCATCTGTCTTTCTGGTGATTTGAAATGTTATTTTTAAGTGACTATCACTTTCTCTGCTACTATATTTTTCCTTAAGTCTATTTTGTCTAATATATTTTTATAAACACATCTGGCTTTTAAAATTTGCTTAGTAGTCACCAGTTATAATCCTTACAATCCATTTATTTTATCTTTTCAGTGTTGTTATATTTTACGGTGTCTCTGTAAACACTATGGAGCCCCCTTCCTCCCTCTCTTCCTTCCTTCCTTCTTTCCTTCCTTTCTTTCTCTCCCTCTCCCTCTCTCTTTCTTTCTGTTACCAATTGATATGTTTTTTAAATTGTGATAAAATACATATACCATAAAATTTAGCATTTGTACCATTTTTAAGTGCCCAGTACAGTCATGTTAACTATATGTACATTGTTATGTATCAGATCTCTAGAACCTCTTCATCTTGCAAAACTGAAACTCTGTGCCCATAAACAACAACCCCCATTTCCCCCTCCCTGCCAGCATCTGGTAACCACGTTGTACTTTCTGTTTCTATGAGTTTGACTGCTTTAGATACCTCACCTGAGTGGAAGCATTTGGTGTTTGTATTTTTGCGACTGGCTTATTCCACTTAGCATAATGCCCTCAAGGTTTATCTATGTTGTAGCATATGACAGGATTTATTTCTTTTTTAAGGCTGAATAATATTCCATTGTATGTATGCTCTACATTTTCTTTTTTCTGAGAGAATATATTTATTTTAAATAAATTTTTTCCCAAAGTCTTTGGTATGCACTTTGATACAAATAGCACTTACATATGGAGGGAGATGTTAAATAGTTTCAAACAGATGGAAATGAAACGTACTTGGAAAACATAAATTCAGATTCTGTAATAAATAAAGGAACACCACTCCCTATATGTGATAACCAAGTCATACTTAATAATATTCACTTGTCTTGACCAATGAATTTTTCTAATACTTTACAAAACAAAAAATAAAAGTTTCTTTAAGAATAATCAAGTTCCTCTTAAGAAGTGAGAATTACCTACAATTGTACTAGACTTAGGCAAAAAAGTGTTAACACAGCAAACCAGAAACACCATATATGAGATTCTAATGCAAATGTTTGTTCTTTCCCTTTTAAAGGAAAATCTTCCCCCAGGTAGGGGGACGTCAGCAGTACTTTTGAGTGCCTGAGTGACTGATTTCTGCTTTGCATAGCCCTAGGCCTGTGGATCACTTTCTCCTGGTTCTCTGCTAGGCTGGGCTGAGCAGTTGGCTCCTTATATTTAGTCCCCAAAACCCAGTTTGATTACTTTCTTGTTTGACTTTTACTTTCTCTGCAATTTTATCAACTAGAGAAACAAAATGTTGCCTTCACTCAGTGCGTGGTAGGTAATGCTGCCTACTCTACCTATAAACTTAGTATGGCTTCTCTGGGTGCTTGTTTTGTTTTTACTTGAGAATGCTGTAAAACTCTTTACTTGAGGTCTCCACTGGGAACAGATTTCTCTCATTAGACAGAATCATACTCAACATGATAGCATTGAAAGAGTTGCTCAATTCCCATCTCCAGACTCTCATCTCTGCTCCATCGTCAGAGCAGTTCAGCTTCTGTTCCTGTTGAGCCCCATGTCACGTGGTATGAATAGTCAGAATTGGACTGTGCCTGAGTTTTTTTTTTTTTTTACCACATTTTCTTTATCCATTTATCCATTGAATGGACATTTGTGTAGCTTCCACCTCTTAGCTATAGTTAACAATGCTGCAGTGAACATGGATGTGCAACTATCTCTTCGAGATCCTGTTTTCAATCTTTTTGGATATATGCCAACGACTGAGATTCCTAGATTACATGGTATATCTATTTTTAATTTTTTGAGGAATCTTCACACCGTTTCCCATAGTGGCTGTATCATTGTACATTCCCACCAGTAGTGCACAAGAGTTCTGGTTTTCTAATTTCTACCAGCACCTATTTCCCCCTTTTTAAAAATAGTAGCTATCCTATAGGGTGTGAGGTGATTTCTCATTGGGGGTTTGATTTACATTTTCCTGATAATTAGTGATGTTGAGCATCTTTTCATATGCTGGTTGGCCATTTGTATATCTTCTCCGGAGTATATCTTTCTTGTTAAGTTGTGTGGGTTCTTTGTATGTTCTGGATATTAACATGTATGGTTTGCAAATATTTTCTCCCATTTTGGAGATTGCTTTCACTCTATTGTTTCCTTTGCTGCACAGACGTTTTTAAGTTTGATGTAGTCCCATTTATCTATTTTTGATGTTGTTACTGTTGTGCGTTTGGTGTCATATCTAAGAAATCATTGCCAAATCCTGAGTTCTGAAACTTTTGCCCTATGTTTTCTTCTTTTATAATTTTATAGTTTTGGGTCTCACATTAAAGTCTTTAATCCCTTTTGAGGATTTGCCTTTATTTTAAATCCAGTAGGATACTCTTTGTCTTTTTTTTTTTTTTTTTTTTTTTTTGTGGTACGCTGGCCTCTCACTGTTGTGGCCTCTCCCGTTGCGGAGCACAGGCTCCGAACGCGCAGGCTCAGCGCTCATGGCTCACGGGCCCAGCCGCTCCCCAGCATGTGGGATCTTCTCGGACCGGGCATGAACCCGTGTCCCCTGCATCGGCAGGTGGACTCTCAACCACTGCGCCACCAGGGAAGCCCACTCTTTGTCTTTTAAATGAGTCATTTAGTCCAATTACACATACTGTAATCACTAATATTTTTGTTTTATATCTATCATCGTATTTTGTGGTTTTATTTGTACCACCTTTTAAATTTTGTACTTTCTTCCCTTGCCTTTTAATATCTATTTATGACTTACCTGAATCAACCAGCACTGTGGTGACTGCCAAATAATACTCATCTACTTCCATTATTCTTTCTATATTTACAAGTTGTCATTCCATTGTAAAAAGGGGCATTTTCTTCTTCCCAAAATATTTATTACTTTATTTAAATCATTGTAATCCATTTATTATTCTTATTTTCATGTTAAAATTGGCCGAGATTTGGCAGTTAGAGCCTATTCCAGCTGGCTGCTGTCATATTGACATGCCGCTATCATTCTTCGGAGGTTCCTTTATTTTTGGCACAAGATCCAGGTCCATCCTGTGCTTTTCATGTCCCAGTCCTGGAATTAGCTATTCTACCAGTTCTACCAGGAACCCCAGTTCTTTGTGGATGATCGTACATAGTAAACCAAGATCTGGGTGTTCAATGTGCTCATTGTTATGTATGTCTTGTTGTTTCTAGGCTCTCTCAGTAAACAAGGTAGGGAATGTATGGGTGTAATGCATATTTATAAACAAATAATCAGAAAAAACATTTGTCACACACAGATTTATGTTCCTATATCTATTTCCATCTATTTCTAACATCTAGCTAGCTAGCTAGCTAGCTAAGTAGCTAACTAGCTAGCATCTATCTCTCCTGTGAGTGTGTATATTTCCATTCCCAATCCAGTAATACCACTGTGTTCATTCTAGCTTAGTTTCACCACACTCTGTGTTCTGATAATGAAAAAACCTGACTTCCATTACGCTCAATGTATTTACTTACTTGTCCAGTCTTCTTGTATGTGATCAATATCCCCAACATGCTAGCTACCTCCTTGGCCTTGGCTTTCTGCTGTGTTCGCAGACTGTGGTCTTGCCACCTCCTCCTCTGCTGACTGCTCAGCTGACCCCCAGCCCCACTCCACCTCCTGAGACAAACTGCATCCTCAACCCCACCAGTTTCTGATATGTCTTTGAACCCCCAACATACCACCAATTCCTTGACTCCCCTGCTTTCTTCAGCCTTGGCCATGTTCCACAAGCAGTCAAGGAAAGGCAAAGAGGGAGGAGACAGCATGGTCCGGAAACTGAAAGCTGGAATTTATCTATGTATTTAATGCCCACAGCCTAAACCAGGTTTTACTGTTCTGCTTCTACCTTGAATTTCCCCTTTTCATTTACTTCTTGGTCTCAGAATATCTTACTTTCTCACCAACTAATGGATGTGTTTAAGAAGATTTTTAAAAATTACTTTATCAAAATTTTTAGTTGTTTTTAAAGGTTGGCCTGGGTACTCGGTTCTCTGTAAAGCCAGAGACAGAGCTGGAGGTATATATTTAAATGTAATATCTGAGGTTTTAACATTTTAACCAAATGAATGAATTTTGAAATCGGTATAAGGGCCTGGTTTTTTGAAATTGGGAGAGGAAATCCTACCCTAAGTGACATTTCCAAAGGCATATACTAAAAAATTTGAAAGGAGAGTCCAGATTTTTGCATGTGTTCTAACTTTCCACTAGTGCTCTTCCTATCTTAATTGCAAAAATAAGCAGAGAGCAATATAATTGCTAGAAGGAGGAGAATAAGTGTAGGAAGGTATTCAGGATTTTCTACCTCAAATGAACCAGAGTAACTTTCTTGGATTTGCATTTTATTTTTCTTTATTCCACTTTACTAGGAGAAAGTGTTCCTATGCTAGAAATAAAGATTGAAATCACTGATTGAATAGATGAGATATTTCTTTGTAGAGACAAACTCTGCCTTTTCAGGCATCTTATTTTCTTATCCTATGACAACGAGAAAATACATGAGAGTCATTTTTTGTGTTCTGTGTGCCATCCTTTATCCAGATATTATCACTGTTTTCCCAGATTTATATATTAGGCAATTAAAAGGTTGTATGGCCAAGCTTTGTAAGTAGTAAAGAGCTAACTAGTTGGAATATTCCACCTGAGACCATAATTGTCTCATACTTCCCAATGTAATTTTAAATAAGTTAAAAAATATTTCTGCATTTTATTCATGGGATGTGAGAATAAGTCATACTGTGATGGATCTGCACCCATTCCTTCCTGTTCCTCTTTCCCCTTCCAAGAATTAACTCAGTAGGGTGGCCCAGGTACCTTGGAAAATGTTGACTGCTCCCCAGCAATAGTCCTCAGTTGCCTTAAGCCAGTAGGCACATTCTTTTAGTCTCTGGATCACTGTCATACGTCCAGGGGTGGTGGGCATGGTCTTTAGGAGTACAAAGAATCTTGGTGTTCCCATTTGGGATGCTTAGACAGAAGTACGTATTCTCACTGTCTCTACAGGTGGCAGTGGGGGAATGTGGTCCTGACTGCTTCTGGCAGACATTCAGCAGTCGTGTTGGAAAGGAGACTTGAGTTGAAGCAGATATCCCAGAGAGCAGAGCAGAAAGAAAAAGGAGTCACCACTAAATCCACCAACAGTGGAGCCTACTTATCTCTGAACTTCCACCTACTGGGGCTTATAAACCCTTTCTTGATCCTCACAACATAAAAAAGTCCCAAATCACAGAAACATTAAAGAAAAAATCACAATGGAATGAAACCAAACCAACAAAGCGTATAAATCCTGAGAAAAATTTGACTCTGACTAAAGATAAGAATTAGACAAGAGTATCCATGCTTTGCAAAAGTTGGTCAAATGATAAGAAATCTTTTTGTAAATAGGCTTTACGATTTTTTTGGTCATAAATGAATAATGAATAACGATAGCTTATTAACTTTTAGATGCATTAAAGATGCATTAAAGGAGCAACACAATGGCAGATCCAAAGTGGTTTAGGCAAATTTACCCTTGCAGGAGTGCACAATTAAAAGCTTAGTATCAGCCATTAACATACTCTGGTCACATCACTAATACCGTGTTTAGAAGTCTAAGATTTTCTTGTTTGTTTTAAGGTCTATCCAGTTACGGCACAATTCTTTTTTGAGTCCATACCGAAGGTGTCTGTAAGCAATTTTGTGGACGACAAGGAACTTTAAGAGACAAGGTGAATCTAAGCTGGGCCCAGACTTTATCCACATAGCCAGAGATATTAAGGCAGTCTTTTTATTAACAAAAAATCTTGACATGAAAATACCAGCAGAAAAGACAAATATTGTATTATCCCATTTATATGAGTTACCAGAATAGCCAAATTCATAGAGACATAAAATAGAGTAGCGATTACCAGGGTCTGGGGGGAATGGAGACTGGGGAGTTACTGTTTAATGGGGAAGGCATCTCTGCTTGGGAAGATGAAGAGGTTCTGGACATGGATGAATTGTTGCACAATATTGTGAATGTACTGAATGCCACTCAACAATGATTAGATGGTAAATTTTATGGTATATATATTTTACCACAATAACCATTGATAACACAAAATATGACGCATAAATTCAATTATAAATGCTTCCATTTTTTTCCCCCAACAATAAGAGTCTATGTGGCATGGTCGGCAGGATGAACAGAAGCCGGGTGCGTGTTCAGGAGGGGCCAGGAGAAGCAGCATGTGCCTGGGTCAGGATAGATTCTCTCTTTCTCTTTTAAAAAGGTTTTACTGTTTTATTTACTGTGCAGAAATTGTCATTAACTGATATGACTTCAAAGCAACTTAGTTTAAAAAAAATGCTAGACACTTTTTGATATCACTTGTATGTAGAATCTAAAAAAATGATACAAATGAACTTATTTACAAAACAGAAATAGACTCACAGACATAGAAAACAAACATATGGTAACCAAAGGGGAAAGGGGGGGGGAGAGGGATAAATTAGGAGTTTGGGATTAACAGATACACAGTACTATATATAAAATAGATAAACAAGGACCTACTGTATAGCACAGGGAACTATATTCAATATCTTGTCATAACCTATAATGGAAAATAATCTGAAAAATAATATATATATATATATATTCACTTTTTTGTACACCTAAGAACTAACACAACATTGTAAATCAACTACACTTCAATTTTAAAAAAGTTAGACATAAATGTCTAGATTTTAAAATATGATGGAGGGCTTCCCTGGTGGCGGTGCAGTGGTTGAGAGTCCGCCTGCCGATGCAGGGGACACGGGTTCGTGCCCCGGTCCGGGAGGATCCCACATGCCCCGGAGCGCCTGGGCCCGTGAGCCATGGCCGCTGAGCCTGCACGTCCGGAGCCTGTGCTACACAACGGGAGAGGCCACAACAGTGAGTGGCCCGCGTACCGCAAAAAAAAAAAAAAAAATATATATATATATATATATATATATATAAAAAATGGAGAACTTGGCATCAATGAATCTCCAGATGGAGGAAAATATTACTTTCAACCTGGAGACAATCATCTATTTACCCATTTAAAGTGTGAATTCTAGATTAAAGCATTGCCAGGTAACATTCCAGCCTACTCTGGGAATTCTCTTGAGATGGAGATTTTATTGTTTCTTGAGGCAGCATATTCTACCTTCGCACAGCTGGGACCACTGGAATGTGCCCCTTAAATTGAGCAGAAGCCCACAGTCCTCATCCCTCCCATACATCAAATTCAATTTTCATATGATAATAATACTTTACATTTATTGAGTTCTCACTACATGCAGGCACCATGCTAAATGCTTTAAATGTACCATCTTGTCCTGTCCTCATAACAGCTGTAGGAAGTAATTGTGTTTTTAGTCCTAAATGTTTCCATTTTTCTAAGAAACTTGTTAGCTTTTATATAAAAAAAAAAAAAAAAAAAAAGGCAGCCGAGGATATCTTCTCAAAGAGTTTCCATGACCTGGCCATCTGCTTGCATCAAAGCAAACTAGATATCCATTTTCTGCTTCAGCGTCTTCCAAATATCCTGTAAACTGGTGACTTTGAAGGGCACAAGAGTGAAGAAAATTCATAACCTTGATCACTCTCCCCTAACATAATGTAATGAACCTCACTTGCAGAGTTCACAGCATAGACTCTCCAGATGCATGGAAATTGAGTTCACTTTCTCTTTTGGATTTAAATAAACTATTGAGATCTCCTATTGTATTTATTTTATTATAGGCACCTTATCTGTGACAAGTGATCTCAGTTTTCTACATTTAGAATAAAGTTCTTAACTTTCTTGCAGTAATGATTATTTCCCACTAGTTCAATATGTTAGTTAATTGGGACTCAGTATTATAATTCTTGTGATTTCTAAAAATTCCTGGATTTCACGTTTGTTTTGTGGCACACAGATGAGACACAATTAGATTAGAGGAAACAGTTTTCTATTTTCCATCAGACTGAGATATACAAAACACAAAGATAAAATCAGATTCTGATTTATAAATATTTTTCATGCATGTACTTATTCTTTATCCCTCTGTATATTATCATGTAATGCGGATTCATGAGAGAGGAACACTTATGATAAATGGAAGGTTCAAGAAACCCAAATGATTAAAACTTGAAATACTTTGTTCCACCACTGAGAGTTCTCTCTCTCTCTCTTTTTTTTAATTGGGGTATAACCACTGAGAGTTTTCTTGATTTAAAATATTTTATGTTGACACCAGTTTCCTTGTATTTCTTTATGTTCCCCCCATTCCTCACCACTGGATTTTTAAAAATCTAAATGAACATACAGGTGAGTTTTTGACTCATTTTGATTACTCCATACCGATTTTCTCTACTATAGTTAAAAACCTTCCTTTGAAATTCTTACTTTCGGATCCATGCCATTACCCGCAACTCCCAACATGCTGCTTTGTTTTTTGTTGTTTTTAAATGTATTCCATTTTTTAAAATATATATATATATTTATTTATTTATTTATTTTTGGCTGCGTTGGGTCTTTGTTGCTCCATGCGGGCTTTCTCTAGTTGTGGTGAGCGGGGGTTACTCATCGTTGCTGTGCGTAGGCTTCTCATTGCCGTGGCTTCTCTTGTTGCAGAGCACAGGCTTCAGGAGTTGTGGCTGTGGCTCATGGGCTCTAGAGCGCAGGCTCAGCAGTTGTGGCACATGGGCTTCGTTGCTCCGTGGCATGTGGGATCTTTCCGCACCAGGGATCGAACCCGGGTACCCTGCATTGGCAGGTGGATTCTTAACCACTGCACCACCAGGGAAGTCCCTGTGCTGCTTTGTTAAATCTGCCCGACTTTCTCCCCATCATGTCAAGCAGAGTCTTGGTTAAAAGCTGGATAAAGCAGGGAAGGCTTACTGAGAATACAGGTCACTAAACCCTTCAAATCTCTTTCTTGTTGTCCCCCAAGCAACAGGGTTTGCTTCTTCCAGGAGTAGCTGGTGCAGACTACACTTGTACTGTTCTGGTAGTTTGTGGAACTCAGCACTGAATGACTTCATGACTCTTTGGGATAAAAGGCACTATTTAGTACCTTTCACCTATTAAATAGGACTTCACCATTAGAATTTAAAAACAAAAGCTAATTTTAAATATGGAGGAATAGAAATACATAAAAAGATACCTGTCCTGCCCACCCATGTCATACTGTAAACCAAATTAAAAGTCATTAAAGTTAGGTATTTTAATCCATTTTCTATGTTATCCACAGCGCCCAGGCAGACTAGAATTTGCAGGGCAGTAGACCAGTGCACATTTAATAACTCGGTAATCATAACTATTAAAATAATCATAATAACACTTTGCACTTACTGAGTACCTTTTATCCAAGAATTTCAAAGCCCTTTCTAAAGATTAATTAGTTCTCCTAACACTTCTACCAGATAGAGAAATGTTGTTGTCCCATTTCCCTGGTGAGGAAACTGACAGGCTGAGGTTGTGACTAGCCCCAGGCTATTCTGTAGGCTGTGGCAGTTCTGAGGGTGAGATCTTGGGAAAAGCCGTTCCCATCCTGTGCATTCCTCTTTCATTATTTTACATTCATTCTAAGTAGGCTGAGGTCCCAGAGTTGTTTGAAAATTGTCAAAGAGCTGTAAAATAATTTTAAGAATATATGCAAATCCCCAATGAAACTAGGACCACCGGAATAGGATAGTGTGTGAACATTTCCCTGACATGCATTTCTAAATCTTTGTTCCCCAAATGTCACAACAAATAAGACTAAAGTCTATAATCAATTTGTACTTGCCATGACTCTTCTCGAAGTTTTCATAATTATGCCACATCACCGTTTTCACTTTCTATACTTGTTCAGTTTCTCTGTGGTGTTTCACATAGAAAATTTAACTCTCTAGCTGATTCAATTTCTTTTAAAAAAGGATATTGTAGACAAAAAATTGAAAATATCTGCATTCATTCCTTTCATACTTATGATGCTAAAAACTTTAACACAAACAAATGTACGTGGGGGAAAAAAAGCCTTGGGATTTTAAGATGAAGATTTTGCTATATTCTTTCTGTCTTGACGTCCTAGTTACCACTTAATTTTATGCCTTGTATAAATGATTTTTTTCTATTTTTCAGTTTTCTGGAGCTAAGTAATTTTTCACTTTATTTGTAGATATCATAATGAATAAATGTCCAGCACTTGCTATATTCAATTACACAGCACAGAAATTTACACATACATATAATTAAGTATGAGATAGAATTTTGAGGAGTCAGGCAATTATGTCCCAGAAAAAAATGTATAGGACCAGAAGGATATAGGCAGTGTCATAGATATTCAAATCCTATAAACCAGTTCAGAACTAGTTTATGCTAATGGTTTATGGATGTTAATTGTAGAGTCTGGGATCTCCTAATGTTAAGTTAGAGTCTTTTAAATAGGTAATATTAAGTTTGGGTCCAGAGCACTTACTTATTCAAGTCTAGAAATTTAACAGAGTTGGAGGGAAAATGTGACTTATATTTGTTGTTCTTTTAATCATTTACTGATCTCCTAAAGTTATTCAAGTAAATTTACTTTTATTTTAAGCACGTGAACCTGTGTTATAAAATTTTATCACATTAGTCATCAACTTAATATTTTGGCCCTTTTGAAGCATGTCTCATTTTTTATCCACTTTTTCTGTAGTCTCCTTACTTTCCTTGTTTATCTTCTACCACTTCTCTTGCTATTCTATTTCCTAAAAGCTCACCACCAAACAGTTGCTTGAGAATATCCTCACCAAGTAGTATGGATCCAAAATATTTTTATCCCTTTGTAATGAGATTTATGTTGGTTTTTCTAAACTCCAGTGTTGTTATCTAATTAGATTACTTGTCATAATCTTTAATATAGCTCTTGTATTTAAGAAGTAACCTAGTTTTAGAAGCCAGAATTGGCATTTTGTTCTAATTGAGCATTCTTTCAATTTATGTATACTTAGCTGTGATTTTTTTTTTACCTTTATGCCTTCATTTTCTGGATTTCCTATTTTTGAACACTGCATAATTTCTCGTGTCATTAAATATGCATCTCATTTTGCATGACATAGAAATCAAAAACTACATGAACTCAACTTTCTGATATGTGAACGTGTTGGAAAAAAAGAAGAGAGCTGGTAACGATTACAGTAACTCTGGCTCATTCAAGGCACAAAGTGGATGCTTGGATACATGTTTGTCTGAGAACCATCCTTCTAAAACTAAATCATTCTACAATACTGCTGGGATACCTTTCGTCTTCTGTGATTGGCTGAAAAGGATGGTGTACATTTCACATGCCTCTAATTGATTCAGAAATGTTTCTTTTCGATACTTGTCTGTAAATAGTTTCACACATCTGACACTTCCAGCTAACTAAAAACCTGAATCACCAAGAACAGATTCAGTTCACCCCCTCCCTTACTCCACACCCCAGGTTAGCATCAGGGCCAGACTTGCAGGTGGAAGGCCCTCAGGCAATCTTTTCAGCCTTCCACAAAATAATTATTGAGTAATCACTCAGAGCAAGGATTAAGTTGTTGCAGGTTAAGAGCAACAAGAAGGGGTGGGCAGAGAAAACTTGGGTTCTGCTGAAAGCTTACCTGAGATGCTAGTTTAAAATACTCTTTGGTGGAATATGATATACTCCAGGAAGCAAAGTCTCAAGAGCTAAAATATTCATATTTGAAAAGAAAGTTACAACATAGTTGACTAGATATCACATAATTTAAGGTTTATGAGTATCAGGAGTGAAAAAACTTCTTGTTTTAAATCTAGAGCTAAATGGAAGTAAATGTTTAAGGAAAAATATTTAAGAGCTACATAGAAGTAAAAAGAAAATGACAAGTTTTGTTAAGGACAAATATATAGTACATTTCGCTCACTTAAATAACAAAAATACCGAAGAAATATAGCTATATATTTCTTTCAAACAAATATAATCATACTTAAGTTCAGATATTGTAGAATTTGAGATGAGACTAAGAATTGCAGGAGGGAGAAATAGAGGTTGATTTAGGCTCAGGAAAGGAGAGAACAAATATGTGGAAATGGAGACCTGAAGAAAGGAGAAACACGCCAAGGATAAATATGACCCTTTTCTTCATTTCCTCTGATCTTGATTCCTTTGTTCCCAGCATCTCTTTGATTCAGCTCTCCTAAGCTGTTTGCCGCCTCTTCTAGTCCACACCCCTCCCTAACAAGATGGGCAACCAACCATCCCTGTCAGTTTCAAAGTGCTACCCCTCTCCCTCTACCTTCCCTCTATGGTCTACCCCCTGCTTGGGGAGACTCATTTCCCCTCCATCTACTCCGGATGGGCCTCTGATAATTGAATTTGGCTTAGTCTTTCAGATCTGTATATATATTTCATGTGAGACAAATAATAAAGAAAGACCTAAAGTCTTACTCTATACGAAGGAGGTTTTAAGAAAACTCTTGACACACATTTTAGATTGATTAAGTCATATTTGACACAATTAATTGTTTAAGTTATATTCAACCAAATTATTTTCCTAGCATATAAAATAGCATATTAGATTTTTGTTTACATATTTAGTACTTCAAATCGATCTTGAACTCCTCTATGAAAAGACTGTGTATTGCTCATATTTGTGTTTTTAGAGTCTAGCATAAAACCTGGTACAAAGCAGGTATTGAATATAGTTTTTACCTTAATGAATAAAGCGGCATTATTTACTCAGAAGCTGCATTCGTTTATTCATTTTATTTAACAAATATTTAAGTTCTTGCTGTGCATTAGACACACATAATGACAGTGGGGATGCATAAAAAAATAATACAGAAGAAGCTCTCTGTCTTCTGGATCCTACATGGCAGCTACAGGTATAGGAATGTAGCTCGTGTGAAAAACAAGTTAGAAATGTATGGGTTGGGGAGAAATCAAGGCATCAAACCAGTTACTGTCATGAAAACAGAAGAGCTTCCGGAAAAAGTGTATAAAAGGACAAGATGACCAAGACATAACTAGTGCCCTGGTTAGGGGTACAGGTTGCTTTTTTTTTGCGGTACGCGGGCCTCTCACTGTTGTGGCCTCTCCCGTTGCGGAGCACAGGCTCCGGAGGGTACGCTCAGCGGCCAGGGCTCACGGCCCCAGCCGCTCCGCGGCATGTGGGACCCTCCCGGACCGGGGCACGAACCCGTGTCCTCTGCATCGGCAGGCGGACCCTCAACCACTGTGCCACCAGGGAAGCCCCACAGGTTGCTTTTTTTATAACATTTTTACAGGTGTCTAAATAAAAGTAGTAATTTGGGTAATATTTTTAATAAGTAATAGATACATCCAAAGAACATATACAATTAGATCTGAAAAACTAAACATTTGATTTCAGGGTACTATAAGTCTCATAGTAATTAATTATTAAATATTTTAAAAAGCAACTAATTAAACTGATCTGAAATAATTTTATCTCTTTTTTCAAAACCACAGTTAAAGTAAAATATTTATATCAATTATAACTCAATAAAGTTTAAAAAGTATATGATAACTATGTAAGTGGTTTTGTTATGTGA
Organism: Stenella coeruleoalba; assembly: GCF_951394435.1. Lineage (NCBI taxonomy): Eukaryota > Metazoa > Chordata > Mammalia > Artiodactyla > Delphinidae > Stenella > Stenella coeruleoalba. The sequence goes on from NC_137164.1 coordinate 45,113,953, forward strand.
GAATTGTGTAGCTAACACTGTGATGTAACTAGTATATTTATACATAGATCACATTAGCACCATTTTTTGAGCAAATGATTAAATAGGGAAGATGTGAGTAAAGTTACCTGCAAATTGACAATTCACTTCTTGTATCCAGATTTAAAACTGTCTTTGAAATTGCTAATTAGAAAATACTGAAAAATATGTCCTTATTAATGAAGAGAACAAAGCCAAAACTTCAAAATGGTTCCCTACAGAATTATACCAGCACATTGAAAATCCAAATTAATGAGATGGTCTTTGAATAACTCAAAACAGTACAGATTACCTATAACTTTAAGCTAAATTATTATAACTTCCCATTCTGTCATTAGTGTGTCTGGGTTTAAATCTTGGCGTTATTCCCCATGGGACAAGTTAATTCACACTGGACTAATTACTTGATATCTTTATGCCTCATCTATCTCATCCGGGAAGTGGGGATAACAAGTTGTCTGGATAATTAAATGAAATAATCCATGGAAAGCCTGGCCTGACATATACATACATATATTCCGATTTTTAATTGCATATGGGGTCATATAACATGACTTTAAGCCTTTTCCATTTAATAATGCATCTTATAGAGTGAAACTTAATAAACATTTGTTGGATGAAAGAATTGAATGATTCTTGTACTCATAAATCACCATTATTTTTCAATAACTTTATTTTATTAGACAGAAATACTATGATTGATCCAATAACTTCTCTTTTGATGGACATTTAATCTCTTACACTTCTGAGTTTTTATTATCATTATTAATATTATTAGTATAGTTAATTTCTTAACTGCATTCTAGAAGTGGAGGACTTTCATTTCACTCACTTTCTGTAATGGAAAGCTAAAAACTACACTACCCAGATTCTCTCCCAGCGAGCATTCTGGATGTCAGTTAGGTTCCCTAAAGGGATGTACCCACGGGAGTCTTGGAAGGTGTGTATGAAACAGACCCTACTATCTGCCTATTTTGGCCATTTCTATTAAAAAACAAGGTTGGTGTGACCTCTGAGGTATGATGAATTCTGTCCTTTGTTGTTAAGTTAATGTCTGCTGTTGGTACAACTCATGGTCTGGGCTCTCCCTTGATCTGGTGAAGGCCTTGGTCACCATGACCTACGCTGGCTCAGAAGCCATATGAGAGCAACCTCAGCAATCCTCTCTGTAGTCTTACCTCAGAGGCCCCCTTCAGCCCCGCCAATGCTGCCCACACCCACTAGTTTATTTCTGATACTATGTGTTCCTGCTGGGTGTGCATGAAAATGCTTAGGCCTTGATAATGCTGCATGTGGTCCAAGGACAGTTTCGGAGAACAAAATCCAGGCTCTCCCTTTTCCTAACCATGCTGGACCACTGGGTTCGCCATGATGTCGATACCACCAGGATGGGTCTGGACAGCCTGGCAAGTGCCCTTCATTAGGAACATCAAACGGGGGGAAAAAGAACAAGAAACTCCGAAGCTTCTCTGCTATTAGAATTCCCTTCATGTGGATGTTTCTAAAGACATCCCTCCACCTGTCAGTGTCTCTCAAACTTCAGGTTGAAACACCTTAGCAAATTGTGCCCTCCAGCCTATTTAAAAAAAAAAAAAAAGAAAAGAAAATATCAGGACAAAATAAATTTAAATTATTATTTCAAAAAGTTTCCATTTTAAGACATTTATTTAGCTATGGTTATATATTCATTTTACATCTCTTCTTGTATACTGAATCATGAGACACAATGCATTTTTTCTGAGGGCTTTAGTCAAAATATGTTAAACTCACTGTCCTATATCATAACCACATTCTCTGTAGGACAATGGGTCTATACATTTAGATTATAGCAAGAAGAGATATCCTCTCTTCACTTTGGAAGAAATGTGTTATTCCTCTTGACTTCATCCTAATGTATTGATGAGCATTAAAGAATATAGAGAATTCATTTCCCCCAAACAAAATTTCTCTCTCAAAATTAATGTTTTGCTGCAACTTCCTATTATGAACTTCAGAAACCAAGTAGTGACTCTTTATTTTTGCATCCCTGATCTGACAATTCTAATCCTTCTTTCCTCCTTGGCCCCCCATTCCACCCCTACCTCCATATCTACATGGAGGCCTGTGGGAAGATTACACAGAAGACAGTACAAGGAAATTAAAACAGAATGCATATCCCAATATTTCAAAAACATAATTCACACTACACATCATTACACAAGTCCCTGCAAAATGATCCAATGAAAGGATGATTTTTGGTAAGAGTTTTGTTTTACGCACTGGCATATCAATGATCTCTGGTTTATCTTCTCATAGAACAAACTGCACAATATTCAGGACTAGATTTTTTTGTAAGACTGGGCTAAATATTTAGCCTGTGGAAGAGGCACTAGGATAGGCATTTATGCACATGGAGAATTACTCTGTGTGTGATAGGAAGTGATTATTATTCTATCAAAAAGAAGAGAGTAGACAGAAAAGACATCTTAGCTGAGGTAGAAAATCTTTAGTGATGATTTTTAAATTTCAGTCTTTAAATATATCATATCAAGTAATTATACAAAATATCTTCTCTGGGAATTTTAAAACCAGTAATATTAATATAAATATTACTGAAATTATTAAAATTTAACATTCAAATATCCCTGGCATATACATGTAGTTTGCTTTTATTTCCTATCTCAATCTAAGTAACTCCACTCCCTTCACTGAAAGACTAATTTGCCATTTCCATGTTTTGTGACTCAGGACAAGTTTTCAACGTCTTTAAATCTTTGTTTCCTCAACTACAAAATACCAATAATAATAACTAGCTCCAAATGTGCTGAGTAGATTTAAAAATACATGGGCGGGGCTTCCCTGGTGGCGCAGTGGTTGAGAGTCCGCCTGCTGATGCAGGGGACACGGGTTCGTGCCCTGGTCTGGGAAGATCCCACATGCCGTGGAGCGGCTGGGCCAGTGAGCCATGGCCGCTGAGCCTGTGCTCCACAACGGGAGAGGCCACAACAGTGAGAGGCCTGCGTACTTCAGGAAAAAAAAAAAAAATACATGGGCGTATATGTTATTGACACATAGCAAGTGGTTAGAAATATTTAGTGGCTTTTCTTCTCCTTCTCTCTTTTTTTCTCCTTTTTGGAATAAACCAACCCAACCTGGCACCCAAGCCCCACGTGATAACACTGCCTATATTGAAAAGCAGGTATATCAGAGTTCCTTACAACTGAATTTGAAATAATTGGTGGAACACAATCCATTTTACTAGAAATTGCCTGTGCATGAATTTCAAGACATCTACTGTTTCATTGCATTTATCACTCACAAGTAAGTGGATAGGGAAAACAACTGGAAATGAGATGAGACCCTTGGTGAGTATTGGGCATAGGAAGAAAGAAGAATTTCCCCCTGTAACTGATCCATAAACAACTCTCTTAGGACACATTTCCCTTCTCTAGCACTTTAAAAATTAATAAGCACTATTTTTAAGAGTAGTTTTAGTTTTACAGAAAAATTAAACAGAAAGTACAAAGAGCTCCCATGTATACCCCTATGCCCCCTTTTGTTTCTTCTATTATTAACATCTTGAATTACTGTGGTACATTTGTTATAATTGAAGAATGGATATTAATACATTGTTATTAACTGAAGTCTAGAGTTTACATTAGGGTTCAGTTTTTGTGTTGTATAGTTCTATGGGTTTTGACAAATGTAGAATGCCATGTCTCCACCATTACAGTATCGTATAGATACTACCCTAAAATGTTCTAACATTTTAATTGATTGGACTGTTGGTACTGTTCAGTACCCCTCTCTCTCTCTCTCTCTCTCTCTCTCTCTCTCTCTCTCTCTCTCTCTCTCTCTCTCTCTCTAATTTGCAGATTCTAGATGGGAAATATATGGTGGAGTAAGAAGTGAGAAAAAATTAGGAATTTATTTATTCAGTTATTTATTCAGTACACAGTTATTGAGCATTCACCGTGTACCAAACTTTTGCTAAATGTTAGGGATAATGCAATGAATAAATAGACAAGTCTACTGGGTAAAGAGAATTAGAAAAAAAAATCACAAAAAAACAATGACTAAACATAGTAAGTATCATGATGGGTGTTATGAGACAATACCTATAGGGACTTATACCACAGATGGATGTGTCAGGGAAGGGTTCTCTGAAGAATTGAGACTTTAGGTGTGACCAAACTTTGAGTGGTTTGTAGCCAGAAAAGCTCAGAGAAGAGTGGCTGTTAATGGTGCTGCTATGCACGTATGTTCAAGGCCCCCCCCCACACGGAGTCATACTAATCCCTCTCCCCCGCTTCTCCATCACATCCACCTCGTCAACAGTCTACCCTTGCTCCTTCTCTCCATCTCCATTGTCACTCCCTCAGCCCAGGTTGACCAGCAGCTCTCACCTGGACCACCACAGCGTTTCTTAGCAATTCTCCCTCATTTCATTCTTTGCTTCTTCCACAACCCATTCTAGTAAAATAATCAGAACAATCTATTGAAAATATATATTTAACCATTTACTGCTATAATTAAAACATTTCTATGGTTTCCTCTAACATTAAAGGTCCAAACTCCCTAACCTCATTTCTACAGCATCTCAATGTGATGACAACTTTATCCTCACCCAATTCTCTCCCTTATTCACTGCTTGCCACTCACACTGGCTTTCTTTCTGTTTCTTTAAAACCAAGTTTCCTCTAGTCATGTCATTCTCTCTGCTTGGAATAGTCTTCCTCATGTTCTTTACTTGTCTCATTCCTTATCATCTTTCAGGTTTCTAACCTAATATCACCTTGTTCCTAGACCATTCAATCTTAATTAGAAGCTCAAATAAGCAACCATTTTTATTTTCATTATAGCACTGATTAAAATATATAATTATTTTGTTTATTGTCTTCTTACTAAAAACTAAAGGAAAACAAAGATCTTAACTGTGTTTTTTCTTCTTCTTTTTCCTCTTAATCCTGAGAACTTAGCAAAGTACTTGGGACATGGGTCGTGTTAAAAAATTATTTGTTCAAAAAAATAAATCATGACCCAGCAATCCCACTACTGGGCATATATCCTAAGAAAACCATAGTTCAAAAAGAGACATGTACCACAATGTTCATTGCAGCTCTATTTACAATAGCCAGGACATGGAAGCAACCTAAGTGTCCACTGACAGATGAATTGATAAAGAAGATGTGGCACATATATACAATGGAATAGTACTCAGCCATAAAAAGAAACGAAATTGAGTTACCTGTAGTGAGGTGGATGGACCTAGAGTCTGTCATACAGAGTGAAGTAAGTCAGAAAGAGAAAAATACCGTATGCTAACACTTATATATAGAAAAAAAAAAAAAAGAAAGGTTCTGATGAACATAGGGGCAGACAGAGAGAATGGACTTGAGCACATGGGGAGGGGGAAGGGTAAGCTGGGACGAAGTGAGAGAGTAGCATTGACATATGCATCACCAAATGTAAAATAGATAGCTAGTGGGAAGCAGCTGCATTGCACAGGGAGATCAGCTCGGTGCTTTTTGACCACCTAGAGGGGTGGGATAGGGAGGGCGGGAGGAGTGCGTAAGAGGGAGCACATGCCTATTCTTGGGATCTGAATTTCTGAGGACTAACTGGGCCACTTGTAGGTCTGAAAGTTGACCAGAGGGCAAATATTTGAGGAAGGTGAGGATTGAGTATTGGTATGAGGCTTGGGGCTTCTAAATGCATGCCAAGGCAACCCTGTGGTGCTGGCCGGGTAGGATGAGAAGGAGCAGGTGATCAGGGAGAGGTGCTAGAGATCGAAGTCAGCTGTGGATCTCCAAGGGGTCTGAGGGGTCTATTAAATTTGTATCTGGCCATTCCGGTTGTTATGAAGTATATTTGTCAAGGTGGGAAGATGTATTTTACTTAATAGTTTGTCAACCTGTTTTACAACCTTCACCTATTTAAACATATGTTCTGTGGGTCTTCAGTTATACTCTGGTATAGGCCCACTATTGTTAGGGGCTGGCTTGCTATTCAAAAAGTTATTTTCCAGAAGATTTTTGGTCTTTATTAAAACTAATTATTAAAGAGTTCCTTAATTTTTTTGATAACTGTCAGTAATATTTTATACAAAGAAGAAAATGTATTTCAGTTATACCTCAACTCAAATCATGATTTTCAGCATAATACAGAAAACCAATATTTTATAGGTTTTATCTGTGTTTTGACATAATGATAATTAAAGTGCTTCAGCAAAGTTCCTGATGCTAATTTTCATGATAAGGAAGAGACTAAAGATAATTTATATCATACCTTGTTTTTTTTTTTTTTTTTTTTTTTTGTGGTACGCGGGCTTCTCACTGTCGTGGCCTCTCCCGTTGCGGAGCACAGGCTCCGGACGCGCAGGCTCAGCGGCCATGGCTCACAGGCCCAGCCGCTCCGCAGCAGGTGGGCTCTTCCCGGACCGAGGCACGAACCCGTGTCCCCTGCATCGGCAGGCGGACTCTCAACCACTGCGCCACCAGGGAAGCCCCATACCTTGTTTTTGTTTGTTTGTTTTGGTAACTCTCTTTTGATTGGATTACCATTGCCATGTTTCAGCAGTTTCTCATTATTTCAAAACTCCCTTCTTGGTAAATGGAAATCAGAGTTACTATTATTATACTTTGTGTGATAAAGTTTTATTTTGATAAAAGAATGTTATCTATATTAGACAATAACCATTTTTAGAATTTTCTGGGCACTTAGTAAGAACTTTGTAAATATTAACTCATTTAGGTTTTACAACACTGTGAGATAGATACTATTACTATTCCCATTCTACAGGTGAAAAGACATGGGCAAAAATAGGTTAAGCCACTTGGCCAAAGTCACCACCACATTTCTGTAAATAGCTGAGCCAGAACTCAAGTGCGGGGAGTCTAAGGCAGAGACAGGGCTGCTAAGCACTGCTCCAACACTGCTTCTATGAGTTTTGCTCTTTTTCTTTTTCTTTCAGCTTTATTACTGTTTGTTTACTTCTTAAGGACATGGACCACAGGCTTTTGTTTAAAAACTAAGAGGATAGGGCTTCCCTGGTGGCGCAGTGGTTGAGAGTCCACCTGCCCATGCAGTGGTCATGGGTTCCTGCCCCGGTCCGGGAAGATCCCACATGCTGCGGAGCAGCTGGGCCTGTGAGCCATGGCCGCTGAGCCTGCGCGTTCGGAGCCTGTGCTCCGCAACGGGAGAGGCCACAACAGTGAGAGGCCCGCGTACCACAAAAACAAAACAAACAAACAAAAAAAAACAAGAAAAAAACTAAGAGGATAAAAATAGTAACAATTACCAGTCATTAAAGGAGCAATTACAGACTCTGACTTGACAACTCAAAGGAGTTTAAGTTTTGCATTGCATAATTTCGATTTTTGAAAACTTTTCATATACTGTCTTCAACTTTGCATAAATATTATACTTTATATCTAAGAAGCAATTATTTTGATCAAGAAAGAGGACATGCTACCATGTTGCTTTAATTTTGTAGGGAAATCAGCTGAGTTCCATTTGAAATAATTCAAAATAATAATACATCCATACTTAGAAGTTTCCTTTCTTAACTTGCCATTATCAGAGAGACATGGTGTCTTTAGATATTCACAAAGAGCAGCAGTCACTTTAGGTTCATGTCTGCAATACAAATGAATGAATAATGTCAAAGCCCTTGAAAAAATGAGTCTATTTAGCTAAAGGAAACAAATCTGAATGGGTCAAGTAATACTGTCATGCTTTATTCCACAATATTTGTGCACATTTCTGTTAGACACTGGAGTAGCCCAAGTTTATCCTTGACAAGACAACCACATGTGTTGTGAAGTGAGTTGCACAATTTCCAGTTTAGCCATCCACATAACAATAATTACTTTACATTCCTATAAAGATTTAAATTCTTGTTATACAATGTTTGAATATAATTGATTCTAAAGGAATAATCTGTGAGGATATATAACATTCACCTACTTGATTATGTAAAAAATCCATTTCACATTATATGACCTTATTTTGCAAGTCAATAGCTAAAGAAAATATGTTATGAATTTCCAATACAATATAAATAGAATGTCATAATCTATAGAGTAAGAACTGTTCCTGAATGTTAAGAAGGTTTCCATATTTTCTTCCAATACAAACACCGAAGAATATTATTTGGCCTAGATGAGTTCCTTTTATATAAATTAGACTGGAAAATTGCATCAGTTCTATTTAGAAATATCCACAAGAGAGATACTCTGATTATTGAGGTCATTGCTGTGACTACAGTAGTGACTTAGAAACCAGTCTCACAGTTAGAAGGTTTATTATGGAAAGTAATTAAACTTAGCCAAATTTAGGAGAAATTATAGATAAAGGCTGAAAAGCTTTTGTGTTTCTAAAAACAATAACTTAAAGTTAAAAAGCAAAGTATTTTTTCATTGCAAAGGATCTCTCATTGGTATGGATATTAGAGTTATATTACTTTCATCATTAAAAAGGGGATTACTTTTTTCAGTGCTTGAAAAGGCATATGCTTACCTTACTCTTGCTTAGGAAAGATAGAACAGAGTTAATATGAATATAGGTGGTACCAGTTATCCACACATGTACCCCTTCATATACATCTATATCTATCTATCTATCTATCTATCTATCTATCTATCTATATCTATATATATATATACAGTGAAAACTCCTGAGCCCTCCATCTACTATTTTCAGCTTTAATTGGATGCTAAGAGATGATTTTTAAAAGGGTGTATTTTAGAACAATGGTTCCAAGGCATTTGGTTTTCAGTAAAGTAGCCCTCTTCCCCCACCCTCCCCTATATATATATATATATATATATATATATATATACACACACTCTGTGGACTAACATCAGGTTGCCATCTTCTAATTTTGCTGACTAAAGCCACTAAAAACCAAACCAAACACAAAAATTAAATATTCTATTACACTATTTACAAATAGACCATCTTTATGTGCCAGGCTCTTGCAGATACCAGGGATTCACAATGAACAAGAGAGAGAAAATTCCTGCTTTCATGGAGCTTACTTTTAGTGAGATCAATTAGAAAATCATGTTGGTTCTATAATTCGAAAAGATACGTGCACCCAGATGTTCACTGCAGCACTATTTACAATAGCCAGGACATGGAAGCAATCTAAATGTCTATCAACAGAGGAATGGATAAAGAAGATGTGGTACATATTCACAATAGAATATTACTCAGCCATAAAAAAGAATAAAACAATGCCATTTGCAGCAACATGGATGGACCTAGAGATTATCATACTGAGTGAAGTAAGTCAGACACAGAAAGATAAATATTATATGATATCGCTTATATGTGGAATCTAAAATAAAAAGGGTACAAATGAACTTATTTACAGAACAGAAGTAGAGCCACGAATGTAGAAAACAAACTTATGATTACCAGGGGATAAGGGGGGGAAGGGATAAATTGGGAGATCGGGATTGACATATATACAATACTATATATTAAATAGATAACTAACAAGAACCTCCTGTATAGCACAGGGAACTCTACTCAATACTCTGTAATGGCCTATATGGGAAAAGAATAGTAATAAAAAAATAACACAACATTGTAAATCAACTATACTCCAATAAAAATTAAAAAAAAAAAAGAAAATCATGTTGGTTCTACCATCATTATGTGTATGTGTCCACTCTACCTTTTTATTTCTGCTGCATCACCATCTTCTGTCTGGCTTACTGCAGTCCTCTCCTAACTTGTCTCCAGGATTCTATTTTGTAGCCCTACTCTGGCCAAAGTCTACTATTCTCAATGTACCCAGGAATAGCTGTTGAAAACTTGAATCAGGTTCTTCCATGTTTAAAATCGATGATGGGTCCTCATTATATGTAGCCTTTCCATCATGATGCACCACTGAAGGCAGTCTGGCCCCTCCTACCTTTCCTAACATCTCATTCTCTAAAATTCAACCACACAGCCTCATTCTATTATTCTTACACTCCACATTTACTCTTATATTAAGTTCTTTACGTTAACTAATCCCCTGCCTTTTCCCCAGGTTTGTAGGAAACAAAATATTTCTACTAAAATGTGGCAGGAAAATAATTATCTCACATAAAAATAAACAAATCGAAGGGGTGGATTTTGTGTTGCTTATTTAACGTTGTGTTGCTTATTTAACTTTCTCATTAAGGGTATTCTTGGAATGTACATTTTAGTGGAGAGAGAAAGACAATATATGTGTAAAATAAGTATAATACAAAATAGTAGTAGTCTCATGGAGAAAAGTGATGGGTGAGAGAGTGGAGGTGTATGTTCAGCTTTTCATAGTGACACAGTAATTGTTCAATAAATATTAGTGTTGTCATTATTGTGGTTTTCTGCTATTGTTATTGAATGGGGAATGGAAAGATGTCAGATTCAAATTTCTTGTCTCTTAAGCAGTGATGTCACTTTCTTAAGTATTCTAATGGAGAGTTGGGACAAAGTTGGGAAGGAAAAGATACATATTACAGTGGGTGAATCAGTCTCTTTCCTCTACCACTTTATGTCAATGGTGTCAAGTTGCCCAAGGGAATGAACATTTCATTCCACTTTCATCCATCCAGCCACATTTCTTATTCTTCTACTTTATTTCCTGCTCACCAGTAATTGCCATCATTGAGTAGTATTCAAAAATAAAGAAAGTGTTTAAAACATGGGACAAAAATAAACAAACACAAATTGGAGTTAGCCCTAAAGGAATTTACTTTTTGACAAGTAAGAATTCATTACCAAAAAGTATATCTCCATGTGAACCAGTTTACCAAATAAATGATAAATACTAAAATAAGATTATTTTACAGAAGGATTAAAATAGAAATTTTAATCCTTCTTAAAGGGAATTTCTTTTAAAATGTTTTCTCTCCTAGCATGACAAAAAGCTTTAGTGTAAAAATTATGTTTGCCCATAACTTTTCAAGAACATGTCAATTGCATACATTATCATCTTGTGTAAACTTTTAAAGACTGTTTCATAGGATTGCTGTTGACTTTGAATCCCTTTCTGTCTACAGTCATGAAGTCAGTGCATATGCAATTGTTTTTGATATTACACAATATACATCAATTGTCACTTTTTTGTTTCTAAAATAGCACAGCCAGCTTGCTATTAAATCAAATATTTTAATTTTTCAAAGTTAATTTTTCCCCCTTTGATCTCCCCATACCCTGACTCAAACCCACAAGCACAAACATTTTCAATAATTTCTTCACTTTCACTTGACATATGTATTCTGGTGGTCACCTAATTCATTTAAAAAACAGTAATAAGCATCAACACAATTTTACTATACATTTGCAGTGTTTTTATTTTTATATCTGCAATGTGTTTTAACTTTTTAATTTCTAAGTCTTGGAACTATTCAGTGGCAATAAAACCCTCACGTGTCTTTTTAAAGGGCTTGTCTAGAAATAACTTTGAAAATCTAACATGATATGATCATTTAAAAATATGAATAAAAATATGGGATATCTTATGTTCTCATACTTTCAGTTTCCTTTTGAATAGTAAAACTCCCCATTCCTACTCTTACTACTTTACCTTATGCTAACACTAATTTTGAAACGTGTGGCTCTGTTAAAAAAAAATCACTGGAGGGCTTCCCTGGTGGTGCAGTGGTTGAGAGTCCTCCTGCCAATGCAGGGGACACGGGTTCGAGTCCTGGTCTGGGAAGATCCCACATGCCGCGGAGTAACTAGGCCCGTGAGCCACAACTACTGAGTCTGAGCATCTGGAGCCTGTGTTCCGTAACAAGAGAGGCCGCGACAGTGAGAGGCCCGCGCTCGGCGATGGAAAGTGGTCCCGGCTTGCTACAACTAGAGAAAGCCCTCGCACAGAAACGACGACCCAACACAGCCAAAAATAAATAAATTAATTTTTAAAAAATCACTGGAAAAGGATTTACAGCAAGCAGTGTCAGTGAGAATTATAGAAAACCCTATTCACTTAGTCTTGGACATATCTCCTAATTTGTATAGTGTTTGATATTTTCCTTTAGATAATGTATTTTCTTCCTTTCCCCCTTTCCACAAATTTGCATTGAAAGAAATTTTAAAGTTTTTGAATAGCTTCATTTTTTTCTTTTGTTCTTTCAAATTGTTGCTTTCACTACCTGTCTCCCCAACTTCTGTTTTCCAAGCCACATTTGAAAGTTCCATTTGGCTTGCTTACCAACAATAATAAGAAAGAGAGATGTTTTAGATTATGGTTTGCATTAAGAGGCTATCCCTGGATCATTGCACATTGGATTTAAAATGAAAATTGTATTTGGAGTCGTTTGATTTGCAGAAATAACAAGCCTAAATGCTTCAGTTTCTAACGGTAATTAGTTTTCAACCCAGTCTGGATAACTGTATATTTACTACCTTGTAAAGAACTATCATTACAAGCCCTTAAACATTATTTGAAAATTAATAAACGAAAGTAGGAGGAAACCCTTTACTTTCTCATAGCAACAGGAACTAAATTATATTATTTTATTGTGAAATTTTGCTTTTCAATTATATGTTTACTAAATTAAGAGGCATGAAAAGCATAAAAAACAATTATTAGTTTCTTAATACTGTAAGCAACTAATGCAATGAGTCCCCTTTACTGTACAGAAACAGTGTTGTTTTTTTTTTTTTAAGAAAATTCTTTCCTTGAGTCGCCTGAGAATAAGCCTTAATTCAAAAATAAGTCTTGAGGGGGGGGACGGAACAAATTAGGAGTTTGGAATTAACATATACACACTACTATAAAAAAAAGTAAACCAAAAATGTCTTGTTTCTTTCATATTTTTAGAATGCATACATATTTAAGTGGGTTTCTAAATTAGGTAAAAAATAAATCTTACACAAAAATCTTACTCTTAACCTCTTTTTGAGGTTATTTTTTTCTTATCTAAAATTGAAACTTGCAAGTAGAGAAATTTAATTGTTAAAAATCTGCAAATATACAAGAGATTCAGTAGTCTGGATTTGAGCTAAATAACAATTGCAGTTGATGACGGTGTTAGTTTTAAAAGATAAAACTGTGTATAAATTAGGTTAATTACTTGGAAGAGAGTGTGGAAGACAAAAATTACTTAACCTAATTCTCATCATCACGGAGTGAGGATAGACAGCCAGTGTTAACACAGCCTCGCAGAAAGCAGAAATGTGGCTCAGACTCAGCACTGTGGCTCTGGGTCATCCAGAATGTAAGCTTTTTAGAGGTCTGACGTCTGACTCCATATGAATGTTGTGTGTGTGTGCGTGTGCGTGTGCGTGTGCGTGTGCGTGTGTGTGTGTGTGTGTGTGTGTGTGTGTGTCAGAGCCTTAAGATAGAGCAAGAATTAAACTCTACAGAGACTCGCTGGGAAGGGTGAAGTGCAGAACCTGTTCTTTCTTCTAGTTTTGCCCTCCTATCCCAACTTTAAGTCCACATGTTTATTCTGTTGATCTTTATGGCATAATAGTGAAGAGCAATGGCTTTTATGGATGGCCAGGATTCAGATTCTGGCTTCAAAACTTACCAGCTGTGTGATAATGATCAAGTCCCTTAACTTATCTATAACTCAGTTTCCTCATTTACAAAATGAAAATAATCTCCCAGGATTGTTGAAAGAATCAGATGAGTTATTAGGTACAAGGTTCTTAGGACATAGTCCAAAACACACAAATCAGTATAACAGGGTCTATGCAAATGACATTGATTTTAGAGACAAAATTTTCATTCTACCAGAATCTGTTTGTACTCTTTAAAGTACTTTCATTTTTTAATTTTTTTTTAATGTTTACTGGTTTATTTTAAAGAGTATTATAAAAGATACAGATGAACATTGAGAAGAAGAGGTAAAGGTATGTGGGTAGGGGCTCAGAGCTTCTATGCTTTCTCTGTACTCCACCCATCCCCATGTGTTCACTCACCCAGAAGCTTGCCCACCCTCATCCTTTTGGGTTTTTATGGAGGTTTCATTATGTAAGCATGATTGATTAAATCTTTGGCCATTGGCTATTAATTCAACCTCCAGCCTCTCTCTCCCTGGAGTACAAGGGGGTGGGACTGAAAGTTCCAACCCACTAATCACATGGTTGTTTCCCCTGGCAACAAAACCCCTTCCTTAGATTCTTTCTAAAAGTCACCTCATTAACATAAACTCAAGTGTGGTGGAAAGGGGTTTGTTATGAACATCAGGACACTTTATCACTCTTTTGTTTAGGGATTTCTAAGGGTTTTAAGAGTGCTGTGCCTGGAATGGGACCAAAGTAAAGTAGTTTTAAAATATTTAGTCCTAAGTCCATAAGTCATTTAGTTGTGATAAAATAGAGATGGGCATAAGTTAAAAATTTAAAAAATGAGTTGAAGAAAATGAAGAAGAGATGGAAGATATGAATTGTTGAGTAGAACATCTCTAAGTCATTAAATTTAGTACTTTTAATTTTCAAAGCACTGTCCCTGAGTTGCTCTGAGTTGCTAATTGAAGAATAAGAGATCCAGGTATATATTTCCATTGTAATAGGAAGAGTTGCTAAGGGAATGAAATAAGGTCAATCAATCAATTGATCAACTAATTCAAAACACATTACTAAGAGTCATAAAAGAGTCAGCTTGATCCTTAGTGAAGGATAGACAGTGAACAAGAAACTCACCACTTCAGAAAAGTGAAGAATTCTGTGTGCTCATGTATAATCCTCATTATTTTCCCACCATCAACATAATAGATTCTCAATTAGTGTCTGTTAAGTGAACAGAATGAATGAATGAATACACCCATGAAAATCAGTACGGGGAAGAGAGGTAAAAAAACTGATGGTGAGAAGACTGAATTTGATCCCCAGGTGTATTTTGTTTGGTCTTCCTGGTCTGTTAAAAATAGAACCAAAAACATTTAAAATATAAGGGACTTCACATTTTAAAAAAACAAGATTTCTGGCTTCTCTTTTTAAAAGAGAATTAATTTTTATTAGCAGCTCTGATACCAGTAAACCTTTGCTCCTGCCTGGCTTCAAGTTCCTGGAGCTGGACAGGGGCTTCTCCCTTAAAACCGGCAGCACGTGGCACACAGGATCCTGACTGCCTAACTTGTATGTATCACCTGCCATGTCCTTCTTAGACTCTGAGTTTATATGGTCTAATCTAGAATGGTAGGGTCTTTGCCACACTTTTGTTCCCTAAAGATTTTCTCATAGCTTAAAACAAGTCGGACGGAAGCCTAAAACCATCCAGGATTTTGTCTCTAATGAAGGATGAGGACCCTTGAGTAAGTCACAAGGGTCTCTCATCGTAGGCACGTATGTGCATTTTGGGTCAGAAGATGTTCACTGTGAGGGTCATCCTGTGCTTTGTAGAATATATAGCAACATCTGTGGCCTCTACCTGCTAGATGCTCTCCCACCCAGAGTGACAACTAAAAATGCCTCCAGGCATTTCCAAATGTAAATCAGGGATGAGGTGGGAGGTGGGGTGTGTGTGTGTGTGTGTGTATGTGTGTGTGTGTGTGTGTGTGTGCAAAATCACCTCTAATTGAGAACCACTGAGTTAGATATCAAACTAGAGGAGGACAGATACATAAACTCAAAGGTGGTGCCGGATTTATACTAGAAAGATAATGGTTAACTAGCAGATTGGGAATTGGCTATAATCTTGTCACTCACCGTACCCAGACTCTAGATTTAGTTGCTGGTAAGAGATCACTGATTGAACTACATTTACTCAAATTTCACCTGTTCAAGCTTGAGTGGGATGTCAGTGCTATGGCTTTCTAAAACTATTGATTTTTGATGAAGCCCATAAGGGCAAGGAAGCATAGTTTAACAAAGTGATGTCATAAAATGCAACATTCTGCATGTAGTAATATCTGGATAGCAGTCATATGCTAGTACTTCATCCTGTTTCCTACTCACATGTTGCTGATGAATTATTTTTAAAGTGTGACTAAATTATTCATTACACAGGATCACCATTATTTATGCAACTGAGGTTTACCACTAACATTCCAATATGGATTATTTTTTTTTGACTAGGGGACTTCAATAAAGCTTCTAAGAATAGAAATCTATGCCTAGAATTAAGTAATTGATGTGAGGCACACCATAATGGTGGAGAAGTACAGTGATTAAACTCTTAAATCTTAAGGGAATCTTTAATAACAGTAAATTGGATAAAACATTATTTATAATATTTACATGTACAGTTAAGTTTTATGTACACATCTCAGATAGAAGATCTCAAAACATTCAAGTAGATTGAGCTGCCAGACCATAACTAATTTCTCCCACAAGTTATTTGCCTCATGTATTTCATTTAAAGAAAAATTAGGTAATACTAGGCAACAATAAAAGTACAGAAGCGTAAAATGATATATCATTTAAATTTTCTTCAAGAATCAGAAAAATAAATTTCATACCATAAACCTCTCAGTAAGTTTAATCTGTCTTTATTTTTCTTACGCCTTCTCTCCACCCCATCTTTCTGCCAGTGAAGGTGTATTCTCTACTGTCTGTCCTCTGATGCTTTACCCAATGGCAATTTAAATGACTCGAGTGATGACTTCAAGTCCAGTACAATCTTTCCTGTGGGAAGCTACTCCTTTGACTAATATTAAGTGGGTTACTATTGTTAATTAACTGCTTCACTCAGCATGGACTATTTATGTACAATGTACCCTTCATCCATGAATTGACATGTGAGAAACAGCCGATGATAAGATTTAAGAATTTTTTTTGACAGACTGGGTTCTTGTGACTATATTAAAATGTATGCTTTTCTTTTCCAGCGATATCTGTTTTAGCACTGAAAGTTGACCATAACTTTTACTCTTTTGATACACAGTTTTTTCAAGTAAAATAAGAAAGAATCCAACTTCTCTCTAAATATATCTTTTACTAATAGGAGCCACTTTTTTCTTTGGAAGGCTAGCCACATACCAATAGAGAGAAGAGGAATATTATCATTGATCTTTTATTTTTAAGAGTTGGAAAATAGAGTAATCAACATAGAAGTCATAGAAGAAACAAAAAATTTGGTCAGAAATTGTAAAAGAGCTTTTCTCAAAAGTAATTATTTCTTCTACCCAAGCATAGCAACAGGCAGATCTCAAGACCAGAGAAAAGTTTTCACTTCAAGAGCCAGCAGAAAAGATGTCTAATATTGAAAACTGATATCAGTTCTGATCAATAGCCACCACACATCCTCAGACCTTCACGTAACTCAACTCTCCCAGTAGTTTCCCTAGCAATCAGAGGCCTTTCTCATCCTACTTTAGGAATAAATTTTCTTTTAGGCTTTCTCTTAGAAAGTCTTATCTTAACAAGAAATCATTTCCAAATCTTGGTGAGCACTGCTATGACAATGAATATGGAACTACCGAGACATCCTCAAGATTTTTTGCTTACAAATATGAAACAACTCAGAATATAAAGTGCATTTTCATAAATATTTCTGTATTTAATTATAAACATTATATTTATTGATACAAATCATTCTGAGGCATTGTAATATGACTTATTTTTAAAAACAGAGCACTGAAGAGGGTGTTTAGTGTCTTTAAGAAAATTCACTATAGAAAAAACCCAAGGGGTATTTCTTTTCTTCTTTTTAAAATAAATTTATTTATTTATTTTCAGCTGCATTGGGTTTTGTTGCTGCTCGTGGGCTTTCTCTAGTTGCAGCGAGTGGGGACTACTCTTTGTTGCAGTGCACCGGCTTCTCATTGTGGTAGCTTCTCTTGTTGCGGAGCATGGGCTCTAGGCTCGCGGGTTTCAGTAGTTGTGGCATGCAGGCTCAGTAGTTGTGGCTTGTGGGCTCTAGAGTGCAGGCTCAGTCATTGTGGCCCATGGGACTTAGTTGCTCCATGGCATGTGGGATCTTCCCAGACCAGGACTCAAACCTGTGTCCCCTTCATTGGCAGGCGGATTCTTAACCACTGCTCCACCGGGGAAGTCACGGAGGTGTATTTCTAAAGGACCTGGTTATTAAATCTCAATGTCATTTTAATTTCAAATTTTTGATGATATACATATGCCCTTAGATGTTCAAAATTGTTTGACCAATCTCTGCATTAGACTACACCATGTGATAAAAGTAGCATCTGCTTTAGCCAGCCTTGAACATTAAGAGGAAAGTAAGAAGGATGCTAGATTTGAGAACAGAGACCAAACAGAAACCAAACTCCTGAAGATGTAAAGAGATGGACTGGCAGACTCCACCTTGGGTAGCAGGGGTCTCAATCTGGACTGTGTAGAGAAGACTATTTAGAAGAATAAGCCACTGAAGGATCTCCTGCCCATTGGAGCTGACAGCATGATGACTATGTTTGAATTTGCCTCAGTAACTACTTTCAGATTAAATAACTGAAGACAAACTTTGAACAGTCTCCCATCTCAGCTCTAACAAGTTTAAGTTTGACTTTGACTAAGATAAATTTAAGTAGCCTTTATATATTAGGAAAACAGCACAATACAAATGCAATTTCTGGAAGAAAAGTCAGAGATCTGTCAGTCCACTTCATTACAAACCAAGCCTGGGAATGAAGATGATGTGTCAATAAAAGAACTTACAAATAATTACACTGGACATTTTAATGCTGCCACCAGACCTTTTGTAAGGCTTTATAAACTGATCTTAATTTTGTTATACTGACTCCCAAAGGCACTTCCTATTGTAAAATAGTCTATTAAGAACTGGTCTATATTTTGGAAAGTAATAATATTAAGTTCATTATGGCTTTTTGCAGTTCAGGCACTAATATAATTTGTGTAGTCCTCTTGAGATTTTAATGAGTAAAAGATATTTTAGGAATTTTTGCCAGAAAACTACGTAGGTATGTTTAGAAAGGTACTTCTCTTTCAGACCCTTTAAAATATATATAAGATATTTACATTAAATTGATTCATGTTAAAAATGTAACACCTCCAGTATGAAAGCTTTAATAAGACAGACTTCTGTATCTAGTGTAGTATTATTGCCCAGTTTTGGCACCAGAATCTTAACTGTAAAAGCCAGGCATGGACTACATGTTATAAGTATATAATAATATATTATTATTATTATGAAAGCAAGTTATTTTTGTTGAGGAAAAATAAGTAAAAGCAAATAAAACAAAACAAAAAGGTTAAAATCTCACTATCCTCATAATGGAATCCCACTGAATGCCTATTTTTGAGTACACTTTAAAAAAATACAACAATATATCCTGTCAGCAAATATAATATAAAACATTTTAAAAGCTGACTAGTCTTCCATTGTGTATGGATAAGTCATAATTTATTTAACTCATCTGCTACTGTTGAGTATACAATTTCCTTTCTGCTTTCTTTTGCTGTTACAATGTTTCAGGGAACATTCTTGTATTCTTTCATGGAGCGGCAGCTTAGGACAATGGCTGGTTAAGAGTGGTGGATCTAGTGACAGACAGACTGCAAGGCCCAGAGAATAAACAGGTGATTGCCAAAGGGGAGAGAGATGAGGGGAGGAAAGAAATAGTTGAGGGAGATTAAGAGGTATATACTTCCAGTTGCAAAATCAATGAATCATGGGTATGAAAAATACATAGTGGGTAATATAATCAATAACTATGTAATATCTTTGTATGGTGACATATAACTAGACTTAACAATGGTCATAATTTTTAAATATATAGAAATAGTAAATCACTACGTTGTATAACAGGAACTATCATAGTGTTATAGGTCAATTATATTAATACTTGAAAAACAAACAAACAAACTCACAGAAAAGAGATCGGATTTGTGGTTACCAGAGTTGGGGTGTGAGGGTAGGGGGAATTGGCTGAAGGCAGTCAAAATGTATGTACTTTCAGTTATAAGATAAATAAGTATGAGATGCACTGTACAATATGATAAATGTAACTATCATTGCTGTATATTATGTATGAAAATTGTTAAGAGAGTAAAGCCAAGAGTTCTCACTACAAGAAAAAATTTTTTATTTGCTTAATTTTGTATCTATGTGAGATGATCGATGTTCACCAAACTTATTGTGATGAACATTTCATGATGTATGTAATCATTATGCTGTGCACCTTAAACTTATACAGTGCTGTATGCCAGCTATATCTCAATAAAACTGGAAGAAAAAAATCAAAAATGTAGTAACAAACAAATTTAAAAATAACAAATTTGGGACTTCTCTGGTGACACAGTGGCTAAGACTCCAAGCTCCCAGTGCAGGGGGCCTGGGTTTGATTTCTGGCCAGGGAATTAGATCCCACATGCATGCTGCAACTAAGAGTTCGCCTGCCACAACTAAGGAGTCCACACGCAGCAACTAAGACCCGGCACAAGCAAATAAAAATAACAAATTTTATATAAAAAATTCTTATGTCATATTCTTAGTTCAAGAATTTCTGAATCGAGGAATATGCATGTTTTTAAGTCTTTCTACATATTGTCAATTTTTTTCTCATAAACTACAGCAAAACATATATATGTATGTATATATGTATATATGTTTTGCCTATTTGAAAGTGGAAATTTGTATTTCATTTTTTAAAATTTCCATTTGATTACTGAAATATTTCCCACATGCTTATTATGTTTTTGTGTGAATTGTCAGTTTAAATCCTGATGCTATATTTTATTAGCTCATCTTTTCTCTTACTAATTTGCCGTATATTATAGGATATATAAAGCACATATATTTATGTTTGTATACTTATGTATTTAAGCACCATGAAGGTAAGAATTGTTGCCTCTTTCGTACTATGTTGTATCCCCAGTAGTAAAATGGTGTCTGGCATATATCAGGTAGTAATTGAAAATCCAAAAACCATTATTGAATGAATTAATAAATCTAAAAACAGAAAATTCTATAACCAATAATAATGATAAAACCTTTTGTAGATGGTTAGGATATTTGAATATTCAATTTTTTTTTTTTTTTTTTTGCGGTATGCGGGCCTCTCACTGCTGTGGCCTCTCCCGTTGCGGAGCACAGGCTCCGGACGTGCAGGCTCAGTGGCCATGGCTCACGGGCCCAGCCGCTCTGCGGCATGTGGGATCTTCCTGGACCAGGGCACGAACCCGTGTCCCCTGCATCGGCAGGCGGACTCTCAACCATTGTGCCACCAGGGAAGCCCCGAATATTCAATTAAAAAAAAATTATTTATTTATTTTTGGCTGCATGGGTCTTTGTTGCTGTACACGGGCTTTCTCTAGTTGCAGTGAGTGGGAGCTACTCTTCGTTGCAGTGAGCAGGCTTCTCATTGCAGTGGCTTCTCTTTGTTGTGGAGCACGGGCTCCAGGTGCATAGGCTTCAGTAGTGGTGGCACGTGGGCTCAGTAGTTGTGGTTCACGGGCTCTAACGCAGGCTCAGTAGTTGTGGTGCATGGGCTTAGTTGCTCCATGTCATGTGGGATCTTCCTTGAACCTGTGTCCCCTGCATTGGCAGGTGGATTCTTAATCACTGTACCACCAGGGAAGTCCTGAATATTCAAGTTTTATACTAATATATATAATATTTAACTGTTGAATTTCCACGCTCCACATCCCTATTCAAGGCTTACTCAACATCAGTCAAGATATTGCAAGTTTTTAGGTATTTTTGTGGTGCATTTGAGTTGGTTTATTGGAGCTGGTAGAATGTTTTGGGATGGTAAGCTTAGCACAGTCAATGTAGTAAAGGGAACAAACTAAATTCTTGAGAGAAAGCAAAGATGAGAGAAAGAGAAAGCAAAGATGAAGGGATAACACAAATTTTAATGATTATTTATTTAGTACTCTTGAAATGCAGAAAGAATATTAGGAACACTTGTTCAACTATTCATCAGGCATCAAGTTATAACACTGTCTTAAGATTCTTCCTGCTTCTAGAGTCATACCTAGGTCATAGAGACCTACCTGGATCATACCTGAATTTTCCACATGCTATCAGGCTTTGAAAAAATTGATTTATAATTTTCCTATAAATCATAAGCTCAATAGGGAATGAGGAGATAAGTCAGTAGGGAATGAGGTCAGACTAAATACTAAATTAATTTCTGTAATTAATTGTAATTGGCATGTATCAGATCTAGCTTACTTTCAGTCCTCCCACTGTTCCACCAAAAAGAATTTGGTATTATTTACAATGAAGGTTATAGTTTTTAATTTTTTAATTTACTTTTTTTCACATCTTTATTAGAGTATAAATGCTTTACAATGTTGTGTTAGTTTCTGCTGTACAACAAAGTGAATCAGCTATATGTATACATATATCCCCTTATCCCCTCCCTCTTGAGCCTCCCTCCATCCTCCCTATCTCACCCCTCTAGGCTATCACAAAGCATCGAGCTGATCTCCCTATGCTATGTTGCAGCTTCCCACTAGCCATCCTTTGTACATTTGGTAGTGTATGTATGTCAGTGCTACTCTCTCACTTCATCCCAGCTTCCCCTGCCCCTCATGCCCTCAAGTCTGTTCTCTACATCTGCATCTTTATTCCTGCCCTGCCACTAGGTTCATCAGTACCACTTTTTAAAATTCCATATATGTGCATTAGCATTCGGTATTTGTTTTTCTCTTTCTGACTTACTTCACTCTGTATGACATTATTCAAATACTACATGAAATGTGTGACGATTATCATATATACCTAGAACCTTAGAGTTTGAAGGAATGTTGAAGATCAGCTAAATCAACAAGATGTCTGATTCTGAAGCCTAATGTCTAATAATGAAGTAGACACTTTGTGGGCGTTGGACCTCTGGTTACAACTATTTCTGATATTTATTGAATTCTTACTATGGCCAGACCCTGTTTTAAGTGCATTATATGTATGTGTATGAATTAATGTAATCGTCTAACAATTCTGTAAGGTAGAGACTACTATTATCTACATTTATAGGAGTGGAGATTAAACTCTCCAAGGACATAGAGTTAATGTGTTAAACCTATGGTTCATATAAACAGCCTGGTTCTAGGACCAGAGATCCTAGTAACTAGTGATGGGTCTCCCAATAAATTCCATTAATACAATATACTTCTTTCAGTGACTCTTGTGATGGGAACCCATTCATTTAACATATATTTATTGCATGCCATCTCTTTATATACCTATACTAGGTTCTGGGACTCCACCCTAAAATAAAATATAATCTTTCCACTCAGGGAACTTACAGTGTGGTGTAGAAAAAAGACAGGTAAATTAAAGCATGATATATGGTGCTCAATAAATACTTGGTGAATGAATTGATAATTGCCATCAGAATTGTATGCAAAAGGAGATATGGAAGCAAAGGAAGGATAGATAAGGCTTGAGGTAGTGCTCATCAGGAAAGACATCCTGGAAATTAGCTGGATGAGCATAATAAGGGAAGGTGTATTCTAGGAAAAGGCAATAATAAGTGAGAAGGTGCAGAGGTATGAAACAATCTCACATGCTCCAGGTAAAAGACACCATGTGAGGAAGACCTGAAAACAAGTGAAGCAATGGTCGAAGATGAGGTTGGAAACAAGTCCAGGGCCTAAATGTGAAGGGCTGAACTACACGGATGTTCAGCCGTGAACTGTGAACTACAGCATGACAGCCTTGAGAACCACTTAAGGTTGGAAAGTCAGCCAGTGACGTGATCAAATGGCATTTTGTAAAGGTCACTGTGACAACAGTGAGGAAGACAGATTAAAGGGTCCAGACTGCATAGAACTGCAGCAAAGTAGAAGAAAAGCAGGAGTGACTGTGGAAAAGGAAAGGAGAGGACAAAGATGGGCTTGGAGATGTGAAGCAAGCCTACTCAATCCGACTCTCTGAGCTTACATGTATTTTCATAACATCGCATCCGCATTATTGTCTAATTCCTTTTCTATGCATCTTTCTTCTGTCATAGTATATAACAAGTGCTTGATAAAATGTTTTTAAATAAATGAAATAATACCTTGTGACAGAGTAGATGCAGGGAGAAGAAAGAAAGAAATGCAAAATGACTCACATTTCTGACTGGGACAACATGGTGCCAGACGCTGAGATGGGCAGCAAAGGAAGAGAAGAAGTTTCCGGTGAAAGGCTGAAAAGTTGAGTTTAGGCAGTGGCATGTGGTTCAGACATGTGGAGATGTTTACAAAGCAGTCTGATACAGAAGGGTGGTGCTCTGATTCTGCTATTCCTTGCCTGGAAATTGAGAACTACCAGTGCATGTGTGGTAGCTGAATGTTTTGAATTTGCCTATGGTCTTTTAGGGAGAGTATATAATATATTAAATCTAGGTGGAGAAACAAGAGTACTGGAAGATGATAGAAGAGGAAAAACAGAGAGAAAGGAGGGACTCTAGGAGAGAAGGTTCACAGAAGCTCAGAGGGAAGAGGATTTCAGGAAGGAATGTATGTTCAACATAATAATTGCCATAGAGAGATGAAGTGAGATGAACACAGCAAATATTTCACTGGATCTGGTACACTGAGGGCAATGTAGATATCAGTGCAAGTAGATTCAGTGAAAGCGGGGAGCCAGAAGCCAGATTAGAGTGGGATAAGGAATGAATGGGATGAAAGGAAGTGGAAATACCAACTGTAGGGTTTTTTCAAGAAGTTTCAAGACTTTTACCTACAAAGGGGACCAGTAATGGTGGCTAGAGGAGAATGTTTGTTCAAGGGTGACATCGTTTTAAGATGGGAAGGGCTTGAGTCTTTCCAGAAGCTGATTTTTTTCAGCATAAGATGAAAGAATGAGAGTAAGAAACAAAAGAATAAAAGCAACTAAGCAACTGAAAAGATGGGTCATGGAATCTAAAGCACCTAGGGAAGGAGGTAAATTTCAGATGGGAGACAGAAATTGTCCAGGAGGATCAGAGAAAGAGGTTGTAAAGAGTAAGAGAAAAGCATAGGAGATTTGAATCAGATAAATTGAGATGTTTGAAGTGAGATGTTCAAGTTTCAATTCCAACAGTGAATCTGGGTAGGGTAACATAAGGGGATAATGTATTAACCAGATACATTTTTTGGTGTATGTCAGGCTCAATGACAGCTGTGAGAATTATCTAGAGTATAATCTTGGAAATACACTTCTGAAAGACAGCAGAAGAAAAGGAACCTGGAGATATGAAGAGCAAGGAACTGAAGGGCTAGTCCACAATGCATGGATTACTCAGTAATGTATATATTACAATCTGCCTAGTCAACTAGTGAGCAAAATAGCAAAATTCTCAAAAAATGTTGAGACTTTAAGAAAACAGCAAGGATAGACAGAGGGCTACATAGCTACATGACAGGAGCCTTGAAGACATGCTTGTGGGGAATTAAAGAGTAATTGTTTGGAATGGCCCCGAAGGTCAAGAAGCTAAACCCATGTCTTAACCCTGTGGTACAAAGATGGGGGAAAGTGGGCTGCTGACACAGGGGCGTGAAACAGGAGGAAAGTTTGATTCATGAGAATGTCACATTTTTGTAGACAAGTAGGCAAATAGGGCACTGGGTGAAGAGAATGATGCTATACAGTAGTTTGTTAATAATGGATCAGAGTTTCTGGCAAACAAATGGAAAGTATTGACAAAAGATGTAGCAGTGGGGAAACAATTAGGAGAGTGATGGGACACCAAAACTGTGAAGATGAGAGGACGATAGGGTACCGGTAAGACAAGTGGCTGAGGGCTATCACGTTTGGGCCCTGGGTAGAGCTTGACAAAGGATGGAAAGCATGATGATATAATTGAGCTCAAGTATTCAACCAGCAATCTCATAAAAAGATGATTCTAGCCAAAGACTCTGAATGTAACCAAGGCCATGTGTAGTATGCTTCTTTTGTGTTTCAGAAAACAATCGGAATATTTTTTCCTGAGGAAGTCCATCCACCCTTGGGCAATTCTGTTTACTAGAAAGAACTTTCCCAATGATTTAAAATAAATATTTTATTCACCCATCAAGTTCTATTCTGTTGGGGTCATATACAACACTCTCTCTCTCTCTCTCTCTGTCTCTCTCTCTGTCTTTCTTTCTTTTTACCTTGAAGTCAGGTATCATGTGCTTTCAGTGTCCTTTTTCCTTCAGACTGAACATGCCCAACACTTCACTGTGGCTACGTATGATGCATTTCAATTTCCTACTCATTCTTCAAAGGGTTTAGCTCACTTCAGATGACAACGCATTCTTAATGCGGAAGCTTGAAATGAATCTAGTAGCTAAAGTATGTTCCAACAAGCACACTATATAATGAAATTGTTACCAAGTCTAAGCTCGCCGCATGACAGGCCAATAATCAAGAGAAGAGTTGTTGGGGTGAGGATTAACGACTTTATTCAGAAAGCCATGTAACCAAGAAGATGGTGGGCTCGTGCCCCAAGGAATCATCTTGCCTGAGTTAGAATTCAGGCTCCTTTTATACTAAAAGGGGAGGGAGGAAAGTCAAACACTTCCTGGTTCCCATCAGCCTCTGGAGGGGATGTGTTAATTTCTTCTTCCCTGCAGTCATTCACAGGTGGAACTGGTCAGGATGTTTCCTGTGAGCTAAACAGTATTTTAACTTAATGCTCATTACCTGGGAAGCAGGGTTCCCAGAGATGGGCCATTATGTATAATTTAAGCTTATAGGCAACATTCCTTCAGTGATTAACTTGTAGTAGAATACAAAACGTTTTCCCCTGTCACAAAATTACAAGGAAATGAAACCAACTTTTGCTAAACAATTGCTATGTACCTGACCCATGTCAGTTGTGAACATGCATAATCTCACTCAAGTCTCAATGATGAAACCACAGGCTCTGATATCAGAGGCCAGAGCTTAGAATTCATGTTCTGTCACATATTACTTGTGTGATACTGGAAAAAAATTAATTTGCCATCTTCAGACTTAATATTTTCCTCTGTAATGTGAGGATAATAATGTTATTTATTTAGTAGGGTTACTATGAAGGTTAAATGAAGTGAGACATATAAAGCACTTATTGCCTGGCTCATGATAAACACAAAATAAATGATAGTTATTATTATTATCTCCATTCTGCAGATGAGAAATCTAACTGTGAGTTAAGATCACACAATCAAGATTCAAATCTAGATCATGAAATCCCAAAGCTTGTTATATCGTATTGTCCTAAACTTAATTTTTTAATGCTTGTCTTTCTAATATGCAACCTGGGATAATAAGCTTTTTGCTCAACATTAAATGTATTGTCAACCACTACTCCTGTGCTTTTCCATACATGTTACTGCTGTTAAGCATGATTTCCTTATTTTGCATTGGTGACAATTTGGTTTTGGACCTAATGGAAGCCATTGTATTATCTACTCTTAATGATATGAACAACAGAAAAGGTGATGACTGTGGAAATTAGAAGAAAATGAAGAATACAAGAAATGTTATAGAAAGAAAGTTAGCAATATTTAGAAACAAACTGGAACTGGCTGTAGAGAGTGAAAAAGCAAGATGAATAAATGCTGATAATTATTTATTTAAAGTATATTAATACTATTGACAAAATTGGAGAAGTTTAAGAAAAAGCATTTTCTTAGGGGACAAAATTTTACTGAGAGATTTGTTGAAAAGTTACTTGGCTTGACTCTTATGTGCCTTAGATACTGCAAAAATCATCCTTTTTTCCTAGATAAGAGCCTAGATGAATGAAGCTCATAGTAGAAGCTTGATTTTCTTTAAGAACTAAAAATGGGTACATTAACTTTATGCTACAAGATCAAAGAATTTGTTAACTCATTAGAAAACTAGTCAGAATTATAATAATAATGTGAATCTGAGTCCAGAGGGAGTGTGATATCTGGATATGATTTTGGTTTAATTGTCCTGTCATTTTTCATGAGTTTGAGAAAAAGTACTATGTGTGTATTCAGAAAGATGATATTAGACTATGAAAAGAGGACCTCAGTGTTCTGCAGTGAATTATCAACATCCTAAAGCATAGTGAGTGAACTAACAGGTTAACTTGGGCTTCACATAAAGGAAAATCTTATCTGAAAGAGAATTCTGTTGCATTGGAATCTCAGGAAGGACTTGTGAGAATCACTGTCAATGTTCTATAAGGAATGATAATCCCGTAATCCATAAAAAGTAATGGCCCGCTCCTTCTTCATTGACCACTGTTAATCCATTAGCAACTTAATTCCTTTAAAATATAACTTGTTCAAAATACTCAAGGCTGTCATTTTTTATCACGGCTTACAGAGTCCGTCAATCATTGTCAAAAATTGTCAATCACGGTCAAATGAGGGCATTTTCAGAACTAATGGATAAGGACTTTTTGACCTCACATTTTTCATAATCTTAAAATCATATGCAAAAGAATAGGAACTCAAACTCCATTCTTTGTCACTGTTAACCTTAAGTCATATCCAAAGTAAATTTGGAGTACATGACACTAGCTGTGTTTGATGGTTTGTATTTTAAAAACTCAGAAGTATATATACTGAAAATATTATAGAAATGAAAGATGTGAGACCTCTACTCTGTTCATCTTTTCTCTATTCCACTGTCACTCATATTACCAAACTATGAGGAACATACCAGAAAATCTGCTTCTACTTCTTCCTGTCTGCTACCTCACCATCCTGAGTTGTAACTCACTCTCATGTTTCAGAAATGCTGTCTATACTCTCTTGCAATGTATCTTCCTAAAAAGATAAGATTCACATGTTAAATTTACAATAGATAAGTTAAAACTTACCTGCTGCCTTATACCCCTCCAACTTTTCAGACTGTAATTTTATGTTCAAATTCTACTTTTTCCACTTTTCAATATCCACCTTATCTTTCTATTCTTACAATTTCTATGTAATTTCAAACATTAGTGTGAAGTTTCTTGTTTCAAATTTTGTGTTAGTTTCAGGGATACAGCACAGTGATCAGTTATACATACATACATAGTATATATATATATATATATATATAAAATATATATTCTTTTTCAGATTCTTTTCTCTTATAGGTTATTATAAAATATTGAGTATACTTCCCTGTGCTATACAGTAGGTCCTTGTTGGTTATCTATTTTATATATAGTAGTGTATATATGTTAATAAAACAGCCTTTCTTTCTGTATTCAAGTGCATCCAAAGGTACTCTAAATATTTTCCTTGGAAATTCATGCCTGATTCAAGCACCTGCCAACATTAAAAGTTCATTTTACAAGGAAAACTTAAAACATTTATATAATTGTTATTTGAGTGACTGATATGTATTCGATAGTGAAACTGTTATGGCTGCTAAGTTTCCTATTATCAATAGGATCACCTTTTTCTTGAATGTCCCAGTCTGTGTTTAACTAAATATTTGTTTGCCTTTCTTCCTTTGTACAAAAAAAAAAAAAAAAAAAGGGGGTGAGAGGGAGTATCTTTAGGGTTGACCTAGCTCTGACAAACAGATGGAAATAAATGAGCAAAGTTTCTGGAAACATTATACAAAATGGAGGTCATCATTCTCTCTTCTTCTCAGGAATGTCTCTAAGACATTGGAAAGTACAGGTTACTCTATACATCACTGGACAAATGCCCTATCGCCCCAGGGAAAGTTTGACTCTCCTTAGGCAAAAGAGACAGAGGAAAGAATTAGCATATAAAATGAGGTTATTTGAGGACAATAAGTTAGTTTTATGAACTACAGTTAAAATTTTAGGAATTTTAACATTGGCAAGGTTAAAATGTATGAATATATAAATGTGTTAAACAAAACTACTGTAGGTAACTTTGGAGGAAAATATAAATAATATCAAAACAGTATACTATTTTGTTTTATCCAACATATTCCTATTAATGCCTATAATATACAAAGGAAAAATAAAGTAACATTACCTCCTTGCTTTTTAGAAAACAAAGAGGTAAGAGGTAACCATAAGAAGCAGCTTTCACCCCTAGGACTAGGTGAACCAAAGAAAGAGGTTAGTATTATTAAACTTGAGTCTTAGAGAAGCCATAACTCAGTCGCTTGAGGAGGTTGTGGGTGGGGTCTTCGATGGGGGTGGGTCTACTTCGATGGTGTGGGGTCTCTAAGCTGGGAAGAGGGATTGTATGAGGCTGGTACCCAATTCAATTCAAGGAGGGGGTATCAGGCAACTGATATCACTGTCTCTGGAGGGTTTGATGAGGTTATTTCTGGAAGTGTTGGAACAACTGCAAACAAATCAATTACTGCTACTGGAGCAATCTGTGATTGTCGGTCAGGGTAAAGAAGCTCTGCTGGGTGTTGTTGAGAGTAGTTGAAAACAAACAGGAGAGAATGATGCCCCACTTTCTCTTTTTCTCCTGTAGGTTCCCTCAGGCACTCATGATTAGCAGCCTAAGGGAGGGCCAGTTGGCAAAAGAGAAATTTGGTTTGTAGAGTCCCATTCCCATCCCTGGGGAAATAAAGTATAGAAGATGGGTGGGTCGGTTAAGGCACAATGAAATGTAGACCCTCTCATAAGATTCCTAAAAGTCCATGGATTTTACAAGTGATGTTAATGTGTTATTATAGAAGACACATAATCTTGAAACAGAACTTTCATCATTTCAGTTCAACTAATTAATCACTTATGAATGGAGGACATCTTCCATACTTATATAAAAATATATTTCTAAAAAGTTAAAGTCAGAGATGTGAAAATCAAACAACATATGATATTTATAAGTGCAGATTTCTTTTCCACAGTGATAAAATGTTATAAAATCTCTAATTATTGAAATAGTTTGCTTTTCAGAAAAATCTCTGCAATTTATTTTATATTCTTAAATTCTGTTCTCTTTTGTCATAGTTGCACATGTATTCAACAGCTTTAAGTTCTGGGACAGCCAACTGAGATTTTTTTAATGTCTAACAAATTATCCATAAATTATGAGGCTAACCATTTCTTTCAGTACTATTAGTCTTTTTTGTCCAGTTTAGCTCTTTAAGAAAACAAAAAGAATAAAGGCAAAAATCAATAAACAGTGCTTTAAAATATTTCAATAATAGAAACCTTTCTAAAATAAAGATGTGTCCAAAAGTCTAATCTGTAAAATTGTTCTGGTGGGTTGACAGGTAAGAAAGGCTGTGCTTAGATTCTGCATAATCAAGCCCCTGCTCAGAGAAGCTACTGAGGCTCCTCCATGGAGGGGTTCCGTGGAGCACAGTTTGAAAACCACCACAATAAAATACTCATATCTTTGCACAAACACTGCTAAACATACAGAGATGGAAATGCTACCAAAACACATATGGCAGTTGTCAAATATTTCCATTACATTTACTTCAAACTTTGTTCAATAGAAAATATTCCAAAGTATGAGTTAAGTGTAGCAAGGTAATTTGTAGAAGTCAAAGTTAAGGTAACAGTGTAGATTGTTTAAAAGTCAATTAGATTAAAATTGGTGACTTGTAATTATACATGTAAAGGAGTGAGAGATTAATAATAAATCGTTCTTGACCGCAGGAAGCTCACAGTTTTGTGGAGACTGACACAAAAATAGTGTATGACCACAAAGGAGCAAGTTGTTATTTTTGTTAAGAAGTTATTGAGAAGTCAAATGGGTTTTGTTAGAGAGGGGATATCTGTGGAATAATGGAGGATGTACTCATGATTCCCAGACTGATGATGAGTGGGAACAATTTAAAATAGGAGTAAAAATGTGAGCAAAGTTATGTGAGTATAAAGTGCATTTTTAGGCTCTGATATAGTTTGGATGATTAGTGCAACCTAGGTGGGAAATTTACCTGGATATAGGTTGAACAAGATGCTATAGGGCCCTGTCCTCAAGCTGGGTGTGTGAGCCATAAGACAGAAATAAATCTGTTTCACTTTGTACTGTTGAAGGCAGAAGGTAGAAGACTAGATTTTTTATGTTGGGATTTAGTGAAGAGTAAAAGCTTTAGCCAAGTTGGGAAATATGAGAAGAGGATTACATTTTATGAGTGAAGATACAGAGCCTGGGTTTTATAAATGTTGAATATAAAGTAGCTGTGAAATTCTCATGTTGAAATGTCCAATCAATTTTTGGAATCTCAAATTTAAGAAAGAAGTAGCAAGTGGAAATACATACTGGAGACTCAGTTTTAGAAGATTGCTTAGAGGAAAATGCAGAATAAGAAGAGCAATGAACTGAAGTCCAAGTTTTGGAGAAAATTACTTGGCTCACGGGCCCAGCCACTCTGCGGCATGTGAGATCCTCCCAGACTGGGGCACGAACCTGTGTCCCCTGCATCGGCAGGTGGACTCTCAACCACTGTGCCACCAGGGAAGCCCGAGAAAACTACTTTTAAGGAGCAGGCAAAAAAAAAAAAAAAAGACATCAGTTATTGACAAAGAATATTCGAGGAAAATGATCAAAGATGATACTCAGTATAGAGGCAGAGGACAATAGAGAATATATTTCATGAATTGGGTGATTACCAATATTGTCAAATAAAGCATATAAATCAAACAATTTGAAGACTGAAAATCATTAACTTCTATGAAAGGTTGAAGATCATTGGTCCTCTTAGCTGAGTGCAAGTTTGTTTCTTTGTTTTAAAGGTAAGGATAAGAAGCAAGATTACAGTTAGTTGAGATAGGAATTTAAGGTAAGGAAATAGTAATAATATGTGACAGACTATAAGACTGTATTTTTGAATAATAGAGAGCAATAATTCTGGTTCCACATTCTCTTGCAGAACTTTGCTACTCTTCCATCAAGAAGCAGACTCTATTTCTCCTGCCATTGAAACTGATGTGGCCTTTGTGATGCATGATGTATGGAAAGTGGAGGAAATGACAATGAGTATCTCTGAAGGCTAGGTCATAAAGGAGATCTAGCTTCTGCTTGTCTACCTATTTTGGAATGCTTGCCTTTCAAAGCAACAACCATGTGTGAGGCTATGCAAGCCATATGATATGGTCAGATGTAGATAGCCTCCACTAAAAAATCTCGGGTGACAGCCAGCATCAACTTCTGAACATGTAGTTGAATATCTTATAGATGATTCCAGCTCCCAGCCTTTGAGTAGTAGAGACATGAGCTATCTCTGTTGAACTTGCCCAGATTGCAGATTTGGCAATATTATGCAATATTTATATATACATATTACATATGAATATATAGAGAAACTAAGTTTTGGTGATGGTTTGTTGTACAGCCATAATTATAGGAACAGATTTTGGTACTTGAGGTGGTATGCTGCTATAACAAAGCCTAAAACTTGCTTTGGGATCAGGCAGTAGGTAGAAGCTGGAAAAACTTTGAGAAGAGCATTTTGTTAAAGGATTTTTGTTAAAAAAAATTAATAGCCCCCGAGGAGGCTGTTAGTAAGGGTTTAAACAAAAGTGACAAAAATGTTGTGGGTATCTGGAAGCAAGGGAATTCTTGTTATGTAGTAACAGAAAATTTAGCAGCCCTATTGCTTGTGATGACATGGAAAAGAGTAAAATTCCTGATAAATTAGATGATTCGTAGATAGATGATAAATTAGATGATAAGGAGGTTTTCAGGAAAAATACTGAAAGTCCACTCGGCTTCTTGTTGATATTATAAAATGAGAGAAGAGAAATAGATTAAAAAGGAATAATTCTATTTTCCAGCAAAATTTAGAAAATATATGAAGGAGCCCAGACTTACTGAGTTAAAACTACAAGACTGAACCACAACATGATTCTCAAATATAGAAAGAGTTTCAGAACAGAGATCAAATCAAAGATGACTCTAAGAATCTAAGAATCTTAGGGATAATGTCAATCAACAACCTTACAGGAAGCCTAAGTTAGAAAATCGCTTATTATGGGTGTGCCCTTTGTTTAATGGACCAAAATCCAGTAGCAGTCATAGGAAATTCACAAAGTTTAAAGAGAGCTTTACTACTAGAAATACTGCCGACTTGAACTAACAAACACAGATAAGGAGATGAAAAGAGATATTTGGATCCCCATACTACTAAGGGCAAGAAGGAGATTGAGAAAAGTACTCAGTGGCAAAATCCCAGCCACTTTTTATGGATTAATGAAGGGTGTCCCAGAAGGCAGACCCAAGAGTCCAAAGAGCAAAGAGCTATGATGGATCTCCAGGCAGTAGTACTGAGCCCAATCCAGGAACTAGCAATGGGTTATCCAGCTGGATTTCAGAATTTCTGTGGATTAGTGACTACTGTAGGCCCCGTTTCCCCTTTTCTGATGGAAGTGTCTATAGTGGTTATCAAGGTCTGTCTCACAATTATATGTTGGGAGTGGAGAAGAAGAGATAGCTCTTTAGTTCTCAGGTCTTCAGATTGAGAACTGTACTGAAGGGACTATACTTGAAGAAATGTTCCAGAGGGGCCTCATCAGTACCCATACTTGATTTAGATGAAGAGATCCTGATATCTGAGCATGAGTCTGATTCTAAAATGGGATTTTAGGGGGTTCTTGGAGGAGGGTGAGAATTCATATTCCCCATATTACATGTGGGGAATATGAATTCTTATGGACAGACTGAAAGACTGCATTTTGCAGATATGGCCACAGCAGTACTTCTCTCTCAAGCTCTTTCAGTACATTGCCAGTACTCCATCAAGAAGTAGATCTATTTAACCTTCTATTACAATTGGGCAGGTCTTGCAACTTTACTGAATTCATTTATGAGCTCTGCAAAGTTACAGGATATAAAATTAATACACAGTAATCTCTTTCATTTCTATACACTAACAAGGAAAGAGCAGAAAGAGAAATTAAGAACTAATCCCACTTACTATCACATCAAAAAAGTAAAATACCTAAGAATAAACCTACCTAAGGAGGCAAAAGACCTGTATTCTGAAAACTATAAGACACTGATGAAAGAAATTGAAGATGACACAAACAGATGGAAAGATAAACCACGTTCTTGGTTTGGAAGAATCAATATTATCAAAGTGACTATGCAACTGAAGGCAATCTACAGATTCAATGCAATCCCTACTAAATTACCAATGGCAGTTTTCACAGAACTGGAACAAAAAATTTTAACATTTGTATGGAAACACAAATGATCCCAAATAGCCAAAGCAATCCTGAGAAATAAAAACAAAGCTGGAGGAATCAGGCTCCCTGACTTCAAACTATACTACCAAGTAGTCAAAACAGTATGGTACTGGCACAGAAACAGAAATATAGATCAATGGAACAGGATAGAAAGGCCAGAGATAAACCCACACACCTATGGTCAATTAATCTACAACAAAGGAGGCAAGAATATACAATGGAGAAAAGACAGTCTCTTCAATAAGTGGTGCTGGGAAAACTGGACAGCTACATGTAAAAGAATGAAATTAGAACATTCTCTAACACCATACACAAAAATAAACACAAAATGGATGAAAGACCTAAATGTAAGACTGGATACTATAAAACTCTTAGAGGAAAACCTAGACAGAATATGCTTTGACATAAATTACAGCAATATCTTTTTGGACCCCCTCCTAGAGTAATGAAAATAAAAACAAAAATAAACAAATGAGACCTAATTAAACTTAAAAGCTTTTGCACAGCAGAGGAAACCATAACAAAACAAAAAGACAACCCACAGAATGGGAGAAAATATTTGCAAACAATGCAACCAACAAGGGATTAATCTACAAAATGTACAAACAGCTCATGCAGCTCAATATCAAAAAAACAAACAACCCAATCAAAAAATGGGCAGAAGATCTAAATAGACATTTCTCCAAAGCAGACACAAAGATGGGCAAGAAGCACGTGAAAAATGTTCAACATCGCTAATTATTAGAGAAATGCAAATCAAAACTACAATGAGGTCTCAGCTCACACTGGTCAGAATGGCCATCATCAAAAAATCTACAAACAATAAATGCTAGGCAGGGTGTGGAGAAAAGGGAACCCTCCTACACTGTTGGTGGGAATATAATTTGGTACAACCACTATGGAGAACAGTATGGAGGTTCTTTAAAAAACTAAAAATAGAGCTACCATATGACCCAGCAACACCACTCCTGGACATATATCCAGAGGAAACCATAATTCAAAAAAATACATGTACCCCAATGTTCACTGCAGCACTATTTACAATAGCCATGGAAGAAACCTAAATGTCCACTGGCAGAAGAATGGGTAAGGAAGATGTGGTACATATATATAATGGAATATTAGTCATCCATAAAAAAAGAATGAAATAATGCCATTTGCAGCAATATGGATGGACCTAGAGATTATCATCCTAAGTGAAGTAAGTCAGACAGAGAAAGATAAATATCACATGATATTACTTATATGTGAAATATAAAAAGGCAATACAAATGAACTTATTTGGAAATCAGAAGCAGACTCACAGGCTTTGAAACCAAACTTACAGTTAGCAAAGAGGAAAGATAGTGGGGGAGGGATAAATTAGAAATTTGGAATTAACATATACACACTACTATATATAAAATAGATAACCAACAAGGACCTACTGTATAGCACAGGGAACTCTACTCAATATTCTGTAATAACATATATGGGAAAAGAATCTGAAAAAGAATGGATATATGTATACATATAACTGAATCACTTTGCTGTAACCTGAAACTAATGCAACATAGTAAATCAACTATACTCAAATATAAAGTAAAAATTAAATTAAACGAAAATTGGGCAGGTCTTCTTGGATGCCTCTATGAATATAATGCCATGGAAGTGATGCTCCGTGATTTTGGAAGCAAGGTCATTAAAGTGATTTGGTTTCTGTCTGGATTCCTCTCTCCTGAGGTGCTGTCCCTTAATCCAGCCATGATATTGTGAAGAAACTCAGGCCACATGGAGAGGTGTTCAGGCTGAGAGCTTGAACTACATTTCAGCCCACATCAACCTCCCAACCTGTGAGACAGCAAGTTTCAGATGATTCTAGTCTTCAACCTTTGAACCATCACCACTGATACTGAGAGGATTACAAGAGAGCTAGTCATGCTGGTCCCTGTCCAAATTTCAGATTAATGAGCAAAATCTAAATCTTCATGGATTTTAAGCCACTACGTTTTGGGATGGTTTGATTCATAGCCATATTGCCATGGTTTGTTGCATATATTTAGTATTTGGGGAACTAGCTAGAATAGAGGAATGAGTAAAGACAAAAGAAGGGAAAAAAATGATAATTCAAAGGACAATATGAGATCTAAAGCACAGTGGGATGATTAATCATAAAAGATCTAGGACATTTATTTCCCTGAGAAAGGAGAGAAAGAGGGTTGACAATATAAAGAATGTTAAACTATAGGAAAAATATTCTTAAAAGACATTAATTTTTAGATATAATATTTATGAAATACTGAAACCTTTAACTTCTTAGAAACTATGCATTAATTTTATTTCACATACTTTATTCATGGTGATAAATACTACGTATATTCTCAATTTTACAGTGTTCCTGGTCTACTGCATATTTTAATTCAAATTTTTAATGTTTTTTAAAAAAGGCTAAGTAAGAGAAGCATAGTTTGCTTTAAAAGGCAAAAAACTTCTAAGCCATCCACCCCAAATTAATCATCATGCCCCCTTTTCTCATATTTCTTTCCTTAATGGTTTAGAGATGAACAGTCACATTACCATTATGTATGAATACTACTAAGCATAATAAGTGGGATAGGTTGCCTTGCAAACAAATTTCATTAAAGTACCTAGATTAACACATTTTAAAGGTCTCTTTAATGAATCTTTGTCCTTGTGATACAACATAAGCAAGAATAGGGCAAACTAAGTTGTAGAATTTTATACCACCATCTCTAGCTTCAGACAATTAAGGGAGTTATAAATAAGCTCTACTATCTTTATCCCACTCAAAAATAATGAATGAGCCATCCTCATGAATCACAAGACTACCCCATCAACCCATCACAATCAGAAGATCAGGAAAGCAAGACGTTAAAGCAGCATTATATTTTGGAATAAATCATAGACTTGGTAACTCTTTCAGAATTGTAAATGTTATGATTTTTAGAGTTATAGCATAATTCATATATCAAACTGTGGCATCTATGAACCCCATCATAGAATCACTAGAGCTTTTCCAATTTTCAGAACCAACGTTTGTGAGTTCAGATTAAAAAAAAAAAAACTGCCATGAGAAAAGTGATCAAACAAGGACACTTGGAAATATGAAAAGAAGGATTTTGTATTAAAAATTATATCAACCAATAAATATAAATAAGAAGACAAATTTTAAAAAACTATGAATTGTTACCTAAATAATTAGGAAATTATTGCTAAAACAAAGGATTGCTTTTAGTTTTTATTGGCAACTGATATAAAAAAATTTAAAAGATTTTTCAAAACAAAATTTTCCATTCTGACAGAGTTTTTTTTAATTTTTTGAGGGGGAGAGATGGATATGGACATTCAAGTAGATTAGTAAATAAGAAAATTATTTCTGCTTAATAATTTAATATCCATTATATATTAATGGAAAATTTCTTTTTGTAAACTGTAGAATATGATTTCTGTAACATATTGCTATAAATCAACAGTCTGTCTTCAAAAGCATTACTGTAGTATACTATTACTAAATTCCAAAATGTCAAATGATTAAGAGGAGAAAATGATCTATTACTCTGATTTGAACTTGCTGCTTATGAGGCTGGTTAAAACCTGTTTCTTCATACCTATGACATAACATGAGGGAAAGATGCAGATTATGCTACCTTCCAAAACTATTGTTTTGTCTTTTAAAAATTCACACATATATTCAGTAGACATTCCAAATGGTTCATTTTCATCTCTTTAAATGATTTAAAAAGTGTGACGCACATAGCACACACATATTAGGTAATTTTTCAGCTGACTTGAAATCCCATGGAAATTGATATAGCAAGATTCCAAAAGTTAGGATCAGAATCTGAAACTCATATTACTCTTTGTTGCATAATACATTTTTATTAGCAGTTTAGATTTGGTTTCTTCTCGTTTTTACATCTGGTTTCCCAAATACAGAACATTAGGATACACTAATTTTTTACACACTCAAAACCACTTCAGTTTCACAAGAGGCCTAGATCCTAATGCAGTATAACATTTTTCTCAGTTGATTCCTTCCGTGAATGAGTCAAAAATTATTCCCCGTGGAACAGAAGGTTTTTAAAATCCAATGAAATTAATAGAAAATTTCAGTGAAGGGTTTTAGACTAGCCAGAGAAAGTGAATTTTCCACCCAGAAAATAGAGTGCAACTAGACAACTTATTGATGTGTTCATAAAAATATGTTTTGCTTTTCTTCTAAAAGGGTGTAGCAATGAGAATTCAAACACAAAATAGAAAACCAGACTTAAATTTGGCAATTAATATAATTTATAAGAAATGCTATTTAAAGGAGCATTCTATAAATTCAACTTATTTCAACCTTTCCTTTCAATTTCTATAGCACTTCAGGACTCCTCCTGCTTGAAGTCCAATTTGTGATTACTTACTGCCTTTACTTTCTTTACGTTACCAATCCTTTGTCTCTTTCTGAAAAACAAAAATAAGGACATCACAACTGCTGCCACCACTACCACCATCAAAAACAAGTGTGTATGACCCCCCATACACATATATATACACATGCACACACACACACACACGCAAACACAGACACACACTCATA
Organism: Stenella coeruleoalba; assembly: GCF_951394435.1. NCBI lineage: Eukaryota > Metazoa > Chordata > Mammalia > Artiodactyla > Delphinidae > Stenella > Stenella coeruleoalba. The sequence continues at coordinate 45,153,373 of NC_137164.1, forward strand.
CACAAAACCCAAAGGATTCCCAAACTAATTATGATCTGTATTCTTATTATCAACTGGTAATTCTAATTCCATAAAATACAGGTATGCCATAGTATTTTTCTCAATTCCACAGATGCTTGTAGTATATTTTCTTCAGGATTGACATATTTTATTGTAACTCTTAGTACAATGCAGAGAGAAGAATTTTCTTACATGAATTCTACTATTTAAAAGATGACTCAAAAAGAAATTATTTGTGACCAAATTCCAGATCAGACAAAACAATGGCAAATAGAATCACAGATAAAATTCTGAAGAGTTCAGTTCCACAAGGGACAAAAAATAACACAAACAACCAAATGGAACAAACATACATTCTTTAAAAAAATCTAGGCTTGTGGCCTTCCCTGGTGGCGCAGTCATTGAGAATCTGCCTGCCAATGCAGGGGACACAGGTTCGAGCCCTGGTCTGGAAAGATCCCACATGCCACAGAGCAACTAGGCCCGTGAGCCACAATTACTGAGCCTGCGCGTCTGGAGCCTGTGCTCAGCAACAAGAGAGGCCGCGATAGTGAGAGGCCCGCGCACCGCGATGAAGAGTGGCCCCCAGTTGCCGCAACTAGAGAAAGTCCTTGCACAGAAATGAAGACCCAACACAGCCAAAAATAAATAAATAAATTTTAAAAATTAAAAAAAAAAAAAAACTAGGCTTGCAGCATAGATTAAGTATAATCAAATATAAATTAAATGTAACATTTGCTTATAAGTTTGAGTACTAGTTTGATCATAGAAAAAAACAGGCAAACAAAAAATCTGAGAATAGCAGTGTTTAAAAGACCAAAGGCAATAAAACTCCCCACAGTCTCTGGCAAAAATTTCAACTGCCATTCATCCCTGGAATATTAGTTACATTTTCTTAAAAAATCAACTTAGAAATTTTAAAAAATTCTTAGAGATTTAGTTCAGTTCAGCAAACTTATATTGAATAAATATTATGAACTAAATGCTGAATTAAAGTGAGAGATTACAAAAATGACTAGAATACAACCCTTTTCTTTCTTGTAATACTTGTTTCTCTTATATTACGTGTCTTCAAGTAATATAAGACTGAAAGCCTGGAATGTTTCAAGGTAATTGAAATATATCAGTGTCCATAACCAACCTACTATACCAACAGAAAAAAAAAAATCTGCCCTTCTGGAACTTACATTCTAATGGTGGAGGGTGGTGTGCATAAAATAGACATAATTAAATAAATTTTATAATATGTTGGAATTCTAGAAAGGGATCTCTGAAATGGAAAATAAGGAGCATGGTGGGAGAAATCAAGAATACACAGATGAAGGTGGGTGTGGTAAGTGGATTATAAATTTAAATGGGTTGGTGAAGATAAGAGCCATCAAGAAGTTAGCATTCAAGCAAACACTTGAAAGAGGTGAAAAAGAGATGGCCTTTATTTCCTGAGGGAAGAGTGTTGCAGGTGGAGGGATCAGCCAGTGCAAAGGCCCTAAGGTGGGAATATTGTTGGTGTGTGCTATAGACTGAATGTCAGTGTCATCCTAAAATTCATGTATTAAAAGCTAAACTCCAAGGTCATGTTATTGGATGGTTGGGGCCTTTGGGAGGTGATTAGGTCATGTAATCACCTTGTCATTGTAAATCAACTATACTCCAATATAAAATAAAAATTAAATTCAAAAACCAGTAAAAAACAAAACAAAAACCCCAAAACAAAGGTAATGGGAGCATAAAGAGGGCAGTTCACATGGACTTGTTAGAAATTTGCCTGTTACTCTCAGTGGGATAGAAAACCATTGAAGGGTTTGGAACTGCAGGTGACATGAATCTTAACATTTAAAAATAGCACTTTAGCTGCTATGTTGAGAATACATTATAGAGGAGTCCAGAGTGAGGGCAGAAAGACCAGATGGAAGAATATCATGGGAGAAATAATGGTGATTTAGACTAAGGTAGTATCGGTTGTGGTATAAAGAAGTCTGAATTCTTTACTGATCCATGGGGTTTTAGATCAGCATTGGAAAACCGGACTGGTCTATGTTTGATGGATTGATGCCAATACATTAAATTAGACTCTGCTTTTGTACTTTTGTTCTATTTTTTTTTGCTGCTTTTTAATAAATAAAATCCCATTATTTTTTACAGTCAATTTTTTTTTCATTGAAAGCTCAGTTAATACAGTTAATACTCAGTGTTTTTTGGCATTTCACTATCATTTACTTCTAGTAAGACTTCCAATTTCCCTTCCCTGTGAAGCCTGTTATATTTCACCCTCCCAGTACTCATTCCTTCAGTAATTATATATCCAATTTGTTTCATGTTATTTTGAGTTTGTTACTTTGCTCCTGTGGCAGTTGCTTCATTTGTTCTTCCAGTTTGGTTCTCCCTACAGTGCAAGCAATTGGAAAATACTTTTACAACCTCTAACATAATTAGGATATCATCAAGAGTAAAAACAGGTATCATCCTAATTATCAACTTTTAAGAGACAACTAAAATGATAAATTATTTGCTCATCCTTAGTCACAGGTTTAATCAATGACACAGTAATCTTTGTGCACAATGGGTCTCAGAAACTCATGCTAAATGGGCAGAGAAAAAAAAAATGTTCCGTAAGATGAGCTTAGGCAGTAAAGAGATGTGTACATTTATTTATTTTTTCATGTGTGAAAAGTCAGAGTCAGGGACTGAAAAGGCAAGTTGCATAGCAGCAAATCTTTCAAAGAGGATCCTTCTCTTTAGCAAAGACATTTTCCCCTCTCATCAGACAATAAACATAAAGATGGTTTAGTTTCTGTTTGTTTTATGGTTTCAAAATTCTGACAAAGAAGTTATAAGGGCAAGTTAACTTATTAAAATGCTTTGAGCCCTTTGAAGGAAAGATATTTTTATTAGTTATATGTTCAAGGCATTCTTTCTGTCTTTGCAGTTTTCTCTCTCATAAAAGAAATTCTCTTTCAAATAGACCTAAACTATCAAATGTGTTTTCACTTAGGTTGACTTCATCTCCTTGAATATACTAGAGTCCATCTGAAGTAATAACCTCTTTGTTAAAACTTTATCTCTTCAAACAAATAATAAAACCAAGAAATTTGAACATGTCAAGTACATGATATGCTAATATATGAATTGATCTCATTATTGATTCATGATGTCTTGAAACATCCCCCTTTGCCCTTCACCATATCTCAATATGCACTGGATATGATCACCTTCTCCAAAAGTATGTATATGCATATTGTAGCCAAAGACTAAACTGTGGACAATTAGCTGGTCCATTCATCTGCCAAGGCTTGAAATAAATCTTTATTCCAGATATTGGAAAGACAGCAACACCCTTTGTCCTCGACATGTGATTCCTTAAATAGTACCCCAGTGGCCTAAAAGAGTCAATGAACTTCTTTAAGCCTAATTTATTCCCAGAATATGACCTGGGTGCTGGGGAGGATAGAACACATTATCTGATGTTCAGATTGCTCAACTGTACCCTAGAGAATCAAAACATTAAGAAGCATATGGTATGAATATTGTCCTGGGGAAGGCACATTGTTCCACTTTGGAATTTAAAACAAGCAATGCAGCAATTGTTATGAACTAACTCAGACCCTTACTTCCCAATCAAAGACTTTATAGAATTTCAGGAAGCAGTATGGCAGATTACCTATAAAGGTTTCCTGCCTTCCACACCAGAGTCAGTGATTCAACAAAGAAAAAAATCATCATAATAACAGCTCATAATGACGAGTTAAAAAACAAAGCAAAACCTAAAAAAACACTTTAGCTTTGTCTTTTCCCCATCCTCACAGTGGCAATGACAGTGTTTAGTAAAAAGACTTTGAGCTGCTGGCTGCTGCTGAAGTTAAATGCATATGACAGAACTCCCAGCACTGATGGATGGCTCCAAACCAGCTGTGTTGACAAAAGACTGGGATGTTTGCAATGGTTGGTTATCAGCGAAAATGGGCATTACCCGATTTGTCATTTGAACACTTTGCATAACCTGAAGTGATGGTCAGCGCTGAACCCTGAAGACACGATGCTAACAGGGTTAATATTTGGTAGAATCTGTCTATCCACTGTGGTGACATATTATTTACTGAATCTCAGAAACAGACCTTTTGATGAAAATCTCAACTGGGAATACTAGAGACTACAGAGACTCTTACTGGTTTCTAGTAGTTGTTTATGAGAACTTATAGTATGAACAATCTCTCAAAATGTTTTCATTTCCATCATTTATTTTTCTGCCAAACTACTGGAAACTTATATTTTGAAATCCATTTGCCCATAAAAGCTTTATTATTTTTCTCAGTCTGTCAATTAATATAATGATGATTTTGCATACTAACTTCATCTGGTATTTTTGTTGTTGTTGTTGCGGTACGCGGGCCTCTCACTGATGTGGCCTCTCTCGTTGCGGAGCAACAGGCTCCGGACGCGCAGGCTCAGCGGCCATGGTTCACGGGCCCAGCCGCTCCGCGGCATGTGGGATCTTCGCAGACCGGGGCACGAACCCGTATCCCCTGCATGGGCAGGCGGACTCTCAACCACTGCGCCACAAGGGAAGCGCTCTAAACTCTGTTTTTGAATCTTATTTTAAAAAGTGAGTTAATATTGTACAAATTGAATGTCATAAGGCAACATTTTCCAATTGGTGGTCTGAATAACAAGAAGTGTGTTCCAAGAAATTGTTCCATGCTTAAGCGCGAGAAAACACAGCTTCAGGAAAGTTAATCAGATTGCTTTACTGAAGTATTTATTTATGTGTTTTGTTTGATAATGTACTTCACAACTACTCTGGAAAGGGTCACACTATGCAGAATTTTTCACACATATTTGGTTAAAGAATACTTTCTTAATCGAATACGTGTGCTTCTTGGGTTACAGTTCGGGAACAGCTGTCTCCTGATGGCCGTCACCTCTTTGCTCTTGTCTAGGAGTTCCGGTTTCCATCCTGGGCTGCCGGATATGATGATGCATCACAGCAGAGCCTTTAGCTTCCTGTCTGCTTGTCTTTCAGTCCCAACTGGCCCAGAAAGCTGTTTTCTCGATTTTCCGCCAGCTCATCAGCCACAGGATCTAATCCATTGCCAGCACATGTAACAATCCATTGTTACAACTCCAACCTGGGTCCAGAGATGTGCTTTGGACTGTGCAGGCATAAAGGATAATAGGTATGTTTTCATGGTTCTTGGTAATCACATTAACCTTGCTTATTGTAATATTAGGAATATACACTGAAAATTTGTAGGTAAAACAAGAAAAATAAAAAGAAATGAATTTACTTTAGGATTTCTCTTTAAAAATAATGACCAGTAAAATGTAGGCAGGGTAGCTTTAGTAGTAGCTATAAGAAGAAACATTTTTAAATAATGAGGTCCTTCATTCCTTTGGACAAATCTATTATTGTTACCAACTATATCTTAACACAATGTTTTCCATTTAAAATAACTATTAATAAAGTAAATTAATGAAGCATTGGCTCCTTGTTTCCCAAACATTCATGTAATATTTAAAATAATGATTCCAATTTTTATTTGGTATAAAGACTCTTTAAAAATGATTCTAAAGATTAAAAAAGAAAAAAACATTCTCTTTCTCCTACTGCAAGGTAAGTAAAAGGGTTAAAGTTCTGGACTTCATGTGGTTAGGAACAATGTTACAAGATGCTGGAAGTTTGGCTTCAAGTTTAATTTTATAGCTCATTTAAATATCCAGCATGCAATGATGTTTATATTTATTTTACTGCTTCCTTACCAAACATTTCAACTCAAACAATCTGGTAAAATGCATCTCAAATTTCATAGGGAAACAAGGCCTGCTTTATATAAATGAGTTTCATCTAATAAATTAAACTAGAAAATATCTGTTTATAGGAAATGAAGTTATGCATTTCTTCAAATACATATAATTATTGATTAGAAATTAACTTGCTATAAATACTGTTTAAATTTGAAACACACAAGCATTAAAGTGCAAGGAAAACTATTTTGCACTAGCGTTGTAAAGAGTTTTGTCAGAATGCCAAAAATCCTAGATAAATTGTTTGATAAGAATATATAAAGAAAAAGAAAATACAAAAATCAGTCTTTGCATTGCTGCTTTACTGTTAGAGAAATTTCCAATTAAAATATATAAGCTTTTCTGTCTGGCTCGTAGAGGCCTGAGAGAGACCTTGTACCTTTTTGCTGATGTTCCTGACTCAGCATGGAATGTCCTCTCCTTCTCAACCCACCAAATTACTACATCTCTTTCAAGGCCTTTTTCAAAAGCTCTTTTCCGTGGAGCTTTCCCCACAGTACAAGTCAGAATTAATTACTTCTTCCTATGGGCTCTCAAAGCACTTTGAACCTCTAAATGGCAATTACTTGATTCTGCCTTGCACTATTTACATGTTTAAATATGTCTGCCTCACAAGACTTTAGGCTCCTTGAAGACATCTTAATCAACTTTTCTTCCCCCTCACCTCACTGGATTTCTTCCATCCCTGTGTACTTACTTATGATTTGGAAAATGGTTACCAGTTACAGAATGGGTGCCCAATAACTTTGGGTTAAAAAGAACTGAATTGAAATTATGGTCTTCTTATTGTCTCTTCTAGTCAAATTCTGACTATAATCATGGCTTTCCAAGTTGATCATTTTGTATCTAGGACAAGAAGTCAGCAATGTTAAAACTGCAATGTGTGTTATCTTCCTAAATTTCTTGGCCTCCTAAATGCACCCTTTAATATATCATACCTGTAGAAATGGCTAAAAATATCACTTGGATAACTATCTTTTCCCTGTGCTTTACTAAGATTAACCTTTTGAGTCATATAAATCAGAAATTCAAGGAAAGAGAAAAAGCTGAAATGGATGTCATCTTTTTCTCTTTACTTTGTGAAACTTTCAACTTGAACATCACATTGGTGATGTTTTAAATTTTGAACTGTATTTCTATGGTGCTTCTCTCCACAGAGGTAAGAGCAAACATTATTCACTCTCAGACATCCTTTAATTTTGTGACAAGTATTTTGTAGTTAGAAAAATATGGACATGAAGTTTTAAAAATTCCCCCACAGAGTATAAATGGTGAGTAATGGTACTGAAAACGGACTTGAAGTTTTCACTTGTAATCAGTGTACTAATCACTAGACCATGTTACCATACAAATGAAGATTTGAGCATATATGTAAAATACCCCAATTAAACCTCATTGTTGGGCTAGGTAAATGCATTGAATATTGTTTTCTAGATTAGCCCTGTTATGTTTTTACTGATAACTAGTTTTATATAAGATCAAATAAATTTCTCCTTCCACATATAACATCATATTTATGTCTTCACAGTTTCTACTTAGTTTTTAATCATCTGATTTTCTATGATAACCAGATAAGATGAACATCTATTCTCAAATTACAGACAGAAGATACTGAGGCTCAGAAGTCTAATGTCAAAAAAAAAAAAAATCTTTTTTCTTCCCTTTTTCAAAGATCTTTTTGTCAAATTTAGTAACAGGAAAAGAAATGTCGGAGACATGAGTGGGTGAAACTTAGAAGCACTTTAGAATAATTTGCCTTCAAATTGTCTGATTTTTATTTGATTATATATAGATCACTTTGACATGTTCTGGTATTCATTTTTAAATATTATTTCTTATTTATAAAGAACTACATGAAACCATCACAAACAATTAACTGCAATGCTTAGATTTTTTAAAATCTTTACCTCATATTAAGTATTTACATAAAACTGTTGTCTCCATACATTTCTGTCCATGTACTGAACTGAGTTTAAATAAAAGAACAGTATATTTTAAACATAAACAATAATGTTATGTTTTTCCTTTTTTAAATTTTGAATATTCTTAAAAGTGTTCACACTTTGGTGCATAATCCAAATATTATTGCAACATTGCATCAGAAGTTACCAATGGCAGGATTTGTAAAATATAAACATATATAACTGGAGTGGAAGTTGTATTATATACAAGGGACACAAAGCAATATTATAGCTGTACAAGATCAAGTCTGGACTTACATTTCCAAAATGTTAGTTGTTAGAATCTGTGGAAACTGAGGAATTAAAAAAAAAAAAAAAAGATAATCCAGTAGAAAAAAAATAGAAAGATTTAAGCTGCTATTTACTTTTAAATATTTATTTTCATCTTTCATACTTAAGACGAAATAGAAGTTTAGGGAAAATAGAAAAGTTCAGTATAAATTTAAAGACACACAGATATATGGCCACTTAAAGGCTATATGTGACATCTTTTTCATAGACCAAATTACATTGGTATCTGAGTAATTAAAATTGTGGCAATGAGCAATGTAGTAGGGTCCCAGTTTACTCTAGAGAAGTAACATTACACCGATTTGCAGTTTACGAAGAAACTTTGCATAATTATGTGATCTTCAGGGATGCTAGTGTAGGTCTACCAATGAAATCAAATGTAAGAACTGTTTAACAAACAAGTATGAGCAGATGCTCTGAGAACTTGTGTAAATAATTAGAGTAAGTTCCCCCTTCCATATAGAGGAAACATATGCTTTTGTGAAGTTTCATTTTAGATCAAAAGGGAAGAGAAAAACTTAGAGTTTTTGTTTTTGTTTGTTTTAGTTGTCATGCTAATCTGATTTTTAGCTTCAATTACCATTAAATGCCATTTTCCCACTTCACTTGGAACAACCAAACTGCCTACACTATAAAATCAGCCACCAGGATACAAATGCCATGAAAAAAATCCCAAAGAATAAGACGGAGTAAGAATGAGGTGCCACTTTGTTACCATTGTTTTCAAGAAAAGAATAAAATGTATTTATGTGTAGTTGAATGAAATTTTGGTGTTTACAAAAAGAGAAAGTCTTATTGAACTAGACTTAACCTATCTTAATTGTAATTTTAATTGTACCGAAAATGACAGAGTTCAAAACTGGAACATCAGGGTTGTAATATTATGTAAATGATTTTAAAAGTAAAGACTTTAAACAAATTCAGTTCATGATACTTTTAGATTATGTTTCAGTATCTTCCTTAGGAAAAAAATCACATGGTTATTATTACTAAGAAAATATTTTAATTAAGTATCTACAAATTGTAAGGTCTGATGATAGGCACCAGGTAAGATACCAAGAGGGTTCAGATATGAATCTTTTCTTATAGGACCTTACAAATAACAGAATTACACTTTAGTTGTAATAAATTCCACAACCCAAAGCAAAAATAAATCCTATAAATTCAAACAGTAGATCAGAGAAAAAGCTCTATATTCACAACAGATTCTTATTAGTGATCAACATAAAGTTACAAAACTGTATGAATTGACATAAAACAGTGCCAGTAAAGAAAATAGAGTTAGTATATGATGTTTGTGAAAAAATAACCTTACTGTATTTCAAAATAGATAAATTGTATTCTGATCAAAGCATCAATAAAAATCCAGAACTTGCCACGGCTCTGAAAGTGTCCAAAAGTTGAGCCCACTCTTGAAATTCTCTCCACACTGAGGATTCAAATTGAATTTGAAAAGAAATACATTATACTCTAAATAAAAATATTATATATCCTGACCAATTTTTTGCATCTTGGCAAACTTCACTTGTAATATAAAATTCAGTGAAAGTCATGCTGATAAATTATTTAGGTATTCCATAAAGGCAAGTAGCTTTACCTCTTAATCCATAAATTGAAATTCAAAGATTCTATCATCTTCTGTAAGTTTTAACTAAAATTTTGCTTAATTTTTATAGAGAAATCCAAGTAAGTTGAATGACTAACTGTATTTGAAAGACTTGTTCAATTTTTTTAAAGTATAAATGCTTTTTAAAAATGCTTTGTATACATATATACATATACAAACATATAGTGTCAAATACATTGTATACAATCAATGTATTTTTGTTGAAGAATGGTAGGAGATGTATGTCATTTATGCTATTCTGGAATTTATCATAATAATGCCCACTTAAAAAAAATCTTATTTTCCTGGACATTGGGAAATTTAATTTGATTTTATGGGACGTTCCTTTGTGGAACGTTCTTTGTTTTCCAAGGAAATAAAAACATCATGAGATTTAATAGAATTCTAGAAGCCATAATAAAAAAAAAAATGGTCCTAAGCCATTACTTTTTTTTTTTTTTTTTTGGTACTCGGGCCTCTCACTGTTGTGGCCTTTCTCGTTGCGGAGCACAGGCTGCGGACGCACAGGCTCAGCGGCCATGGCTCACGGGCCCAGCCGCTCCGCGGCATGTGGGATCTTCCCAGACCGCGGCACGAACCTGCGTCCCCTGCATGGGCAGGCGGACTCTCAACCACTGCGCCACCAGGGAAGTCCCTAAGCCATTACTTTTTATCCTGAAGTCTCCCATTTTCTCTTCTATCTTTGAGAAATAACTAATGTTTAGCAACTGAGGTTTTTTTTTTTTTCCCCACTGCTGACCCCAAGTTAGTCTCAGCCTGGGGTTCTAGTTCTCAGAGATGGGCAGATTTAATATATTTGTCACCACCTTAATACTGCTTAACTTCAGATAAGAGTGATGGTTGGTGAGTCCGTGAATAGACAACAAACCCTGAGTTGTTATTTTGAAAAAATATTCAAGAATCTCAAGTGTTTATTTTTACTCTAAGTTGCACTACATCTGCTAGGTTCACATTCAATAATTTAAACAACTGCTTCTTTATCTCCAGCTTATCCAGTTATTACTTTAGTCACTGTCCTGGTGTTTTATTTCTTTTATTATTTTTTAAATAAGTAGAATATGACAATTTCTGTATAAATCTTTTTTTTCTGCTGGATAGGTTAGTAAGACAAATATCTAGAATTCATTTTAGGTAAAAGAGTCTACTACTTCTTTTAAGTAAAAGAATTTTAAAAGTTGTGAGCTCACATAAATGGGTGGTTTTTGAAGATCAAATAAGCCAGGGCCAATTTAGTGCACATCAAGTGAGATGTCCAGGGCTTACACTTAAAAATGAATGCACATTTGTCTTTTGTCCCTATTTCCTAATTCATTTTTAGGACTTTAAAGATCTGTTGTAACAGGACTCTTGTTACATTTAATAAGTGCCATGTTGATTGGCGTTCTCTAAGTAGGCTTTTCAGTTTGCCTGTGGGGAAATTTAATATAAAAACATTCAACATTCTTTTATTAGTGTTTTTTACTATTCCCAGTCCCATCAGACCTTTGGTGCAAGCAGTGTATTATTGAAAAGCTTATCTGTAAGAAGTGAGCCAAGGGGAAATTCAGCCTTTATTAATATTGACATCATGTTCCCACACAATGGCTGTCTAAAGAAACTTTTCAATTGGATTTCAACTGCTTTGATGCAGTATAAATGGAAACAACTCAATGCATGTTTTAACACCGAATAGTGAATGATGCTGTACCCTACATAACCAAACCTAAAGTTGGAGTTTAGAGATATTTCAGAGAATTTAGTATTCTCAATTTATAATAGTTGGTAGAATGTTAAGTTATGTTAATTTGGTAGGTTCTTGAATACTTACAATATTTTTCTTTGGGTTCTTGTCACCTTCCCATTGCCAGTTTAAAAAAATGAATACAATTAATATATTTTTAAGATGGAAGTGATAGTTAGAGACATAGAAAACAAACTTATGGTTACCAAAGGGGAAGTGGGAGGTGAGAGATAAATTAGGAGTTTGGGATTAACAGATACACACTACTATAGATAAAATAGATGATCAACGAGGACCTACTGGATTGCACAGTGAACTCTACTCAATATTCTGTAATAACCTATATGGGAAAAGAATCTGGAAAAGAATGGATATATATACATGTATTACTGAATCACTTTGCTGTACACCTGAAGCTAACACAACATTGTAAATCAACTATACTTCATTTAAAAAAAGACTTAAGTAAGGTAATAAGTTTGGTTTGAGGATATATTATGTAGGATTATTATTTCTATATTTATTACTATATAGTTCCAACCTTCAGAAAACCCTAGATTTTAGAGGCAATTCAGGCCAGTATATTGAAAATACTTAGTCCTAGTTATTCTACTTTGTTTTACCTTAACAGGTAAAGGATCAATGAGGCAAACTGCTTTTTTGTAGAAATTTAGAGTGCAGCTCTCAATTATCTAGGTGAAAAGGTATTTTTAAGAGAAACATATGTGTGCCATTTCATCACAGAGATGAACTATAGTTAAAATGCACAACCAGTAAGCCAGCACTGCAGAAAAAGGCAATGAGATCTCCAAAATTAGGACAAGTCGTTGCGATTTTGCTCAGAACCTTAAATGTAAATGTATTATAGAATAAATTCTTGACTCATTGAGCGCTATCACTTCTAGGGTTTCAACTGTCCAAATTTGACATTTAGAACATTTCTTTTAAAGTCACCATTTTCCTGGAAACACTCTAATTTTGAGGAGTCTGGGGCTATATTTAGCTTTTGAAGAGTAGTCTTTTAAAAAATATGGTTATAAACCAGATTGATTTAGAGGAGCATTATAATTAGCTGCTGAATATGTTAGAAGGATAGATTATTCGACATGAATCACAGAGCTCACTTTAAGTGTCATTCCCCATTCTAAACTGCCAACTTAATTTCTTCTCATTTTTCACCACAAGAGCCTTTTTTCTGTTATGCCAATAATAAAGGTGTAGTTGTCATGAAATAGGCATACCTTTGTGAAATAATGAATTATAAACTGTTTTGTTTCAATTTTTAAAGTAACTGAGTCATGATTACTTGATTTGACAATAACCAGGAAAACCCACCTGGAAAATAATATCATTTAAGAAACATATATCCAGATTTAGTAGGTTTATGAGACGCTGGCAAACATTTTTAAGCTAATGGAGAAAAATCTGTAACATAGACTAGTATAAATGATAATAAGTTTGGTCCAACAATACCTTTGGGAATGTCAGAAAATTGTTATACAAAGAACAACTCTAATAATACTGCTGGTCCATATTGAAGAAAAAATTAAGATGAGACATATAATTAGATATCTTTAATCTAAATGTTAATTAATATAATATATTATTAAAAGATAATTCTAGAAATTAATGATTTGATAATAAATATGAAAATGTTACCAATCTTTGAAACCCATTCAAAATTTGTCAGCTAAAAATAATAGTATCACACTGGGTAAATTTTATAGAAGAACCTACATTATTACGAAATCTTGGAACTGCCTTAGTAAGTGCTACCTTGTGTAAGATTGGCAGAATTGTATAACCTTTGTGTCCATCACAAGTGTAAGATAAAAAATATTGAATACACGTTGGAAATGTTCTCTTATCCCTAATGTATGTCACCGTGCTAGATGCATATTGAATGTTCAGTAAACACTTTATAAATTGAATACTAAAATGCAAATAACAGATAAACCCTTTATTGTTCTTTAGGAATACCTGTTTTCTTCCTTTTTCAAAAAATAATTTTCCTAATGTTAATTCTGCTGGAACAAATAATAGAAAATAAAGGGACTTGTTACTAAAATGATGAGTTTCTAGAACCCAGACAGGCAACCAATCCAGAAGCCATACTGCTCTACTAGAATCACTTTGGGCTAGACTTTGGTGTTGCTGTCAATGTGTTGGTAAATTTGAAAAACAGAAGTGAGGGGAGGAAGACTGCAGAAGAAAATCTGCACAGACAGACACAGAAGCACACACTCATGGGTGCTGTAGATGCAGACGTAGGTGCAGAGTGCTGTGGGGAACAGTCTCAACTCTCCTCTGAGAGGTCTTTGAGGATTTGGTGTAATTGATTACTGCACCTTATCTGAGGGTTTCTAATTCTGTGAGCCTGGAGTGCATGTAAGAATCTTCCTTTCTAGCAAGTTCTCTGGTATTGCTAATGCTGCTGTTGAAGACACACAGTTTGAGAACTACTGAATTAAAGAATGGGTTTGGTATATACAATAGTATTTTGAATAGGTTTGGTATATACGACAATATTTTCACCCTCATCAGATGGGGAACTCCTTTATCTGTGGCTGTTAATACGAACAGTCATGTTACTGTAATGTGAATGTTTTCCTGTTCTTGAAGCTATATATCACATTTAAAGGATAATACAATCACTAGATATAACCTACCACATGCAAAAATTCTCAGGATATTTATACTTCTAAATGGCAAACCTATAGTTACACGAAATTGAAATAGACATAATGTAGCAGTGCTTACATGCAAATCAGATAAACCATGCTGGTGTACGAATGTAAGCATATTTTTAGTTCAGCCTTAGATCTGTACACTCCTATCAACAGTCAACAAGAAAATACTTTATTCTCCAATTATTTTTAGGACCATATGCCACCATAGACAAACATCTCTAATTGCAGTAAAAAATACACAAAAAAAAAACAAAAAAAACCCTCTGTGAATTAATCTCCATTTAAACAACTCCTTAGGAGCTTCTCTGATGACGCAATGGTTAAGAATCTGCCTGCCAATGCAGGAGACACGGGTTCGAGCCCTGGTCCGGGAAGATCCCACATGCCACGGAGCAGCTAAGCCCGTGTGCCACAGCTACTGAGCCTGCGCTCTAGAGCCTCCGAGCCACAACTACTGAAGCCTGCGCACCTAGAGCCCGTGCTCCGCAATAAGAGAAGCCACCGCAATGAGAAGCCCACGCACCGCAGCGAAGAGTAGCCCCCGCTCGCCGCAACTAGAGAAAACCCGCGTGCAGCAATGAAGACCCAACGCAGCCAAAATATAAAATTTTGATTTTATAAATCAAAATAATAAAGTTCCCTTTAAAAAAATGTATTACAAACAACTCCTTAGATTAACTGACATTGAGTATTCCTTTGATACAATGCAGGAACTGATGCTACTGGCACAGGGGATGCTCACAACCGTTGGTGAATTTCTAGAACTTCCAGCCCCTTTCTGCTCCTGCCAGGTGAGCAGAGTACTTACGCAGGGTCAGTTGCTTGTTCTTGAATCTGTTTTGGCAATTGTTCTTATTATTGTAAAAATATAATTTAATAGTATATTGCATAAAGATTTTTCATATAAGTAAAACATTATAAAATTTAAAAATGTCATTAAAATGGTGTCAATTCAGATGGGGACAAGAGAGCTACAAAAAATGCAGAAAATATAAATCTAAAAGTTATTTTGTAATCATATTGCTTTGTGAGTTTAATTCACTGTAAGAAAATCAATACATAATATCATAGAAATGCATTATGAATATAATTAATGGAAGAAAGATTATGTTGGGTTTTATTGGGATAGGTCCATTTTCAAAGGAAAGTATTTGCCCTATATTGGAATATTTATAAATAAATATAGACTTGGTTTTAAGTTAAAATAAAATGGTCAAGATTGGTATGTTTATCTTCTTCTTCTTCATCATCATCATCATCATCATCATTCTCTGCTTTAACTTACTCTGGCAAAGATTGCTAATTGTCTAGCCAAGTAAGTTGTCACCTTCTTGCATAGTAATAGAGTGGTAGCTGGCATGTCTCTCTAGGAATACATTTCCTATTCACCCCATGGCATGCAGTTAGTTGTGACCATGTGACTAAATTCTTGGCAATGGCATGTGACCATAAATGGTGGCTGCCAATTCCAGATCTAGTTCTTAAAACATTTCAGGGTCAAAGCTGTGTCACAACTTGTGTCTGTGTTCTTGCTTCTTCATACTTATACCCCTCACAAGTGTAAGAACGCAGATGAGACACAGCTTTCACAGAAATTAGAAATACATCCTAGAGAATAGTAGAAAATGGAGGAAGCATAGGTTTCTGAATAATCATATGAAGCAAGGAAGCCTCGCCACATGAAAAAAGAAAACAACCCTTTAAGCAACTTCTGTTGGACTTTTTGTTGTATTTGCATTAACTTAACTCTTTGCCCTAATACCCCTATTTTTTTTTTGCTATTAAATTACTAAATATGGCTCCTAAGTGAAAGACGGAATTTCTACTATATGGGAAGAACTCTACAAACTCCCTAAAATTAGAAAATTTTAACTGTCTGAGAATTATATTAAAATTTTCATTTCTCAATTTTTATTACATTTTTGTAGCATACAAGAAGTCTCTCTCAACAAAATTATTAAAACAAGTAAAAAAAGAAACACATCTATGTAGAAAATTAGAAAGGATCAATAGAAAAACTGGAACTAATGAGCAATTATAACAAGGTTAATATCAAAAATCAATTGCTTTCCTATACCAACAACAAAGTGGAATTCGAAATTATAAACACAATACCGTCTACATTAGCATCCAAAAAATTAAATACTTAGGTATAAATCTAACAAAATACTTACAAGATCTGTATGAAGAAAACTCTGAAACTCTGATGAACACAATCAAAGAAGAACCAAATAAATGAAGAGAAATTTCATGTTTATGGAAGGGAAGACCCAATATTGTCAAGATGTCAGTTCTTCCCAATTTGATCTATAGATTCATTGCAGTCTCAGTCAAAATCCTAGCAAGTTATTTTATGGATATCAACAAACTGATTCTAAAGTGTATATGGAGAGTCAAAAGACACAGAATAACTGACATAATACTGAAAGAGAACAAAGTTAGAGGGCTCACGTTACCCAACTTCAAGACTTACTATAAAGCTACAGTAATTAAGACAGTGTGGTACTGGCGAAAGAATAGACAAATAGATCAATGGAAGAGAACAGAGATCACAGAAATAGATCCATATAATTATAATCGACTGACCTTTGACAAAGAAGCAAAGCCAATACAATGAAGCAAAGATTGTCTTTCAACAAATGGTGCTGGAACAATTGGACATCCAATGTAAAAAAATGAATCTAGAACAGACCTTCTACCCTTCTCAGACTTAACTCAAAGTGAGTCATAGACCTAAATGTAAAGTGCAAAAAATAAAATCCTATAAAATTCCTAGAAGATAACATAGGAAAATACCTAGATGGCCTTGGGTATGGCAATGACTTTTTAAGTACAACACCAAAGACATTGTGTATGAAAAAAAAATTGATAAGATGGACTTCATTAAAATTAAAAACTTTTGCTCCACAAAAGACAATGTTAACAGAATGAGAAAAGAAGCCATAAAAAGAATAAAATATTCCAAAGGACACATCTAATAAAGAACTGTTATCCAAAAATATACAAAGAACACTTACAATTCAACAATGAGAAAACAAACAACCAGATTTTAAAATGGGCTAGTGACCTTAATAAACAGCTTGCCAAAGAAGATATATAGATGGTAAATAGCATATGAAAAGATGCTCCACATTACACATTGTTTAAGGAAATGCAAATTAAAACAATGAGCTACAATTACATATCTGTTAGAATGGCTAATGTTGGGAAAACACCAAGTGTGGTGAAGATGTGTAGCAACAGGAACTCTCATTCATTGCTGCTGGGAATGCAAAATAGTATAGCCATTTGGGAAGATAGTTTGGTGATTTCTTACAAAACTCAACATACTCTTACTGTATGATGCAATAATCATACTCTTTGGTATTCACCCAAAAGAGTCGAAAACTTATCTCCACAAAAAAAACCTGCACACAGATGTTTATAGCAGATTTATTCATAATTACCAAAATTTGGAAGCAACAAAGGTGTCCTTCAGTAGGTAAATGGATAAATAAACTGTGGTACATCCAGACAATGGAATATGATTCAGTGATAAAAAGAAATAACAAGGAGGAGCCGTAAATGCATATTATTGCATGAAAGAAGCCAATCTGAAAAGGCTACATACCACATGATTCCAAGTATATGATATCCTAGAAAAGGCAAATCTGTGAAGACAGTAAAAGATCACCACTTTCCAGGGGTTGGAGGGAGGGAGGTAATTTTGTTGAGTTTTTTTTAAGGCACTGCCATAAGCCATATCTTTTAGTTATCCAAAGCCAACTAGCAAATTAGCAGGTGAAAAGAATGTTCTGAATCTAATGATCTCTATGATCCCTCCTTACATGAACTATTTAATTCTAGATATGAAAAGATATGAAATCAGCTCTTATAAAACATCGTCCCCTCTTTCACTCTTCTAGATTCTCAATCAATTTGATTTAGGGAATGAGTTAGGAAATTTTTCTTTAAGTGACTGAGATATGTTTAATGGGTTATGAGACTCTGAACAACAGATGTGATTCTAGGGCAGAAAAAAAAATCCTAAAACTCAGGCCTTTTTGCCTATGATTCCAAGTTCTTTAAATATCGTGAAGGACTGATACATAGCGTTTATTGTTCAGAGTTAAGTACTATAAATGATTGTGTCATACAAATACGGAACACAGCATGGCTGTGTTAGTCAGTATTCTCTATGAATTCCTCTTGTGATCATGCAGCTGTATCTGTATACCTAGGTTAGAATGGCCTATACCAAGGAGGAAAAACTCCAGGGAAGGGCAGTGAGAGGAGAGAAATTTGAAGTGGCATCTTCTTGTTTAAGATTAGACTGAAATTTTGTATCCGTGCACTGGGTGATTGACTTATTTTCCACTGTTATAAAGTCAAACTTTAACCACTTCTACTCCAGAGTAAAAATCCCAATTCTGTTCATTCAGATTATATTTTAACCCTTCAATCATCTATGATTTGCTTTAAATTGAAGGGTCTCTAAGCTCTAAAATGAATATTCTTTAATTATCATTACTCAATATGTCTTCTGTATTCTATTAGGAAACTAAATAATAAAAGCTATTTCAAATTGTGATTATGCATCACAAAGTTTAATGTGTTTATAATGATCAACCTTTTGTTAAATATCATATTATATAAAATACTTAACGATTATTTTAAATATATTTGAGTTTATATTCAAATAATGGTAAAAATAAAGGGCTTTTGCAAGAAGAGTTTGATCCAAAAAATTTTTAGTAATGATTAAAATAAGTAAAATGTGAGTTTATAAAGCAGGTTGTTTAACAAAACAATAGACACAGTACTGACTGCAAAGGAAATCTCATTCTAAACAATGCAGCTAACCTAGAGAAAAGACACATGAAAAGAAAGGAAATTACTGAAGCTGTTACACATACAACATGCCCAGCTGGGAGTCCAGCTGCTCAAGGAAGCTGGGGATTCTTGATCTTTGGGAGTTCCTAATTAGAATACAAGTTAGAAATATAATAGAAAACATAAAAGAAATTTAAAATTAGTCTTAGCTCTTATTTTGTCTCTTTAAATGTTAACAAAAACAGAGTTATACAAGCTTCGCTAAGTAAGCAATAAATAATTTTTATAACTATTGACTTTTGATACCTATCATACTTTATCAAATGTTCCCATATTCCATCACATATTTATCCTTATATTCCGAATAGGCATGCTTACCAATAGCTTGTGAACTGCATGCATCGTTTGAAAGCTGCTGTATATGAATCAAATGGCATGCACTTAGGATGCATTTATATATTCCTTAAAAAAGCAGATTTTTCTTCCATTTGGTGTACATTACATACTTCTCTAAATGTTTTTGCAATACATGAGTCTTCACAGGATTATAAATCATAGTGTGCTAGTATAAATGTAATAGAAATTGAATCCATGGTACAATATTTTGCACAGTGATAATCACCTATAACCTGAGAGCATATAAATATGTGAATAATTTATATTTTTATTTTAAAGAACCTAAATAAATATGTGCCCATATATTCTGTTATTTATGGTATTTCAAATTACTCCTTTACAGGTTTATAGGACTAATATGACCTTCCCAAGGTCTACGCGAGCAAAAGGAAAAGATCCAAAGCAATTACCCAGAAAATTAGAATTAAAACAAAACCAAAACTGTAACAACTCTTACTTTTATGCAGTTGTCTGGGTATTTGAGGTAAATCATGTTTACGTCCAAATTTAAGTGGATGATTGCTTTCATTCTCCATTTTACTGCTAGTGAACCTTATTTTTCAAGGCTGATCAGTATGCAAGACAATGTATTCTCTGATTGATCAGTATGCAGGGTTGGATTACTCCAGAGAACATCTGGGCATTTTCACTATGTCCTGTGGATTAACCTGCAGAGTATGCACTTTGGAGGGCAGGTACTGAGGGAGGAAACAAAAATGACTTAATGGTCTGGCACTGTGGAAGTTTGATCAACTCTCTGAGTGGAGGTCGAACCTTCTCATGAAATTACTTGCTACATAACAATGATCCTAAATTCTTTTGGAAAATAAGTGTTCTACATCATTAGGTCGTAGAGCAATAAAACTGGTTAAACAAAAAATAGTGGCACTTATTTTTAGTTTTTGAATTATAAGATCATACTACTATTTATTCAGCTCTATTGATTTTCTAATAGTAATAGTAGTTCACTGATTGTGTGATATACTTAGGACTGGAAGTATATGGGTATCTACTGTATTAAATTCTATTTTAGACTTTTTGTTGTTAGTAGTAAGATTCTTTCTTCAAGAGATTTCTGTCTTGGCACTGTCTACTGGTCTTCACCCTATTACATGAGAAGGCACTTGAGGTTTTCTGTAGAATATCTAGTGTTTTTCCAAGCGTAGTTTACAAAAAAGAAATCCACTGCTGCAAAAGGAAGGAAATCCTTTTTTAAAAATTTAGTGTAGCTTCCAAAAGTTAAGTGAAAGTTGAATGTTCTAAATTCTAAGTTGAATCTTATTTATGAATCTTGAAAAAAATTCTTGAATTTTCTCTTATTCTTTGGATTAGCTTAAATGTTTGAAATTGGATAATATCAAGGGAATAGAAAAAGGGAGGGGAAGAATAGGGAGGAGAAATTTTGAAGTGTTTTATTATGTTGTGTAAGAATGAATTGTGATATGTGGATATGTGAAAAATGCAATGGTAGAATCTTACAAAAAGTAAATGGGTTTAAGGTGCCCTATACAAGAAATCTAGAGAGTCATGTGAAAGAGAATATTAAAGGCCTCATAAATTTACATTGTGGGAGTCTGGGATTGACATGTACACACTGCTATATTTAAAACAGGTAACCAACAAGGACCTATTGTATAGCAAAAAAAAAAGCATTGTGAAACAAATGCACAAAATAGAGGGACTCATCAAAATATTGATTTGATTGAAATGTATTCAATCAACAATTACTTAATTCTGACAGCTGGAGCATCCAGTTGTATAACAATGTGGGACAAATATAACTTCTTTTCCAAGGCTACCAGCATGAGTTCCAAAGCAGCACCTGGGTAAAAACGGAATGACATTAATCATAACCATAATACATTTTTTATCTGATTCCAGCCTCCATCTGTACTGTGGAAAAACTTTCAAAAGCAAATATGTTACCTAGGAAAAACTGACACATTAACCCACCATTAACATCCACGTATGCATTAACATTTTGTTCTTATTAATTAACATCATGGAAGCTGGAGGATGGTAAAGTGTCTATGAAGAAGCACATGAATAGAAAAGATGTTGAAAAGGTTTCAAGATAAACACTATGGAATTTTTTTTATGTGATTATTTTTATTTTATTTTTTAACATATTTATTGGAGTATAATTGCTTTACAATTATAGGTGTGTTAGGTTCTGCTTTATAACAAAGTGAATCAGTTATACATATACATATGTACCCATATCTCTTTCCTCTTGCATCTCCCTCCCTCCCACCCTCCCTATCCCACCCCTCTAGGTGATCACAAAGCACCGAGCTGATCTCCCTGTGCTATGCGGCTGCTTCCCACTAGCTATCTATTTTATGTTTGGTATGGAAATTTTTTCTTTTACTTAAAATTTGACATTTGGTCTGACTTTTCATCCCCTGGATAAACTCTAAGTTTATGGAACAGAGTTGATCAAGTTATTTTTATTTTTATTTATTTATTTATTTTCTGTACGCAGGCCTCTCACTGTTGTGGCCTCTCCCGTTGCGGAGCACAGGCTCCGGACGCGCAGGCTCAGCGGCCATGGCTCACGGGCCCAGCCGCTCCACGGCATGTGGGATCTTCACAGACCGGGGCACGAACCCGTGTCCCCTGCATCGGCAGGCAGACTCTCAACCACTGCGCCACCAGGGAAGCATGATCAAGTTATTTTAAGTGATAAAAATGTTTATTATCTGGATACATTTCGGAATAAAGAATTAAGACCTTTAGCCAAGTAGATTTTACCAAAAACAAACAAACAAAAACACACACACTCCCAAAACGAAAAACAAACCAAAAAAACCCCAGGAAAAGGAACCAAGCAGAACTCAATTGCAGCTGGAACCACAATAGGGTTGATCTTCACTGCTGTAAGAATTGGTGCTGCTTGTGGTGTAGGGTAGCTTTCAAAACCCCACAGGCTTCTCTGGAATTCTAACAGCAGGAGCATGACCACACCTCGCACCCCCCACCCCCGCTTCCCCTTCCCCTCAAGTACCTACTGCTGGTGGGATTTGGTACTCCCTTCAGTCTGCTCTCTTCTGGGTTTGTGCTGCTTTTTCTCACCACCACACCTTCTGCTCTTCCCTCAAAGCATCTGCCTACTTGTATCCTGCTTCCTTATGTATTTGACTCACTTGTGACCTTCACCCCTCTTTGTTTCTTCTCTGCATAATGGTTTCTGGTGGTATATTCTTTTAGCTACTTCTCCCACCACTAGTGATTAATTCCCTCTGCCTTTCCAAATTCCTATCTCTTAAGTCAGAATCTCCATTTCTTCCTGGGTAGTGTCATCCATAATAGGTGACCATATGGTCAGAGCCATTTCCTTTAGATCAAGTTTTGATCAGGCAGATATCATGACTAGCACATGAGTGGTAAAACTATTGGAAGAGCAGTTATTTATTTTTTTCGAATACTATTGTGATTTAGATCTCTTAAAGCAGGCATGAAGCTTAAATGTTAAAATCACGATTTCTGAAAGCTGACATATATGTTTAGTGACATCTAAAATATAATTGGATTATCAGTTTACATGAATTGGGACAGTTTATCTTCAGTCCCAGATACAATTCTCTTACTCTTTAAAAAGCATGGGCTGACTTGTGACTCAACATGTAAAGAGCTTGGAAGTCATCACTTCTATCCTTGCAAGAAGAAACTGGACAAACAGAAAATCAAGGACTGTTCATTGACTCTTCAGAGAGCTGAGGTTTCAGAGCAAACAGAGAGACAGGTGTGTCCAGAAAGATACAGCAACTAAGATCTGCTGATCTGGAGCAGAAGCTGCCGGAGTCATAAATTGGTAGAAATGCATATGGTGACTTTGATGGAAAAAAAATAAGAAAATTGGAAGTGACTGTAAAATTTTTCTCATTTCCATGAGAAAAAGAAAGAAAGCTGCAGTGCAATAGAATGAAGTTCTTCCAGTACAGGTTTACCAAAAGAGAATTTCTTCTTGGGCTAACAGGCAGGAGACATTGTTCAAAGTAAGCATTGGAATTAATAGGGTTACCCAGACTTGTGAAGTATTGCATTAGTAATTCAGTAAATACACTGAATGAATAGTCTGACTTAAAATGGAATTTTGGGGAGAATAAAAATGTTTCTTTCAATGTTTTAAGTTAAACATGTTGAAAACCAGTATTGTCTAGAAATCTCAATAAAACCTAGAACAATGTAAGATGCAGGAGATGAGAAGATGGCACAGACCCAGTGAAAACAAATTAAACAACTGGATAAAAACAGGGAGGGACATTTTCCATAGGTACAAGATTATGATAGTTTCCTAGTGAGAGTAGATTAGAAGTGGCTGTCAAAATCCTACTGAAGGGCTTCCCTGGTGGCGCAGTGGTTGAGAGTCCACCTGCCGATGCAGGGGACACGGGTTTGTGCTCTGGTCCGGGAGGATCCCACATGCCGTGGAGCGGCTGGGCCCGTGAGCCATGGCAGCTGAGCCTGCGCGTCCGGAGCCTGTGCTCCGCAATGGGAGAGGCCACAACAGTGAAAGGCCTGCGTACCGCAAAACAAACAAACAAACAAAAAAAACATACTGAATATTATTTATCATTGGTTGTGTAAACTGGTTATATATTGGTGAATTTATATGACTTTCAATTCCTAGTCAATCCCCAGTGTAAGTTCAGTCATTTTAAACTAGAGTAAATTTATTGATTTAGATAGGCTTTACATCATAGAGTAATTTCAAGCCTTTGCTACAAATATATTTATTAATTAAGGAAATATTTTTTCAGATGCTCTTATGTGTTAGGCACTCCATGAGACAATGAAGAAACAAAGATGTGTAAAGCACAGTTCCTCTCTTCAAGGTACTCTTAGGGTATTGAGGATATTTAGTAGTATAATTCTTTTGGTTATAAGTGAAAAAGCAAAACACAATCGCAGACCCAAACTAGCTTAAACAAAGGGATTCTGGATTAAATAAATCCATGTCACTAAGATGGAGAAGTTGAGGACTCTGTTTTCTCAGATGGGATCCATCCTTGGCTATAACAAGTGAGAATGAAAAAATGTGTGCATATTGGTCAGGTGCGGTAAGGTGGGGAATTGGGAGGGCATTCCAGAAAGAAAGGGCAGCATGAACAAAGACATAAACTCAAGTGAGGAATAGCAAATTGCCTGAAGGGGAACGGTAAGTAGTTTCGTGACGCTAAAGACTAAAATAGAGCAAGGAGTGGTGGATGATGAAGCCACAGATATTTAAAGGTGACAAATTCTTGTAGGCTATGTCATGGCAATGACAGTTAATCCTTTGGTTGTTAGAGAGCCAAAAGGGAATTTTTGGAATGGAGGATAGAATCAAATTTATTTTTTAATTAGTGATTCTGACTAAAGTGTGGAGGATAGTTATAGGATGATCGAGAATAATGGCAGGAAGGGCAGTTAGGATACTGTAATAGTCTGGATAAAATTGATCAGGGCCCAAACTAGGCCTCAATGATAGTAAAAACAGAGACAGAGAGAGAACTGAGGAACTAGTTAGGAGGTAAAAATGACTGGATATGGAAATTAATTGGATGAGGGAATGAGGGACAGGGCTTGGGGTGACATCAATGATCTGTCCTGGATTTCTTCCTTGGTTGCCCTAGATCAGGGATTGGCAAACTCTTTCTGTGTAGGAGCAGGTAATATTTTAAGGTTGTAGGTCATAAGATCTCTGTTGCAACTACTCAACTCTGTGGTTGTAAGTGCAAAAGCAGCCAGAAACAGTGTGTGAATGTATGGGATGGCAGTGCTCCAATGCAACTTTATTTTCAAGCAGGCCAAATTCACAGTGGTCCAAATTTAACCCTCTGGCTGTAGTTTGATGACTCCTGTCTTAGTTGAAGAATGGTGTCATCATTTGGTGAAAGAAAAGCAGAAAAAGTAAGAATTTGGGAGAAGGTCAAGAGATCCCTGTTGGCTGTTGAGTTTAAGAATATCTGCAGAAAAAAAAAAAAAGAATATCTGCAGAACATGGATGGACTTGAAGGGCATTATGCTAAGTGAAATAAGCCAGACAGGGAAAGACAAATACTGTATGATATCACATCACATAAGCAGAATCTAAAGAATACAACAGGACTTCCCTGGTGGAGCAGTGGTTAAGAATCCGCCTGCCAATGCAGGGGACACAGGTTCGAGCCCTGGCCTGGGAAGATCTCACATGCCGCGGAGCAGCCAAGCCCGTGCACAACTACTGAGCCTGCACACCGCAACTACTAAGCCTGCATGCCTAGATCCCATGCCCTGCAACAAGAGAAGCCACCGCAACGAGAAGCCCACGCACCAAAATGAAGAGTAGCAATGAAGACCCAATGCAGCCAAAAATAAATAAATAAAATAAATAAATTTATTAAAAAAATAATTAAAATATACAACAAACTAGTAAATATAACAAAAAAGAAGCAGACGCATATAGAGAACAAACTAGCGGTTACCAGTTGTGTGGGGCAGTATAATGGGGGAAATGGGAGACACAAACTATTGAGTGTAAGATAGGCTCAAGGATGTATTGTACAACACGGGGACTATAGCCAATATTTTGCAGTAACTGTAAATGGAAAGTACCCTTAAAAATTGTATAAAAATAAAAAATTTAAAAAAATATCTGCAGAAAATTCAATAGGATATGTACACAGATGGCTGAGTGTGGGAAAGGGTGTATGTATATATATATCAGGACATCAAGAGATCAGGAGATACATACTTTAGATTCTTCAGCATAAATATGGTTTGAAATCTTGAGAGTGGATAAAATTAGCTAGTGTGATGAGGAATGTATCTAGAACAGAATACTAGGAATGTGTGTATTTTTAGAAAGTTCTTTTCTAGAGGCTGAAGTTATGAAAGAGAACAGTACAGGCATATTTTTTTCTCTATTGGAGTTCCCAGGGTAGGTGGAGAAAAAATGGTTGAAAGGATATCTAGAAAAGTCATTCTACCTGAAAACTGTAATCAAACTTGTGGTGCTTTCGCTGGCCAAACCAAGTAAGCAGTGCCCTTTAAAAAAGATTCTCATTTCTTGTTAGCTCTATGTCTGTATATACCTCAGTTTACTGTGACATCACAAAACCTGAAAAACAGAGAAATAAAAGAATATCCATAATTAGCACTATCATACAAATGGTTTAATTTTATCCTCCATGATCAATTTTATTATAAGGATATCTGTATCATTTTACCTTGTGATTCAGGTATTACTAATGTGTTCAATTTATAAATGGGAAATAGAGTCTTAGAGACATTCGATGATGTTTCTATTATTTATCTAGTATTTAAAGGAACCAGAAAAAATAACCACACTCTTCCAAAAGCAAATACTGTGGTCTTCCATCAGGCCACATTACTTCACTATTTCAATTAAGGAAGCCAACATTTACGTTATGTTGAGTCCTTATTTATCCAATTGTAAAAGAAACAATATAGAAAGGTAGATGTTTCCACATTTCCCAGTTAGGAAACATTGGGAGGGAAACTGCCATAGAGCGATTCATTAAAACCATGGAGAAGTAAAAGATATCTCATTGTTTTATTTTTGAGCCCACATCTCTCCTTGCTGATTTGCTCTGAGGAGAGAAAAAATGGTAACCTCATTGTTTGGAGTGCTAATGTGCTAAGAAATGAATCAAAAGTGGACTTCCACAGGCTGTGCTCCTGCCCTTGTCTCTGTGTTGCTCCCTGTAATTGGCTTGCCCCCTCTCTCCACAAAAAAGCAAACAGACCCTGTATATCTGTTCATATTGCAGATTATAGATCTCTAAATGAGCTCTCTTTTGCAAGGGTAACAAATAGATAATAATGGCTTCATTGTTTGAATAGGAGTTTTTCCCAGAAAAATTTGGGGATCAATAAAGAAGAAGGGGGAATATTTCTTCTCTATGACATGTTATTATTTCATCAACTTTTGCATGCCACAATCTTTGGGCTGAACCTAATGGAAACCAGAGCCAGCTTCTGGAAGGATCTGGTGAACTAAAGGGGAAAGCAGGGGCTATAATGTGTGTGTAGAGGGGGGTGGGGTGGGAGAAGCTTTCTGGAATTGCTTAAATCCAAACAACAGGGCTGCCTTTTGCAAGTAAATTTACCTACCCAAAATGGCTTACTGAAAAGGACAATGCCATTCGAGTGGCATTCAGTGGCATTTCATCTTAACTTAAAACCTCTATGGTTTCATGAGTTGGAGAAACTATCACATTGCATACATATTTGGAAAGATTTGCTGCCTTCATTGAGTATATTCTTGGTAGTCACTTCCAGTAATGTCTAGAACATAATGGGAGCAGGTTGAACAAGCATGAACTTTGGAGTCAGATAGACTAGAGTTCAACTCCTAGATTTACCATCACAGGCTATATGACCTTAGGCAGCTAACTCAAGCTCTCTGAGCCTCAGTTTCCTCCAGAAAAATGTGAATTATACCTACCACAAATCTGAGGCTAAACGCTTGACAACTTCCAAATTTTACTGTCTTAAGATAACAAAAGTTTATTTTTCACTCACTTGAGCACCTAACACAGGCATACCTGCTGAGGTAGCTCTCTTGAGCATTTCTTCTCTAAGGTGCAAGTCAGCAACCCAGATTCCTTCCAAATTGTGGCTCTGCCCTCACCTAGGTCCTTAAAGTCCTCTCTATTCAGCTGAAAAACAGAAAAAATACCACAGAGGATGGTAATTCAGAGGATTTCATAGATCACAACTGGAAGGGGCAAACACTTCTTCCATCTCTATTTCATGGGACAGAATTTGGTCACAAGTAAACTCCTAATTTGGGAGGCTGGGAAATGTCTAATTACCCAGCAAGAAATGTGCTGGAACTAGGGTGAAACAAGAAAGGTGCTTAGCATGAAAACTTAAGGAGTCCCTCATTCTCAAGGTCAGGCAAGGGCAGAGTCTTGTGAGTGCAGGATTGGTATTTGCAGGAACCTGAGAACGGGTGCCTCCTCATATTTTGTATCCCTAGATGTCTCACTTGCCCCGCCTGAGTCCCGGCCCAAAGGAAAGAATTTGAGGAGAAAATAGCCAGTCTCTCCACATCCATCTACCTGTCAAGACTACTGTGAAAACAAATAAAATGTTCACTGTCTGATGGTTACTTATTTCATTACCTCATGTAGAATCAAAAATTATTCCCTTCTGTTTTTCTCTGCAATTATGCTGCAATAATTAGATTTGTACATTTAAAAAAATCTTTTGCAATTATCCCTTAACTTAAAGAGTGTCAATATTATTATTCTGCATTATTTTAAAATAAGAATTTTTAAAACATCAAATAACTTAAAATTCTTTGACAGTTTTTATTCCAACCACTGAAGTATTTAGCAGCAGGGTATAAACTAGCCCAAACAGTATACAGCCCTGGAGCCTTTCTGCAACTTAACTTCTCTGAAAAGAAGTTTTGGTCTGTACATCATGATCTCTTAATGATTGTTGGACTCACAGCAATTCTTTCAAACATTGCTCCCTTCAAATGCAATGAGGCATTGTTAGGGTGTGCTTTCCCATAATGAACACATTATAGAATCGTTACAGAGGAGAAAAGACAAGAATGGCTATGGTGTAATCTGCAAAATGTTTCCAAGGTTCTAATGTTGGTCATTTTAGGGAAACTACCAACAGGCTCATGAAACAGTAAACATGCATTCTGTACTTAGAAGAGTAGTTTAACTTTCAGGATAGCTGATTCCACTTCAGTTTATCTTACTTTATGTCCCAAAGAGCTGTTTGGATTTTGACAGTTTATGAGCAAACCATTCTACAAAATGCGGCCATTGATCTGCTATTGAAAGCGAAGGATGCTCTGTGGCAAAGCTGCAACTAAAACTAGCTGCTGTTATGAGTTGTTGAAGTTTTTATTGTTAATTAAGTCTCGAAGAATCTCTTCATCTCTGAAGACTACTTTACAGCAATCCAAAGTGATGCTGTTGTTTTGCTTTCGCCTTTCCTTGCAGATGTTTCCTGGAAACATTTTCGCTCACCATTTATTCATTTAAATCAGTCAATAGACATTCACTGAGGCCCTCTTCAGGCCAAGCAAAGCACTGAATGTGACTGGATACAAAGACATAGCAGATTGGAATGGACCCTGTCTTCAAGAAGCTCCTGGTTCAGTTGAGGATAGGAACATGTAGAGACACAGCTACAGAATGTTGCAGAGTGTGTAAATGTCATAAAAGGGGTCAAGACAGAGTCTCATCCATAGAAGGGAACAATTTGAGGCTTCTTGTAGGGATGGCATTTGAGCTGGAAGACAACACAGCCTTTGAACTTACAGAGATGATGGTGAAGTATGTGGGGACAGTGACAAGGAGGGTGCAGAAAAAGAGCAGGAACAAAGATATAGCGGGAAATCCTCATATCAAGGGTTTTTTCCTAGGCACACTTAGATAAGTTATAATTAATAATAATTGATAAATGGGTATTAATAAAGACCTCTGAAATATTGTCATAATGTCACACATAGAGCATGATTGATTCTCTTCATAATCACAGAATCAGAATTTCTGTGGCTCACCCATTTGGAGACAAAATTCTCAGCAAACACTCCTTTCCTGGGCCTTGGAAAATTTATCGTCTACCTGAACCTGCCTGTAATATGGCTTTACTTTGAAGAAAACCTCAGATATCGTATAATGTCATCCCTAAGTATTTTAACATGTACTACTGAAAAATAAGCACTGTTTATTAATACATTCACAATACCATCACACCTCAAAAATTCATGGTATTTCCTTAATATCATCAAATGTTGGGGAAATCAAATTTCCCCAATAGTCAGTCTCATACAGTTTTTTCTGAGTTAATTTGTTCAAATTGGGATGCAAGGAAGGTCCATGCATTACTTTTGGTTGATAGATCTCCTAACTCTTTCACTGTATGTGTTCCCCCTTGTAAATCATTTGTTGAAAGAGCGAGAATCCGTGGAGTTTCTCATATTCTACATTTTGCTGATTGTAGAGGCACTCTGATTGGGCACAAACTTGAGTGAAAGGAAACCAACAAGTTGAGCAGCCACTTTCCTGCATCTACTCCTTCCTGTGCTACAAAACAGGATTCTTCTGATCTGGCACTGTTTCCCTTTCATCCTAACACTGACAACTCCTCCCAAACTCAGTCCCCAAAACTAGTCCTATATTTTTAAATATCTCTTAGTGCCAGCCTAGAGCCATTCACTTCTTCAACTAAAATCACCCTCATTTTCTAAATCTAACGTCTGCATCTTTTCTAGTCGCACACTGGGATTTTGCTGCTTCTGTTCAACCTAATGAATCTTGTATGTGACTCTAATGTTTTTGCTTGCCAGGGTTTGCTTTCTACATGGCTGAGTCCTAGGTTCTTCTTTGTCTTTTAATTACAATTCCTTCTGCTCTCTCAAAATCTTATTTGTTACTATCATGTTCAATTCCGATGCTTTCTTTCCGTTTTAATAATGGCAGTTCTCAGCTTTGTTACTCCAGGTTCTTCATAATGAGAATAAAACATCAAAAGTACAAGCAGAGTGCACTAGCGTGCACACATTTGTATGTGCACAAATATGTAATTTACATGTGAAACAAATGTAAATATCACTTACCTAAGAATCAAGTTCAGCTTATTTTTTAAAAGAAGAGTGGGAGGGCTTCCCTGGTGACGCAGTGGTTGCGAGTCCGCCTGCCAATGCAGGGGATGCGGGTTCGTGCCCCGGTCCGGAAAGATCCCACATGCCGCGAAGCAGCTGGGCCCGTGAGCCATGGCCGCTGAGCCTGCGCGTCCGGAGCCTGTAAAAAAGAAGAGAGGAAGAATTAATATTAAATGTCATTAAAACAAGATTGAATTTGTTTCATTACCCAGTCAATAGCAAAATTCAAATTCTAGACTTTGAAACCAAACTTTGCAAAGGTGAAACCCCTCCAGTTCACTTTTTTCCTAATGCCTTTAATACACACCACATAAATTAATACAGAGGATAGATCTCATTTCTCTGTGTTCCCTAAGCAAAAGGACAACAACAACAGTGGCTGCAGCTACATGGAAAGAGCTTTCCTATTAGGCAAGTATCCTGATGTGTTGCCTGGTACAATTTTTAGAAAAATATTTTGTTTTTTAAAATAAATAAGCAGTGTATTATCACGTGGCACACATATACATGTACACACACACATACACAACATACACAGACACACACAAAAAACTCTGCATGAAAAGAGAAAGACTTCTATTTTAATGTCATGTATTACTTTGAGTTTTTCAGGCAGGCTTTTTAACCCTTTTGTCCAGACACCTCTAGAGCAGGGTTCTTCAAACTGCAAATCACAAATCATTGGTAGCTTATTAAATGAATTTAGTAGATTTTTTTATATTGAAATAGAATAGACTAGAAAATAGCCTTTATCACATGCAATAAAGTTACATTCTGCTTGCAAAATTTTTGTTTCAGTTGTGTGTGTGTGTCTTCTGGTATATATATCTATATCTATATGGCTACAGATCCAAGACAGCCTCAGCTCTAGCTTGTTCCTAGATCTTCCCAGGACTTTGAATTTGGTTTTTAAGTGGCTCTGAGAGGAGTAGCATTGTGCAGTGGACTTGGAATGGGAGGTGTTTACCAGTATTTCATTATGGGAGGGATAGAAACTTAAAGGAAGTTCATAGCAAGTACTTTTTCACATGGCCTTTATTTTTACTTGTATAACAAAGGAAAGAAGAGAGAAGGTAGAGAGGTGGGGAGAAGAAGGAGTAAAAGAGAGAGATAAAAAGGAAGGATAACAAGATTAAATACAAGCAGTAAAGTCTAATCACCTAGAATACATGTATGTGCTTTTCTCAGCAGGACTGATGGCAACCACCCTGCAGTGTAATAATAAATTGGCTGAGTTATTCTGAGGATGTATAGGTGTTGGGAGAGATGCTTAAAGGAGAAGAGAAATCTTTATAAAGATTTGTTTAATTTTTTTCTAAATGCTAGAAATTATAGACCAGTACATGTTAGCTTTAGTATATGGAAAAATATTGGAGCATATCATCAGAAAATCAATTCGTAAACACTAAGATTGCAGAGTAATAACTAACAGGAGTTAGAAAAGCAAATTATCAAAGACCAATCTAATAGCCTTTGCTGACAGAGCAAGGCACATTGTAGATAACAGAAAAGCAATAAACGCAATACGTCTCAACCCCAGGATGGCTTTTGATTTTGTCCCATATGACACACTCATCAACCATTAGAGAAAATATAACTTAAACCAGTATGTCTCCAACTGTGCATTGTGACCCCCCCCCCCCCAGGTTATTAGGAAAAGATACTACAGAGGTCAGAGAATTTGCAATTGTATTTCTTCTCCACAGTGCCTGAGCTGGAGGAAGTCCCGATATGTGGAAAAGGAGAACAGCAAAAATTCCTAAGAAGACTATATTCATTCTCACAGAAGACCCTGCCCACCCCCACGACTCTCTCCAGCTATTACAGAAACATCAGTCCTGTGACTGGCCAGGGAGAAGGATGGTCTTGTTAAGTCAGACCTCTAGGTGTTGTCTTTCACTCCTGCTTTAATGACTCTGTTTTTCAGTTACCAACCGCATCAATACTATAAAAAATAATATACCTAAACACAGATGAATAATAACTTAATTTTTATTAAGTGTTCATGATATTCAAGCACTTGATAAGTATTTAAAATGTGATGCATTCATTCTATGTAAGTATATTTTTATTTAACAAACAGCAGTTACTATTAATAACTCATTTACTCCTCATAAGAGCCCTATGAGGTAGGTACTATAATTTTTTTTTTTAAGATGTTGGGGGTAGGAGTTTATTAATTAATTTATTTATTTTTGCTGTGTTGGGTCTTCGTTTCTGTGCGAGGGCTTTCTCTAGTTGTGGCAAGCGGAGGCCACTCTTCATAGCGGTGTGCGGGCCTCTCACTATCACGGCCTCTTGTTGCGGAGCACAGGCTCCAGACACGCAGGCTCAGTAGTTGTGGCTCACGGGCCTAGTTGCTCCGCGGCATGTGGGATCCTCCCAGACCAGGGCTCGAACCCGTGTCCCCTGCATTAGCAGGCAAATTCTCAACCACTGCGCCACCAGGGAAGCCCCTGTAGGTACTATGATTTACAGATGAATACACTGAAGTGAAGTAACCTGCCCATGATGATGTGGTAATAATTGGCAGAAAATAATTGGCAAGATTTCAAACCAGGCAGTTTGAATCCAGAATCCAGGGCTTTAACCTCTGGACCATGGTGTAGTTCCCAAGGTTAGACAGCAAACAGTGCTCGGCACATAATGCACTCAATACATTTAAGCTATTGGGATAGTTAATTTTATATGTCAACTAGACAGGATGTCCAGATAGCTGGTAAAACATTTTTTCGAGGTGTGTCTGTGAAGCTGTTCCTGGAGGAGCTTAGCACTTGAATTGGTAAAGAAGATCATCCTCCCTATCATCATCCAATCCACTGAGGGCTTGAACAGAACAAAAAGGCAAAGAAAAGGTGAATTCTCTCTCTCTCTCTCTACTTGAGCTGACACATCCATCTTCTCCTGCCCTCTATGTCAGAACTCCTGGTTCTTGGACTTCTGTATTCAGACCAGGACTTGCAACATCAGTCCTGGATTCTAACACCTTTGGACTTAGACTAAATGACACCACTGGATTTTCTGACTTTCCAACAGCTTGCAGACATCAGATTGTGGAACTTCTCAGCTTCCATAACTGTGTAAGCCAACAATTCCCAAAATAAACCTCTCTCTCTCTCTCTCCTACTGATTCTGTTTCTCTGGAGAATCCTGAGTAATACACCTATTATTATTAACTCTAATCAATTCATATACCATCCTATATTACCCCAGTTTACAGGTGAAAATCTGACATTTAATGAGTTTAAGCACTTTTTTGTAAAGGAAATAGGATGTTTCCAGATATAGGTAAGAAGGTAAAATGCAAAGCAGTGGGTTTCTGATAAGTTCAGTTAAGGCCATAAGCTGACGAGTTCCTTTACAGGAGAAAGAGGAGAGTGGAAAGTTATTAGGCAGTGGTCTTGAAAAGGTTGAGAGTCATAAAACCAAATGGGAATGAGAGCTGTCCAAAGGCCAAGAAAAGTTTTGCTGAGTGGAACAAGGGGTTCAGGTACACTAAAGAGATCATGCATTGTTTTGATAGCATCAATCCAAACATTTGTAGGATTTTCATCAGAACTTTCTTTCTTCTTGAAAAAAAAAACAAAGCAATCTTTCAAGAAGAATAGATAAATTGTGGGGTTTCCCTGAGAAGAAAGCTAATTCGATATTCCAATTGAATTTTAACTTTAAAGTGTTTTGAAAAAAAAAAGAAGCTTCTCCTATTGAACTTATTTCAATAGAAGGCTGAAAACTCTTGTTATCTTAAAGGATGAAAACATAATTTCAACCTCTCTATGCACATTTCTCATATTCTTCAGTGGTAAATTAAATTTACACATTTGCTCTTGAATTTGCCATGTCTTCATTTTCCCCTCTATTGATGCTTGTATGCTGTGCGATTGGAAGTTTACAGAGAATTGTGGAAGAAGAATAAAAGCAAGAGCATTCGAGGAGAAATTATTGTTCCTTCCATATGTAGCGGTTCATCTGTGGTAGCGGTCCGTTCATCACAGGCTCGCTGCTCGATTTTGTATGTGACAGATTGTCAAATGAAATGTTTATTCTGCCCTTTTCCATTTCTCTGTTCATTTGTTGTTTTAAAAATAGAACATTTAGCACTTCTCCACCAAAAGAGGTCATTCCTTGTTTTTTAATGTTTCAATTTGTTTTTCTAAGTGAGCAAATCAAATATGGAAAGATCTAATGCTTCAAAAAAAATCTACAAACATTTTTGGGGATATTTAGGATAATGTCAACTCAAAGGAGGATATGTACAAGTCTCCTTCATGTTATTTCAGAAGGCAAGAATAAACACTTTTAATATGTATCTTAAATTCCTGTTCTCTAATATCTGAAATTACCTTAAAAGGAGATATAGTAGGTTCTTAATAAGTGTTGAACAAACAAGTGTGTAACCTCAACATACCTGGGATTTGTGTAAAAATCGATGTGGATTCACAAAAATAAAAAGAGTCCATCAACCAAAATAAATTACAAGCAATGTAGTTCATTACTGACATATCTCTGAGACTATTAATAAAAGAAAATGAATTTTTAATATAAAGCAAAAGATTTTGAAAAATTATCTCTGCTCAGTTCTTTACTATTCTCCATATTTTCTACACAAACAGTAAATGCTTCCCCCAAAATGTCTCTCTGCTGCATTTTCCACCCTCTGTCTAAAATTTACTCCCAAGTCCAGACAGCCTATCTCTTTACATTCCTTGTCTTCCATTACCTCTGTTATTCTATTCTTCTTTGCAAACAGTTGCCCACTTTTTGTTCATTGTGGTAAAATATATATAACATAAAAATTGCCAGTTTAACCATTCTTAAGTGTACAGATCTGTGGCTCTAGGTACATTCACAATGTTACACAACCATCTTCATTCTCCATCTCCAGAATATTTTCATCTTTTCAAACTGAATCTCTGTACTCATTAAACAATAACTGCCTATTTCTCCCTCCACTCAGCCCCTGGCAACCACCATTCTCCTTTCTGTCTCTATGAAGTTGACTTCTCTAGGTACCTAATATATGTGGAATCATACAATATTTGCCCTTTTGTGATTAGCTTATTTCACTTAGTGTAATGTCTTCAAACTTCATCCATGTTGTAGCATGTGTCAGAATTTCGTTCCTTCTTAAGGCTGAGTAATATTGCATTGTGTATATATATATATATATGTATGTCACATTTCATTTGTCTACTCATCTGTAAATGGAAACTTGGGTTTCTTCTAGCTTTGCAGTATAACCTGGCTATTGCAGCTAATGCTACTATAAACATGGGTGTACAATTATTTGTTTAAATCCATGCTTTCAATTATTTTGGGTATATACCCAGAAAAGCAATTGCCATATATTATGGTAATTCTATGTTTAACGTTTGAGGAACTTCCATACTGTTTTCCATAGCTGCTATAATCATTTTACATTCCCATCAGCAATTCCCAAGGGTTCTGATTTCTCCACATCCTCACCAGCACTTGTTATCTTCTATTTTCTGGGTTTTGTTTTGTTTTTCATAATTGTCATCCTAATGGGTGTGAAGTGGTGTCTCATTGTGGTTTTGATTTTCATTTCCTTAATGACTAGAGACATTGAGCATCTTTTTTTTTTACCCCCAACATCTTCTTTATTTTTTTATTTTATTTTATTTTTTTAACATCTTTATTGGGGTATAATTGCTTTACAATGGTGTGTTAGTTTCTGCTTTATAACAAAGTGAATCAGTTATACATATACATATGTTCCCATATCTTTTCCCTCTTGCATCTCCCTCCCTCCCACCCTCCCTATCCCACCCCTCCAGGTGGCCACAAAGCACCGAGCTGATATCCCTGTGCTATGTGGCTGCTTCCCACTAGCTATCTACCTTATGTTTGGTAGTGTATATATGTCCATGCCTCTCTCTCGCTTTGTCACAGCTCACCCATTCCCCTCCCCATATCCTCAAGTCCGTTCTCCAGTAGGTCTGTGTCTTTATTCCTGTCTTACCCCTAGGTTCTTCATGACATTTTTTTTTCCTTAAATTCCATATATATGTGTTAGCATATGGTATTTGTCTTTCTCTTTCTGACTTACTTCACTCTGTATGACAGACTCTATGTCTATCCACCTCATTATAAATAGCCATTGAACATCTTTTTAAGTACTTATTTTATATTTTCTACAGGTAGATATCCATTCATGTCCTTTTCCTATTTTGTGATTGGGTTATCTAGGGTTTTTTTTTTTTTTGTTCTTGAGTTATAGGCATTCTTTATAGGTTCTGGGTATTAATTTCTTACCATATATGAGATTTGCAAATATTTTCTGTCATTATTTGGGTTTAATATTCACTCTGTTGATAGAGGTCTTTGATGCACAAAAGATTTTAGTTTTGATGAAGTCCAACTTATCTATCTTTTCCTTAATTGCTTGTTTTTTGGTGCCATATCCAAGAAACTGTCACCAAATCCAATGCCTTGAAGCTTTTCCTCCATGTTTCCTTTTAGGAGTTTTACAGTTATTTAATATTTATAGTTTTTTATTTTTAGTTAGATTATTTTTTGTTATTTTTCCCAAATAGTGTAAGGTAAAGATCCAATTTCATTATTTTACCTCTAGATATTTAGTTTTCTCAATGTTATTTGTTGAGAAAATGGTCCTTTTCCCACTGAATGACCATGGCTCTCTTATGGAAAATCACTTGACTATACATGCAAGGGTTTATTTCTGGGCTCTCTATTCTATACCAATTGGGCTATGTTTGTCTTTATGTCAGCATCACCCTGTTTTTATTACTGTACCTTTGTGGTAAGTTTTGGAAACAGGAAGTATAAGACCTCTAACTTTGTTCTTCTTTTTCAAGATTATTATGGCTATTGAAAGTCCCTTGAGATGACATAAAACTTTTATGATGATATTTTCTATTTCTGCAAAAATAACATTGGAATTTTAATAAGGATTACATTGAATCTTCAGATCACTTCGGATAGTTTTGACTTCTTAACAAGATTAAGTGTTCTAATCCATGAACGTGGGATGTCTTTCCATTTATTGTTTTTTTTCTTCAATTTCTTTCAGCAGTGTCATGTAGTTTTCACTTAAAAGTCTTCTATCTCCTTGGTTAAGTTTATACCTAAGTATTTTATTGTTTTTGATGACACTGTAAATGGAATTGTTCTCTTAATTTCCTTTTCAGATTTTTTATTGTTAATGTACAGAGATGTAACTGCTTTTTGTGTGTATATTTTGTATCCTGCCATCTTTGCTAAGTTTGTTTATTAGTTCTAACAGGTTTTTTTAGGTAAAACTTTTAGAGTTTTCTCATATAAGATCATGTCATCTATGAACAGAGATAATCTTACTTCTTCCTTTCCAATTTGGATGCCTTTTGTTCTCACCTAATTGCTCTGGCTAGGACTTCTAGTGCAATGTGAACAGAAGTGTGAGAGCAGGCATCCTTGCCTTGTTCTTGATCTTAGAGGAAAAGCTTGTCTTTCACCACTGAGTATAATGTTGGCTGTGGATTTTTCATATATGCCTTTATTATATTGAGGTACTTTCCTTCTATTCTTAGTTTGTTTAGTTTTGGGTTTTTTTTTTTTTTATCATGAAAGGGAATTGAATTTTAACAAATGATTCCCCTTGAAGAGCTTCTAGCCACTTTCAATATTTATCAGGGGTTTCAAATGTAATTGCCTGTAATAGCCTGGCAGGTAAGTGCATGAAGTGGACTGGCATAAAACATTAAGGAGTGGTGATGACTCTGGCAAAGGAGGGCATCTATGCCCATCTCTAGGGCAGCCATTACTCAATTCCATCTGACTATTGATGTACATTCACTTTGGCAGAAATTTTGGTTATTTTCCTGTTTCTGTTTTCTTCAAAAATCCTCATCTTAATAATCAGAATGGTTTAACTCAGAGTTCAGGTGTGCAGTGAAATTCATGGTGAAGAACAGAAGGAGCAGTGATTTTAAGTTGTTGAAAAGATATCTAAGTGTTAAGCTGAGAATAAAGCATGTGAGGAAGGGCAATATAAACTAATTTTCTATTTAGCTAAGCAAACACTTTCTTGTATTTTCCAACATAATATTACATATCAATGTATGTGTGTGTGTGTATATACAATACATATATATATACACATTATATATATATATATATATATAAGCATTATATACATATATAGACATATGTTTGTTCATAGAGAAGTGAAAATATTAGAAGAGGATAAGAAAAAATTATAAAGAGGCTAATGATATAATGAGGAAATAATTACTTTTTTATCTTGTAGATAATTTTATACTTAGGATGACAATTCTTTGCTTGAAATTCTTAATGTTTTTTGTAAAGCCTTCATACAAATTAACATTAAAATTTC
The DNA here is from genome assembly GCF_951394435.1 of Stenella coeruleoalba. NCBI lineage: Eukaryota > Metazoa > Chordata > Mammalia > Artiodactyla > Delphinidae > Stenella > Stenella coeruleoalba. Next base: position 45,192,651 of record NC_137164.1, read on the forward strand.
ATTTTTGTTGTAGTTTAGAATGCTAACTCTTTGTATATCCCTTGGGCTTTATAACTTATAAAAACTTTGTTGTTCAGCAGGATATAGTCAAAAGTGAATTGAAATTGGATCAGATACTGCAGTCTATACCTCTAGTAATAAAACTCAAATTATGTTTGAATAATATAAATGGTATCCTTGGACTTTATGTGAGTTGTTGGTCCTGCCTACTAATAAGTTGCATAATCTTGGTCAGACTCTTAAGCATCTAGATCTCTCAGTTTCTTATCTTTAGGGGAAAATTTTTTTTTTAATTTTTGAATTTTATTTAATTTATTATTTTTATACAGCAGGCTCTTATTAGTCATCATTTTATACACATCAGTGTTAGGGGAAAATTTTTGATTGGAGTTAAGAAACGTTATTTAAAACTTGGAAATAAGGCTAAAAGTTGGGCAGTATGTCCTTTTAATATCATATTGGGACAATGTTTAAGAAGCTTTGGCTATTAACTATTTGAGTAGATCCCAGTTTAGACTACTGGAAATATATTTTTTTAAACCTGCTGTATAAAATCTGCATGGGGGATTTGGGACATTTATTTGACTCTATTTTGATACGTCTACCTTTTAGTGATCTAATTCTTGCATTTTATTCTAAATTAAAGCTGAAAATACTTGCAATTATGATTTGAATGTGACTTACTTTACAGGTTTTGGCAACATTTTTTCCCCAAGAAACATATGAAATTGTACTGGGAAGAAAACCACACTTCAATAAATTTTTTTCAAAAACCACTAAGGGCATTTGTTTCTTATAAACAATATATGCAGCTGGTAGCAATGTTGGCAAAGACACTTACCAGAGAGCTACATATTTGCTGCTACAAACTGTTCTGTTCACCCTTTATACAGTAACAGCTGGTAAAATGGTATTTAAGAACAGTTTGATTTAATCTAATGAGAAACTGCGCTGCAATGCATGACACTGCTTGCAGAAAATAATTGGACAAACATTGATTTTTTATGTTGCTATAATAGTTACATGTTCAATAAATAGGAGTTTATATGCATATTTATTAGACAACATTCCTCTCTACATGAAAGCTAGTGATTGGCTCTTAACAAAAACACACACACATACACACACGCACATGCACATGCACATATACATGCAAAATACACATAAGTCAACACCCAGGGCATACAAATATACTACAAAGTTTTAGTGCTTTGCTTCCAGAGGGGGAAAAGCTATTTGGAATACAGTTTAGATTTTATGGCTATCTTTGAAACCAGAATTATCCACAGAAAAAGCACTAGTTTGGGGAAGACCCAGCAACTATGAGAACAGCAAACAAATCAGAAAGTCCTGGGGAGCAAATAACAAAGCAGCACACACTTCAGTCTCTTTGGAATGACTGAAGAAAAGAAAGAGCCTCCAGACTCTTCCATATCCCATCCTGGAAACTTCTGAAAGAATAAAAACAATGTGCATTGCTTGCACATTCACACGTGCACACTCCTCTCTGTTTATTTTTCTAATTCTTCTCAACTCCAAGTTCTGTAGGCACTGATACAAGAAAAGCTACCCCGGTGGTACTTCTGTCATGAATTGCTAAAGAAAGTCCTTGAAACCATAGACGGCCATATCTTGCCAAAATTTGAGCCAGCTTTTATTGACACACAAGGTTCAGATAGTTACATAAACATTTAAACTTTTAGATAATATCCAAGGCACTCTCTTTTTGGGGTCAATGGGAATTATCTCTAATTTTGTTGTGGTAGTAGTTACATGAATATATAAATTTGTCAAAACTTGAAAGTATACACTTAAAATGTGTACTTTTTATTGTATTTATTTGTTCCTTAATAAGGTTGATAACCTAGTAAGGAGAACAATGAAATAATCCACCTCTCTAAAACAGTCCTTAACTGAAAACCAATTTTGAAGAAAAATAACGATAAAGCATGAAAGAGAAAAAGAAACAGTGGTTATAGAAATTCAGAAATAGGAAATTTGGGGCAGGAACTTTGATTTGGCAGAAAAAAAATGTGACAAATTCATAACAGCAGGCTGTGTTTTTCTGAAAAAGTACAAAAAGTATATGTTACTATATAACCCATAAGACAAATGCTAAGGTTCTGAAAAATTTCAGCACAAACTACTTTACCTATAGCAATATCCAAGGAGAATAGAAATATCCAGTGGCATCCTGGAACCTTGCAAAATGCTAGTGTAACTCCTGACTTAACAAAGAAAAGTATTTGTTCTTGGTGATTTTTTTCATTTCCTGAGACTTGATCATTTATGCATGGTTTATACTGAACATTTTAAAAATAAGAATATACAGAGGGAAATTCCCATATTTTAGGGAAATAAATGGAATCACATGTGCCAGCAGTAAAATAGTCATGGTGTATAACATAAAATAATGCTGAATATCATTTTATGCATATAAATATAAACATTCTTAAACTTCTGAACTTAAAAAAATTTAATCCTTACAACAAAACAACAAAGTCACTATTATCATCCTCATTTCAGAGTGGAGAAAATTGAAGCTGAGAAAAATGTACAAACTGAAACTGACAAAAGTATGTAATGACCTCATAGCCAACAACTACTAGGATCAGAATTAAAACCTTTAGCCTTCATTGAGTTTTCTTACATAGCTGCCAGCTCAAAGTTGACCCTTTCCGGGAACTTTCATCAGAAATCTCTGGCAGAATTAATTATTCTCATATGTATCCCCAAAATATTTGGGGCATGGTTTTATTAGTTAACTTTTACTATTCATATGCCTAAGTCTTTTTTTAATAGACACAGCTCCTTAGAGGTAGGTATTAAGTCTCAGTCATTCATTATATACCCAGCAGGCAACAGAGTCCGTACATCTTCAGTGGACGATAAATGATGTTTTAAGTAATGAATTACTAAAAAAGAATAAAAGTGAACATTGAGGAATATAGGAGGCAGATTTATTTACAATACAAAAAATGATATTAAAGAAGGTAATATTAAAATCTATTAGTAAAAACTATGTATCACACCAAATCTTGTGGTTCTTGAAACATAGTTGCAGTCAATAAATATTTGCTGAATTAATGTATAACAGCACAGTATTCTTTAATATTGAAGTAAATACAGCTCCATAGCTGAGTTGCTCGCAATTGGGGACTTAAATTAAAAAACACACACAGAGACATGCGAGAATTTGAAAATCACAGCATTTGGAGAGATTCACTAAAATATCAAATTGACATCTTCATATTTGAATAAATCCTGAAATTTCTATCTGTTGCATTTTTTTTTTTTTTTTTTTGAGGTACGTGGGCCTGTCACCGTTGTGGCCTCTCCCGCTGCGGAGCACAGGCTCCGGACGCGCAGGCTCAGCAGCCATGGCTCACGGGCACAGCTGCTCTGCGGCATGTGGCATCTTCCCGGACTGGGGCACGAACCCATGTCCCCTGCATCGGCAGGCGGACTCTCAACCGCTGCGCCACCAGGGAAACCCTATCTGTTGCATTTTAACAAGGCATTTAAAACAATAAGGTCACTTATAAGCAAGATCTTTCATTTTATATCTAAGAATGATGACGCCCCTAGGGATTAAATGCATCAATTTGAGTTGTACTTTCAATCATGACTGAGTAACTGGTACTGGACTAGCACACTTTATTAGTAAACACATAGAGAAATGGAAAAAGATATAAAATAAGAGTTTTCAGGTTTGGATCACACACATTACAGAACTTTGGTCCCTAACAGAAGAAAAAGAAACAAGAAAAGTTCTGCAATCATCCAGTTCTCAGCTATGGGACCATTATCCAACTACAGGATGACAACTGCAGCCAGGGCAGAGACAACAGTCCTGCTAAACTCAGGACGTAGAGATCAGAGTCTGGGGCAGATGAAGTGTCTAGAATCTTTAGGGAAGAATACTTTTTAAGAGATAGATGTGCAGAGAGGCACAGGAGTCCATATAGAAGTTTCCTGTGAGTCTATAGGGTTAGATTGTATATGAGCAAGGAGAACATCCCATGGATTACTGGAAAGTAGCTCCTAAGAAACTGAGAGTGGAATGAAGAAAATATTAGAGGTTGAGCAGTGCTAAGATATCAGCAGTGCTGGATTTCTAGTCCTGCCAGAGCAGAGAGATAATGTTAACACCTTATTAGCAAATCTGGCATCCAATGGAGATACCAGAAGTGCTCTGCCTTAGAAATAAGGACCACATTTTAGAGGAAGACCTACTCTAAACACACATTAGCAAAGCTTAAAGCCACACCCTAACAATTTCCATGGGGAGGCAGTCTAGAGATTGAGTCCTCCCAAGATGGATAGGCTTGAGAAAAATTTAGACTTTCCACAGTGAACGGCTGATAACATAACTGACACCATCTTGGACCCTTACAGTTTCTCCTGTCCTTTTGCTAACCCTACCCAAAACTATACTTTGTAGTAAATCACTTCTCTGTCATAAAGAGCTTTGTAGTTAATACATATTGTTTAATAATTATTAAGATCAGGTGGCCTCTATGCTCTGTTAGTTTCCAAACAATGATGAAAACCTTCACTGACATATTCCTGGCGCTGCAAGACTAGTTCCCCCACTAATTAATTTTGAATTAAGAATGCACTTCCTGGGCTTCTCTGGTGGCGCAGTGGTTGAGAGTCCGCCTGCCGATGCAGGGGACATGGGTTCGTGCCCTGGTCCGGGAAGATCCCACATGCCGCGGAGCGGCTGGGCCCGTGAGCCATGGCCGCTGAGCCTGCGTGTCCGGAGCCTGTGCTCCGCAACGGGAGAGACCACAACAGTAAGAGACCCGCGTACCGCAAAATAAACCAAAACAAACAAAAAAAAAAAAAAAAAAAAGCACTCAAAAAAACAAGCACTTCCTGTTTCCAAGCACCTACTCCCGGAATCTAGGTTAAGTATAGAATTGTCCCAATAGCTCTCCACAGTGAAGAATGAAGCTGCAGATGCTTTCAGATCATTGTCTGCCCAATCCTGATCCACCTGTGAGTAAGTAACCATATAATAAACTGATCCACTGATTATGTGGAGCTGCCTGCCTCATTTTTCAGTCTCAAGATACTTTCTCAGTTTGGTGGGCACTTTTCATTCCTTCTGTCCTCCAACACACAGATTCACACTATCAAAGTTAAAAACCAAGGCAACACAAATTCAAGATGATCAGGCAGTAATTGAACTGTCTGGTGAAACAAGATCAAGGTTCTTCAATGGAAGATAGCAGAATCCAGAATCTAAACATCATATTATCTGTACTGTTCAGTGTTAAATGAAAATCACTAGACATGAAGACAGAGTAAGAGCAGGCTTGGGACTTTCAGCCTTGATTCACCCATTCTCACTGGAGGCACTCAGGAAGGTTGTTACTGCTCCATACGCCTAGAAAGCACATAGGGTCATAACTAACATCTCCCAAACAGTTGGGAGGAACTAAGAAGGAAACAAACTCTTTAAGAATGATAATAGAAGATTCTTAATTGTAAGGGCTTCCTTGTGAGTTCCTGAAGGCTAGGGAAGTTTGATCCTTTCACTGGGAATACTTGCTTTCAATAGCCACCTTCAAGCAGGTTCTTGTATGTTTTACCAATAACAAATGAACTGACCTAATCTAATCACATGATCATTTGTTTTCTTCAGTTGGAAGCAGAAAGATAAAGTCAGAGAGATTCAAAACACAGACACTTACTGGGCTTGAAGATGGATAAGGTCACGTGCAAGGACTGGAAAGTGATTCTAAGAGCTGAGAGTGACCCCTGGTTTATGCCAGCAAGGAAACAGAGACTTCAGTCCTACAACTACAAGGACCTGGATTCTGCCAAAGGCCTGAATGAGGCTCTGGATAAGTGCCCAATCTAGCTGATACCTTAATTTTGGTCTGCTAAGACCTTATAAAGAGAATCCAATTGAACACACCTGGTCTTCTGATCTACAGAACTATGAGATATTAAATGGGTGTTGTTTAAAGTGTCCAAGTTTGTGATAATTTGTTACACAACATTAGAAAACTAATACAGAGAATTCAGCAGATGCAAGTGTAGAAAGGTAATGACTATATTAAACTTTTTCTTTTTTCCAGGCTTATGGAGCTATAGCTGATATAATAACATTGTATAAGTTTAAGGTGTATAGTGTGATGATTTGATACATGTATATATTGTGAAATGATTACCACAAGAAGGTTAGTTAATGCATCCTTCACCTCACATAATCATCATTTTTGTAGTTGTGGTGAGAACATTTAAGATCTACTATCCTAGCAACTTTCAAGCATATGACTTAATATTGCTAACTATAGTCACCATGCTGTATATTAGATCCCCAGAATATTAAACTTTGATTCTATATAAGGTCCTTGAAACTTTGATGCAAGTGTTAAGGGAAGGACTTCCCTGTTAGCACAGTGGTTAAGAATCCGCCTGCCAATGCAGGAGACATGGGTTCAAGCCCTGGTCCGGGAAGATCCCACATGCCACGGAGCAGCTAAGTCCGTGTGCCACAACTACTGAGCCTGCGCTCTAGAGCCCGTGAGCCACAATTACTGACCCTGTGTGCCACAATTGCTGAAGGTCGTGCGCCTAGATCTCATGCTCTGCAACAGGAGATGCCACTACAATGAGAAGCCTGCTCACCACAATGAAGAGTATCCCCCACTTGCCGCAACTAGAGAAAGCCCGTGTGCAGCAATGAAAACCCAATGCAGCCAAAAATAAATAAATTAATAAATAAAAATAAATTAATTAAAAAAATAAAATTAAAAAGAAAAGTGTTAAGGGAAGTGAAGATTGAGAAAATTCCACAGTTGCAGGTGAAACGGAATAACAAACAAATAAATCCCTAGATTAACTGAGTTTACTTTAAGTTGATTGAATTAATATTTCCATCACTGAGCAGAACAGGGCTTGAAACAGACCCTGAATTGATAAAAATAAAGAAAAATAAAGGAAAAGATTTCTTGCCTAGTTAATGCAAGAGGCCTTCTTCACATGATACTGGTAGAATAATAGTTATTATTAACACTAATAGTTACACAAAATATAAAATCAATAATTTTATATAAAAAGCAAATTTTAAAGTCCTTTTCTGCTGGTTGTAGATGAAATGTCTCACAATGTTATTTTTGGTCATTTCACTTGAGGAGATAAGGAAAGGAAAACAGGAATCAATCTGGTTAAAGAGACTTGTCATGATTATCTCACCCATGTCAGGAGGGAAGTAGATATAATAATGAGTATATTTAGGCTTAAACACTGACTTTCAAATTTGCCTTAAAATGTTTGGGCTTCCCTGGTGGCACAGTGGTTGAGAGTCTGCCTGCCGATGCAGGGGATGTGGGTTCGTTCACCGGTCCGGGAAAATCCCACATGCCGCGGAGCGGCTGGGCCTGTGAGCCATGGCCGCTGAGCCTGCGCGTCCGGAGCCTGTGCTCTGCAACGGGAGAGACCACAACAGTGAGAGGCCCGCGTACCGCAAAAAAAAAAAAAAAAAAAAAAAAAAAAAGTTTAATAATTCGTATTAGTCAGCACAACCTATCCACGTACATGTTTTTTTTCCCCAAGAATGCCACGTTAATGAGTTCAGACAATATAGCTGCTTTGATCATCACTTGCACATAGGGAGTTGTCTTGAAAGAGAAGACATCCTCGTTGTTGGACTGGAGAGGGAATGGAAGAGATGGGTCCTGTGCCGTGTCGGAATCAATGGCTGGCCAAGTTAGCAGCAACTGTTCTTATTGGCACCCAGTGGGAGGTAAAAAGGGCCAAAGAGTAAACTCTTAGTAGCACATCACAGGGCCTGTAATAAAGCCAGACTCCACCCCTAAAGAGTCACTTAACTCCTTGCTAAGCATCAGTTTCCTTACTGGTTAAAATAAAGAAAATAGACTAAGTTATCTCTAATGTCCACTTCAATTTTAACCGCCAACGAGACAATTTTTGAGATCAGTTTTGTTCTCCACAGCACATTTTTGCCAATGTAGAGTTTCTCATTCAACATCTTTAAATTTCAAAATTAATATATTGAGGTTTATTTTAAGGTTCTAGTCAAGTAAGCATTAAGTTCCTGAAGACACAGTGCTGAGCAAAACTGAACCCTGACTCTGAGAGGAGGCATTTAAGTATATTGGCTCCATTTTTTCTTTTCCATCACCAAAAGAATTAGAATTTATTCAATGGCATAGCTGGTGGCAGTGTTTTCAAAAGTGGTTTCAATACAGTAAAGTGGATATTTAATAAGGGGCTGGAATTTTAAGTTGCGTTATTACTTGAATCTTCACTTTAGGTTTAAACTTCAAAATTACCCGTGTTTATTTGGCACAAAGAATGGACAATGGACAGCATGATTCTCTTTTCCTCTTTTATCCTCATAGTATGTAAGTAAGAAGTACTTTTATCTTGGAAAGGCTGAAAGCATGATGGATAGAGATTGTTTCTTTGCATTATTAGGTTCATTTCCATACTGCTGTGAATCAGTGGGCAACAATGCCATCGACATCCAAAGAACAGGTTATCCAGTTTAAGTCATCAGTTGACACAATGCAAAGTGTATTAGTGGATTTTTATTCTGTTAGTAGCATTGAACTAAATTCTGCAATTATTCCATATGAGACACTCTCACTGAAGTCAATGGGTATCTCAGAATAAATCTGATTATAAGGTTTGGTCCACTGAGTAAATGGATGAAAGTTAGATTTTATCAACTTGACATTTCTCAATTAGGGTCTCAACTTCCCAAGCAGTTTATACATATGTTTCTTATGGTGCTTCTTCATGCCCAAAATGACAAGAAGAAAAGATTTTTTTTTTCCCTCCTGTGGAATGTATCCTGCTTCCTGAGATGAAAAAAAGTTTTCTGAAATGTTAATTGGAACTAAATTCTTAGACAAGAAAAAGGAATAAAGTGACATTATTTCTTCCATTTCACATTAGTAAAGTATAAAACACTATACACCTGCAAAAATTGTTCTTTGTTTCTGATGAAGCTTGTGATTATATTTTTCAGGTTTGGTTTGAAAAGCTAAGACATCTGTTTATCCAGTGCATACAGAATAACTCTCATGTCTCCTTATCTCTGAAGATTTCAAAGGCTTTCATTCTGGTTTAAATCCTTTGAAGAAGCAGTAATCAAAGACAAAAATTATCAGAGGTACATTTTTGTTTCCCAAACAATGAAAATAACAACACTCACCCTCCTTGGATTTCAAGCCCTAGCATAAAACTTCAAAACTGGAGATTTGCCATTTGAATCAAAAAATGATGTGGATAAATAGAGGCAAAAAAGCAAACGAAGAGAGCATTTTCTCTATATTATTGCATAAATTCAATATGTGGATAATTTAAAAAAAATACTGTGATGCACAACATCAAACAGCATATACTAGCAAGATGTGACAGAATGCATCTGGCTGGTGTGTGAGTTCAGATAAAAAAAATTAGTTTGTCTGCTAAGTGTTTTATTCTAGTGCATTTTGAAAATGGAAAAGATTAGTATAAGAGCGGCAAGAACCTTAAGGATGGTAATAAAGTGACCTGTACCACACAAATAAAACAAAAACACTCAGTAAAGCTGTGCTTAGTGGACTAAAGTAACTGAGGTACCGGCAGTCTTTAGTGCCCTTCATTAGCTTCAGAATATATGTTTTGACTTTCAGTACTCGTAAATCCATATATTAAGGAGCTGTTATAACTCATTCTATCATCCTCTTTTCAAAGACAGTGATATAAAAATAATATCTATTGTCCTTTTGGCCCTGCTTAAATAAAGGTTAGGATTTTAAGCTCTGACCTCTTTTTGCATTGGGAAAATTGAAAGTAGCCTTCAGAATAGATGGCTGATGTGGCCATTCCCAGGTCGAAGTGGTAGCCATCTTGGATCAAAGAGAAGACAAGGGGAATTCACTTTTCCAGCCCAGAGTCTAGTAAGAACAATGAGAGGACAACTGGATCTCTTCTCAATACTTCTCCCTTCTCCAACAAAGATGGAATGGAGTTTCACATTATACTATATGAGGCAACCCTCATACACTGTTGGTGGGAATGCAAATTGGTACAGCCACTGTGGAAAATAGTATACAGGTTCCTCAAGAAATTAAATATAGTACTACCATACGATCCAGCAATTTTACTCCTGGGTATTTATCTGAAGAAAATAAAAATATGAAGTTGAAAAGATAAATGCACACCTATGTTTGTTGCAGCATTATTTATAATAGCCAAGACATGGAAGCAATCTCAGTGTCCATTGCCAGATGAATGGATAAAGAAGATACAGATATAAAATGTAATATTATTCAGCCATTAAAGAAATAAAATCTTGCCACTTGTCACAACATGGATGGACCTGGAAGGATTATGCTTAGTGACATAGATCAGATAAAGAAAGACAAATACTCTATGTTTTCACTTATATGTGGACTCTAAAAAAACAAAGCAAAAGAATAAATATTACAAAATGAAACAGACTCACAGAGAATAAATTAGTGGTTGCCAGAGGGGAGGGAAGTGGGGGATGGGTGAAATAGGTGAAGGGATTAAGAGGTACAAACTACCAGTTATAAAATAAATAAGTCACAAGGATGTAATGTAGAGCCCAGGGAATATAGTCAATGATATTATAATAACTTTGTTTGGTGTGTAATATATAAAAATACTACATCACTATGTTGTACACCTGAAACCAATGTAATATGGTAGGTCAAAAATTCTTCAGTTAAAAAAAAAAAAAAATGATGGGCAGCAGTATGAACTGACCCAGTTTTCATTCTGTGCTTATTGTGTTCCAGCTCATGCTAATGGGTTCAGGTTTGCCTTGCTCTACGCACCTTACATCACTTTTCCCATCCAACTATCTACCCTGCAGACTTCAAGCTCCAGCATCAGGTGCAAAGCCAACAAACAGGTCCCACAATTGTGTAATTTGAAATCACACACTCATCTACCTATGTCCATATCTGTTATATAGCTATGTCTTAGTGTTTATACGTCTCTGATTGAACCCTAATTAATATGGTCTTAATTCAATATAGCAAGTTCTTCATCTTGTTCTTAAAGAATATGTTAGCTCTTCTCGTCCCTTAGCATTTTTTTTTTTTTTTTTTTGCGATAAGCGGGTCTCTCACTGTTGTGACCTCTCCTGTTGCGGAGCACAGACTCCAGACGCGCAGGCTCAGCGGCCATGGCTCATGCGCCCAGCCGCTCGGCGGCATGTGGGATCTTCCCGGACCGGGTCACGAACCCGTGTCCCCTGCATCGGCAGGCGGACTCTCAACCACTGCGCCGCCAGGGAAGCCCCCCTTAGCATTTTTATACACAATTTAGAACCAAAGTATCAACTTTCACACAAACACACACACACACACACACACACACACACACACACACACACATTCACATTTACATGCACATGTATTGGAATTTTGATTCAGATTGCCCAAATCTATATGGTAATTTCGAGAGGGTTGAGATCCTGCCATATTGGTTTTCAGACTTTCATTTATGCGTGCCATTCACAAGAGGATCTTGTTGAAATATAATTTCTGATTTAGTAAGTCTGGGATGGAGCCCAAGATTCTGATTATTTTACAAGCTCGCAGATACTGCTGATGCTGCTGGTCAGTAGACCACACTTTAAGTAGCAAGAGTCCACACCGGGTATATCTCTCCATTTAATTTTTCTAGTTTTAATGTTTATAGTTTCCTGTATAAAGGTCTTGCATGTATTTTGTTCCTAGGTGTTTGAAAGTTTATAAATTATGTCTGTATTTTATATTTTTAGATTACATTTGTTGTTGATTTATGGCAATGCAATTGATTTTTTATATGACTTTGTCTTGCTAAACTCACTTATTAATTCTAGTAATTTATCTCTATAATCTTTTGGATATTCAACAAATATAATCATCACATTAAAATGACAGTTTTATGTCTTTCTCTCTATACCATTTATGTTTTTTTTTTTTTTCTGACTTACTTTCCATGATGAAAATCTCTAGGACAGTGTTGAATATCACTGAATGGTGATAGCAGACATTTAAATTTTGTCTCCAATATTCCAATTTCAAAGGGAAATTTTGCCATATTTTATTATTAAATGTGGTTGCTCTAAGGTTCTTGTAGGTATCTTCTACTAAGTAAATTAAGTAAATTCCCTCTGTTTCTTACTCTTCTATGAATTTTTAACACAAATTTTGTCAGATGTAGTTCCACATTTATTGAGACAATCTAATGATTTTCCCCTTTATTCTGTTAATACAATGAAATAAATTGATTGATTTTCAAATCAGCATTGCATTCCAGGAATAAACATGACAAGACAAAGACAAGTTGGTCATGATATATGAATATTCTATATATTCCTGCCTTTGTTTTATTTGTACATTGTTTAGCAGTTTTGCTTTTATGTTAAGTGAGATTTTCCTGTAATTCTCCCTACTTTTGTTGTCTTCAGGCTTTTTGATCAAGATTATATTAGCCTCATATAAAGGTGGTGAATACCTGCTCTGCAGACTTCTTTTCCAGCCTATGGAAAATGTTTTGCATGATTGATATCATTTCTTCATTCAATATTTTGTAGTATTCAACATGAAACCATCTGGGCCTAGAGTTTTCTTAAAGAAAGATATCTATGTACAAATTTAATATTTCATATATCTAATATATTTTTGCTACACTTGGTAAATTGTGTTTTTCTAGGAATTTGTGCATTTTGATCATATTTTCAATTTTACTAGCACCAAGTTGTTCATGTTTCTTTATTATGCTTTTAGTACCTTGTGATCTTATATTTATTTCTGATACATACATTTAAAGCTGTCAGTAACCTTCTAAACTTTAGTCGTATCATCCAATATTTGATATGTTGTTTTCATTTTATAATTCAGTTGTGATTTCCTTATTTCCTTATTGAATTCATAGAATTTGTTATAAGAATATTTCTTAATTTCTGAACATATGAGATATTCTAGTCACTTTTTGTTAAAAATTGATTTGTAGAATATGTTCACTGTGGTCAGGAACAAATTGGATATTTGTTGAGATTTGTTTTATTGCCAGATTATAATCAATTTTAAAAACAATTCCACATATTTATATATGTATAATATACTTCACGTTTTCTGAAAAGAATGTATTATTTGCAGATGTTGGATGCAAGGTTTTATAGATATCCATTAGGTCAGGTTTACTAATCCCCCTTTTTAAAATTGTTTAAAGCTTCTAAACCCTTGCAGATATGTACGTGATTACAAATCAGTTACTGAGAAAATTTTGTTAAAAATCTCTCAAATTTTGGAGTTTCTATTTCTCATTACATTCTATTAATTTTAGCTTTGAAACTGTTACTAGATTTTTAAAAAATATAGACATATTATGTCTTCCTAGTGACTTTCATATTTTGTCATTATGCAGTGCCTCTCCTTATCATTATCAATTTTTAAAAGTCTTCTTTTAATATCTATTAATATTAGTCTTAGCTGTCTGATATTAATACAGCTACTCCAGCTTTCGTTTAAATTCTGCATCACATACTGTTTCCATCTTTTGATTACAAGCATTTTTTGTTCACAAGCATTTTTTGTTCTTTTACTTCAGATGTGTCTCTGTAAGTAGCATATGGTTGGGTTTTGGTTTTGATTCTCTATGACTCTGTTTATCTTTAATTGGAGAATTTAGATCATGTAACTTAATACAATTACTGATACAACTGAGTTTAAATAAACATATTTAGTGATTTCTACTTTTCTACCCATACTATGTTTCTCTTCTTTATTCCTTTGGATTATTTATGTTTTGTTACTTCATTCACCATTCCCTTCCCATTTGCTTGGATTTTCTTTTACTCTTATATATTCTTTACTATTATTGTACTAGTTTTCTTAGAAATTACAGCATACAATTTTTGGATTGTAAAGTCTAAAATTATTTATAATTTTCTCCTGTTCTTAGATAATGCAAGGAATTCAGAACACCTTAAGTCTATTTATCCCCTTAACTTATATGCTACTGTTGTCATTTATTTTATCTTTATATTTTAAACCCTGCAAGACATTATTATTATTAATGAATGCCATCAGTCAAATTAAATTTACCCACATATTTACACTTTTATCCCCTTTAAAATTATTTAAATATTTTTTCTTTCATCACTTAAAAAATATGATCTCATTTTTTTCTATTGAGAAATCAATTGACTATCTGGTTGTGGCTTGTTTTTAGGTTGTCATGCTTTCTACTGTTTTTAAGGATTTTTTTTTCTCTTTGGCATTAGATTTTGGAAGTTTTACTATGATGTGTAGCAGGTGTGGATGACTTTTACTGTATTCTAATTTGTGCTAGTAGAGCTTCGTGAATCTGTGGCTTGAAGTCCTTCATTACATTTTTTTAAAGTTCTTATTCATTATCTCATCAAATATTGCTTTTGCTTATTCTCTCTCCCTTTTTCTTTTTGGGCTTCAATAACATGTGTGTTAGACCTCTCACTCTGTCTTTTCGGCCTCTTACTCTTTCTTTTGTACTTTCCATTGTTTTGTTTCTCTATCCTATCTGGTGGATGTTTTCTTTTAACCTATCTTCTAATCTACTAATTTCCTCTTCATTGTTGTCTAATATGTTAAATTTATCCACCAAATTCTCATTTCAGTTATTTTAAAGGTCAATCCTTGAATTTCTTTTTTTTTAAAAAACAGTTTCCAGGCCTTTGCTGGCATTCTCAAATTGTCTTTTATTTTCTTGTACATAGAAGAGATGATGATTTGAAGTTCTATAGACAAAAAGAGATTACTTCAATATTTGGAAACCATACAGGGCTGTTTTTATTATTTCTTGTTTCTGCTAGTTTTAATTTATGCCTTGTCTCACTGTGTGCCTTGTTAATTTTTTATGCTGTGGGAAACATTGTAATTGCAAAAATTACACATAGAAATACTCTGTGGTCTAAGAGAGTCCTCCAGAGATCACTTGTGTTTGAACAAATGACATGTAAAGGACACATGACAATTAGTTAAAACGTTTTCTTAGATTGAAGTAATTTGAAGCTGAGCCACACTTCCTGTAAAAGCCTACATTTTCGTTTCATTTTTGCTACTACAGAGAAGTCTTTTGGAATTGCCAACTTAATGTGATTGGGGCATATTTGGGGCCTGTTTTCAACAGGTTCTGGACTCCAATCCCTGACTCTCAGCTCTACAAGCTTTCAAAATTATTGCTCAGTTTCTCCACCTCAAATCAGCTCCTCTGATTTACCAAATACCCTCTGGGTAAATGTGACCATAAATGCCAGTATTATTCCCTCCCATGGGCCTCTGTTCTCCCATTGGCTCTCATCTACTTTTCCTTTGCTATCTTGTAACATTACTGATATTTTGAAGTAAGTTAAAAATTTATTTTTCTGTTGATGAATTTAATGAAATGTGCTCTGAATTACCTAATAGCCATTAGCAGAACCAGAATTCCTCTCATATTCTTCTCCTCATATTGTCCTTGAAATGAATTTGCAAACTCATTTCAACCCTAGATTTTCATATATATCATGTGTGTGTCTGTGTATCCCTGGGTACATATGTACACATATGTATCCCTTTCTTCTCTATCTAGACAACTAATGTAGAAATATAAAAATTTTCTAATTATGACTTTTAAAAATTAAATCCCTTGGGTATAAAGTGGGAAAGCTTAATCTGAAGTGAAAAGGAATGGAGTGAGTAAGTATAGTTACCTGGGTGGACAACTGTCCTTTTTTGTATCCTAATATCCACATGCTTTTCTTAGCTGGGGGAAGCCCCTTTGTGAGAGTCTTGTTGAAAGGCCATCTATCCTTTTACCTCTCCCTGTGAAAGCCAAAGAGGAAGCCCTAGTCTCTCCTTATCTCCTGGAGCTGGGGCAAAAGTAACTCCAGGAGCGTCAGATAATCAGTCTCTCCTGATCAGGATTTTGGCTTTTAGGAGAATATAACATTGAGGATAGCTGAGAAATTGCTCACAGTGGAGACTGCAATGTTCAGAGGTTAGAAATAGAAGATTCATGTGGTGTTGAGCATCAGTGTCTTCATGAATGGGCATTCATGCAGTGTCCAGGGTTCCAAATGCCTAAAGTATTACCCTAGTTTGGTTGGCTGGCTTTCAAGCTTCCCTTTTCCTGAATATTTGCAGAGCCTATCTATTCAATAAATTGCTTTTCTCTTTTAATTAGCCACCTTTAAATTTGTTGCTTGGAAATTGGTTAAGTGAAGATCAGTTAACAAAGTTTCTACTGAAAGATATAACTCAGTATTTCTTATAATGAATATATTTCATTTGCTAAGATATATGTTGTTTAAGTTACATGAACATATTTTAATAATCAATTCTTCTGATTTAAAAGAAATACATAACTACTTCAGAAGCTGTTATGCATATATTTTAAAAAGATTCTTATTTATGGATTTTAACAAATTAAAATTGTGTTAGAAGATACATTCAATCATTGAAATAATTTCCTCAGTGATGTGGCTTATTATCAACTGAAAGTATAGACTCAAGAAGAGCTATTAAGATACATTAAGTTCCATTTCCTTAAATTTATTGCAAAATTCCATTTTACATATGACACTGTATTAAATTCAAGCTTCAGGATTTGAAGTTTAGCTGATTGTAAGTTGCTGTGGAAGAGCTAAGATGCGACCCCATATCAGCTTGATAGTGCAGAAAGACTGACCTAAATTAAGGGGCTGAGAAATGAGGTCCTGTTTAGTATAAAGCAAGGCATTCAATGGGAATAGCATTTTTCATGCAAACAACTGAAATGATGAAATGTGATCCAAGAAAGGAGGTCGGTAAGTCAATGATATTAATGGGCATCTAAGAACAGCAGCTGATATTTAGGGTTTGGGCTATATTTAGGAGATGTCCATCAACAGGATGGGAATGGGATTCTGTGGGGAAGGGAAGTAGCCTTTGTAGGATAGGAGCCAGGCATAGCCAGAAAGAAAAGAAAAGGACCATAATCTTTGGAATAGAATAAACATTAGCTCTCTTCACTGTTTCCTACCCCCAAGTAGAGACTGGGCTATCAGGCAGATTCCCAAAAGTGGTTTTTGAAATAACAAAAAGAAACAAGAAATTTCAAGTAATCAATTTGATGCACACAGAGGAAAGGAAGGCCCACATAGGTACAGATCCTGGATTTCGGCACACATCATCAGAATGGAGTATTGTGCTGTCCTGTCTGCAGAGGAATATCACAGCTGGCTAGTGGTCAGCCTAGGCTGCCTCCAGGGAAGTTCTCCAGTAGCCCTTTAATCTATGGGAATCTATGCCCTTGAGCCAAGGATCTCAATAGAAGGTCCTCTGCTCCTTGATCTCTATCTCATTTTATTGATGTTTCTGTGTGGGAAGAGATAGTAGGCAGGAGCAAACAAACTTTGAAAAAAGGTTGTGCCTTTCTTCTTGGTCCTTAAGAAGTCCTGGGAAAAAGCTGGTTGAAACAAAGAAAATTCGTAAAGCTTCATTGGGAGTTTTCACGTCAAACCTTTCACATTAGGTAAGATATTGGACACCTTCTAAGCACTCAGTGAGTGGTAACTATTTTTCTGGGGTAAGTCATGGAGGATTTTCTCCTCCTATAGCCAGTGTTAAGCCATCCCAATTAGTCTGCTTCTAACACTCTAACCATCTCAGAGTGATAAGACTGACAAGCTTAGATGAGCTTTATCTACAGAAGTTCCTGAAACAACAGAAATTAAAGCAGAACCCATTATCAGAAATCATAGTATAGCTGGTACACAGCTCTGATCATTGCAAATGAGGTTTCAACCAGACCCAAGAGCACTTTAAGTTCTTTTGAAGTGTTTTCCAAATCGGAAAATCTTTCCCTTAAAAGCTTCTCTGAAAATTAACATAGATCTTGACCAGGGATGATTGGTGTCTTCCTAAGGATTCGTTATCCTTCCTTAAGTTATGCTGAGTAGTCCTGGCATGTGCTATACACTCCTTTAACATGTTTTCTGTATTAAAATTAACTTAAAGTCATCAAACATTGATTTTAACCGAAGCTTGTATGTGAAAGTATGGACTGAGTATAGCATACACAAAAGGACATAATTTCTCCGGGGAATAATAACAATGTGATTTTCTGATCAAGATCTATTTTCTAGAAAGAAAAGTCATTTTGACATATTAGAAATGACTTGAAATCTAAGTTTCTCTGATTGACACACTCTTAACTCTCAATGATGCTACATGAGAGTTGATGATGCTATATATGTAATTTTGTGCAGTTAATCAAATGATTTGATTAGCATAAAAAGTGACTCAGGGAAGTCCTATTTTTTCATTATAAAATGTCTTTAAAAAAAATAAAGGAACTTGGTGGAAAAAAATCAGCCACAATTCCACTGTCCCATTAAATAATTTTTAAACCTTGAGGAATCTCTCTAGGATTTTAAATTGTACTCTATTTCGTTTTTAAACAAAGTTATAATCACACAACATATACAGTTTTCTGTCTTCCTTAATGCTTGCACCAGGCACTATTTTAATAATTTTACATATAGTAACACATTTAAATCTCATAACAATATTATGTGCATTACTGCTATCTCCATTTTACAGAGGAAAGCAATAAGGCACAAACTGGTCAAGTAATTTGCTCAAGGTCTTTGAAGAAAGTGGTGGAGTTAGAATATAAACTTCAGCTGTCTTCCAAATTTCCATGCCAGAATATGAGCATTTTGAGTGGCTGTGCAAAACTCCATTGAATAACACAACTCTCCTTATTATTACATATTTAGATTGTTTGTCAACTTTGCCTAATATTTGGAAAACAGAGACTGAATTTCTAAGAGTAGAATTACTAAATTAAAAGATTTGAATATTTTCTTTTGATATTCAGAGCTTTAAAATTTTAAAGTAATTAAACCTACTGATCTTTTTCATGATGATTACTTCTTTTGTTTCTGTGCTTATGGAGAATAAACCAATATAATCTGGTATATTGTACATAGATAGTACAGGACTTTCATAAGCATAGAAACAAATCTTGCAGTGTATCATGTATTAATAAATCCATCATTGCATGAATGCTTATATAACCAAGAATGCAACATTATCTATGAAGAAGGATCCTCAAAGAGACTTCTGATCATATCCTATGTGTACATTACACAGGCAGAGTATAGAAGTGATCTTGAAGCTTGACTCCTGCGATAACTACAAAAGTCGCCTTTGTTGATATGTATAGACCTATTCTAAATGTGACACTATTCTCAATGCCTGTTGGCATTTGGAGATTAAGCATAGCTCTGACACTTGAAGGAGATATGTCAATGGCAAAAATTAATGAAAAACTTTTTGTTTCAGTTAGAATTCTTTGGTTGTATGAAACAGAAAGAAAAACAAAAAGGGCTTTATGGAAAGGGTACTAGGTAACTCATATACTCAAAGGAAAGGCTTAAAACTAAAACTGAGTATTGAAAGGAATTATATGCAGCTTTGGGGATCTCAGTCAGGAACTCATGGATAGCTTCTTTTACTAACTGGTAATGGAATAAATTTCATCATTTGTAACTTCATAGAAATTCAGATTCCTGGGAAAGAGTTTAATTGGCTTATTCCTTAATTAAAGCTGGGAGAGGAGGTTGGGCAAGACTAGATTTGACAGTCCCAGTGCTACCACAAGGATTTTAGAAAGCTGAAACAAGCAAGAGCAAAAGATGCCAAATTCAATTTTCATCTTAATGTGGTAACAGAAGCTTAGAAGTCAATAACATCTTAAATATCCAGGAAGCATCTTCATGTTGGCAAGTCCATGCCACAAAATGTCTTAATCAGTAGGCTGTAATAATGTATTAAATTTACAAAGACATTGCTTTGATTTGTTGTAGATTTTCAAATTTAGCCCAACATAAGCTAAATAATACTGTTGCTATAAGTTCTTAGTTCTAAAATGGAAGTCAAAAAGAGAAAATCAAGGATGGCTTGACAGTTAAGAGAGACAAAACCTAGCTCTTGAAAAACCAGGGCATGGTCAACGGCCAGGATCATAATACTGGGAAGCAGAGTTACAAATATCCAATGTATGTGGGATACATGAAAGACTCCAAATACAATGGTGGTAAAGCTAAGGTCAAAGCTGGTGAGAAATAAAGAGGGTACAGAGCATAGGAATGAGTGGGATATGAAAAAAATATTTTGCAAAGTGGTTTTTAATAGTAGGGCTTATTTTGGAAGCCTCAGTCCCAGGAAACAAAATAAGCACATGTTTATAGTACAATCCAAGGAAAAAAATCTAAGGATAAATAATTAGAAAAATCTATTTTTTTTCCTTCTTAAATGCATTGGAGTGATCTCCAGGATTATTTTATTGGTTTAGAATTGTTTTTATTTGAAATCCCACTTAGAATTGGGCATTTAAATTTTTTCAGTGTTTAGGTCTCTAAATGTCTTCCTCTTGCCCTGTTCAGCCACATAGCTGATAATTGGTGAAATCTGGATTTGAACCTTAGAAATCTGGATAAGCTGGCTTCACTCACAACACTCTGACACAAAATGTGTGGGAGTTTTCCTCATACCAATTGATTCTCCAACTCTGTACACCAATTGGATATCCTACAATTTAATCCAATTCTGACACTAACTACCCAGATTAGTGTCTGACTTCATAGGTTTAAAGGCTCAGTCCCACAGACCTCCTTCACTGCACTGGGTTCCAGGTTACCCACATTTCTTTCTGACTTGGCTAAAAATTGGGGGTTCCCAGGACCCCGCCCCTAGGTTCAATGATTTGCTAGAGCAGCTCACAGAACTCAAGAAAGTGGTTTTACTTACTATTATCAGTTTATTATAAAGGATATAACTCAGTAACAACCAAATGGAAGAGTGAATAGGGCCAGGAATGGGGAAAGGGGCATCGAGATTCCAAGTCTTTTTCCAGTATGCCACCCTCCCAGCACCTCAATGTGCTCACTGATGTGGAAACTCTCTGAAACTCAATTGTTTTTAAACATTTTTATGGAGGTTTCATAATGTAGGCACGATTGATTAAATCACTGGCCATTGGCCATTAACCCAGGGAGACAGGGGATGGGTCTGAAAGTTTTGATTCTCTAATCATGTCTTGTTCTTTCTGGTGACCAGGCCCCATCTTCAAGCTATCTAGGGGCCCTCAACCACCAGTCATCTCATACAAAAGACACTCATCACTCCGGATATTTTAAGGGTTTTAGAAGCCTTGTACCAGGAACCAGGAAAAAGGAAAAAATATTGATATATGTTTCCCGTTGTACCACACAGAGCCTGTGTTCTTAATTACTATGCAATACTGACTCTTAAATAAAGATAATATCAATAGCATGATCAAGATTAACAGATATTAAAACTTTAATGTGGTACACCCTCACATTTAGTAAATACACAAATAAATGTATCAATTTAGGGGACTCTTTCTGAAATTAGATTTGGAAGTTACTGGAATACATGAACAAGTGTGTCATAGGGGCCTTGACTAGGATGGCAGTGCAGGTTTACACAAGGTTTGGATCAACAACCAGGGCAGTGTTGGAGCAGTGGCCAGGGGCCAGGACAAAAAACACACCTAAATAAAATTAAAAGGGTCATGTTAGATAAATGGGTCCAAGGTGTAAATAAAGATCCAGAAGTAAAGGACAAAGTTAGATGTAATAATGTGTTTAGAGACAGGGTTATAAAAATGGTAAAGATGAAAGGAAGTTACTTGAAAGAGCCTGGGATGTAAGCTATCAACAGATCTGGGCTGCTCACAGATCTCTCTATGGGACACCAAAGATATGGTTGGTAATGGTAGGAGTTAGTAAGGTTAGTGAGAGGAGGAGATTCTGGGATGGGGTGAAGTAGCTGAGTTTCCTGGATTTGAGAATTCTTATTTTTAGGACAAGTACATTGGACTAACTGTTTTTAAAGGTTGCTTTCAACTCTTAACATATACTTTGCTGCAGAATAATTTCATGAAAATAATCTAACTGCAGGTCCCGGGGGTGTTTGTGAAGATACTGTATCAGTGTGATTGGGGGGTTTAATTAGTTTCCATGAATATTACAACATTAAGGCTGCGTTAGATACAGATTTCAAAATAGGGAACCTCTGATGAGGCCCCACAGAGCATCAAGTCTCAAGTAGAGAGGAGATTTAGTGTTCTTCTTTAGCTGGGTAGAACAGCGGCACTGTGGCATCAGTCATAGGAATCTTCCTGCTATTATCTCCGAAGGGTCAGGTATCGTGGATCAGGAACTAGAAAGGAATGGAGAGTGGTCTCCCTAGAATTTGTAATTTTGTCTTAAACCAAAATAAAAAAGCAAAAAAAAAAACAAAACCCTAAAAGGATTCAGTTTGTCTGGGAGACTGGTCCTGGTCCTAGGCAGGTGAAAGATAAGATTTCATCTCCCAAGAGGAGACAGGCTGGGGTTGGGAGAGAAGGCAAGCTATACTGGTATTTTGAATCCTAAATTCATAATGTGGTGTCAAAACCCGATAACTTAGAAAAATAATTGTGATGAAGATGTTTGTATTTCTGTAATCATTTTCCTTTTTTCCTATTTAGCACGTGGTAAGTTCCTTATGAAATTACAGTATTTCAGCAGTGTGAAACACAACTGAGAGAGATTTCATTTTTCTTTTGCTACACTTGGTCCAACAATTAAAGGGAGGCAGCATAATTCTAGGGATGAGGTATGATGGTGTTTCTAATACTCAAATGAAAATCATAACAAGAGGGCTTCCCTGATGGCGCAGTGGTTGAGAATCCGCCTGCCCATGCGGGGGATGCGGGTTCGTGCCCCGGTCTGGGAGGATCCCACATGCCGTGGAGCGGCTGGGCCCGTGAGCCATGGCCGCTGAGCCTGCGCGTCCGGAGCCTGTGCTCCGCAACGGGAGAGGCCACAACAGTGAGAGGCCCGCGTACCACAAAAAAAAGAAAAAAAAAAAAAAAATCGTAACAAGAAAATGAAATTAAGAGTCCCAAAGTCAGGACCTCCTTTTTAAGGTACCACATGGTCAACACTCCCTCCCCCGCCCCCCATGAGCATGCAGAGGGTTGCAGTTCAGTTGTCTGATGTTCCTTGTGGGCAGCCAGAGCTTGATCAGGTTGTGCTCATCTAATTTCACTTGCAGACCCCCGGTCTCAGTCATTGTCTGAGCTGAGTCAGCACCTTCCTGGTTCTGCCAGACTTTCTTCCACTTCGTTACCTCGGCATTCCTTATCTCGTGCCGTCGTGCCGTCAATGGCAGGACTCTGCTATCAATGGCCTTGTCCCTGCTACTGTTGTTTTCTTCTCAGAAATGTTTATTTTCCCTTTGGGCCTTTAGGACAGCATTGATGGTAATACCTGAGAACATAAAAATTCAAAAAATATTTGGTAGATAGTTAGTAGGATGTGTGGGGTGGCAGAGAGGAAAGGATCCAGCATGGCACCCAGGGTTCTGGTGTGGTCAGCTGGGTGAGTGGCAGTGAGTTACCTGAGCTGGGAGGATACGAAGGAAGGATAGATTTGGTAGGGATGGGGTGATGAGCCTCATGATGGAAACAGTAAAAATAAACACTCCATTTTATTGACATCTACTCTTTCAGGCAATGTTTCCAATGCTTTAAATGAATTAGTTCTCATTCTCAGAGTAATTCTAGAAGTGCAGTTTGATGTGATCTCTAGGCCACCCCAATGACTATATCTAACAGGTAGTTAGTTTCAAGTTTAAGATTCAGAAAGGGGTCATCACTGGAGATATAGAACTGGGTATAGATGGTAGTTAAAACCATGAAAGCCAATGCAATCACCAAGACGTGCCTGTCAAATCAAGAAAACAGTCAGACAAAAACAATCATTATGATATAATGGAATGGAGGGAGCGTGGGATTTGGGCCAGTTGAATGTTGAATTCCATTTGAAGTCTTTGTTTCTCTGCCCATTTAATAGAGATTCTTTTTCAAAAACAGCTTCTATTATCTAGTTTTAACCAATGTCTTGCCCTATCCATTCCCTACCAGAGTTTACTGGACTAGGGATAAAAACCTGGCTCAAGAAACTCAACATAAAGGTTAAGCTGAGCTAATCAGAATTTCTCTAGGGCATTTGGATCAAGTGCCTGGAAAAGTGTCCCTTAACTGTCAACTTTTCCTGTCCCCTGCTTTTATACGCAGGAGACCTTATAATGACTCCAAATCAGAATTGCTGTGAAAATATTGTTTACAAGGGTGGATTGTTGGGTGTGAAATAATAGAAAGTCATCTGAATTATCCAGAAATTTCCCTTTGGTAAACTAATTAAGTATATCCCTGTGAAGGACAGCAGATAATATAGTAAACGGGGGCAGAGGTGTATGACAAAAAGAGTGATATTTTGTACAAAATAAAACCTAGTAGAGAGGAGACTCAGCACAGAGAGGAGGTGAGCAGTTAGCAGAGATGGGAGAGGCTAGGTTCCCCAGGATAGGGTCCAACAATTGAGAAATTGTTCAGGTCGTGGCTGTCATATATCCCTCAAGGAAATACAGTAACATCCTTGAGTTGCCATTCCAAAACGGCACAACTCAAAAGACCACTCTCTCCTTGGCCTTTATTTTTCAGCTTATTTGCCTAAATAGGTGAGAAACATTGCTGTGACATACCAAACATGGGGGAGGGAGATGAGAGAGGGAAATGACCTTATCACTTCAGCCAGGAATCAGAAGAAGGCTCACGTGCCTGATTCCTCCTCCAAATCTCAATATTCCAAATTTCCCTCAGGCAGTCTGGGTCTACATTTCCCTTGGGCATATACAGAATATTGGAGCCCAGTGAATTAGAACTTGTTCATTGCATTAGCTGGGTACATGTGTAACATTATTCCTTTGTAATACTTCCAAGCTCCCAATCAACTTTCTAAGCCAATCTGCTTTCCTTCAGTCATCAGCAAAACATTTTAAGTTTCTTCGATTAAGCATCGTTTGAAAAACAGCTGAATTGATAAGTGATACTTCTTATTTTTCCAAAGTTGATCAAAATTTATAATACTTGCTTTCTAGCAAAAATTTTATTTTTAAAAATCATACTATATATCTTAAGTTCCAGAAAACTTGTTTTTGGCATAAGGCAGACAATTGGAGTCTACATTTTTATACTCAAGTGTATCATTAATTTATAGAATTTTTAAACACTTTTACCCAGTTAGAGCTTGTTGCCTGCATATTATAAACTACATTTTAAAATGCCTACTCCTGAAATTTTCAGACTTTTCTGATGTACAATAATAAGTGACAAGTGATATACATTTTGTTAGGAGATGCCAGAGGGCTTCAACATAAACTCTACCTGCAAGGCAATCTTAAAATGTGTCATCTAAGAAATTTTCAAAATTGGAATATTAACACAGAATATATAGCTCTTTAGGGTGAGTGCTTGGGCCTCCACAAGCTTTTGTGATTCCATTTGTGAGATTGGACAATGAATGATGGAGCTGGTGAGTAAAGAGCTCTTAATAACCCTGTAAGTTCAACTCTTTTCTTAATTCTAATTGATATACATAGAGCGAAATACCTTACGTAACATTCAGTGTGTGTGTGTCTGTATGTGTGTGTGCACGTATGCCCCACAAAGGGTGTGGAAATCTGAATCCACAGGCAGGTCTTTGTTATTTTTGCTTGCTTATGTCTTTGTGGCTTCCAAATGAACTGATATCCATTTAGCATATGAGTATTGAAAGCAGGTTGAGTCAATCAATATTGCCAATGTCCTGCAAAGAGGCATTCAAAATAGAGGCTCTGTCTAGTTCCATGGCAGAGTCTATCATCAGTTATTTACCTTTGTGCAGGAAACTAGATTGGCACTGTTTCCTGTTTTGAGTTTTTTTTAATCAAATTACTAATCTTTTACCCAGAAGATGATGTTCTGGAATTTGAGATATTTGTGTCTGCTTGGTAAAATCTTAAAATTATTAACTAGATCTATGTGCTAAAGATTGGGGTCAGGCAAGGTCATATAATCTACAGAATCTGAAAAAGGAGACAATTTCAGAAAGACAAGTTTATCTCCTTTGTCTAAGACAATATCTCCTGTATTTTCTACTTAGATGTGAAATCCTACAGCAAGAGATTTTTTCTCTAGTTTAAGGCTTTTTTTTCTTTTCCAGATAAAATGCAAATCTTACTTAGGAGGTATATTCTCCCACATGTACTTTATCTTAAATATTCCCAAGGTACTATTTAAGAGTAGGTATTAATAGGTATTAATAGGTGTTAATCTACTGTATCTGTGGATTACTAAGGCAGAGAAATGATATCACTCAGGATGGGGATGGGAATGGGTTAGGATAGAGCCAATACTTAGTGTACTAGAGATGTGGGGAAGACAGGATGAACTTGCCTTTATTTACTCCTTCTGCAAATATTTATTGAAAGTCAATTATATGACAGTTATGCTAAGGTCTTAGGATACAAAATTAAACAAAATAATTCTTTTCTGTACTTACAGAGTGTACTGTCAAGTGGGTTAGTTTCCTGAGGCTTCCTTAACAAATTACCCCAACCTTGGTGACTTAAAGCCACAGAAATATATTCTCTCACAGTTCTGGAGGCCAGAAATCTGAAATTGAAGTGTCAGCAGGGCCATGCTTCTTCTGAAGTCTCTAGGGGAGGATTCTTCCTTGCTTCTTCCAGGGTCTCAGAGCCCCAGGCAATTCTTGGCTTGCGACAGCATTAATCCAATCTCTGCTTCCAGGGGCGCATGACCTTGGTTATTCCATTCATCTCTGTCTTCCCTCTGCCTCTGTGCTCTTCTTATAAGGACACCAATCATTGGATGTAAGGCTCACCCTAAGTCCAGGATGAGCTCCTCTCCAGAACCTGAACTAATTACACCTGCAAAAACCTTATTTCCAAATAAGAACATATTCTGAGGTCCTGAGCGGATCTGAATTTTTGGAGGACACTATTCAATCCACTATACCAAGGAAAGAAACCAAACACATATACCTTCAGTTTTAATACAGAACGATGCTGGGAAAGGTGACACGGGACACAGGAGCGGGGCAAAGAGGAGAGTGAATAGTTTTAGGAAGAGAATATTTTAAAAGATCCTAAAGAAAAGGTATGGAATGGTTCAAAAGAAGTTCAGTGTGGCGGGAAGCCACGAGAGTATAGGTGAGATAGGAGGGAAGGGGGCAGGGCACCACCTTTAAAAGAATGACATAGCCATAGAGGATGTGACAAAAACTGGTTAGAACCTACCAAGATGGCAGAAGATTCGACTTCCAATAGACCTTGAGCCTCATTATACGCTCATTGTAATGCATTAGCATGCTAAATGATGCACCCACCAGCACCATGACTGGCAGCATGACAGTTCTGAGGCTCACCATAAAAGGCCAAAAAGTGGGCACTGACCCAATTCCTGGAAATCCCTGCCCTTTCTCCAGAATAGTTGGAATAATCTTCTCACTCATTAGCTGATGAAATTACCCAGCCCGTAAAAGCTAACCATCCCGTATTTCAAGGCCACTCTTGCCTTCTGAGATGGACTGTATTCCGCCTATGGAATATGTATCTCTCTCAGTAAACTGGCTTTCACATACTATGGCTCATGCTTGAATTCTTTCCTGCATGAGGCCAAGGACACTCACTTGCGGCCCATCCCAGGAACTTGCCCGAGACCTGGGATGTGACCACCCTCTCACACCCCATTTTCCTGCAATATCTTTACAAAAGAAGAGGAAGAAGTTGGAAAACCCACTTCTCTCCCTCCCCACTTTTCATTTGATTATAAAAATGTAGCCCACTTAGTTCTTGGGGCAGAGCCCTCTTGCCTGCCCACTTGTGTCCTTCATAAGTGTCCTATACTAATAAATCCATTTCTTACCTACCACTTTGTCCCTCACTGAATTCTTTCTGCACTGAGACTTAAAGAACCTGAGCTTCATTAAGTCCTGAGACAAATTGTGCTATTTCATAGGGAGAGAGAGGGATTAGAATGGCAAAAATTGAAGATATTTATCTAAGGAGGGGCCAGTTCATGAAGATGTGAGGATTGTTTTCCTGAGATAAATAGGCAGCCATTGCAGGGTTTTAAGTGGAATAGCATTGTTCTCTTTACATTCATTATACATACATTACATTCAGGAAGGTCACTCTGTGCAGAGCAGGACGAGGAGAGGGAGGGAGGTCATATTGGAAACAAGGAGACTTAGGAAGGAGGGTATCACATCTTATAGTGGCTTCCTGCTCGGCCAGGAAATGATGGCCAACATCATTTTTCTCTGAGAACAAGTCTATTGTTTTTGATATTTGGCAAGTTTGGACACTTTTTGTTGTATTTATATTGTCTCAATTGAATTTGAGATCCATGAAAGTTTTGACACAGTTTTTCTTTTCTTATTTAGTTCCAAATAGGATCTATTAAAGTGTAAATCATCGAATGGGTATTCACATGTTCACTGATGACAATTTTAATGTGGAAGTGTTTCTAAGTTGAAATAGACACCAGAAAAAACACAACGTGACTTAAATTTTCTAAGACCATAATTATAATTATATAACACAAAAAGGAAGTGAAAAGAGACACCAAACACAAATATGATTAGTGGATCATTTTGCTTTCTTTTGTAAATAATTTTTCATGCACAATTACACTTACACCTGCATGTGCTAAATTAATTTTTCCATGTGGATGAGTAAGGAACAATGATAACCGTCTGAGAAATACGTCCGTTTCAAGCACAGATTGTTTTATGCTCTCTAGTTCAAGATCAGAAGGCATGTGAGATGGAGTAGCATGAGAAGTGCTCTCTTTATAATTTTGCCTTAAATCTCTAATTCTGTGGAATTTGTGTTAGTGTCAGAAATATAAAACTACACTCATCAAGAATAAATTTTCTCTTCGTTCAAAGCTAGCTTTAATTTTTCTGATATTTCTGCCTGGGTTTAGGCTTGTGATTATAACACCTTAGCACATGAATCGTGTTCTTTATCTTCAAAGAACATCATAAACATTCAATAATTATTCCTTACCATGCTTCTGCAGGGTAGGTATTTTTGTTCCTATCCCATTTTACAGACCTAAAAACTGAGGGACAGAAGCCATGTAGGTATCCAATGATCCCAACAGGTTGCAAAATAACAACCTTTTGAATCTTAACCACATTTTCTCTTTCTTTTTTGGTTCTTTCTATGGACATGAAGGTATAAGAAAGAGATTGGGGAAAAATTTTAAACTCTATGATGTTTTCAAAGGAAAGAAAAAATATCACACCTTTTTAACAGCCATTCAGCTGCAGGTAAAGAATTTAACAGCTTGCAGAGTGCTAATTAGAGCCCATTATAACTTGATTGACCTGCATTGGCAGTCATACTCCCCGTGTCCTTGCAAGATGGAGATTTTGCTTCTTTGCAGAGTTCTGATTCAGTAACTCAGTTGCCTGACTAGGGAAGCAGTGATAATTCAGAGGCAGCAATCAGAACTGGGCTGCTCAAATCAATATTTAAAATGGAATTTTCCCTTTGCGTATAATAAGCAACATTCCAGTGGCCCAAATGTTTTCACAGTTACTTGCATAGGGATAGAAAATTGAGGTTCATTATCTGTCTTAACTTCTTAATTAACAAAGTCAAAGAATATATCGAAGAAATGTTAATATCTGTATTTGGCCTTCGTGCCTTTTGCTATTTACTATTTGCAAAAGAAATCAAGTATGTGTATTTACAAGGTAAATGCTTTGTACTCAAGTGGCAAAATTAGCTTTTCTGGATAAGTACATATTTGGGTGAAAAGTGTTTTCTTTCGATGCTTCATTCGATGATTTTCTTGGCGATCTAAGGGGACTTTCTGCTGTCTCTGATAATTACATTTAATGCTGTTCTATACACTTCTTCTCCACAATTTCCTCCACCCACACTTCTATTTGCTTACTGCACAGAAACTTGTTATGTGGAAAATCATTCCTATTTCATACACCCCCTTTCTTCTCACAAATAATTCTCCCAATTCCCTTCACTTTTTTAAAATTGTTCTTAAAAGATTTCCTTTTTTAAAAAACTTGAGATACAATGAACATGTAACATTATATTAGTTTCAGGTGTACCTAATTATATTTGTATATATTGTGAAATGATCACCACAATAATTCTAGTTAACATCTATCATATCCTCCATTTCTAACTTACTAAATCTTCTAGGTCTTCAGGCTAAGTAGTTGAATATTACTTATTTTGGAAATTAACACTGGAAAATACCAATGTCTTTTTGCTTCCTTTCTCTTTCATGACCTTATCCCCAGACCTATCTGCTCTAGCCTACTCTACATTTTGCTTTTACAAACTTTTTCCTTAAAGACAATTTTCTTCTAACACTTGTTGAGCACTTGTGTTGTGCCATCCCCACCACGTGATGACCTTAGGATGGTAGAGCCTCTGATTTTCTCATTCATCTCTGTCTCTCCACTCTTCAGGGAAGTGCCTGGTATGTGCTAGAAGCTCAATAAATATTTGCTAAATGACTGAATGAGCAAATTATGCTTCTTGCTATCACCTTTAAGATTCTCATTTTAGCCTATCTACTTGCCACCCTCCACAAATATGATATAGATCCTATCTATAGATATTATGGAATTAATTGTCACTCAGTTGCATCAATTATTATCAGGCTCTTATGAACTCAAAAGCAGAAATTAATTGGGCCTTGAAGACAAAGGAAGGAAGAAACCCAAACAGGTAGTCAAGTACATGCCATCATGAGGTCATTTGCATCATTATTCAACCAAAGTGACTTAAACATAGTGCTTCTCCTTTTTCATGTATTTCAAATTGATGGTATGACTCTTTCTCACCATCCATTCAGTGAAACCAGTTAATGTATAATTTATCTTATATTTATCTTTGTCCTAAGGTGAATTCATAGTGGACAGTAAAGATACAACAATATCAACTTATTTTTGAATAACTAAAAAAAAAAAAGAGGCAAAAAAATATAAGCATAGACAATTAAGACAGCATCAGTAGTAAAGTTACTACATAGAACAATTGCCATAATAATGCTCTTTACACTTGAGAGAGATATGTCACAAAATTGAGCTTCCTGGCAGCCCATCTGTAGAGTCACACCCAGATCCTTCTGGCTCAGTTTGTGACCTCTATTTCATACTATGTCACTGTGTTTCTGAGTCTGATCTATTAAATTCCAATTTCTTGTGTTCTTTTTTGGGGGGTTTGGTTTTGAGGGGCTTAATCCTCACTAGAACATTGTAGTTCAGTCCTAGGACATGGTGCTTTTGGATGGAAAACCCAAAATAGAATTAGATAATGCATCCTTCAAGGAGCTGTATACCTTCTCCTCTATCCAAAACAACCTCTTCAGTTATACTCCCCATCAGGGTATCAAATCAGATATCATCAAATCAGGTATCATTCCAGTAAAAATAATCCTCAGCTCTCTTCTATCTTGAGGGCATCTTTGGTGTTTTTTGATTAGCCTTTTATTTTATATTTTATTTTAAGTTTGAGGCATAGAAATGTGTTAGGGTATGAAATTTTGTAACAAATATTAGAGGATTTAGTTACATATCTAAATGAAGGTAACACTTCCCCAGTGATAGTATATGTGTACATGTACATATTTTCAAATTCGTTTTAAGTCTCATAGCATTTTTTAAATGCACAATTTGCATCTTTTAAAGGCAAATTTGGATTTTTAGAAGACAATCAAAAATCATTTTGAACCTTGGGTAATAGTTATTTTGACCAAAACATCTCCAAAATGAAAATATTTTCTTTCACAAGTCAACACAAAAAATTGTTTCTTTCATAAGTCAGTTCAAAAAATCATTCCAAAATAAAGTATGCACAAATTACATGATGTGAAAACTCACTATAAGTATATAGGCTCATAATCACCCTTGCATCCAGTCTATATACTAATTTATTACATAAATTACTCTATCTACATACTAATTTATTGTTATATTTGTTGCTTTGTAGAAGGTTTAATTTATTTATTTACTGTACATCTTGTAAATTTTAATAAAAAGTTTGAAGCTTAGGTATACATAGTTTATATAGTATGTTTATTACGGAACCAAACTTGAGTCCTCTCACTGACACACAGTAAAGCCAATCTACTGACACTGGGTTGTGATGAAGGAAAGTACAGCGTTTATTTCAAGGTACCCAACATGGGGCCAAGCAACGAGAATGGGCAACTCACGCTTAAAAGACCTAAGCTTCCTAATGGCTTTCAGAGAAGGGTTTTTAAAGGCAGTGTGAGGGAGGGGATTATGGGGTGCCTGATCAACTTGTGGACATTCTTCTGATTGGCCGGTGGTGAGGTAATGGAGTGACATTTCAGGAGTGAACGTCATCAACCTTCTGGTTCCAACTGGTCTGGGTTCTATGTGCTTGGTAATCAGCATGCAGTTAACTTTTTCCACTTGGTGGAGTTTTTAGTATCTGTAAAACAACTCAAGGATATGGTTCAGCATATTCTCTATAGCCCTTGAGGAGGGACCAAAGGTCCTTGACTTTGTTTTTTGGCTAAACTATTATGTTGTCTTGCTTGACTGTTTTCCTTTGTTTTGCATTTTCTCAGCTCTCTGATTAAATTTGCTCTTTGGAACCCAGGAAAGACCTCAAAGGCTAAAGCTTTTCTGCAAACAAGAGGCAGGGGACAGGGTGGGGGGGGAGGTGGGGAGGGGGTGATGAGGTGGAGCAGTCTATCTTCAGGAAGGCCTCATATGCTTCTGCTCCTTTACATGTTGAGAGTTAAATTAATGAATGCCAAAGTCTTTTTTAAATTATCAAGCAGTATTCAAAGGCTAGTTACTGATGCCATTAATATTTTGTATCTTCTACACAGATCCTAGTATAGGATGAGCTATAGCCTGCATATTCAATTTGTTGACTGACCAGGGAACAGTGTGATCAAGATTGTTTCAAAGTTTTTGGTATCGAGTAATGATTCTTCTATTGACAATTTACCTGTGTATCACTGTAAAAGGCAAGAAAAAATTCATTGCACTAAAAATGAACTCAGGACTCTCAATCCTCCACTATTCTGTCTAACCCATCATGCTGCATTCCATCGTATTTTAACACAAATATACTACTTCCCTTAAAAGATAAAAAGTCAATTTAAGGAAAACTCACACATACCAGAGTGTAAACTTGCACCAGTGAATGAGTTAAAGTTGTATTTGCATTGGTATGTAAAGCAAAAACATATGCTTTGATGTTAAGAAAGTTGCCCTAATGACTGGCAATTATGCATAACTATCCTTTGACAGTAAATCATCCACACGTTATGCTCATATTCTTTGGGCCAAATTCTTCCTTCATGACTCCCACATTTCATGACAGCCAGGCTGCAGAGAGCCAGAGTTGCAGTTAGGACAGAGGAGGTCCTTCTTTCCAATTACTAAAGAATACAAAGGGGAGGAGAGTGTATTATTTTCCTGCCTTGCCCCAATTTAAAATAATACATTCCAAAAATTCAACATCAAGTACAAAGCAAGGAAATGATAACAGAATGGCATCCTGGGCTGATAGGGAATTATTTTTTTCCAAATTCTTAATATTGTGATATTTCTTTATAAAAAAGACATTGAATAAAAAGATATAGTTATTGAACCCTTTATTTCTGTTTAATTAGGCTCTTGTCCTTGTCTTCCAAAGCATACCAGCCTTGTATTTTCCATCAAACTTCTCCTCCTTTCTCCTTTCTTTTCCCATATGTTCAGCAATAAACTCCTATTTTTAGCTTGTCTATGTTGTATTTAAAGATTGCATCATCTTCCCTTCCTCTTGAATGGTCTGTCAAGCAGATTTCATACAAAATACCCAGAAAGAGAAAGATATATATATATATATATATATATATATATATATATATATATATATATATAAAAAACTTACTTTAAAGTTCTTTTGATATCTAAGGTCATAGGGATAAAACTAAGGCTGTAAAGTCATAAATTCTACTAACCTCTACTGAAAGAGTTCATTCAGCTTCTAAAAGTGCTCAACTTGTTTCCAGTAAGTAATTTAATTTATATTCTGGTAGTATCTAACTGAATTTTAAAAAAAAGAGAGAGAGAGATTGTAGAAAGCAGTAAAAGACACCTGTCTGGATGCATTTTATTTAATTGTTTCTTTCATTCAACATTTAATACAAATGTGCTGTATAGTATGAATTAATTACCTCACTAGGGTTTTCCATATTATGTATACCCCTGGTCATTTTTGCTCTACATCTTTTTAGCTATACTTTAAAAAGAAATTGAAAAATTTTTGCCTTCTTTGCATTTGCATTAAATTCTCTTCCACCCAAACCTGAGTCTTCTAGAAATCTGACCATCTCTCTATTCTGCCCTACTCTCATTATAATTTTTGACACAATCTTCCATTTGTTTTCTAATTTTCATTTTCTTTCATTTATCCTATCTTCATGGCTGCTTCACTACCAGTTCCCAATGTTCAAATAATTAATCATTGGTATCAGTGTATTTTAAGTCACATCTAAGGTGGCAACTGAATTATCTCTCTTTTACACAATTATTTTAATAGGATTTTATAATTCTTATCCACATGGTTAATTATTTCAGGTATCTCAAAGACTGGGTTTGAATTTTTAAATGAGTTCAAATTTGTAGTATTCTTGGCCAAAATTTTACTCTGGTAAGCCTATGTATCAGTTAGGGGTCAACCAGAGATGCAAAACTAGTAAGAAATAGATTAGATAGGTACAGATAGGTAGGTAGACAGGTAGGTAGATAGATAGATAAATAGATAGATAGATAGATAGATTTACTACAACAAATAGTCTTACAAAAATGTGGAGACTGGCTAAGCAGGCCTGCAGTCTCTAGGGCAGGCAATCAGGAAGGTAAGATCATGAGAAAGTTAGAACTCCACAAGGTGAAGCTTGGAATGCACGAATAGGCAGTCAAGAAAGGAAGATTCCCAGAAGATGAAGTCTCAGGAGTGTGAGCTGAAGCTTGGAGTCCACACTCAGGGACTAACCACACTCAGGCCTCTTCTGAAGGACTTCACTTTATTTGAACATTGTGGTCCAGTGTTGAGGAAGCCATGAGAAATGAGATAAGTGTAGAAAACATATTATGAAATACTGTGTCAAAAATTATAATAATAGAAGGTAAGAATGAAAAAATCATAAAATTGTCAGGCCCACTCTTTTAGTTAATTTAAGGTCAATTGATTAAGGGCTTTTAATTACATCTACAGAGTTCCTTCATAGGAGCACATAGGTTAGTGTATAATTGAATAACTGCATGTGTATGTTGAAAAGTTTCTGCTGCTTCCTTTCTGTCCTCCACCTCTACTGAGAGAATATCCCTCTTAGCCCACCCTAACTGGAAACATATCAGAAAGGGAATTCTGGGACTGAAGTCCAGCTGAACCAAGTGGACACCTCACAAAGCCATCAGTCTCTAGGAAGAATGTCTGACCAGATGCTGCTTTGTAGCTCACTGAGAATATTTGGTGCTTTATCCCTAACAAGCAAGTGCTCATAAAGAATGCTGAAAAAAATGACCATTGGTTGATGATAACTAATGTTTATTGAATAAGCACTTATTAACTTACTGTTAATACAATGCCTGGCACACTTTAGTATATTAACTCTCTCTCCCTCACAACGTTATCAGGTAAGATTCTGCTTGTATCCCCATTTTCAGATGAGGATACTGAAGCACAGATGGGCCAAGTAACTTGCCCAAAGTCACATAGCTTGTAAGTGACATGACCAGTTTTTGAACATAGAGAATCTAGCTCCGGAGCCCATAAACTTTACCATAAGTTTGAGCATCAAAAAAGCCCTGAATTTTTAAATTTTATTACAAAAATGTTAAATGTCCAAACTCAAATCAAATTCTTGAGACTGTAATGCTTATTCCACTTATTTCCTATATAATAAGACATCAGTTAGGATAAGAACTCATCTTTACTTTTCTACTAAATCCCTGTACTTTTTTTCTGTTTTCAGACTATGGACTGTTACGTTTTGTCACCTATCTGGGCACAGCGAGCCCGTTTAGTTAAGGAAATGCTTCCTCAAAGACCAGGACAAGCCTGTCACGCCTCCAGTCTTCAAGGACACCTACAGCTCTCACTCCCCTGAATCAGACCTGGTTTCCTGCAGGATGTAGAGCAGCACTTTATATTAAATACAGTTCATCCCAACAGAGCCAGATGCAAACATGGAATGAAGGATGAAGGAGGCATCAATAAACTGAAGGATTTTAGTGAAACCACTTACTGTAAGTGCGACAGACTTGGATGAGGTGGGTGACAGTGTAAAGTACTCTGAAAAATCACTGGCTCCCACCGTTTTATCTCATTCACACTGGAGTTATTCCTGGAAATGAAAGTATTTGGTGAGGCCAAGGATTTCCTTCCATAAGGCTAGTGGCTATTAAGGAATTGAAAAATGGGTGTGTCATTAGGCAGAGACTTAAAGGGGGGGATCAGTTCAATCACTGTATATCATGTTACCAGGATATACAAAGATTATGCTAATCCTTAGCACATCAATTAACAACCAACCTGTCTTTTTCTGTATTTTTTTTTCATGGAAGCAATATTCACAGTTGATTTCTGAGTTCTTAGACAGTAAAAAGCTTGCCATAAAATAAGAGATGTTAGGGGCTTCTTATGGAATAATGGAAAAATGGAAATTAATGTCAAAATGATGTCATGGTTTCAAAACATTGTTGGTACAAGTGCCTGACAGGCATCCTTGACACACACTATAATGACATAGTAAGAAAGCAAAAATAATGTGACAATGACTTTCTATAGGACTTATGAAGAATGACTGGATGGGGGCTGCACTCCATAGGCTGATCTCAGGTAGAAGATGCATTTCCTCTGTAAGACATCAATATTTATGAGATTTATTGATTATCTTGTCATGTTTAAAATATGTGCTTAACAGTATATTTAAGGGTCAATGGGAGTCACAGGGACACATAGGAGAGCAGCATCATCTACCAGCAGAACAGGAGGGAGACTGTGATATTCTTTGTCAGTTCTTACTGGTTCAAGCAAATCGTAGTTCTCTCTCTAAGAAAATAAATCATTAGAATTATAAAATAATTCTCAGAGAGAAAACACCAGGTCAACAAGATTTTATAGGCAAGGTTAAAAAATATTTTAAAAAGCCAACAATAGTATTAATATCATATAAACTCTTCCAATAATCTTCTTCTTTAAGAGCATTATTATTGTATTATTGGGGAATGTTCTGGCTTGTTGCCAATGTATTCATGGTAAGGGCATTTGATGGTTCACAATGTGTGAACCATCAAATCACATACTTTTAGAGCTGGAAGAAACTTTAGCAGTCATCTAGCTCAACTCCTCAGAGAAAAAGGGCTTACTCTAGATTATAGAGCTAATTAGTGGTAAACCTACTGCCGGTACTTCTAACAACAAGGATAGAGTCATTTCCTTCATGCCAGGTCAAATCAATTAAGACTGCGCTTGGCTGCAAGTATTGTATCATGTACCAAGAAAGCAAGAAATAGGCAGTTCTACACTGGTGTGCAGATCATCAATGCCTTTGAGGATACAGGGTCCTTCTAGCTTTCCCATCATCTGTTTGTGTTTCAGGCAGAAAGAAGGAAAAAGGGAAATGGGTTGAACTAACAGATGTCAATTCTTTGTCAGATCTCAGTCATATGGCCTCCTCTAGTTTCAATCAACAATTTTAACTCTTACAGGTTCAGACAATGGGGACGAAGAGGACTGAAAATGGAGGTTGGAACAACCATCCAATAATGTCTGCCATACTACCTCCTATAAACTGAATTTTGTCTCCCAAAATTTATATGTTGAATTCTTAACCCCTTGGTGACAGTGCCTTTAAGGAAAGGATTAAGGATTAAGGTTAAATGAGATTATAAGTGTGGAGCCCTGATCAGATAGAACTAATGCCCTTATAAGAAGAGGAAGAGACACTTGAGCTCTCTCTCCACCATGTAGGGACACAGTGAGAGGTAGTTATTAGCAAGCCAGGCAGATGACCCTCACCAGAGACCAAAACCTATCAGAACCTTGATCTTGGACTTTCCAGCTTCCAGAAAGATGGGAAAATACATTTCTGTACTTTAAACCACACAGTCTATGGTACTTTGTTATGGCAGCCTAAGTGACCTACTACACCAGCATACACAAATATGGGCATTCACTCATTCATTTAACAAGAGTTCAGGACACCTACAATGTTGGAATCACTGAGATATGTGCAGGGATTGAGATGAACATGTCACAGTTCTGTCCAGTGGGCATGTGACAAATAATCAACAACAGCAACTGTGTGGTAATTGTCCTCCTAAGTAATTGCAGATTATTATTGAAATACAAAGGGAGTAAACAAGAATTTCACCTAACAGCTCAGCAGCAAGGCCTCAAGGCAGATTTCTAAGATAGGTTGGCCTCTAAACAACAGTCTAGTTACTTAACCTCTCTAAATTTGAACTGTGAAAATGAAGGTAAAAATCAACTGCATATATTTGTTGTATTAATTTAATGAAATAAACCTTGTAAATGAGATGATGAGATACACCAGAGTACCTGAAATTTGCTAAGCATTAAAAAAAATTATAATCACATCAACTATATCAGAGGTTACCTGACTTTTTCTATAAAGGGCCTGATGATAAATATGATAGTTGTAATCAACTCTGCCACAGTAGTATGAAGGCAGCCATGACAACACATAAACAAATTAGCATGCTGCATTCCAACAAAACTTTATTTACATAGACAGGTGATGGGCCAGATTTGATACATATTATCACAGATACCTAAATGCAAGTAATTTAAGGCATTATTTTAAAAGATGACTTTGTGTTTACCTTAGAAATGTGCCTTTGATCGTTAACAAAGTGAAAGGCAATCTACTGAATGGGAGAAAAGTGTTTGCAAATCATATATCTTACAAGGGTTTAATATCCAAAATATATAAATAACTCATACAGCTTAATAGCAGAAAACAAACAATCCAATTAAAAAATTAACAGAAGAGCTGAATAGACATTTTATCAAAGAAGGTATACAGATGATGAACAGGTACATGAAAAGATTCTCAAGATCACTAATCACCAAGGAATGCAAATCAAAACCACAGTGAGCTATCACCTCACATCTGTTAGGATGTGGAGAAAAGAGAACCCATGTGCACTGTTGGTAGGACTGTAAATTGGTGCAGCCACTATGGGAAAAAGTATGACATTTCCTCAAAAAATTAAAACTAGAACGGCCATGTTTCAGGAATTTCACTTCTGGGTATTTATCTAAAGAAAATAAAAACATTAATTTGAAAAGATTACACTCCCATGTTTCTTGCATTATTATTTACGATAGCCAAGACATGGAAACAACCTAAATGTCCATCAATGGATGAATGAATAAAGAAAAGGTAGTAAACAATGGAATATTATTGAAACTTTAAAAAAAATAAATCTTACTATTTGTGACAACATGGATGGATCTTGAAGGCATTATGCTAAGTGAAATAAGGCAGATAGAAAAAGATAAATACCACATGATCTAACTTGTATATGGAGCCAAAACAAAAACAAAAAAATGAAAACAAAAATCAAGTTTATGGGTATAGAGGGCAGATTGATGGTTGTCTAAGGTGGGGGGGATAAGGGGTGGATGAAATGGGTGGAGGGGATCAAAAGTTACCAAAAAAAAAAAAAAAAAGAAAGAAAGAAGAAAAGGTGCATTTACTTTAAAGTTAAGAAAACTGTACAGTCATATGGGTATTTGGATCACACACATGGGCCACGCCTACGGGCACTCAATCCCTCAAATGTTTCTCTTCTAGATTTATATCTCAGGATAAACAAGGGCTTAAAAGCAAACCACTATGTTAAGTGAGACTGGCTTTCTCCCAGTTACATTTCTGTGTTTTCACTTACAAAATAAAACCTAATCCCTGCCTCAAAAACTCAAGAACTAGAAGGGTGAGGGTGGAAAAGGGGGACTAAAAAAAGGATAATTTTCATTTAAGTTTGTTTTAACTTAGTGCCAGGCACTAAATTAGGCACTCAGGAAACCAAGAAAAAGATGTAACTCCAACCCTCAAGAAGCTTCCAACCCTCTGTGGGTTCAGAGGGCTGTCAGGATTGTTCTCTAGTAATACTGCAAATGTTTGATCTGGTTTCCTGAGAAATCATTGAAACTTTCCTCAAGAGTCCCTGGATAAAAGCCACGACTATTTCACTAACCCCTGTGATAACAAAGGATGGAGGAGGCTTTTAGTGGTGGGCCGTAATTTCATCATGATTCAAATGCTGCCTGTTCAGTTTTCAATCTCATAATTCCATAGTCCTTTCCCTTCAATTAGCAAAATCAATCACTGCAGGGCCGGGCCTGACCACTGGAAATTAACCAACTTGTACAACCCATCTCTTTTTCCAGAGGGAGCTTTGATTCACCCTTCTCACAAATTTTACGTTTTTCTCCCCCAACCCATTCACCAAAGTTTGTTTTCATGAAAGAACTAAAGAACTGTGGACAAAGTAAAATTGTTGGAAGAGACCTTGAGGTAGAATATTATCTTGAGAGATAAGAAACCTAGGGATTCATCCTGCTTTCTTTTATATAGAAATAAAACACCAGCACTAAGCTTGTCTTTGCAAGCAGCGCAGATGCTCCCTTCTTTTTCCTTTTGATGTATATTTGTGTATGAAAGCTTCATTTTCTTTGTTCCAGTGATTGAGGGAGTTTGGTCCTTTCAGTATAAAGCATCTACTTTCATTTCCTTTATTGAAATGGATATTTATGCCAAAGAGAATTGTCCATATTTATTTGTGGGTCCTCCTTTCTTTATTCCCATATCTCCTGGTTATATCTTCTTTTTTTTTTTTCTTTCCTTTACCAGAAGTCCTCATGGCATTCTTCCATTGTGTTTATCCACTCGAGCTAATTGACAGTCACATAAGTGCAAGTAATGTGAGGTATTATTGAGAGAGATTTGTTTGCCTCTTTAATTAAGCAGTTGTTCACAGGTGCATACAGTTACATCAAAATTAATTGATAGCTTTACATCACACTTCTTGAGCCCACTGCTACTTGATGTTTGCAAACACAACTATTAGATTTGTCTTATCTTGTATATAGGGAGTCTTTCTCATTTTCTTCCAACTGAGGTTAGGACAGGTTGCCCTAAATACTAGAAAAATCTATTGAAGCAGCAAGGATAATTTGACTAAGAAGGGAACAAAGTGAAATATTTATTTCTGGAATATTTTATCACCACTGAGAAGTACAATAGAAGTCCTTTATGTTTCTGTATGCAGTGCCAGTTTCCTGAATGTCAAAAATTATTGCAACCCAAACCAAGTAGCTTCCTGTGAAGGCTCAGTGTTTATCTTTCATTAATACCGAGGAATTATACGCACTTACAGCAGGCAACTGGCATTTCCTGGGATTAAATTTTATTAGTAGTCATTTTTCACTCTTTTCTACATTTTATCTGAGTACCAACAAGGCACCGTCCCCTTCCCATTTCATGGTAGGGCCCCCGCAAGGAGAAATATAAACAGATATACTGCTATTATGTCTCCCACTTGCTCAAAGGAACAGGGGCTGGAGTTGGGAGGTATCTCATTTTCACTGTCCCTTTTATAGGCAGCTTGGTAGAAGAATTAAAATGCAGCCTCTGAGTGAAAATTCCCAAATCTGAGCCCTGCTCTATTATTTATTACCTGTGTGTTGTGAGCAAGTTACTTAACTTCTCTGTTCCTCCATTTATTTATGAGTTAATGGTGATAACTAAGTAAGTACTCATAGAAAGGTGACAGTAAAGTGTGTTCATGCAGTTAAGTCTTATAAGTTTGTTTTCTGTGTCTGTGAATCTATTTCTGTTTTGTAAGTAAGTTCATTTGTATCTGTTTTTGTTTTTTTTTAGATTCCACATACAAAAGATATGTGAGATTTGTCTTTCTCTGTCTGACTTACTTCACTTAGTATGATAATCTCTAGGTCCATCCATGTTGCTGTAAATGCACAGCACCTATTTTTAACAATATTGTTGATTTGTAGTCATGTGTCTCATTGTACTATTTCTACTCCCCAACTGCTTTCCCACCTGTGGATTTCTTCAGTGGTGAAACAGGTAAAATAAAAAATTCACTCAGTATTTTGAGTGGGTGAGTCTCCATCCTGAAAGGTTTAATAGTCCCGGAGTCCCCATTTACTACCGAATTACTTGTCCTCCCTCTATTTGACAGAAATTTTAACAGTTAAATAACAAAATCCAGAGAAGACCAAATTAAAATATGTATTTAACTCTTAGGAGAAATTCCACTAGCACACTTGAACTAGTGACAGACT
The DNA here is from genome assembly GCF_951394435.1 of Stenella coeruleoalba. NCBI lineage: Eukaryota > Metazoa > Chordata > Mammalia > Artiodactyla > Delphinidae > Stenella > Stenella coeruleoalba. The sequence goes on from NC_137164.1 coordinate 45,234,980, forward strand.
GGATTATATTGCATTACCAGATTAACAGATCCTCACTTAGACAAGAGCAGAGTGTTGAGGGAATAGAATGTCAAATATGAATGATTAGATTAGGGATGAAGGGGACTTCGTTATTAATCCTTTAGGATGGTGAAGTGTTTAACTCTGACCACTTTGGCTAGGTGAATGCCTACTAGCAGGTTTTATCCAGAGGGTAGTTACTTAGTGTGTGTGCATCCATAAACACATATAGACAAAGATCAGCATAAAATCACATTGGAGACGGAAACACTAAAGACGCTAAATCTGTCACCAGTTCTAAGGAATAAATTTAGGGTCTGGAGTGGAAGATGAAATCTAAAAGGTCAGGGGCTAGACAAACTCAGGAGTGGAGTTAGAGGCAAGGAATGGGTCAAGGACAAGGGCAGAACAAAACAAGAGGACATAGACCTTTGGCTGAGAACAAGCCTGGATGATGCACAGAGCTCTCTCTCGTTGGTGCTGTCTGCAGAATGTGTGGATGGGTCTGATCGAGTAAAAGGCACAGTATATTCATACATACACAACAGTAATATAAATATTTGCTTTTGTGAATTTTGCATTCAGCACAAGTTGAATTTTCCTTCTTAATTTTGACTCTAGATTTGTGAATTAATGGGACAGAATGAGAGACTTAAAGGCGTCGAAGATAGTAACATATATGTTCCTGCATTTGTAAGCACAGAGTAAATAGGAAATGGAGCTTTCAATATGCCAAATTTGATGCTAATCAAGGGACAAGATAGTGGCCTATAGGGACCAGGGCATGACACCACTTGGATTAGTACCAGTTGGAACCAGAGACTAGTTAGTTGTGTACAGACCTTCTGTCCTTATCATCTAAGATCTACCCAAATACAGGATTGCCATCTCCTCCACACACAGGCACTAATCTTCCCAACTCCCACCCCATATTTTGATATGCTTTTTTTTTTTTCTTTTCGGTACGCGGGCCTCTCACTGTTGTGGCCTCTCCCGTTGCGGAGCACAGGCTCCGGACGCGCAGGCTCAGCGACCATGGCTCATGGTCCCAGCCGCTACGCGGCATGTGGGATCTTCCCGGACCGGGGCACGAACCCCTGTCCCCTGTATCGGCAGGTGCATTGTCAACCACTGCACCACCAAGGAAGCCCTGATACGCTCTTCTTTACCTGTACTTATTACCTATAGCAATCCTTCCATTGTTAACTCTGCAAATCACCTGTATACTAAATATCTTTTTTTTTTAACATCTTCATTGGAGTATAATTGCTTTACAATGGTGTGTTAGTTTCTGCTTTACAACAAAGTGAATCAGTTATACATATACATATGTTCCCATATCTCTTCCCTCCTGCGTCTCCCTCCCTCCCACCCTCCCTATCCCACCCCTCTAGGTGGTCACAAAGCACCGAGCTGATCTCCCTGTGCTATGCGGCTGCTTCTCACTAGTTATCTATTTTATGTTTGGTAGTTTAGATATGTCCATGTCACTCTCTCACTTTGTCACAGCTTACCCTTCCCCCTCCCCATATCCTCAAGTCCATTCTCTAGTAGGTCCGTGTCTTTATTCCCGTCTTACCCCTAGGTTCTTCATGACATTTTTTTTTCTTAGATTCCATATATATGTGTTAGCATACGGTATTTGACTTTCTCTTTCTGACTTACTTCACTCTGTATGACAGACTCTAGGTTTATCCACCTCATTACAAACAGCTCGATTTCGTTTCTTTTTATGGCTGAGTAATATTCCATTGTATATATGTGCCACATCTTCTTTATCCATTCATCCGATGATGGACACCTAGGTTGCTTCCATGTCCTGGCTATTGTAAGTAGAGCTGCAATGAACATTTTGGTACATGACTCTTTTTGAATTATGTTTTTCTCAGGGTATATGCCCAGTCGTGGGACTGCTGGGTCATATGGTAGCTCTATTTGTAGCTTTTTAAGGAACCTCCATACTGTTCTCCATAGTGGCTGTACCAATTAAAATTCCCACCAGCAGTGCAAGAGGGTTCCCTTTTCTCCACACCCTCTCCAGCATTTGTTGTTTGTAGATTTTTTGAGGATGGCCATTCTGACCGGTGTGAAATGATATCTCATTGTAGTTTTGATTTGCATTTCTCTAATGATTAATGATGTTGAGAATTCTTTCATGTGTTTGTTGGAAAACTGTATATCTTCTTTGGAGAAATGTCTATTTAGGACTTCTGCCCATTTTTGGATTGGGTTGTTTGTTTTTTGGTTATTGAGCTGCATGAGCTGCTTGTAAATTTTGGAGATGAATCCTTTGTCAGTTGCTTCATTTGCAAATATTTTCACCCATTCTGAGGGTTGTCTTTTGATCTTGTTTATGGTTTCCTTTGCTGTACAAAAGCTTGGAAGTTTCATTCGGTCTCATTTGTTTATTTTTGTTTTTATTTCCATTTCTCTAAGAGGTGGGTCAAAAAGGATCTTCCTGTGATTTATGTCATAGAGTGTTCTGCCTGTGCTTTCCTCTAAGAGTTTGATAGTTTCTGGCCTTACATTTAGGTCTTTAATTCCATTTTGAGCTTATTTTTTGTATGGTGTTACGGAGTGTTCTAATCTCATACTTTTACATGTACCTGTCCAGTTTTCCCAGAACCACTTACTGAAGAGGCTGTCCTTTCTCCACTGTACATACCTGCCTCCTTTATCAAAGATAAGGTGACCACATGTGTGTGGGTTTATCTCTGGGCTTTCTATCCTGTTCCATTGATCTATCTTTCTGTTTTTGGGCCAGTACCACACTTTCTTGATTATTGTAGCTTTGTAGTATACTCTGAAGTCAGGGAGCCTGATTCCACCAGCTCTGTTTCTCGTTCTCAAGATTGCTTTGGCTATTCGGGGTCTTTTTTGTTTCCACACAAATTGTGAAATTTTTTGTTCTAGTTCTGTAAGAAATGCCAGTGATAATTTGATAGGGATTGCTTTGAATCTGTAGATTGCTTTGGGTAGTAGAGTCATTTTCACAATGTTGATTCTTCCAATCCAAGAACATGGTATATCTCTCCATCTATTTGTATCATCTTTAATTTCTTTCATCAGTGTCTTATAATTTTCTGCATACAGATCTTTTGTCTCCTTAGGTGGGTTTATTCCTAGATATTTTATTCTTTTTGTTGCAATGGTAAATGGGAGTTTTTCTTAATTTCATTTTCAGATTTTTCATCATTAGCATATAGGAATGCCAGAGATTTCTGTGCATTAATTTTGTATCCTGCTACTTTACCAAATTCATTGATTAACTCTTGTAGTTTTCTGGTAGCATCTTTAGGATTCTCTATGTATAGTATCATGTCATCTGAAAACAGTGACAGCTTTACTTCTTCTTTTCCAATTTGGATTCCTTTTATTTCCTTTTCTTCTCTGATTGCTGTGGCTAAAACTTCAAAAACTATGTTGGAATAAGAGTGGTGAGAGTGGGCAACCTTGTCTTTTTCCTGATCTTAGTGGAAATGGTTTCAGTTTTTCACCATTGAGAACGATGTTGGTTGTGGGTTTGTCATATATGGCCTTTATCATGTTGAGGAAAGTTCCCTCTATGCCTACTTTCTGCAGGGTTTTTATAATAAATGGGTGTTGAATTTTGTCAAAAGCTTTCTCTGCATCTATTGAGATGATCATATGGTTTTTCTCCTTCAATTTGCTAATATGGTGTATCATGTTGATTGATCTGCATATATTGAAGAATCCTTGCATTCCTGGAATAAACCCCACTTGATCATGACGTATGATCCTTTTAATATGCTGTTGGATTCTGTTTGCTAGTATTTTGTTGAGGATTTTTGCATCTATGTTCATCAGTGATATTGGTCTGTAGTTTCCTTTCTTTGTGACATCCTTGTATGGTTTTGGTATCAGGGTGATGGTGGCCTCGTAGAATGAGTTTGGGAGTGTTCCTCCCTCTGCTATATTTTGGAAGAGTTTGAGAAGGATAGGTGTTAGCTCTTCTCTAAATGTTTGATAGAATTTGCCTGTGAAGCCGTCTGGTCCTGGGCTTTTGTTTGTTGGAATATTTTTTTTTTTTTTTTTTTTTTGTGGTATGTGGGCCTCTCACTGTTGTGGCCTCTCCCGTTGCAGAGTACAGGCTCCAGACGCGCAGACTCAACATCCATGGCTCATGGGCCTAGCCACTCCACGGCATGTGGGATCCTCCTGGACTGGGGCACAAACCCATATCCCCTGCACCGGCAGGTGGACTCTCAACCACTGTGCCACCAGGGAAGCCCTGGAAGATTTTTAATCACAGTTTCAATTTCAGTGCTTGTGATTGGTCTGTTCATATTTTCTATTTCTTCCTGATTCAGTCTTCGCAGGTTTTGCATTTCTAAGAATTTGTCCATTTCTCCCAGGTTGTCCATTTTATTGGCATAAAGTTGCTTGTAGTAATCTCTCATAGTCTTTTGTATTTCTGCAGTATCAATTGTTACTTCTCCTTTTTCATTTCTAATTCTATTGATTTGAGTTTTCTCCCTTTTTTTCTTGATGAGTCTGGCTAATGGTTTATCAACTGTGTTTATCTTCTAAAAGAACCAGCTTTAGTTTTATTGATCTTTGTTATCGTTTCCTTCATTTCTTTTTCATTTATTTCTGATCTGATTTTTATGATTTCTTTCCTTCTGCTAACTTTGGGGGTTTTTTTGTTCTTCTTTCTCTAACTGCTTTAGGTGCAAGGTTAGGTTGTTTATTAGAGATGTTTCCTGTTTCTTACGGTAGGATTGTATTGCTATGCTTTCCTCTTAGAACTGTTTTTGCTGCATCCCATAGGTTTTGGGTCATCGTGTCTCCATTTTCATTTGTTTCTAGGTATTTTTTGATTTCCTCTTTGATTTCTTCATTGATCACTTCGTTATTAAGTAGTGTATTGTTTAGCCTCCATATGTTTGTATTTTTTACAGATCTTTTCCTGTAATTGATATCTAGTCTCATAGCATTGTGCTTGGAAAAGATAGTTGATACAATTTCAATTTTCTTAAATTTAGCAAGGCTTGATTTGTGACCCAAGATATGATCTATCCTGGAGAATGTTCCATGAGCACTTGAGAAGAATGTGTATTCTGTTGTTTTTGGATGGAATGTCCTATAAATATCAGTTTAAGTCCATCTTGTTTAGTGTATCATTTAAAGCTTGTGTTTCCTTATTTATTTTCATATTGGATGATCTGTCCATTGGTGAAAGTGGGGTGTTAAATTCCCTTACTATGAATGTGTTACTGTCGATTTCCCCTTTTATGGCTGTTACTATTTGCCTTATGTATTGAGGTGCTTCTATGTTGGGTGCATAAATATTTACAATTGTTATATCTTCTTCTTGGATCGATCCCTTGATCATTATGTAGTGTCCTTCTTTGTCTCTTGTAATAGTCTTTATTTTAAAGTCTATTTTGTCTGATATGAGAATTGCTACTCCAGCTTTCTTCTGATTTCCATTTGCATGGAATATCTTTTTCCATCCCCTCACTTTCAGTCTGTATGTGTCCTTAGGTCTGAAGTGGGTCTCTTGTAGACAGCATATATATAGGTCTTGTTTTTGTATCCATTCAGCCAGTCTGTGTCTGTTGGTGGGAGCATTAAACCATTTACATTTAAGGTAATTATTGATATGTATGTTCTTATTCCCATTTTCTTAATTGTTTTGGGTTTGTTATTGTAGGTCTTTTCCTTCTCTTGTGTTTCTACCCAAGAGAAGTTCCTTTAGCATTTGTTGTAAAGCTGGTTTAGTGGTGCTGAACTCTCTCAGCATTTGCTTTTCTGTAAAGGTTTTAATTTCTCCATGAAATCTGAATGAGATTCTTGCTGGTAGAGTAATCTTGGTTGTAGGTTTTTCTCCTTTATCACTTTAAATATGTCCTGCCAGTCACTTCTGGCTTGCAGAGTTTCTGCTGAGACATCAGCTGTTAACCTTATGGGGATTCCCTTGTGTGTTATTTGTTGTTTTTCCCTTGCTGCTTTTAATATGTTTTCTTTGTATTTAATTTTGATAATTTGATTAATATGTGTCTTGGCAAGTTTCTCCTTGGATTTATTCTGTATGATACTCCGTGCTTCTTGGACTTGATTAACTATTTCCTTTCCCATATTAGGGAAGTTTTCAACTATAATCTCTTCAAATATTTTATCAGTCCCTTTCTATTTCTCTTCTTCTTCTGGGACCACTATAATTCGAATGTTGGTGCATTTAATGTTGTCCCAGAGGTCTCTAGGACTGTCCTCAGTTCTTTTCATTCTTTTTTCTTTATTTTGCTCTGCAGTAGTTATTTCCACTATTTTATCTTCCAGGTCACTTATCTGTTTTTCTGCCTCAGTTATTTTGCTATTGATTGCTTCTAGAGTATTTTTAATTTCATTATTGTGTTGTTCATCATTGCTTGTTTCCTCTTTAATTCTTCTAGGTCCTTGTTAAATGTTTCTTGCATTTTCTCTATTCTATTTCCAAGATTTTGGATCATCTTTACTATCATTATTCTGAATTCTTTTTCAGGTATACTGCCTATTTCCTCTTCATTTGTTAGGTCTGGTGGGTTTTTATCTTGCTCCTTCATCTGCTGTGTGTTTTTCTGTCTTCTCATTTTGCTTATCTTACTGTGTTTGGGGTCTCCTTCTTGCAGTCTGCAGGTTCGTAGTTCTCGTTGTTTTTGGTGTCTTTCCCCAGTGGCTAAAGTTGGTTCAGTGGGTTGTGTAGGCTTCCTGGTGGAGGGGACTAGTGCCTGTGTTCCGGTGAATGAGGCTGGATCTTGTCTTTCTGGTGGGGAGGTCCACGTCTGGTGGTATGTTTTGGGGGTGTCTGTGGCCTTATTATGACTTTATGCAGCCTCTCTGCTAATGGGTGTGGTTGTGTTCCTATCTTGCTAATTGTTTGGCATGGGGTGTCCAGCACTGTAGCTTGCTGGTCGTTGAGTGAAGCTGGGTGATAGTGTTGAGATAGAGATCTCTGGGAGATTTTTGCCATTTGATATTACGTGGAGCTCGGAGGTCTCTTGTGAACTAGTGTCCTGAAGTTGGCTCTCCCACCTCAGAGGCACAGCACTGACTCCTGGCTGCAGCACCAAGAGCTTTTCATCCATACGGCTCAGAATAAAAGGGAGAAAAAGTAGAAAGAAAGAAAGAGGATAAAATAGAGTAAGGTAAAATAAAATAATTAAAATTAAAAATAATTCTTAAGAAAAAAAACCAAAACAAACAAACAAAAAACGGACAGACAGAACCTTAGGACAAATGGTGAAAGCAAAGCTATACAGACAAAATCTCACACAGAAGCATACACATACTCACAAAAAGAGGAAAAGGGGAAAAAATAATAAATCTTGCTCTCAAAGTCCACCTCTTCAATTTGGGAGGATTTGTTGTCTATTCATGTATTCCACAGATGCAGAATACATCAGGTTGATTGTGGAGATTTAATCCGCTGCTCCTGAGGCTGCTGGGAGAGATTTCCCTTTCTCTTCTTTGTTCGCACAGCTCCCGGGGCTCAGCTTTGGATTTGGCCCCGCCTCTGCGTGTAGGTTGCTTGAGGGCGTCTGTTTTTCGCTCAGACAGGACGGGGTTAAAGGAGCAGCTGATTCAGGAGCTCTGGCTCACTCAGGCCGGGGGTGGGGGGAGCGGTACGGAGTGCGGGGCGAGCCTGAGGTGGCAGAGGCCAGCATGACGTTGCACCAGCCTGAGGTGCGCCGTGTGTTCTCCCAGAGAAGTTGTCCCTGGATCACGGGACCCTGGCAGTGGAGGGCTGCACAGGCTCCCAGGAGGGAAGGTGTGGATAGTGACCTGTGCTCGCACACAGGCTTCTTGGTGGCGACAGCCGCAGCCTTACTGTCTCATGCCCGTCTCTGTGGTCCGCGCTGTTAGCTGTGGCTCGCACCCGTCTCTGGAGCTCCTTTAAGCAGCGGTCTTTATACCCTCTCCTCGCGCACCAGGAAACAAAGAGGGAAGAAAAAGTCTCTTGCCTCTTCGGCAGCTCCAGACTTTTCCCCGACTCCCTCCTGGCTAGCCGTGGTGCACTAACCCCTGCTAGCTGTGTTCACGCCACCAACCCCAGTCCTCTCCCTGCGCTCCGACCAAAGCCCGAGCCTCAGCTCCCAGCCCTGCCCGCCCCAGCGGGTGAGCAGACAACCCTCTCGGGCTGGTGAGTGCCAGCCCGCACCGCTCCTTTGTGCGGGAATCTCCCCGCTTTGCCCTTCTCACCCCTGTGGCTGTGCTCTCCTCTGTGGCCCCGAAGCTTCTCCCCTCCGCCCCCCACAGTCTCTGTCCGCGAAGGGGCTTTCTAGTGTGTGGAAACCTTTCCTCCTTCACAGCTCCCTCCCACTGGTGCTGGTCCCGTCCCTATTCTTTCGTCTCTGTTTATTCTGTTTTCTTTTGCCCTACCCAGGTACGTGGGGATTTTCTTGTCTTTTGGGAGGTCTGAGGTATTCTGCCAGCGTTCAGTAGATGTTCTGTAGGAGTTTTTCCACGTGTAGATGTATTTCTGATGTATCTGTGGGGAGGAAGGTGAACTCCGCATCTTACTCTTCCACCATCTTCCCCCTCTCCTAAATATCTTTTTTTAAAACACCTTTTCATCTTCTTGCACATGAAACTTGCCCATGTCATGGACCACTGTATGCATTTACAGACCTCTCATTTTCCTTGTATGGATTTCCCATGCACTCAGCAGTGAGCAGTGGTCTTCAAGCACTGAGACAATTAACTCATCCTGTTGCCTTCCACTCAGCCTGCTTGGCCTCATCTTGAACAATTTCAGTTTCCTGCATAACAAAGCTAAGGCTATAGCCTCAGTGTTTCTTGACCTCCTAAAGACCTTCAGTTCCACTCCTTGTCAATAATCCAATCCTGTGATCATGTTTAGGAATTTGACCACAGAGGAATGGCTTCATTTCTGAAATCTTTTTTTTTTTTTCAAATATGTTAACGTTTTATTTATTAACCATTCTTTTAAAGTGAAGTATAGTTAATTTACAATGTTAGTTTCAGGTATACAGCAAAGAGATTCAGTTATACATACATGTATGTATATATATTTTCAGATTCATCCCATTATAGGTTATTACATGATACTGAATATAGTTCCTTGTGTTATACAGTGGGTCTTTGTATTTTTTAAATTTTATTTATTTAATTTTTATACAGCAGGTTCTTATTAGTTATCTATTTTATACATATTAGTGTTTATATATCAATCCCAATCTCCCAATTCATCCCACCCCCCCACCCCGCAACCCCTCTTCCCCCTCTGTGGTGTCCATGTTTGTTCTCTGCATCTGTGTCTCTATCTCTGCCTTGCAAACCAGTTCATCTGTACCATTTTCCCAGATCTCACATATGTGCATTAACATACAATATTTGTTTTTCTCTTTCTGACTTACTTCACTCTGTATGACAGTCTCTAGGTCCATCCATGTCTCTACAAATGACCCAATTTCACTCTTTTTTATGGCTGAGTAATATTCCACTGTATATATGTGACACATCTTCTTTATCCATTTGTCTGTCGATGGGCATGTAGGTTGCTTCCATGACCTGGCTACTGTAAACAGTGCTTCAATGATCATTGGGATGCACGTGAACATGTCTGTTTTTTGTTGTTGGTTGTTTTTTTTTTGTTTTAATTTTATTATATATATATATATATATATATATTTTTTTTGGTACGTGGGCCTCTCACTGTTGTGGCCTCTCCCATTGTGGAGCACAGGCTCCAGACGTGTAGGCTCAGTGGCCGTGGCTCATGGGCACATCCACTCCACGGCATGTGGGATCTTCCTGGACTGGGGCACAAACCCGTGTCCCCTGCATCGGCAGGCAGACTCTCAACCACTGCACCACCAGGGAAGCCCTATAATAGATATATTTTAAAATTTTATTTATTTATTTATTTCTCTCTACAATGTCAGATTTTAATGGTTTTTTCTTTTTAACGTTTTTATTGGAGTATAACTGCTTTATGATGGTATGTTAGTTTCTGCTTTATAACAAAGTGAATCACTTATACATATACATGTATCCCCATATCTCCTCCCTCTTGCGTCTCCCTTCCACCTCTTTAGGTGGTCAGAAGCATGGAGTTGATCTTCTGTGCTATGCGGCTGCTTCCTGCTAGCTATCTATTTTACATTTGGTAGTGTATATATGTCCATACCACTCTCTCACTTCATCCCAGCTTACCCTTCCCCCTCCGCAAGTCCTCAAGTCCATTCTCTACCTCTGCGTCTTTATTCCTGTCCTGCCCCTAGGTTCTTCAGACCATTTTTTTTTTTTTTAGATTCCATGCATATGTGTTAGCATAAGGTATTTATTTTTCTCTTTCTGACTTACTTTACTCTGTATGACAGTCTCTAGGTCCATCCAACTCACTACAAATAACTCAATTTCATTTCTTTTTATGGCTGAGTAATATTCCATTGTATATATGTACCACATCTTCTTTATCCATTCATCTGTTGATGGACACTTAGGTTGCTTCCATGTCCTGGCTATTGTAAATAGGGCTGCAATGAACATTGTGGTACATGACTCTTTTTGAATTATGGTTTTCTCAGGGTATATGCCCAGTAGTGGGATTGCTGGGTCATATGGTAATTCTATTTTTAGTTTTTTAAGGAACCTCCATACTGTTCTCCATAGTGGATGTATCAATTTACATTCCCACCAAGAGTGCAAGAGGGTTCCCTTTTCTCCACACCCTCTCCAGCATTTGTTGTTTGTAGATTTTCTGATGATGCCCATTCTAATCAGCGTGAGGTGATAACTCATTGTAGTTTTGATTTACTTTTCTCTAATAATTAGTGATGTTGAGCAGCTTTTCATGTGCTTCTTGGCCATCTGTATGTCTTCTTTGGAGAAATGTCTATTTAGGTCTTCTTCCCATTTTTTGATTGGGTTGTTTCTTTTTTTTAATATTGAGCTGAATTAGGTGTTTATGTATTTTGGAGGTTAAGCTTTTGTCAGTTGCTTCATTTCCAAATATTTTCTCCCATTCTGAGGGTTGTCTTTTTGTCTTGTTTATAGTTTCTTTGCTGTGCAAAAGCTTTTAAGTTTCATTAGGTCCCATTTGCTATTTTTGTTTTTATTTCCATTACTCTAGGAGGTGCATCAAAAAAGATCTTGCTGTGATTTATGTCAGAGTGTTCTGCCTATGTTTTCCTCTAAGAGTTTTAGAGTGTCCAGTCTTATATTTAGATCTTTAAGCTATTTTGAGTGTATTTTTGTGTAAGGTGTTAGGAAGTGTTCTAATTTCATTCTTTTACATGTACCTGTCCAGTTTTCCCAGCACCATTTACTGAAGAGACTGTCTCTTCTCCATTTTATATCCTTGCCTCCTTTGTCATAGATTAGTTGAACAAAGGTGTGTGGGTTTATCTATGGGTTTTCTATCCTGTTCCATTGGTCTATATTTCTGTTTTTGTGCGAGTAACATATTGTCTCGATTACTGTAGCTTTGTAGTATAGTCTGAGGTCAGGGAGTCTGATTCCTCCAGCTCCATTTTTTTCCCCTCAAGACTTCTTTGGCTACTTGGGGTCTTTTTTGTCTCCCTATGAATTTTAAGATTTTTTGTTCCTGTTCTGTACAAAGAATGCCTTTGGTAATTTGATAGGGATTGCATTGAATCTGTAGATTGTTTTGGGTAGTATAGTCATTTTCAAAATACTGATTCTTCCAATCCAAGGAGGTGGTATATCTCTCCATCTGTTTGTGTCATCTTTGATTTCTTTCATCTGTGTCTCATAGTTTTCTGAGTACAGGTCTTTACCTCCTTAGGTAAGTTTATTCCTAGGTATTTTATTATTTTTGTTGCAATGGTGAATGGGATTGTTTCCCTAATTTCTCTTTCTGATCTTTCCTTGTTAGTGTACAGGATTGCAAGAGATTTCTGTGCATTAATTTTATATCCTGCAACTTTACCAAATTCATTGATTAGCTCTAGTAGTTTTCTCGTGGCCTCTTTAGGATTATCTATGTATAGTATCATGTCATCTGCAAACAGTAACACTTTTACTTCTTCTTTTCCAAATTGTATTTTTCAAATTTCTTTTTCTTCTCTGATTGTAGTGACTAGGACTTCCAAAACTATGTTGAATAATAGTGATGAGCATGGACATCCTTGTCTTGTTCCTGATCTTAGAGGAGACGCTTTCAGTTTTTTACCATTGAGAATGATGTTTGCTGTGGGTTTGTCGTATATGGTCTTTATTATGTTGAGGTAGGTTCCCTCTCTGCCCACTTTCTGGAGAGTTTTTATCAGAAATTGATGTTGAATTTTGTCAGAAGCTTTTTCTGCATCTATTGATATGATCATATGGTTTTTCTTCTTCAATTTGTTAATATGGTGTATCACATTTATTGATTTGTATATATTGAAGAATCCTTGCATCCCTGGGATAAATCCCACTTGATCATGGTGTATGATCTTTTTAATGTGTTATTGAATTCTGTTTGCTAGTATTCTGTTGAGGATTTTGCATCTATATTCATCAGTGATATTGGCCTGTAGTTTTCTTTCTTGTTGACATTTTTGTCTGGTTTTGGTATTAGGGTGATGGTGGCTTCATAGAATGAATTTGGGAGTGTTCCTTCCTCTGCAATTTTTTGGAAGAGTTTGAGAAGGATGGGTGTTAACTCTTCTCTGAGTGTTTGATAGAATTCACCTGTGAAGCCATCTGGTCCTGGACTTTTGTTTGCTGAAAGATTTTTAATCACAGTTTCAATGTCATTACTTGTGATTTGTCTGTTCATATTTTCTGTTTCTTCCTGGTTCAGTTTTGGAAGGTTATACCTTTCTACGAATTTGCCCATTTCTTCCATGTTGTCTATTTTATTGGCATAGAGTTGCTTGTAGTAGTCTCTTATGACACTTTGTATTTCCATGGTGTCCATTGTAACTTCTCCTTTTCCATTTCTAATTTTATGATTTGCATCCTCTCCCTCTTTTTCTGGGTGAGTCTGGCTAAAGGTTTATCAATTTTGTTTTTCTTCTCAAAGAACCAGCTTTTAGTTTTATTGATCTTTGCTATTGTTTTCTTTGTTTCTATTTCATTTATTTCTGCTCTGATCTTTATGATTTCTTTCCTTCTACTAACTTTGGGTTTTGTTTGTTCTTCTTTCTCTAGTTCCTTTAGGTGCAAGTTTAATTGTTTATTTGATATTTTTTTTTGTTTCTTAAGGTAGGATTGTATTGCAATAAACTTCTCTCTTAGAACTACTTCTGCTGCATCCCGTAAGATTTGAATCATCATGTTTTCAGTGTCATTTGTCTCCAGGTATTTTTTGATTTCCTCTTTGATTTCTTCAGTGATCTCTTGGTTATTTAGTAATGTATCTTTTAGCCTCCATGTGTTTGTGTTTTTTTATGTTTTTTTCCCTGTAATTTATTTCTAATATCATAGTGTTTTGGTTGGAAAAGATGCTTGATATAATTTCAATTTTCTTAAATTTACTAAGGCTTGATTTGTGACCCAAGATGTGATCTATCCTGGAGAATGTGCTATGTGTACTTGAGAAGAAAGTGTAATCTGCTGTTTTCAGATGGAATGTCCTCTAAATATCAATTAAATCTATCTGGTCTATTGAGTCATTTAAAGCTTGTGTTTCCTTATTAATTTTCTTTCTGGATGATCTGCCCATTGGTGTAAATGAGGTGTTAAAGTTCCCCACTATTATTGTGTTACTGTCGATTTCCTCTTTTAGTTCTGTTAACATTTGCCTTATGTATTGAGGTGCTCCTATGATGCCAGGTGCATGAATATATAACAATTTTTAATTGTTATATATTCTTGGATTGATCCCTTGATCATTATATAGTGCTCTTTCTTGTCTCTTATAATATTCTTTATTTTAAAGTCTATTTAATCTGATATGAGTATTGTTACTCCAGCTTTCTTTTGATTTCCATTTGCATGGAATATCTTTTTCCATCCCCTCACTTTTGGTCTCTATGTGTCCCTAGGTCTGAAGTGGGTCTCTTATAGACAGCATATATATGGGTCTTGTTTTTGTATCCATTCAGCGAACCTATGTCTTTTGGTTGCCGCATTTAATCCATTCATATTTAAGGTAATTATCACTATATATGTTCTTATTAATATTTTCTTAATTGTTTTGGGTTTGTTTTTGTAGGTCTTTTTCTTCTCCTGTGTTTCCCACTTAGAAAGGTTCCTTTAGCATTTGTTGTAGAGCTGGTTTGGTGGTGCTGAATTCTCTTAGCTTTTGCTTGTCTGTAAAGCTATTGATTTCTCCATCAAATCTGAATGAGATCCTTGCTGGGTAGAGTAATCTTGGTTGTAGGTTCTTCCCTTTCATCACTTTATTTACTTTTAAAATATAAATTTATTTATTTAATTTATTTATTTTGGCTGTGTTGGGTCTTCATTGCTGTGTGTGGGTTTCCTCTAGTTGTAGTGTGTGAGGGCTACTCTTCGTTGCAGTGTGCGGGCTTCTCATTGTGGTGGCTTCTCATGTTGCAGAGCTCGGGCTTTAGACCTGCTGTGTTCAGTAGTTGTGGCATGTGGGCTCAGTAATTGTGGCTCATGGGGTCTAGGCACCCAGGGTTCAGTAGTGTGGCACATGGGCTCTTCATTACTCCATGGCATGTAGGATCTTCCTGGACGAGGGATCGAACCCACATCCTCTGCATTGAGCTGCAGATTCTTAACCACTGAGCCACTAGGGAAGTCCCCCTTTAATCACTTTAAATATATTGTGCTACTCCCGTCTGGCTTGTAGAGTTTCTGCTGAGAAATCAGCTGTTAACCTTATGGGAGTTCCCTTGTATGTTATTTGTCATTTTTCCCTTGCTGCTTTGTCTTTAATTTTTGTCAGTTTGATTACTATGTGTCTCGGTGTGTTTCTCCTTGGGTTTACCCTGTCTGGGACTGTCTGTGCTTCCTGGACTTGGGTGGCTATTTCCTTTCCCATAGGGAAGTTTTTGACTATAATCTCTTCAAATATTTTCTCGGGTCCCTTCTCTCTCTCTTCTCCTCTGGGACCTCTATAATGCAAATGTTTGTGCATTTAATGTTGTCCCAGAGGTCTCTTAGGCAGCCTTCATTTCTTTTCATTCTTTTTTCTTTATTCTGTTCTGTGGCAGTGAATTCCACCATTCTGTCTTCCAGGTCACTTATCCATTCTTCTGCCTCAGTTATTCTACTATTGATTCCTTCTAGTGTATTTTTCATTTCAGTTATTGTACTGTTCATCTCTGTTTATTTGTTCTTTAATTCTTCTAGGTGTTTCTTCTTTAATTCTTCTAACTTTTTGTTAAACATTTTTTGTATCTTCTTGATCTTAACCTCCATTTTTTTTCTGAGGTCCTGGATCATCTTCACTATAATTGTTCTGAATTCTTTTTCTGGAAGGTTGCCTATCTCCACTTCATTTAGTTGTTTTTCTGGGGTTTTATCTTGTTCCTTCATCTGGTACATAGTCCTCTGTCTTTTCATTTTGTCTGTCTTTCTGCAAATGTGCTTTTTGTCCCACAGGCTGTAGGACTGTAGTTCTTCTTGCTTCTGCTGTCTGCCTTCTGGTGGATGAAGCTATCTAAGATGTTTGTGTAAGCTTCCTGATAGGAGTCAGTGGTGGTTTGTTGAGCTGGGTGTTGATTTGGTGGGAAGAGCTCAGTAAAACTTTAATCTGCCTGTCTGCTGATGGGTGGGGCTGAGTTCCCTCCTTTTTGGTTGTTTGATCTGAGGCGACCCAGCACTGAAGCCTGCAGGCTCTTTGGTGGGGCTAATGGCAGAAGGGATCAAGCCAAGAAGTACTTCCCAAAACTCTGCTGCCAGTGTCCTTGTCCCCATGGTGAGCCACAGCCACCCCTGCCTCTGCAGGAGACCCTCCAACACTAGCATGTAGGTTTGCTTCAGTCTCCTGTGGGGTCACTACTCCTTCCCCCTGTGTCCTGATGGGCACATTACTTTGTGTGTGCCCTCCAAGAGTTGAGTCTCTATTTCCCCTAGTCCTGTTGAAGTCCTGTAATCAAATCCCACTAGTTTTTAAAGTCTGATTCTCTGGGAATTGCTCCTCTCATTTCCAGACCCCCAGGTTGGGAAGCCTGACATGGGGCTCAGTACTTTCACTCCATGGGTGGACTTCTGTGGTATAATTGTTCTCCAGTTCATGAGTCACCCACCCAGCAGTTATGGGATTTGGTTTTATTGTGATTGCACCCCCCTTTCTCACTGTGGCTTCTCCTTTGCCTTTGGATGTGGGATATCTTTTTTGGTGATTTCCAGTGTCTTCCTGTTGATGATTTTTCAGCAGTTAGCTGTGATTTCAGTGCTCTCACAAGAGGGAGTGAGCACATGTCCTTCTACTCCCCATTTCTGAAATCTTGACCTCTTTTGTTTATTTCACATACAGTTATGAAAATATTTTGCTTAAAATTTACATAACCTAAATATTATCAGATTACTAAAACATATGAAACAAAATAGGACAAAAATGGAGATTAGGAAAGGGAATCAAAAAGGAAATGAGATGAAAATAAAATAAAGCCGGTAGCAAGATTAGTATACAAGAATATATATCAAAAATTCTGGTTGCTAGAGGTGAGCTGATTCCCAAAATAAAGAAGGAAATTTGATCATAGTCCCTGTAAGGGAAACACAGCATTATTCAATCTCCTTTGTGTGTGATAAAAGTGGAAATGTCCTCAATATCCCTAGGGTTAGCCCTGCTAATGATTGTTGTTTCTTATTACATTTTTTATTATGTCCCCTAATGATGTCAGTGCCTTTCTCCTGAGAAAATGCAGTAAAAGCAATCATTATGATCCCAAAACAATGTTTTATAAATATGTAACTGGACTGACCCCAGAATAAAATTTAGTATACCTAGAATAAACTGTGGATCATATATCTTTCATGAATATTATTTCTTGAAATGAATCATTGAGAAGATTTGGACACTAGAGAGTTCAAGATTAATATTGTTTGGAAAAAAAGAGGAAATATGAGAACTCTGTGTTACAATTTTAAAGTGGTGTTATATGCTTGACACTTGACTAACAGGGGAGAGGACTGAAATATATTTTTGAAAACTAGCTGTACCACCTTTGCTTGGAGGTTGGCCAAAGAAGTGAATGTGAGAAGAGTTGAGATTTTCTCAAAAACGTTTTCTGTCTCTGCTTCAAGAAATAGACATATAGCCCAGACGATTTTCAAGGTGGTAGTTACTAATTCTTCCTCCGCTAACCCCCTCCCATCATGTCCATAAAACATCTCACACAAAGTATCTATAAAACATATCTCAGTTTAAACAATGTAATTCCTGGTGAACCTTCGAGATAGATTAATTGGCAAAATGTATCCATAGATAACTTAATGATTTGACCTGTTACATAGAAGTGTTGGCTATAAGTCAATTACTGCTGGAGGACATCTGCCAAAACTTATGATTTGAGTTTTGAATAGTTGATCTTATGCCACTATTTCTGACAATAATTAAAAGGCAGGATCAATTATATGCTGAGGTCATTTCTAGTACATGACAATCAAATCATCATCAATGTAGAAGGGAATACTTTCCCCCCTATTCTCAATACCAGGATGGCATGTAGAAATCTTACCCCAAACCAGATTCAAGTCACTGAAATACAAAGAATAAGATCTAAAGCCCGTTGTTGTTTTATCTCATTTGAAATGATTTTTCTTGTTTCTCAAGAGACCATGCCTACAGACTTTGTCACTTGAGGGATATTAAGATGGCAATTCTGTGTGAGCAATAAACCATGAACAGTTCCTTTACCATGAGCTGCTATGGCTTCACTTGCTCACTAACTCCAAGCTGCAAACATTTTTAGGTCACCCCAGTCCCCTACATTCCAAGCTATAAAGTTTCTCAGTGCTACCACCATAGTATCATATCAGTGCTTTGCAAAGCATCTGGCACACAGTTGGTGTTCAATCTTGCTTTGCTGATTTAAAAAAACAAAAAGGGCTCTGTGATAAATTGTGGATTACTGAGTCTGAAGTTTCTTCTTACAGAGACTATTATCTTGAGAAACTCAGATTTTTATTTTATCAAAGAGAATATGGGAACAAAGTTTAGAATTAACAATGTAAACTTTTTTTTTAATTTCAGAAAAATAGTAAATGATAGACCTTTAACATATAGGACAGATTATGCATTAGGTCCATCTCCATGGGATCCTAGCCACAGGGTGAAAAGGGCAGATAAATTGTCCAGGATGATACCTATCAGTGAATATGAATCCTTAATAATTCTAAAGCTAAGATTTTTACCAAGAAACTTTAACTTAAAATTTTAAGTTAGATGCCATATATAAAGAACGTGCTCAGTTAACAAACAACCTGAGTCTAAAACATAAAGGAATAACATTTATATTATTAAGCCAAGAAAAATAGAGATTTTGTTTCTGAGAATTCAGTACATATTTACCTTCCTCAACCATATTCACTGGAGTTTTAAGAAACCTGAGAATCTGCATCATTCTTTATCTAAATGAATAAGACTAAAATAAAGCTTTTCATACAACTTATTTTTTTTTAATGTAGTGGCTCTTTTTATGAATTATGAATTTGTTTTCACTTCTCTAACCAAGCTTCTAACTGAGGAACTGTATTTCCCTGGGGTAATGCAAGGACTTTCTAAGAGTGAAAATGCAGATAGTTTTAAGGGAATCAATTTCTAGGTCCTCAACTTCCATGCATACTTTTTGCTACAATTGATTTGCCTGAAAAATGCCTATGAAGTGGAAGTGTCCATGGAGAGATGAACAGATAAAGAAGATGTGGTATACACATACAACGGAATATTATTCAACCATAAAAAAGAATGAAATAATGCCATTTGCAGCAACAAGGATGGACCTAGAGATTATCATACTAGGTGAATTAAGTCAGACAGAGAAAGACAAATATCATATGATATAACTTATATGTGGAATCTAAAAAACAATAAAAATGAACTTATTTACAAAACAGAAACTGACTCACAGACATAGAGAACAAACTTATGGTTACAAAAGGGGAAGTGGTGGGAGGGATAAATTGGGACTATGGGATTAACAGTTGCACACTACCAAATATAAAGAAAAAAATGCCTATGAAGGAGGGCAAGTTCTTCTTTTCCATCTCCCCTTTCACAGTTCCCCTCAGCTTGCTTTGTGAAGGTAAGCATATCTTTCACTGGCCTTGAACCTCACTAAAAATTTTAATAATTTTATCTTTGAACTTGTGTTTTGAAAGTGAAGTCTGATGGAATGGTGAAATATGAAAATGAGTCGAGGAGATACACACACAATATGTGTGTCTACCATTCCTGTGATCTTTTTTTTTTATCGCTTTTGTTGTGCCGTGAGTTCTGGTGGACCCAGGATGCCTGGGAATTCAGCAAGACTCAAAACAACTACAGGGTAAGTGTGTTACAGGACAGCTGAGTAAATGGGGGCCATTGATGACTCTAGGAGGACACAGTTTCCATTTGAATCAGGACTTGTTTCATAAGAAGAAAGAAGGTGATAAAGGGACATTCTAACAAAAGCAAATGACTAAGGAACCCTATTATGTCTGTTCTTATTTGTGTTACTTCTCTATAGTGACCAACCATTTAAGCTTAAAATGATGACATTGAAGAAAAGAGAAAGATAGGACAACCCAGAGTTCACTTTTCCTTTCCATCTTTCCTTCCTCCCCAGTACACCAAAGGTAGAACATGTGTGCATATCAAAACGAAGCAACAAAACAAAAACAGTTGAGTTAGTTTTGTATAGTTTTTCCACTATTCTTGTAAGAACAAAATATATATGTACTTATGAGCTACAAAGTACAAATTGTATAATTTATGTGATTCAGCTTACAAGTGAAATATTTTTGTGTTTGCATATAAAACTGTCTTTATGGGCTTCCCTGGTGGCGCAGTGGTTGAGAGTCCGCCTGCCGATGCAGGGGACACGGGTTCGTGCCCCAGTCCGGGAGGATCCCACATGCCGCGGAGCGACTGGGCCCGTGAGCCACCGCCGCTGAGCCTGTGCGTCCGGAGCCTGTGCTTCGCGGCGGGAGAGGTCACAGCAGTGAGAGGCCCGCGTACCGCAAACAAACAAAAAGAAACAAAATACTGTCTTTACATAATATAAAGATGAATGGTAAAATTCATGCTAATATTTGACATTTTTAATTTGTCTTTACTTAGAATGACATTAAATAGCAAATAAAAAAACTTCATGATAAGTCAAAAGAAAGACTGGAATAAATTTTTTTAAAAGCTATATATTTTAATAAATTTAACATCATTTTTTTTCCTGCTTTCTGAATAAAGGGCTCACATTTTTATTTTGCACTAGGCCCAACAAATTATTTAGCTGGTCCTAAACATAAGGACAACAAAACCTCGCTTTCATCTACTTCTTTATGTAGATAAATAAGCAAAGTTCATCATGCTTTTACTCGTAAATATGAAAGATTAGAATGAAATTAATTCTAACATTATCACATACTAAATATAACAGTCATCCACGGATATGAGAAATAGCACCACTGGCTCTTTAAGTGTTGCATTTTCAATAAAAATGTGCCTTGTTGTATTTAATAATTACCTATAAAATACATAATTTATAATATTTTAGGATTACTCCAAAGGTAACAATAATTCAATCCAGAATTAAGAAGTAATATTAATTCTAATTTATAGACAATTTTTTTTTTTTTTTTTTTTTTTTTTTGCGGTACGCTGGCCTCTCACTATTGTGTCCTCTCCCGTTGCGGAGCACAGGCTCTGGGCGCGCAGGCTCAGCGGCGGTGGCTCACGGGCCCAGCCGCTCCGCGGCATGTGGGATCTTCCTGGACCAGGGCACGAACCTGTGTCCCCTGCATCGGCAGGCGGACTCTCAACCACTGCACCACCAGGGAAGCCCTAATTTATAGACAATTTTGTTGTAGAGAAGCACAATAAGGAGATCAACAAATGACTTTCAGTGTTAAAATACTCCACATTACGGGAAAGTTAACATTACAGAAAAGTTAGCTGAAAACTACAAACATTTCCAATTCCCCAGTTTCTGTGGGTCGGGTATCAGGTATGGCTTAGCTCGATGGTGCTGGCTCCGTGTCTTCCCAAAGCTGCAATCAATGTGTCAGCAATTTCATCACCTGCTAAGGGTTCTGCTTGGGGAAGATGCACATCTAAGGTCACTTGTGGGAGTTGGCAGGACTGGGTTCCTCTAGGGCTGTTGCACGTAGGGCTTCAGTCACTAGTTGTTTTTTGAAAGGAGGTCTTCCTCGCTTCCTTGTTGCTTGGGGCTCTCTGAGGAGCATCTACTTTCATGAGAATAAACAAGTGAGAGGCAAGAGAGAAACTACAGTTTTTTTAAGAAAGTTATTTTATTGAAGTATAGTTGATTTATAATATTGTGTTAATTTCAACTGTACAGCAAAGTGATTCAGTTATATATATATATATATATATATATACATATATATATATATATATATATATATATATATATATATTCTTTCCCATTATGGAAACCATAGTCTTTTTGTGACCTAATCTCAGAAGTGACAGCCCATCACCTTTGCTGCATTCTGTTCATCAGAAGTGAGTTTCTAGCTCCTCCCACACTCAAGGGAAGAGGATTACACAAGCATCTGACTGTCAGGAGGCGGGGATGATTGGGGGTATCTTAGAGGCTGCCCTCCACAACTGGAAAGGGGAAGGAATTTTTAAAGACTCAAATAAATATAACCTCAAGTTCAAACCTTTCTATTTCCATTTCATTTTTCTTTATTTCTAACCCTGCCAAGTAAGAGTTATTGCCACCAGAAGCTAGGAAAGAGGCTCCCTCAGAGTCTCCGGAAGGAACCAACACTGATGACATTTTGGTATTGGAGTTTTGGCTTCCAGAACTATGGTGAGAGAATGAATACACTTCTGTTGCTGTAATCCACCCAGATTATGGTAATTTGTTACAGCAGGTTAAGGAAACTAGTATATGTATGTATGTATACATACATACATACATATATATATATATACACACACACACACACATATATATGAAAGAGAAAGTGGTATAGATAGATGTATGGAGATTAAATTGTTTCTGCCATCTATGTATAGATGCCCCATCATAAAAGTAAGACACAGAATGTCCCATGCTCATTATTTCACTATGAAGGTCATTTCATGACCTGTAGCTCAATTCCAGATCTATTCTTTCCAATTCCATTGCCTTTTCTTCCTTCCTCCCTTTTCCACTTCTCTCCCTCTTCTCCTGTCACTGTCTTGCTCCCCAGCTGACACACGTCCCCACCCCATCAGCTCTACACAGTCCTGGGTAGCCTCTTGATTCTGAATTTCTGCCGTGAAACATGTAGGGGCTCACAGCTCTAGGGCCTCTGCGTTTCCAGTAGGGTTTCTGTTCACTATGGGATTTGCTTTCCCCCTTTTTTGACTGACTTTTACTGTATCTGCCATCAAGTGGTAGGATCCGATACTACACTGTGACATGGAGAAGTCACATTGGCTATATGGATGACACACATATGTAGACTCCGTGTTAGATGTTGTCAGTGACCAATAAGTGATCAGTAGAATGGAAGTTGAGATTGACATATATACACTAATATATACAAAATAGATAACTAATAAGAACCTGCTGTATAAAAAATAAGTTAAATTAAAATAAAAAAGAAAAGAATGCAAGCTGAAATGCTGAAAGAATGATGACAAATTACCACATTTGGGCTGTTTCTTAAAAAGAATATTGCAGAGTGTTTGTGTTACTATCTCTACCTTTTAAAAGGTAATTAGCATACAGATTTCTATGATTTCATTTCAATTTCATGGGTCTAGTATACTTTAGCTAGTGATTAATCTAAATCAAAATTTTAATTTTTTAAAAGCTGCAGTTCCAGTAGAAAACACTGAAAGGTATTTACCTTTGTGAATAGAAGTGCAAGCATAAGTACAATTCATATTTTTTATTATTCTTTTTTTTAGATACTAGCTAGCTTTTTATCCTTAGATAACATATAAAATGATAAACACATTTTTAGAAAGAATTCCAAGAAAAGTTAGTACAAAACCATACTGTACTTTTATCTAAAAAAGAAATATCTATTTTGTGAGATTAAAGGGACAATTTTATTAACTCAAAGTTTTAAAAAATTTCTTGAAGTCTTGTCAATTGATTTCAACTGATTTCTCAAAGCATTATATCTATGCATATGATTTTTAAGGGAAATAAATCATCTAATCCTTCCCTCATTGTATACATACACTTATATTTTGCTAGTAAAAGGCCTGTTTGATTACACTTCAAGAAGTACAGCAGGGCATTCAGTCATTTAATATATATTATGATACCATAACCTACCACTTAACCTTATTTCTAATTACGATTTAAACTAGGCACACCTACTTCACTTCATCCCTTTCTTATAGACCTCCAGTCTTCTGCAGGAAAGGTGAGGGCTTAGAGAGGTGCTGAGACTCAGCACATGTGAAAATAATACTGGATTAAGAATCACAAGGCTTTACTTCAAAATACCACTTACCAGCTCTAAAACATTTTTAGAGCTTTAGTCTTGTCATCTGTAGAATGGGAATGACACTTGCCTGATTACTGCACTCCTACTCACTGTCAGGTGAATCTCCCCTTGCGTCAAGCTTCGTGCTAGCAGTGCATTGGTGAACAGGACAGATGTGGTTTCTTCATCCACCCAACCACACTAACTGGGAATCCAACAAATTAAACTTGTGGTTACTGTGTTGTGGTGAGAAAGAAATGAGATAACAGTATGAATGTACTTTACAACCTGTGAAGCACTGCACTAAGAGGGAATGCTCAGTACTGGGGAATTGATCAAGGAAAAGAAAATCCTAGCTGAGTACAAGGAAGGGAACCAGTTACGACTGGTGGTGGGAGGGACAGGGGATTCCTTAAATGTTCTGAATTAAATTTATTGAATTGTTTTCTGTCAAAAACTTATTGAATTGTTCCCTCTGATAAGGATTATGTTATCAATGTCTGTACCCAAGATTGTTGGGATTATCTCTGACTTCTTTAAATAAGAAGGTCTTCTATAACAGGATAAAGGAAAAATGAAGGAGAAGAAAGATTGGAAAATGATCTGCTTTATCATCACAACTGAATTCAAAAGAGAGTCAGAAGGAACGTGAGTCACATCACTGTTTTCTCAGGATTTATTTAATTTAATTTTTTTATTGAAGTATAGTTGATTTACAATGTTGTGTCAATCTCTGCTGTAGAGCAAAGTGACTCAGTTATCCTCATATAGACTTTTAAAAAAATATTCTTTTCCATTATGGTTTATCACAGGATATTGAATATACTTCCCTGTGCTAAACCTCGTTGTTTATCCATCCTATATGTAATAGTTTACATCTGCTAATCCCAAACTCCCAATCCTTACCTCCCCCACCCCTTCCCCCTTGGCAACAACAAGTCTGTTGGAAAACAGTGTGGAGATTCCTTAGAAAACTATTTATTTATTTTTTCTTGGCCCTCTGTCAACCGCCTCTCAGAGTCTGGTACTTCTGCATTTAATTTCTCAGCAATATCTCCTGAGGAGTGAGGAACCCTTTAAAACTTTTCCCCAAAGGTCGGTTGCTCTTTTCCTTTACCCTATCTTTTTTCTTCTCTTGCTGTGAAATAAAATTCCCAGAGCTATCTGAATGTACTGGGCAAAGAAATCATCAGTAAAATAGAAAGAATAATGATGAATTATATTAACAAGATCTTCCCATTTTTGTAATACTTTCCCATTTTTATCGTAATAATGAATTATCTTGTCTGGCCAATAATACTATGTTTGACCAACATCTGAAAATCTTTAATATTTAATAGATCTTTTGGGAAGAATTCTTTCTGGAAGTTTAGATTACAGCTGCCTTTTTGTTGGCCAATGGGTTTTTTAAATTTTTTAAATTTTTTACTTTTTAAATAAATATAATTTTTAAACGTTACTTTCCATTTACTGTTGTTACAAAATATTGGCTATATTCCTGGTGTTGTACAATACATGCTCGAGCTTATCTTACACCAACAGTTTGTATCTCCCAGCCAGTGGGTTTTTCTGAGGCTTAATTTTTTTCTGTAAAATGGGAGCCTTGATGACTTTCAAAAGGCTGTTGTGAAGAATAAATGGTAAAACGTATATAAAGGCATCTTGTGAATAATAAAGTGCTGTGTAACTATCACTCTGCAGACATGCTCTCCTCTGCCTGTTAAAACCCTTGCCCACTCTTATTCTTTCTTCACCTAGACAACACCAGTGGGCTGCTCTGAAGCCTGTGGTCAAGTGCTTTGTAAAGGATCTGTAGTTAGAGCTATAATTTATGCCTTACTTTGCTGAAAGGATTGAAGTAATCAGAAGGGAACTTCCTTACACTTCACCACATTGACCACCTATGGTATGGGCATCTGCAACTCCACACCCTGCTTCTTGCTGATCACCACAGACCCAACCACCTCTGCTTCTATCTAGAGCCAGCCCTGCATGCTGTGCCTACATCCCACCTCTCTTCCGTCTGAATAACTCTCTAGGAATCCTCCCTCTGCATCATTAGTGTCTCATTCTCTATTTGATCATTACCATCAGCAAGTAAATATTCTGCTGTCATTTCTCTCATTTTAAAAATATATTATCTCTTGATCTTTCCTGCCCTCAGCATCCACCCTATTTCGTTGCTCCTCTTGAGGACAAAGTCTTTGGAAAAAGTTGTCTGTTTTTATTTGCTCCAATTTCTCTCCTTCCATTCTCTCTTAAACTCACTCCGATCTGACTTTCATCTAGCGATGCTGCTTGCTTAGAAGCCATGTTGCTAACTCCCTGGTCAGTTCTCAGCTTTCATCTCCCTGAACTGTTAGTGGCATTTGACATAATTGATCACTCCCTCTTCCTTGATACTCTTCCCTCCATTGGCTTTCTCTACACACAATTGGTTTTCCTTCCATCTGCTGGCCTCTTGCCTTCCTCTCCTTTGCAGGACTTTCAAGAATGAAGCAAAGATATTCGGACCCATCTCTTCTCCATCTACACACACTCTTTTGGTATGTCCGGTTTCATGGCTTTAGATACCACCCAGATACCAAAGACTTCCACATTTCTGTTTCCATTTCATCACCTCTCTCCAGACTGATAAATCCAACTGTCTCCTCGACATTTCCACTAGTCCATATAATAGATAGTTCAGACTCCACAGATCCAACTCAGAACCTTGTTTGCCTCCTTCCCCAAATCTATTCCTTCAGCAGGTGATGGTAATTCCATTCTTCTAGGTATTTAGGCCCAAAACCTTGGAGTTATTCTTACCTCCATTCTCTCACTCACACTTTACTTTCAGTGAATCAGGAAATCCTATCGAGTTTGTCTTTAAAATATTTCTAGAGTTTAGTCACTTTTCACACCTCCACTGCCACCTGATTTGAGGCACCATCATTTCTTGCCTGATAAGCTGTAGTAGTCTCCTATCTGGTCTCATTTCTTTTATTCTTGATCTCCTAATGAATTCGTGAATTCCTGATACAGAAGACAGAGTGATCCTGTAAAACATAAGTCGGATCACATCAGTCCCATGCTCACAACCCTATTTCTTACAAAGGCCATGTTCCTTACAATGGCCGATGAGACCTGGCATCCCAGCTCCTCTTTGAACCTTCTCTGTTCCAATCACACTGGCTTCCTTGCAGTTCTTGGTTATGCCAGGCAGCGTCCCAATTTAGGAGCATTTTACTGGTTGTTCCCTCCATCTGGTTTACTTTTCCTCCAGATAATATTAACTTTTTCTCACCTCCTTCAGTCTTTGCTCACATATCCCCTTGTTAATGATGCCTACTCTGAAAACCACTTTTACGACTGCCTGCCCCACCCTCTTTACCTCCAGTTGCTTTTTTTCCCTTTTTTAAAAGCATTTTCACCTTATGATATGCAATATAAATTATGTATTCATTATGTTTATTGTTTATGGACTATTTCCACCTATTAGAATATAAACATCATGTGAGGCAGAATCTTTGTTTTGTTCACTGCTGTATATTAAAGATCCCAGAACAGTGCTTGACATATAGTAAGCACACAATAAATATTTTTGAATGAAAGGAGGAAGGATTTGTTGTAATAATGCATCCTGTGTATTAAATGGACTTTAACAGTTGTCCTCAGTCACTCAGTTATAAATTTCTTTAAGGATAGGAGTTTTTCAGCTCTGTATCCCCATGGGTAAATGATGGACTAAAACAAGAAAGGAGGGAAGATGGATGTTGATTGCTAATTACATAACTGCTCTTAACTTCATTCACAATTTGGATGCTTCTAAAAGATTTAGGAGATTATATGAATAGAACCCTGAAGGAATGAAATTCACACATAGTCAAATAACACTATAAGACACATTTGTTAAGGCAAAAGTAACACAGCATTGAAAATACTTGGACATTTTTCATGTTTATATGACACTAGATTTATGTTTAAAATTTTTTCATCAATAGTAATAAGAAAATTCAGTAGCGATAGATGAAATTTTACACAAGATACTCATTAGTTTTTACAGATATCATCTCATAATGACCTTGGAAAATTTGGTTTCCATTGTTACTAGACAAAATTTTATAATGCAAAAGTATTACACTATATGTCAAGTTAGCTTTCGATTAAGGTTAATATTACTGAAATAACTACATCTGCTTTCCTCTCACTGTGATGTTTATCACCTAATAAAAATGCTAAAGTTACCAAGGAAAGATGTTTAATTTGTTCTCACTGCTCAGTTGTATGTTGCATCCTATTTTGTAGTAAATGGCATAATGTCCCAAGTGAGCTGCCATACTGTCAGATACATTATTTATACATAACATTACTGGTTAATCAATGAACAACAAATGTAGTAGCCTTTTCTTTTCTTCTTTATTTTTAAAGTGATAGCAAGAGGAATTATGTAGTAAAACATTCAATTTTCTGATATTAAATAATCTTTGATGACTAAAAAAGTGAACTCTACAAATATGAACATAATAATTAAACCACATGCCCTAGTGCATTCCAATGAAGAAGAACAATTAACTAGTCAAATCTGAATATGGATTGCTTCTTTTTCTAGAAAAACATGAAGAAATCTCCTTTCAGTATAGCTTGCAAACTATTAAATAAATAAGACTTTTCCCCAAAGAAATGTATAAAATTCATCTTAGAAAAAATAAATTAAAAGGGCATTAATGGTCCATTTAGAATCATAAATTCTGTGTCAAACTGAGTGATATGACAACAAACAAAAGACTAATTATACATAGATAAAACGCCTCCTTTAAAATCTTATTGATAGTTTGGCAATGAATCAAAATGTGTTTAACTTCAATTCCTATATGGACAAAACTTTAGCTCTTTCTGTAGTTCCTTTCACACTTATATTTTGTGAGAAATAAGGCAGCACAATTGGTATAAATTGCCTGGTGTTTAGACATTCTTCTCTTCTACCAGAAATAGTATTATGAAGCTAAAAGTTTTTAGTGGGGAAGGTTATTATAGATTGTTTAGCCCTTTTAAATAAAAATTTTATTTGTAGAAGGATGAATATGAAATGAAGGGTAAAAACTTAATTTCATAATATAAAAATAACTGTACAATGTCATGTTCTCATAAGTAGAGAAAATGACATTGTATTGTTTGAGCTATATAGAAACAAACATATAAACAGATATCTGGCTCGATCCTCACAGGACAGGTAACCTCTTAATCTAATAAGGGTCTGGAAGTGTCCAGTTTCCAAGAGGAAACTATATGCTGCACTAACATATCTGGAAAAAGAAAATACAAAGAAATACTTATCACTGATAACCAGCATTTATTGAGCCCCACTATGTGCAGGACATTGAAGTCATGTATGTATATACTCTTACAAGTAGATTTCCAATCAACTGATTTAATTAGCTATAATTCCCAAATGCATAAACATTTTTTTCCTATGAGATGATAATAGCATTTAGAAGCCCATATTTAAAAGAAAAAAGAAGAAGAAGAAAAAAAAGAAATATGGTTTGTTTTTACTTCAGCTCATTCTGTTGTGTTTTTATTAACAGAAATTTTAGATCGATACCAAATATTCTGCTCAGTTCCAGTGATTGAATATGAATACATTATGTGCATACAAAAATAGTGATAATCTAAGTTGATACAATAGTTCATTTTGCATTAGTGTCCTAGATGGGACAACGTTAAGAAGCAATTTAAATGAAATTCATTTAAATGTCAGCTCTCATGCTTGCGATTTTTCTATAATTGGTTATTTAATTAAAATAATTCTCATAGTCATTAATTTAGACTAAAACTTGCTGTGCACTGACATGTTTTAATTACATGGTATTAACAAAATTGATATGCTTTAAAAAAGCATGGTTAAATTTTAAACAAGAATAAATTAGAAATCTCATAGATCATCCTACTTAGTGTATTTATGAGAAAGTCGGTCATTTTAAATGTTTATTGCAAACAAAGTCCCACCATTATTTTGCACATGGTGCAGTTTATACCCCATATCTTTTAGAAAGATTTGGTGCACATACAGGGCTCCCATTCGTGAATATCTTTACCAATGTGTAAAGTAAACTAGATAGTAATAGAAAACCACAAGATGACCCAGGGATAGAGAAAGAGTTAATGCTTATGTGATACAGAAGCTCAGGGGACTTTACATAAAGAATATAATTTCATACATAAGAAGATAACGTCAAGCTTATACTAAAAGGTTAAAAAAAATAAATGATTTTGTTGTATCATTCTGTGAATCCTCGTTGCAGAGACAAAAGATATAGGTATATTAATTCAGTCTTATTTTTTTCCAAAATTAGTTTTCACGTTACATTTGTGAGGTTACATTTGTGATCAGTCTCATTCTCATTTCAATCTTTGTTAGAGGACTAGATAAATATTTTACCCTTTTCAAACCACAATTACAATCTTTGTCAGGAGCATGAGAAAACAGAATTTTAGTGTTTTTTATGAATTAGAGGACTTCTATATTGCTTTGACCTTTTTAATATTCTGTAATTTAATTGGAAGGAAAGTCTACTTTTACCCAGGATTGCCAGACTTCCTATTTAATAAACTTACTGACACAAAACATCATTTTAAATAGCTGCTTCTTCTTTGTTCCCTGAGTGGAAGATTCTGGACTGATTAAGCATTGTTTTTGCCAACTAATATTTTTCCATTTTATTTTGGTTAGCAGAGATTTAAAAATTCTTGTGTGGCCAGCTGGGTTCCCTTACTTAGTTTGTGTTTTGGATGTATGACCATGGCAGAATCATGTTTCCAATCCAATTTCTTTCACCTTGCTCAACATTTGTCTAAGACCAGCATTCATCTAAGCCCACAGTATGATACCCAGTGGATAATATAAAAGGGGAGACATCTGCTTATACCTTACCTCTGCCTATGTTTTTATGTTTTTAAATGCTGGGCCCAACCAGCGTACATCTGTTATTTTAGATCATCTTCACAATCTGGTTGAACATGGCATTGGTTGTCCTGCAGACAAAGGAAGAAAAGAAAATAGTAATTACTCACCAATTTTGGCTTTTGTAACTTAAGTTCTATTTAGATTATCTAAGTAGGTGAAAGCTAGTTTACAGAACTCATTCTGATTCCCCTCTTCATTATCACTTTCTTGTTTCCTGTATGTTTCTTTCTCATTCTAAAAATCATAAGACTCTGTATTATGAATAGGTAGGTAAGAAGAGAAAAGAAAAGGATGGCCCTGGTCTTCATTACAGACAGTTTTACAGTGAGAGAAGTTGGAGTAGATATATTTTTCTCTTCAAACTAGAACACTTCCTTTAAATCATGAGGCCATGGTTTGGCTGGTTGCAGGTGATGAACAGGAACAAAAATATTGACATAGAGTATTAGGATCATTCAGAAGATCATGCCATCATTATAGGCTCTGAGTTTCAGGATCATGCTAGGCAGCATTATAATATGAATGAGAAATAACAAAGAGTGGATGAAAACTCAACAGTGTATCTGCATGGATATTTTAGGGGAAAAAAATGAATAGACTTTTTTCTCAAGTCCAGGAATTCACACACAAAACACACATACAATTTAGCCAGATATTCAAAAGTATTTGTTGAAAGGATAATAAAATATGTAACATCCTTATCCATTTTTTAGTGGTGAAAAAGTGCCCTAAATTAAAAGAAAATTAATGCTTAATCTTTGTTCCATATTACCCTATGCAATAGGTGTACCCTTATTGATAAAGTGACACTTTAGTAAATTGAATCTTACTGTAACATAATCATAGTCATCTGTACACTTGGTACAATGTGAATAATTTCTCTCAATTTATGTTTTGTAATAAAAGATTTTAATATATTTGATTTACATAAAGTGCATCAGATGATTTAATTTAGTGATAATTTATATTAAATAGGGTTGAGTTTTAATATGGATTAGCAATGGATGGTCATCTTACCCATATACCCAAGGGCCTGCAATTTTTATCTTCCCATTCAGTGTTCTTTTACCTACTTTCCCTCTTCCTTTCAATAAATGGTGCAACAAAGACAGAGAAGGACAGTGATAATGATCAGGATAATGTAATTAACTCTAGTAGCTTTACCTAACAAATTCTTCATATCCTCACCATATTGAAGGAGTGCCAAACTCAGAACCAGTACATCAACAAGATTCAGTGATGTGTGTTAAATAGTTTAAATTCAATATCCCACATAAGTAATTTTTAAAAAATAATTGTAGATAACCATGAAACATAGAGAGCTTCTGGAGATGGACTCAAGTGAGAAAAATCTAATGGAAAAATGGGCCAAAAATTAGAACAGATAATTCTCAGAAAATACTTGCAAGTTATAATAAATAAACATATAAAATATACTCAATGTCACTAGCAATCTAAGAAATTAAAATTAAAATATTGAAATGGTAGTTTCTAATCCATCAGACTAGCAAAAACTAAAAATATAAATAATACCCAGTTTGGGTGAGGATATGGGGAAATAGGCTATCTCATACACTTTACTGGTACTATAGATCAAAATTTTTAACTGAGGATGTACTTTGATTTTGCAATTTGACTTTTATAGATCTATTCAACAGAAGAATATTCACCTCTGTGCACAAACATACATGTACAGGTCTGGCCATTGCAGCATTTTTGGCAAATTTATAGCCTTGCAAATAGAAGAAATTATCTTTGGGAGCCTATCGTATTTATATAGCATTGTGAGAAAAGGAACATACTGAGAAGATTAAATAATTAAATCTGGATTTTTAGTTTAGAAGTTGAGAAATATTAAGAAATGTGATATATAGGATTTTTTTTAAAAGATTGCTTTAAAAAATTCCTTGCTTACTAAAGTTTCATTTGCTAACTTCCAGGTGGCAAAAACTATGGTGTTTAAAATGGTTTCTGGGACATCTGGAATTTTTGCTGTAAGTTCTACAAATGTAGTTTTACTTGTGTGAGTAAGGACCTTCTGGATTCCTCAGATGTGACTAGTAAAAACAGTTGTCAATCTCATCAAGCAAACTTCTCCATACCAGTCAAACGATAACATTTCCTTCTCTTCCCCTGAGAGGATTGAAAGAAATTAGTCAGAAACTAATCATTTTATTCATTCAAGAAGGATATATTACACACATACACTATGTCTGGTTGCTCAGGTACATCCTACAGATGAAGACATAGTCCTATCCTTAAGACATTCACAGTTTAGACACAAATAGCCATATGTATAACTGGTATGACCAGTACCATCCCTTAGGTATAAAAAGGATCCCATCTTTTTTTTTAAAGTTAAAATCTACCTATATATCTATTTAGCAAAATATTCAAAATGTTTAGTGTGCCTTGGGGCCTCCAACCCTATCCATAAAGAGTACAAGAACAAGAAAGGGCTCCTCAGGCCAAAGGTACCAGTTCTGTTTCTAATTGCCTCCTAAAGAAGGAACTGGAGAACCTTGTCAATTCCCTGGTGTGGCCCCTATTTTTGACTGGCATTCTTTCTTTCTCTAAGACATGGTATTGCTGTCAAACATGGATGGCTCAGCCCAGCTTGGAGTCATCTCCATCAGTTGCTGTGGTGATACCATGGTGGCAATGCAGCAGAGGTGGAGAGAGACATTGATACTGATTAGGATGAGATAATATAATTAACTCTAGTGGCTTTACCTAACAAGTTCTTGGTATCCTCACCTTTTTGAAGGAGTACCAAACTCAGGACATTACGCTACAAGATTCAGGGATGCATGTTAAATAGTTTAAATTCAGTATCCTGCATAAGTATTTTTTTAAAAATAATTGTGGATAACGATAAAACACAGAGAGCTTCTGGAGATGGTTTTAAACTATCTAATCCCTGTGCCCAGGTTGTACACAGATGTTCATTGAGGGAAGAAGCTCTGACCCCCCCACCCCCTGCCCACGTATTATGATGGGCTGAAGGGTTTTCTTACTATGACTCTCAATAGCTATCCTCAACTCCTGAAATTACTGCTCCTTTAGATTCTTTTGCATGGCCACCTCTCCCAGGCACCAGTCTGTCCTCTTTCTCTTTGACTCAGATCCTCACTGATTTCCTGTCATACAGTGATTGACTTTTTTTCCCCCCTGGGGAACTACATGACCAGAGTACATATGTAACAGTGGAAAAAAAGTGGAAATATGCAGCTCAGCCATCATCTCTGGACTGGATAAT
Source organism: Stenella coeruleoalba (assembly GCF_951394435.1). Lineage (NCBI taxonomy): Eukaryota > Metazoa > Chordata > Mammalia > Artiodactyla > Delphinidae > Stenella > Stenella coeruleoalba. The sequence goes on from NC_137164.1 coordinate 45,268,681, forward strand.
CCATGCTAGGTCCCGGATGGAGAAACTGCCTCTGGATAGAGGCTGCTGATGAAGATTAGGGAGGGTAGAAAACTGCAATCTCAAAGCTTTGGGAAGTGTTCTATTTTTGTAACAATTGGAGACTTAAATTCACATTTGGTGCTCATGATTCCTTTGCTGGGGAAACTACTTGTGTGAATTTTTCAGTATTCAAAATTAAATAAAAAACATCTGAAGAGATTGTATCTGTGGATTTTTCTTAGTTCAGTCAAAGACCGATTTTTTAGTTCAAGGATACTCTTAAACTGAGAACACAGACATACTTAACTTCTACCAATTAGGGTTCAGGGTTTATTGCTATCTCCTACCACCCTTAGGCCAAGTGGGGAGGACAGAGAGGGCTCTGTGTGTTTCACAGGGTGACAATTAGGCACCGGATCTGCTTGTCTGGACTGGGAAGTAAAGAAGGATCCTCCAGGCACACCAGCAAAGACCAGAGTATCTATTCTACTATGTCAGGCTATCTGAGGGAGAGGCTCAGAAGGGGTTTTAGATGGCTATCTGGGTGTCACTGCAACATCACTGCAACAAAATTGAAACTATGAATAAATTTTAGTATTTCTTTTATAACTTTGAGCCCATAAATTTTAGCTAATCTGTCAAACAATCTGGTAACCAAAGGGAGAAGTCCTCATTTAAAGTTATCAGATTTGGCAAATAAAACACAGAAGACACAGTTGAATTTAAATTTCGTATAAACAACGATATTTTATTGGTATAAGTATGTCTAAAATATGGCATGGATATGCTTATATAATAAAAAAAACAATTCATCATTTATCCGAATTTCAAATTTAACTGGGTGTCCCATATTTTTATCTAGTAAACCCAGCCTCATTATATAATAAATTCTCCCCCAGATTAATTTTTATGGTATTTTAGATTCAATAGATAAATCCATTCAAGATTCATTTTCAATCATTTTCTCCCTATTTTACTTTTGGAGTTTGGTGAGATAAGCACTCAATTTTCTTGGCCATCTTTTTGCAGGAGTAGTCAAGGACTCAATAACGGCCAGACACACGAAGATGTCTTCTAGGAAAACCTTCCTTTCAGAGTAAAAAGACACTACTTCTCAAGGAAAAGACTTTTTGATATTTCTACACTTTTCCTGTCTATGACCCCAAAGTAATGGCTGTAAGCACAGCAGCCCTCTTGTGATCAAGAGGTAAGCATAAGGACAGATGTCTGCAAATTGATGGAGAAACACTGGGTCCCAGATCATCACTGAGTCACTCTACATGCCCTGGACCAGCAATCTCCAGACATCTTGTTATTAGACAGAAAATAACTCTTATCATTAACAGATGTTATATTGAATTTCGGTTATTTGTAGGTGATTGAGATCCTTACTGATACCTCTTGGAACAACTACTAATACAGAGCTTTTAAGCTTTAAGTAACAAAAAAAATCAAGTTTTGGAAAGAAAGAGTGGCATCACAGGTAAACTAATTTACTTTTTTAAAGATTTTTTGGAGTTGAGGAGAGAGGACAAAAAGGAAATCTGATGTCTTGCATCAGATTCTTAGAAGCCAATGGTTGAGCCTCTGGCTAGAGGGATATATATGCACAGAGATTTTTATGAGAAACTTGGTGAGATCACAAGTAAGAAAAGAGGGTCAGAAACAATGGAATTGTTTGAGAAAATTGTGAAATTTTGGTTACCAACAGAACTGCTCTGGGCCAAGTGACAGATTGTGGACAGAGTTTGAAGAGGCTGTTCTCAGCATCTTAACAAAGAACACACCCCATCTCTGGCTCTCAAGGTTGCTGGTTTGGAGACCATCCAGAGGCAACATCGTTGGCATGACCACTGGCCTTCTCACAAGGGTCACATCAGCAGGGGCAGAAGCAGAGGCCTTGCAAGACCCTAGATTAAGACACACTAGAGCCAGAACAAAAGAATAGACACCATGTAGTAAGCGAGGCTGCCAGTCTGGTTTGTGAGCACTGTAGACATGTCCCTTTAGGAACTCCCAGTAATAACTGGGGGGCATTTTAAATTTCATTGAAGTTCAGTTATTCCATAGGTTGAGGAACTTGATTCATTGCATTTGGTATTATAAGCTCATGAGTATTTTGGCATAGCCTTTTTGTGGGGCAATATTCCTGTTGACCCCAGGAGTTTAGATTTATTTATGCTCCTCTAAGACTAAGATGTATGTGTGGTGTGTGTCTATATTCTTTGAATAATTTTGCAAATTGCATTATAATTATATAATGGAGTGTCTACTCTTATTTATTTCAGGTGTTGGTATTACTTATCAGAGTTTTTATAAATGTCTCCTAATAGATCTTTATGCTCACCCCCTTAGCCTTCTCAAATCCATGCTGTACTCTGCTACCAGATCATGTCTGCTCCATATTAAAAACCTTTCATTTATTCTCTTTTGCCTATAAGGTCCAAGTTAAGTACCTTCCATAATATATCCTGTGCCACCTTTACAACCTGATCCTCCAATATTCCCAAAGTGTTCCCGTGTATCCCAGCCATGTAGCCACTTCTTGAACACTTTATATCCTTTCTTTCACTGGGACATTCTTTTCTTACTGCATGGAACACCATTTTCTTTTTGCCTACTTCACTTACTCCTAAAGGTTCTTCCCAAAGTGATTTTCTTTATTAAGTCTTTCCTGGGACCCATTAGGAAGAATTCGTTATGCCCAATGTCGTGCTCCCATAATAATTTGCACACATCCTCATGTTGAACTCATAACTTAGGATTATAATTATTTGATTGCATGTCTCTTCCATTATATCATGAGTTTCTTGAAGGCAACTAATCTGATTTTAACCTCTTCTTAAAGCAAGCTTCTAAATAGTAGGTGTTTAATAATTTTTAATTATGTAAACCAATGACTTATACTCTTGAAAATGAACTCCACTTCAAGTCCTGTTATTTCTACAGGGCAAGTATTTCTGAATTTGGTGGGTTTCTCTCCATTCAAACCACTGCCATAGATTAGAATTTCATCAAGTAGCTTTAGGATTATTTCTATGGCCAGTGCTTTTGTCTTCTTTCCATCAGAAGTGTTTTAAAAAGGGAAACTATCTGAGCAGATTTGTGGTTTCAGAAAAGTAAGCCTGGTGGCTATATAGAAATTGGACTGGGGCTAGTGAAGGAGGGAGAAAACAAGCCAGACTGATTTCCACGCAGCTGTCAGAGATATTTTTCTAAAACCCACAATTCTGCTCACATAATTTCCCTTTTTAAAAAACTTCCAACCAAAAATGATGATCTAAGCATTTGCTTCAACATATTGTTTCTCCTGTAGTTTTCTGTTTTGGTTACTAAATTCACACAGGGAGGGAAAAATTAGTGTCACAATTGGAACCCAAAGCAGGGGTTTAGTTAATTACCTCAAGTTTGGTGTTCTCACTGAGTAGGTGTGATCCAGATAGACCACAGGGATCCAGATAAACCACAGGGCTCCCTTGACTGTTGCCCCTCCACTGCTTGAGGCACCAGAGGAAGAAAACAGACTGTGGGCATCAGGCGCACTCAGTAAGATATTTACACCCAAGTTATTATTATTTGAGCTCTTCATTAGGACCAGTGACCCTTCAGCAGCCAGTCTTTATTTTCTTAAAGATTATTTATTTGAGAGATAAAAGATTTGCTCCGTAAAAGCCAGTTTTGGGGATTACCGTGAAAAGTAATGCAAACATTTAAGTTTCTGCGAAAGAATGTAGGGTTTAACCATTTTAAGAGCATAACTGTCATACAATAAACTGCATATATTTATAAAATGTACAGTTTGATAAGTTTTTATCTATGAGTACAACTGTGAAACCAACACCACGATCAAGATAATGAACATATCCACCCCAGCCCACCTAAGTTTCCTCTTGCCTCTTGATAACCCCTCCCTCCTGCCTGTCTGTCATTCCCTGACTCCCATACTCTATGCCAGCCCCAGGCAAACACCCGTCCAACAGCCAGTCTTGTTTGAAAAGGCCCAGCCCCCTGAGCTGAACTGATCCAAATTATGTGGCTGGCAGAAGACCTAGCCTTACCATCCTGCTTTGCCCTGGGAAAAACCTGTGAACAACTGATTCAGTTGAGGGGCCTAACCTACCAAGCTAATTCCCTCTAACACATTGGAACTGGAAGCTCTCCCAGACCACTTCTCTGGCAGCCATCTATCTCAATTTAGGTAAACTATCTAACCTTCTCATTTATGCATGTCCAGCATCCCTGGAGAGAAAATTCTCCTTATTTGCTAGAGATCTGATAGCAACTAACACTCAGAAAATGCTACAAGTGGACCTACACTACACAGGGAACAAAGGAATGTACTGTTGCTAATCATCTGATAATAATCATTAGAGTTAGCACTATTTGAAGGCTTACTATGTACCAAGCACTGGCTAAGTGTTCTATATATTTAATCATTTGGTACTATTATTATCTTTATATCACAAATGAGGAAACAGAGGTACATTATCCAGGTAGTAAGTAAAGAGCTGGAATTTAAACCAAATGGGATGTACAATTTCCCTGCTGAAAACTGCATGTCTATCATACATTGAAGACTCACTGGGTATATAATGGGAGTCAGCAACAAGAAGAGGGGGTTTGATTTTCACAATTAGATCTAGTGTCACCCACTGACATAGTAATGCAGTAGGTAGATGAGAACTTGAAATACCCACTTGAAATATCAGTCTCAGTAGCAATTGAATGATTATGGCATTAACAGTTTTATCGATTGGATCCAGACTGCCACACCAAGGACAAACCGAGAAGCAGAAAAAAGAATTTGTAGAATCAAAAACATAAAAATAAACTCCTCAGTGGAATGAGGAAATAGTGGAATGGGTGTAGCTCAAATCAGAATTACTGATTCTAAAATCCAATGATATCGGTGTGTAGAGTAAAAAGGAATGAACTGCAAATTAAGAGAGGAAAGATAAGACATAGATACTAGATAAATGAGATGGAAGAAAGAAAGGTTTGAGCACAGAATTATTTCCTGGACTAAAAGAACAGGTGAGATTTTAGATACAAAAGACTCAATAATGCCAGGTAATAATATGTTTTAAAAGCATATTTTAAAAAATATTCAAGGAAGTACTCTAGCTCAGTGAAAATTTATGATGGTAAAATTTTCAAGACAGAAGAAAATAAATTATTAGTCAATGAAAAGATATTTCTGTGGGTCTACAGCAAAGATTTATAGATTCATAATAGTCTTCATTAATAAAATGTTGGGAATGTAGAATATTTTTAAGGCCATTTTTTTCATGACCTATCAATATTTCTTTGATCCAGAAAACTCACTTGTAGGAATTTTTGGTGCTGAAATACCTTTTCAATTCTTCAATATATAGATTTTTATTAAAAAATTAATTATCGGGCTTCCCTGGTGGCACAGTGGTTGAGAGTCCGCCTGCCGATGCAGGGGACACGGGTTTGTGCTCCGGTCCGGGAAGATCCCACTTGCCGCGGAGTGGCTGGACCCGTGAGCCATGGCCGCTGAGCCTGCATGTCCGGAGCCTGAGCTCCGCAATGGGAGAGGCCACAACAGTGAGAGGCCCGCATACCGCAAAAAAAAAAAAAAAAAAAAAAAAAAAGAAAGAAAATGCTTTTGTGTGGGTGTCTGTGAGGCATGAGGGCAACACAGAAGCTTCTTTGCCCCTAGGACACCACAAAGCTTGCTGTGGGCAGCAAGGGCTACTGGAAGCATAGCACCTCTTGTGTTTGCAACGTTGGCACAAACACCAGTCTCAGTCAATCAAGTATCCAGTATGTTCCTTTATATTTATTTCTTAAGATATTTTAATTTAAAAGTGATGTCTGTTCATTGTGAAAATAATGGAAAATACCAAAAAAAAATTTAATGGAGCAACTAACAGTCCCTGATAATTCCACAACACAGATACAGCTATAGACTTACATAATTAGCTTGATATTCTATATGATTTTTGGTTACCTTTCTACTTACCATCATAGAACTGCTTTTTCACGGTTTACTGCCAGACTTGTCTTCTCTAGAAAACTTTTCCTGAGTGCATCTCTACCTCCACCCCAGGTAGAATCACAGTAACTATCTTTGTCCCTCAATTGTTCAAAGTACATTCTTCTATCAAAAAGTGTATAAAAATCTAGTTAACCTATTTATTTATGTATGTGTCTTCCTTTTAAAGATTGGAAACATTTTTAATACAAGTAACTAGCACAGTGGTCTGGCACATATTAGACTTTCATCAAGTTAGTTAAGTAAATAAATGACTAAGTAATCATAATTATTTTAGTCACAGGATAAATATCTCTTTGTAGACAATATGTTAATAGCTTGATGATATTCTATCACTTGGATGTAACATGAAGAATTCATTATTCTCCATTCATTAGGATATTGATGTTATAGCAAATTATTCTTATAAATAACATTGATAGGAGATAGTTTTGTGTGTAAATTGACATCTTTCTGCATTTTTTTGATTGTACAGTAGAAGAGGAATTATTGAATTAAAAGGCATAAATGTTAACCATAACAGAATTGTTGTTCAAAAAGTCAGTATCATTTTGTACTCCCAGCAATGTATGAACTTCAATTTCACTTCATCCTTGCTAACACTGATTTAAATATTTAAATGTTTATGCAAGATAGTTTTCTTTACACACATACATGTTAATCTGATTATAATTTAATATATATACAAACACATTTATATGTGGTGTTTTTAATTACATATATATATACGTTAAGAAAAACCATCACATTATTTAAAAATTTTTGGACTGCTTTTTTAAGCTACCAAATTTTAGAAACTAATGTTTGTTTACAGATCATATCAATTTTGAAGGTGACAGTAGAGAACAAAGTCAAATATACATATGTATGTGTGTGTATTTAAATATATATATGTTTGTGTGCCTATATATAAATCACACTACGAAGAATACTGTTGAGTTCCTGATATATGCAGATGTGAACATTATGATTAACAAACCAGATAAAGGCCAAAATAAAATTAAATTATATATTATAATCCAATCCATATGATACTTGTTCCTTTCCTGCTTCTCCCCAGACTGTCAGCCAACCACACAGTACAATTGCCTCAACTCCTATTTCTACCTACTACACCTTTCACTTGTTTTGGTCGGTTTGCAAGTTACTGTGATTTGACGGCTCCTGAGATTTTCTGAAGCGTAGTATCTCCCTGTTCTCTAGAGAATATTCATGGTTTTTTTTCTTACTGTTTCATTGACATGGTGGAAATGTGGTATTTGGAAGTGCAAGGGTTTTAATTTTATTTCATTTTATTTTCACTGGTGAAAATGAAACAATTTCAGCCTAACATCGGGCATTAATCTTTTTCTTAAAAGCTGTGGATTGTCATTAACTGACAAAATATTATGCTGCCAAGATCTTGCAAGTATTGTATTTGTTGTCTGATGCCAAACATCCTCTTTAAATGCTAATGAACAAAGTATGGCATGCATTCTGTTCTTGATAGATTATGCCTATACCTTCTGTGGTCAACAGAAGGGGAATTCCCGGCCCATATGATTTCCATTCTGGCACACTCATCTCCTTAGCACTCACAAGCCAGTTAGCATTTAGATATATTATTCAATCTTATTCTTACAACGGACAGAGAAGCCACAGCTTAGCGGCCATCTACTAAACCTGAAGAAAAAACACTTTGAAGCAACTTCCCTTTGCAGTTTTTCCCCCACTGAGCAAATACAGTGAATATTTGATTTCACACCTAAACTTCCATTGGCTGAACTTAAGTAGCCAAATTACAGAAAACTTTGAACTCTGTAGGGGAACGGAATTTGCCACCCCAAAGTGTCTCTTTGGTATGTGGATTATTTTGAGCTGAAAAAAATAAAGGCCCAAAAGACTCAGGGAGAAACTTTGACCTGCTTAACTGCTTAAAGAATGTAGATGGAGGACCTGTTCCAGGAAGGGAGCTGTCACCATACATAACTAGAGTATGAATTAGGTGTGTGGACAGGGAACAACCTAGCAAAGTCAGCTTGTTGAAATTCCTCTCTGTGTCCCACTGCCTCTTGATGGTCCAGCAAACGTTTGTTTACCAAATAGCTGCTTTTCCATCTCCATGTGAATTACCTTCCTCCCCTTTGAAGTCCCAAACCGCATCCTGTTTTGTCTTTAGTGGAAGATGGTATTTAAGGTGAGGGTTTCAGCCATTTTGGTGAGTTACTCAGTTTTCCTTGGGCTCTTCCATATATACATGTTATTAAAGTTTTGATTTTCTCCTGTTAATCTGTCTCATGGTAATTTAGTTCTTAGACCAGCCAGAAGAACCTAGAAGGGTAGAGAAAAATTTCTCCTTCCTCTCCCCTGACAGTATACTCCCAACTAGTGTGGCCTTTCCTCCATAGGCATTTTGGAGCCATCAAAGTATTTCAAGATGATGTGGTGACATGATCTGATGAAAAATTTGGGGGAAGGTAAGAGAGTGAAAAGAGTGTGATACAAAAACAATTCATAGGCATTTGTCATAAACTAGACTTGTACTAAGATAATATATGCTGGTGCATTAATTAGGAAAGGGTCTAGGGAAGATATTCTGAGCCAGATAAGCCTATAGGTTTCAGAGCCAGACTACTGAGTTTGAATCAGGGATTCACCCCATATTTATAATTAATTAATTATAAATATATATAAAATTAATTTATAAATCTCTTTAAGTGTCTGTTTTGTTAGATTTATCACCTGTAAGATGGTTGGAATACTAAGACATAAGATTAAATATTGTTATAAAGTTTACATGAGACAATGGACTAAAACTTCTAACAAAGTACCTGGCATGTGGTATGTGTTCAAAATCTCTAGTGGTTTTCACTTGCTGCATCACAAATTTAGCAGCTCACAACACATATTTTTTAATCTCACAGGTTTTCTATGACAGAAGTCTGGACACAGCTGAGCAAGACTTCTGTTCAATGTCTTAAAAGGCTGCAATCAGGGTGTCAGCCTGGTTGCCTAGCTTTCTGGAGCTTAGAGTTCTCATCTGAGCTCACTTGGTGGTTGGCAGAATTCAATTCCTCACAGTTGTAAGGCTGACTTCTTCACTTTCTTGGTGACTGTCCATGGGAGAGCCACTCAGCTCCTAGAGACCACCCACAGTTCCTTTCCAAGTGGTCCCCTCACAGACCCTCTCACATCATGGCAGCTTGCTTCTTCAAGGCCAGTGAGAGAATCTCTTTGTCTGGTTAGACAGAGTCTTACATTATGTGACATAATCAAGGGAGAGATTCTCCCATTGCCTTTGAGATAGTTGATTGACTTGAAGAAAGTTACAGGTTTCTGTAGCACCATGTTCAGGAGGAGGGGGTTATACGAGATTGTGGGGCATTGGGGGTCATCTTAGAGTTCTACCACAATATATGTGTTAGCTCTTGTATTAGTCAAATACTCTTTGTTATAAGACACAGAAACCCAACTTAAACTAGAGTAATCAAAGTAACATTTCAAAAGGGAGGATTCATTGGAAGTATTCTGGAGTTGCTCACAACATTTAAAAAAGGGCTGCAGGAATCAGCGTTGTGAAAATGACTTTAAGAACCTGAACAAGGGTCGTAATATCTTTGGAGACATGATGTCTCAGCATATAAGGAGACTCTTTTTTTTTTTTTTATGTGTTAGCTTTGCCTTTTTCTTGGCATTAGATTCACTCTCTCATGCTTCTCTATGAAACCTGGGGATTACCTGCCTTAACGTTCACCACCTTGCACCTTCTCTGAAGGATACAGACTCTTCCTCACTATCCCCTGAAGAAACATGTTTGAAAAGGACTCCAACTGATTTGTGGTAGATCATGTGAGTACTCAGAGACCAATAACTCTGGCCATGTCAATGAAGTATCATGATTGACTTAGTGAAGATCACAGGCCCACCCTCATGGTTGGGGGCAAATATATCAATTTCCAGAAAATGAGTTGGGCTGGAAACAGAGCTGGGAAGATGGAAGGCTGGTAGAGTGATATTTTTCCCAATAAAATATTATGAATATTTTCAAACATGAAGTAGAAAGGATTACACAGTAAACACTCATATACTCATCTCTTAAATTCTATAATTATTAACGTGTTGCTTTGTTGGTTTTACCACACATCTATACATCAGTTTTTGTCTTGGATCCATTACAGATACGTTATAGACAGTATACATCACTCTAAACACTCTAGTATGGCTATCATTAATTAGAGTTTGGTAGACTGAGTTCGAAGATGAAGGTCAAGGCATAAACAGTTTATTGAATAAACTTAAAAGGATAAGCTTTACCAGATAATTATTTCTCATTAACTTGGTTATGATTTTCCTAATATAAATGACAAAAGTGACTACCTTAGGCATTTTATTAAAATGGAGAATTTGAAAACAGCAAATATGTTCAAATAATATTAGAAATAAAGAGAAAAATAATAGAGTAAGCTCTCTCTATTCACTGAGATGATAGCTCAATACACTTATTTGTCTAAGTTGGAACCCTTAGAGTCATATTTCTCTCCGTAAACCCCGTTATCCAACTGGTGTCCAGTCAGCCAGCTCCTTTCAGTTCTAGGTATACCATCTCCCTTCCTCCCCCCCACCACCATTCTCCTGTCACTGCTTATAATTCTACTGCTTTCTAACATTCTCTCTCACCTTACTCTAAGCAACAAGCTCACAATTTATCTCTCTGACTTAGGTAACTCCTTTCAACAAACTAATCTTTATAACGCCACCAGATTTTCTTTCTAAACACAGGTCTGGGTTTGTCACTCCTTAAAACTTGATACTTCTCCTTTGCCTGCAGAAGAAAGTTGAACATCTTAATATGGTAGACAAAATCTAGTAAAGACCAAGTATTTTGTAAATGGCCTCATCAGTACCCTATATAACTGTAGAGAATATTTGTACCATTCACATTGTGACTACTGTCAATGGGTTGCCTCAAATATTTATTGATCTTGATTTTATTTTTGGTAAAAAAATGCACTGAGTTGGCCCTGAGATGCTCTGGGTCAGGCTGATGTTACTACACACCGTGGAGTATTATTATGGAATGATAAACTCATATGAGCAAGAAATTATGGAACTTGCTAAGAGCCACATTGGAACTGAAAATGTTTGATAATGGCCCTTTACTATATAATCCAAAACTGATGAAAATGTCAGTTGACTAACAAATGACAATAGGAAATGTATTCTTACTGGAATTCTATGCCCTCTCTCTACAAATATATGGTAAATAAGCCTTTATAAAATACGACACATAAGAAGGGGTAATTTTTTGCTTTAGTTCTATTTAATTCTATATTTATACCCTACAATGCCCTAATTAGAAAGAGTGTATATTAAATTGTCACCATTAGCTAAGACTACATTTTATTTAAGTTCAAGTAAATGCATTAAGTTTTTACAAAGTAATAAGATTGCTCTGCAAATTTAAAACACAAATTCTGCATAGGATGGGGACATGAATTAGCATAAGCTTAATGCTACATTGTTTTTAGTTTTTATGAGCCAAATGTTTTCAGTTTTTGATGTTTTCAGTTTTTATGAGCTTTGCGTTAGTAGACTCATTTTTTTAAAACAAAGTTAACCGAATCCACTAGTCATCAAGATTATAATATATCATGTACAATTCTTAGAGCATTCTAGTAGAAATTTTGGTCATTTGTAATAGCATTTAGATATTGGAAGTAAATTATTTAGATGTAATGGGAAAATGTTTATATGCTTCCAAAGAATTTATTATAAGAGCTTTTCCATGACTCTAATTATCTATATTTCCTAATACACTTTACAATGAAATCCAATTTTCATAATTTCAACAGAAAAACACAGTACTTTATTAGTGAAATTGAAATGCATTGTATGTTCACAAATGAAAGGGAAAAAAACATAAAATGCATGCATAATTTAAAAAATCAATTGATATGGATTTCTCTGACAATCAAAGGTGTAGTATGAATACTTTATTGTCTAAACTTGAAGGCACTGCAACTGCTGTTTCCAAGGATGCACATGTTTTCATGGAAACCACATGGATTTTAAATCAGAAAAACCATGGTCTTGCAACTATAGAATTCATAAACTAGGGCAAGTTATTTACCCCTCTGAACCTGTTTTTATGAAAAACTAAGTCAATCATACTTACTGAATAGGGCTATTAAAAAGATTAAAAGTTCCAATGTATCTAAACCACCTCACATGCATAAGCTTATAGAAGGTCCACCAAAAACGTTAGTTCCCTTCCCTTGGTTTCCTGTAAAGAAATCAAAGGCAAAATTTCTTTTGAAAGGACTAATGGACATATCTCAAGGCAAAATATGTTTAGAATTTGGAGCATATGGAAGTCAAACATAAACTCTAGAATGTAGTTTGACACTAATGGTATGGCAAAGTAGAGGAGCTAGATAGAGACATGGATTCTAGACCTATTCTCTACCAATTAGATCTGTAACTTTGAGACAATGGTGCACTTCACAGACTCTCAGCTTTTCCAACTATTACATGAAAAAATGAAGGTGTCGAGGATGAGGTTCCTCTTCAGCACTAAAAATTAAAATTTTCAATTTTTTTTTTCTGTTTGTCAAAACAAAGTTCTGGAATATATGAGCAGCTAGGAAAGTTTGAATTTTTTTTCTTAGAGAATGATAGCAACTTATTTTCTTTTTTGTGCTTTCTTGTTTTTTTCAGTAGGGTTCTTACGCCAGTATGAATTAAGTGATAAATAATATTCATTTTCACCTCACAAATTTCCTTCTCTTTTGCTCTTTGAGCTCTTTAACTGAGTTCCTAATTTTCCAAATTCACTAAAACATTGCTTTTCAAAATACCTTTACAAAGATCATGGCAAAGTTGACATTTTCAAGGTAAGGATACAAATTTTATATATTTCTTCAATTAATTCCTCTCCTTAGTGTTGTTACCTACAACCAGCTTGTTAACTGTAGGCCAAGTATAAACTTTTAAGAAATAAACTCCTCTACAGCTCTCTACATGTATATTGAATTATGCAGAGTATTGGATGGTAATAAGTACATTTATAAGCATTATTTCTATAGTCAAAAAAAGGTTAATTTGAAAGTCATTCCTCCATTCAAGAAGAACAATTTTCTCCAGTCTTCTGACTATTTATAGAAAGACCTTTACATGTGCAAACTAATTAATAAATGGGATCAATTTCAAGGTATTTTTTCTGGTTCATCACCACTTAATCATTCAATTTAAAAAACATTTTAAAGGCCAAGTCTAAAATAGATTTGCACCCACGCCCCCAGTGTGAATTTTTCATTCTTTACAACATGCAGTAGGTACTGTATAATGACCTTTTCTCTGTTTGGAACAGGGATTAGAATAATACATTTGACCCTTTACAGTCACCTGGGAGAGACGTTAGTCTCCATGTTCAATAAACTGAAATATGTCTCAAGTGTCCCAAGGTTAAGGCCATGACTTTAAACTATTTAACACAGAGTATCATACTGATTCACTTAGACTCTCAGGCTTTTAAAAAAAATATTGGGCTGAATTTTATCTACCTTATCAGAACTATTTCTTTTCTTCATACAATTAAAGCAAATATTTTACATTGCAAATAAAGCAAGTTAACCTAAGATGTATTGTGCATTATAATAAAATTTATAGCTGCATAAATAGCAGTGTAAACTTACAGAAAGACTAGTAATTATAGTGCCATTGATGGTCTTTGTTGCTTTAATTCTGAGGCAGCCAGAATGATTAAACTGAATCTTAATCGACTTCTCCATTAAAAATGCTGGCAGAGGAGCTCCTTTAACCTTTCCCATTGATTGAACACAACAATCACCATTCGATTATAATGCAAAAGGACATTTGTTATAATGTAGAAAAGATGCATGAGCCATTTCCTTTTACTCAAGACAATCAATGAGGTGACTCCTACTTCTGCAAAGGTGAGAATGCTCTACCTGGGAGTCTGATAAAGTCAAAACCAAACAGAAACCTCCCCACTGTACAGAGGAGCAGGAATGCACTGACGAAACTCATCTGGAACAGATTCATTAAGAAGAAATGTATCTTCTATTACTATTTACAATAGCCACATCTATCCTTGATATATTATTTTTCTTCATAGGATTTCAAAGTACTTAAATTATAATGATCAAAGGTTTAATGGTGAATTAATGAGGGTGGTTACTGGACCTTTTATATGTGTTCTCAGTGCATGCTTAACAATACAAATCAAGGCAATACTGGTAATTGGAGTAACAGAATTTTAGACTAAAGAGGAGCCTTCAAGATTAACTAATTTACTTAAGGTCAGACAGCTAATTGTAACAAACCCTGCACTAGGATTCAGGTCAGTCAATTGCCCATTCAACACTTGTTGCATTTGTCACTTCTGAAGTATGGTTCTTTTTCAGTTATGCTTTTTACCTGATTCCATACTTGTACAGAAGGCTCAGGTAATATACTTACATCATATAACCTTCAACATATAACAAAATATGGAAGTATAGCTGTGTTGCTCCATATGCGTAATAGTGGTAGAGTAAAGATGGCCATGGGTTCTTTGATATTCATTCCATTGAGAAGTGAAGTATAATTCCCCACCCCTTGAATCTAGGCTAACTTAGTGATTTGACCAATAAAATGTGGTGGAAATGACATTGTGGGACTTCATGAAAAGTATTGCAATTTTTGTCTGTGTTTCTTTGAACACTAGCTCTGGGGGAAGCTAACTTCCCTGTGAAAAATATGACCACTGAGAGTTCACCACATTATCAGGAAGCAGATGCCACCATATGGAGAGGCTGTGAGGAGAGAAGCCCAAACACCTCCACTGTTCCAGCTGTCCCAGGCCAGGGCCCGGATGTGAGTAAAGAAGACATCTTGGATAACCTAGGGCCAGCAGACATGATGTGGAGAAGAAATAATGAAACCAGCTGACATCCAGAAACAAGGCCTTAGACATATGGCCCTGGACAAATCATGACAAATGACCAAGACAACCTTAATGTTAACCTCAGCTTGACTAAACATTAGAAAGGTTTCTTCTGGGGAGCCATCCTTTTGAAATGTAAACATCAAGAATGAGAGAGCCCCTATCTTCTCATCATTGTGGGAAGGTAATTGTCTAACTTAGCAAGCACAGATAGCCAATCACATTGACCAGCCTTCCTTTTAATATTCTCCAGTACTTTCAGTAGCTCACCTCAGCATTTAAAAACCCTCCCACCTTTTGTTTCAGTGGAGTTGAGTTCAATTTCTCTCCCTTATTGCAATAGTCTTGAATAAAGTCTCCCTTGCCTGCTTAACTCTGGTGCAGTTTTTCCTAGACACGGCCAACTTATTCATTTGTTTCTCCCCATCTGAGGCCCTAATCATCAAGGAGCAGGCATGAGGCACTCCTACAGTTCCCTGCTCTAACTCCAGACTTCCAAAATCATGGGCACAAGAAAATGGGTGCTGTCTTATGCCATTAGTTTTGATATTGTTTGTTATGCAACAATAGATAACTGGAAACTTTCTTTGTCTCTTTCTCTCTCCATAGGTAGATAGATAAATAGGTAGATAGATAGATATGTATATACATACACATTTGTAAGATACAGTTATACATTATATAGATATAGACTGTTAGATAATGTATAACTATCTATTGAAGTTCATGAGCCTCAATTTCTAACTGCATTCAGTGTGGGCTAGAAGTGTAAAGTTCATGGTACCAATTTACTTTGGAGCATGTACTAGGGGTTCAGTGCATCTTGTTACTTAGGGAAACATGCACAACTCTTTAAGTACTTTGAATATGTGTCCAATCACTAAATAATCACTAAATAATCACTAAAGGATTATTAAATGCATAATAATTTTGTGTATACTTAAGCAACTGCTTATAGGTAGCCAGCCCCGTATCCCCTAATTGCTTCTTTTAAAAGACAGCTTGAATGTACAACTGACAGCAATTAGGATTTGCTAAAGTAAATAACGTATAGTCAATTGAAATAATCAAAGAACATGGAGACATAAGGTGAACAAAACAAAGCAATCTTTCCTCTGAAAAAGACGTGGATTTGAAATGGCAGTCTTTCAAATTAAGGGCCATCAAATTTCAAATTTAGGTTCAAGAGAGTAAATCAATTTTTCTAAAGCAGGAATGAAACTTTCAAGAAAAGCATACTTTATTTGATTGAAATCATCCTATTGTATTTCCAAATTAACATGTACATTTTTGTGAAAAAAAAATCATTTTCTATTGAAGGAAAACCTAGAATATCTCTTAATATAACACCAGCCTTATTTGACTAGAGTGACCAGTTACTTCTGAGAAACTTGCTGTACCATAGAGTCAGTTTTCGTATTCATGTTTGTCAACCCAGCCTTTCCAGAGGGTCTGTCTATCCAGAGGTATCTTTAATGTCTAGATCGATTATCTTATACAGGGAAGAAAAAATGTCATGATCCATAATTTTGAATGCAAGATTAAAATATTTCTTCTTAGCACATTTTTGCTGAACCTGCTTGTTTTTTATTGAAAATTATAACACTTCATGTATAAATCTCTAAAGTGTGGCTTTTATTGGTTTACTTATTTTTCATATACTACATATTTACATTATACCTTATTAATCATTTTCTAGGTCATAAAATTAAAACTGCCATTTCATTATGTTTTCTGAAAATATGTTGACTATAGAATATATATGACTCACGTATCACTTGTGGGGGAGCAAATATTACAAAAAGAAGACCCCATATCCTACACTCATGGTGGACCACAGCTCCAAAGTGGCTGGGAATGTTAAGATGAGTATTTACAGAAGGAATAGCTTAGCTGGAAAACACTAGACAGATTATGTACTTCATCAGACTAAGGGTAGATGTGGTACTGCTCAATCAGGCTCTGGGCACAGGGATTTCATGGCAACTCTTGATGTTGAGTGGCATGGGAACTGATAAATTCTTTTCTGTGGGCTGAAAGATTTGCCCCCAAGCTTAGAAAAAAGAGCAAGCTCTGTCTAGTGTAATAGATTCTGACTGTATCACTCATGGAGTAGAAAACTTTGATGGGTGATTGCCCCCGAAATTAAACCCTTCCAAAGTCAACCTTCTTGCATCACTTTCCATTGATAGTGGCTGTGAAGGTATAGATGGGCCATTTAGTGACAGGGCTGTGCTTTTGTCTTCCCACTGTTACTTATTTAGTTTTATAATATATCCTAGAACTTATGCATTCTGGTTATGCTGACCTACCATGTGCCTTTCTTTATACTGATAGAACGACAGGTGTAATAGTGGATGGGATTTAGATTAGGCTTAAAAAAATTCTTTTTGATTATCAAGTAAAAAAATTGTTTTAAAAATATATTGGAATCTCCTTTTCTATTTTCTTGGTTAACTCTTTCCTGGGGGAGTTCAAGGGACTCAGAGAAACAGGTATTTCATTCCTTTCTACAGGCTCATGAGAAGAAATCCCAGCCAGAAAAGAAAAAAAGTGTTCCTTGGACTCTAAATGGGTAAACTTGGCAAAAGGAAGCTGGTCTTCAAGTTTCAGAATCTGACTTCCAGAAGTTGCTGATAATTTTTTTAGAAAGTACTTATATTTCAAATGTATACTGTATTTATATTATGTTTTGTTTTGGTAAATATTGTTATTTTTCCTGAATTCAAACTTCCTTATGTGCTGGTCTAATTTTTTGATATATAAGGCATATTTGGAAGCTGTTAAGTCCTAAATCTAACAGATATTAACTAAGTAACTTTATGCATTTATACATTCATTTTTTAGAGTAACATAATGTCAGAAGTTGTTAAGTCTGAGATAATATTGAATTATCAGTTGAAGGAATGCCACGTATAAAAGAAAAATATAACATGGAAAGGAAAAAACAAAAACTTATTCTGGAGATCAGGAAAGTTTCTTAGGGAACATGATTTAGGGAATGAACAGGAAATTTATGAGAATGAAAGGTAGAAGTTTGCTAAGTGAGTTGCTAGATTGGGGGTCAGTGTGGTCCACTGGGGGATGCTGAAAAAGAGAAAACTCAGGAAAGTCTTATCTTTTAAAATGAATCAAGAAGATTTAGATATTTTTCTAGTCTACAGAAGAGTTTACACACATAGGAAGTACATGTTTCTGGAAGAGGTTAAAGAACTTGTTCATAAGTCCATCTGAACAGTCTCAGGAACACAAAGAAGTAGCAGTTTTTATACCCCCCACTCCCAATTGCTCATGGCATTTGGGGTCAGCACCAGAAATGTATGAAAGTCAAAGCTGACCTCTTAGGTTATTTAACTGAGAAAGCTCTGCCCACCCTGGCATGGCCAGGAACTGGGGTATGAAATAGGACATGGAGGAACATTAGCTGGGTCCCTTCTTGCCAGCTCAGCATTTGGGTGGGGCTGGGGGATGGCGCTGTCCAGCCTCTCTCCTGGCTTAATCAGGTGTCTGATTCTAACCTGCTGCTTGCAGCTGTGGGAAGAGGCAAGTCACAGGAAGGAGTCGCATCTTTGTTCATGACTTCAATCAGCCACCCCTTCCTGCCATGATGACATAGAGAGCTGGAATCAAAGGCTTGCCCTTGGCTGGGTTTGATTGCCTCCAGCACTCTGGGCCAAGTCCTTTCAGAAGCCAGCCCTCAATAGGGTCAGTCTTGAACAGCTTGACCTGAGCTCTCAGTATTAATTGAAAAAGAGTTCTAATGTCAAAAATGCTGGACTATGTTAAAGAAGGGATTTCATAAAGCTCTGATATGTTAATTTGAGGGGAAATTTTTAAAGAGGGAAGTATAATAGTAGCTAGACTATAACCAAAAAAGGGAGAAGGACAAAAGTATAGTAATGGAAGAAGTGTTATCCCTACAGATACCACAGACACTGAAAGGATGATAAGGAAATACTATAAATAACTCAGTGCACATAAACTCAACAACTGGTTTCTCCTCTCATTCTTCTAGACCTAAGGCCAAGCCTGGAAAATTTCCTTATTGTCTTTCTCTATTAGGTGACTTCTTTTTCTTCCTGCTGATTTATACTTAATATGTCATACTTAAAGCGTTCTGGCTTTCTTCAGGATTTAATTAATTTGTAAGTTAAAGAATCCTACAATTATATGGTGTTTATCATTATTTTGGCCTAATATAGATCTCTAGAGGCTCAAGAAGAAAAAGATCCAATATTATCTTCCCTTCATTCCTGAAGAAATTTATTTTTCTGGATATAGAATTCTGAGCCATTGTTCTTTTTTTTTTTTTGGTAGTTAAAAAATGTTGTGTCACTACCTTCTGGTCTCCAAGGGTCCTGATAAGATATCCACTGTGTTCTAATTACTTTCCCCTATAAATAGTGCCTATACTCTCTTGGTGCTTTCCAGATGATTTTCTTTTAGTTTTCAAAGGATTGACTATGATGTTTCTTGGTGTGAATATCTTTTCGGTAATGTAATCATTTTGCTGAAAAAATTGGTATGTTTTTTTCTAAGGAAAAAGGAAAGACTGGATATTAGGAAACAACTGATTATTGCTGCAACATAATCTGCTTTATAACCATGTTTGCACCATCTTTTTTCTAATCCCCCCACCCCCCTTCCCTCTGGCAACCACTTGTTTATTCTCTGTGTCTATCATTATGTTTCTGTTTGTTATGTTTGTACATTTATTCTGTTTTTTAGATTCTACATATAAGTGAAACTATACAGTATTTGTCTTTCTCTGCCTGACTTATTTCACTTAACATAATATCCTCTAGGTCCATCCTTGCTGTTACAAATGGCAAGATTTCATTCTTTTTTTTAAATGGAATATAGAATGGAATATTATATATTCCATTAAAGAATATGGAATATTCTTTATCCATTCGTATATTGGTAGGCACTTAGGTTGCTTCCATATCTTCTCTATTGTAAATAATGCCATAGTGAACATCAAGGTGCACCTATCTTTTCAAGTTATTGCTTTTGTTTTCTTTGGCTATATACCTAGTAGTGGAAATGCTGGATGGTATGGTAGTTCTAGTATTAAAATCTTGAGGAACGTCCATACTGTTTTCTATAGTGGCTGCACCAACTTACATTCCCACCAATAGTACATTAGTGTTCCCTTTTCTCCACATCCTTGCTAAAACTTGTTATTTATTGTATTTTTGATAATAGCCATTCTGCGTTTGTACCATCTTTTAGAAATTTTATATTTACATAGTTTCAAGTTTCCAGTTCTGTTGTAGATGAAATGCCAAGAGGTTATTCAACCAGGAATGCTTTCAGAAACTCCTTGAAAGTTCTTTAATATTTTGGTAGATTGAAAAATGGCACCAGTTCTTCAATCTCCCCTGTAGTAACACCCTTTGCCATGTAACTTTAAAATGTAATCTTCTAGTGTCCTCATACTCAGACTCTGGGCAACGTCATGCCAGCTGTTTTGGGTAATTGTATGTGCAGATATAAAAGTGTGCCAGTTCTGAACCTAAGCTGAAAAGCCTTGTGTGTTTCTGCTTCTCCTCTTGGGTTCTGCTGTCATCACGAGAAATGCCTGCTGAAAGATGGAAAAAACATAAAGCAGGGTTAAGTGACTCAAACTCCTGAGTTGAGACCAGCCTGGATAAGCCAATGGCCAGTGGAGTCCCAAAGAGGTGAGCAAACCCAGCTAAGATAGGTAAGCCTAATAAACTCTCAGTTGATCCCCGACACCCAAACAGCAGCACTTATTTTTGTATATCACTAAGGTTTGGAGGTTGTTTTTTATTAGGCATTATTATGACAATTGATAACGGATACATATATGGTTAGTGTTTCTTTGTTCATTTGAACTGCTATAACAAAATACCACAAACTGGTTGGCTTATGAACAACAGAAATTCATTTCTCACAGTTCTGGTGGCTGAAAGTCTAAGATCAGGGAGCCAGCATGGTGGGGTTCTGGTGAAGGCCTTCTTCTGGGGTGCAGACTCACAACTTTACTTCATTGTGGAAGGGACAAGCTAGCTCTCTGCCCTCATGACCTAATCACCTCCCAAAGGCCCCCACCTCCTAATACCAACTCCTTGGGGGTTAGGATTTCAACATATGAGTTTAGAGGGGACACAAACATTCAGACCATAGTAGTATTATTCCCTTATTTCCAGCAATGAAACAAATTTGTCCTTTTCAAATATTTACTTGGTTATTTCAATTGGTGGAATTTGATGTCTGTGCTCAAGTTTTTATCTCATCCAAAAGTAATAATGTGTATTTTTATGGAATTCTCACCCTATGCCTGTAAAGACATGCCTCTGGATGCATACTATTTACCACATATAATAAAAAAAATATTGTTTTTTTTAGTTAAGCTTGATAACAAGCGTTTCTTGTTTTCAGTTAAGCTTAATAACAAGCCTTTCTTGTGGTACCTGAAATGATAGTTTTCCCTTTTTTGCATTCACAAAAACAAAGGTCACCTGACAAATCCCATGTCATTAAGACGAGAAAAATATATAAAACATCTTCTCTATTGACAATTTTTAAATGCATAATATAACTTAAGGGTAAATAGAAATGAGAGATTAAAAAATCCAATATAGTGCCATGAATTCCCCAAAGTTCAAATTATGTATATTTGCATAGAAACAAAACACATTCCTAAAGGATATTATGGGAAAAAATTTGGGGGACCATTTAAGAAATGTGTGATATGTAAAATCCTAGGTGGCTTTCTTCTTTCGAGTTTTGAAACTTCTAATACTCTCTCTTCCTTTTCACTCTTGGGTTCAATAGATTAAAAGGCACTTGGTCATTAAATACCTTTGAAGATAGTTATCTGCAGATTTGACTTTGGGGTACAAATATACAGGAAGAATTTGTAACCTGAGAAGGTGGTAGTATTAAAGAGTAATATTTGAACAAGAATTGCTTGAGGAGGAATTTCCTACTTCAGACAGGCATAAATAGCAGATGGTAGGACCTACTGGGAAATAAGTACAAGTATTGGGATGGGGAATACTGTATTGTGGCAAATAGAAGATCTGATGCAGCAGAAATCTCTCTCTGGGAACTGAAGTTAAATTGCCCATTAATGTTTTATAAACACTTTTTTTATGGAAGAGCTAAAAATTAATCAGAAAAGAGGTGTTTTAGCTAGCAAGCTTTGTGCAGAAATTTCTCAGATCTGCTGGAAACAATTGATTCTCTCTCCAGAATCTATAAAATGTGCCAGGTTACAAAAAAACTTTTTCAGTGCTTTTTTTTTTTTTTTTTTTTTTAGTTTAAGTTGTTTGGATACAACATTGAATAAAATGTTTGAATACTATATTGAAAAAAAAGACAAAAAAATAGCATTGAAGTTTACTTTTTCTAAAGTATACAGTTTAAAAATTTACTATCACAAGTCAAAATTTCATTATTAATATATGAAAAATAAACTTACTAAAAATAGATATTTTTAATGCTTATGTAAAATAAATTTTAAAATAAGATTAAAATATGCTCTTTTTTTCCACTGAGAACCAAAAAATCTAAGTACAATTTTATGGTCACACAAAAACCATTTACACACAGGTCCAACATATGAATATTATACTTAATTTTTAAACAGAATTGGAGGGAGTTTTCTAAAATTTTATTTTGAAAGTTCACTGGGCATTTATTAAGCACCTTACTTTAGGAAATAAAAGCTAGCTGGTACCATTGTACTGAAATATATGTATGTGATTGGCTAGCATTAATTTTTGAGGGCTTAAGAAGAACATTTGGTTTAAACACATAAAAGTAAATTAAATATTTAAAATAAATTTGGGAAAATATGTCAGATATCTAATATATGACTGAAGCTGTAATCTAACAAATAGTTATCCTATGATCACACATCTGTTATGTATAAAATGGATTTTCTATGAAACCAAGGAGAACTTAACATGTCATGTTTACTGAAACACAAGATATGAAGAAAAAATGAGTGATAGGAACAGGCTTTACAAATAAAAATCTATATACAAAATTAATATACATATTTAAATACTTTTATACGTTGAATTGTAACAATCCAAATTTGTATGTTGAATCCTAATCCCCAGTACCTCAGAAAGTGACTGTATTTGGATAGATAAAGTCTTTAAAGAGTAACTAAGGTTAAATAAAATCAATTAGGGTGGATCCTAATCCGATATGACTGGTGACCCTACAGGAAGAAGAGATTAGGACAAAGTGGGAAAAGCATGTGAAGCATAGGGAAAACATGGCCTTCTACAAGCCAAAGAACGAGCCTTCAGAAGCAACCAACCCTGCTGATACCTTTATCTTGAATTTCTAGTTTCCATAATTGTGGGAAAATACATTTCTGTTGTTTAAGTCACCTAGATTATGGTAATTATTACAGTAACCCTACAAGACTAATACAAATACCTAGAAGAAATGGAATTAGTTTAATATAAGAAAGCCAGTTTTGTTACTGTCCTCATAATGCCACTGTGATGTCATAATGATGGCATGACGATATGTTATATTATACTGTCATGATGTCTTAGAAAAAGCTGTCTTTCCTTCTATATAATTTTCCAACCAGTGTTATGCTTGGTACACAACCATTTCTGCTATGAATTTTCTCTGCATTTTATATGTAAATTATCCCTTTTACATCCTCTTTTTTCCACTCAGCCCCACTCTCTGACCCTTATGTAACAGGAAGTATGTGTTACTGTCAAAAATGTATTGCACAGGAAGTCTAAACTAAGGCAAGTGCATGAATTTGACAGACTTAAAAGTCTTTCCATGTTTGCTAAAACTTCCTTGGAGGGAATCTCTCCTTTCTTAACGAGCCAATTGTTTTCATTAACCACTACTTACTTTTTCTAAGCATAGGAGTATATGTGACAAAGATGATGAATAACATGGAAAATATTTTACTGATAACTGGGAAATATTGTACCAGCTAAAAATACCAAGCATCCAGGAGATTATTACTTTAAGTTTGTAGAAAAAATTTAAAGAGTTAATCTTGAAGTATTATTATACAATGAAGACTGAAGATAAATTTGAATCACACTGTTTTAAAAGCAAGTCACCAAATTCTGCTTATAATACCTCTAGAAAAACATAGTCCAAATTTCAGTGTTGTAAAGAATTCCCATATATCAGATTATATTTGTCAAGCATCAAGGTCTCCCTATATTAATTTATTTAGCCAGCTCATATTGGACTGTTGGCCACCATCTTCTCTGACAGGTACAAAGTAGATTTTGTACCATCTATCTAAACCTTATTAGACAGCATGAAATAAAGTGTACACAAACCATTTTCCAAAAAAAGACAAACTTCAGGTGGAATAGGAAATTGGAAAGCTGCTGTTTGGCTGAATTTTCAATCTTTCAGAAAAGTTTTTCACTTAAGTGTTGTAAGAGTCATAAAATTTCTTGTGACAGGCATTTAAGAAGTTTAGGATGCTGATGACTCTACTCTGGAAGCATTCAGATAAACACAAAAGACATACAAATTTCATTTGCAAATATTTTCTCCCATCCTGAGGGTTATCTTTTCATCTTGTTTATGGTTTCTTTTGCTGTGTAAAAACTTTAAGTTTCATTAGGTCCCATATGTTTATTTTTGTTTTTATTTCCATTTCTCTAGGAGGTGGGTCAAAAAGGATCTTGCTGTGATTTATGTCATAAAGTGTTCTGCCTATGTTTTCCTCTAAGTGTTTTATAGTGTCTGGTCTTACATTTAGGTCTTTAATCCATGTTGAGTTTATTTTTTGTGTATGGTGTTAGGAAGTGCTCTAATTTCATTCTTTTACATGTTGCTGTCCAGTTTTCCTAGCACCACTTATTGAAGAGGCTGTTTTTTCTCCATTGTATATTGTTGCCTCCTTTTTCAAAGATAAGGTGACCAAAGGTGTGTGCGTTTATCTTTGGGCTTTCTATCCTGTTTCATTGATCTATATTTCTGTTTTTGTGCCAGTACCATACTGCCTTGATTGCTGTAGCTTTGTAGTTTAGTCTGAAGTTAGGGAATCTGATCTCTCTAGCTCCGTTTTTCTTTCTCAAGATGTTTTTGGCTATTTGGGGTCTTTTGTGTTTCCATACAAATTGTGCAATTTTTTGTTCTAGTTCTGTGAAAAATGCCATTGGCAGTTTGATAGGGATTGCATTGAATCTGTAGATTGTTTTGGTTAGTATAGTCATTTTCACAATGTTGATTCTTCCAATCCAAGAGCATGGTATATCTCTCCATCTGTTTGTATCATCTTTAATTTCTTTCATCAGTGTCTTATAGTTTTCTGCATACAGAACTTTTGTCTGCTTAGGTAGGTTTATTCCTAGGTATTTTATTATTTTTGTTGCAATGGTAAATGGGAGTGTTTCCTTAATTATTCTTTCAGATTTTTCATCATTAATGTATAGGAATGCCAGAGATTTCTGTGCATTAATTTTGTATCCTGCTACTTTACCAAAATCATTGATTAGTCCTGTAGTTTTCTGGTAGCCTCTTTAGGATTCTCTATGTATAGTATCATGTCATCTGCAAACAGTGACTGTTTTACTTGTCTTTTCTGATTTGGATTCCTTTTATTGTTTTTCTTCTCTGATTGCTGTGGCTAAAACTTCCAAAACAATGTTGAATAATAGTGGTGAGAGTGGATAACCTTGTCTTGTTCCTGATCTTAGTGGAAATGGTTTCAGTTTTTCACCATTGAGAATGATGTTAGATGTGGGTTTGCAACTGACAAAGGATTAATCTCCAAAATATACAAGCAGCTCATGCATCTCAATATCAAAAAACAAACAACCCAATCCAAAATTGGGTTGAAGACCTAAATAGACATTTCTCCAATGAAGATATAAAAATGGCCAAGAAGCACATGAAAGGATGCTCAACTTCACTAATCATTAGAGAAATGCAAATCAAAACTACAATGAGTGGGGGCTTCCCTGGTGGTGCAGTGGTTGAGGGTCTGTCTGCCGATGCGGGGGACGTGGATTCGTGCCCCAGTCCAGGAAGACCCCATGTACCGTGGAGCGCCTGGGCCCACGAGCCATGGCCGCTGAGCCTGCACATCCGGAGCCTGTGTTCCGCAACAGGAGAGGCCGCAACAGTGAGAGGCCCGCGTACCGCAAAAAACAAAAAACAAAAAAACTACAATGAGGTATCACCTCATACCAGTCAGAATGGCCATCATCAAAAAATCTACAAACAATAAATGCTGGAGAGGGTGTGGAGAAAAGGGAACCCTCTTGCACTCTTGGTGGGAATGTAAATTGATACAGCCGCTAAGGAGAACAGTATGGAGGTTCCTTAAAAAACTAAAAATAGAACTACCATAGGACCCAGCAATCTCACTACTGAGCATATACCCTGAGAAAACCAAAATTCAAAAGTGTCATGAACCACAGTGCTCATTGCAGCACTATTTACAATAGCCAGGACATGGAAGCAACCTAAGTGTCCATCAACAGATGAATGGATAAAGAAGATGTGACACATATATGCAATGGAATATTACTCAGCCATAAAAAACCCAAAATTTAGTTATTTATAGTGAGATGGATGGACCTAGAGGCCGTCATACAGAGTGAAGTAAATCAGAAAGAAATACAAATACTATATACTAACACATTTATATGGAATCTAAAAAAAAAAAAAGATTCTGAAGAACCTAGGGGCAGGACAGGAATAAAGACACAGATGTAGAGAATGGACTTGAGGTCATGGGGAGGGGAAAGGGTAAGCTGAGACAAAGGAAGAGAGTGGCATTGACATATATACACTACCAAATATAAAATAAATAACTAGTGGGAAACCCCATAGCCGCATAGCACAGGGAGTTCAGCTTGGTGCTTTGTGACCACCTAGAGTGGTGGGATAGTTAGGGTGGGAGGGAAATGCAGGAGGGAAGGGATACAGGGATATATGTATACATATAGCTGATTTGCTTTGTTATACAGCAGCCACACACCATTGTAAAGCAATTATACTCCAGTAAAGATGTTAAAAAAAAAAGTAAGAAAAAAAAAAAAAGACATGTAAATTGTAGACCATTTTGAAGAGTCAGCACAATGATGAAGACTTAAAATTAACCTGAAGATAGATCTACCTGCTCTAGGGAAACCTGAAAGCAGTCAGAGATCTTCAGTGATGATTCAAAGCTAAAAGTTTCTCTCAGATTCTGCTCTCTCAGCAGTATATGGTGGAACCAGTACACTAATAATAAAGTAGATGAGAAAAACAATTGTTTATTTGCAAAGCTAGGAGACTGAAAAATGCGTTCCTTCCTACGTCTTCAAATTCTAGTCTAAGTCAGATGTTGGTTTAACCTTTAGACTTTTATAGTGATTTCTGGAACTCAAGTATTATGTCTAGGTGTTCTGAAGAGAATTTAAAAATTAAGTTTGTGAATGTTCTAAAATAGCATTTGGAAAAAAAAACCCAAAACAAAAAAACAACCAAAAAAAACCCAAAACCAAAACAAACAAACAAAAAAACACCCAGAAGGGAGATTAAAAGAGAGAGAGAAAATTTTTACATGTGTAGGATCCAGTAGGTTTGCAAGAAGCAGTTGAGTCAAACATGCCATCAATTCAGTTGGGGAAAAATATTAAGTAAATCAGTTGTTTGGTCATGTGAAGATAAAACTGGATTCATTACATAATCCAAATACATTTCTTTAGCTCTCTACATGCATGGAGGTAAGAAAACATCATTGTTAAGAGTATGGGCTCCAGAGATAGGCTACATGGGTTCAAATCCCAACACTGGTTGGTTAGCTATCTTTGCAAATTTAGCCTAAGACTTGGTTCTCTCATCTGATAAAGGGGAAACTAACATTACTTCCTCATAGGCTTGTTGGAGAATTAGATGATCAATGCATGTAATGTACTTCACAGAGGGTCTGGTGTAAGTAAATGCTTAATATGTGACAACCATAATTATTTATACCCATCATAATCAAACCAATTTTCAATTCACACCTAGGAAAATAATAATAAAATCCTCAAAGGTAAAAAAAAAAAGAGAAAAAGATATATCCTCTTAATTTATATATTTGGAATTACAAAATGGCTTTAATAGACTTAGAATTTTTTGTGCATGGCCTCATAATGCCAAAATACTTAAATGAAATGCCTAGATTAGGAATTAAAGTCATTCTATACCAGGCAAAGCATTGTAAAGGGACAGAAACATCTACTATTTTACTATTTTTGGAAGAAATTATTTCTATGTCTGATTAGATATATTATCTTCCAGTTTATAAACTGTTTCAGAATCTATATGGTAATTGAATACGTTCTTTGGGTATTATTCTACAATTAATAATTATTTCTTTTTCAAAATTTCTGTTCTCCCTCCACCAGTTCTGTTTTAATTCTAAGGATATTAGCTAATGATTTTTTACTCCTTCCTTCCAAAGTATTTGAGATACACGTGACAGAAAAAACAAGTTCTCTTTTCTAGTCAGCATACTAATTCTCAGTACACCCAGCCTGTTTTTTTGTTTTTTGTTTTTGTAAAATGGTATTTTTAAAAACCACCGGGAGAACTATTTAATGTTTTTCACTCTAAGAAAAATTGAGGACAGCTGTGGAGGCCGGGATCCTAGGGAGAATGAGGTAAGGTTCCAGATGCTGCCTTTGGCTGCCAGGTCTATAAAAGAGTATTGTAGTGAAATAAATAAATAGATAGATAAATAAACCCTGCTCTTTTAATTACTAAGCAGACAGGCTTTGGTAAAAGGTGTGCCAAGCCACATTTAAGTGCTCACACAATGTAGCTTTTAATTTCCTAACTTGTGCCCATCAGTATGATGGTTGCCCACAGGATGGATGACCAGCTATCTTGAGTATAATTGCAGCAGGGGAAACTGAAGAACTGTAGGTGGTATTATTTTGTCTTATTTTATTTCCCTTATTGTCTTTCAAGATTTTTAAAAGCACTTTTGAGTGAAAACTGTTTAAAATAAATTTCTTAGAAATATTCGTTATAGTCATCTTTATTTCAGTTTTATCACTTCTCGGTTTAGCAAGACAACTCTGCATTAACATAATGGGCCCATACTGTCTTACAAAATCCATTTCACTCTTTGAGTGAATCAGCATATATTTATATCATGTGTATAGTTTTTAAGTTTTTAATGTTAAATGAGCAAGGAAATTGATGATCTCCAGATCAAAAATGAGGTACCCAATGTCACTCATGCATGTATGCATGAGGGCAAGGTGCGCTGTTTTGTTTTGGGATTTTTTTGGCTTCAAGCAAAATTCTAGAAATTTCTCAGGATGCTATAGGGAGTATTACTAGGAATCAAGTCATGCTGTAAAGGAATGCTGACTGTGAGGACCCAGTTTCAGTTGGATAAACATAAGTTTATACAGGAAATAATAGATCAGCTTTCTCCAGAAACGATCAACAACCTAACAGCATGGGCAGAAAAACAGTGTTGTGGTCAAACAGGGCAGACACTGGTATAAAAGATAAGGGAGAGAAGGCATTAGGGAGGAAGGTTAAGGGTCTTGTAAAGGATTGGCCATGAGTCAGTGAAGGGAAGGAATGCAGATTGTGGAGAAGGGTGATGATCTCTAAGATTCTAGGAAGTGGATTGAAAGCTTGAAATCAGGATTTTAAAAAGCCCTTAAAAACAAAACAACAACAACAAAAAAACCCGAGGGATTTGGAGAATTCAAGGGAGAGATTATTTTAAGATGTAAGATTTTAGAAAAGGTTCTGAATGATGATAATGTCAAGAAGATGGCCTTGCTTAGTGAAAACCACCACAGAATAGAAGTGAGAGTGGCTAAAATTAAGGAGATGAAGGAAAAGTGAGGTCCAAGTGTTGGAAATATTGTCTACCTGTATATTAAAGATGGTGTTGGGGGAAGAGGTGTAGAGAAAGCCCGTAATCCAGGCTCTGCAACAAGGTAAGACATTGGAGATACATCCCAAATCCTTACCACAATGCGGGTCAGGGAAGAATATTAAAAACGGATCATGTGAACTTAAAAGATCAATGCTGGAAGAACAGGAGTCAGGGACTAATGAGAGTTAATACATTTCCCTCCCTGCTTCCTCTGATACTGGCCTCTCTCCTACCAGCCACAGATTCTTGACATCAGAACTGCTTCTTTAGATTAGAGGATGCATGAGTAAACATTCCCAACAAAAGGCATTGTTGAAAACGATCTTTGTTACCTGCTAAGGAAGAGTATTATATTTAGATTACCTTCTACCCTTCTCATGTTAACTCTCAAATTAGCTAATTTTCTATTTGGAGAGTTCTGAGATCCTTGATCCAAAAGAATGAGATGTCAGGGTTAAGAGCAAAACAACTGGGGGCATCCGTCTTAGTTTCCTAAGGCTGCTGTAACAAAGTACTACCACACACTGGGTGGTGTAAAATGACAGAAATGTAGTCTCTCACAGTTCTGGAGACTAGAAGTCAAAAATCAAGGTGTCAGCAGGGAGTTCTGCCTCTGAGACTAGGGTAGGATCTTTCCCTGCCTCTTCTAGCTTCTGCTCCCTGCCGGCAATCCTTGGTGCTCCTTGGTTTGCATTTGCATCACTTCAGTCTCTGCCTCTGTCATCACGTGGCATTCTCTCTGTATGTCTGTGTCTGAGGCCAAATTTCTCTCTTCTTATGAGGACACCAGTTATACTAGATTAAGGGCCCGTTCTATTCCAGTATGACCTGGCATATTATGATTTATAGTAGGAAAATTGGTGTTCCTCCCCAATTCTGGCAAAACCCTTGGAATTCCCTGTGATAAAAAAGATAAAGAGCCTTTCGTTATGCTAATGAGGAGACTTTTTGGACCTAAGGTTGGAGGCTGGTTGCCAGGAGACCCAACCTAGTGATTGGAGGATTGGAACTTTCAGTCCCACTGCCCAACTTACAGGGAGGAGAAAGGGGTTGGAGATTGAATGAATTGCCAATGACCAGTGATTTAATCAATCATGACTATGTAATAAAACCTCCATAAAACCCCCAAAGGATGGGATTTGGAGAGCCTCTGGGTTGGTGAACATGGGGAGATTTGGGGAGTGCAGCATGTCTAGAGAGAGCATGGAAGCTCCATACCCTTTCCGCATACCTTGCCTTGTGCATCTCTTCCACCTGGCTGTTCTTGAGTGATATCTTTTTATAATACACTGGTAATCTAGTAAGTTAAATGTTTCTCTGAGTTCTGTGAGCCACTCTAGCAAATTAATCGAACCCAGGAAGGGGGCTGTAGGAAGCTCTGAGCTAAAGCTGTTTGGTCAGAAGCACAGGTGACATCCTGGACTTTTGACTTGTGTCTGAAGCGTGTGTGAGGGGGAGGGGTAGTCTTGTGGGACTGAACGTTTAACCTGTGGCATATGATGCTGTTTCAGGATAGATAGTGTCAGAATTGAGTTGAATTGCAGAACATCCAGCTGTGTCTGGAGAATTACTGGAGATGTGGGGAAAACATTGTAACTGGGTGCAGAATCCTTAGACCTCATCTTAACTAATTATATCTGCAAGGACCCTATTTCCAAATAAGGTCACATTCTAAGGTGCTTGAAGTAGGACTTCAACAGATCTTTTGTGGACACAATTCAACTCTTAACAGCATATGAGGCCAAGCTGGGGATCAGGGCTAGGGCATTCAGAAGCAATCGGACGTCAGCCCAGGTGGTAATTCTTGGATAACAGAGAATCACAAACTGACACTGACATTTGAAACTGAGAAATGTTACTAAAACAGTAGGACACATGTAGAAAGTGGGAGAGCTGGATAAAGCAAATTACAACCAAAGCTAAAATCAGCACCCCAGCCACAAAAGAAAAGAGGAATCAAATTTTACCTACTGTAATTAGGAATATACTTATTTTATTAAACTATAGCAAATATATCAACCTTAGAAAATTAAATGTCAGGATATACATTTTGGGAGGTTTAGTCAATTGTGACACTGATTGCTCTGTAAGCATTTCCGATTGTTAATCTGTAGGTGTTAGTCAAGTGTCACAGCATGGTGGGTGAGGACAAAGCTCTAGTGCCAGGATGTTTGGCATGAAAGCTACCCCATCCTCTACTAGCTGTGAGACCTCAGGCAAGTTATATAACTTCCCTGTCACTCAGTTTACTTATCTGTAAAATGAATACCTATCTCACAAGGTCCTTGTGAAGATTAATTGAGTTAGCCTATGTAATCTGTGTCTGGCATGTAGGAAGTGTTGAAAGTATATTAACTATCTATATATTTTTTATTTTAATTGACTAACTTACTTCCATAAATAAGATTCTTGAATTAAATTAACTTAAATATAACTACAATGAATATAATTAAATTATTAAATTCTATTTCAGCTTAAAGTCTTTTATTAAACATGTAAGGTAGCTTTTCTACTCTTTTCCCTTTATGAAAAATAGTTTTTTTTTTCTTAGATCTAAAAGAAATTATTACATAGCATCTCCATCAGAGACTAGAATATGATATTTATTAAAAGATACTTGTTAATTAACTTTTTCATGTACTTTAAAAGTCCTGTCTTTTTGTGTATGTTATATTATGTAAGTGATCAAAATAATAGTACACATTAGTAAGGTAATATTGCTCACTTACTAACTGCCATTCTACCAAGCACATTATAACCACTTTCTCATTTAATCTTCAGAAAAACCCCATTGTGTTATGTGTGTCATAATGTTACTTCTTCTTATTTCTCTTTTAAAAATGAGGTCATTTAAGCGCAGAGTGGTTCGGTAATTTGCCCATGGTCACACAGCTAGCAAGTGGTTTAGTGAGAGCCCAAACCAGTTTTATCTGGTAAGAAAGTCTGGACTCTTAGCCTCTTTGCTTTGCTGCCAGGCCAATTTCTGGGCCTCATTTTTATACTCAGAGATTTTTAAAGAGATAAAATATATGGCAATTCAAAAATTGTTTCTAAAGTCATCCTTTTTCCGTAGATTTTTAAGCAGATAATCAGAAGACTAAAATATGTTTTGCAAGCATAATTTATCTCTTGTATTTCTAGAAATTGTATTAAATGAAATTATTAGTTCCTCAGTAAGGATTTCTCATTAAAAAAAAAATTCTTTCTTTTCAGAAACATTTAAAGAGCAACAAATGGCAATGACAAGTGCTATTCCTATTATTACCTTACAAAGTAAAGCCTTGGTCTAGAAAATTTTCAAAGTCAAAAGGCCAAAAGTATTGCCTTCTTCTTTTTACTTTTGCAGTGTTTTTCATCTCAATCAACCAAGTAACAACACTCTTGAACCTCACATTCCATAGACCATTATCACCTCTTCTCTCTTATGGATTCATTTAGAATTGCTTTTTATCTCTGTCTCTAAGTGCACGCTGATTAAAATGTTTTAATTAAAATTATGACTACTACAGAAAAATTATTGAGAAATTCTTCAGGATGAAAATGCTTCGTGGTGGAAGCCTAATTCCACTATTCATGTTTCTCCTGAGCAATATTTTCTAAGAGGTTCACCTTCATGTTGTGTAATATTGGATTTAGTCTCAACAGCTTGAAGGTAGTGTTTTTAAAACAAGGCCAAGCAAGCAGAAAAGTTTGTATGATGATACAGAGTTGATTAGCTCTTAAACAAAACAAGTTCAGCCAGGTTGGCCTGTGCAGTTATTCTAGAACTGAATCTTATAACTTTCTTCCACAGCTGTCGTTCTGAGAAAGAGAGAGGTTTTGTTATATTCTAAAACCGTTTTTAAAAGAAAGAACCATCGTGATTGAGTGGGTCAGAGTGTCTGCAGCCTGCACTCAAACACTGGAGACACACTGGGATGAAAGCCAAGTTACTTAGAACTGTAATACAGCAAAAGGGAGTTTCACTAAGAAGCCAGTAGGATCATTTCTTAATAAGAATGGGCTCCTGTTTCCTACTTGATGAAACTGTCTACAGCATAGAGAGCTGTAGATAAGGGTTCTCCTTATTGCCCAATACAGCCTTCCTTTTGGCGATGCAAAACCCTGGGAGGACCATCTTGGGCCAACCTGAGGAATTCATTAAGGTTGATGTTCCTAATCAAGGATCAGAGTTTAACCTGGCCAGACATTCACACGAGCTGCAGAGTGGTCCATTTAAAACCTGCTTTGTTTTTTACAGAAAAGCAGAGGTACATAAAAATGAGTTTAGTCCAAACAGTACTTCTCAAACGGTAATGTGTGTATTTGTACATTATTTGTAACCTGGGGATCTTGTTCAAATGCAGTAGGTCTGTGCTGAGGCCGGAGCTTCTGAACTTCTGTTAAACTCTAGGCAACGCTGATGCCGTTGGTCAGTGGATCCAGCAATGGACCGTTAGTCTCTTTTCTTATCTTTTTAGGCAAGACCATGACTTTACCACACTGGCCAGATGAAAATCTGCCTTGATTTTAAGGAAGTCGTCTATAGATTGGACATTTTTTCACTAACAATTTAATTCAAATTCAACAAACATTGAAGGAGAACTAAATTCTTTCTTACAGTTACACTAAACATTCCATGAAACAGCTTATAGTCGGTTTCCCTGCTTTCTACCTAATGGCTTCTTACTCTTTAGCATGACTGCCCTTGCCTTCTATGTCAACAGTCTTTGCTTAGTTTGCAGTCCCTCAGAGTTCTGGAGTCTGTGGCAAAGTGGAGAAACTTCTTTCACTGAAGATGTTCCCTGATGTGCTCAAGAATTACCTTAAAGAATTGTCAAAGTGTGCTCTGCTTCCAGAATCGGCCAGAAGAAAGTACAACTTGTACCAAACCCAGAGGAGAATAAGATTTATTTGCAACCTGTTCTATAAGACAGAGGTTCTCAACTTGGAGGAATATAATTACACGAGGAGCTTAATCCAAACACCACATCCACACCCAACCCCTCCGCCCCCACCCCCATATACACCTTCTCCCTTTCTCACCCTGACCTCTCACCAAATCCTGATGGATAACTGACTTTTCCCCAGTCTTCACTTTTTCTCAATGTGCCGCCACCCCCATTAAGTACTACAATTTTAGAAGGAAAAATATGAGTAGCAGGGTTCAATGCTGTTGAGAGGTCAAGAGAGATATATTGCTTCCGTGTAGCAATGGCAGAGAGAAAACAATATGGACTCTGACTTCTTCCTAGCATCCTTCGTTTTAGAGAGTTTATAAAATAAAAGGATTTTTTTGGAAAAGACATAAACCTACAAAGATGGAGATAACATGATAATAAATAACAGCAAAACAGTCTGGAAATTGGAAAGAAATAAGTATACAATATAAGGAATCATTAGACCCAACGGAATGGACTTCTAAATGGCAATTTGAAAAGCCCAAACAAACAAACACACAGAACAAAACCCAATTTGTACCACAAAAAAAAACAACAAAAGACTGAGGGATTAGATGTATCACACAGCTCTAGAAGTGGGGTAAATGAATACTCTTAGGACAGAATTAAGGCATTTTCAGACATGCATGTTCTCGAAACATTAACCTTCTTTGCATCTTCCGTGCAAGAAGCTGTGGATACGTTCCTTCAAAATGAGTGAGTAAAGCAAGGAAAGAGGAAGATGCACAGTATAGGGTGCAGGAGATCCAACACAACACAGAAACAAAGGGTAAGCTGGGGAAGGCGATCCCAAGATGACAACTGTGCAGATGTGTAGATATGAACCCATCCAGAGGGGAGCACGTCATAAAGGCTCCTGATGTCTCCAACAGGATTAAATTGATAATATCCCAGATGCATTGGAATGGATGGAGAAGAAATTTAGACAACAGGTACAAGTGTTTGGAGTAGAATCAGTGAAAAAAACATAGCAACTGGAGCAACAAAGTTCAACTAATAGGTCCAGGAAAAAATTGTGCAAGAATATTTATCAAATTTAAATTATGATCTGATGATATGGAGAGAATAGGGGTGGGAGATAGGAAAGTTGCACATATGTGGAGAAAGTAGGGGCAGAAAGGAAATAAACAAATAACGACTAAAGCTGAAAAGTGAACAGATAGAAATACAAGAATATTATTTACTGTCACTATTGTAGATGTAAAATAACTGGCTGAAAACTGTGAAAATGGTTGCCCTTTGTGCAAGGAAAATGGAGATGGGGTAATGGGTGTGAGGAACTGTCCTCTTGTGGTCTCTTTCTTTCTCTCTCTTTGTAATAAACCTTGTGAATTCTTTGAATCTTTTTCAATTTCTTGATTAAAATAAAAAATAAAAAGAGTGGGGAAAGAGTGAAAAGTGTCCACTGAATTTTTGACAACAGTAACTTAAATTTGCAGTTGAGGCACAGAAGTCATTTAAAGATGATTTTGGTGGGTAATGTGCTCACAGGATGTCATTTTAAATCACTCCTCTGTGAGACACATAGCTTTTGGTCCCTCGAAGTGTGGCCTTTGAGCATTTGTCTCAGAGTCAGATTGTTTGTGAATATTTGGGTTCCTGGCCCTACCCCGATATTATGAATCAGGATATTTAGGGAAGTCACACTATAAAGAAGCTCTCTGGGTACTTTCCGTTGACCATTAATGTTTGAGAAGCACAGCCCTAGCGCAAGAATACATAACCAAGAGGTCTCATCTAGGTGACTAAAGAGTGTTTTTTCTTAATTGAAGTATAATTAATTTACAATATTGTGTTAGTTTCAGGTGTACAGTAAAGTGATTCATATATATATATATATAAAGAATGTATATAAATATATATTCTTTTTTATATTTTTCCCTTATAGGTATAAAATATTGAGTATAGTTCCCTGTGTTATACAGTATGTCCTTGTTTGTTATCTATTTTATACATATTAGTGTGTATACATTAATCCCAAACTCCTTATTTTTCCTTTCCTTCCCTTTCCCCTTTGGTAACCATAAGTTTGTTTTCTATGTCTGTAGGTCTATTTCTGTTTTGTAAATAAATTCATTTATATCACTTTTGTTTAGATTCTACATATAAGCAATATCATATAATGTTTGTCTTTTTCTGTCTGGCTTATTTCACTTAGTATGATAATCTCTACATCCATCCATGTTGCTACAAACAGCATTATTTCATTCTTTTGTATAGCCGAGTAATATTCCATTGTATATATATATATATATATATATATATATATATATATATATATATGCACACATATATATCTGTATGTATGTATGTATATATACATATATACCACATCTACCGTAAGATCCAGGGATCTCACTCCTGGGCATATATCCAGAAAAAATTATAATTCGGAAAGATACATGCACCTCAATGTTCATTGCAGCACTGTTTACAATGGCCAAGACATGGGAGCAACCTGTCCATCAACAGATGAATGGATAAAGAATGTTTTTAAGATGCCCATCTTTTATTCTGCCATTAACAATTTGAATTCAGTAGGTCAGGGTTTATTCTCACTGGGAATATATTCCCTTCAAAAGTTCACCAGACACTTCTAATGCTCCTTCCTGGATCAGTAGTCCCGCTGAGGAATTCCAGAGCTGTCAGCCTCTGTCCTTTTACCATGACCACTCTGGAGACTAAACAGCTGTGCAAAGAATAGTGGTCATGACTTTGAGAGTCTATAGTAGACAGTTCTCTACTCAGTAGTGAAAAAGACATTTAGCATCATTGTCTCAAAGCCTTAATTATGTAGGCAAACTTGTACCAACCAATTTAACTTAATGTTGTTTGATTCAGTTATGTCACTTCATTAACAACCCTAATGTCCACAGATACCTTTGAAGTTATAGCTGGATACTACATTCTAGGAAGCGTTGGGAATGTGGAAAGGATTATTTTGTAGCTTTTACATGCTTTAATGTACCATTTAAAAAAGATTAAAATATACATTCTCTCCCAACCTGGAGTGTAGAGTATATTATTATTCTGTAAAATCAGTATCTCTGAGCTTTGAAAATTAAAGGAAAAAATAAATTATTGAAATATTCTTTCCTGTTTTAAATAATGTATAAGTGTGTTTGAGCTTCTGTAATGAGGCACTTATTACTGTAATAATGTTATAATATTGTTAGAAGAAAATACTTCTGTGGTATTTATAGATCTCATATTATCTTATCAAAAATATAATTTGTGATGAAAACCTTAAATAACTGATATTTCCAAATAATGACATAATATCATTTCTAAAACTCCTGGTTCTAATCCAAAGTACTGTGGCTCAGAAAATATCCAGTTAAAGAACATGCTAACGAGTGATTGAGACCCCCTATGAAACTAACAAGGTCATTTTAGCGGATGAGCCAACTAGCTGGAGAGGACTCTCCAACCACCGAGACATCAAACCTCCAAAGGAAACCCCCCACCCCACAAAGCCCCTTTCATCCACTAGGGTTTATTCCAGAGGATCATTGGTAGTTCTAATAGGTTGTGAGAGGAAGACAGGAATGAAATCCCATCAGGTAGGATCAGCTTACATTATTCAAAGCTTAATATTTATCATAAGGGCCCTGAGATTATTGACTTTTGAGGAATAAAATTTTCATAATTTAAAGAGGCATGCAGGTTTTCTGCATGCGATGTAGCCTCACAAGTGGTTTTACATGAGAAGTTAAAAAGTACCAATTAACAGAGGCAGTACAAAAAGACACATCCATATACTCACACTATATACCCAGAAGGAATCATCATACATTAACATTTTTAAGGTTAAAAGTAGCACGTCTAGTTCTCAGCCAAAACAAAATTTTCATATTCTGTTTAGAATCAAGAAAATGACACATAATCTTTATTATTTCTTATATACTTCAGGAATTTAAGAAAAACATATTTTTAATCTCTTTTCCTGCCATCAAATTTGTACCTCTGGGTAGTAAACCTCATTGAATATGTACCGAGTGTCTGGACCTCTCCAGACTGATACTACAGCATCATAAAAAGAGTGATTACTGAAATTTCACTTTCTGCCACTCCTACAAAGCAGCCCTTGGTACCCAGGAAAGTTTCTGTGTTGCCAAGCACTGGTCTCTTCTTGCAGGTCTTGTGGTCTGTGGTTTTCTTTTGCTCTATTCCATTAGTGTATCAGGGCAATGTGGAAGAGTAAGGACACCAGCATCTTTCACCATAGCATACACAAGTGACACGAAAATAACCCCCCAGCTCGAGCCTCATGTGCAGTGCCCAGCACTTGGGGCTGTACTCCATCTACCTCTCTCTCTGTCAACCTCACCCACGACTCTCCCTCAAGGCCACTGGGGCATCCACAAATGCCTCCAGAGGCACCTGTTTTCTTCAGCCAGGAGGAAAAATATTTTTTATACTAGCTGGTACAAAATGACCCCTTAAAGAAACTACCCACCAAATAATCAAAGTAAGATATTGCTCAGTGTATAATAGCTGCTCTGTATAGGTTCAGCTTGAGTCAAAGGAAATTTACAGGGAGAGCTGATTTAATACAACATCTAATCCTGAATATCAATAGTAGAAATTGTTGTTTACTTAGATCTTTTTCAAAATACCTACACATACAAGCATCTGTTAAAAACATTTTATAAGATGCAAAATCCTCAACAAAATACAAGCAAACAGAACCCAACAGCACATTGAAAGGATCATACAGCATGATCAAGTGGGATTTATCCCAGGAATGCAAGGATTCTTCAATATACGCAAATCAATCAATGTGATACACCATATTTACAAATTGAAAGAGAAAAACCATATGATCATCTCAATAGATGCAGAAAAAGCTTTTGACAAAATACAACACTGATTTATGATAAAAAACCCTCCAGAAAGTAAGCATAGAGGGAACTTACCTCAAAAAAATAAAGGCCATATATGACAAACTCACAGCCAACACTGTTCTCAATGGTGAAAAACTGAAACCATTTCCACTAAGATCAGGAAAAAGACAAGGTTGCCCACTCTCACCACTATTATTCCACATAGTTTTGGAAGTTTTGGCCACAGGAATCAGAGAAGAAAAAGAAATAAAATGAATCCAAATCGGAAAAGAAGTAAAACAGTCACTGTTTGTAGATGACATGATACTACACATAGAGAATCCTAAAGATGCTACCAGAAAACTACTAGGACTAATCAATGAATTTGGTAAAGTAACAGGATACAAAATTAATGCACAGAAATCTCTTGCATTCCTGTACACTAATGATGAAAAATCTGAAAGATAAATTAAGGAAATGCTCCCATTTACAATTGCAACAAAAATAATAAAATACCTAGGAATAAACCTACCTAAGGAGACAAAAGTCCTGTATGCAGAAAAGTATAAGACACTGATGAAAGAAATTAAAGATGATACAATGGAGAGATATACCAAGTTCTTGGATTGGAAGAATCAACATTGTGAAAATGACTATACCACTCAAAGCAATCTACAGATTCAGTGCAATCCCTATCAAACTACCAATGGAATTTTTCACAGAACTAGAACAAAAAATTGTACAATTTGTATGGAAACACAAAAGATCCCAAATAACCAAAACAATTTTGAGAAAGAAAAATGGAGCTGGAGAAATCAGGCTCCCTGATTTCAGACTATACTACAAAGCTACAGTAATCAAGACAGTATGGTACTGGCACAAAAACAGATATATAGATCAATGGAACAGGATAGAAAGTCCAGAGATAAACCCATGCACCTATGGTTACCTTATCTTTGATAAAGGAGGCAAGAATATACAATGGAGAAAAGACAGCCTCTTCAATAATTGGTGCTGGGAAAACTGGATAGCAACATGTAAAAAAATGAAATTAGAATACTTCCTAACACCATACACAAAAATAAACTCAAAATGGATTAAAGACCTAAATGTAAAGCCAGACACTATAAAACGCTTAGAGGAAAACATAGGCAGAATTCTTTATGACATAAATCACAGCAAGATCCTTTTTGACCCACCTCCTAGAGAAATGGAAATAAAAACAAAAATAAACAAATAGGATCTAATGAAACAAAAGCTTTTGCACAGCAATGGACATAAACGATGAGAAGCCAACCCTCAGAATGGGAGAAAATGTTTGCAAACAAAGCAACTGACAAAGGGTTAATCTCCAAAATATACAAACAGGTTATGCAGCTCAATAGCAAAAAAACAAACAACCCAATCCAAAAATGGGCAGAAGACCTACATAGACATTTCTCCAAAGAAGATATACAGAGTGGCAACAAACACATGAAAGGATGCTCAACATCACTAATCATTAGAGAAATGCAAATCAAAACTACAATGAGTTATCACCTCACACTGGTTAGAATGGGCATCATCAGAAAATATACAAACAACAAATGCTGGACAGGGTGTGGAGTAAAGGGAACCCTCTTGCATTGCTGGTGGGAATTTTAATTCGTACAGCCACTATGGAGAATAGTATGGACGTTCCTTAAAAAACTACAAATAGAGCTACCATATGACCCAGCAATCCCACTACTGGACATATACCCTGAGAAAACCATAATTCAAAAAGAGTCGTGTACCACAATGTTCATTGCAGCTCTATTTGCAATAGCCAGGACATGGAAGCAACCTAACTGTCCATCGACAGATGAATGGACAAAGAAGATGTGGCACATATATACAATGGAATATTACTCAGCCATAAAAAGATACGAAATTGTGTTATTTGTAGTGAGGTGGATGGACATAGAGGCTGTCCTACAGAGGGAAGTAAGTCAGAAAGGGAAAAACAAATACCGTATGCTAACACATACATATGGAATCTAAAAGAAAAAAGCTTCTGAGGAATCTAGGGGCAGGCCAGGAATAAAGACACAGAGGTAGAGAATGGACTTGAGGACACAGGGAGGGGGAAGTGTAAGCTGGAATGAAGTGAGACAGTGCCATGGGCATATATACACTACCAAATGTAAAATAAATAGCTAGTGGGAAGCAGCCGCATAGCACTGGGAGATCAGCTCGGTGCTTTGTGACCACCTAGAGGAGTGGGATAGGGAGGGTGGGAGGGAGACGCAAGAAGGAGGACATATGGGGATATATGTATATGTATAGTGGATTCACTTTGTTATACAGCAGAAACTAACACACCATTCTAAAGCAATTATACTCCAATAAAGATGTTAGGGATTCCCTGGTGGTGCAGTGGTTGAGAGTCTGCCTGCCGTTGCAGGGGACACGGGTTTGTGTCCTGGTCCGGGAACATCCCACATGCCACGGAGCGGCTGGGCCTGTGAGCCATTGCCGCTGAGCCTGCGCATCCGGAGCCTGGGCTCCGCAACGGGAGAGGCCACAACAGGCCCGCGTACCGCAAAAAAAAAAAAAAAAAAAGATATTAAAAAAATTTTATAAATAAATTTGTTAAATGATTGAGTATATGTCATTTTCACATTCTCATAGCTTTGTAAAATGTGACTATAATGGGAGTTATAAAAGAGCATACGAAATGCAATCAGAACTCAGCAAATGCAGTAGTTAAGTCTGGAAGTCAAGGAATGCTTCGCCGTAAAGATACCATTTGTGTTAGTGTTTGCGTGATGATTAGGAGCTTAAGAAGAGAAAAAAGCTTGGGCAAGAAGCCTGGGCAGGAAGAAGGAAGGGGGAACAAGGAGTGTAAAGATAAAGGTACACATGGCCTATGAAGATATTTTATCCCTGGGTTTTTCCAAAACCAAATAAAGATTACCGGCAGCTAGTTTATTTTGTAAAGAAAATAGGTGGAACATGAGTGGAAGAAAAGGAATTGTAAAGTGGGAAGGCGGAAATGCCAATCCTAAAGTGCATTCCTAAGCTCCTTACCACTGTGGGCAATGGGAGCTCAAGCCCCTTTTGGACCCTCAGAGGAACTTGTGGACTGTACTCCAGATTTCTCTTCTCAGCATGTGGAACAGGGCTCTATTTAGTGCCCCCCAAGGTCACATGTTACCCCAGGTGTGTTAACTCCCTTGGTTGAACAGATTCTCATGGGTGTGTCAAGTGCAGGTGGCAGAGAAACCTCGGGGTGGAAATAAGAGATATTCTGGGCAGTGGAAGCGAGATGTCAGGGAATAACTTTGCACAGCTGGTTGCTGCAGTAGAGGCTGGAGTAAAATGTCAGATCAAAGTGATGTGAGGCTGAGTAGAATATATATCAATACATAAGGTAAGAATAAGTTGTCTGATATATAGACAGAAAATGTGGGTGTAAAATTCAGAGAGAAAATCTACCAAGTTAGGTTGTGGGTATGTTGTGAAGGACCAAAACATGCTTTGTAAAAGCAGCTTGATCCTGTAGTCAATTAAGAAGATCAAGGTTTTTAAGAGAGAAAACTGGCTCAATTATATTTGTGGCTTAATGAGATAATGCTGGTGTTTGTAGTTGTTTATTTGGCAAATGCATAAAACTTTCCCTCATGCCAAGCACTGTGCTAATTCTTCTGCATATTATGAAAAACAAGAGGAACAAGATGATCCAACCTTCCCAGGTCTTCCAGCCTATGGAGGAAGACAAATTCACAGGCCGTTGCAATCAACAGGGATAAGTTTTAGAACAGGCCATATGGGTGCCATTGGAGCCCACAGTAGGAGTCCTTGGAGTAGTCTATGGCGTTCAGAGAAGGCTTTCTAGCAGAGCTGATACTAACCTGATATTGAAGGGTGAGTGGAGTCAGCTGTATGAGAAAGGAAAAGAGGAATGGCCCAGAGCGGCACTGCCAGAAGGAACAGAGTGAAATAAGCACGGTGGGTCCAAGGAACTGAAGGTAGTTCAGCAGGGATGTTAAGAGTGGCATGTGACTGGAGAGGTGCTGGGAGATCCTTGGAGAGGTAGAGAGAGACTAGCTTGTACAGCACTTTTGAAGATTCTAAAAAAACAGTGAAGAATCATTGAACTAAATGAACAAAAATGTTGTGAATCATCCTTGTTCTTTAGTGCAAATAAGTTTAACTTTTATTTAGATCCCACTTACATGTTCCAAGCCATATTTTCAGCAAATTAACCTTTGGCAGATAGAATGGAGCCAGTTTTCCCAGTTCTGAGCTCACCAGAGCGGACATTTATGTGGCCATCTCACAACCCACTGAGTGGGCTCTCTCCTCCAAGGCTGGGATCACATCACACACAATGGAAAATGGCATCACATGGGACTCTTGAAAAGGATGTTGAAATTTTTATAATAATAATTTTCAAAGACCACTTCAATCTGTCACTCTTTTATTCCACCCTTCTTTTATCCCATGTAACAAGCAGGCCTTCCCTGACTTGTTTCCTATTTGTCTCCTATTTTATCATCTTTGTCGTGTATCTATAAATAGAATAAATCTGCTCTTTTCTTGGTGACTCTGGATGTTTGTTATCTACTTCTATGTTTCCTGGGGGAAAAATATGACACACAACTCTGAGACAGGAAATGTCTCTCTGCTACATTTTAGCACTATTAGAGATTCACAAAGGGTCACGTGGAAGACGAGATTGTTTGCTTTGCATCGACTGTAGTTTACAAGAGCAAACGCACTGCTCCAGGAATGTTGGAAATGTATGTGATGTTAAATTTGAGGTCATCCTCTCATTTGTCAGAACATGGCTTCTTGTCCAAAGTTCCAAAACTTCAGAGGCCTGTGAAATACTTGGAGTGGTTCCAAGGGAGAGCAATGAAAGTGATAAAAGATTTGAAGGCTAATACCTTTGAGGGAAGGCTGAAAGAACAAGAATTATTTCTCCTCTAAATGAGAAGTCAGAGATAATTTAAAAATCTTCAAGAATATGAAAGGTTTTATGGGTAGAGCAATGGTGTCCAAATCTAGGGAAGTTTGAGCAGTGGGGCCTGAGCACAGTGAAGGCGTGCTGGCAGGGAGGGT
Source organism: Stenella coeruleoalba (assembly GCF_951394435.1). NCBI lineage: Eukaryota > Metazoa > Chordata > Mammalia > Artiodactyla > Delphinidae > Stenella > Stenella coeruleoalba. Next base: position 45,313,352 of record NC_137164.1, read on the forward strand.
TGCTGTGTGCTGGCATAGGGTATTTCACTGCAGAACCCCCTTCTTCTGAGGCCCAGAAGATTCGATATTATCTAGCAGTGAGGTGTCATGTACTGCCTTACGTGAGCACTGGGGTAAAATAAATGACTTCTAAAAATCTCTAAATTCAGTAGTTTTCAGGTTTTTAAAAGGTCTTCCATTTGAAAGTACTCTGAGGGCAAATAAATTATTAGCCAAGACTTTATTCTTACACTTTCTAGAAATAGTAGCACATCCTGATTATATACTGGTAATATCTGCAACCAGAATTCCAGAAGCTCCTATCATATTACCAGTTTACCAGAATTATACATAATTATATATAATACACATACACACAATACATATACAATATACAATCATCATACTACCAGTCTTTATACAGTACTTTCAAAAATATTTCTATTTCTATATTCCCTAGGTCATCTCTATTCTGTTTATCTCTTACAGTCTGATGAGATACTGTTGTCCTGAGCCATCTCAACCTTTCATTCCAAAATGAGGATGATAAATATATAGCCTAATAATTCAGTTGAAATAGACATTCTTCCATTTCAGTAGCAGAATCTATGCAGAGAGACACCTACACATTTTGGGATGTATACGAAGTTATAATTTTATGACAGACAGCAGCATAGCATTCCATTTACAATCCTTTTACAAAGGTGGATGATAACAGAAGCTAGGACAATACAATAAAATACTATGTCTGCAATAAAAAGTCAGACTTCACTCGGCTGAAATGGGCTCGTGCAGATCACTATATCTCTGTTTACGGGGAATTTTAAGATAGTCACAAAACAAAACTGCCAAGCATGAAAGAATAATTTCTTTAGCAGCTGTTCAGGAAGGTCAAAAACACAGAAACTACTGAAGGTTACAAAAATATAGCTAGAACTCTTGGGAGCTGAGCTCCATTGCAACGGAAATTTCAGAATCATATTCTGTGCCCCGCCAGATGTGAGCGCACTTGTGACTGGTTCCAAGATGTTAGGAGCTCAGTTCTGCCATTTGAATTACCATCTCCTGCCATCACAACTGAGGGGACAGAGTTCATAAATAAAAGCATAGATGTCTCTGATGCTTTGTTCAAAAAAGAAACAAACACGGATCGATAGGAACAATCTGACACCAGTATCCCAATTTCTGCCCAGACGCCAGCAGTAGGAAGGTTATTGTGCACAGTCTTGAAAATCTGTTCTCCAAATGCACTATTGACAGAAAAGCTGGACATAATATGAAATTAAATGAAGCTGAATAAATACCTGTACGGAGGGCCAGACATCAAAACTACACTTGGTGAAAAATAACCAAAAGAAAAAAAAAGGCATAGGTCAAAAGGTCATCATATGAAACATTGCTGTTTTTGTGGTTCATGACTCCAGATTGAAATATAGAATCAGCCCAAAGTCAGATTTGTTCTTTCTTTGCTATTTAACTTGAATAAATTTCTCTCTACTTTTGAATTTATAGAGCTATGCCTGTCTTACTTTAAAAAAAAAATTCTCAATGAAATCCAAATTTTATGAAATACAAATTAGGGAATTAGGTCGTGTAATTTTGACTTTGAAGTCATTGCGGGGAACTTCCAATGTAAATAGTCTGTGCAATTCTGCTTAAGAACATAGAGTGATTAAAAGAGAAATTAATATAAGTCGGTGTACTGTGACCATGAACATAATGTTTGTCAAGGTGGTTCCTTGAGTTCCTCAGTTGTTAACCTCATCGGATCTTGAATTTCATAGGTTCTTTGTTGTTCTTTCTAGCAGTCCAGCATTACCTCACTATTCCAAAAGCCTCGATGACTTCATACTGTTAAAACCACATTCAATTACATTTGTTATTAAAAAGATTAAAGGTGTGCTTGGCCTGTAAAAACTGCTTCTCATTTGTACAGATTGCAACAAACACAACTTTGTGCAGATCCTACTTACAATTTGGAACTTTCCTCTGTGATAGGGCCACTGACTTATGATGAAGCAAAAACAAGTGCTGATGGAAATTAGTCAGACTTTGACAGAGATGATTTAAAATTCCTCAGGTGGAGCAATCTAGAAATGTTTTGTTGTAAAGTATCCTCTCAGAATTAAAAAAAAATTAATATAAATGTGAAGGATTTGAAACAGTTTCACATTTGACAAATTTCTTAATCCTAAGAAATCGACAGTTCAATTATTAAGCCCATTTTAGGGATAGGAAAACCAAGGTAATTTATCCAAAGTCATGGCAGTACCAGACCTAACACCTAGGCCCTCTAATTTGAGCCCACAAAACTTGCTTACTCAAACTCAAACATATACTCAGAGAACGCTCCATCTGAGCTTGTCACATCACAAAGATGCATTGGCAACAGATGGCGTTTTCCCTATTGAAACATTCTGATGAAGAGAATTTGTCCTTCTAGAAAAGTCCTCGATGTCCCATTTATCCAAAACAATACTCATGGTAGTTATAGGTCTAATAACTTCTACCATGATGTTTCTGAGAGAAAATGCATTTGCTGTCTCCTTTGGGGCACAGGAATATAGCTCACTAAATACAGAGGGTCAATTTTTCCCCCATTCGTGGGCGGTGGGTACAGGGCCCCCACTAATGCCACCCCAGCTCTAACAGAGAGATGGTTCATGGGCCAGAGTTCCAAGGAATCACTGTGAGGAGTTCACAGTTTCTTTTTTTAATTTAGTTTTTATTGAAGTATAGTTGAATTACCATGTTGTGTTAATTACTGCTGTGCAACAAAATGACTCAGTTTTATATATATATATATATGTATATATATATATATATATATATACACATTCTTTTTCATACTCTTTTCCATTGTGGTTTATCACAGGATATTGAATATAGTTCCCTGTGCTGTACAGTAGGACCTTATTGTTTATCCATTCAATATATAACACTTTGCATCTGCTAATCCCAAACTCCCAATCCAACCCTCTCCCATCCCCCTCCCCCTTGGCAACCACCAGCCTATTCTCTATATCCCTGATTCTGTTTCTGTTTCATAGATAGTTTCATTTATGTCATCTTTTAGATTCCACATATAAGTGATATCATTTGTCTTTCTCTTTCTGACTTACTTCACTTAGTATGATAATCTCTAGTTGCATCCATATTGCTTCAAATGGCATTATTTCATTCTTTTTCACAACTGAGTAGAATTCCGTTGTATATATCGACCACATCTTTTTATCCATTCTCTATCCATGGGCATTTAGAGTTTTCTTTTCTCCATACCGTCTCCAGCACTTGTTATTTGTAGACTTTTTAATGATGGCCACTCTGATAGCATGAGGTGGTACCTCATTGTAGCTTTGATTTGCATTTCCCTAATAATCAGTGACATTGAGCATCTTTTCATGTGCCTATTGGCCATCACAATTTCTTCAGTTTCCTTTAGACCTTCTGTCTTAAGCTGACTCTCCATTAGTCCTGTTATTTCCTTGTTTAAGTACCAAGGAGAGTCTTTCTTCTTGTCCCTGTAAGAAAGCTACTACTCAGTTTCAACAAGAATTCCTTACAGTTTCTTTCTTATTGCTATCTCTGAAACACACACATTTCTTTGAACATTTTAAAATGTGTGAACAAGTGTTTTCTAGCCCTCCAGCCTTTTAAAATGTTGTTCTTTACAACAACATTTTAAGGATCCACTCCACCTACAGCAGGATGCCTGGGGCCCACCTTCCAATATATCTGAGTACTCTCGCTTGTCTTATGTCCCCCTGGTCCCCTCCCACTCCCGTTTCCCACCTTGAGGAATACTTGATGTCCATGTTTTGGCTCCTTCCATGTGGTGATCTTCCCTCAGATCACAAACTTGTCAGGGCCTGTTCTCTCTTCCTCTTTCATTCACAGTACACTGTTGCATGTGGCCCCCAAAAATGACTAAAAGTAAGGGGACAACCAATGATGGTGACAACATATTGAAAATATCTGGTCTTAAAGTCTCCTGACTATTCTCTGTGTTAGCATCCTAGGGCTGCTGTAATGAAGTACCACAAATTGAGTGGCTTAAAATAATAGAAATTTATTTTATCATAGCTCTGGAGGCTAGAAATCTAAAATCAAAGTGTTAGCAGGGCTATTCCCCCTTGGAAACTTTTAGGGAAGGATCCTTCCTTGCCTTTTTCTAGTTCCTGATGATGGCCATCCATCCTTAGCCTTCTGTGGCTTGTAGATGCATCATTCCGTAATCTGCCTCCATTGTCACGTGGTGTTCTTCCTGTGTGTCTCTGTCTTTACATGTCTTGTCTTTGTGCCAGTGTCCAAATTTCCCTCTTCTTGCAAGGACACCAGTCATATTGGATCAAGAGCCCAACCCACTCCAGTATTACTTTATTTTAGCTTAGTTAATTGCATCTGTAACAACCCTATGTCTGAATAAGGTCACATTCTAAAGTATTGAGAATTAAGGGTCTGTATTAGTCAGGGTTCTCCAGAGAAACAGAAGTATGTGTGTGTCTGTGTGTGTGTGTGTGTGTATTCTCCCCACATATATACATGGGGAGAGAGAGAGATTCTGTGGAACTGGCTCTTGTGATTATGAAGGCTGAGAAATCTCATGATCTGTCATCTGCAAATTGTAGATGCAGGAAATCCAGTGGTACAATTCCAGTCTGAGTCCAAACGCCTGAGATCTAGGGTTGTCAATGGTATAAACCCTAGTCCAAGGATTGGAGAAAATCAATGTCCCAGATCAAACAAGCAAGCAGAAATGGAACAAATACTCCTTACCTCTGCTTTTGGCTCTATTCAGGCTGTCAACAGATTAGGTGCTACCCATCTTCACTGGGGAGGGCCATCTATTCTACTGAGTGTACCGATTCAAATATAATCTTATATGGAAAACACTCTCACAGATACACCCAGAAATAATATTTAATTTGGACCAAGTCAAGTTGACGTCACTGGTTCTAACGTTTCTTTTTTGGAGGACACAATTCAGCCCTTAACACTGTCACAGGGAATCTCTCCTCATTATTTGTTCTGTGATTCAGCCACTCCATTTTTAGGGCTTACCCCTAACCCCTCACTATCTAAATAAACTCTGCAAGAGTTTCTAGACCTGGCCATGGCCCTCTCCAACTCCTCCTCTGCACTGCCAGAAGAACATTCCAGGTTTCTATGACTTCTTTCAAAGGACAAATTTGTGTATGTGTGTGTGTGTGTGTTATTGTTGTTGTTGTCGCTGTTGTTGTCAAAGGCTTTCTTGCTCATATTTGGGTGTCTTCTAATGAATTGGATAATTTGTGTTTTTTTTCTAGTGGTTATGTTTTTAAGTATTTTATATAATAGCCTTAATCCACTACTCCTTCAGGTAGTCTCTACTGACTACCTGTTACAAACTGTAAGGATATAGTAAATTAACATTTTCTTCCTCTCTCTTCCCTACACTTCACTAGCAGGTTTTAGTTTATTATTACATTATTTATTGTCCACTATACTTTTAAATACACCTATGCCTCTATTTCTTGAGTTATTAGCCTTAATGAAATATTTTGATCTCAGATTATAAAAGATGAAGTATTCAGCATACTTATACTACCTCTCTATTTTCCTCTCTCCCCTTCCCAACTTTTGTTATGTATATCCACACTGACAGGCATATAACTTTAACAATTGTTTTGTAATTCTTTTTGTTTTAGACTTAGTTCTACATTTAAACACATTCACAAATAACTTCCAGACTTTTTGCAGTAGTTTATTGATTCATATTTTGGCACCTATTTCTAGGAAATTATATTAAATTATGATTATTTTCTATAATAACTTCTTCCTGAGGGACACTAATTATACATATATTGTATCCCCCTTGTCTGTGTTTCCTGTCTTCTATTTCTTTTAACTTTTAACTCCTGGTTTATTCACCCTTAATAAAATCTTGAAACACCTGTCCTATGCTGTGGCTTCATCATCATTATTCTCTTGGCTTCTGATATGATCTTCATTTTTTTGGTTATTTTGTTATCTATTCTACTTTTTCTCTTAGTTCTCTCAGCTCATGTTTCATTTGCTTCTGGTTCCTTGCTCTACTTTCCCCTTGTTCTTTGCACTAAGATCCTGATTTATAGAGATGTTTTACATCATTAGGTTTTTTAAAATTTATGTCACATAGTTTAATCATAATTTTTGTATCCTCCATGGCAAATATTCCTGAGGAGAGTTCTTTTTCTGCCCTTTTCCCCGTATTCATTTTAGTCTTTTTTTCCCTTGCAGTGTCTCTGTAGAGACTTTGTACTCTTCTTTTACATAATTATTTAGCTTTTTAAAAACATTTTTAATTTTATTTATTTTTGGCTGCATTGGGTCTTTGTTGTGGCACACAGGCTTTCTCTAGTTGCAGTGAGCTGGGGCTACTCTTCCTTGTGGTGAACAGGCTTATTGCGGTGGCTTCTCTTATTGCTGAGCATGGGCTCTATGTACGTGGGCTTCAGTAGCTGTGGTGCATGGGCTTAGTTGCTCTGCAGCATGTGTGATCTTTCTGGACCATGGATCAAACCCGTGTCCCCTGCATTGGCAGGTGGATTCTTAACCACTGCACCACCAGGGAAGTCCCAATAATTATTTAGCTTTGAGTGAGATGAATCCTCTCTGAAGCCACTATCTCAGTGACATTTGTGTTGGGGCTGGAGAGTGGTCAGAGCCACATTCTGATCCTTAGGAGTACTTCTCTGGGTGAAATAAGGGTGTGTTTGGGAACAAGTTCCTTTTGCTTTTTCTTCTCTTAGCCAACCAAGATTGATAGCTGTAGTGGTAACTACAAAGTCAAGTCTCTTCTCTCCTGCCTGCCTCACTATATGCCAAAGGACAATCCATGTGGTTCCTCAGTTACATCCACCTCTCCTGCTTTTCCTCTGTACCAGACTGGGTCTTGGGAAGCAACTAGGACTAACTCAAGACCCTGTACTGTGTTTCCAAAGGACATAAAGTTACTCGATTTTCCCCACGGAGTAGGCTACTTGTTTTAAGAATTGTGCCTGTTGTCTTCAATCTAAGATCTGCAGCCTCGAGTATCATTTCTTTGCATTCTCCTTTACTCTCATTAGACTTTCTTTGTACCTGGGAGCCATTCCACATACACCGTGGCTCAGGTTACAAAGGGTTTTTCTAATTACATCAAAGATGGAGGGTTTTTTTTTCCTTTCAGTTTCTTGTCATCCTTATTATTTTTGGGTGATTACCAAGAGGCAAGGAGAATAGTATTATTTTTGTCTCTATTACTTAAAATCCAAAAATGAAGACTGGTCTCTTATTTTTGTTTTGTTTCAAACTTTATTTAACCTTTTTAGAGGAAACTACAAAGATGAGAAAACTCAGAAACCACAATCAAAGAAATTACACCCGTCACGATGTAGCACACTGAGGACAAGAATTATTTTGTCTACTTCTTCAACTCAAAGAGCTTGCCACTATATCACACTTCGGCATAATTTTAATGGTGGATTTGACCTAAAATATTTCTAAGAAAATAAACATAAAATCTGGACTTTGTACTAAGAAACTCACGTTTCATACTTGAAAATAGAGTTTCTATGAAATCTCAAAAGTTTGAAATAATAAATATTTATCCAGTGATCCTTTCACACATATTCTGTTTACCCTCAGAAGTAGATTTTGGTGAAGGATAGTTAATATGGAAAATATTGAACTATTAATATGTTTTCCTGAATTTAGTTTATTAACAGAAAATGTATTTCTAGATCATTGATACAGCAGCATCCACTAAGACCTGACCTCTTAATACTGTTAAAACACAGTGGTATGTCACATTCATAGTGTACACCAATATCTCTTTTCTTTTTGGCAAAATAAAAAAGGTAAATATTCAATGCCCCCATTAGATAGACTCAGATATGCAACAATTTCTGACACCAATCTAGAAATGCATTACCTTAAAAATAACTGGAATTTAAAAATAAAACAAATAAAAACATTCATAGAAATGTTTTCATTCGCTGGTTGCATTTTTGGACAAAAATTAACTGAAGGATGAATATTCCTATATGGTTATATTCAATGAAATCCAGACTTTCAGATAAGAATATCTAGGACTTATTCACATATGTGCCACTGAAGTCAGTCCAAAAAAAAAAAAAAAGCTGTGGAGTAGAAATTCACCTAGCTGAACCTTGCAGACACTTGAAGAGTTAGGGCAAAGGCATTGTTAATAGATTACTTCTTTTAACATGTTCTAACTATTCTCTTACTGTTACCTACACTGCCAGTGGTGGGTGGGTAAATATCTTTCAGCTCCTGAAAACCTTTTTGTTTGAAAGCAGAGAGGATCATGGTTTGGCCTGCCACAATTGTGTTGTTGGTTGGCAGGGAGATCTAATTATTCTGTAATATATCACAAGATCTAATAATCACACAGTAACCACATTGTTCTTCATCTAGGGTCCTTTCTTTTCTACCCTAGTTTCTGCTTAAGGCTGGATGTTCCAGCATCTCCGTGAATCTTCCATCTATCCTTTTGTAAGTGTTCTGACTATTAATGCTTGTCTTAATACATTCTGTCAGTGAGTACAAAGGATATAAGGATGGTCAGACCCTTACATTAAAGATAAAAATAAAGAATAAACTTATTAGAGGAAGGTCAGTTATAACAAAAGCAAACAAGTGTCACATATATACATGGTGCAGATTATATGCGTTTCGATTCCATCTGCATGGGAAGTGCTGGCATATGGAAAGTTTTCTATTGGAAAGTTTTCTGACCTGCACTTTGATGTTAGTTGTGACATTAGATATGATATTAACTATGTAGATAACAAAAAGAAATAAATATTCTTGATTAAAAAAAAGAACATTAAGTTTGATAGTTAAGGCTTAAAACCACAAGGAAAGAGCAGTCATTAAATCTTTATTAAGTATTTATTATGTTGAAAACATGTTACCCACTGCTAGGGGTGTATGAACAATTGAGTTTCTGTCTCTCAGGAATTTTTAACACATTTCTCGAGATGACATGGAAATTAAAAGAAATATAGACTAAGCTAGAAATAAATGATTTCCACAAACATTAAATATTAAATTTCAAGACTAATAGTTCATATGAAGAACTATATCAAGTCAGGGTCTAGAAAGGTCTAATGTGGGAGTGAATGGGGTTAAGCCTTGAAAGGTAGATAGAAATTGGATAAGTAGAGATAAAAAGTAGGGAGTCTGAGGGTGAAAGGAGGTATGAACATATTTGGAGCTAGGGAAGTTTTGAAGTTATTTGGTTAGAGAAGGTGATTTATATGAGCAAGTAGGAAATAAACTTAGAAAAGAAGATCAGGACCAAATTCAGAAACTTAGTGCAAAAGGAGATCTCAAAGAGTTATTTATTCCAATACTTAACTTTTGCCTAAGATCATACTTTTAAAAACTGAATTAGATAAATAAGTTTTTCCTATTTTTATAGAATTGGTGATTTTATTAACTCTCGTTTTAGAATTTCTCTTACGTCAATTTGGGCTTATTTTCTCCTCAGTGCTGAATTGAACTTCTTTATAAAAGGCTTTGTATTAATCTAAATGAGTTAATTAATGCTGTGGTAAAAAGACAGCCTCCCAAATGTCAGAGGCCAAATACAACAAAGGATAATTTCTCACTCACTAAGAATAAATGCGCAGTGTGGGCCTACAGGAGACTCTGCTCCATACAATAACTCAGAGATCCAAGGTAACTGAGGCAACCTCATTGGTCAGCTGTACCACGTGGAGTGCTGGTTTCTAGGTTGCTTCAACAAGGGAAAATCCAGCTGTGGGATCACATGCTGCCTTTCCATAATTTGGCACATCACTTCCTCACATACTATTGGCTGGTCACATGGCCCTCCAACTACAGAGGGGTGTAAAAAATAGAGGAACAGATGGGATGTTTGGTGAGCTCCACTCTCTTGGCCACAATTTTCAATGTGGGAAGCACATCAATTGAAGGCACATCATAAAATTTCTCCAACCTTTGTTTATTAAAATACTACTTGTTCTCAAAACTTAAATTTGGAGATTTTATTTCCTAGACTTTTCATCTTTGGGTGAGTATCATCTCTAAATTCTTGCTAACTAATCCCTAAGTGGAAATTAATTTTTTTAAAACACAACATGATCACATTTTAATACACAACCAAAATACAAAACACCATAGTAAATTGATGGCAATAAAATATGGTATTTGCATGACAAATGGTTAACTTCTTTAGTCATAAATGAGCTCTTAGAAACCAGTAACAGAGACATTGATACACCAAGGGAAGTGAAAAACAAAAAACAAGAAAATGTAATAACACGAGTGACTAGTAAAGATTAAGCATATATGAAGATGACTGAGCTGAACAATAACAGAAGAAAAACAATTTCTTTGTAATATCATATTACCAAAGATTAAAAATCTAACATTTATGCAGTTTTAGGAAACAGACCCACATAAGCACTGGGAGACAAGATTGATGAGGTCCCGTCTATATAGTGGGGGAAATGTGGTTTGGACTCAAACTATAAATTTTGGATATCCTTATTCCTAGCAGTTCCAATTCATTGGAATTGTTTCAACAAATTAGTTGGATAAATTTACAATTTATATATAAATCATGTTTACTGCATAGAAAGTTTGTAGCTAGTATACAGACCCACAAAAAATGACTTGCATATTAATTTATCGATATTCCCAAAAGGATGTGCACAAAATTTCATTAATAGTAGATAACATAGATGGAGGTGGCAGAATTAGAGGAGGAAAAGAGGCATTTAAGAAGTAAAATATTATACTTCACAAAATTCCATGTCCTTTGAAATCTTGAAAAAGATGATTTTTTTATGAATCAATTTTAAATTTCCCTGTGATAAGTGAAAATTTTAAGTATATCCACTTATGGGAGCATTGAAATGAAGCCTTAAAATTACACCATCCTGAGCTTCTCTGTGTAACAATGTCTCCACTATTCAAGCTCCTGACATTTAGTCCTATGGCAACAATGGAAACAGTCAACATGCTTGGTTCCAATTTTCTCTTTAAGTCACTTTCAAACATGAGCCTTCTCAGCCAGTTTTTCTGTTCTACAGGGAATGTCCATTACAACACATCAGTGAGGAATCTCCATACATTATGAAGACTGTCTTTTGGGTTTACTGAAGATGGTGGCATAAGCAATGACATCGGTTTTCTTATTCAGTCATCACAATCATTATCACCAAGGGGGGAAATTATATTTAATGTTGGTTCTCTAAGAAATGTAAGAAAAAACCCAATGTAATTATTTTTTTATTATCTGTGTATGGATTTACCATTTCATAAATTATCTATTAACCAAAGTTAATTTCAGATCAGCTGTCTGCGCCACATCTCTGGCTGCTCTCTGAACTCATCCTGTTTTAGTCTACTTTTAAGATTTTGCTCCAAGTCTTTTACCTTCTTGGCCAACCCACTTTCACCCTGCAAAAATGTGTCCTTTCTTCAAAGTCCTCAGCCAGTCATCTTCTCCAAAAGGCTTGCCCAGATTCTCCCAATCAAAATGAATACCTCCCTCTCCAAACTAACAAAATGTGAACATCCAAGACTTACCCTGGCATGCATTGTGTTTGCATCTCTATAAATTATGCAATAAGGACTTTGCTGTCTCCCCTCTTCCACCTCCCACCCCAACTCCCTGGAAACATTTGGCAATGTCTGAGGACTATTTTGATTGTCACATTCTGGGGAGGTAGAGGACTGCTACTGGCATCCAATGGGTAGAACAGGGATGCTGCTAAATATCCTACAATCACACACAGGACAGCCACCACAAATGAGGCTAGTCCAAAATGTTAATTAGTGTCCAGGTTGAGAAACCCTGCTGGAGATAAGAAGACCAGAATAAAAACAATTTTTCCCCATATTTCCTTCCCACAGAGTGCCAACAATAATGCTCAGCAGACAGTTATGTACTCAATAATGAATGGACTTCGGAAATGTCTCAATGTGTCACCAGGAGGTATTGCTAGGAAGGAAAAATTAACTTTTACTAATAGCCATGATTGAGTCTTCTAATGCTTGCCCATAGTTTCCTTCTTTTTAGGCCCATGAGAACATTATATCAGTACTTCTCCATTTCTTTTGCAGTTGAGTATGACTGTTATTTCTGGCCATTACGTGGTATGGGCAAGTGACTTGAGCCATTTCTGGGCCAGAGTTTTTAATTGCTGGTCTGAGATCCTCAGGTTCCCTGTTCTTTCTGCTGCTGAAATCAGCGATTCCATCCTGCATCCACAGTGAGCATCCCACAAATGTACGAAGGATAGGTAATGTGAGCAAGAGCTCATTGTTAAACCAAAATGCTACCACCAGTTTTTAGTGCCATATGCATATGAATATTTTAAAAAATCTCATGTAAAATTCTGCTCACTCCTTCAAGGCTTGCTTATATCAGCATTATTCTTCTTAAAATGTCAACGTTATCATTGTAGCTTGTTAGCCTACCATTCTCTGATGTGAACCTGTTCTTTGGATTCATTTTACTGATTCATCAAAAGATTTTTGAAATCAACCATTTTTGAAAGATTTCCTAAAGCAGTCTTCATTCTGCTTTTGGACTTTTGTTTTACTACCTTCACGCATAGGGCTGTAATATTGACTTTATCTTTTCTAGCGAATTGTAGTTTATATATGATCTCAATTGCCCTATATTTATTTCAATTTGCCTCACAAATCTAATTCTATTTGCTTCTGTTAGTTTGTGAAATATTTTCTGTTAACATGAAGTCACTCATGGGACACAGAAGTACCATAAAATTATAGAAAGAACACAGAAATGGGGTAATGAGGTAGTACATAGAACTTTGTGCCTAAGGTAGAAAAGCTGGGTCCCAGTATAACTCTACTGATTTATTGCTGTAAGATAGATAAAGCCTACACATGCACTTTGTAAACAATTATGTGCTCAGCAAGGGGAAGTTTTTACCAGTGTGCTCTTAGGTCTCCTGCTCTGGCTTTGATGCCACTGAAATATATAACCATGAATAAGTAAATTGACTCCTTGGTTTTCAGTTTCCTTCCTCATATCCTAGATGGTAAAGTAGTGGATTTTTTTTTCTCTTTCTGCGAATTAAAAGTCCAGGTTTCTATACACAATGAGTTATTCTTAATTTAAAGGCTTTTCAAAAATTTCATCCTCTTGAAAAAAGAAATGTGACTTATTCCCTTATTTCTCAAATTATTTAAATTGTTTAAATAGCCAAGAGATAAGTAATCTCTATGCATTTCCAACTTTATATTTTATATAACAAACATAGTGCATAACCCACTGTTTGTTCTCAATAAATGTTGAGATGAATAACTATTTACCATAGTATTAAATCACTATTAAACAATTAAACAATTCATTTGTAGCATAGATTTATAGTATTAAATACTAATAGGAATAATAATAGCTTTTGGTAAGGCAGTGTTTCATGGGCATTGTGTTTATTATCTTAATTTCACAACAATGCTAAAAGGTAGGTGAAAATAATAATGAAGTGAAAATGAAGGTAATATTATTTTTTAGTTTGGGATATATGACCTCTTTATTCTTTTTAAATTTCCCAAAGCATTTGTGATCACTCTTAGGGATCAGTGTACAAACTATAATCTGAAAGAAATTGGTGGTATTTTTACAGTACGTGAACACAAGCATCTGATTTATAGTTCAATCTGTTAATGCACTCTGTTATTAGGCCACCTGGCAGTTTTATGCATTGTGAATTTAAAGAGGAGCTCACTGTAACATAAGCTTTACAAGCTGGGGAAATATTATTGAAATGAAACATGAATGAGGACCATTTAAACAATAAAATAATGTGTAGAGACTATATATTTTTTAGTTTTAGCTAATACATGCCTTAGGTATAAATTCTGAAGCAAGTTGAGGTTCTTATGAGACTATAAAGATGAAATTCAAAATAAAATTATTCTTGTGCTATTGTTAATCATGTAATATTCATGTTCGTATAGAGAAGAAAACTACAGCCACAAATTCCTCTGAAAAATTAAGATCGCATATCTACTACATTTTCTTTGAGTAATTACAGAAGTGTACTTGGGGAAATGCTGTCAGAATGAAAACTCAGAATTGAAAGGTGAAAAAAAAACCCTGTAACTTATTGACCATCTCTTTTATGACTCTCAGTTTTATTATCATTGAAGGAATTTGATCCACCATTGTTGAAGTACAAAATAAGGTCTGTACAAAGATAATCCTAGAAAATATGTCAATAAGATTAAACAGTGGCATAACAGTGAATCTGTATTAGACTTGAAAAAAGTATGTCTATGTAGTGTGACGATATTCACACTACATTGTTCAAAATGCATCAGTTAATAGCTCATGTAGTTTAGGAAAAGTGTTATATTATGAAAAGTATGATAAGTAAGCTGAATTCTTTACGGTGATCCATGAAATTTGGGCTTGGTGTATTTGATTTTATGTCACTACTGTAGTTCTCTTTAATTAAATTATGAATCAGAAATTAAAAGATAGTTATTGTTTTTATTCAGACATTATACTATAATTAAACTGCATTATCCATATCAGGCTTTTAAAGGGATCTTATTATATCATTCAACTTCTAATTTCAAGATAAGTTTTCCAGTATATATATGCTTTAAAAACATTCTAATGGCTTAAGGGAGATTGTATTTTTGTTTATATAAACATACCCCTTACCTTTCATTTTTAAAATTTAGAAAATGTGAAAGACTAAGAATGTTACATGTATTATATTTTGAATATAAGGCACTTCACAAATACTTCTGGAAAATAATGGCTTTTGAAATACATATTTATTCTCTAAAATTCATGAGCAAGTATTGAAACTCTTCTCATTGTCTCAATGTTTTTCATATACTTAACTGTCTAGCGAAAAAAAGTAAAATACGTTTTCTTATACATTGGAAGACAAAATCAAATATTTAAAATATATACAGTAACTAATGTGCTATTATTCTTTCAACCTTAATATTTACTTTATCATTAGACATTTGGATCTACGTTTTGATTCTGATATTTCTGTTTAATCTTCTAGTCTTAATATTTCACTTTAGAGATTTTGATAATATGATGTCCAAACATTTTCTTACAGTAAAAAAAGAAAAAAAAAACTATGAAAATAAATGATCATTTAACAAGTTAAATTTCCCCAAGTATCAATCACGGCATATTATTTAGGTTAATTTTTTGAGATTTGGCATTTGGGTCCTTCTTATCCTGCCATTTACTGAGGTTACTGTGTATTTTTTGCCAGTCTAATGTACCCTGAAGACTTTTGGTTTGGGAACTTCAGGAAGTCACAAGATATGATAAAATTCATTTTACTGAAGTGTACTGGTTATGAAAATTGCTTGTTCCAGTGGGCGATTTCACTACTTCATTTACAGCATAAGTGTTCATTGTGCTTCCAGTGGCTGGGATCTGACCCCTATATTTCTCATTTTCCTTCTGAAATGTGGGTCAGCAGTGTTGTCAGATTCCCTCTCTCCTGTAAAACATTTTATTTTTAACTCTTTGACACGAGAGCTTTCTAAAAGAACAGATTAAAAAAAAAATGTCCTGCTAGACGGCATTTATGCCTCGAAGGAGTATCATTGCCATTGACCTCACAACTCTTCTTAAATAGTCAGAGAAGGGCAACAGAATTGTCAATTAGGCTTCTGGGGGGGCAGCATTCAGCCCAACTCGACTGGTGCATGGCAGCATAATCATGCAGATCCGGCTTCAGGAGGAGAAGCCGTTCAAACCTATAATAATGAGGGTTCAACAAATTTGAACTTCCTTTCTCAACAGCAGATATAGAAGATGTGGATTTGTTATACACTTATGAGAAGATTTTGTAGCATTGAAATGTTGCTTTGGATTATTCAGCCTAATTCTCTGATTCACAAATCAGAGGTCAGGCTTCTAGAAAGCCTCTAGAAGTCCATTTCTGCTTTCACAGATATGCTGGTTAGAAACAAAACAGATTTTTTTCTGACAATGCATTTTATGTTCTTCCTTTTCTGAGAGACCATTGGGCCAAAGAGGATTTATCAGTATTCAGTAACAGTTTACTAAGAAAAACTGATATACTTACCCACCTTTTAGGATTTGGTATTTGGTATACTCACCAATAATGAAAAGAATAAGTAAAAAATTCAATAATAAATTATAACTAGGTCTTTATATTTTACTAACCACCACAACATTTTTATGATTTAAATTAACACCAATTTTTCTTAAACTAGGAAGAAAGTAATAGAAGGAAAATATAAGTAATATAAAATGCAAAGTAGCAAGTATATAGTCAGTGTAGTGTAGTAGAAAGAAATAGTCAATAAGATCTGCTCTTCTTTTCTGCCAAGTCACCATCCTAAAACTGGGCTGCAACACTTCAACTAGTAAGATGATATCCATTTGAAATATTTTCCTTCATGGAGAAATTGTGTCTGGTCTTACCCAATAGTAACCTGACCTATTTGTTTCATTTGTAAATGAATTTTTACCAGGCCTAAGCCTGTTTCTCAAAGGGAGACTGAGACAGGGAGATGGGACCAAGGCCAATGGTGCTTGCTTGGTCTATAAGAGTAGAATGATTTCCCCTTCATGGAATGGAAGCCAGTTATAATCATACTACCTGAAGATAAACAATAGAGGCTCACTGTAGTAACTGCCAGAAGCTGAACTGGGAAATCAAAAGTAAAACAACAGCTGGGCTGGGTCTTGTATTGGTCACCTATTGCTCTATTTAGTTCCCAGCCAGAATGGATCTCTTCTATCTTTCTGTGCGACATACGGGCACAAAATCTCAACCACACTTTTACACTGGAGTCTAAATTCCTTAGCCAATTAGTGCTATGATTTATTACAATAGTTATTTGAAACTGAATTGAAGTAGTTATCATCGAGGATGGTCCTTGCTCCCTGAGGACAGTTGCTGAGTTGAACAAACTGGGAAAAATATCTCAAAGAAAATTCATGCTGCAAAATAACTACAATATTTATAGTTTATCAAATAAGAGTGCTAAGGCCAGATTTAGTGCCACATGTGTCTGTTACCCAAAGTGGTAATAGTTAAATGAATTCACAAGGATGCCGTATGTTTCTTAAAAAAGAAGATAAAAGGCTTGGCTATCTATTGCAAAGACCTCATGAAATTCTCCACTGAGATTGTGTAACAAATTTGTCACCAGGTGCAGTCACAGAGAACAGGCATTGAAATGGAATCATAAGCCACAGTTGTTATACATAATAAAAATCTACTGTGGAGATGTCTCTATGTAATATTTCTGAACACTGAAGCGCCCCTTTTCAAAAAGGTTAAAGTTATATTACAGCTGTTAGTGACCCAATAGGAACTGTGTCATTTTCCTATGTGTGTATGCTACATTCATATATGCATAGTCATATCCATATTGATTGATTTGCCACATTTTATATTGACCATTACAATGGAAGATGAAAGACTATACCTAGATAGATTTACTGTTAGCTTATTGTAAATAGTCTGAAAATATTTTTAAAAGTTGGTTTACCCAAGAATTCCTGCTATCATAATCTCACCACTTGTATTTCATTTTTTCTTCTATTCCATGGGGTATGTGACTCTGCATAGAGTCTAGACTCCTACACATCATAAGTCTATTGACCTGGAATAATTGTTTGTACACATACACCCCCCATGTGTATTCCTTTATCAAGACGTTTCCTCCGGGTTTAGGGATTCCCTGAGAAACATCTAGCCATAGGAGGTAGAAATGTTATCACCAGTATTTCTGAGCTAGTATATTTTTAACTTGTTTCAATCTTTTAGCTGAGTCATTTGCCCTGGGGAAGAGAAAAGAAAATGAAAAACAAAGAGCAGAATAATGATAGTGGGAATTCTGACACACAATGGAAAAAAGTAAGAATTTGGGATCCTCTAGAGATAATGTAGTGAAACTAGCCCCTCCTTCTTTTATCCTTTAATAGAATGGGTGTACAGATGTGGTGTCAGTTTTTGAGGCTCATCAACATTTTAGTGCATGCTTGCTACAGAGTATTTATATTGGTATAAGAAAATATTTAACTTCTGTTCCTTTTACAGACTAAAGGATTAACACTCAGATCCAGTTACAATTTCTACCATCACTGTGAGTCCGGTGTTTTTCTGGTGTTGTCAAGTGTATTATTTCATTTATCCCCAACAATGCCCTTTTGACACTGGATATTGCCACCTGCCAACTTTTCAAAAGAGGAAAGAGCACTGCTCTAATTTGGGGTTTTCTTTCCAGGAAGTGGTGCCTTTCACTGAAGCTCAAAATGTTGCAGTGTTAAAACTGCAAAAAACTTAAAATAATTAACCTAAAAAATGGGAAAACTTCACTTTGGGGAAATGCACTGAAGAAGAGACATAATTCACTCATCATTCACAGAGAGGTCCACCTCTCTGCAAATAGAGTAATTCATAAATATAAAAGCACTCTTGAGCCCCTCTTCATACACTTTAAAATGGAATACTCATCTCTACATGTAGCAGTCCCTCAACAAGTGATTAAGAAGAGAAAAATGTACATTGGGAGATTGACAAATGCTTTGACTTCCTGAAGGTATACCTGCCTGCCAGACTGAAAGTCTGGGAGTGCAACTGCTGACAGTAGGGAGGTTCTACTGTAAAGCTCTGCTCCTCTTTGCTTTAACTTGTCCAGAACCACTTAAGCTGGAAAAGAGTGACTCACCTCTAGAGCACAGGTGTTTTTATCTTTCTATAAAAATAGCAAACCAAAGCAACTTCTTTTTCTTCAGAACTAGCCTTTTAACCATTGTTATGTGTTTCCTATTGCCTAGACTTTAAAGAAGCCAGAGTATTTATTAATTAGACTTAGGTTGGCACATTTACCTTAGGGGGAACAAACTGATTTGCCTAGGTACTCCCAGACCCTGCAGAAGGATGAAAGAAGAGGTACAGGTTCTCCACTATCTGAAAGTAGAGGGTTCCTGTGAAACCTTTCCTAAGCCAAAACACCGTAAAGTCAAGAAGCAATTACCTTAGGACACATCATGCTAGTGGATGCACAAAATAAATCGAGATAAAGCACAGATGCTCACAGACACAATTCAAAGCTGTGGAGGCTTGATGCTGAGATGCTGAGGGGAATTCTCAGGGAAGGAGCTTGGCTGTTTCACTCTCCTTGCTCTTCCAGTAAACAGCTTGCTGTAAAACCAACGCTGACCGCTATTTTTGCATTTCGACTTTTTTCCATAAAAGCAAAAATCTTCTTCAGATTTCTGTTCATTAGCGAAAACAAGTAGTACTACTGTAGGTCTTTCGTAAAAGTGAAACGGCGTAAGATGAACCTTTGAATAGTGGGGGATACCAGTCTTTGTAGGGGTTGCCAAGGATCCTAGATTCTTTTTTTTTTGACGGTACGTGGGCCTCTCACCGCTGTGGCCTCTCCCATTGCGGAGCACAGGCTCCGGACGCGTAGGCTCAGCGGCCATGGCCCAGCCGCTCCGCGGCATGTGGGATCCTCCCGGACCGGGGCACGAACCCGTGTCCCTTGCATCCGCAGGCGGACTCTCAACCACTGCGCCACCAGGGAAGCCCAGGATCCTAGATTCTTGTGCTTGAAACTGCCAGACCAGACCCAGTGGTGTGACATGGCAGCACCTCTCTCCCTGGAAGGCAGATGGAAGGACTGAAAACAGCCTGAGTCAGAGGGGAGGCACAGGACGTCCTGTCCTGCCTCACGTCCGGCAAAAGGGACCAGCTAGGGATGTGATGAACGCAATTTTACAGTTTTCTCCTTTAACACAGCTCTAGGGGATTTGAGTAAGTCCCTTGAAAGAGTTATTCCTTGAAAGAACAGAGCAAGAGGTTGCAGCACCCACAGGAGATTTTAGGACCCAACTTGCTGTGAAGCCCCTTATGCTTGCCTGGGTGAGTCCAGCTGCTGAGGGTGTGATCACGTGTGGGAGAGTGGAAGGTTCCTGGAAAGAATCTTGTACCGTTTCCTGAGATGATTGAGCAGGGAGCAGCCAGCGCTGAAAGCTGCTGCTGAGGACCCTGTTGCAGGCAGTCACCCTAAGACACGTGACTGACAGGAAGCCAGAGAGGGTCCTGCCTTACCTGGGACATGGGAGAGCTCAGAGCTCCCACTGTCCAGCGTGGGCCATGCCATAGGAATAAGTGATTCAGCTAAACATCTCAGGGAGGGTAGAGACAGGTTGGCGTTTGTTATGTTCCTTTCTCAGGAAAGTGAATAATAGTGTTCATTCAAATTCCAGAACTGACATCAGCCAATTAGAGATAGTCCCTGCATTGAATCCAACCTGTAGGATTGGCCCAGGAGAAAACAAAAGTTATATGCTAACAATTCCAGCTGAAGATTCCTTTCAATGTAATTGTAAAATCTTCTTCTTCAAATCTTGACTCTTCAGATTATCTCGATTAATTGGTAACAACAACTACTATATGCAACAGAATTACTGTCATCACTTCTCAGCCAGATTTGTGTTTGAATCACAGGGTCAATGTTATATGAGATTTATTACAAAATTATCTGATAGTATGTCTAACAAACAATTCCTTCAATTAATATTCACAATTGAAAAGAAAAAGAAATACTACTGTGGGGAAAAAATGAGAAAAATCAACAGGAGGTGCCTAAAAAATAACATTAATATATATTTTGGGTTTTCTTTTCTGTTAAATTCCATGCTTTCACAGATTTCACATGAAAGAAAGTGAATATTGAATCAGGGGAATTTTAAATTATGTAAAATTGTGTCTATCATAGTCATGTGTGGGGAATAGTATACTGTTATAAAATTTTTTAACGGTTCTTATGATTATTATTCTCAAAAAAACTGGTTCTATAGAAAAGTTAAATTTGTCATTGTCAGAAACCAGTTCCACCAGCAAGAAGATCTGCATTGTGATTTTTTAAAAAAAGATAATATTCTAGGGCTATAGCTGCTCGGGACACTTTTTTAGAGAGTTGGAAGAGCTGGAGGGATGAGCGGAGGCAATGTTTACGAACAGCCGTGCCAACCTGACCGACTGACAGTAAAGCAGAATAATCAGAAATGAACGCTGTGAGCTAGAAGAACTGTTGACTGTTTTTTGCCTGATAGGGCACTGGGGACAACCGCAGGGATGCCACCAATTTAGAAAGAAGACTCCAATGCAGTTCAAAGAACTAATCTGAGAGGCTGCCGCATCTATCATGTCTTGCTCCTGAGAAATAGTCCTGATTCTACCTCCCCCAAAATTTAAATAAGATACTCATAAATTATTTTGCTTTATTTCAAAGTAAAGTTGCATTCTCATAGATTTTTTTCTTACTCATGTCCTCTAACTAACTATTAATGCCTAGAAAGGCACTTCAAACTAGAAAGTGTTAAGATTTGGGTGTATTGACTGATGCCTCCCAAATCCCAGAAATGCAAAGTGATGCTTGAGATTTAACAGCTCTTTGGGTAACCTCTGTTTAACCTTCCTGACATGCTAAAAAGTATTTCTCAAATTCTTTCTCCAAAGCATCTGGCAGACTCCCCGAACCAGTCAAGCCCTTTCTGCAGACAGCTCAGTTCCCTTCTCTCTAACGAATAGAGAGTGAGTTGAAAGGTCCAGATTATGTTGCATGAGTTTCTTTAATCTCTCCTAAGGCAAAACCTTCTACCATCTCCTCTGAGGTGGGGTTTCCCATTCTTCCTTTACTCTTCCTAATGGTCCCATCCATGTCTTTCTATTTTCCTTCAATAGGAGAAACTCACAAGTTGTGTATTCTAGAAATAAAATTCTCACTGTTGAGCAAATAATTTGCTGGGTGGAATAGAATTTGTTTAAGGGGAACTCAGAGCTTCGAAGGAGTTACTTAGCAAAGTAATATCTTATTCAGGGGTTACATACAATAAATATTGCCTATAGTCTAAATTATCCTTGAAATATCTTAAACTCTCTATAAAATATTATAGAATATTGTATAATTTCACGGTCTGTTCAGTACCTGGCACTGGAACACTGCTACACAGAATGAGATGGTTGGCTTGCATTTGGGTTCCATGTTGAAATGAAAGCACAGAGAGCTGAAATTTCTCAAGGTCAGTGTTCTTACAATGTGCCTTTTCTCTCTTGGTTATAGAGAATAATGCTGATTATTCCTCCTTAGAGTTGTAACTACCTTCCCAGATTACAGTGATACCCAGTAGTGACTATTGCAAATCCAAGAACTTTCTTTGAAAGGGTAAAAGAAGGTCTAGGCTCAGAAGTTGTGCTAACACACTTCAACCCCAATGTTCATTGATAACATTACTTCATTGCCATTCCTATCAAATTTTTCCTGTGGCAAAGAAAACTCAGAATAGTATACCTTCAGTATTCATGGGGTTTACCTAAAATCTCCACATTATGGTAAAAACCAAATATTTTATTAGATATTTCAAATGACTTATTTTTTAAAAAGACAATTAAAAAATTACTTTCCAGTAAAAAAGTAAAAGATTCCTATCATACTCAACAAGCTATAAATATCCTGTCTTTTCTTTCTCTAAATTATAATTTCCATTTGTTTAACATCTAATTTAGTTCTATAAATATCCAATATCATTTTGATATTTACTCAAATGTGCCAAGTACTGACCTCTTTATCAAATTAGGTCTGTGATCAAATCAGGGAAAAAATAATACACTTAAATTCTGAATATGTTTATTATTTGTCTAGCAAATAATAAACTAAACAGTTAATCTTTAATGTTCTAAACCTTTCTAGAAGTCTGTGGCTTTTGGTGGAATTGGTAATCAAAACCCTTCAAACCATCAACCTTAAAAATATCTTTAATGAGTTGCTTATAAAATTAAATAAACCAAAAATATGTATTTCATAATTTCAAATTATAAATTTTATTACTTGTTTAGGTAGCTATTGATGGTATCTAGGTAAAAATGTTTGTATCGACAATTTATTTGCAGAAGTCTATTTAGAAATACTTTAAAAAATAGAAAAAGCTTTTTAAAAATTATAAATATAGGACAAATCAATTGTAAAACTTTCAGACAGTGCAAATAGAAAGTAAAAGCCTTCCTTCAGAAATAGCCACTATTAATATTCTGTGCATAAACTTTCATGTTTTTTCAATATGTAAATACAACACACACACACACACACACACACACACACACACACACTTGCTCTGAAACTGGGATCAGTTGATACATACTGTTTTTTAACTTGCTTTTTTTACAACTTGGACATTTATCACATATCCATTATAATTTTCAACATTTGTTTGGTGCTTTTATTATATGGGCAATAAGTTGTATTTCTCTAATTTCTCTCTAATGGATATTGAGTTTGTTTCTTCCTAGAAGTTTGTTTGTTAAATTTTTTTTCTGTTTTTTTTTCTATTTTTTAATTTAATTTGTTTATATAACAGGTTCTTATTAGTTATCTATTTTATACATGTTAGTGTATACATGTCAATCCCAATCTCCCAATTTATCCCACCACCACCCCCACTCCACTTTCCCCACTTGGTGTCCATACGTTTGTTCTCTGCATCTGTGTCTCTATTTCTGCCTTGCAAACTGGTTCATCTGTACCATTTTTCTAGACACATATATGCATTAATATACAGTATTTGTTTTTCTCTTTCTGACTTACTTCACTCTGTATGACAGTCTCTAGGTCCATCTACATCCCTACAGATGACCCAGTTTCGTTCTTTTTTATGGCTGAGTAATATTCCACTGTGTTTATGTACCACATCTTCTTTATCCATTTGTCTGTTGATGGGCATTTAAATTGCTTCAATGACCTGGCTATTGTAAATAGTGCTACAGTGAACACTGGAGTGCATGTGTCTTTTTGAATTATGGTTTTCTCTGGATATATGCTTGGTCATATGGTAATTCTATTTTTAGTTTTTTAAGGAACCTCCATACTGTTCTCCACAGTGGCTGTATCAATTTACATTCCCACCAACAGTGCAAGAGGAGGGTTCCCTTCTCTCCACATCCAAATGCTAAAGCATTTGTTTGCACATTTTCTGATGATGCCCATTCTAACCAGTGTGAGGTGATACTTCATTGTAGTTTTGATTTGCATTTCTCTAATAATTAGTGATGTTGAGCAGCTTTTCACGTGCCTCTTGGCCATCTGTATGTCCTCTTTGGAGAAATGTCTATTTAGGTCTTCTTCCCATTTTTTGATTGGGTTATTTGTTTTTTTTAATATTGAGCTGCATGAGCTGTTTATATATTTTGGAGATTAATCCTTTGTCTGTTGGTTCATTTGCAAATATTGTCTCCCATTCTGAGGGTTGTCTTTTCACCTTGTTTATAGTTTCCTTTGCTGTGAAAACGGTTTTAAGTTTCATTTGGTCTCATTCATTTATTTTTGTTTTTATTTCCATTACTCTAGGAGGTGCATCAAAAAAGATCTTCCTGTGATTTATGTCAGAGTGTTCTTCCTATGTTTTCCTCTAAGAGTTTTAGAGTGTCCAGTCTTTTTTTTTTTTTAATATAATTTTCTCCTTTAAATTTGTCCTGCATCTGGCATGTAGTACAAGTTTTATTTATTTATTTATTTATTTATTTATTTATTTATTTATTTATTTATTTATGGCTGTGTTGGGTCTTCGTTTCTGTGCGTGGGCTTTCTCTAGTTGCGGCGAGCGGGGGCCACTCTTCATCGCAGCGTGTGGGCCTCTAACTGTCACAGCCTCTCTTGTTGCAGAGCACAAGCTCCAGATGTGCAGTCTCAGTAGTTGTGGCTCACGGCCCTAGTTGCTCCATGGCATGTGGGATCTTCCCAGACCAGGGCTCGAACCCGTGTCCCCTGAGTTGGCAGGCAGATTCTCAACCACTGTGCCACCAGGGAATCCCTAGAGTGTTCAGTCTTATATTTAGCTCTTTAATCCATTTTGAGTTTATTTTTGTGTACAGTGTTAGGGAGTGTTCTAATTTCATTCTTTTACATGTAGCTGTCCAGTTTTCCCAGCACAACTTATTGAAGAAGCTGCCTTTTCTCCATTGTATATCCTTGCCTCCTTTGTCATAGATTAGTTGACCAAAGGTGTGTGGGTTTATCTGTGGGCTTTATATCCTGTTCCATTGATCTACATTTCTGTTTTTATAAAGAAATCTATATTTCTTTCTATCCTGTTCCACTGATCTATATTTCTGTTGCATGATCTATATTTCTGTTTTTGTGCCAGTACCAAATTGTCTTGATTACTGTAGCTTTGTAGTATAGTCTGAAGTCAGGGAGTCTGATTCCTCCAGCTTTGTTTTTTCCCTCAATATTGCTTTGAATATTGGGGGTCTTTTGTGTCTCCATACAAATTTTAAGAGTTTCTGGTCTTGTTCTGTAAAACATACCATTGGTAATTTGATAGGGATTGCATTGAATCTGTAGATTGCTTTGGGTAGTAGAGTCATTTTCACAATATTGATTCTTCCAGTCCAAGAACATGGTATATCTCTCCATCTGTTTTTGTCATCTTTGATTTCTTTCATCTGTGTCTTATACTTTTCTGAGTACAGGTCTTTTACTGCCTTAGGTAGGTTTATTCCTAGGTATTTCATTCTTTTTGTTGCAGTGGTGAATGGGATTGTTTCCTTAATTTCTCTTTCTGATCTTTCATTGTTAGTGTATAGGAATGCAAGAGATTTCTGTGCATTAATTTTGTTTCCTGTAACTTTACCAAATTCATTGATTAGCTATAGTAGTTTTCTGGTGGCATCTTTAGGATTATCTATGTATAGTATCATGTCATCTGCAAACAGTGACACTTTTACTTCTTTTCCAATTTGTATTCCTTTTATTTCTTTTTCTTCTCTGATTGCCGTGGCTAGGACTTCCAAAACTAGGTTGAATAATAGTGGTGAGAATGGACATCCTTGTCTTGTTCCTGATCTTAGGGGAAATGCTTTCAGTTTTTCACCATTGAGAATGATGTTTGCTGTGGGTTTGTCATATATGGCCGTTATTATGTTGGGATAGGTTCCCTCTATGCCCACTTTCTGGAGAGTTTTTATCATAAATGGGTGCTGAATTTTGTTGAAAGCTTTTTTTTTTGCGGTACGCGGGCCTCTCACTGTTGTGGCCTCTCCCATTGCAGAGCACAGGCTCTGGATGTGCAGGCTCAGTGGCCATGGCTCACGGGCCCAGCCGCTCTGTGGCATGTGGGATCTTCCCAGACCAGGGCACGAACCCATGTCCCCTGAATCGACAGGCAGACTCTCAACTACTGCACCACCAGGGAAACCCCCGAAGGCTTTTTCTGCATCTATTGATATGATCATTTGGTTTTTATTTTTCAACTTGTTAATATGGTGTTTCACATTGATTGATTTGTATATATTGAAGAATCCTTGTATCCCTGGGATAAATCCCACTTGATCGTGGTGTATGATCTTTTTAATGTGTTGTTGGATTCTGTTTGCTAGAATTTTGTTGAGGATTTTTGAATCTATATTCATCAGTGATATTAGTCTGTAATTTTCTTTTTCTGTAGTGTCTTTATCTGGTTTGGTATCAGGGTGATGGTGGCCTCGTAGACTGAGCTTGGGTATACTCATTCCTCTGCAATTTTTGGAAGAGTTTGAGAAGAATGGTTGTTAGCTCTTCTCTAAATGTTTGATAGAACTCATTTGTGAAGCCATCTTGTCCTGGGCGTTTGTTTGCTGAAAGATTTTTAATCACAGTTTCAATTTCATTACCTGTGATTGGTCTGTTCATATTCTCTATTTCTTCCTGGTTCAGTCTTGGAAGGTTATACCTTTCTAAGAATTTGTCCATTTTCTCCCAGTTGTCCATTTTATTGGCATAAAGTTGCTTGTAGTAGTCTTTTATGCTGCTTTGTATTTCTGTGGTGTCCATTGTAACTTCTCCTTTTTCATTTCTATTTTTATTGATTTGATCTTCTCCCTCTTTTTCTGGATGAGTCTGGCTAAAGGTTTATCATTTTTTTTTTTTTTGTCTTCTCAAAGAACCAGCTTTTAGTTTTATTGATCTTTGCTATTGTTTTCTTTGTTTGTATTTCATTTATTTCTGCTCTGATCTTTATGATTTCTTTCCTTCTACTAACTTTGGGTTTTGTTTGTTCTTTCTCTAGTTCCTTTAGGGGCAAGTTTAGATTGTTTGTTTGAGACTTTTCTTGTTTCTTGAGGTAGGATTGCATTGCTATAAACTTCCCTCCTAGAACTGCTTTTGCTGCATTCCATAGGTTTTGGATTGTCATGTTTTCATTGTCATTTGTCTCTAGGTATATTTTGATTTCCTTTTTGATTTCTTTAGTGATCTCTTGGTTATTTAGTAACGTATTTTTTAGCCTACATGTTTTTGTGTTTTTTTATGTTTTTTCCCTGTAATTTATTTCTAATCTCATAACATTGTGGTCAGAAAAGATGCTTGATATGATTTCAATTTTCTTAAATTTACCGAGGCTTGATTTGTGACCCAAGATGTGATCTATCTTGGAGAATGTGCTGTGTGCACGTGAGAAGAAAGTGTAATCTGCTGTTTTCAAATGGAATGTCCTATAAATATCCATTAAATCTATCTGTGTCATTTAAAGCTTGTGTTTCCTAATTTTCTGTCTGGATGATCTTTCCATTGGTGTAAGTGAGGTGTTAAAGTCCCCCGCTATTATTGTGTTACTGTTGATTTCCTCTTTTACAGCTGTTAGCATTTGCCTTATTGATCCCTTGATCATTGTATAGTGTCCTTCCTTGTCTCTTGTAACACTGTTTATTTTAAAATCTATTTTCTCTAATATGAGTATTGCTACTCCAGCTTTCTTTTGATTTCCGTTTGCATGGAATATCTTTTTCCATCTCCTCACTTTTAGTCTTTATGTGTCTCTAGGTCTGAAGTGGGTCTCTTGTCGACAGCATATATATGGGTCTTGTTTTTGTATCCATTCAGCTAGCCTATCTTTTGGTTGGAGCATTTAATCCATTCACATAAGGTAATTATCACTATGTTTGTTCCTATTATGTTCCTATTTTCTTAATGGTTTTGGGTTTGTTTTTGTAGGTCATTTTTTCTCTTGTGTTTCCCACTTAGAGAAGTTCCTTTAGCATTTGTTGTAGAGCTGGTTTGGTGGTGCTGAATTCTCTTAGCTTTTACTTGTCTTAAAGCTTTTGATTTCTCTGTCGAATCTGAATGAGATCCTTGCTGGGTAGAGTAATCTTGGTTGTAGGTTCTTCCATTTCATCACTTTAAATATATTGTGCTGCTCCCTTCCGGCTCATAGAATTTCTGCTGAGAAATCAGCTGTTAACCTTTTGGGAGTTCCCTTGTATGTTATTTGTCGTTTTTCCCTTGTTGTTTTTAATAATATTTCTTTGTCTTTAATTTTTGTCAACTTGATTACTGTGTGTCTTGGCACGTTTCTCCTTGGGTTTATCCTGCCTGGAACTCTCTGCACTTCCTGGACTTGGGTGGCTATTTCCTTTCCCATGTTAGGGAAGTTTTTGTCTATAATCTCTTCAAATATTTTCTTGGGTTCCTTCTCTCTCTGTCTTCTCCTTCTGGGACCTCTATAATGTGAATGTTGATGTATTTATTATTGTCCCAGAGGTCTCTTAGGCTGTCTTCATTTCTTTTTTTTTTTTTTCGGTACGCGATCCTCTCACTGTTGTGGCCTCTCCCGTTGCGGAGCACAGGCTCAGGATGCGCAGGCTCAGCAGCCATGGCTCATGGGCCCAGCCGCTCCGTGGCACGTGGGATCCTCCCAGAATGGGGCGCAAACCCATGTCCCCTGCATTGGCAGGCGGACTTTCAACCACTGCACCACCAGGGAAGGCCTGTCTTCATTTCTTTTCATTCTTTTTTTATTATTCTGTTCCATGGCAGTGAATTCCACCATTCTGTCTTCCAGGTCACTTATCCCTTCTTCTGCCTCAGTTATTCTGCTATTGATTCCTTCTAGTGTATTTTTCATTTCAGTTATTGTATTGTTCATCTCCATTTGTTCTTTAATTCTTCTAAGTCTTTGTTAAACATTTCTTTCATCTTCTCAGTCTTTGCCTCCATTCTTCTTCCAAGGCCCTGGATCATCTTCACTAACATTATTCTGAATTTTTTTCTGGAAGGTTGCCTATCTCCACTTCAATTAGTTGTTTCTCTGTGGTTTTATCTTGTTCCTTCTTCTGGTACATAGCCCTCTGCCTTTTCATTTTGTCTATTCCTGTGAATGTCATTTTCATTTCACAGGCTGCAGGATTGTAGTCTTCTTTCTTCTGCTGTCTGCCCTCTGCCTGTCTCCTCTTATAATATCTGCTAGTATAGGAGGGTCTTCTGCACAGGCCATGGGGTGGGTGTGGCTCACAGTGAGGACACGGACACTGGCAGCAGAAGTTCTGGGAGGTACTTCTTCTGTTTGTTTAATCTTGATGGACAACCAAAAGAAGTTTGCGAATGAACAAAGACATGAATGCTCATAGGGGGATTTGCATTTAGAAGTAAGATATGTATATATTATATTCTTAACAAATTTATATTCAGTTTAAATCAATGGTTTTTAAGATACTCTACAAGTTCCAGGGACTCTCCTAATGTTTGCATGTATAATGTCATCTAATTTATAACTGAGCTCTACTATCCCTGGTTTTACAAATAAATGACCGTAACACTGAACTTTTTCCTGTAGAAGTAACATTTAGTTAATAGCAACTCATAAGCACAAGGCACACTTCAGTTTTAAAGTTTTTTTTTTTTTCACTTACTTCATATTACTTAACCAGTTGCCTCAAAAATTACTACAAAAAAATAACAATAGTGTTATTGTTTTGTCTCCTGACCACAGCCTCTGAGGTAGGTGACAGTTTTATTTGCTTCAATTTACAGATGAAAAACCTTGAGGTTGAGGGATATGTACCTGTCCATGATCCAGCAGTGGTGGGACAGGTGTGACATAACCTCTGGTCCCATCCTGCCCTCCTGCTCAACCATCACACTGTTGAAAGGACAGAAATTTCATCTCTAGAATATAACCAGAATAACTCTGTTGTGCTTATGTTCATTTAAGCATAAACTTTGGGTGGGAAATTGAATTTTCCAGAATGACTATGTATATTGATAAAGTAAATCAGATAAATTCTGTATCTCTCCTTCACTTTCTGCTATGAAAGAGGAAATGTATGGCATGCTCAAATAGAAATAAGCGCTTCACAGCATTCTGTACTGATGATCATTTTTCTGATTTTTCTCAAATTGGCACATGAAATCTAGACTCTACTACAAGAAGATGTCAACTCATTTTCGTCTATCTCTACATTGATGGTTTATGTTCCTCGAGATTTTATGAAGGTATCAAAAGAATTTTCGACAATCAGGGAACCGATATTCTGAAATTACTATGTAACTTTTCTACATCATTACACCCAGAAAACTAAGAAAGGTACACACTGAGCTCTGGAAATCACATTTTATCTCTTCTCATGAAGGGATATCATAACCTTTTCTGCTATGTCTAAGGGAATTGTTTTTAGGCAAAAACTGGATTGTTTTCTTGGGCCTCACTTGATTCTCATCCTTCTGTGTGCACTTCTTCAAGGCCCAACTTGTGGTCATGTATAGTTCTTAATCTTTGTGTAATGTGGCTACTTTCTTTGCCTTTCTGTCCTTAATATTTGCCATCTCTCTATCAGTGACTGGATTCTTTCTGCTCCATTAGCATGCTCCTGGGCCCAGGGAAAACTGGAGTTGGTGTTTCCAAGTCTATTTACAAGGAAGATTTGCCCCATGCAGGGCAAGATTTGCCCCATGCCCCAAGCCAATCCCCATGCAGGCAGCCCTATGATAATACTTTCTGAGTAGCGCAATTTAACACTCTCCAGGCCATAAGAGCTCAGGGATTATAACATATTACTTCATACTCATTATCTTTTTTTTATTTCCTATAAATGGAAATGAAATTAAAATCATTTATAATGCCTTACCCTGATTTGTTTTCATATACGTATCATGGGCATATACTGCAAGCTTCTCTATTGTAATATCCAATGCATTATATGTGTGTATCTTGCCAGCAAGGCTGAGCTTCTCATGGCTCATTCATATCTATGTTCCCAGAAGCCAGCCCAATGTCTGACACATAGCAGTCAAGAAAAGTTTGATGAACATAAGAGTGAATGAATGAATTGAGGATATTCTTTTCTGCTCCTAAATAGTCTATTTTTTTTTTTAAATTATGGCTTCATAATGCTAATAAAGCAAATAAAATTTCGGTTACCCTAGTCATTTTTAGAATTGATTATCCCACACAATCTAGAGAATTATTCTTACAATATTCTACAGTAGAGTTTAAAGTTAAATCGTAAATATGAAAACAGAAGAAAAACTAAATTTATAAAAGAATTCTGGGGGCTTCCCTGGTGGCACAGTGGTTGAGAGTCCGCCTGCCGATGCAGGGGACACGGGTTCATGCCCTGGTCCGGGAAGATCCCACATGCCGCAGAGTGGCTGGGCCCGTGAGCCATGGCCGTTGAGCCTGCACTTCCGGAGCCTGTGCTCCACAATAGGAGAGGCCACAACAGTGAGAGGCCCGCGTACTGCAAAAAAAAAGAAAAAAAAAAAAAACAATTCTGCAATATACAGCTAAAAACAGGTATGCTTCCCTTCAGCAAGCTTTCCTATTCAAAGCATTTCAGTAAATAAATGTTTAACAAGTAATGAAACTGATGGTTCTATTTACATGGCAGTCAATTTATGTTCTACAAAAGCTAAATTCTGCATTCCCAATAATATTTTATATTCCTTGATATTAGTCTACAACAAATGGCACAATTGTGTTTTTTAAAAAAAAAGAAAGAAAAAACCCATAATAGAAACCATTCACTCTGCCAAATATGTCATTACATTTTTTTTTTCTGTTCAGCTGCCAGATGTATTGCATTATATTATCAAATTGATAGATCTAGTGTTATTTCTACATTTACCATTTTACAGCAACAAATAGAAATATAAGGAAGCCTTGGTAACAAATCTTGCTTAATATGTATGTGAAGTAGGCAGTTTGTCTAAGAGAAAAATATAACTGATGACAGATTTTATTTCAGTCTGCTAGTGTTTATTAAGATGTCTACAAACAAAAAGCCGTATCTGGGTACATCTCTTTCTGCAAACAAAGGAAAGTTTTAATTGCTTTAACCAGCCTTTGCATTGTATTTGTGGTGACATAGAAAAACAATTCAGGTCTAATCAGAAAATGTCTTCCAGAGGAGAATTCTTCAGCTTAGACTTTAAGTCTAATAACATATTTCCTATAATTCTGTAATAAAGTTTAACAATGTAATACTGTGCTGTCTTCTATTTAAATTATTCCTAAGCCATTAATAGAAAGACTGGTGCTGTTTTTTGCTATGACCTTATTAGGAATATCATTTTCAGATATGAAAATGGCTTTATAAAATCAAAAAGCAGACTGATCAACCAACCCCAAGCCTCAGCATTATACATCTTTTCCATCAACAATATCTTAAACATAAAGAAGGTTTTGCTTCCCAGATATTCTTTTCAATTCAGTTTCTCAAATATGGACTACATTCCTACTAGGTGAAAGACACAGTTACCAGCAAAGAACATATTAAAGAATAAAAGAACTTTACTACATTTAAATAAATTTGCAGCCTGAGGTTCTTGACTGGGAGCATTTTCAAAACTCTTGCAATTTCAATGAGGGATGTGTTAAAAAAAAAAAAGACCATTTACTACATATAAATGTTACAACAACCTTCAATACGTCAAAATATCCTCCAGTTCATATCTTAGTATCTCATATGTATCACTTGCATTCCGTAAATACTGCAATGACTCCATTCAGAAAATAAATGCTCTCATTAATGGGTGGATAACGTATTGATAAAATGTGGTATGGAGTGGAAATTGCGATTCAAAGTTGGAAAGAACCAGATTCAAAGCTTTCCTCAATATATCTCATTTGAGTTGCGTAAGCTTGGGCAAGTCATTTCTCATTTCTCTGCTTTCAGTTTGCTCATTCGTAAAATGGGGATTAGTTCAGTTTTCTTCAACAAAAATCCCTGCTTCTCTCCTGTGGACTGAGCATTGTGTTGGCCTTGGGGATATAAGCACCCTGTCCTCATGAAGCTTCCATCTAGTGTGGGCACACATATTAGTCCAATAATCACATAAACCAACAGGGCAATTGGAGGGCATCAAGGATTACACAGGGCAGATTTACAGTTGATTTGGGGCCTATGTCCTCAGAAGGTATAATTTGTATTAAAAGTGGAATCAAATTCAAAAAATTTCTTATAGGAAAGTTTAATTTTCCTGTAAGAAAGACCTGGAAGAATGGAGTGCAAGAAATATTTGCATACCTTGAGATGGATTTAGCTTTACATTTCCTTTTGACTTTCTTGATGTCAATAAATTTAATGCCAGAGGATGAATTCCCGAGTCATTACTATACAGTTCTTCAAAAGACTGAGTGACTTTGAACAAATTACTTAATCTCTCTGTGACTCATTCTGCTCCATTCTAAAAGAGGAGTTTACTTCATAGTCTTATTATTCAGATTAAATAAGTTAGTATTTGCAAGGTTTTTAGAATAGTGTGTTATATTGATGTCTTACATTTTGGCAAAGAAAATACAAGATTAAATTAAAGGTACTCTTGACATGTACACACTACTATATTTAAAATAGATAACCAACAAGGGCCTACTGTATAACACAGGGAGCTCTGCTCAATATTCTGTAATAACCAAAATGGGAAAAAAGTTTGAAAAAAGGTAGATACATGTATATGTATAATTGAATCACTTTGCTGTGTACCTGAAACTAACACAACATCGTTGATCAACTATGTGCCGATATAAAATAATTTTTTTTTAAATTGTTAGCTGAAAAAAAATAAAAAAAAAATAGTACTCTTTTCTGGGGTTGAGAGAAGGTGAAGCTTTTTTGTCAAGGTTCCTCTTTCCACCTCACTGCCCGGGGCTGGGTGCCATGCTTCCCCATGAGTAGGTAAGACCTGAGGGGAGATTGTGGTCATGATGCAAAGTGGGTGTGGCAAAGGTGTCCATCTCTCCCGGAGTCCTACTGTGATTTCCTGCCTGGGAACTCCACAGATACTAGACACAAAGATGCTTAAGAAAAGACCTTTGCTTTCAAGGAGGCTACATGCCAGTGGGTGAGAAAAACAAAACAACAACAGTAGCATACATTCCAACATAATAATGTTTATGAAACAGTCTACATGGTGATCAGCACCATGAATATAGAAATCAAGCCTTATTTATCTCTATGTCCCCCAGAGTCTGATAATAATGCTCAATAAATGTTTGCTGGATTGAATTGAACATATTAACAAGTACAAACAAATAGAGCCCGAGAAAGTAATTGACAAAAGAATGCCACGTCGAGGAATGATCACAGTGCGACTCTGGGGTCCTCATGGCAATCTTGGCAGACATGAGGAACCCTCAGCTTTCTTTGTGAGCTCCTGATGTGGCAGTCGACTTGGAGATACTCAGGACCAATGGAGCCAGAAGGTAGATATCAGGTCCCGTTAGGCAATCCAGAGAGTTTACCTAATATTTAATACATTTTGCAGTGAAATGTTTTTTCCTGCTAATGGAATGTCTTAATTTGAAAGACTTGTTTTCTGTGAATGACTTCATAAGTAATTTGATTTATAATTAAAGCAATGCTAACTATTCCTAATTTCATGCCTTAATTTATTCCTGCAAAATTAAACCTTACCTCAACATAAATATTAGTGTCAGTCTTTGTGGCATCTGGGAGGGGATGGAGTTGTCTCATGACACCTTCCAACCTGGAGCAGAGAGTTTCCTTATCCAGCAAAGGGAAAAAAAATTCTGTTGCCTGTACATTCGGTATGGGCTCTGGATTATTCAGGAAAATTCTCTCTTTTGGATCCTGTCGTTCCTTACATGTCTCTTTTTCTCTGAAAAGGATAGAATAGACATAACCATTTCTTCAGTTCAACCTATCTGCCAAAAGCAGAAGTTGCACTCCATTCCCCTTTTCTGAGACTAAAAATGTTTTAAAAGATTGGGGCTACATGTTATCATGCAAATAAATATGTTGATAGAATTCAGGCAGATGCCTTCTCTAGTATCTTGAAGTTATTCTGAATCTTTTAGAGCCTTGTTACTCAAAGTGTGGTCCTTGGACCAGCTGCATGAGTATCTCCTAGGAATTGAATGGAAATGTAGAATCTCAAGCCCCGTAACAGACCTGCTGAATCAGAGCCTGCATTTTTTTTTTTTTTCCGCAGTACGCGGGCCTCTCACTGTTGTGGCCTCTCCCGTTGCGGAGCACAGGCTCCGGACGTGCAGGCTCAGCGGCCATGGCTCACGGGCCCAGCCACTCCACGGCATGTGGCATCTTCCCGGACCGGGGCACGAACCCGCATCCCCTGCATCGGCAGGTGGACTCTCAACCACTGCGCCACCAGGGAAGCCCCCAGAGCCTGCATTTTAACAAGAACCCAGGTGATGTACATGCATGTTAGAATTTGAGAAGCACTGTCGTAGGATACATCTTTGGAGGATCAATTGGGTAAGAAGCTCTTGGGAACACAGCTCGACTGAGGATAGTTGGATCACCTGTTGATTAGGTGGTATCGATGGCCACCCCTGACCCAAGGGGCTCCAGGGGATCTTTTGGGGGCTTAGTCACAAAAGAAGTTCATTCACCAAATGAGTTTTCTAAATGGTTACTGCACTAACCTCTCTTCTTGCTGATGAAGGAGAGAGAAAGATGAAGTCCATTATTGATTTGGAATTATTACAGAACATCATAAGCAAGCAAGAGATTGCAGAGGTGGTGGTGTGCTTATCTCTTGAGTGAGCACTGTTGGAGGGATAAAGGAGCTAGCACTTATGTGAAGACGGACGTGCAAGTTTTTGCCTTCATAAATATTTGCCAGCCATGAAGTGAAGAGAAAGCTGGAGAGGCATGTGTTGAGAGGCTTTTCTGAGTTTTCTTTGAGATATTTTTCAAGATCATCTGCTATATTTAGGTAATTGGAATTCCATGTGCATTGTTGTTGAGAACTTAATATAAAAAATATTTATATTTTTAGCTGCTCTTGAATAAAATTATATTCTTTCTTTTGATGCTGTTGTCTGTTGCACACCTTTTGCCTATTATCAGTCACACACTATCAGTACTGAATTATTCTGTCAAGTGAGAATCTAGGAACTTTACACCTGCCAGTTCGGGCTGATTTTCAATATTGTGTGAAAATGCCAAGGAATGACCTGTCAGTCTGGATTTGTGACAAGAGTCCTGTTCATGTTGCCAATGGTTTGTAGAGTGTATCTTTGAAGAATTATTTTTATATGGTTCAGTACATGTCAATATCCGAGGCAATAATTATCTGTATGCTAGGCCCCAAATAAAAGGAACAAAATTGAAAGGGTTTCTTTGTTAGTAATTATATGTTGGGAAATATTTTTTTAATCTCATTTTTGTCTGAATCTATTCAAACCTCAATTGCAAACAAATGCAATATATATATATATATATATATATATATATATACATCTGAGCCATTTGTGATCCTATAACATAACTGTGCTTCAAAACTGGAGTGCCTTCTCCTGTTAGGATAACTGATATAAAATCCTACTAAGACATAAATGAAGGGTTCTGGAGCAGAAGTAGTCAAACTCTCAGACTCCACAAAGCTCTCTTAAAATCAGAATGAAACTTTGGGAGATTTGTGGTAAATTGCTTGTATTTTTCTTTAGATACTTTTTTTGTTCTTATTTTTAACAAGGGTCACCAATAGCAGGGCTAGGAGGTAATTGACGACCTCTGCTGGTAGGCCTGAGCCAAAACCCACAAAAACCAAAAACTGCTTTCCTGATAGTTTTGTGGCGGACCTCATGGTTAGGCCTTCATTCCTTACCTGAGCTGGCCAAGGGCATTAGGCTCTAGTCTCAGGTCATAATAAGAATAGCTACAAAACAGAAATGGACCCACAGACAGAGAAATGAAAATTACGGTTATCGAAGGGGAAAGACGGGGAGGGATAAATTAGGACTTTGGGATTAAAACATATACACACTACTATATATAAAATAGATAACCAACAAGGTCCTACTGTATAGCACAGGGAACTATACTCAATATTTTGTAATAACCTATAAGGGAAAAGAATCTGAAAAAGAATAGATTATATGTATGTATAACTGAATGTATATGTCTGAAACTAACACACTGTAAATTAACTACACTTCAATAAAATTTTTTTAATGAAAATAATAGCTAACAGTTTGTAAGTGCTTACTCTGTGCATAAATTCATATAATCAGCTCATAACCAACCTATGTATCAGGCACTGATCTCAGCACTCTACAAATATTTGCGCATCCAACCCTTAAAGCAAAATGATGCTCGTTTTACTGAAGGAGATTTAGGTACAGAGAGTTAAGAAATTTGCTCAAGGTCACACAATCAGTAAGTGACAAAGCCAGGATACCTTGGCTCTGGCGTGCACCCTCTAACTGCTCAGTCATGTGATGCACCCCATGACGTCATGGGAAAGCCTGAGTGCTTTCTCCATACCATGCACTGTATCTCACTTAATCCCCCCACCCCGATGACTAAATGAAATTGATTGTATTATTATAACCCCCATTCTACAGATGAGAAAATAGAGGTCCAACCAGATGAAAGGCAGAGATGGTAGAGAAGAGACTTATGAACAGGTAGATTATTACTCTAAATCCTATGTCCTTAACCAGATTTGCTCTATCTGGATCTCCAAAACCAGTAATGCAGCAATAAGGATGCTTTATATTAAGATTAAATAGATTATGAAGACTGAAAAAAAATGGTTGAGAATGATAACTAGGTTTGAAGTTAGTTACCAGAGGTGAAGCCTGCTCCCTTTCCTAAAAAGTCAAATCTAAACTGCACACCATCGCATGTAAACTCCTCCAGCTTTAGGGTGTTGGTTGTCCCAGTAGCTTTATTGCCTGTTGTTCTCTGTCTCCTTCTCCACACTCCAGTGCCAGCAAGCATCTGATTTTTCTTATCAGAATGCCCTGGATGCACTGTCCACTGCCTGTAGACTTTCTCTTCCCTGCCCACCTCCTCAGTGATCGTCCTCCCTCCTGGAAACACTATATTAAGACTCAGTTTAGAGGTAGCTTCCACCAGGATCTTCACCTTGACCTTCTCCTTCAGACTGTATGAGGCATCTGTTCTCCTTTTCTAGGCTCCCCTCATGTCCTTTCTACATCTCTATGTATTGTCATCCTCTGTTCTGTAACTACTTACCCAACTAGAGCAAGTCCTTCTTAAGGTCAAAGATTTTATTTTGCTTCTGTTTGTGTCCCCAGAACCTAAAACTGTGCTTGGGAAACAGTAGGCACTCCGTGAGTGACTACTCCATGGGTGTACTAGCGACAGTCCAAGAAATCCTTATGGGGAGGTACTCAGAGCCTCCATCGAAAATCACAAGCATCTCTGATTACTTTTCCATTTTCAGAAGATAGATCAAGGCAAGTCAGAGATTCAGAAGGCAAATCATAAAAAGTGTATGTGGGGGGAAAGGAAGATTCAAGGATAACTTTCTGTGACCCTAATATTGAATAGAAATTTTAAAAAGAGGGAGTACTCTAAAGTTTTTTTTTACCATTACCTGGATTATGCAGAATTCATTTATCTCAGACCCCATCAAAGGGTTTTTTTTTCAATTTTAATAACGTTTTTACTTTGGAATTGGGAATAATTTTAGATTTACAGAACAGTTACAAAGATAGAACAGTTACAAAGATGCTACAGAGCAGTCATACGTATCCCTCATCCAGTTTCCCCCAACAGCATCATTTTACATGATGATGCACTTGCCAAAGGACAGAAACCAACACTGGTACGTTTTACTAGTTCTTTCCTAATCTCCTTGTTTTCTGTTCGAGGATCCCATTCAGGATGGCACCTTACATTTAGCCACAATGTTTCCTTAGTTTTTTGTTGTTGTTGTCTTTTTTTTTTAACTATGACAGTTTCTCAGACTTTTGTTGCTTTTGATAACCTTGAAGTTATTTTTGATTAGACTATAATTTTTGCTATACTTTTCTGAAATAACATGAGTTCTGACAGATTCAGTCTTTGCCCTGCTCCCAGGTTCCCTGAACCTGCCAACTCTTCAGCCTACCCTGAGTGACATTTTAACTATTGGTCCCAGAAATCACAGTGTCATGAACTTCCTATAACTTTGGCATTGGTGACAACTTTTTATGTGCCAATACTAGAAAAGCCACAAGGTCTGAGTAAAAGCAGATGTGTTGAAAATACTTATTGATACAAAGTACATCTTTCAATGATGGTTCAAATCCTGCAAGTATCCAACTTTAAAAGATTAATTTAAGAGGGTGAATAATGAAATGGAAAACACTGGCTTTGGAGTTAGAAACTCTCAGTGCAGTTTTCAACTCTGCCACTTAAAAACTGTGTGGTTTCAATCCCTGCACTTAGCCTCAATAATCCCATGTATATCCATCTGTAATTATAATTCTCAAATGTGATAATACGTAAAGAATTTCTATGACCTCTATAGCTCTATAGCTGTGTATATAGATACACAAATTATTTTTTGTCACCCTTAATCCTATCTCAGGTAAAAACACTTATAGATGATCATGGGTTTTTGTATGTTATAATTTTCTATTCAAATTTTTCTTCATGGTTATATCTGATTTTGGAATAGCTATGAAGTCTATTCTGGTTTCTATAACAAAATATTAACAGCCTACAGATATTAATTGCTTAAAATATGCCAAACACTTATTCAACCTTCACTGAAACCCTACCACATAGGTAGTAGTGTGATTCCATTTGAAGGGTGCAGAAACTGAGGCTTAGAGGGGTTTGTATAATTTACTCAAATTCACCCAGAAAGGAAGTAGAGAACCCAGGATATAAAATCAGGAAGGCTGGCTGAAGCACATCAACTCCTAATCATGAATCTATAATAGTTTTTGAGAAGCCTCTCCAAAGGTGCAACTGGTCACAGAGAATTCAGCAAGAAGATGCTCTCGCACCAAGCTGGGAAAGCACAGCTTGGAGTTGGTGTCACTTGGGCTTCACATGTTTTTGATCACAAGCTGAGGACACCAGTCTGACTCCTTGGTTGTGTCTCTCATTAAATACAGTTGTGTCACCTTCAGCTCTTCCAGAGACCCTTAATGGTCAACACATTCCCTATGTGGTCATTCAAGTCTTGATATGTCTTTAGATCTAAAGGACCTCCAAACTGAAACAACTTGAAAAAAATAGGCATTAGACACAAACAAAATTATTTATGTGAGGGAAGGATGTAATATCTTGACCAGTTCTTTTAAATGTAGGCTGTGAAGCTCTAGACGCTGACTCAGAAATAATCTCTCTTTCCTGAGATTCTGTGTGGCTGTGCAGGGTGCTTAGAATCTACCCTAGGATGGCTGAAGTCTGAAAAATTCCTCAGGATGGAATCATCCACAGCCACCTCTTGAATGACACAGAATGAAACCTCATTGCAAGGAGCAGATGTTATCCAATCGATGCAGTAAATTGAGAATAATCTTTTTTTCCCAGTTGGTTAGCATTTGCAACAATTAATATGGAGATGCTTGTACTTTTATTTCTACTTTTCCCTTTTATGGTGTTTTCTCAATGTTGCCTCTTCAATACCAATTCAAGGTAGTGGCACAACAAACTTTAAGATACCCTTTGATATGCATTGTACCAGTTAAAGAAAGTTCACAGCCAGGGATTGCTTTTCATGGCATTATTTATTAGTTTATTTAAGCAGGAAGAAATTTAACACGTAAGTTATGATACCCACTGGGGTAAAGCTAGAGTCACTACTGTAGTTTCTTTCTCCACTGCATCCATTCCTTAGGAACTCCAACCACCTCAAACTCTTCCTAAATATTTCTAAGAGTTCCCAGTGGGTGTTTCATGTGAACTCCACTTCCTGATTCTTCTGTTTACCTGCTGCCAGGCGGTGGTGACCATTTTCCTCTTGCGCTCCTTTTTGGAGATGGCATGTCCTTTGTCAGCTGATGCTTTCCAAGGTACCTGTACTGCTGCTGTTGCCATTCAGCATCTGGACCAAGATGGCTTTTTCCAAGTCTGCCAGCACTACGGCTTTCATTGCTGCTGAGTCCTCTTACTTTCAATTTCCCACAGAGATTTTAGTGAAACGCTTCTTTAAGTGTGTGCTTGCTCTAACGTTATACACAGATGTATCTTCCCGGTCCCTGTTAACGACGTGCACAGTGCTATGATCAGACTACCTCCTCTCTTTCCAGTCCGCTCACTGCTCCATTTCTTCCCTGAGTCAAGTGTTTTCCCACTAAGCTCCTTATTTACATGGATCGGGACAGGTCTTACTTCACAATTTTCCAGATGTGCCAGATTTGCTTGAATCTTAAGGTGAACACCATTTATGCTCTGGTTTTCTGTATCACTTTCTAAAGAGGCCAAGTTTCCATAACACTGGTAATGCAACAATCATAATGAAAATGTATTTCCTTATTATGTAAGGGCTGCTTATGAAACCCCAGTACATTTCTCACAGCCAGATTAAACATTTGATTGCCTTTATTTTTCATCAAGTATGCAAATTCTTTTTAGCAGGTTTCATTTTTTATTTAAAACCATTTTTCATGAAAAACTAAATCATTTACGGCCATATGGTGTCATGACAATGCCCAGTTAAGAAAAACTCAGTGAATTTTATACAGAAATGCCTTTTTGATACCCTTTCAAGTGAAAGAAACATGTTTGCTAGCTATAGAATGAGGTGCTTTAAGAAAGAACTCTGAAATGTTGATAAACATGCAATGTGGGTACTTGCCAAAGAGAAAAGATGCAGGTCAATACCATTCCCTTCCTTTTACAGAAAAAATAAGTGATAGTTTGGTTCTTAGAAGGAGGAGTCAAGACAATGTACTCCCATATGTTATTTCATATATGGAAGCAAAAATAAAAAAAGACATGCTAGGGAAAAATGTAAAATGCAGTAAGAACTGACAGCACCCACACTCGATCTGCCGGTATTCTGCCCTGACATGTTCCACATGGTTTCTCTCGTGGATACAAGGAGTTCAGGCAAAACTTCAGGAACTGCCAATAATAAAAGCAGCTATCATTAAGTGAGAACCTACTATGTCCTAGGGACTGTAACATGAGCTATATAGGTTTATCAACTCATTTATGCCTCACAGCAGTATTCAAAGAATGTATTATTATTCCCACTTACAGACAAGGAAACCAAAGCTCACAGAGGAAAAGTAATTTTCACAAAAACTTATATCTAGTAAATGGCACCGCTGGGATCTAAGCTCAGGTATGCCTGCCTTCAAAGCCTACACTCTTCCAGCGATTCTATGATGCCATTCAGCAGATAAATGAATGAATAAATAAATATTCTGAGCTGTTGGGTACCCTTTATTCTGGGCACCACTACCTGGAATATTCAACCAATAGGAAAGCAAGTACCAAGCACTCAGGAGGCAATGTGTATGGTCCTAAGGAATATCAGTGTGGGGTATTACCAAGGCTTGGAGTTAGAATCCCAGGACCACCTTTGATGAACTGTGCGACCTTGAGAAACTATTTAATCTGAGTATTTATTTCCTCATCTGGAAATGAGGATAATAAACCTATTTTCAAAAGACCCTTTAAGGAATTAAATGGTGATGTATATATGTCACCTGATCCTATTTCTTGGAGATAGTATTAAAACTTATGCCTACTGGAGCCCACCTACATGACCAGAGTCTTTCCTCAATGTCCTCTCAGTCATTTATGTGTGCTCCATCTCTGTCTTACATCATGTTCTTGCCATGGAACCTCATCATGACCTCTTCTTCCTCCTTTCGTTCAGAGGATTTGTCTTCCAGACCCCGCCCTCCACAGCTAGTAGCTTTCCCAAACTCTCCAGCCACTATGGTTTGTGATAGAGTTGGGAAGCAAATAGTTTTCTTCCCAGTTTAGGGCCATAATTTATTATGCAAGCCTCTGCAGCAGGCTTTTGTTTCCTGCCCAGAATAAAATTACTTTCTCAAGTACAACTTCTGCATGTATTGTTTCTAAACCACCTCTTCTTTAAGCCACAGAACAAGTTTCTCCACCTAATAAAGGAGGGGGGGCCATGCATTCCCCAAGCATCATCCATTTCCTCCTTCTCTCTTCCCACTTTCCTTATCCCCACCTCCATCCCTCCATCCCTTCACCCAAAATACAAAAGTTCCATTGTGTACTTATTTCATAAGAAGATACTTAGAAGGATCACCAGCTCATGCATTTTGCCAAAGTCTAGATTCTGAATTCCACTTTGACTCAACTCATCCTGATGAGGAAACTTCATGGCACAGTGTCTGTTATACGGCAACTATTCTGTAAATGCTAATTGCCTTCTCTAATCCTGGTATTACATTTGGGCCTTTAGAGATTTAAAGTAATGAAATCTAAACCTTCTAGGGTGTGACAGTGAAAGTGTTGTGAACCGTGTACAAAGAAAGAAAATTATTACTATAAACACCTTGTTGTTAAATATGCAAAGGTCAGGACTTAGCACCAGGGTAAATGCCCACAAAAATTTAGATATGCAAATTCTACACTGATAGACAAAGAGAGTTTTTCCCTATCTTCTGATCTGGGGAAGATATTCACAGAAAAGTGTGCATTTCAGAGTTTGATTAATGAAGATATTAGATGCTTTATCCATTCCTGGTCAAGGGTCTAAGGACTAGATGAAGCCTAACAAAAACTCTGAAGTGAAGCATGATTACTCAAGAAATGGGAACAGCCAGAAAAGCCTGGAGAGGTAAAGAAGCTAGGCAAAGAAAAGCTATCTCTGTTTTAAACTGATGGAGAAAATGACCTAAAAGCAGAGAGTTCTAGCTTGGAGGATAAATAGAAGTGGTGGAAGGGCTGCAGAGGGAGAAATTGTCATCAGGACAAGGGTATTGCAAGATGACTGCAGAGACCAGCATCACATCCAGAACTGAAAGTAAGCACATTTGAGAAGTAGAGGATATTATTACTCAATGGAAATAATACAGAAAAAAGAATGCATCTTTCTCAAAATGCCAACATAATGTCATCATCCCTCTTTAAACATCTAATGTCTCTCATTGCTCTGTAAGTCCCTAATATGGCCTTTAGGACCCTGTATAATATAACACCTACCTAAATCTTCATCCTAGAAGTACAGTTCTTTCAGTTTCCGGGAATGTGTCATCTCCCCAAATCAGAGCCTTTCTTCATGCTGTTCCCTCTTGCCAACACTTGGCTACTGGTCTTGTCTGTACTGTGAAGTTGCTGGGCAACCTCATACAAGCCACTTCCAGTCTTTGGTCCACAATGTCTTCATCTTTCTTAAAGGGAGTTTGGTGAGACTATCTCTAAATTTCTCTCTAGATCAAACATTCTATGAGTCTATAAATATTTAGGAGAACATTATTAACATAATTCCAGGCTCAGGGAAAAGGGAAGGTAATTGACATTTATTAAGAGGCTACTGCAATGCTTTGTTTGGACCTAGCAGGAAAAAAGCATGCTTCACTTATAGAATTTCCCCAATCACACATATTGTAAGGAAAGAGAAAATAATCATTACAGGAGGTAAAAGTAGATGATAAAAAGGTTGTCTGTA
Source organism: Stenella coeruleoalba (assembly GCF_951394435.1). Classification (NCBI taxonomy): domain Eukaryota; kingdom Metazoa; phylum Chordata; class Mammalia; order Artiodactyla; family Delphinidae; genus Stenella; species Stenella coeruleoalba. Next base: position 45,357,983 of record NC_137164.1, read on the forward strand.
AAATATTGTTTACTAGATACATGTAAGTCAATAAAGAAACCATTTCTTTTATAACTGCCAATCCTACAGTCATTACTCTTGACTGTAGTTTTGACAAGATGACCCCTTTCAATATCTCTATAACCCAATGTGTTTACTCTGTGTGTCTTCTGAAGCTCATTCCTCGATCTTCTCAAGTTCCTTGTCTACCTCTTCCACTAGAATTAGGAAATCCTATTTTCAACTGATTTTCACGTATCTGTCTTAAGTCTTTTTTTCCCTGTCCAGAGATTTCCCCCACTTCCTCGATAATGTCTCTTCTCAGGAAGGAGTTAGCCAGTGTGGCTTGTAGATGTGAGGAGGGGTGGAATCTGGGAAAGGAGGAAGAGATGAGAGAGAGTTTAGCTTCAGCCCCAAGCAAAGCCCTCCCAAAGAAAGGGGTCTTCACCACAATTCTAGATTTATAGAGGTCATGGAAACATCATGAAAGGACTCACTAATCTGGGAGGACTGGACCAGAGTCCAATTCAGAAGTGCAGGCAGACGTGTTCAGGATCAGAATGGGTGTTGGAAAACCACAAGCTTCCACTCTCATCAGAGAAAGAGATGCCAGAAATTACCTGCATGGAGAAGAGGCAGGAACTTAGCAAAAGGGGACAAAAACAGGGAAATGAGACTGGCACAGAAAATATGGAAATTTTCTTTAAAACAAACTGAAATCACAAGTTCTTCTTCCATACTTCCTGTCCTCATAGAGATTGTGTCAGTCTTTCCTTTCCAACTTTGATACTTGTGAGAAAATACATATTGTAATAAGACCACAGCCGTGAATAGAAAACAGATACAGTAATTATTTAATTCCTTTATTTTTGCCAGATAAAGCTTTCCTGTCAAGAAAAAACAGTGAGTAGCAGATATTAATATAAATGTGATCATTGGATTCATCCATAGTATGGAAATGATAATAGCTCTATTAATACTGTTCATTTTAAATTCAGCATTAATTCTGACTTTTGAAGTGTTAAGTACTTCAAAAGTACTTAACAGCAATATGGGGTTATTCAATTACACATGCAAGCATGAATTCATGTATAAGGGTGGTATGAAAATAAGACTCAGTATGGTGACAGGAATCACAAAATCTGTCCACCTTCTTCCAGTATTTATTCCAGGACAGTTTTTCCTGATTTGATATTCCTGCTTTACTCAGTGTAGAGAAGATGAAATAATAAATAGGAACACACTGCATTCCTATCTAAGAAAAGATTCTAGCTAGGTTTGTGAGTTTCTAAATCCTAGGTTCTGATCCCCATAGAGGATTCCAGTTCACTACCAAAGGGTGAATTTGGCAAATGACTCATGTAGGCAAATCAATTAGAATGAAGTCATACTCAAAATCACTTCTTCTACCTATTGGAATCTTTTGTTTGTTTGTTTTTTGTTCCTGTTTGTGATTAAGGTGTTCAAGATTTATCTATGCTTTAGGGCATAGAATGTGGAGGGTATTAGTTTTTTGAGAAGAATTTTTTGAGAAGAATCATGTAAGAGTTTTTTGAGAAGAATCATGGCCCTTTCCAGACATAAAATTTTACACACCTACAGTGAATTTTCCATTACCTGAGCAAGAATATTGGTGAAACTCCTAAATTTCCAAAGCTTTATCTAATTTGCTACTTGAACAGTTGGTAAGTAAGAGATGTGTACCTTTATTTAATCAATAGCTCAGAAGATATGCACTTGAGGTCCTCATGAGCAAATTCAGCTTTAATTTGACTGTGATAACCTATCTGCTGAAAGCTCAGTAGAGATGCTGTTTTTTGAGAGGAAACCAGTGTTTATAAAGTGGGTAGGGAGGGTGGCAGCATAGTAAAGCATTTGAAGATCACCTTGGTTTTGCAGATTCTACCCTGATTGCTAAAAATCAGATACGCAAGGTGACTTCATCCCTCCCAACCTTACCCTTTCTCATTCTCGTGGCCTGCCTCTCCAAGCCCACACCAGCCCTAACTTCCCAAGTCAAGAATCAAATCTTCAGAACTACTGTTCTTTCTGTATATACACATATATTTAAAAATTTTATTGAAGTATAGTTGAATTACAATGTTGTGTTAATTTCTGTTGTACAGCAAAGTAATTCAGTTATACATATATATTCTTCTTCATATTCTTTTCCATTCTGGTTTATCACAGGATACTGAACGTAATTCCCTGTGCTATACAGTAGGATCTTGTTGTTTATCCATCCTATATATACTAGTTTGCATCTGCTAATCCCAAGCTTCCAATTCTTCCCTCTGACAGGAGAGAATCCTATTCCACAGGTTCGTTGGGGCCACAAGAGTCCCCCAAATCATTGAAAATATTGTGATCCCCACTGCCATTAGCTCAAAATTAAAATAATCTTACTAATCTAAATAGAAAATGAAACTATTCAGAATGACAGAATATACATGTTTATAGAAATTAAAAGAGTATCTTTTCAGATTTTTCTTCTTTTTTCTCTCCCTCTTTCTCCTATGCTCTGCCTGTTGGATTATCAGCACTGATTGGGGCAGAAAATATTTAAGGACCATTGGTCTAAATGATATTAACTTTCTATTCCTCCAAAGTTCTCTAAATGCTATTACTGACCTAGGTGAGTGCATCTGAAAGTAATATACCTGGACTATATTATCTTATTTTCTGGAAAAATGCCTTCACTGAGTTATGATTTAATTTTATGCCCCCAGCTTTTATAAAAGGTCATTTCTGAAGAATAGTCATTCATCCATTTGGAGAGCCACTCTGTATTTTTTGCAAAAGCTAGTGGAAGATGTTAAACATCACGTAACCCAAAGTCTCTCTTAAAAACATTCATGTGATACATTTTTCCTATTATTTAGTGACAGGGAAATATTTTTTTTTTCCTCCAGTTAAGTTTCTATTCTTCTTTTGGGGGAGTATTTAAAACAATATAATCCAAAATGTTCTCCTTTTTATGTGACTTTTTTAAGTGCAAAATTAATTTTATTCTTTATTGTTATAACTAGCTCACCCACCAAAAGGAAAAGTGTTTTTCTGATATCAGGATAAAATATCATTCTGCCTTTCTTTTTTTAAAAAAAAATATTTATTTTATTTATTTTATCTTTGGCCGATTTGGGTCTTCATTGTTGCCTGCAGGCTTTTTCTAGTTGCGGGGAGCCAGGGCCACTCCTCGTTGCCGTGCACCTCACCGCGGCGGCCTCTCTTGTTGCGGAGCTCGGGCTCCAGGAGCACGCGGGCTCAGCAGTCGTGGCGCACAGGCCCAGCTGCTTTGCGGCACGTGGGATCCTCCCAGACCAGGGATCGAACCTGCGTCCCCTGAATTGGCAGGCAGATTCCCAACCACTGCTCCACCTGGGAAGCCCTCATTCTGCCTTTCTTAAACAACGGTTTGTTTTTTATCTAATGGATACTGACTCAACCCATTATGTTTCCCTCTTCACATTACCTGCAGGAAACCTTGAAGACAATTTTGTGTCCCATCTCTAGTAAGTACATAAGGCTTAATGGGGTGCCTTTTGTTTAGTAATGTCTGCTGGATCCGTTTCACTCCTCTTTTCTTTGCCTTTGCTATACTTCCCCTATTAAGTCTACTGTAGTACATCTGACTATACTGTTAATGTCTGTATAAGCCATTTTTAAACTGTCTCCAAATTTTTATTGGTTAAAGGAAAATGAATGAATGATTAAACAACTTTGAACAGCTATAACAGGTTTTTGTTACATTTATCCTTCTTATATTTATTCCTGCAACTTCCATTTTTATTTTCCCATTTTAAAATCATATGATTCCTTTCTGGAAGTAGGCATGATATGATGATATTTTAGAATATTGTGATTAAATAATAATAGCAATAATAGTGGGATTAAAAGTTATCAAGGAGGGAGAGCGACAAGAGTTTGGCTTGGTAAGAAGGCTGAGAGAATGATAAAAGCCCATGGCTCAAGCTAGAGAGAAACTGTGAAAAAAAAAAAAAAAAACCACGGAGGACACACAAAGCATGACTAATTTTTATTGATGAGACATTTTCCATTTCTTCCTTCCTCCTGAATTCTCTTTGTCTTAGTTTTTCTCCCCAGATACAATTCCTTTGTTGAAATCTCCACACTTATTTCTTTCTTTAATATCTTCTCAGTGTTAACACTCTAGAATAGGACATACTCAGGTCAAAATCGAGACAATGTAGATAATGCAATAAAACCCCATGAAATCTACACAGCTCAATTTCAATTCCCCTTTGAAATAGGTATCATCTTGGTACAACATTGACTAGGCTACCTAGCCGGACCAAACTCAGTGAATGTGGGCATAAAGCTCATAGCACCTGACTGTGAAGCGGACACATTTCAGCACCAATCTGTGCAAATTAACGTGTTAATGGGAAACTAGGATGGTGCAGGAGAGGAAAAGATACAGCCATGAGGATTTGTGAGTGTAGTCAATGAGGTGATTTGGTAGGGTTAAATATTATGTAGATTGTTTGGGTTGCTAATTTATGGCTTCCTTCAGAAATATTGTACTAGCCTTTCTTTTGGCATTTTAGATGTTATCATGTATATCAGTGTTTCTCAACATGGGGTGGGGGAAGGAGAGGGAGTGATGTTCTGCCCCCCAGGAGACCTTTGGCAATGTCTGGAGACTTTCTTTAGTTGTTGCAACTTAAGGAAGTGGTCCTCAAGTGAGTAGAGAGACCAGGGATGCTGCTAAACATCCCACAGTGCCCAGGACAAACTCCACGAAAGGAATTATCAGACGTCAAATGTCCATAGTGCTGAGGTTAAGAAAGCCTGCCCTACGTTAACCCTGTGTTACCACCTACTTCTACCCCAGTCATTTAGTGTTTTATTATACGTCACACTTTGTCCACATGCCTGGCTCAAGGGAGGGCATATCTTGCATAAAACATAGTCTGCCTCCTCGTAGGACTCACAGTGTAATCGGCATAGTACACAAGCAGGAATAAAGTATTAATTAAATAACATATTAAAGTCAGAAGGGGTAAGTACAATTAGAGTGATTTCTAAACAGTACTGTATGAATACAGTATGAATACAGAAAGGAGAGATCATTCATTCCTCACTTGGCAGAGATAGGGGAAATCTTCAGGAATGAGGTAGCGTTTGAATAAGATTTTGAAGGTTGGGGGGGATATGATCACGTTATATAAGTACGTGATGACACAAAACCTATTTCCTCTCAAAAACATAAACATGCTTAAAATACCAATTTCCGTTCATTTATACTACAATGAGAAAATAACACACATGCACAAAATTTCTTTCCCTATTATTGATTTTTGTTGTTTAGGAGAAAATACGCATGGAGGTATCCTATATTATCCATTACGCTGCCTCGGAATTCTCTACTCTTCGTTGGCCCAAGGGATTTTGCCTGACGATCTTGAACTGTATTCAGAAGCAGTTGAAATTCACCTGACCAAAATGTGATTTTGCACTTCTGTGTTAAACCAGAGCAGCCAGGGACTGCATCCCTACTTTTCAATCAGCTGCTGCAGTTCCATCGAGAGAACAGAGTCCACACACAGTTGGCCCGGTTTATGTACAGTTTTCCTGCAAATCTGATCTGGCTGAGAATGCCAAGATTACATTTTCATTTTTATTTGAGGGACCTGAAGAGCCTACATGTTTACCTGCAATGGCAGAATGTGGTAGAAAACATGATCAAGAAATTCTAGGATTCTTGCTGGATAAAAATAGCATGTGCATACTTTGAAAACCAAAGATTCAAATGAAATCGTGAGCCCTGGGTCCTTCACAATGAGACTCACCCAAAGGAGTACACCAGATTAAAAACGGGTGAGAAAGTGAATCAAAAAATCCTTCTTTTGTTGGAGAGCCTTTAATCATTCTAGAATACAAGCTGTTTTTCTGAAAGTATATATTTGAATAATCTCGGAAGCTACTGAAAACATAAGAAAGCACCCTTTTCCACTGAAGCCGAAGTCCTGAAGATCGCCTCCTCTAATCTTAGCATTTATGTGCTTTATAAATATGGACAGACATTAGGAGCTATAACTCAAATATACATTTGTAAAAAAAGAAAATGTTAACCTGTACATATTTAATAATGTCTTATAAGATTGCATGTGTTCCTTGTTTTATAAACCACATTGTTCAATATCTTACAAGCTGCACTTTAATCCCAATAAAATTTTTTTTAAGTGGAAATGACATTAGGACTTTAAGTGGAATAGCAGCCCTGGCTCCCCACGCTGCCGTGTCAGCTGTTTCTAACCTGCAGATACAGATCTGCATTCGAGTGTCACAAGACAGGTCAGAACCAATGTTTGGCTTGCTACCTCAGAAAAGTAATAACTCTTACAACTGCCGGGCTAGATAAATATCTGATGAAAAGAAAAGTCTAAATGAATCTGAGGACGGTTTGTCCACACCAAGATGTAAAACTGTTATTACTCTGGGCTTGAAAAAGACTAGGAGATAAATGTAGGCCCCACAGAAAGCAAGCCGACACAGACCAACGGATTGAGTTTCAAACTGTATAACTTTTCAGTTGTGTGTTTTTTATGTTAAATATGGTTCTGAAGATTAAAGTCTTCATTTTAGGCAAAGAAAGGAAATAATGTTTCCTGTCCCGTTTGCCAAGCTAAGTGAACAACTGTTCTTGCAGAATTAGAATTGTTAATTGATTTGAAAACATAGGGCTTTGAAGGTGGAAAACTGCTGACATTATTTCAATGGGGAAATGCACTCCTGAGAGAGAGCGCACTGCAGTACAATTTCTCTCCTTGTTTTGTTGAATATACATCTATAAAAACACTGTGAATCATGCAGTAAAAACTGCTCTGCTGATATCATAAATCTCTGATAATAAAAATTTCATTGTTGAAACAATAAAATAGACTTTTATTATAACACAGAGTATCCACCTAAACATTGTCCTTTTAGCTTCTTCGAGTTAAATGTATGCACAGTTTTACAGTCTATAAACAGATCTGGAATAAAAGTTAATAAATGTCAAAATTTGCATTTCAAAAAATTCTTGCTGCATTTTAGGGAAGATCAATCTATGAACCTTTCAACATTATGTCAAATGAAATGCTAATTGTACCTTTAGGAATTTCAGAGACAGTGACAAGAAACTAAATGCTCTGTTCCTTTGCATCAGCAAGTCGAGGATAATTGTATATCTACTCTTCTGAACTTCTAAGAAAAAAAACTCAGAAAAAAAGGGTTTTCTATTCTTTAACTCAGGAGGGTAAACTCTTCCAGCCACCCTCCATCAATCTACCTTCAAATAAAGTGTGTTAACATGTTGACAGTGGACAAATCACACAGTGCTGCATTTATTCATTTTATAATAGGTTTGTCAAATGAGCTTCAGTTAAAGAGATTTAAGAGTAAGAAAAATTTTCCGCCAGAAATAACCGACTTCTTCCATTCAAAGTGATGTAAGGTTTAAAGGTGTACTTCTTAACAGCCTAATCTTTATTAAAACGCACCCTCTTTGAAGGCTAAGTCACAAAAATAAATACCAGAAGCCCAAAAAGTGCTTTTATTTTCCCTACCCTGAAGATAAAGCACTAATACATCCCTTCCCTATTCTATAATAAATCTTAGCACTGTATCTCTAAGAGATACAAATTATCCTCTAGACTGTCTTACAAGTGTGAGTGTAGATGGAACCAATGAGCAATGTTATCTAGAAAATAGCACTTTGTGTAAGGTTTGTACCATTTTTTTGAACATTATCCTATTTGTGGCATTGCCTTCATTTCAGGGGCAGGCTGCTGAAATATTTGGTGGACCGACAGACCAGTGAAAAACGAAGTTCCCTGAAACTGCAAAGCAGCATTTGGCCACCTATCATGGTTTTAAAAGTGAAATAGCCATTTCCTCCTTCTTCAAATCCCATTATAGTTAGTGTTGAGTCAAAAGCAGTGGTGGTTCCCTGCCCCATTTCTGAATCTTTCCATTGTCTATTGATATGTATTAGGAATACTGGGCGAAATCACTTCAAACATTTAAAAGACTTCATTTACAAAGTATATTACACGGGGCCATTTCCAGGCTCACGTTGGACAGGCAATTTGTAATCCTGCTGCTTGTATGAAAGAAAAACACCCGAGCCTTCTCACGCAACGGTCACAGGTGATGGAAGAAATTCTCTGTTTTAGAAAATTCAGATGGAAAGAATACATATTTCTCACTCTCCTAAAGAACACTAAACTACTTTATTTTGTACAAACTCTGAGTTGACTAAAAGCAATTTTATGTTATGTCTTAATTTTCCTCCACAGATTTTTCAGTTAATTCCTGAATCTATTTTATTTCTGATCCTTTTCATTCTTAATAAACTTTTGAATTCTTGGCACGTCAACAAAAATAAAAATATGCTTAATGAAAATATGTAAATAAATTTGCAGGGGCATTAATAAACATTATCACAAAGCAGCAGCTTCGACTTACTTCAGATGTCAATAATTTCTATGTAGTGAGCAACTTCTTGTGATGGCCCATTCTGAGCATCCTTTTGTGCACGTGACACACGTCTGGATACAGATTCTATTTAATTCCTGGGTTTAAAACAGTACACCTTTAGTGGTAATGTAACAATAGGGGATAAAATAGCAAGCATATTTTTTTTAAAAAAGCTTAATAGTCAAGCAATTATATTCCAATAAAGATGTTTTAAAAAAAAGAGTGATTCTGAGGCATACATATTATGAACAATTGGTCCAGTTGTAAGAAAACAGTAACATAATATTTTGTAGGTCATGATGTTTTACAGAAAATTTTCAACTTTCTTTAATATGTACAATTCCCAAAATAAATGCAGAAGCGGCAGCTATTCTGAGAACCCTTCGAGCAAATTTCTCAAGACAGCTTTGTTATTAATCATCCTAATTTTGCTCCCATTGTGTTACAAAGGGGAAAAACAGTTGTACAATGGACAAGTATACTACTAAACAAAATGCTCATCTTTTTCTTGAGTCAAAACGGAAGGCTAATAAAGACAATTTAAAATAAAAGGGCCCATTACTCCTCAGTTTTATATGAGCTTACATGCTTTCATTGTGCAGAGTGTGTTATTAATTTCACATGCCAGATTCATAGGTTTCTGCAATATCAGGTTTGATGTATTCATTATCGGCACTCAGTACATTAATTCACGCTGAAGTCCGGTAAATCAAAATTATACCATCTGGCTTCCTGTTCTTAATGATGAATTTGATGTAGGGGTGATTAAGATTGTTAGGCTTTTGAATTTTAATGTAAAAATTAGGGGATTAAAAAGGCATTTAGAAATGACCAATAGTTAGAATAAACTTACTGACAGGATCTAATTTGTGTACCTGCTAGTAAAGCTCCATTTTAATTAGCAGCCACAGTCTTTCAGCACAAGCTCAAAGAGACAGAAGTTTAGTGATTAAGAAGATGAAGCTGTTAAATTGATAAATTGACCTTGAAATACTTGTAACTGTGGAGGACGGCCCAGTAACTCAGATTGTTAGTGTGTTGCACTGCCACACTGGGAACTGAGTCCAAGAGTGACCCCAGACACAAAATCTGGGTTTTTCTTTTTTTTTTTTTTTGGTTGGGGGAGGGACGGGCGGATCACCTTCCTCATCTTGGGGCTGGAGGGCCGGGGAGCAGAGGTAAATAAATACAAGAACCCGCAGACCTGTGGGCTGGCACTATAATAATAGGAAGGTGAAGATTCCATCACTCAGAACTCCTTGACAAGTGACGTGTGAATACTATGTCTAAGCTTGAAAGCATCGTATTGGCTTTCTTGGCTTCCTGCAACAATGATGCTGTACACATACAGTAAGATTGGGGAGGAATATACTTAAGCAATGCATTAACTCAGGAAATCTAGGACACAGCCACCAAGACTCTCCCTTTTGCATCTTTTTCAGAAGAAATATAGAAATGGAAGAATTCTAAATATCTGCAACCCAGAGCATGTACATAACACACAGCCATTGCACTCAAACTTGACATGAGAGTTCTTTTAATTGAAAGACCAATCTGACATGGAGGTTCCTTTGACAGTTAAAATTACCTCTGATCTTAACAGAAGCATTTGAAATGTTACACTGAACTCATTACACCTTTTCTGCATAAAGAAGTTTAATAGTTAAAACAAGTTAAGAAGGAATAGTCTTAATTTAAATTATTATTAGAATAATATAAAGAAACATCCTCATTTTTCTCTAAGACATCAAGCTAAAAGTGCAATAGCTATACAATAGAAAAGTAAGGTTGAAAATAAAAAGTATTTCCTGAGAAGAAAAAAAATGTACTACCTTGTGCAGTCTGGTAAAATGTGATGCTTTAGTTCCTGTGAAATTAATAAATGTGGTCATTAACGCACTAAAATAAAATACAGTCAGAATGACTTACATCAGAAAACAAGTACATCTGTATATATCAACAATTTGAAGGATTCTAATTCCTGGCAAGTCAAGGAATATTTTAAATCTTGTATTTTAGAGGAAATCGAATCTTGACTAACCACTGCAATTTATGTCATTTTAAATAAGATATATTTGAATAAGTATATTTTTCATGCCCTAAAAAGACTGATGTCTTCTTTTATAAGCTCATCCTGTGACACACTTGAGTAGGTAGGTATATTGATTTTTCTTTTCTTTTTCTGATGGCAATGAAGTGTAAATGGAAAATATCAGACTTGGCAATCACTTAAACCATGTGAAAATTTCAGAGTGAAGGCTATTAGAGTCACTTTGTGATCTCCCCAGATGACCAGAGGGCGGGGAGGAAAAAAAAAAATTTCTACATTTCTTCAGATCTTTGTATGACAGCTAAGGAGAATAACATTCTTTCTAATACGCCAGTTTTCATCTCTAGTTGAGAATAACCTCAATGCTTTCTTATGTCACTGGCTGAGAGAAGATGAAAGACCCAGCCTTGTGTAAATGGCTTTGTCTAACCATCAGTCTTTAGCTCTGCATGGCAGCTGTACTATTGACATTAGCTTGTGCACTGGGTGAAATTGAAGTGAGTTAAATGTGACCTTGGCTTAGTTGTTGAAGTAGAAATGAACTCTACTGGGAGTGAAAAAAAATAAGACCAGTTTCTCTAACTTCATTTTTTCTTTAATGAGTTTAACAGCACTCTTAGGATTTGATACATTTTATAAAAACGCTTTTATTTCCTTTTCTATTATACACGGAGTAATCAGCATTTAGTAAGGTTAGCTTGCCCTTTTGTTATGAAATCTTTATTTCAGGTACTTATGTGCCATATTCTGAAAAAGAAAGACACATTTTCCCCTTTTTCCCTCCTTATTGATCATAACCCTTAAATAGAGACAGAAGATTTTCATGCATATGTGTTCATGGACTTGAATAACAAATACTGGACCACTGAAACAGTCTTAAATGCCCAGTGCTTTTGATTACATTGCATTGGGCACGAGGTTACATGTGTGTCCATGGAATAACCTGTTGGAAAGTCATGTGCAGGGAACAAGTGAGACCTGCCGGAAGCCTGGAAGTGCTGGAACACTTCTAAGACTGCAACTTCCTTGTTTTTAGACCCAACATATATAAGGTAACATTTGTGTCAAAAGTACGTAGGATTAATTATACATTTTAGGTGGAGACAATTCAGAAAGTCTTTGAAGTTTCATCTCTATTTTGAACATTCCTAACTCGTATATACACAGATACATTAATTACATGTTTCTATGTATATATGAGTTCATATGTGTGTATATGTGTGTGCATAAGTAAATGTGAAACATGTATGTAACTGAGCAGGACCCTATGGGGCTTTCCCAGGATAGACACCACCCTGTCATGTCCTCCATCTGTCTCTTGTCTGTAGAAAAACTTTAGCTTCTGGGCCTTCCCCAACTTCCAAAGAATAAATTCAATCAGAGAAGTGAGAAAATACAGAAAGAAAGGAAAACTGTCAAACAAGATAAAATAATAATAGTTGAGCCATTAAACAAAGTCAAGGACATTTAGTTCCTCCTCAAGGGCTAGAGATAATATTCTGAGCCACGTCCTTTGAGCTGTTTTACAGATGCTAAAACTCCCACCAGGTGGAAGAAGTTATCTGTACGCTGCCCACAAGCATGTAGACCCCAGACCAGTTGGAACCAGAAGGTTGATGATGTTGACTCTTGATTACCTTACCACCAGCCAATCAGAAGAATGTCCACGAGCTGATCACACACTCCACAACAGCCCTCCCTCAACCTGTCTTTAAAAGCCTTTCCCTGAAACTCATCGGGGAGTTCAGGTCTTTTAAGCACTAGCTGCATGGAGCCCTTGCTTGGCAGCTTGCAATAAAAGCTGCACGATCCTTCACCACAGCCCAGTGTCAGTAGATTGGCTTTGCTGTGCATAGGCGGATCCAAGTTTGGTTCGGTAACATGTATACATATGCACACTATTTTAGCTAATAATAATGACACATGAGCAACAAATCAGATACTTCAAGTTCAGTTTCTGTCACCAAATTTATCAAAGAAGCTCATCATGGGAATATTTTAATTAGCTTATCTAATCCAACTTGAGCAAACACAATCTAAACTCCTGATACTTTGCAGTTCATAGTTCACCAATAATGCATTTCTAATACTACCCTAAAGTGGCATCGCTATTGGGTGCTAATGGAACCTGCACTTTTGGCTTCTTTCTGTAATCATCTTTATACTAGTTTAATGCTCCGGATTTTTTCTTCTCCCTGTTTGTTTTGGGTGAAATAATGGCTTGCCCACAATATCCACAGTCTGATCCCCACTATATGTTACCTTATGTGGCAAAAGGGCTTTGCAAATGTGACCAAGAGAAGGATCTTGTAACTAGGTGGATCCAATGTCATTACAAAGGTCCTCATCAGAGAGAAGCAGAAGGGTCAATCAGAGACTGGGATGTGACAGCTGAAGCAGAGGTCAGAGTGATGCAATGCAATGAGCCAAGGAATATGTGAAGCTTCTAGAAGCTGGAAAAGACCTGGGAGGAAATGGATTCTCACCTTGAGCTTTTCCAGGAGGTACAGAGCTCTGCCAACCTATTTTTAGACTTCTGACCTCCAGAATTGTAAAATACTAAATTTGTCTTGCTTTAAACCACTAAGTTTGTGGTAATTCGTTACAATGCCATTAGGAAACGAATGCATTGATGCACATGTATTTCAGTTATCTGTACACAGTGATGCACACTATGACATCGTTATCACTCATTTAAGTAATTTTTATCGATTATTATAGTTTTTTTCATCTTTGAACTTTTGTGCTCAGGTAAGTATGTGTAGAATTGGTAGTTATCATGTTGTGAAAGGGCTCAGCAACATGACAGATTTCAAAAAAGGAATCACAGCAGTCTTTAGAAATAGATGGCAAATTGGAAAGCCAGCAGGACACTCCACATGAATTTAACCGTAAAAAGAAAATGTTATGATCACCTGCAGAAGTCAACATAGTGCAAACAGACAAGTGGGAAAGGTCTTCACTTGGATAAAGGGTTGTGGGAAGATGCCATGGTGGACAGCTGGCCACGTGCCATTACTTGCAGAGTAGAGAGTCAGAACTGGTTATTGACTTGCCTTTTAGGCAAATCAAAAGAAGGCTGGGGGCTTCCCTGGTGGCGCAGTGGTTGAGAGTCCGCCTGCTGATGCAGGGGACACGGGTTCGTGCCCCGGTCCGGGAATATCCCACATGCCACGGAGCGGCTGGGCCCGTGAGCCATGGCCGCTGAGTCTGCGCGTCCGGAGCCTGTGCTCTGCAACAGGAGAGGCCACAACAGTGAGAGGCCCGCGTACCACAAAAAAAAAAGGAAGCTGGGCCAGGAGCTTGGTGGTTGTTTGACACCAGCCTTGTGGCTGCTGACTCATACAAGAGCCATGCTTGGGCAATAAAGTAGTAGAAGCATGGATTTTAAGGCTAGAACTAGAACAAATTGCTGTGCTTCTGTGGGTATTTGCTCAGAGAGTATACAATGAATTTGGAGATAAAGCTTGACTAGGTCAAGAGGGAAGCAGTTTCCCTGGGCTGTGCCAGATCTTTGGAGTGTGTATAATCGGAAGACCTTACTCAGGCTGAATTGGCTGTGCTCTCCCTTGCCTTCGCTGAGGAGTACAGGCTCAGTGAGGTACCTTGGCAGGATGGACTGAGCAAGGGCTTCGGACTTTTAAAGGGGACACACCACACTGGAACTAAAACGCCACGCTCTGGTGGGCATGCATACTTGAATAAGTAAGTAACCTCACCTCTCTGAACCTCAGAGTCTTCTACCAAATGGGGTTAATAATGCCTACTTTGTAGGATTCTTATGGATATTAAAAGACATAAGGTAAGAACAGTATCTAACACTGGCATGTAGGAGGTTCTCAGTAAATTTGCGTTTCTCTCATTTCTCCCGGGTCTCAGTTAAAGGAGGGCCATGAGCATTTTGAAGCATCAGTGTGGCCTGAGGTTGGCTGTTGTCCACATACCTCTTAGCTTGAGCTTCTCCTGGGCTTTTCAACAGTCTTTATTTGCCTTTCTCCTTGCCCTTATCATCATCTTTGTGTATCTAGCATTCTGAAGACCTACTAAAGGTATTCATATCCCCATTCTTTTCTCAAATCATTAGGACAGAACCACATTCATCACATTCTTAATTACCCTTCTCCAATTCCTTTTACAAAGGAGAGAAAAGAGATCATATTTATTTGATGTTTGTTTCATGCCAGGTACAGTGTACATATTTTCACACACACGCTAAAATATCATATGTATATGTTACATATGCAATCCATTTAAGTTAAAAAAAATGTAATCTGAACATTTATATAGCATTTAAAATGGTAGATAAATATGTTATACTATTATGTGACCAGACCACATAATGTTTTTGGCATTTTCATATAATCTTATTAGCTGCTCCACAGGCAGAAAAGTTAAAAAAATATAATATGGCCAAATCCTTTCTGAAAACTAATTAGAACAACTTGATTATAAAATGGTTTTAGGAAAGGGAATATATTACTAGAGTGCCAAGATATCAAAGACACAAATTTCAAATAGAACCACATATAACCCACATAATCGTTTCAATATTAGGCTGACATAATTTGGATGTTCATTTATCATGCACATCGTAGGCATGAAAAATTTTTCAACTGCTGTGCAATCTACGTATGTTTGCAAGGGGTAACTACAATGATTTTTCAGCTGGCCAGGTGAATCCCATCCCCCAAGAGAATGGGGAGGGGGGTGGGCATACAGGAGTCTTCAAATAACTCAGGGCCTCTTCAAATTGCACCCTCTCCCAACCAGATTTCAATAGAGAAGAATTATTTTTCAAGAGAAGAAATATATGCCCTCCTCCAATTGAGAGGTACTCCAGGAATGTTCAGAGACATTTTTCAAATTGTACCCTACCCCAACAGAAGTGGTTAAATGCCTGCCCTTCTGGTGCTGAGAATAATTTCGCCAACGTGAGTCACTGCTTCTGGTGAAGCGTGTTGGCATCTTGCTGGTGTGCTGGTGGGGAAAGCTGGCTGGAATCACTTTGGTAGCCCAGCATTCTTAAAATCTTAAATTGCCCGCAAAATCATTATAAGAGTTGGGGGAAAAATATGTTCCTTTAACATAGATGTAGTCATATGTAACATAACAATTGCCATTACAGACACATCTATTACAAACATATAAATGTAATTGTAAAAGCACTGAGTAGAGGTTAAACATACACACACACGGGCATCTAAACGGAGAGTAAAATTCAGTAACATTAGGAATCACAGTGGGCCCTTTCATGCACACTATCTTATGTTAGTTTTATTAGTTTTACTCCACCTTGGCAAGCTAGTATCTTCCTCATTTTTTAGATAAAAAGGGTAACTGACTTGCCTAGTTCATACAGCTGTAAGGTGGCAGAGAGACAATACTGCCTCTAGGATTTTGTTTCATTGCTAGGAAGTGCTGGGGAGCTAGACCCCAGTAGAAACCGCAGCCATCAGACAGAGTAAGATTTCCTAAGAGGATAAAAAGCCACATTATGCATATGGATGGACCTAGAGATCATCATACTATGTGAAGTAAGTCAGACAGAGAAAAACAAATATCATATGCTATCACTTATATGTGGAATCTAAAAAAAATGATACAAATCAACTTATTTATAAAACAGAAATAGACTCACAGACATAGAAAAGAAACTTATGGTTACCAAAGGGAAAGGGGGGAGGATGAATTAGGAGTTTGGAATTAGCAGATACAAACTACTATATAAAAAATAGGTAAACAACAAGGTCCTATTGTATAGCACAGGGAACTATAGTCAATGTCTTGTATAACGGAAAAGAATATGAAAAAAATACATATATATGTATAACTGAATTACTTTGCCATACACCAGAAACTAACACAACATTGTAAATCAACTATACTTCAATTTAAAAAATGCCACCCTATGTGGACACCTGTGTCAATCTAGCAAGAGATGAATGAAGCAGGATAAGGGGTTAACAGGAGAAAAGACAAACTAGAAAGAATATAATATGAAAATCTCGGCGGGCTGAATCAGCAATAAGGAAACGCTCCAGCTCTGGAGTGACTACTGGGTTTAAAACCCAACCCTTTGGCAATCTTGGTTAACTCATACTCTCTAGGACTTCCCTGTTGTGTACAGAACTAGGATAATAAAGCACCCACATCAGAGAACCGAGGACTTTGGTGTCTGGAACAGACTAAGCACTTAATAAATAATATTTCTTGTCACTGTCACATCAGCAAGGAGCAGACTGACCTGTGTCTCGTGCACAGACAGGCCTCCAGTCCCTTGAGTAAAGACGGGTGGGTAGCATTTTGGGACAAGGTCTAGGAATAAGTCAAAGACTCAATTACTCAAACAGGGTGTGACGAGTTTGACTTGATGCTGAGTCAGTTGAAGATCAAAATTCAGGCTTCATTCCTGTGAAGGTAAATGTTCCCATGACCCGGGGGTGAACCTTACCTGTTTAGAGGGTCAAGTAGTCCCAAATGGGGGCAGAAACTGCAAAAGTGCAGGGTTTGGAAGGGGGAAGTTAGGTCATCGAAAGTATAAAGCTCTGGGATATTTCTCTCAAAGGATTTTGGAAAATAAGCTAACTGAAAATTTTACTAACCTATATAATTAGACCAAATCTCAGTCCTTGTTAATGTCAGAGAAACAGTACTGTGTTTCTTCTCTGGGCCATATTTTCCAAGTAAATAAAAATGGGTACTTGTGGCAAAAAACAACACTTCTATTCAACCTAGGTGAGTCATCCTGCCATCTGGGTGGTGGTGTTTACAGCAAAGGCACTGTCACCCTCAGGGTCTGCACTGAACAGGAGCTCTCACTGGCACATGGTGGGGGGGGGGCGCATGGAGGGCGTATGCGGAGAGTAGGTCATGGGGTTCTCTAGACATGCAGGCACTGTGTCAATAACCACAGACTTCTCCCTGCATGTTTGTCTCATTGGTTCTAAGCTATTTTTATCTTTCCATATTTATTCAGGTTTCTCATGCTCTGTATCACGTTATTTGTGTTTGTGCCTATCTTCTCCCACTGGAGTATAGCATCACGAGCACGGGGGCTTTGTTGTTCTGTTCATTTA
This sequence comes from Stenella coeruleoalba, assembly GCF_951394435.1. Taxonomy (NCBI): domain Eukaryota; kingdom Metazoa; phylum Chordata; class Mammalia; order Artiodactyla; family Delphinidae; genus Stenella; species Stenella coeruleoalba. Next base: position 45,375,572 of record NC_137164.1, read on the forward strand.
TGCTAACTTCCAGTAAGAGAATGCCTGGCATGGACCAGGGTCTCGGTAAATGAGCGTGGCCAGGCTGATTGGCCAAATGGTTGAATCGTAACTGCCGCTGTGAGGATGACTTTTGCCCAGAGTTTTGCTCTGACCTCTTTTTAAAAAATTTTTTTGAATTAATTTTAGCTTACATAAAAGTTGTAAAAGTAGTACAAAGGCAAATATGATATCACTTATATGTGGAATCTAAAAAAAGTGATGTAAATGAAATTATTTACAGAACAGAAGTAGACTCACAGACATAGAAAAGAAAATTATGGTTACCAAAGAGAATAATGGGGTGGGGGAGATAAATTAGGAGTTTGGGATTAAAACATATACACACTATTATACATAAAATATGTAAACAACAAGGGCCTACTGCATAGCACAAGGAGCTATACTCAATGTCTTTAATAACCTATAATGGAAAAGGATCTTTATAGCTGAGTCACTTTGCTGTACACTTGAAACTAACACAACATTGTAAGTTAACTATACTTCAATAAAAAAGAAAAAAATTAACAAAAATAAAATATCATCTGATTAAAAAAATAGTACAAAGAATTACTGCAGATCCTTCACCCATATTCCCCAAACATTAACATTTACCTTGTTTGCCTTGATCATTCTCTGTATGTGTGTGTATGTCTGTCTTTCTGTTTCTGTTTCTCCTGTGTACACACATACACACACAAACTGGCACATATACATGCACATATGTATTAGTTTTAGAAACACTTTAAATTGCAGACATAATGCCCCTTTAGCCTAAATATTTTAGTGTGTATTTCCTAAAATCAAGAATATAACCGCAGGACAATTATCAAAATCATGACTTCTAATTTATCAACATTATTCAAATGTCACCAGTTGTCCTGCTAATGAACTATGCATTTACTTTTTCATTTCCCAGGCCCAGGATCAAATGCAAGATCATATATTACATATAATTGTCATGCTTCTTTAGTGTCTTTTGATCTGGAACAGTCTATCAGAAATTCTTTATCATTCTTAAAGCATGCTGTTATTTTGTAGAGTGTCCCTCTATTTGAGTTTTTCTGATGTATAGTCATGATTGGACTCAGATTATGCATTTTTGGCAAGAATATCTTATAAGCAAAACTGTGTCCTGCTCATCTCATTATACAATAAGGCACATTATGTTTTTTTCTTTTCTTACTTGTGATGTTAATACTGATTCCTTGATTAAAGTGGTATTTACCAGGCTTCATCACTAAATTTTTCCTCTTTGTTTCTTTGTAATGAGTAAGTATCTTGAGGGGAGATACTCTGGGATTCTCTAAATATCCTGTTTCTCATAATATTCTCACTCATTTTTTGGTGGATTCTATGTATGTCCATCCTCTGTGAAAGTATTAACAGAGAGATGGTTTCTAGATACCTGGATTTAGTGATCTAAGAATCAATTGTCCCTTGACTCACCGTCCATGTAAACTTAGTTCAACTTGCCCTCTCACCTTGCCCACCCTCTTTATGTAATGGGTGAAAAAACTAAATAAAGTACAGTTTAGAATAAAATTACATGTACAAGGGTGAAATTTTTCCAGAATATTATTCATAAAAAAAGAATAATATCCATGAAACCAGATAATTGAGTCTAACAGATGTAAACAATTTTGTTTGGACAAAAAAATATTGCTTTTATTCCTGAGTAATTAAATACAATTCTACATTTGAGTAATGATTTTGGAGACAAAGGTGTAGAAGAGAGGTGAATCAATCAAAAAGTTTTAAGGTAGATTTTCAAACATTCCTTTTTCTTACTGTTGCCCTGATAGAGCAGTCTAAGAAGGAAACTGTCATTTTCACAACTGTTTTGGCATAAGAAAACACAGGCCCGTGGGCTGTTTGATGGGAGACCATTTACTAGTCAAATATTGAAAGATGTGAAAAAAATCACTGTTGCAAGTAAAAACCTAGAGTTCTTAGAGTAGCACTTGCATAGAAGCAATCTAATCACATATATTTATTCATTCTTGATTAAAAAAGAAATAAAAATTATATTCAAGTTACCCATTATTAGCCAAATACTGAGCTGTAAATATGGCTAAAGTTTGCAGTTCACCGATTTGAATTCCCTCCCTTCAGCTCTTTACGTAGCTGTCTTCCTCTTATCATCCTGGCTCTGTAACTTACCTAGGTGGGCAAGATATTTCTCTGTGCCTTGGTTTTTTCATAATTAAAATGGGGGTGTTAGTAATAGTATCTACCTGGTGAGGCTGGGGTGAGGAATTAATGAGTTCATGTATATAATGTTCTTAGAACAGTGCCCAGAGCAGGGTAAATGCTATGTACAGTTTAGCCAGAATAATTATTATTTAAGTTAGTGTGACAGGGTCTCTAAGACCACCCCTAGATTCACTCTCACTAGAAGCACTCCCAAACTCAGTGAAAAGTCAGAACCACGGGTTTCGATTTATTCCAGGATACAAAGCAAATCGGCAAAGGGAAAAGGAACTTTGGGTAAGGCCCAGAGGAAGCCAGACACAAGCTTCCAAGAGTGCACTTCCAGCAGAGTGGCATAGGACACACTGAAATGTCCCAGTGATGAGTTGTGATAACCCATGTGAAGGGTTGGCTATCATGGAAGCTAAGTAGAAAATCTGTGCCCAGGGTTTTCACTGGGGGCTGGTCAAATAGGCACATTTGCCTAGCACATAACAAAATTCCAGACTCCCAGAAGGAAAGTAGGTGTCCAGCATAAACCATATCGTTTGCACAAACTATATAGGCACAGTGAGCCACTCCTATCAGTTAAGGTTTGGAAACCCTCTCAATATCCAAGTTCCCAGATGCCAATGAAGGATCAACCTTCTAAACATGCCTTTCTAAGGAAAGCATCCTTGCTGTATTAATTATTTTCCTGCACAGTTAGATATTGCTATCATACTGTCTCCATGAAGATTCTTACTCAACACTTAACTAGTCACTTCCTAATGGAAAAGTAATGTGCTTTAGTGGCATAAATCAAATAGGCTGAAATGTACCGAAATCAAAATCAGTTGCACACTACCAGGTGTTACTTCTAGACAATGACTTCATGCAAATATTTTCCATGTACAATGGAACCAAGACAATACAATGATTACCTTCTGCAACAATAACATAAGGCACCTCTCAGGAAAAGATAAGCTTTACTTATAAGCAAGTTGAATTTAATTCATCAATCTCTTGCTCATACATATGCAATTTTCCAGTTACACCTTCCACATCCAATTGAAAAACAGGCTCAACTTAGAACTCGGAGCAGCTAATTGTCAAATGTGTCCATACTAGAGAAGTGAGTGAAATAAGGCCTCCAGTATCAATAATCCCAATGGAGGTGCTACAAAATCATCTGGAATCTGTAGGGGCAGAATACTTAAGCATTGATATACATTTTTATTATATTATTGAAGTTGGTTTACAGTGTGTTAATTTCTGCTGTCAAAGTGACTCATACATACATACTGTTTGGTTTTTTTTTGTGGTACGCGGTCCTCTCACTGTTGTGGCCTCTCCCATTGCGGAACACAGTCTCCGGACGCACAGGCTCAGTGGCCATGGCTCACGGGCCCAGCCGCTCTGCGGCATGTGGGATCTTCCTGGACCGGGGCACGAACCCGTGTCCCCTGCATTGGCAGGCGGACTCTCAACCACTGCGCCACCAGGGAAGCCCATACATACTGTTTTTAATATTCTTTTCCATTATGGTTTATCACAGGATATTGAATATAGTTACTTGTGATACACAGTAGGACCTTGTTGTTTATCCATCCTGTACATAATATATAATAGTTTGCATCTGCTAATCCCAGACTCCCTCACTGATATTTCTGATATGCATACGAGATTTACTGACAAACTTGCATTAATAATCTCTAAACAAAGATTATTTGCTTATGTGATGGCATATTTGAGGCAGTATATTATTCTTAATTCTCAGAAAAGCTCATGGTCAGGTCAGCTCATGAATTGCCAAATTTGGGCTAGGTCCTGATCTTGAGGAGTTTATCATCTCCAGGGTAAACATGGACACATGATTTGAATATAATTCAGTAAAATATAATAACTGCGCATGATAAAAAATACTATTGAAAAGTCTTAGCAGTGAAGCTCCAAATTAAAGTATTTTGCTTTGTGAGCTTGACTAAGTCGTTTGACTTCTCTTGGTTTAAGTTTCCCCATTTGTGGGGGAACATAGAATTATGCTGAAATTGTAAGATTTCAGTTAAGAAAAGTGCTGTCCTACTTCTAAGAATTTACAAAAGTGGTAAGGATAGATGGTGGCTGTGATGTTCTGGATCATTTATCAAAAATAATTATCAGAAATAATCCTAATCCTGGGACATTTAAAATATTAAGAATGTTTTTACTCAACAAATTTTGCTTTGGGAAATAGAGGTATTAAAATCATTCCTTTAACCTTAGGATGACGCTAAAAGTAATATGATCAGTACATATTTGTGGTAGATGTCAGAGGCAAGGTTGGCAAAGATTATGATTTTTTTCCACTGGAATACAATTTTAAAGTAAAAACTGTTCCAAAATCAATTCTTCCTTTCTTCTTTATTCAAAACTACTGGAACAGCATTTAATTTCTGACCTGAAACAGACCTGGTTGTTGCCACCAAGATAAAGTAGGAGCCCTTAAATCACTGACTTCAAACTTTATTGGAAAAGTCATGTAACAATTAGTAAGTCATTAGTATAGAGTTTTAAACAGAAGCTCCAAAACATCTCACACAGCATTTAAAGATTTAACAAAGTATCCTGTCTGGACAGAATTTTTGTCTTGTGGGTTAAGAAATCACAAGATGTCTGGAAAGTCCAGGGTGAGGCTGAGAGAATTGATATATAGGTATTAACTAGGTCTAAAGAAAGTATGGAGCCCAGTGAAAGAAGTTATGGCTTCTATTCTGGAACAGAAATGAAGAGCTGGTTACTATGCAAGAAAAGATTATGCTTACTATAAGATAAAGTTTAATAGACTATATCTCTTGAATTTACCAACATACACATGTGCTCTGTTGTAATAAAATTAGGTTTTTCAAAAAAGCCGTGTGGTAGCACCTGGTAATGGATTGAATCACTGGGTATTCCAACTTGGATTCCTTTCCAACTATGATAGGGAAGCAGGTGAAAAATAGAACACCTGAAGTTAATTGAATCATTGCCAGGAAAAAGAAGAATGCAAATGATGATTTTGCACTTTGGACAATATTATCTCTAAGGTCCATTTCATCACTAAATTTCTATGAAATGCTCATTTTAAGAATCTAGAATAATTAAAAATATCACATTAGGATATTATGAGGGAAAATCACTTTAAAGAAGTGTTTAAGTAACTGCCTATTACAGAAGCCATGGAACCCAAAGGAGGTGTTTTCAAGCTAGAAAAAAATCAAGATCACCTCTATTATTTCCAGTGTTATTTTTTTCAGCAAGGATATTGTTATTCACTTGTCCCTTCTTTAGTCCTCACATCTCTTGTTAAAGTATTATTTTGTAATAGAAATTATTTTTTAAATCATTAAAAAACACTCCCTCACCATGGCTACTGTTCAAAAATAAAGTCAAAAAACATACACTTCTTTATATCATCTTTTTTTTAAATCTCATTTCCTAATCTATCAGCTCAGAAACACTATGGAAACTACTCTTCAACTATGAAGTTCTACCAACATTTTTCATGATTCTTTGCATGTTTCATGATGTTCAATCTTCGAGGATGTCCTCAAGACCAATTTAAATAAATGAAATTAATTGTAACATATTCCAGATCAACTCATATTTGATATTTTCAAATATTTCTACTATTGAAAAGGGAGTTTGGAGTAGGACATTTAGAATTTTGATTGTCAACAATAACAAGAAAGGAAATTTAGCTAAGAGAGCTCCCTGTTCATTAAATTAATAAACTTCTTACATCTACTACCTGTGATATATCCTAGGTGGCCATTCCCAGCTAAGGCTCATCAGGTATTTATGATCACATAGATAATACATTCATGGAAGACATTATCTTTGACATCATGAGGAATTACCCAATAATACATTTAAGCTGTCTTTCCAGATTGGTTATGGAATTTTATATGTTCCACATCTTCATTCTTCCAATAGTTAGCTAATCTTCTGTATCTCAGAAGATAATACTCATATGAATAATTTTTCTCAGCTAAGCCAGGAAATCTTTGTTAATGCTTTTGTCGTTGTGTTTCTCGGTCTTAAGCCAAGGAAGAAAATAATGCAAAAAAATTTTAAATAGTGCATATATCTCCATCTTTCTTATATAACACTGCCATCAAAATAACCTCACATTTTATCAGGCTAATATTTCTTCACTGACTTCATAAGAAAGTTTGAAACTTCATAGCACCTCATTCACACGTTTAACCTACCTTTCTCATGATCCTTCCCTCTCCTTTTCTCATATGTCTACCTGTAGCGATGTAATGTTGAAATTTTAACAGAAGGGAGTAAATATGATCTTTCTGCATTTAGACAATTTTAGAAAACATCTTTGAAAGTATATAACTTGTTTTTTAAAGAAAGGACAAAGGGGTAATACCTTATTTCTAAAATGGTACACAAAGGTGAGAAGGGAAATGGACAAATATGGATGTTCCCCTGAAAATTTTCCTGGGGTAGTAATACGAGGTGGGCTCTGAGCAAGAAAGGAAAAGATTTCCCTTGTTTTCTGGGGCTCAGATTCCAAGGCAGGAAACTATCTGAAGATTCTAAAGTTTGAGTTATTCCCCATATTCCATGAAGAAATTCAAGGAGTTAGGCAGAAATTCCAGGTCAGGTTTGGATTGGGTTGGAGTTGGTTCCTAAAAATAAACATTTTGAATAACAGATATAAATTACTTTGTATATATATTCATATTTTGCCCCAAGTTCTCCTTAATACTTTGTTAAATATCAAACTCTGGTCATCGGGGGGATTAAAACAGAAGCTCACATCAACACTTGGGACAAATGGCATCAACTTAGAGAAGTCAAAGACAAGACAAAAGGTAGCTTTCGAGTGTGCTGCTTCTACAATCAGTGAGCACCACGGAGGATTTGTAGGGAATGGAAGCATTATTTGGGTTTCCCAGAAATTATTTAAGTCAAGATATCTGAAAGAATAAAAACCATACTCATGAGACCTTGAGCTAATTGATATATGGTCACTAAAATGAAATTACTTACTGTGCCATGTCAAAAAAAACCCCAAAAAACAAAAAACTGAGAGGCAAGCTATCTATATTAGATTTTTAAAATCTAAAAAAGCTACTATGTATTACTTTCCATTAAGTATTATCTGTATTCTGCTGTAATCTCTAGCACAGCAAATATTTTGAAAGCTAGCAGTTTCAGAAAGCTTTTCAATTTTATCATATATTTTATTTTCATTGTCTTTAAAGGAGGGTAAAAGAGCTATGCATGCACTGAAATTTCTACTCTTACAAACTGACAATCATAGATAATTTTTAATCCATTCCCATTTATTTCCCTCCATTATAGGCAGAAAAAGTTCATCTCTTCTTCCACAGGGGCATGCTTCCATCTGTACTGTATTCTATATGCTTTCCAAGCTCCACAGGTATTTTGTGCCATCAATTACACCCCCTCTGTTTTTTTTATTTTTCAACTGTTTATTCCCACTGAGCCATAACTCTCAGTATATCAACATAGTTGTGTTTTCTCCATTAAAAAAAAAAAAAACAAGACCTACCAGACATCTATGGAACATACCACCCAACAATAACAGAATACACATGCATTTCAAGTGTCCATGGAACATTCTCCAGAATACACCATATGTTGGGTTGCAAAACAAGTCTTAATAAATTTAAAGAGCTTGAAATCATCCAAAGTATCTTCTCAGACCACAATGGAATAAAGCTGTAAATCAATAACAGAAGGATAACAAATACGTGGAATTATATAACATACTCTTAAGTAATAAATAGATCAAAGAAGAAATTACAACGGAAATTAGAAAATACTTGAAGATGAATGAAATGAAACAACATACCAAAGGTTGGAAGCTTTCCCAAGATCAGGAATAGGACAAGGATGTCTACTCTTTCCACTTTTATTCAGCATTGTACTGAAGGTTCTAGCTAGGCCAACTGGGCAAGAAAAAGAAATAAAGACCGTCTGTAGTAGAAAGAAAGTTTGGTGGTTATCACAAATTAATGATTCTTTTTTAAAGCTTGTTTTGTTTTCACTCATCATTATGTTTGAGAGACTCTTGCATGGTGATATTTATAGATCTCATTCATTCACTTTCACTGTAATACAATATAAAGAAATGATTATTTTAGTATTGGCTGACATTGTTGATTGTTCCCAATTATTTGCTATTACAGAAAACTTTGCTACAAATATTCTTATACATATAATATGGTGCAAGGGATTTGGTAGGGTACTTAGAGTCAAACTGCTGAGTCATAAAGTATAAACATAATCAACCAGAATAGCTGTGAAATAATAGGAAATATAAATTGGCCTCTGTCCCTGGTTCCTGGCACAGAACCCCTAAAACGCTTATAATTTCCTAAGTGATAAGAGCACCAGGAGCATCTTTTGTTCTAATATTTGGTCTTTGGTGCTGACCTCCTAAATCCCTTGGAATTTCCTGGGTGATAAAGGTGTATTTTACTCTAATAAGATGACTCTTTAGAAAGACCAAACCATAATTAGAAGCTTGGAATTTTCAGCTCCACATCCCACCCTCCAGGAAGAAGAGAGGGGCTGGAGACTGAGTAAATGACCGATCATATGCACATGATGAAACTTCCATAAAAATCCCAAAAGTATGGGTTCAAAGAGCTTCTGGGTTGGTAAACAAGAATATATGCACACGTTAGTAGAGTGGTGTGTCCCAAACTACACAGGGACAGAAGCTTCTCTGCTCTGGACCTTTCTGGACATCATCCTGTGAGAGGTGTATTTTTTCATCTGGCTGTTCATTCATATCCTTTAATATTTTTGTAATAAAGTGGTCATCTAATAAGTAAACTGTTTTCCTGAGTTTTGTGAGCAGCTCTAGCAAATTAATCAAACCTGAGGAGAGGCTTGTGGGAACCTCTGATTTATAGCTAGTCAATCAGAAGCATGGTAACAACCTGGACTTGAGACTGGTAGGAAGGTGGTAGAGAGCAGTCTGTGGAACTGAGCCCTTAACCTATGGAATCTGATGCTATCTCCAGGAAGATAGTGTCAGAACTGAATTGAATTGAAGGACATCCAGCTGGTGTTGCCAAATTGCTTGGTGTGGGGAAAAAAACCCCACACATCTGGTGTCAGAAGTGTTGTGAGCCTGAGTAGAGGAAACAGTGAGTTTCTCCTAGACAGTAGGTAATAGAAAATTCATTTTCAGAACTGGTTAGATCAATTTACATTCCTATTAGCAGTGTATGTTGGAGAAGTTGATATTGTCATGATATATGCCAATCAGTAGGGTGTGAAATGACATCGCATTGTGATTTTAATTTTCCTTTTTTTCCTAATAAGGTTGAGAACTTTTAAAAATATTTTTTAGATTTGAGGTCCATTTATGTTTCTTCTTTTGTGGAATGTCTATGTCTTTTAACAATAATGCCATTTGCTTATTTATCTTTTTCTTATTAATCATAAGTATATTTACTATTTACTAATATTTTGCCAGTTATAATTTTCATAAATATTTTCTTCCAATATTTGACTTATTTACTCACTTTCAGGTGTCTTTTAATTTAGAATTTTTAAATTTTAATATATTCAAATGTGTTTCTCTTTTTCTATATGATTTGTGCTTTTTTCTGCCTTAAGAAATCATTCTTTATAATTCATGAAGAAATGTTCTTATAAAGGTTTTAAAATTTTTGCATTTCACACTGAATACCAGTCCATCTGGAACTTATTGCTATTTATGGTATAAAATGGGGATTCATTTTTCCACATAGATAACCTACTGTTATCTAAGCATTATTAAATAGTCCATTCTTTCTCCGCTGATCTATAAATGAGAGTTCTAATATATGGTTTGGGGACTCAATTCTGTTCCATTAATCTCTTTGTCTATTCCTTCATCAATACCATACTTTAAAATTTTCTATAGCTTTAAAATATGTCTTAATCCACCTCTACCTTGTTCTTCTTTAGGAAAGTTTAGTTTTTTGATTTTCTAAATAAATTCTAGAATAACTTGTTAAATTCTGTAAAAAAAAAATCCTTCTGGGATTTTGACAAGAATTACTTTGAGTCTATAGATTAATACCTAATTTTGGTCCATTTTCCTGCCTTCCAATGAGTTTTTTATAATTTTCTTCTCTTTTACCCTAAATCCAGAGTAATTTCATCTCAAGTTCCTTAACTAATTACATCTGCAAAGACCCTATTTCCCAAAATGACCAATTTTTGAGGTTCCAGATGACCATGATTTGGGGGGTACATTATTCAGCCCTCTACGTTAGTCTTGCCATGACCATTGATATAATTCTGAATAGACATCCTTATTATTGATTTTGGAATTAATAATTTTAATATTTCCCCATCGAATAGGATACTTTGCTGTCACTGATGCAGATGTTCTTTATCAAGCCAAGGCAGTTTCCTCTCCTCCTAGTTTGCCAAAATGAATGTGTGCATGTGTGTTTCATGTAAGCTTAATACATTTTATCAAGCAAGTTTTCTGAATCTATTAAGAAGATAATATATAAATTTTCTCTTTTAATCCATTACTTAGTAAATTACAATAATCAGTTTTCTAGTATTGAACTCAAAAGCTTGCATCTCTATAATAAATTCAATTTAATTATGATGCATTATTCTTTTCTTTTCAATTGTTGGCTTTAGTTTGCCGATAGTTAAGATTTTTACACCCATGTTCATTAGTGTGAATGGCCCATAAAGTCTCCCTTTGTGTTCTTATTAGGTTTGATATTAAAGTTATACTAAAATCAAAGTGAATTTGGCACTGAACCTTACTTTCTGAAAGAGTTATATAGTTTTTTGAATGTTTGGTAGAGCTGAATGGACTTGCTCCTTTTTTTTTTTTTTTTTGGAAAAAATTTGAAATACTGCTAAATTTTTTCAGTAAAAGTAATTGTAGGTCTTTCATTTTCCTTAATTTTAATTTTTTCTAGGAATATGCCCATTTCACTTAATATTTCAAATATATTGACATACATGTTTTAAACATTTTCTTATAATATTTTTGTTGCTATTGTCTTAGTCACATCCTCATTTCTAATGTTTATTCCTGTCTTCCCTTTTTCTTGATCTGATTTCTGAGTGTTTTCAAAGACCTAATATTTGGCTTTGCTGATCCTCTCCACTGTATCTTGCTTACAGTTTTATTAGTTTCTACAGTTAGTTCTTGTCTAATATTAGTACTTAATCTTATACCTTACCTTCTAAATATAGCTTAGTTGCATCCTACAAATTTTGGTAAATAATACTTTATTTATGGCTCAGTTTCTAGGAGTTTCTTATTTCCATTAAGATTGCTTTTTGAATTATGTGTTATTTAGTTTTCAAAGATATGCTTATCTATTTGTTCTTGTTTCCTAATGAAGTGTATTTCTGTTGGGGAACTTGAGATTCTGATATTTTTAAAATATTTTAATTTTCCCCTTTAGTCTATTGTGTCTAATAATAATATAAATACACCAGCTCTCTTTTGATTTTTTTTTTTGCCTATAATGTTTTTGCTTTCAACCTTTCTGAGCTCTTTGCTGTTGCCATGTCTTTTACAAGTAGTGTGCAGTTAAATTGGGTATCATTGATACAATCAGATAGTCACTACTTTTTAGAGAGTATAGACCATTTACATTAGTATCTACCAACTTATTTTGTGCTTCGCAGGTCCATTGGATCAATGTGAGATCAACTTGGTCCAGGTTTCTATTTGTCTCTTGGCCTCTACAAGCCTCCACTCTAGATAGGGAACCAGGGTGGTGTTTTGAGTCTCCTAGTATCCATGTCAGCTGAGAATATAATCTGGTAGATGGTCACAGGCCCATTCAGGGAAAGATTGGGAGAAAATCTGCCATTTATACTTGTAATAATGTGTTAGGGTTCTTACTCAAAGGAATCAGTCTTCCTGTCAATCAATGCTCTCTGAGTCAGAAAACTAGCTCAGACCTGAAACTTGATGAAGGGCCCTGATTTTCTACTGCAGTAGCTGACCTTACCAATCACCTTGCCAGATCTCAATTTTTTCTGGTTATACAAGTCAAGGATCACCATTGACTGCTTATCTATGTAATCCCTAAGAATACCACAGGCTATCAGCTATCACAAAGTCATTCAGTTGCCACTCTGGTATTGCTGTCATTAATAATAATTATGTCCACCTTGCCTCTGTTGGTTAAGTGTCACAACCTGGCCTCTGCCATTTTGAATCATTCCTGTTATTACTGAGGAACCCAATAGCATGCACCACATGCTACTCTCAGCTCTAGCCCATAGAGGATAGCCACCACTAAGTTCCTAAAAGAAACATCTTACCAGTGCATTTCTTATTAAGTTATTGAATTATTGAAGGGGGTCTTTTGGATCCTCCCAGAGAACCCAGGTAATGGGTACTCTGATCTCATGTAATAAGTTTATTTTAAAATTGTCATTTCCCTGAGGCCTCTGACTCCGTAACACTCTGCCAAGTCATCTCCTATGTCTCTACTTTATTTTCTTTAGGCCAGAAGTCTGTCCACCAAGCATCAAGGAGCCATCTGAGCTGCATAAGGATCACTTGCCAAGACTGAGTCATAGAGAGTACTTCCACGTCAATTAACATCCACCCTGATCCACCACCTTCAAGTTCTATTCAATCACATGTTTTTACAAGTCCTGCTGGTACATGTCTTATAATTTGAGCCTGTACATTTTACTTCCTCTCAGAAAAGGCTCAACATTTCCCTGCTTGGGCTATACTGACATGGCCCTGATTATTGGTCTGGAAGAAGTAGGAAATGGCAGGACTAAATCTTGAGGAAAACATGTACAACTTATGAGGCATGTACCCCAGCTGAGAGCTTTCCACATTCTCCAAATAAAGAAAGAATAGGGGAGGACAGAGGAAGATGGCGGAAGAGTAAGACGCGGAGATCACCTTTCTCTCCACAGATACACCAGAAATACATCTACACGTGGAACAACTGCTACAGAACACCTACTGAAGGCTGGCAGAAGACCTCAGACCTCCCAAAAGGCAAGAAACTCCCCACATACCTGGGTAGGGCAAAAGAAAAAAAGAAAAAACAGAGACAAAAGAATAGGGACGGCACCTGCACCAGTGGGAGGGAGCTGTGAAGGAGGAAAAGTTTCCACACACTAGGAAGCCCCTTCGCGGGCGGAGACTGCGGGAGGCGGAGGGGGGAGCTTCGAAGCCGCGGAGGAGTGCACAGCAACGGGTGCGGAGGGCAAAGCGGGGAGATTCCCGCACAGAGGATCGGTGCCGACCGGCACTCAACAGCCCGAGAGGCTTGTCTGCTCACCCGCCGGGGCGGGCGGGGCTGCGAGCTGAGGCTCTGAGGCTCGGGTTTCGGTTTCGGATGGAGCGCAGGGAGAGGACTGGGGTTGGCGGCTTGAACATAGCCTGAAGGGGTTAGTGCACCACAGCTAGCCGGGAGGGAGTCCGGGGAAAAGCCTGCACCTGCCGAAGAGGCAGGAGACTTTTTCTTCCCTCTTTGTTTCCTGGTGCGTGAGGAGAGGGGTTTAAGAACGCTGCTTAAAGGAACCCCAGAGACGGGCGCGAGCCACGGCTGAGGGCGCGGACCCCAGAGACAGGCGCGAGCCACGGCTGAGGGCGCTGACTCCAGAGACGGGCACAAGCCGCGGCTGGAGGCGTGGACCCCAGAGGCGGGCGGGAGACGTTGGGGCTGCTGCTGCCGCCACCAAGGGGCCTGTGTGCGAGCGCAGGTCGCTCTCCACTCCCCTCTTCCGCGGAGCCTGTGCAGCCCGCCACTGCCGGGTTCCCGGGATCCGGGGACGACTTCCCCGGGAGAGCGCACGGCGGGCCTCGGGCTGGTGCAGGGTCACGCCGGACTTTGCCGCCGCAGGCCCGCCCCGCATTCCGTGCCCCTGCCTCCCCGCCGGCCTCAGTACGCCAGAACCCCCGAATCAGCGCCTCCTTTAACCCCGTCCTGTCTGAGCAAAAAACAGACGCCCTCCAGCGACCTACACGCAGAGGCAGGGCCAAATCCAAAGCTGAGCCCCTGTGAGCTGTGAGAACAAAGAAGAGAAAGGGAAATCTCTCCCAGCAGCCTCAGAAGCAGCGGATTAAAGCTCCACAATCAACTTGATGTACCCTGCATCTGTGGAATACATGAATAGACAGCCAATCATCCCAAATTAAGGAGGTGGACTTTGGGAGCAAGATCTATGATTTTTCTCCCTATTCCTCTTTTTGTGAATGTGTATGTGTATGCTTCTGTGTGAGATCTTGTCTGTATAGTCTTGCTTCCACCATTTGTCCTAGGGTTCTATCTGTCCATGGTTTTTTCTTAAAATTTTTTTCTTAATAATCAATTTTAATTTTAAGAACGTTATTATACTTTACCTTCGTCCTTTCTTTCTTTCTTTCTTTCTTTCTTTCCTTCCTTCCTTCCCTCCTTTAGACAACGAATCATCCCAAATTGAGGAGGTGGTCTCTGACAGCAAGATTTATGATTTTTCCCCCTTTACCTCTTTTTGTGAGGGTGTATGTGTACGCTTCTGTGTAAGACTTTGTCTGTATAGCTTTGCTTCCAACATTTGTCCTAAGGTTCTATCCGTCCCTTTTTTTTTTCTAATTAAGAATTTTTTAATTCAATAACTTTATTATACTTTATTTTATTTTTACTGTATCTTCTTTCTTTCTGTTTTTCCTTCTTTCCCTCCTTCCTTCCTCCCTCCCTCCCTCCCTCCCTCCTTTCGTTCCTTCTTGCCTTCTTGCCTTCTTTGCTTCTTTCTTTCTTTCTTCCTTCCTTCCTTCCTTCCCTCCTTCCTTTCCTCCTTTCCTTCTTTCTTTCCTCATACTTCTACTAATTCCCTCTACTTTTTCTCCCTTTTATTCTGAGCCGTGTGGATGAAAGGCTCTTGGTGCTCCAGCCAGGAGGCAGGGCTCTGCCTCTGAGGTAGGAGAGCCAACTTCAGGACACTGGTCCACAAGAGACCTCCCAGCTCCACATAATATCAAACGGCGAAAATCTCCCAGAGACCTCCATCTTAACACCAGCACCCAGCTTCACTCAACGACCAGCAAGCCACAGTGCTGGACAACCTGTGCCAAACAACTAGCAAAACAGGAACACAACCCCACCCATTAGCAGAGAGGCTGCCTAAAATCATAATAAGGCCACAGACACCCCAAAACACACCACCAGACGTGAACCTGCCCACTAGAGAGACAAGATCCAGCCTCATCCACCACAACACAGGCACTAGTCCCCTCCACCAGGAAGCCTACACAACCCACTGAACCAACCCTAGCCACTGGAGACAGACATCAAAAACAGGAGGAACTACGAACCTGCAGCCTGCAAAAAGGAGACCCCAAACACAGTAAGATAAGCAAAATGAGAAGACAGAAAAACACACAGCAGATAAAGGAGCAAGATAAAAATGCACCAGACCTAACAAATGAAGAGGAAATAGGCAGTCTACCTGAAAAAGAATTCAGAATAATGATAGTAAGGTTGATCCGAAATCTTGGAGATAGAATGGACAATAGAATGGACAAAATGCAAGAATCAGTTAACAAGGACCTAGAAGAACTAAAGATGAAACAAGCAACGATGAACAACACAATAAATGAAATTAAAAATACTCTAGATGGGATCAATAGCAGAATAACTGAGGCAGAAGAATGGATAAGTGACCTGGAAGATAAAATAGTGGAAATAACTACTGCAGAGCAGAATAAAGAAAAAAGAATGAAAAGAACTGAGGACAGTCTCAGAGACCTCTGGGACAACATTAAATGCACCAACATTCGAATTATAGGGGTTCCAGAAGAAGAAGAGAAAAAGAAAGGGACTGAGAAAATATTTGAAGAGATTATAGTTGAAAACTTCCCTAATATGGGAAAGGAAATAGTTAATCAAGTCCAGGAAGCACAGAGAGTCCCATACAGGATAAATACAAGGAGAAATATGCCAAGACACATATTAATCAAACTGTCAAAAATTAAATACAAAGAAAACATATTAAAAGCAGCAAGGGAAAAACAACAAATAACACATAAGGGAATCCCCATAAGGTTAACAGCTGATCTCTCAGCAGAAATCCTACAAGCCAGAAGGGAGTGGCAGGACATACTGAAAGTGATGAAGGAGAAAAACCTGCAACCAAGACTACTCTACCCAGCAAGGATCTCATTCAGATTTGATGGAGAAATTAAAACCTTTACAGACAAGGAAAAGCTGAGAGAGTTCAGCACCACCAAACCAGCTTTACAACAAATGCTAAAGGATCTTCTCTAGGCAAGAAACACAAGAGAAGGAAAAGACCTATAATAACGAACCCAAAACAATATAGATAATGGGAATAGGAACATACATATCGATAATTACCTTAAATGTAAATGGACTAAATGCTCCCACCAAAAGACACAGATTAGCTGAATGGATACAAAAACAAGACCCTTACATATGCTGTCTACAAGAGACCCACTTCAGACCTAGAGACACATACAGACTAAAAGTAAGGGGATGGAAAAAGATATTCCATGCAAATGGAAACCAAAAGAAAGCTGGAGTAGCAATTCTCATATCAGACAAAATAGACTTTAAAATAAGGACTATTAAAAGAGACAAAGGACACTACATAATGATCAAGGGATCGATCCAAGAAGAAGATATAACAATTGTAAATATTTATGCACCCAACATAGGAGCACCTCAATACATAAGGCAAATACTAACAGCCATAAAAGGGGAAATTGACAGTAACACATTCATAGTAGGGGACTTAAACACCCCACTTTCACCCAAGGACAGATCATCCAAAATGAAAATAAATAAGGAAACACAAGCTTTAAATGATACATTAAAAAAGATGGACTTAATTGATATTTATAGGACACTCCATCCAAAAACAACAGAATACACATTTTTCTCAAGTGCTCATGGAACATTTTCCAGGATAGATCATATCTTGGGTCACAAATCAAGCCTTGGCAAATTTAAGAAAATTGAAATTGTATCAAGTATCTTTTCTGACCACAACGCCATGAGACTAGATATCAATTACAGGAAAAGATCTGTAAAAAATACAAACACATGGAGGCTAAACAATACACTACTTAATAATGAAGTGATCACTGAAGAAATCAAAGAGGAAATCAAAAAATACCTAGAAACAAATGACAATGGTGACACAACGACCCAAAACCTGTGGGATGCAGCAAAAGCAGTTCTAAGGGGGAAGTTTATAGCAATACAAGCCCACCTTAAGAAGGAGGAAACATCTAGAATAAACAACCTAACCTTGCACTTCAAGCAATTAGAGAAAGAAGAACAAAAAATCCCCAAAGCTAGCAGTAGGAAAGAAATCATAAAAATCAGATCAGAAATAAATGAAAAAGAAATGAAGGAAACAATAGCAAAGATCAATAAAACTAAAAGCTGCTTCTTTGAGAAGATAAACAAAATAGATAAACCACTAGCCAGACTCATCAAGAAAAAAAGGGAGAAGACTCAAATCAATAGAATTAGAAATGAAAAAGGAGAGGTAACAACTGACACTGCAGAAATAAAAGAGATCATGAGAGATTACTACAAGCAACTCTATGCCAATAAAATGGACAATCTGGAAGAAATGGACAAATTCTTAGAAATGCACAACCTGCCAAGACTGAATCAGGAAGAAATAGAAAATATGAACAGACCAATCACAAGCACTGAAATTGAAACTGTGTAAAAATCTTCCAACAAAGAAAAGCCCAGGACCAGATGGCTTCACAGGCGAATTCTATCAAACATTTAGAGAAGAGCTAACACCTATCCTTCTCAAACTCTTCCAAAATATAGCAGAGGGAGGAACACTCCCAAACTCCTTCTACGAGGCCACCATCACCTTGATACCAAAACCAGGCAAGGATGTCACAAAGAAAGAAAACTACAGACCAATATCACTGATGAACATAGATGCAAAAATCCTCAACAAAATACTAGCAAACAGAATCCAACAGCACATTAAAAGGATCATACACCATGATCAAGTGGGGTTTATTCCAGGAATGCAAGGATTCTTCAATATACGCAAATCTATCAATGTGATAAACCATATTAACAAATTGAAGGAGAAAAACCATATGATCATCTCAATAGATGCAGAGAAAGCTTTTGACAAAATTCAACACCCATTTATGATAAAAACCCTGCAGAAAGTAGGCATAGAGGGAACTTTCCTCAACATAATAAAGGCCATATATGACAAATCCACAGCCAACATCGTCCTCAATGGTGAAAAACTGAAACCATTTCCACTAAGATCAGGAACAAAACAAGGGTGCCCACTCTCACCACTCTTATTCAACATAGTTTTGGAAGTTTTAGCCACAGCAATCAGAGAAGAGAAGGAAATAAAAGGAATCCAAATCGGAAAAGAAGAAGTAAAGCTGTCACTGTTTGCAGATGACATGATCCTATACATAGAGAATCCTAAAGATGCTACCAGAAAACTACTAGAGCTAATCAATGAATTTGGTAAAGTAGCAGGATACAAAATTAATGCACAGAAATCTCTGGCATTCCTATATACTAATGATGAAAAATCTGAAAGTGAAATCAAGAAAACACTCCCATTTACCATTGCAACAAAAAGAATAAAATATCTAGGAATAAACCTACCTAAGGAGACAAAAGACCTGTATGCAGAAAACTATAAGACACTGATGAAAGAAATTAAAGATGATACAAATAGATGGAGACATATACCATGTTCTTGGATTGGAAGAATCAACATTGTGAAAATGACTCTACTACCCAAAGCAATCTATAGATTCAATGCAATCCCTATCAAACTACCACTGGCATTTTTCACAGAACTAGAACAAAAAATTTCGCAATTTGTATGGAAACACAAAAGACCCCGAATAGCCAAAGCAATCTTGAGAACAAAAGAAGGAACTGGAGGAATCAGGCTCCCTGACTTCAGACTATACTACAAAGCTACAGTTATCAAGACGGTATGGTACTGGCACAAAAACAGAAAGATAGATCAATGGAACAGGATAGAAAGCCCAGAGATAAACCCATGCACATATGGACACCTTATCTTTGATAAAGGTGGCAGGAATGTACAGTGGAGAAAGGACAGCCTCTTCAATAAGTGGTGCTGGGAAAACTGGACAGGTACATGTAAAAGAATGAAATTAGAACACTCCCTAACACCATACACAAAAATAAGCTCAAAATGGATTAAAGACCTAAATATAAGGCCAGAAACTATCAAACTCTTAGAGGAAAACATAGGCAGAACACTCTATGACATAAATCACAGCAAGATTCTTTCTGACCCGCCCCCTAAGGTAATGGAAATAAAAACAAAAATAAACAAATGGGACCTAATGAAACTTCAAAGCTTTTGCACAACAAAGGAAACCATAAACAAGACCAAAAGACAACCCTCAGAATGGGAGAAAATATTTGCAAATGAAGCAACCGACAAAGGATTAATCTCCAAAATTTACAAGCAGCTCATGCAGCTCAACAACAAAAAAACAAACAACCCAATCCAAAAATGGGCAGAAGACCTAAATAGACATTTCTCCAAAGAAGATATACAGACTGCCAACAAACACATGAAAGAATGCTCAACATCATTAATCATTAGAGAAATGCAAATCAAAACTACAATGAGATATCATCTCACACCAGTCAGAATGGCCATCATCAAAAAATCTAGAAACAATAAATGCTGGAGAGGGTGTGGAGAAAAGGGAACCCTCTTTCACTGCTGGTGGGAATGTGAATTGGTTCAGCCACTATGGAGAACAGTATGTAGGTTCCTTAAAAAACTACAAATAGAACTACCATATGACCCAGCAATCCCACTACTGGGCATATACCCTGAGATAACCGAAATTCAAAAAGAGTCATGTACCAAAATGTTCATCGCAGCTCTATTTACAATAGCCCGGAGATGGAAACAACCTAAGTGCCCATCATCGGATGAATGGATAAAGAAGATGTGGCACATATATACAATGGAATATTACTTAGCCATAAAAAGAAACGAAATTGAGCTATTTGTAATGAGGTGGATAGACCTAGAGTCTGTCATACACAGTGAAGTAAGTCAGAAAGAAAAAGACAAATACAGTATGCTAACACATATATATGGAATTTAAGAAAAAAAAAATGTCATGAAGAACCTAGGGGTAAGGCAGGAATAAAGACGCAGACCTCCTAGAGAACGGACTTGAGGTTATGGGGAGGGGGAGGGGTGAGCTGTGACGGGGCGAGAGAGAGTCATGGACATATACACACTAACAAACGTAGTAAGGTAGATAGCTAGTGGGAAGCAGCCGCATGGCACAGGGATATTGGCTCGGTGCTTTGTGACAGCCTGGAGGGGTGGGATAGGGAGGGTGAGAGGGAGGGAGACGCAAGAGGGAAGAGATATGGGAACATATGTATATGTATAACTGATTCACTTTGTTATAAAGCAGAAACTAACACACCATTGTAAAGTAATTATACCCCAATAAAGATGTTAAAAAAAAAAAAAGAAAGAATAGGGCTTCCCTGGTGGCGCAGTGGTTGGGAATCTGCCTGCCGATGCAGGGGACACAGGTTCATGCCCCGGTCCGGGAAGATCCCACATGCCGCAGAGCAGCTGGTCCTGTGAGCCATGGCCGCCGAGCCTGCATGTCCGGAGCCTGTGCTCCGCAACGGGAGAGGCCAAAACAGTGAGAGGCCTGCGTACTGCAAAAAAAAAAAAAAAAAAAGAATAGTTCAAGGTCCAGAAGAATCTGTGGCTCAAGATTTTCTGGCTTATTCACCAAATGTTCCCATGCCAGTTCTGAAGGTACCACTCTTTATCTAGTAGATGCCTGAATTTATCATAGGGCTGTTTAGGCTGTGCTTTCATTGTCTTCCTTGTCATTCTGTTAACTTTACAATTAAACTCTGGGCCTGGTTTTCATCACTATCTGTTCTATAGCTGTGTGAGATATGGGGCTTTTAAACACTGACATATAGAGCCTCTTGCTTTACAAAGCATACCTTGAATGATAGTTGGTTAGCCTGAGTCTGTCATTTTCTTTCTTTTTTTTTTTTTTTGAGGCTCCTGAAGCAGATAACAAAGGCCAGCAAACCCCAGAAGCCTTATAATTATCATTGTCCTCATATTTTTCAAGTGCCATTGCCACTGCACAAGCTCCCACTTGAACTTTGTCTATATCCGCCAGTGAGAGTCTTATAACGCTACTGCATGCCAGGGGTTATCACCACTCCAACTTTTCTCAACACTGACAATTCCAGAATTTCATCCCAAGTGTCTGTTTTTTAGGGTCACTTGTAGTCCCAACTGTTTTAACCAGGTTCCTCTTTCACCAGAGAAAGCAGAGTCCAGATCCTTCTCTTCCTCAGAAAGCAGAGACTGAGACACAAGGTTGGATGAAGAGAGCTTACATTAGGAGATGGAAAGTTTGAAAGAGAAAGCCAATAAAAAGCCATGTCATCAAGATGGTCACTGGTGTGGGCAATTGGGGTTTGTGCCTACTCAGACCTTCTGAACTGCCATGTAGAAAGTTTTTCAGGATTGTCTCCTCCAACAGAGGAGAGCATTTTTAAACTAGTTCCCATATCTGATTGGTTAGAACCTGCTCTTTATACTTCCATACATGTGGAAACATACCAGGTAGGTATGTGCAGGCATCGCAGATTTGGCATCAGAGAAACCTAAGGAAGAAAGCAAGATATACGTAGCTCAGCTAGGGTGGGATGCATTCAAGTTATGCCAATTAAAAGCTGGTTACCGGAATGATGGCTGGAGTAAAAGATGGGCCCTGTCACTGTCAAGCAGGATTCAGGGTAAGCCTGATACATTTATTTAAACTTTTTAAACATAACAGTTTTGTACTTTGTATCTCATAATCTCAACACCCACAGTTCTTGCTAGTCCAATTCAGTATTTTTTTTGCTAACTTTCATTGATAATAACTTCTTACACTGTGTTAGTAATTTCAAATTGTGAGCTCCTACTTCTTGAAAGTATCTGTGAAATAAAGTTAAATTTGAGGCCTGTGTTTAAAAAGTGTCCCTCCAGTGAAGCTATCAACTCCATTCTACCCAGTTTCTGTGAGTAGTATCAACCAGGGGCTAGTATAAGCTAAATTTTGATTTAGGTTTTTGTGGACAGATAAATCATGTGACTTTCTATTCCAATCCTATTCTGAGAGCTTATAGCTACAAAGTCTCAGAGGACATGTTTATTGCCTTTTTTCCTTGACCAAAGGCCAAGGTCAAGGTACATAAGTATACCTACTTTCTTCTGTTATGGTCAAATTTTGTAGTTGTCTACTATGGGTGTCACCTTTGGGAGTGCTAGCCCTTGGAAAAATCTCCATTTCATCCTCACCCCCCTCCTCCGGCCCACATCTTGTCTCCTGACTCTACAAAAGGTTGGCCCATTAACCCAGCCTCTGAGACACAGAGGGTTGCTAGACTCCCTTCTGGTCAAAACAGTCTCTAGTGCACAATTACCTCTCTGGATTGGCGCTTTCCCATCATTTCTATAACAATTATTTCTTTAACTTTGCTAACTCCTCCAATATGTTTCTTAAAATTATATTTGGTTATTCTGTGCCAAGAATGTTTTCTCTGAATATTTAATCCACCATGTTACCAAAATAGATGTCTCTAGGTTCTGAACATCTTTACCTGAATGTCTCATAGAATCTTCAAAAATTGCACTCCTCTTTTCCCTACAATCCTGGCTCCTCTTCCTGTATCTCCAACGGGGGTGCCTCAACCCACTGAGTCGCCCAAGGCTTTTAGAAGCCATTATATTGCCTTTTCTTTTCATCATATTATCACACCAATTTTTACCACTTACATCTCTTAAGCTTACCCACGCTCTACTTTCCACTAGCATGCCACTCCTGACTTAATTCAAGTTGCTTAAGATTTCTCTCCTGGACTATTAAAATCACCTAATAAATAGGTGAACCCCATATGTTCATTTACTTTCTAAACTATTCTCCAGGTTGTTGCCACAGTGATATTTCTAACATCCAATCTAGCCATGATACTTGCTTGTAATATTCTTTATCATCCTTCTTTTGACAGAATACTGTCCACACAGCTTAGAATGATCTACAAGGTAATTTCTCACCTAGCCCCTGGATTGCCTGCCTCTACTTTTTGGACCAGATTCTTCTCTGTACCTGGAATGCTCTTCTTACACCCCATTATTTCCTTGAATTCTCATAATATCCTTTGAACCCTTCCCCTATGGCTTTAATAAGCATCTCCTCCTCTGGGCTCACATAACAGCTTTAGATACCTCTGTTTTGGTGCCTTCCACCTAGTGGTGATAATCATTTGTTTGTCTACACCACTAGGTTACAAGTATCTTTAGATTTTGCACCCCCAGCAAGTAGTAGAAGCCACAGATTATGATATTTCAATAATATACCATATCATGTTAAATGAATACATATACAAATGAATGACAAGGCTTTATATTTCCTCTGAGATGTAATGCTTGCCAAGGTTGGACATTGTTACCTTTGAAAAGGAAGAAAAAAATAATAATACAAGTTTACCTAAAATAAAAGGTAAGTGAAAAGTACTAAAGATACTTCTTTGTATCTTGTATGTTCACCTTTTATTCAAATTTGTTTTCTACATATTTTCAGTCTTTCATTTATATTTAAGCATATCAAATTTTCATTGAAAAAAGACTATCAGATGATAGCATTTATTTCTTGAAAATTATTATGCACTGTATTCTTTCAGAAACTACAATTTATACTACCGAATAGAAGCACACTTTGAATAGAGTGTTTTCACATTTATGTAAGTTTAAATTGTTTCACATGGAGCAGCAGCAAAGAATAATGTTCTAGTGTTACTTTAATGTATCACAACATTAAATTTTTCACTCTGATTTCACAATGCAACTTGCAAATATGTAAAAAAGGATTATTTAAAATTATTTTTGCATTAAAATAATGTCAAAGCATTTATATTTTGTAATAAGGATAATGAGATTAAAGGAGTAATAAAAATATGTGAGGTATTAAAACTAGTGTATAGGTTCAGAAGAATAAAGAAAATAAAGGCAAATGGAATTCACACACTGTAATGTATACTATTACTATAGAAATAAACAGGAGATAAAAATATCAAATGATATAAAATAAATAACATGAAATAAGCTTACCAGGTGACCTTAAGAGATGTAATTAAGACTCTCACAAAGGTGGTTGTCCCCCATATAAAATATATTATTAATACATGTAATATATAATGTATAGACACACATACACGTATGTATACACATAATATGCTAGTCAACATTATGTTAAGAAACATACACTTTCAGGGCTTCTCTGGTGGCACAGTGGTTAAGAATCCACCTGCCACTGCAGGGGACACGGGTTTGAGCCCTGGCCAGGGAAGATCCCACATGCCATGGAGCAACTAAGCCTGTGTGCCACAACTACTGAGCCTGCACTCTAGAGCCTATGAGCCACAACTACTGAGCCCATGAGCCACAACTACTGAGCCCACTGCCACAACTACTGAAACCCACACTCCTAGAGCCCGTGCTCTGCAACAAGAGAAGCTACCACAGTGAGAATCCCGTGCACCACAATGAAGAGTAGCCCCCACTCGCCACAACTAGAGGAAGCCCGCTTGCAGCAACAAAGACCCAACGAAGCCAAAAATACATAAATAAAATTTTTTAAAAATCTAAAAAAGAAACATACTCCTTCATAATTTAGCACTGCTGCAGTTTCATTAATGAACACATGTAAGACATGACTACCCCCTACCCAACACTTTCTATCTCCTTTTTATTGCTTTATTTTTTCAAAAATATTTTTGCCCTTCCAACATACTGTACAATTTACTCATGTATTTTCTTTATTACTCTCTCCTCCATGTAGAATCGAAACTCCAAGAGCTTACAAGGTAGATAATTAATATTTGCTGAATAAATGAATATTGTCATTTTCACTCAGTCTTTAGTCTATGTTTACTATGTACCTATGTTACCCCCATCTCTTTTTTCTTTTTATTTTTTTATTGAAGTATAGTTGTTGTACAATATTATATAAGTTACAGGTGTACAATATAGTGACACAATTTTTAAAGGTTATACTTCATTTATAGTTATTATAAAATATTGGATATGTTCCCCATGTTGTACAATATATCCTTGTAGCTTGTTTTACACCTAATAGTTTGTACCTCTTAATCCCCTTCCCCTATATTTTCCCTACCCACTTCCCTCTCCCCACTGGTAACCACTAGTTTGTTCTCTATATCTGTGGACATCACTCCCATCTCTTAGCATTGCCTACCATTCTATTAAACTGAAACGGTAGATAAAATTATGTATAGGCATGCAATTATTTATATTATATATAAAATTAATATATGTAATTATGTGAATATATTGGATATTACTAATTAATTGTTACAATTACCTAGAAAGGAATGAACAAAATTTATTTCTCATTTTTTTTTTTTTTTTGCGGTACGCGGGCCTCTCACTGTTGTGACCTCTCCTGTTGCGGAGCACATGCTCCAGACGCGCAGGCTCAGTGGCCATGGCTCATGGGCCTAGCTGTTCCGCGGCACGTGGGATCTTCCTGGGCCAGGGCACGAACCCGTGCCCCTGCATCGGCAGGCGGACTCTCAACCACTGTGCCACAAGGGAAACCCCATTTCTCATATTTTTAAACAAAAAGCAGTTATGACTATAGTAAAAGCAGTTAACTTGGCCAAGTATTTGTAGGGTTCTAATAAAATCACCACTTATTTCTTATGTACTTAATTGTCAGTTTTGAAAGGGCAGGATGAAAGGCCTTATATATACAGCACCCTCCATTTAGGGAACTTATTGAAATTGATATCCATTTCCTTGGATGAATTACATTAACTATATTATAAAAGGGATCACAGAATTATGTTAAGAATTATTTCCAACTGCTTGCTCTTAATTGATTCTATATTAGAAGTGGAAAATAAAGAGGACAGAAACACCATCCAACATTTTACCAATTAGACTATACTACCCGAGAGAAAATTAAAAACACTCATTTTTAAAATGTTTTTAATCCATTATAAGTAGAATTACCCTTCAGACATTCAAAATCAGCAATCAGTCAAACAATTCCTTGTATCTAAAAAGAAAGAAGGCCTCTTTAGTGCTCTTTTTATGTATCAAAAATACTAAGTAAGTTCTTGCTATCAAAATATAAATTTTTAAATCTTTAGGAAAATATCCCCCACTTGCTTTCCTAAAAACACTACTATCCCATCAAAAACTAGTGTCCCATAGATACTAATCAATTTTTTAAAAAATATGTTTTGGTCAAATAATTTAGAAAATTCTGAGTTAAGTATATTTAAATAAATTTATGAATTACAGAATTTCCCACATCCTATCTCAAACTTACTTACCCCGATTGCCCTAAGACTACTGTCCACCCACTCCCCTCCACAACACACATCAGGATCACCTATCTTGAGGTACACTATGCTCCAAGAACTGCCAGATCAGTATAAACATCATCAAAATCATTAATTGTTTTGCATTTATTAGTTCTATGGAACTCCACCTCAAACCAAGAATTTTTTTAAGACTATTAAAGTACAGTTACTGTCTTAAAAAAAGCCCGTGCACCACACCTACTGAGCCTGCACTGAAGAGCCCACAAGCCACAACTACTGAGTGCACAACTACTGAAGTCTGCATGCCTAAAGACCATGCTCCACTGCAAGAGAAGCCACCGCAATGAGAAGCCCGCGCACCACAACGAAGAGTAGCTCCCGCTCGCCACAACTAGAGAAAGCCCACGCAGGAACGACAACCCAACACAACCAAAAATTAAAAAGCAAACAAATAAATAAATTTATTAAAAAAAATCATGCCTATGGACTGGGATTAGGTTGGGCAGCATATCGATTCCAGGCCAAGCAGGAACAACTGTCTTTCTGTATCTTTCCAAGTTATCAAAGCAATATTGTTATAATCTGTACTTCTCACAAATATTCCAGTGGATTCATTTGATGTAGTCATTACAGCAAGTCAGAGTTACTGATTTTTCTATTATGTACTCTTCTTTCCAAGAGTTTTGGAAATGGAATAAATTTTGAATGATCCCTAAACTCTCCAATGTGTCATCCATATTCATTCATTTCATTCCTCACTTATCATGTCTCCTCAGTTCTCTCTGCTTTCATTCCCACTACCATATTAAAACCATCCCATGGAAGGATATCAACAGTCTATATCTTGAATAAGTTTATGGTCAATACCCTGCCTTTACTTGACTCAACATTTGACATACTTTCCTCTTTGAAACACTTTGAACATTGTCTTTTCTGTAATTCAATCTGGTTTTCCTCCTGCCTCAATGGCCAATAATTCTTTACTGGTTCCTCATGTTCTAAACAGCTCTAAAGTTCACACTTGATCTCCATGTGGCAAAATCCAATTGTTACTTCTCAAAATCCAACTGATCTGACCGTGATGGTTAATTATATGTGTCTACCTGACTGGACACTGGAATGCCCAGATATCTGGTTAAACATTATGTTTAGATATGTCTGTGAGGGTATTTCTGGAAGAGATTACATTTAAATCTCTGGACTGGGTAAGGCACATTGCACCCCAGTGTGGGTAGACTCCATCCAATCCATTTAGTGCTTAAATTGAACAAAAAGGCAGAGGCCGAGGAAGGGACAAGTCTCTCTCTGCCTGACAGTTTGAGCTGGGGTATGACTCTTCTCCTACCCTTGGACTAGAATTTATACCATTCATGCTCCTTGTTCTCAAGCCTCAGACTCAGACTAAAACTACACCACAAGGCTCCCCATGTCTCCAGCTTGCAGATGGCAGATTGTAGGACATCTCAGCCTCCATAATGGTGTGAGCCAAGATACAGAGACAGATAGAGATGTGTGTGTGTGTGGATGGATAAATAGATAGATGATAGATAGTAAATTACATATATATGTATATATTCAGATTATGTACATACAGAGATATATAGAGATATATATGTAAAATTTACCATGCTGGATCACTACCTCCTCTTTAAAGTATTTTTTTCACTTTGTGTTAAAGATAACAGACTTGTATTTTTGTCACTCTTACCATATTGCCTGCTCCTTTTCAGCTCCATGCTGGTTCTTCTTCACCTCCCTAATATCCCTGACTATGTTCTCATTTATTTATCCACAGTGCCTCTGACTAGGTGACTTAATTGAGTCTCATGGATTTATATGTAATCTATACACTGATGACTCTATATCTTCTATACTGATGATTCTCAAATATGTATCTTTAATGCTGGCTTCTCAAAGACTGATAGATACCTGGTGAGCATCTTAATGTGACTTAAACTGAATATGTTAGTTTAGTGACCTAAACTGAATGGTTGCCTCCAGCGTCTATACAGCTTTTCCCCATTTACTTGCATCGCCATATATGGTGCCACCATATGCCCAGTAGCTCAGGCCATTTGTAATCATCCTTGATTCCTCTCTTTACTTAAAATACTTCTAATTGACCATCAAGTCCTTTTGGTTCGACTTCCAAACTATATCCTAAATCTGACTACTTATAACCAACCTCACTGCTTCAACTCCAACTCAAAATATATCCACCAAATGCCTGAAACAGCCTTGTAAAAGTCTTCCACTTTTCACTTTTCAGTTTTACACAGAGAAGCCAATGTTAACTTGCTAAAGTGTAAGTCAGATCATGTCTCTTTCCTATTTTAATACCATCCAATAAATGTTTAATAAATTTAGAATAAAATCAGAATCTCTTAACATAACCTAAGACCCTACACGATCTGGCCCCTAACTTACCCTCTAGTTCTACACTCTTTTCTTCTGTCCCTTTAAACCTCTGACTTTGTCCCCTTCTTAGAACCTTGCCCTTACTCTTCTATATGCCTGTTCTGTTCCCCTTACTCAGATTTTTGTATAGCTGTCTTCTTTTCACTATTTCGATGTCAGCTTCAATGTCCTCTCCTCAGAATAGTTTCTTATTAGCCCCTAATAAAGAATCCTCTACCAGTTTATATCATATTAATGTCTTTTATTTTCCATTCAGAATTTATTTCCATCTGAAATTATCATACTTTTTTCATTTATCTCTTCACAACATTTTTGAGGGCGAAGACGTTGCTGTCTTATATGTCAATGATCATCCTCCATTGCCTAGAACAATGTACGATACAAAAATTTGTTGAAGGACTGTGAATATCCCCAAAAGTTACCAGATGAATAGAAAAGCTAATCTCATTCATTTAGGAAGTAACTTCCCTCCTCCTAACAGTCATATAAGGGTCCTGGGGAGCTTAATAGATATAAGCAGAAAGAGTACTTTGGCCTTCAGTGTATACTTGTGTGGTAGCCAGACTCCAAGAGGGTCTCCAATGATCCTCATCTTCTGGTATTCAGACCTTTGTGTAGTTCCTTCCCACATTGTATCTGAAATGGTCTATGTGACCAACAGAATATCATAAAAGTAACATTGTGAGACTCCTAAGGCAAACCCCAAAAGATATTGCTATTTGCGTCTTGAATCATTCACTTTGTGGGAAGCTAACCACTATGTCCTGAAAATCCATAAGCCACACTGGAACAGAAGGAATGAACTGAACAAAAGTCTTTTGCTAGCAGCAATTTATTGGCCATAGGAATGAAACATCTTAGAGATAGAACCTCCAGCTCTAGTCAAGTCTTCAGATCACTGTGGCTCTGGGCAACATCTTGGATGCAACCTCATGAGAAATCCTGAGCCAGAGCTACCCAGCTAGGATGCTCCTGAATCCCTGATCAACAGATACTATGATAAGCATTGAGATTAGTTATAACCACAATTAGTGACTAATATACCTGATCTCTGCTGCTATGTTCATTTTCTGAGTCCTTAAATTTTTGCTCCTTCTATGCCCTCCTTTCTCCCCTACTTGACTCATTCTTAAAATGTTATCACACACTTTCCTGCAATCCCTCTACCTCAGGGAACCTAGGATATTGAAATTAAAAGACAAGAGAGGAAGGTCTTCTGCGTGTCTGACAACTTTGTTTCCAACCCTATAACAACAAAGCTACAGATACAGAGGTTGGCTGATTTCTTGGGAAATAAGGGAAAAAATCATGTATAAAAAAATTCAACTTAGCACATGTAAATTGGAAATTAAATAATGGTACCTACTTTATAGGTGTTCTGAAAGGAACAAGTAAGATATTGCATTTAAAGTTCCCAGCATGACTGATCCATGGTTAATGCAAAATAAATATTGGCTATTATTATTGACTTTTCTTTTACCTGATTCTTTTTTTATTTGAACAAGCTTTTAATTCACTAAAATAGATTAGTGAAAATAGTATATTATAAACTCCTAACACTGCACAATAGCTGATGATTCATATGAGAGAAGTGTTTTCTAAAACCTGTTATCGTAAATTGAGAATAGACTTTTTAATACATACATTTTTGGAGAAAAAAATTTAAGCTGAAAATTAACCAAAGGCTATGTTATCTTAATTATAATATGAGATTGTCATCTAACATATTGAAAACTAGGGAGGGATGAGCAAGAGACTTAAGAAGTAGTAAGAAAGTAAAAGCAGCAAGAGATTGACTTGAATGTCATTATCTTATTGCCTTTTGTAACTAAAAATGTATTGTTTCTCACATAAAGCAAAGCACTGAAAACTATTTGGCAGCAAGGTTATTATTTCACATATAATTACATCTCATACGGAGGTACATCGGCAGACATGTGGTGGCTAAATTGTCCATTTTCAACTAGAAAAAAAGAAATGCAGTTCTTTTTTCACTTACATCAGTCAAGAAGATAGCCGCCCACAGGAAGAGATAAAGACTTATTTAACACTAGATCTATAACCAATGATTTTAGTTATCACTTGAAATTAGTGAGAATTTTGAAATAGGCTTAAGATTATTTGAAGAGCAATTTGGTACCAAAGTCAAATAGCAGATGAAATGGAAAAGTAAAAAAAGAAAAGAGAAACTGCTTGTTTCCTTTCCTTGACTGTGTTTGGATTTAGAGATTTCTAAAACAGGATTTCTCATAACCAATTAACCCCTGAAAGCACAGATGTATTAATTCACCATTTTTGAAAATAAATTAAGCATTTAATTAAATTATCTTCTCTATAAACCAATTAGATAAATCCTGAGTCAATGAATATACTTAAACATTATCCAGGGTGCCAACAACAAAGAGTGTTATTTATAAAAACAAGACAGCTAAATTCTAACCCTCTAAGCTGCCCATTCTGAATATTTATTAAATCATCAGAAGAGTACTAGTAATTGTAATTTTAGATAAGTATGGTCTGCAGGTATTTGTAACGTAGATGTGATAACAAATACTTACATTCTTGAAAATTTGGAGAAAATGTTATCATCTGAATTCCTTTTAAGGAGAGCTCCTATCCAGGTGAAAGAAATACTTGGATCAAGCAGGACATGGAGGGTAATATTCCCAAGGTATGTTCAAGTTATATGAGACTTGGAGAGGAATTTTTTTCTACTTTTGAGGCTGAGAGGGGAAAAAAACGTTGGAGGGTTTAGGAAGAAACTGGAAGAAACTGGAAGTAAGGAAAAGGAAGAAGGTTTGTGCATCATGACAGGTCTCACAAAGTCCCAAGGTTTAGTAAGGTCAACCACACTCACAAAATGTTGAGTGTATGTGTGTGTATGTGTGTGTGTGTGTGTGTGTGTGTGTGTGTGTGTGTGTGTGTGTATGTGTGCATGCTGATAAAAGGATTCTATTTTCAAGGATAGGGGAGCATGTAGCAAAAAGACTTGTGAGGTAAAATGAATGGATGGTCTTAGATTATCATACTAACTGGAGTAAGCCAGACAGAGAAAGACAAATATCATATGACATTGTTTATATGTGGAATCTAAAGATACAAATGAACTGATATACAAAACATAAATAGACACACAGACATAGAAAACTAACTTATGGTTACCAAAGGGGAAAGGGAAGGAGGGATAAATTAGGAGTTTGGGATTAATAGATCCCAAACTACTACTATATACAAATAGATAACTAACAAAGACCTACTGTATAGCACAGGGATCTATATTCAATATCTTGTAATAACCTATAAGGGAAAAGAATCTGAAAAAGAATATATATATATATATATATATATATATATATATATATATATATATAACTAAATCACTTTGCTCTACACCTAAAACTAACACAACATTGTAAATCAACGATACTTCAATAAAATAATTTTTTTAAAGGTTTGCAAAATGCAAGCCTTAGAAAATTCTCAGGAATCATGGGGAAGGATAATTTTTGATATTCACAGGTCCAAGAACTGAGAGTTCTAAGTTCACCTTGCTCTTCAAAAAACAGAGAGACACCAACAGCCTATACAGTGCCTGTTCCTTGGTAAATAGTTTCTTTCCACCTTTCCATCATTAAGTAAACAATTTTTGGATTAGTTAGACTTCTTTCCTCACCTTCCCTGAATCCTATACGAGTTTTTCCAGTATAGTTGATGTCATACTTATATCATTAGCCACTAGAAAGAACTACTAAAATATAAAAGAGATTTTGGGGAAAAAAGATCAAAGTACAGACAACAAGCAAGTAAACAAGTAGGATGAGATGATTCAGAGTGAGCAAGTTGAACCATTTCATTCTAACTTTGTGCTTGTTCTCCTAAGAGCTTATCTTTTCCTCTGAAAAACTTCAGACCTTCCCCAGATTCTCTGAAAATTCCCAACTGTTTATGTTTTGGCAGTCACTTTTATTTGGTGTTCCTGTATCTCCTCTCAAACTCTCCTTGTCTCTCCTCCTCCAGTTTGTATACACTATTCACAAATCCAATTGTGAAACACAGACGCTTTTCCTGATTTCAGGGGTAGGGGGATATATACATGTAGATCATATAAGTCTAGAAAATTTTACTGCAGGTTGAAGATTTAATTGAGGATTAAATTTCAGAACCACATGCGAATACCTTACCTTGGAATACTAAACATCCTTGGTCACCAAGAAATTTCACCGCTTGTATTCTATGTAACCATCCTGACTTTGGCTCAGGGTGCTTTTTTCTTCACTCCTCTCTTCCTTTTCATTTACTCTGTGCTCTTTCACCCTTAAATTCATCTTCGTTTCTTATGTGGAGAAGTCTAGCTCTCTTTTTTGTTTTGGAGTCTCCCTCTAAACCCTACCCTAGAAGCTTTACTTTCTGATCAAAGACATCTCACCGGAAATGAATCACATTACTCGCTTAGGGACAGAATTGTGTTTTAAAGTAGCATAGTAACATTTTTCCTCTCCTCTACATATATCTTTTCTGGTGTAATGGCAAAACCCTGCATTTTTATATGCCTCCTTCAGCTCTGCACATTATAGGGTTTTAAGCATAATAAATGCTTGCAAGATTTATCAAATTTGGGGACCAGATTCAGAGAGAAAGAAATATGAAATCTAGTTATCTTTACTTCTAATACAGTTTGGCTTTGATACTTACTAAGAGCTAATTATTTGATTTTTTTATACTTCATTTCCCAACTGCAAAATGGAATTAGAATGGTAATATATTGTGCATGTCTTATAGAGTTACTTTATGTATCAAAAGAAATATATATGAGATTATTTTGAAAACCAAGAAGTCTCCTACAAACATTTGGCAATGCTACTAAACTTTATCTTCTACCCTGTAGATAAGGCTGGTATATACAGTACATAAGCATTTTATGATCCTGCTTTTGCAAACACACACATACACAGAGAGAAATTAGAATCCTGTGTAAAATACATAGTAAGTTTCAAATAAACATGAGATAATAAAAAGATTTGTAATATGCATTGGAGGTTATCAGTGGACTTATGGAAATAAGTAAGAATGACCATCTATGAATGTGACCTTAGAAACTGTTACCAATAAGTGACTGTCTCTGTGAATATAGTTAAATATCATCAGAGAACAAGTCTTAAGTCACTATTTTACCCACAAAAATCCAAATTTATTTCTCATTTACTGGAAAAGCAGTGACAGGGTATTTTTAAGACACAAAGCAAAATGCAGAAATCTGTAAATTATGATGACAAGCATATTAGGATAATACTTATGCCAGTCAAATAGTTCTACTTCTTTATTTCTTATCCTGCAAAAACATCTCTTCAGTATCAGTGGTATTTTGCTTCTGAGATGAAATTTTATCAGTTTAACATTACCTTTTCTTTACTTCCCCCTTACTATGTCTCCCTAGGTACCTAAGAAAGACAGAGCTGGAACACTGAAGGCCCCATCATGGCACTTATTTAGGACTCTGGGATAAAAGGCATAAAATGGGTGGACCCATCCACAATTAATCATGGATGGTGATATCTTTATTGGCTACTGACCTTGCAATGAGTTGCATGAGTTATAAGAAGGTTCTCTGTTACCTCAGTCCCTATTCTCTTGAAGCAGGATATAAATCACTTTAGCCTCATGAATTTCTCATATTTACAAAGTATACTTCCAAATTTTCCACAGAGGATGCAGGGTAACCACTTCTTTTTTTTGCAATTTAAAAAAAAATAATTTTTTCAGCTTGTTCAGATGTCATGCAAGGAGGCTGATGATGGAGATGATCTGACTGAGAGTGACCTGAGGATCCACGGTAGGTGTCAGCGAGAAGCCTGGAGAGAAGTGGACAGATTCCATCAGCCCCATTTTGAGGTTGCTTGCATTACTTCTTCTCTAACCGAAGCAACACTCATGGTAGATTGCCTTACTCTGTTCCATTAAGAACTGAAGCATGTAATAAATCAAATTCCATAGTGACAAATCTTGTTTCAGTGGCATGATAAGTTGCTTCTTGGCTGAAATTCAGATGAAGAATATCTGGATTTAGTAAATATACTTCTCCATATTCTCTTGAAACCTAGAATTTAAGTATTAAGTGATGCTTGGAAAAATGGGTGAATAGAAAGAAGAGAGAGGGACATGGCCTTCAGAAATATCAAGAGATCTCAGTGGACAAATATCTTAGTGTGAATTCTGAATAATTTTTCCTATGTATGTAGTTATGCTCATGAGGAGAAAAATAAAATAAATATATTAAGCCTTGCTCTTAAAGACTCTATGTATTAAATGTAAATGTCCAAGACCATTACACAGTAACATGTCACACAAAATGTATACTCTACCATAAAGGAAAATATAACTTTCTATCAAAAGAAATTACCCTAGTTTTAGTTTCATTAAACCCAGGGGAAACTAATGCTAACAAACCATCTATTAGAGAACTTTTAACCAAATGTTAAAATTTCAAGCTATAAAATGGAATCTAGCCACAGACTAACATGAACTTCCCATTTTGAAAGATATTGGATTAAAATATTTAGTTATTAAAGAGACATTTTTCAATATTTACTATGCATAATTGCTATTTTGACACATTGAGGGGCACAATGTATAAAATGTCATCTCTGCCTCTAAGGTTTTAGTTGCCCATGGGCAGGATAAAGACACCCATGTGTGTAACTAGAATACAAGGCAGGCTAAGAGAAGTGCATTATGATAGGAGTAAACCACGCTTTGGTAATTTAGAGCATAACATTTGGTTTTAATCATCATTCAAATTTCATAATAGCTAAAGCATCTGACTCTGGCCTTGCAAAAGAGTGATCGTCTGATATGCAGAAACTGGGAGACACATCAGGTAGTGACAGCAAAAGCAAAGTCACAGGGACAGCCGTAGGAAGAGTAATCTCTGACATTGAATGAGCTCATCCTGTATGCTAGGCACTGCTCTAAGCATTAACCTGCTTTAACTCATTTCATTCTCACAAAAACCCCAGATGGTGGGTACTCCTATTATTATTCCCACTCAACAGATGAGGAACTGAGGCACAGAGTGTGTAAGTCATCAGCCTACGTGAGCACTGAGTTTGGTTCTCAAACTCAGTCTGGTTCGCACCCAGTCTATTTTCAGCAAGTTCAAGGGACTAATTATATTTTGAGAGAAGATGGGCTAAAACTAAAGACATATTGTGGAGGATCTCAGACAATGAGTAGCTACTGCTTGTTTTTGAGTAAAGAAATGACTAGAGATGTATAATACTTTAGAAAGAAATCCAATATCATTCTGTATATTAGTTTTGGAAAATAAGCCTTGCGATCAAAGGGACTGGTTAGGAAGCTATTGCAATCATCTAAGATAGTGTCGGGAAGGGAAAATGTAAATGTGAAGAAAAATGGGTAACTGCTAGTATGTAGTTTATCTCCTCCTCTCAATTTAAAAAGATATTTACCTTCCACCTCCACTACTGGGTTATCCAGACTTGACAAGAGGACAACATAATCCAGCAAATAGTATAATTTAGTCTTATTTACTTAGTGATTTAGGTTGCTTCCCTAGCATAAATTATAAACCTATGAAGATTATTACTTAATTGCACAAAAGAAATAATACAACAGCTCTGTGTGCCTAGTGACCTGAAGGAATGGACACACTTTTGAAGAATTAACTAATATGTATGCAGAAAAAAATCAAAATTTATCATTACCACACAAACACACTGGGTAAATATTTTTCCAATGTCTTGAGAAAATTCCCCCATTTTAAAACTTTACAGACACAATTTATGATTGATACCCAGTAAATATTACATTTTAATGGTAATGATATTTTACGTCCCCTCTTCATTTTTTTGATACTAAGGTCCTAAGGAATTTGTGACATTCTTATTCTAATGTTATATTTTAAAAGGGTTCTTCTCTAACTTGAGAGTTTTTATGTGAATTTTCATTTTTTTCTGCACTTCAAAAAAGAAAAGCAGGATTTCACTGATTTGTTTTTGGTGCCATCTGTGCTATCAGCAAAGTAAAGCTAGCATAAGTTTAAAACAATGCAAGAGAGAACTATGTAAAATTCAGCTAAACCTGTCACAACGAAACTGCTAAATTTCACAGAGATCAAACTCCAGTACACTGAAAATGTTTCTTGGGTCTGCCTAGAATTTCTCACCTCATTAGGTGTGAAAAACATAAATTGAGCACTGCTTTTTGCAAAATTTTGTACATGATGAGAACAGTTGGGGAAACCAAGCTCTTCATAGCCCTTCGATCTGGTATTAGGAAGACTGAGGAAAGTGATTGAAGGCTGCACATTTTACAGATTCTGGGCACTTGTTCAGTGATTGTTTTTGAATCTTCAAGTAGCTTATGAAATAATTAATTCATTCTCACATTTCCACTTCTTTCCATAACACAAAATTAGCGCTTTTTGTTTTTTTAAAAAAATCAGGGAGTTGGAGAGTCAAAAATACCTGGTCAAATTTCATATTCCAAGACCAGTTCCGAGGTCCAGAACTCATGTTTTCTGAGTCAAACTATTCAATTCTAGATACTACATTTCTCTAATACTCCTCATCCTTAAATTTCAGTAATTTCTCTCTGCTTACCAGACATCTTGGTGGGATTTAGCTCTATGTGAATATTAATACATTCCATTTATAAAGGTTGAAAACTCTGACTCATTGCCCATCAAGTTAAAGCACAAATTCAAGATTTTTAAGTACTTAATCTGTACCATGTAATGAGATTTCTATTACAAGTCAAAAAAAGTGCACTTAGGATACAGTCCAAAATAAAACTACCGAGCCTAAGTGTGAATCGGAGCTTCCCAAGCATTTCTTTATTTTCCACACATTTTCCCCCAGCATCTATAAATGAAACGTCTTTTATTATCCCCAATCCTGTACCACAAAAGTCTCCTGTCCTGCATGGAGTATCAAATTTTACAACATACCATCCAAACTTGTGCATCTTTTTATAATAATGTGTAAGAGCATCTCTCATTTCCTATCATTTAGCACAAACATTTATCCTTACTTAAAAGAATGATAGAGACCATTGAGTGTACACCCACATTTGATACCATTGTTCATTTCCATGGCAACTTGTACTATTTAGCTGCAAAAAGTTACATATGGTTCAAAAGTGAGTAATACAAAAGGTCATTTCATCTTCCAATACCTAAAATATTTTTACACTGTATCTCCCACTTATTCCCACCTTCAAAAGCAAAGGACTTTGCAGATTGAAATAATAAAGGGTAATTATAATGTAGTTTAGAAATAAAAAAGGATATGTTTTTAAATCTATGATTGATAATCCTACTGTTTGTCCCTACTAGTATTCTAGAATAGTCAACAGAGAAAATGACTCTAGAATTCAGTGTGGATTCAAAGGCTATGCTGGCTAACCCCATTTCTTTCTAGATAGCATTGCTGGATCACTAGATGAAGCCAGTGTTGCAGAGTATATTTGATAATTTGTTATGACAATTTAGTTGGAAACTAAAGTATTTTATGTTAGTGAGTATATTATAATTAACTCTGGTAAATGATACCAAAATGAGTATTTTAGTTTTCACTATTCCAGGCAAAAACCTGAAGGGAGAAATCAGTGTAATCATGCTTTCTTCCCCAAGATAAAGGGGAGAAGTA
The DNA here is from genome assembly GCF_951394435.1 of Stenella coeruleoalba. Taxonomy (NCBI): domain Eukaryota; kingdom Metazoa; phylum Chordata; class Mammalia; order Artiodactyla; family Delphinidae; genus Stenella; species Stenella coeruleoalba. The sequence goes on from NC_137164.1 coordinate 45,414,279, forward strand.
AATCTGTTATTTCGCTAAAGTAAAATTTTTAATATATTTTGTTTTAAAAAACGGCTGACAAGGAGGAGGTATCTCAATGATAGTACTTGTAGAGAAACAGTAACTTCCCGCCAATGAGGTTAATGTTGATAGATAATGTCCTTTGGATATTTCAGAAGACTCAGTATTGTCTGTTTACTTGCCTAAAAGAGAATAGTTTGGCTTCACTGGGAGGATGAAATACTTTGAATTTGTAACTTTTCTCTAAAGAAAAGCAATCTGCTTTTATCAACTAGAGAACAGTGTGAGAGGAGAAGGAGTGGGGGCAGGACACACATTTATTGCCAACAGCACAGCAAACAATGAGAATTGAAAATTTATTACGTAATCAGTAACATACTAGAATTTGTGCAAGGGCACAAAAGGAATTATCGTCCTCACTGAACTTGCACTATATGAAAGGAAGCACAAAACCAAGACTATAGAACCTCCTATCAGGGTGAGTAGGGGCCTTTTTCCAAGTACAGTTAAGCAAGTGTTCCTGCCTTAGTTAGGATTCTTAGGTGAAAGGGTATTTATTAAACCTGGAGTTCTGGGGAAGAGGGCAAGTTAGGAACTACACTATTTAATTTTCATTTCGATGTCCATTAGTAGAATCCAATGGTGAGCTCAGAAATCTAAATAGAAACATCATGTCATAGTTTTGATTGTTCTAAAATTATGTATATAATGTAGAATATGCCTATAATCAGAAACAGTCATCTTCTTGCTATTTATATGTAACTGAATCCCCATGTGTCGGGGGGAAATCAAGGAGTATATACATTTGTACAAACTCTCAAAGCTCTGATGTCTCAGGTACATTCTGTTCAAGCAGTAGCTGGCATGTTGGGATTCTTTCTTCCCTAAGATCTTTTTGTGCAGGGGACAATGATCACAGAAACATGGAATGCAGTACTTTTCTCTTTAGGCATACAGACCGAGTTCAAGGACATTTTTCAAACATATCTCAGAAAAAGTTTACGGACAGAGAACCACCCAAATTAAGAAGACGTTGCCTAGATCTTTTTGGTTTGACCTTTATATACAGCCTGTAGAAATGTGTTCAATTCTCATACTTATCATCCAATGTATAGCTTAATAGCCCTCTCCACTTAATACTATCTGAAGGTTTAAGAAGAAAACTTCGTCTTTAGAGAAGGACAAAGTGAATAAGCCGCAGTCAGTTCTGTAGCAGTGAACACAGGACTTCTCTTGTGAGTGTATGTGTGTTTGTTTGATTTTGAATGATCAGCCACTTGAGGGTCCCTCTGACATAATCTGGTCACCATATTCCCATTTCACCCACAATGGTTTCATAACAAAGTATCAGATATACTCTGCAACACTGACTTCATCTCGTGATCTAGCAATGCTATCTAGAAGGAAATGGGATTAGCAAGCATAGCCTTTGAATCCACAGTGACTTCTAGGAATCCACACTGACTTCTAGAGTCATTTTCTCTGTTGACTAACTATTCTAGAATACTAGTAGGGACAAAGAGTAGGATTATCAATCATAGGTTTAAAAACATATCCTTTTTTATTTCTAAAAGAGGACAATTTCCTATCCATAATCTCCTTATCTTCTTAAAGATTATTGATGGTAACATTGAGAGCGCTCCTATAAATTCTTTAGACCTCAGAAAATAATGGTGCATACCTGCAGTCAGATCAGATGAAGCGTGATGCAGGAATGCAGAAGTATTTCGTCCCCAAAGTGCTGTTCCTTGAAGTCCTGTAATACATATTGTGCTGCAAGGTCTTCCCTCAAGCCCACCCAACAAGTTTATGACTTAAAACCTACTCCAGAGAACACAGTCTTCACTGCTCTCCCTCTAAATTCACCTCTCTGTCAGCTTCTCTCCTCAGTGTCTATGGAGAGGTGGTCCTAATGGGATATGTTAGGACATACTTTAGGAGGCATGCCTCGTAACACAAAGATTAACTTTCAGACACAGAGACAGTATTGTTCCGAGGTCTATGAGCCTAGACAATACCTGGTTGAATATGTTAACGTGTCTTAAGAAAAAAATATACTATACACAAAAGTGGGAATAAGCTGGTTAGCTTCAAATGTTGAGAAAAGGCAGAATGACAGGGATGAGAGTTAGGGTCACTCATGTCCAGGGCATAGGTCTTAATCATCATGGTTTCTTTGGTATTATCACCCATACAGATATCTCAGTTAAGAAAATTTAAGACTAACTTGACCTTGTTTTTCGTTCATGCTCATCAAGAAAACTGATGATTTTTCTTCCCAAGTAGTAATTCTCTACCAAGAGAGGATCTTTTCCATATCTTCCAGTTTGAGCAACTTCATCAAGTCAAGTTCTCAATATTGAGGATTTAACATATCATGAATGGTTCTAAGTGTTAAGTATGAATTTATTTAATCCTCACAACAATCCTATGAAGTACTGAGAGCTACAACTCTTCTTCTGTTCCTGCTAATCTTTTGAAAATGCATGTACCATTCTTTTAAGCAGGAAGTTCAGTCTCTTCTTTGTGGCCTCCTTGATCTCAGCTTGGCTGGTCATCCTAATCCACAAGTGGGCCAACCAAACTCCTCAACAATAAAGAGCTGAAGAATCTGTTAATTCACTACTGCTGCTATTTCTGATCATGTACAATCTAACAGATATTTTTCTGTGACTGTTTTGGGCCTCGGGCTAAACTAGCTTATATTCATATTTACAGTTATTTTCCTGTGAGCACAATAGAATGCCAAGAGTTCTGAGTCATAAGGGGCCCTAGTCTCAGCCACACATGGTGTCAGATCTGCCCTCCCTCTCAACGTTTATATCCTTGGATTATGCTTAGGTCACTGGATTAAAGTTCTCTTCTGGAGCCATTAATGTCTTCTCCCCACAGCTTGAATTTAGTCACCCTAGTCCTTCCAAGTGGGCTTCCCTAATTTTTAACTGCAAGATCAGAAAATTGAGGTCTCACTCTCTTATTTTCTAGAGGGTTCCTGGATCCATGTTGCAAATTTCTTTTTCCTTTCCCATAGTAGCATATCAAGTGATATTGTGTAGAATACACCTTTGTCAGGCTATAGAGGATTCTATTACACTTTTTTCCAAGTATAATGGGTGAAATAAGACCTATACATAACCAGAAGGCCACATAGCGTCACTTTTAAGAAAAAGATAGATGATTTGCTAAGTCCTTCTTGACCAAGAATGTCTGGAGTTACTTATTCATCTTTATGTAAATTTGTATACATAACCTTCATGTACATTCATTATATTTAATTAATTAAAGTACTTGTTTCAATTTCCCCCTAAGAAGTGGATCCACTTTTTGTGCACTAGCATGGCCCATGTAGGCCAAGGTGAAGGACTAAAACTAGAATCAAGTTGAACTGAGTAGAACATGCACAGTTTAATCACGCTGAGCTACCCTCTAGAATGTCCTAGGCTTTCCCTTCCCTCAAGCATCTATACATGCCTCCCACCTTGTCTCTGTCACTCTTCCAAAGGGGAGAGCCCTTTGGCTTGTTTTCCTCCCACTCACCCTGAAAATCTTAGCTGGACAGCACCTCCTTCCCTGGAGGTGGGGAACATGCCTTCTGCCTGGCATGTTATCTGGCACGTGGTAAGTGATAAATAATGTTGAATGAATTAATAATCTGCAAGTTGGCCACCAGATCTCAGCTGTATCCACCTGAAATCACACTATCTCATCTTCCTCAAACCAGTTCTCCCTCCACACTCCTCTATCAAGAGATCCAATATTCTCCTTGTCATTCTGAACCATAACCTTCTAATCACTTTGGCACATCCACTCCCCTTCATCTCCTACTCTAGTTACTTTAAAATGTCCGATAATTTCTTTGTAATGTCACTTGGATTCTGCCTTCCTCCATTCTGACTGCCTTTACACCCTTATGATCTAATATATGAATTACTGCAATCGTCTCTTAAATGGTCACCCAGGTTTCAGACTCCATAAACATACAAAAAGATCCTAAATCTCACTGCTAGACTAATTTTCCTAAAATACCACCTTCATTATGTCACTTGTTTGTCTACTAAGTCAGGAAAAAATGTCTCTGTCATTTTTAAGGACCTTCATAATTGGACACATGCTAAGTCTCCAAACTATTTTCCATTTACACCCTCTGTTCTCATCAAAGAAATTTCCTTATTACCCCAATAGACAAAGCATCCAGTCTCACTTCTTTCCCATATTAGAATTTTGGGTTATATACTATATATCTACCCTATATTGTAATATGTACAATGGTTGCTCCATATTGCAATGTATTTAATACATGACACATCATCCAAAGTTAAGTTCAAGTGACCAATGCCTACATGAAGACATCTCTCACTACACCACATGAACCTATCAGTATCTCAACACCCTTATTAAAAACATCATTTTCTACAGCAATTTCTCTGCATTTCATTATGGATTATCTTTTATGTTTTTCTGATTACTACATGTGACCTAGGCATGACTTCTTGATATCAGTGAGTATCTTTAATCAATAGCAAAATATTGTATGCAGTAGGTGTTCCTCAGATTCTTGGAACTGTATTAGTCAATTCAATAAATATTTATTAAATAACCACTATATATCAGGCACTGAGGATACAGCAGAAAATTAAACATACTTGCCATTATGTTCTAATGGTAGATATTGAAAACAAAAAAGAAACAAAACAAATAAAAAACATTTCACATAGCAGTGTGTAGATTGCATATTGATAAAATATTTACATTAAATCACGTTACCTCGCAAGTACAAATAGAAGACTCTTGGATTCATGTGTTGTATTTGAAAAATCTTACCTCCTCTAACTGCTATCCCCAAAACCAACCTCTACTTTCACTGCTTTTTAGGCATAGATTAGTCCTTATTTTTGCAAATGCACTTTCGTAAGACTTAGTATCTTCAAACCAGAATGAAACTGAAATATTATCTTTAAGAATTAATTATAATTGAATATATGCCAAAAGTACATAAAGAAGAAAAGATCTGGCATGCTATTCTGCCAGAATAGAAATAGATTTTGGACTCACTTCAGTTTCTAGTAAATTAATGTCCAAAAGCACACGAGAGCAAATGTGCACACATTTGTAATCTCGGCAAAGAGGTCAGGGTGTGCACAGAACCTAGAATTTCATCTTTCCCTCTCCTCCAGAAGGTTATCTTGCCTGTGGTCTCTATATAATGTTTATCAATCATGATCTCTGAAATGCTTCCTAATGTCCATTCTTTTAAATAGCTCTCTGTACATGTATGTGTAGTTTTACCGTTTTTCCTGATAAAGAACATATTTTACACCTTTCTATATAGTGGAAGGGAGGCATAATGTGTTCAGTTGATTCGCCTCCATAAGGACGTGCAAAGTGAAATTCACTGAACTATTGACATTCATCAGAAGAATCATAGTGTGTGTATATATACATACATATTCATCACATTCATCAGAAGAATCATAGTGTGTGTATATATACATACATATTCATCACATCTTATTAGGTCATAACTGTGTGCCAGGCATTGTGCGCAGCTCTGAGGATGCTGACATTAGACATTACAATTCCTGCTCAGGAGGAGTTCACAGTTGAGTGAAGAGGACAAAACTCACAAATGATCCACCGTGGTGCCGGGTGAGATGTATGGTACTAGAAACATAAATAGTTTCACTTTCAAGGAATTTTAGCTCTGAAAGAAACCTCAACATCACTGAGTCCAACTCAAGTGAGAGAAAGGAGGTCCATATATCCTGTTGGTTCCTCAAAAGCAGTCGGAACCCAGGTCTCCTGAGACCAGGAAGATCTCACTCTGGTTCTGCTTTCTCATAATGCCATTTGCTAAAAGATTGACTTGTTTTCTAAGACCAGGTGGTTTGCACAGTCAGCAAATTAGTTAAATGTATAAAACAAGCTTTAAAATATATTAAAAGAGTAACACAAATTAGTTACTATCTCACAAAGCATGATGATAAATATTGTCATTCAGTATGTGAGATGCATTACACTATCTGTTATTCCTGTCTAATTTCCTGATTTCTTCCACTATTGTGGGTTGTTCAAATTATTAAATTAACTTCAGTGTTTAGTTCATACTGAACCATTGCCAAATTCAGTGACAGAAAGAAAGATATAGGGGTAGCCATATATAAAATTACTGTTGGGTAAAACAAATGATTCTTCTTCTTGGTCATAAAAAAATACACACTCTTCTGGTGAATTGTCTCATCCAAAAAATGAGATTCTTATCATATGAGTTTTATGTTCTCGATCTATTCATATATATATATGTATATATATTATGGGTTTTTTTCCTTTTAAAAATGTCTGCATTGTCCAAAACCTTGTTTGAATGCTAGTAACTCTGATATAAATGTGTATGCATATCGTGTGTGTTTTCCAGGTTCAACTTTCTAAGTTCAATAGGACTTTGTGTTATGCTTTATGAGAAACGACTAAATTGGACCATTTTTTATAACTATTGTAATATTGCATTGGATTTACTAAAGCCATTTTGCTAATGCTTCTTTTCAGAAAACACTGATACTTTCAGATACCTTCTATGCTTTCCTTTTAATGAAGACGATTTTAAGGTGATTCTTTCAGATTTTAGCTACTTGGTTTCCTATGCATTTTTAAGGTATGTATATGCAACACTCCAAAAGAACCACACCCACACAAAAAATGTATGTGTAGTCGCAATCATATCAGAAAGAACAGAAAAACATTTTAAAGCAAAGGAGGAATGTCACTTATTCAGGAAATAGAAAATATTTCTTATTCCGTGGTAGAGATTTTTATATTTACAAAGAAATGACACTTTAAAAGATAATTATTTGTTTCAACGAATGTTTTTAAGAAACTAAACTAAAACTACAGAAATTAATTTAATACACTATCCATTTAAATCAAGTATCTTTTCTTCTTGTGAAATACCTAGATAACTGAGGTAATTTGAAGGAACTTTTAAAATTACCTGGCAAATTGCTTTGATCTTCCACCTCAATATTCTATTTTACTTTGCAGATTAAATAGTCTTACCCTCCAAATAGAATAATTTCCTCCTATCACTACTTCTGGGTCATTGTCAGTTCCCTGGGGAGTTGTAAGATTAAAGGTGTCTAGGATGTGCTAGAAGATCCCAGCTTTTAAATCAATCTGATTTCCTGTCTTAAGCAGGCAATTACCATAGCAAAACTTCCTGAATTCTGTTTTCCAAGCCTTGGGAAAATGGAGTCCTGAATAATTTCAATGGTAATTTCTACATGTCACCCTTATATTGTTTCAGTAAATAAAAGTTTCCTTAAACACCATCAGCAACAATATGGGTGAAACCTGGTTTTTTTAGTTTTATCAGTTCTAAGTTAAAATGCCTCCATTTATAAAACCCTAAAAAAATACTTGCTCTCAACCTCTGTTTTCTATTCACTGGGACAGAACAGCTGCCGTCTGGAAGCCACAGGCACATCTGTAACTATATCAGCCATACAATTAGAAGTCTAGTCTTCAGAAAGTAATATTTGAAGAGTAACAAAAATCAGTTTATCCGACCTGCATAAAGCCATTCAAGTATACTATATTTATCATATTAAAAATGCATCATTAAAATTTAAAAGCAGGGGCAGTTGCTCAATAAGCTAATGGTATAGTCTGAAAACTCCGGTCAAGATTGTGTTGTTGAATTCGCAGTTGGCTAAAGGGGAAAGAGAAGGAGGCAGGGAATGTGAATGACCTTGCACCAAGGTGGTAGGCCCTCAGAGATTCTGCCGTCGGCTGGGGTTGAGCTCCACTCGGAGGATGTTTACTGCACTGCATCCTGACAGCTGAGAATGAAAGTGTCCCTCTAAACACATGAGCTTGAAATTGCTTCACCTTAGAGCCTAAACGTCTGTCTCTATAGGCGTGTGAATGTGAACACATATTTGTATTTATGGGGAGAATTTATGGGCTTTTGCCTGTGTGCAACAATGACTCCAGGCTCGTCAGAGAACATGTTGTAGAAAACAGCATGAAGAAATTTAACGAGAAAAAAGAAAACGGATGGAAGAAAACTTAACCTTCGTGAGAATCATGTCGATTTATAAACTAGTAAATGATCACCTTTATTACTGGTTGGTTTATTCACCTCACATCATCTTGAAAAGAGCTAGACAAGGTTCCTGAAATCTATTAATTAGTTTCCTCTAGCAAATATTAACTCAGCAAAATCCTATTCTTTCATTAAATATGTGTAGAATGTTAAATTGAAATATCTACATCTGTATACCTAGTCCCTGAGTAGATAAATCTAACTTGCAAAATCTTTTCTTAAAAATATAATTTAATAGCAAACTTACTTGATTGTTTTCTTTAATTCTTTTGTGACAAATTGTGCACATCTAAATTTACTATAGTTAACATATCTACTCATTGGTAACAAGAACATTACAAAATAATGATAAATATAATTTTCACCTAAAATCTTCTACAAGGGAGATGACCACAGAGTAAAAATTAAAAAGAGATAGATAAAAGAAAAATAGTCAGCAATTGCCTTTTCACTGTTTGGGACATTCTTTTTAAAGTGGTAACTGTGACATAAAATAGGTGATATATCTGTTTAAGGTCTTTGGGATGGCACTTTCCTTAACAAACATTTTAAATACTTTATGAGAAAAAAAAATTGTTCTCTCATTTCTAATAAAATATCATGGTATATAAGGCCAATCTGTGAACTAGAAATAGAACTACTTTCTTTTTTTTTTTTTTGGAGTAGTAGAACCGCTTTGGCCGTCAATGACTATCCTCAATTATTAAAAATAAGGAAACCATATCAAAATATTTATTAAATTACTATTTAGCCAAACTGTCAGAAATATTATTTTTTACTTTTGGATAAATTAGTCTACATTTAGAAACCACAATACTAAGGTAGTCTTTCAGGGACAAAAGCCTTAAAAATCTAAAATCCTTAAACGTTATTTAAAGTAAGAATCTGTTTTTCCAGGTAAACATAACAATGTTTCCTGGATTTATTGTTTTAGTTTTTAGTGGGTTAGGCACTGCTTCTCTTCCTTAACATCTACTATATTTTCTTAATCTTTTCACATTCCTCTTCTTCTGGGTATTCTCTGTAAGTAATTATTTACTTGCCTTTATAAGCTGATCAATAACCAACTGTGAGATAATTTACAGGCCTTGTGAAATATCTGTCCATGTGTATACTTTTTAATGTAATGGATTTCAGAGATATGCAGCTTGAAAGATAATCTTCAGCAGATGCATTTTATATTAAACATTAACATTGCTGGCTTTCTAACACTGAGCACTCCAACCTCAACCATAACACCATTTTCTCTTGCACCAACTTTGTATTCACCTATATATGCATTGCAAATAGCAAAATGTTCCCCTATATGTGCTTTCAAAAAATCATATAGGTTTTATGAAATGTGCAGTTTGAAAAAAAAGCAACGTCCTGCTGAATATAAAAAGTTACAAAGGGATTGATTGTTTAGTTCCAATGAGATATCTTTGTTAGTTATTATACTTTGTTAACAGGGATTAAGTTCTCAAAGACTCATAATAATTGGTGACTACTAATTTTTCCACTTGGGCAGACTATTTAAACATGAAAAGATAAGATTTTTCACAAAAGGAGGATGGGCTGAATGAACTAAGCCTCCATGCATTCACTTACTTTGTGTGTTTGTTTAATAAATTCTCATTTAGCATTTTCTATGTGCCTGGCTCAGAAGTTACTTTTTATCATATACAATCCCAGCAGGTAAAAGAAGCTGGAAATTGTCAACTGAGATTTTTTTATTTTGAATTTTATTTATTTTTTATACAGCAGGATCTTATTAGTTATCTATTTTATACATTTTAGTGTATATATGTCAATCTCAATCTCTCAACTGAGATTCTGAAACAAAATTTTAAAGGATATATTTACAGGTGTGGGCAAAGTTAAGAAAAATCTACAACTTTTTCAGGTCTTCAAGATAAAAAGCAGTGTGAACTCAGAACGCCATTAATCTCACCATTAGGCTTGAAGGAGAAAGAGAAAAAAAAATGATATAACCACATGTTCAGTTAGAACTGTAGCCGCCAGGACATGAGGAGGGAATGCCTCCCAGTTGGAGCTTCCTCTTCTGCCCACCACCTCTGCCTGGGCTTCCCATTGGCTGGACTCCAGAGAAGCTGGGAATAAGGGAGCCCAGGTGATGTAGTCCACAGGGTCAGGCTTCAAGGGCACAGAGCAGGACAATGAAAAGCAGAGAATGGAGAAAGGGAGTTGGCAACTGAGAATAGTGCTTTCTGGTGCTGAAGATAGGATATGAATAATAAAAGGACCTCACAGATTAACCAGGTATTTGGGTATGTAAATAAATATCAGCAAATAATTTCAGTATGGAGCAAGGACGCAATACTAGAATAGATTTCTTAGTAATGATGCAAAGCAGGTGGAGATTCTTTTCCATTTAATGAATCTATGTAAGTTTTACAGAGAATCAGAGGAAACAGAACTCGGGCACACTGATTTGAGCTCTGGTAACAAGCACAGCAGATGACCAAGCTGCAGTGTTCTATCATGATGGTGAAATTACAAGTAACCAAATTCAAGGATAAAAAATAATGTGGGCCAACCTAAAAGCCTACACTCTAGACCCTTGAAAAATACACCTTTATGCTTTCACTCTAAAATATTTAAAGTACTTTTATATGCCAGGTACTGTAGTGGGCTCGCACAGTGCCTAAAATTTAAAGATATCAGTTGGGCCCGTGAGCCATGGCCGCTGAGCCTGTGCGTCCGGAGCCTGTGCTCCGCAATGGGAGAGGCCACAATAGTGAGCGGCCCACGTACCACAAAAAAAAAAAAATGGTATCAGTAGATTGAGGAAATGGAGGATGCTTTGTGAGCACATAGTGATGACACTGAACCTGCTATCCAGGTAACAGAGATGTCATCTTGTAGGAAGTGATGATAAGTTGAGACTCCAGAGATGACTAGAAATTATTCATTTAAAGATGGAGGGAAAGGTTTCCAGGGAGAAGCATCTATGAAGTTCCAGAGATGAGAGAGATCAGGGTATGCTCAGAAAACTGAAAGGAGTTCAGCTTGAGGGAACATCAGGCAACCATAATAAGTGAGCACATTTTTTGAGCACTTAATATGTGCCAGGCACTTCTCCTGATTTGTCCCACTTAACTTTTAAAACAATATCGCAAGGAAGTACTACTGTTGTCTGCCTTTTGCAGTGGAGGAAACAAGAGCTGAGAGGTTGAGTCACACCTGTAGTAAGATTCCTAGAAGTGACATGATCGGTTTTGAATGTTAGGGACTTCCCTGGTGGCGCAGTGGTTAAGAATCTGCCTGCCAATGCAGGGGACACGGGTTTGAGCCCTGGTCCAGGAAGATCTCACATGCAATGGAGCAACAAAGCCCGTGCACCACAACTACTGAGCCTGTGCTCTAGAGCCTGCAAGCCAAAACTACTGAGCCTGTGTGCCACAACTACTGTAGCCCGCATGCCTAGAGCCCATGCTCTGCAACAAGAGAAGCTACCGCAGTGAGAATCCCATGCACCACAACGAAGAGTAACCCCTGCTGGCTGCAACTAGAGAAACCCGCATGCAGCAATGAAGACACAATGCAACCAAAAATAAATAAATAAATAAATGTATTAAATTTTTTTTTTTTGAATGTTAGAAAGATTCCTCTAACAGCAAGAGAGACAGGTATCATAGGGGTGTAAGATGGATGCTGGGAGACAAATTATTTGATGAGGACTTAAACTAAGGCGGTGTGGCTTGTGTAATGTAGGGAAGAAAGGAGATGTGGTAGACATCACCCAGATAGAATGGAAGGATATGGTAACATGAGAAGAGCAGAATGTGGAAAATGAAAACTCTAGGGAAAGCCTGAGTCTCTGGCTTAGTCAACAGAGCAGAGCAATATCATTAGCCAACATAAAACAATAAACAAGAAATAAATTTGTAAAGAAAGAAAATCGGTCTCCTTTAGAACATGACAAGGGGCACTTGTGGGACATGAAGTTTGAAATGTCCAGGAACAGCAGGATAAATGTAGGAATAAACAGTAGGAAAGCTAGTTTGAAGCTACAGAGAGGGGAGTTACTGGCATAAGTGAGGCTCTCGTTCAATGAGAGGGGATGAAATCACCAAAGGAGAGTGTATCACATCGCAGGTCTAGAGAACTGAGGCTAGAAGCTCGGAGAACAGCAGCACTGAAGAAGTAGAACAAAGAAGCAAGACAGAAAAGTGACATCAGAGACAGAAGGAATTATTCATACTGATGTTTAACTAAACAAGAACAGAATTTCAAATAAGGATGGATAGACATCATCAAATATCCTAGGTGGGTTCGGAAGAGTCTTTGAGGTTTGGGGATTTGGAGGTCATGGATAAACTTTCATGTCCAATACAGGCCAGATTTCTCCAATGTGAGGGAACATCCTTGCTGTTTACCTGTGAGAGAGCAAAAGAACATTTGAAGCAACACTTCTTCTTGATTTCAAAAAAGTTAACAGTCAGCACAGTACTGTGGCTAACACATGGCCTTTCAGCCAGACCACGTGGTGTTCAATCTTGAGTTGCAGGTTATTGGCTGGGTTACCTGGCAGATTGCTTATTATTTCTGTGTTTCAGTGTCTTCAATGGCAAAATGAAGATGACAATAATAATATCTACCTCATAGGTTCTTGAAAAGAAGAAAATGATTTGATAGAAGCAAAGTGCTTGGGGGAGTACTTCATAAATGCTAAGTATGATGTTAAGTGTAAGCACTTTCTATTATTTTTATCTACTTTGAAATGAAGGCTCAAAGTAAAAATAAAGATGAAAAAAAAGAGATTATATGACAACAGAGAGAGATTGAAAGTGACCTTAACAGAATTTGGGAAAGAAAAACTGAAAAAAAAAAAAAAAGCAAATAAATCATTGCAGGAATTATAAGCTAGCAAGGCAAATACATAAATATTAAAAATAGGTAGACCCTTTTGTCATTAGAAATTATCTTGAAATGTCAAATCATTAAATGTTTCAAATATTTTAAATGTAAAATGCATTTAAGGTTTTTTTCGTGTTATGTATATGCAGTTATGGAAAAATCACATGCTTCAGATCTTTTTACGTTTCTTCAAAGCATTATTTTAAATGCACACTTTGAGGCTTTTCTTTTCTATGTTAATAAGCTCTTTACCTGAACTTCTATCAGTAAAATGAAGGAAGAGCCAAGATATAATCAGTAAGTGAAGACACTAAATCATCATATTTTTAGGTCAAAGCTTTCTCTTTTTCATCAATGGCAGCTTATTAATGTATTTAATTCTAACTTTATCTTTTGAATATAAATTTAAGAAATAAATGAAATTTGGAGTTCTCATCTTAACACCAATATTTCTAATTAGTAAAAGAAATTTGTAAGCTAAATAAACATCTTCTGTCTGGAACATCATCAGTTCTGGCCATGACTCCCTTGAATAAAATTTATTTATTATTTTTAAAACATCTCATAATGTGATATCATGTATTTTATTCATATTATCTTATTTTGAGTTTTGTTTGAAAGGATTATTTGTTAATTAGTAATGCGGGATAGTTATTCTGAAGCTAGTTTTCTGAATAAGAAAAATGTTTTATGTAGCATTTATCTTATTTTTTTACATCTATCTTTTTTCACATGTGTATTTTAATCTTTTGAACATTGGTTTTTCTGTACTTTTCTATAACATTACATAGTTAGTCTTAGATTCATGTCTGAGTTTAACCAAGAATTTTTAAAGACTCTTGAGCTGGTTTCAATTCATTGTATGCGATGCTCTAGCTTTTAAGATTTCTTACTTAAAATGTGAATAATGGAAAACCATATATAACAAAAATATCTTAATTTTGGAGATAGATCATGACTGTTATTGTCCAATAATATGACAAACTCTGCTTCTTAATGTGGGTGTGTCAGTGTGTGTGTAGTTGAAATTTTAAAGGAATTGGGATGTTGATATGATTTTTGTTAAAAATGTTTTTGAGAAACTTGTAAGATAAATTTAGCACCCAAAAGACAATTCCTGCTTTTCTATAAATCTTACTAAGTATCACATAAATGAAGTTAAACATGCTACTTTTTTTCAATATAATTAAGTAAAAATAAGGACAAAAAACACATAAAACTCTTGAACTCCAAAGGAGTAAGTTAGCAGCATTGAGTGTAAATAATGTTTATGGAGTAAACATAATTGGGCTGCAAGTGAAAAGAGGTTATATATTTAAACCGACTCAACCATCAGTGAAGATATTCTGGAGGAGGTGAGTTTGTTGGACCTGTGTGAATAAAAGACAGGGAAGACTTTGTTGGATTCCTTTTTTCTTTCTAGCTGGTATTTGAATAAATGTGAGTGGGTGAGATCACCCAGGCAGAGTGTGAATTGAGGGCAAATTGAGAAGTGTGAATTGTAAAGCAAACGGGGTCAATGAAACAATCCAGGGGAGACACATATTTTAAAAATGAATACCAGAAACACTAAAGAAAATAAGGGGGAACAAAAAGCAAAATGGGGGCAAATCAGGAGAAAACAGTACCTTGGAGGAGAAATATTGGGGCAAAAGACATTTTGAGCAAAGGGAACATAGGTATTTGAAAAGGAGAAAGTATTCAATCCATTAATGCTATAGAAAGTTCAGGGACAGAAATTCTCCCACAGCTGGATAATTTAGAAGACACTGGTGACCTTTACCAGAGGAAAGAGCAATTGCTGGTATTCGATGCCATATTTCAGGGTGACAAGCACTGGTGATTATTGGTGAGTAAAGAGGGGAAAATAGAGACAGCTATTATAGACTATTCTCTCTGGAAATTTGGCTGTGAATGGACGGGGATAACGGGATATGGGAATGGGTCATGTCAACTACAAATTGGCATTTTCCATTGGCACTTGCCATCTACCTCTACAAGGATTAAATCATGTGCAGCTGCAGCTGCTGACTTTCAACACCCCTTAAAAGGGATTCAGGGTGGAGAGCTGAAATGAGCCACTCTGTGCTCTGGGCTACACTGGCAGAACAGGTCTTCAGATAGTTAGATATTTTCAGGAGCCAATTTTATGAGCCTTGTATCTCCTCATATCTAGAAAAGCACTAAAATCCTCCATGGTGACGTCTGCTCCTCGTGACTAGGAGTAACCTGCATGAAACTAGCAGAAACCTTCTGTAAAAAATATGTGCTTGATTGCATGTATTCCCCCCTCACCAAAATCACATATATACTGACCTTCCCCCCTGCCCCTTTGGGGCAGTTTCTCAGAGCTATCTGGGATGCTGTCTCCCGGCCTGCAATCTTCATTTTGCCCCAAATAAAACTTAACTCTCAACTCTCACGTTGTGCATTTTTCCTTTCTTTTTTTTTCTCTTTTGTGGTACGCGGGCCTCTCACGGCCATGGCCCCTTCCGCCGTGGAGCACAGGCCCCGGACGCGCAGGCTCAGTGTCCATGGCTCACGGGCCCAGCCGCTCTGCGGCACGTGGGATCCACCCGGACCGGGGCACGAACCCGCGCCCCCAGCACCAGCAGGCCGACTCCCAACCACTGCGTCACCAGAGAAGCCCTGTGCATTTTTTCTTAAGTCGAGAGTCACATAACCTTGGAGTAAACATAGGGTCATAATAATTGTAATAAAACACTATTTTGGGCCATCCACAAAATCTTTTCAACATTTTAGGGAGTCCCTGAAAATGTATCATTTGCAATCAAAACCCTAGTCCTTGAGCCACACGGAGTCCCTCATGCCTCCAGCATGTGTATGTCAGCACAGTTCTCTCAACTTGATGGCTCTGTTTTCTCTCCAACTTTGGCTGCTTTTGCTGTCGTTGCTGTGTGACATCACCAATTCCTTTTCTTTTAAATATAAAATACAACTTAAGTCACTGGGTCCTCTTCCTCCTCTTTTCTGATGTGTGCCGTCTTTTCCACATCTTTAATTTCTGCTGTAACAGCACCTCTCTGAAGTGGGGAAAACACCACTCTAATCTTACAACTACACATAATGAGCTTTACAGTATGGAGAAAGCATTGTAATTTCCTTGAATGGAAATTATTAATTTTAAACCACAAAACCTAACCAAATTCCATCACACAAAAAAACTAAAAATATTTACCCTGTATTGTTCTGTCTCTACCACATGGGCAGAGTAGCTGGGATTTTTTTCCCTGATACTAGCGTTATGTCATTTTTAACATCTTCTCTTCTTGGCATTTGAACAGAAGCTATTGGAGTAAATAATAGAGCCACAAAATAGTCTGAGTAGCACATACTGAATCAGTATTGATGGAGCAGAGAAACTTGGAAGAGCAAATTAGAAGTAATCCCATGGACTTCAGAGCACAGAATGAGAAGCAGATTGGAAATGGCTGGCTATAGATGGATTGAGAACATTTATGTATTTCCTGGATTTTGCTTTAAAAAGTGTACCTTGAGTGAGGTACATAATCTGAATGAGCAAATTAATGTACAATAATTAAATATCCAGCCAATAAAGTTACACCAAGTAAACCATAGCTTACAAATCTCAGACACTTCAGAAAAATTTTAGAATCACTATTTGATAGGCTAAGACAAAATTAGTTCAGTCTCATTAAAATACTGAAATCAAACCTCGTTTTTTTTTAATCAACATGAAATTAAATGTTTACTTTTCAAAAATTTGTTGTCATTGCTCACTAGAGAAAATTAACTGTTTCATTATTTATCATTAGTGGCTCATTTATGTAATGTGCCACTTTGTTTAGGTTTTCATCTTTGAAAAATTAACAATGAATTTGGTTTCTTTGAGGCTCCAGACCCTTATATTTATATGCAAAGTTGTCCACAGAATCTATTTTATGCTATTCTTTTTTAAACTGGTACACACTCTTCACACCTATATTTCAAATGTGGAAATGCATATTTGCAAGCAGTAATACAAAAGCATTCATGAAGAATGCATAATCTCTGAAAATTGTGAAAACATTCCCGCTACCAATACATTTCTAAATACAAAACTGACTACCATATTGTTACTTCTGTGTAGCAGGAGAAGTTCATTTTCAAAACAGATAAAATTCAGTCTTTAGATGTGAATGGTATGAATGACAGTCTTTTCTTTCTTTTTTTTTTAAATTTCTTAGTTGTTTGGGATCCTTAAGCATGCAAGCCTCAAAGGGGAGGGTCCACAAAGGAACCAGGGTTGTCTTATGGCACCCAGTTAAGCCAGAGCTGGGAATGCCTCTGGGTCATCCACGTCAGGAGCAGAAGCACTTGACTTGTCAGTCCTGATGCCATGGTTTGGACGTCCACCACGCCCACGGCCACCTCGTCCTCCCCTGCCACCATGTCCTGGGCGGCCAGGCTCTCAAAAATTGATCTCCAGCTGAGACGTTATATCATTTGCTGGCTTCCGGAAATGGTGATCCATAACCGAGTCTTCAGCGTGAACCTCTTCACTCTTTGACTTATGAAGAACAAATCCCTTCTTCCACTGCCCGTCAGCACCTTCTTTTAGTTTTCAGATGTTAAATTCTACTTTTGCCCGGTCCTTATTTTGAATAGCCTTCCACGCATCCAAAGTCATTTCTTTTGGGTCTTCTTCCTTCACTTTTCAACTTCATTCTCCTTATTTTCAGTGTCTGCCACTGGATGTTCTTCACCTTCAGGTGTTTCCTCAGTCACATTTGATTGCTCCAAGTCAGTTAATTCATCTTTGACAGTTCCCCAGCTGTGAGATCCGCTACCTCCACGCTTGTCCTCATGCTTCAGGCCAGATCCGTCACTTCCACTATGCCTATCAAATTCACGTTTGTCACGAGAATCAAAGCCATCTCCCAGGCCCATTCCCCGTCCACAACCTCCTCGACCTCTTCGAAGAGGTCGCCACCAGGGAAGCCCCCCACCCTTTTCTTCAAGCGGCTTTTCAAATCGTCTTTCACGAGGTGGTCGCCTTTCTGGTCTCCTATCAATTATCTTTTCTTCACCCTGAAGTTGTTGATCAGGTCTTCTCCCAACGCGTCTTTTTCCTTCTTTCTTAAGTGCCACAGGTGGCTGCATCTCCTCCTTCTTGTCAACCACGCCGACGCTGGGAGGCAGCGGGTTCTTGATGTCTTTCTGGGACTCTTTATGCAGCTGTTTGCCCACCGCGTTGGAGTTTGGGCTACGGCCTGAGCTGCGCTCTTGGCCCCAGGGCCCCCAAAGCCGCCCCCGCCGGCTTCTTTTTTCTTGTTCTCTGCTGCCTTCAGCACCTCGAAGGGGTCCGATTTGTTGTCAAATAGCTGGTCGAATCGGTTGGTGACCACGCAGCCGAAGCCTTCCTGTAAGTGCCCAGGCATGATGGTGGCTCGGCGTCGCGTTCCTCCACGGATTGCAGCAGGCCGCGCCGAGCTGAGAGTGCCTGCTTCAGCTCTTACCACAAGATGGCCAGGCTATTCTTTTTGAATAAATTCTTAAATGAACATTACTTCCGCTTTCTTCCCAAGACCTTTTTATATTCGTATAAGATTGTTATCCAGATGATTTATTCTTTGCTGATTAAAGATGAAGAAGACCATAAGTTTATTAATTGTTAGATTTATATGTGCAACGTGAAAGTGAGTGAATCAAATGTAAATCCCATGTCGTGTGCAAATGCACAATAGATTTATGTAATCTAACAAATTTATAAAGGAAATTTGACGGTATGCACTAAAAATTATTTTGCGGCACACATAACATAAAATTTGCATTATAAACCAAGATACTGTCAGCAACTCACATATGCAGGGCAACATGTCTGCATCCTCAAAGCCGCTCTAACCCTACAAGTACACATAAAGAGCTTTATAGTATGGAGAAGGCATTGCAATTTCCTTAATGGAAATTATTAATTTTAAGCCACAAAAACAAACCGAATCCCATCACGCACAACCTAAAAATCTAGAATCCCTAATGTTCACCAACTTTAGTATCTTGAGCCTTGAATTAAATTTGTAGAACTCAAATCCTACATGCATGCATACATCCTCTGGATTAGACAATGTGGTTGTCATTCTAGCATTATATTGCTTGAGGTCCAATGTTCTCAAATTTTTACTTCCAATTTTCATACTTTCATCTGTACTTATATTAATTTTGGTCATGTTTACCTTAGAAGTAGACAAGGGTGATTATTTATTTTAGATGATACCTAGCTTATTTAGAGCAAGTAATTTCATACTCTATGAAAATTAAAATATTGTGATTATGAGACTTTTTGTCAAAATCAAGATCTATTGTTAGGAGACACTGACATGATGCTTTATAACTTTTTAGTCATCCAGCCAAAGGGTAGTTTGGTTTCATAGATAACTATGTTAATGATCATTTCAAATTTTCCTATTATTAGTGCAGCTTTATATTTAGAAGAGTTGGTGAATAAAATAATTATCCATCTTGACTGTAGAGCTTGTCTTTCTAACTGTCCTACATAAAATCTTTAGGCAGAAGAAACAATCAAAGCTTTATAGAACAAATGAATTAATTGTAAAATTAATTGGGCCATGTTTCTACTTTTAAAAATCAAGTTACATTTTAGTGAGTCTGTGAACACTTTTACTAAAGAAAGCCACAATCAGACTGAATATACTAATGAAATTGTCTCCCTACATTTTAGGGAATTATCTTCTGTATCTTATCAAGGATGCTTAATATATATTATAAAGCAAAATTAAGAAAAAATACTAAAAAAAATAACGGTGAACTATTTCATATGATTTTCTAGAGATGAGAAACATCACTGATTTGCCAATGATACAAATGTTTTTTTGCATTAGCTTTTAGATTGGAAGGCTCTATTTCCACAGATTTCACATTAAGAAACTTTCATTCCCTACAAATACTGACTCCATAACAATAGCCAAAGAAAGTATGCTTTGTACTCAAATTGGCTGATATTTCACTCATCAGTTTTTTTGCTGATTTTTAAAATCTTGCTTTAATATTTGCATCGCAGCACCAGAGAAATTAAGTTAGACACTGCAGAGGAATTCTGCAACACTATAAAAAAAGGCTTCTGCAAGTTTGTTTTTATTTTTTTTAAAGAATGGAGTCAGTGTGTCATTTTTGTGCCCTTTAGTTAAGTGAATATATCATAGTTGTTTTTTAGTGAGCTTTATAACGTTGAGAGTTAGAAAGCTTACTTAGGTATAAAGATCAAGGTTATAGCACACAAAGAGCCAGAGTGGTTATGAAGGAAAGAAGAAAGGGAAAGAAGGGAGAAGGGAGGGAAGAAGAATTTATTTTTTACCAAAAAAAAAAAAAATCTTTTTTCTTACACGGCTACATATATGGTTTTAATTGTCCTCCCTCAAATGTGTTTTCTCATCTGAGTTCTGTAGATGTCCTCAGAGCAGCAGTTTCTTGACAATTTCTTTCACCATCACTTGACCTTAAAATGTGATGTGTGGAATACTTTAACACTCCCACAGACCCAAATGTAGAAAATAAATAACTCACTATACTCACATAGTAAGAGTGAAACAATTCATAAATATTAATTGAGAGAGTGAGTAGAGCTTTGAAATGAGAGTGTGGCTCTGAAATTGAGGTCGATCTGAGTTGTGTTCTGGTGTCAGGATTTAATTACTGAATGACTGTATCCAAGTTTATCATTCCCACCGGTACTGTACGGCGGCATCTCTGTCTTCTTGATTTAATTCTTGCTTTAGCTACAGTATAAAGCCTGGCTCTCAGTCACTATTTGTTGAATGTATTAATGTATAAGCACTCCCCAAAGTTATCATCAAAGTAAGAAAAATAATTGGTACCTTAACAGGTACAACAAAAACTCTATGGTCAATGTTTCGGAATGGAAGAATCAGATTTCTGAGGGGAAATGGCATTTCACAGTCGATAGGACTGGACCAGGAAAGATCCTGAATGATAGGTAAGGAGTTTGGCTGCTTTCTTAGTCAATTTAGAGTCCTTCTTAGGATGCTGTCTTCATTTCTATTTTACCTGTTACTTTCTCAGTTTTGCAAACCCAGGGAGCATGAGTCCCGGACAAGGGGAGTGGGGAAGGGGAGGAGAGGGATTCAATATGAAGATGTATTTCCAGTCACCTTGACCGGAACTGCTTGATCTTGCAGAAACTTCCTCCAAGACCTAAGTAAACTACAGGTCAGGTCAGTTGTGTCTAAAGGAAGACATGGGGAAAACTTAATTTGCTTGCTTCCATGAGTCAAAGTTGTGTCCAAGGCTCTTTAATTCTCTTGAACTTCTAAGTTTGGCTTGCAGCCCTGAGCCAGACAAACAATAGCCTTCACTCTCACATTAACAAGGCAGCCCCAGAGCAGTGAGCAGAGGTGTACTTCCTTTGCTTTGGAAATTGTACATGAGGTGTTGAGATGGCATGGCCATGAGGTCGAGGCAGTCAGAATTATTGCACAGAGTGCCCAGACAGACACCCTGGCCCTCACTCATCTGAACTTTTTATAACACAGAAATCAAATTTGGGGGATTATGCTGCTGAGATTTAGGGGTAGTTTGCTATTGCAACGTAGCTTAATTTATCCTGACTAATATAAAAATTGCACAAGGAGAGGACTGTTGCAATAACAATAAAATTAAAATATGTGACATTAGCTTAGCAATCGGGCTAGGGTAGCATGGAAACAGACATTGGAATTTGGAAAGATGGCAATCCATATTTTACAGAAACAAAATATTTGGTAAAACTGTTGCTTGTTATGATCTGTGAAGAATCCTGTATGTTTAATGAACTGGCAGCATCAGGAAAAGGGTTGGAGGACAGATGTTTAAGTGTGCTTTTTGTGTAAATGACTGCATTTGGCATGATATTAGAAGAGGTGCATTTCAGTAAAGAAATGAAAGATATTCAAGAGATTCCAAAAATTGAGAGACTTATATTTTAAGAATTGCTGAATCATTTGAGAACAAAAATAGAAGGTCTCTGCACAACAAAGCCTGATTAAAACCTGGTTTTGTGGCAAAGATCACACCAAGGAAAGGGCCTTCGCACTTACTGTTTTAACCCCGGAAGAGTTTAAATTGACTCGGAAAAAAATCAGGTTAAGGTGTAAGTTTCACTCAGAAGCTAGAAAACCTCAGAGGATTGTCCTTCAAATTGAGAGAGAAGTAAGAAAACCAGAAAAGAGAGAAAGAAAACAGATCTATGAACTGCTTAAAAAAGAAATATCTGTGGAGATAGTTACTGGCTTGTGGAACTAACCAGAATCAATTTTTTAAGAGAGTTATACTGCCAAAGAAACTGTCGGCCTGGACTCAAAAATTCTGTGACTGTTAGAGATTTAGATTCTGTGACTCTCAAATCCCTAAACTTTCTTGAGCAGAAAGTTGCCTGAGAAATCTGTTATGCTATCAGGTAGAACACATTCTCCAATACCATTACTGATGTGGTCCAAGAGGATAATAGAAAATTTATATGTTTATATAATAATAATAAAATTTATAAAAATAATACATCCAAGTGTACTCGTGGATAGATGGATAGATGGGTGAAGTATATAAAACATTCAATAAGTGCTGTGAAGATAAATCATAAGGATGAGAGGATGGGGCAACAAGGGGGTCAGGGAAGGCCTATTTGAGACTACAGTTTATCACATTTACACACTGTTGACACTGTAACTCTAAGTTCAAAGTTTATTTATTTATTTTATTTTATTTTTAATAGAGCTTTTCCTCAGGTACCTCTATCTCTTCTGTTTCTTAGCACTGTCTGCCTCTGAAATATTGGTGACCTTGGTGTTCTGTCCTTGGCTTGTCTCCTTTTCTACCTCCATCTGCCCTCTCTGGGCAATTGCATCATGTTTTCATTCATTGTTCATTCATTCATTCATTCCACAAGTATTTTTGAACTGCTGTTATATGCCAGGTGCTGTGCTAAGCTCTAGGGAAACAACAGTTGCTCTCAGCCTTAGAGTAGAATAGGAGATAGAGCCATTAAATAGATAATTACAAAGGAAAAGTGCAGGCTGTTCTGAGAATGTGGTAAGGACATCTAGAGAGAACAAGGTAGTGGGGAAGCTTTACAGACAGAGAGGACAGTGTATGCAAAGACCCTGAGGCAGAGAGAAGTTACTTTCAGGTCAGTGGCCCTTTGAAAGTAAGGATAGAGGACGCCTCTAATTTCTATTTGTATCTGCAGCACTGCCACAGTATTTGGAGTAGAGCAAACACTCAACAAGTTCTTCTTAAACAAATATCTTAAATAATTAGTGATGGGGAAAAATAAACCCAGTGAGAAGGCAAATGGAATAGTGGAGAAATTAGCAAGGATTATATACAGTAAAATTTACATAACACAACTTGCTAATAAGATTCTGTTAATTCTTTTGTTAGGGACATAATATTATTCAAAGATGAGTGTCAACTTTATTAGTCACCCATGTGGGGTTTAGAACTAAACTAATTCTCAAGTTCAAATTCAATTCTCATGGCTTATAAATTATTTTTTCTTGCTATCTGAAATGAATGTATGTTAAAAAGAAATACGAGCTGGGTTTACTTATGTAGTACTCCTAATTTAAAGTTGGGATTTACAGCCTACATTAATTATATAAGCTATAAAACAATGGTTTTTTGCTCTGGTTTGAAAATTCACTTCCTCTCCGTAGTAGCACGATGCTTTTTTGTTGTTGTTGTCGTTCTTATTTTTTGTTAAAGCCATAGGAAGAAAGAATGAATTTGAGAGTACTTTACTATCCCAATCTGTAAATTGCTTATCACTTTTCACTGTGCAGTAAAATCTACATATATTCTTTTTCATGTATTACCTAGAAGGAGAATAGTATTATATTTATGTCCTATTTTATAGCTGAGTGTTTTATGGATTCAGATGGGGTTATATGGTTGCCAAGTAAATCAATATTGTAATTCTATCTTCTAAGTATCTCTTAGAGTTCTCTGCCTCTTGCCATTTCCATTGCCCCATCCTTTCAGATAACCATCTTCTACGCCTAGACCTTTAGAAAATTGTCCTAACTCCTCTTCCTGCAACTGGGTTTGTTGCCTCAATAGCTAGAGTGATTCTTTTTTGGATACATACCCTGAGAATTTTATTCCTCCTCAGAAATGTTCAGTAGAGCCTGGGAACAACTCAATCTGTATTGTAAAGTGTCAGGAAGAGGAGTCATGGCAGTGAGTTAGGCATGAATATAAACTCAATAGAGGCAATAAGATTGAATTTTCAGTAAATTTGGCCAGAAAGGAAACGAGAAAAAATGGGAAGTTGAGGGAATGAAGGAACCAAGAGAAAGATGGGCTAATTATTAAAAGAAGGTCTTAGAAGGTCTGAGGAAATGGGAGAGAAGGCACTGATGAAGGTATTAGTCTCACAGAAGAATGGATGGATAGGTTGAATAGGTATCTTCCTGAAAGAGGAAAGACAGAAGAGAAGTGGAAGATGATGTAAAGATATTAAAACATTGAAAAAGGAAAAAATTGAGGAAAAATACATTGGATGACCTTCAACTTTCCCTTTAATGAAGAGGCAATATCATCTATAGAAAAAATGTATAAAAATTATAAATGATCCCTAATATTATACTATATGGCCCCTAAAATAAAGCAGATATTAAAATTTTAATACTTTATTTTATGAACTGAACAAAATACTTGCTGTGAGACCAGACAACTTCTTCTGACATCTTTCCAGTAAAACTAAGTGATAATGAGCACAAACTATGAATATAATACAATTGGAGATGAATTACATACTTACGCTACTACTGTAAGAAAATAATCATTTCAGAAGCCATAGTTATGGTCAAAGACTGTATCTAAAGTGATACTATGCTCAGATCAAACGTGGGACACAGAAAACATTATTTAAAATAAATTTTAATGATTATACTAATAGTTAACATGTTTTGAAATCTCACATTAAAATAAGTTATTTCCTTTGAAAAGGTAAAATTATTAACATTTATGTGATGCAAAAAAACCTGAACAACAAAGTCTGAATGATGGTGATGACAGATGGTAATACTATCATTTAAATTAGTATTTTCCCATAAATCATTGGGAAAATCTGATTATAAAAAGGCAAAGCAGTTTAGCAAATGGTCATATTTCACATCATAAATGTGAAATATAATTCTATTGTCTATTCTTTCTATGAAAAGTTAACTCCTTCAGGATGTCTTAATGAATAATAAAACTGACTTAATTTTTCCCACTGCAGTCAACTTTTCTGTCATGTTATTAATGATTAATAATGACTGTATGCTCAATCGTTTTTTTCTTCTCCAGATAAAAGTAGTATTCTAACATAAGACTTTTTTTTTTTTTGCTGTATAGGGGGTATAAAGATACTCTGAACATACAGAACAGCTGAAATAAAAGAGAAATGTCAATCAATATCTCCACTCTACTCAAAATAATTAACTTATAATACCTAGGCTTCAGTAAGTTATTTTATCATGTTCTAGAAGAGATGGCATATGTTTTGCATGTATTACATTATCTTCATTGGTATTTTTACATTATAATACAGTGGATTTGAATTTAGAGCTAGACTTTTTAAAATAAGAAAATACAGTACCAATTCAAGAATATCTTAGCTGAATAAAAAATGACAATCCATATTTTTTTAAGTGTAAGAGTTCATGTTTGTATAAATGTTTTTCTACACATCTGTAAGAACAGCAGCCTTTGACAAAAGTCTAAAAAGGCCTATGAAAACCAAACATAATAACATTGTTATTCTGCTACTTATTAACAGAACAATGCTTCCTATAACAATTAGATATGAATATTGCAAACTGAATTTAATATTAAGCTGTCTTTGAAATGCCACTTTGCAGCAGGTTTTCAAATGCTTAAAGCACAGCAGGAGATTAAGTCCATCTTCAAATATTAAATCAAAACCTTTTTTTAACCTGATAAATCTTACCGAAAGCAAGGGCTTCTTTTCAAGAGGGAATTATTCAACTATCAGAAGAGAAAACGAAACCTCCCGACTATTGACTATAGTTGGTACATGATCCATTTCTACAATAAAATACAAAGGTAGAAAGATTAGATAGTATAGATAGATAGAGAGAGAGAGAGAGAGAGAGAGAGAGAGAGAGAGAGAGACGGAGATAGATAATAGGTGATAGATGGATAGATGGATGGATGGATAGATAGATAGATAAATAGATAAATAGATAAATTGACAGGGAGATAGATAATAGATTACATAGATAGATGGATAGAGCAATAGGGAGATAGATAATAGTAGATAAATGATAAATAGATAGATAGATAGATAGATAGATAGATAGATAGATAGATGATAGATAAATAGATGATAGATGCAACAGGGATAGGACTCCCAAATCGGTATAAATGAACACTCATTTGCACGCACTTTTTATGACTGCAGCCCAATGTTTATCTTAAAATGATAATTAGGTACTTCATCATTTAACTTTTGTTACGTTTACATATTACTTCCCATCCACATAAGCTTGTTGAAGGTCTTACATTTCTTTGTATTCATGAAAGATGCCCAACATTTATTGGTTTGACGGTTCTTCGTAAGATGTTACGAATACATCTATGCTCAGTGTAAAGACACCAACAAAGTAATTTTCTACCTACGTACTTAGTTACCTATCTACCTCCTATCCATCCATCTAACTAACTAATTACTACCTGCCTACATATCCATCATTAATTTTCTCTTCTTTGCAAGGTGGGAATTTCAGCCAACGTGAGAGTATTCAATTCTCAAATTCATCACATGAACTCTAAGAGTCAGCCATCCATCCTGTCACACGTGTGTTGAAGGCAAACTGTCCTGACGTTAACTGGCAGCCTGATGTGGGTAATGCCTGTTTTCCACATTAATTAACTCTCTGTGGAACTGGAATTCTCTTCCCAAGTTGCTCCTACAAAACCAACCACCAGGAAGCTTGAAATAACCATTTCACTTGCATAATAGAAAAATGCAATAAAAAGCCAGAACAAACACATTGCCAAATATATCTAAATGTCTTAAATAAAGTGATACTTAACACATTTGAGTTTAAGGAGAATAGCTAATATAATCTTCCTAACAACCTCAATGACACTGTATTTCTTTTCCTGCTTTTGCTCATCCTTACCTCTTTTTTTTCTAGGTGAGAAATGCAAAGTGTGGGCCAACTGAAGGAATTATTTTTAAGTAGATGTTATTTCCAAGAATTTATAATGAGATGATCACTTTTATTTCTTAAAGCCAAACAGCTCAGTGATAGATAGGAACAATTCAGCCCTAACTTATCAAATAGAGAGAGGCAGATTCACTCTGTACACAAGGTTATTTGCTTTCTCTATTTTATGAGCATTGCCACTCTCTTTAAAATTGAGCCTATAAATAATATATAAGTAGAAATCTATCAGATTTTGCTTGTTTACTTGTATAATACTGATAATTCAAGATTTATATCTTGTATTTTAACTGAGAGAATCTGATTAAATCATAGACTTACTGAATATAATTTTTCAATTCTATAGATTTGGCTAAAAAATTAAAGTTATAGAGACTGAATAGATTTACTGGTTGAAATAAAGTGCCACAGTGGAAATATGAAAGTGGTTTCAGAGAATAATAAATACGATTCCCAATCCTAGCAAAGCCAATTACCAACTGTATATCAGGAGTCAGGTTCCTTAATCTTCAAGAGACCGCAGTTTCCTTATCTCTAAAACTGGGATACTAATCATATCTACCTCATGGAATAAAGCTTAAAAAATGCTTGATAATATTTTAATAGAATATTGAGTGGGATTTTTCACATGTCCTGGAATTGGTCGTTCTTGTCCAAAGTTCAGATGAATAAGGTACTCAAAAGTCTACTTTCTTAAACAAATCCACCAATGCTCACTAAGGAAGAGGTAGAATGGATTCTACCACCACCAGAAATCACAACTTCTCTGGCTATATAAGAACAGGCTGGAGAGGAGGAATTAGTCATATTCTGCATTGTAAAATGTATAGTGTTTGAGATGAGTAGGTTCTTTTCACCCCTTCCTCTGTGGAAGAAGGGTGGGTGACCTCCCTCTCCACCAAGTCACTTTGGGGAGGACTTCAATAAAATCACTCCTAGAAACCAGGGCTTTCTACAGTCACGGGAGCGTGAGAAGACTGAGAAGAGTTTCCCATCAAGTCAATTTTATTCCAAAACCTGTGGTTTTTCTACCATGCAATGGTGCCTCTCAAGGGCCAGGGACAACCAAGCATTTGTGTGTGTGTGTGTGTGTGTGTGTGTGTGTCCTATTTATATGGATGTTCCAAGTAGAGGAATATACTACCAGTTCAGATCCAAAGTTTACTTTCATTCATTTGTATTCTACATTTTGTCTTAGAGAATCCTCTCAATCCATGGACTGATTTACATTATAACTTGAAGGCAGAAATTATGAGACCTAATCCTAGAATTTTGCATCTTAATTGTGAATATACATTAACCCTTGTGTCTAGTTGTATGATGAAAAGATTAGTAGATTGAGAATAAACAATGAAAATGCATTTTTGCCACTACCTGAGTAGCCAAAAATGTGTAGATTATAGAAGGAGTAGAAAAAATAAAACAAACATCAAAAGATAGAATTCTAGAAAAATATATGCAACATTATGAGTTATTTTGTATGACCAGTACTTAAACATGTATGTTTCTTTTTTCATAGCTCAAGAAGCATCTAGGCAGACCCCTTTTCTGGACTCTGTAGAGAGTAGAAAGCAAATATAATGTTCTTAGATGGATTGGTTTTACACTACAGTTTAATCAAAGGCAATGAAACTCAGGTGTAAAACTAACAGGCAACATCCATAACAACAAAATAAATTGTTGCAAAAATCAATACAGCCTCTGATTAACTATAGATGTAAGTCTTCCTTTTAGGGGCATGTTTGTAGAGAACAATTTTGCTTATAGGTTAAAAGATAAGTCTGGAATCACCCTTTCTGACTTTGAATCCTGGCCCTGGCTCTCCAGAGGACCTTGGCGAGTTATTTAATTTCTCTCAATTTCTTTATTTTTAAAGTAAAATCGTTCCATGAACTTAGCAAGATGATATTGATAAAAGGCCTATGCCTTGTGCATAGTCAACAATAAATATTAGTTGTTGTGCTGTTATCTATGGTACCACTTACAGTGCTCCATCCAGTCTTTTCCTCATATATGGTCTTTCTAGTCTTTTTAACTCAGCTTGGGTGGAGATAATGTCTTCTCAACTATATTTAGATTCTCCTTTATTATTTAAATTTTCCCCTTTCACCTCCCTTTTAAGTAGCCATGAGCTTTTTTTAAGAATAAGCTTTTTCTCCCTTAAGGTATTATTTTCCATTATTCTGAAAGGACATATTGTTTGTTGCAGTTATTTATGGCATTGGAAAAGACTTCAGGTTGGAAAAACTGAAAAATTTCCTAGGCCATGGTTTATATTCTGATTAAATTTATACTCATTAAGTTTTAAATGAGCAGGGGCTGCTCATTTACAAGCAATGGTGAAAAATAAAATGGATTCTGCTGACATCACAAAAAGAGAGGCAGTCAGACAGCATCCTGAACCTGATAAGGTCTCTAGATCCAACTATCAATATATGAGAAGGATGAGGACAGAGGAACACATCAAATGACACCATGAAGATGCAATCTGCAAAAGCCAGAGAGAGGACACTCTAGAGAATACATGACATGGCTTCTTCAACAAATAAGTTACAGGACAAAAGAAAGACATGGATGGAGATCTACAGTTTAAAAGGCACATAACATGTGTTAATCATTCACAATGTATGGACTTCATTTGAATTCTGGTTAAAATAAACACACTGTCCAAAAATACAACATTTGTGAGACAAATATAAATTGAATAATACCTGGATATTTGATGATAGCAAGATATTATTAGGTTTTTAATGGTATGAAAATAGTAATGAGTTTATATTAAAGAATTCTATATTTTAGAGATATATACTAAAATATATGGATAAATTTATATGAATGTATGATTTGCTTAAATTGAGTATGTAGTGAGGAGAAAAATAAGTGAGGGATAGATGAAGCATGACTGGCTATGAGTTAACCACTGTTAAAACTTGGTGATGAATACACAGGCGTTCATTGTACAATTTTGTTTACTTTTGTGTATGTTTGAAGTTTTCCATAGTAAAAAGATTTTTTAAAGAAATAACTTCTGATCTTATAATAATGTAACATAAAAAAGGTAAAAATTATTTCAAATTTAGAAGATTCTCTGGTATCCTTAATTACAATTTCAAGACATGTTTGAGGATGACCAATCTAAAATATTTTATGCTGATATTTTGAAGGCTACAATTATAAAGTGTCATATTTTTCTGATTTTCTTCCAATATTCCTGGGTGTCAGGTATGGAACAGTGATGGGAGTGGTCACTTTGCTATAGCTCCCAGGACATTATTGATACATATGTATCAATAGAAACTATCAATGCACAATAGAGTTACGTGGTTTAGTATGTTACTTTTCTATTTTATTTCAACAATATATTCAGTTGCTGAAATGCATTCTGAAACCAAAAATAAATTATATGATAATTATTAATCATTTTGAACTACCTTCAAGTACTAAAATTTTTTCTGGAGAAACAGAATAGAGATGAGATTTAATAGAACTTAGCCAAAAGTACTTTCTATAAGATACATCTTGGAGCAGATTTTGAAAACAAGACACAAATTCATGAAAAGGAAAAGTTGAAGAATTATATATATATATATATATATATACACACACACACATACAAATTTATATATAAAATATATTTAAGTTACGGCTTAAAATATGAAGTTTTTTATAACATTAAAATTAATTATTATAATTTTATGGAATATATTAACTTTGTTTCTAATTAAAATTTGAGAAGAATTCAGAAATTTTCTTATTATCCAGAAATGTATAAATCAGTTTCTTAACACTGCTCTAACAAATTGCCACAACCTTAGTAGATTGAAACAACATATATTAATTATCTTATAGTTCTGGAGGTCAGAAGTCCAAAGTGGGTCCCTTTGGGTTAAAATCCAGGTGTCAACACAGCTGTGTTCCTTTCTGGAGCTCTAAGGAAGACTGTGATTTCTTGTCTTTTCCAGCTTCTAGAAGCTGCCGGTTTTCTTTGGCCCATGACTCCCTTACATTTTTAAAGCTGCCAATGGCCAATTGAGTCTTTTGCACGTAGTATCACTCTGATACCAACTCTTTTGTTTCCCTCTTATGAGTTTAAGGACATCTGTAATTAATTGGGCCTACCAGGATAAACCAGAATAATCTTTCTATTTTAAGGTCAGCTGATTAGAAAACTTCATTCTGTTTACTAACTTAATTCTTCTTTGAACCTAACATATTCACAGGTTCCAGGAATAAAAACGCAGATGTGGACATCTTGGGATGGGGGTCATTATTCTGCCTACCACATAGCCCAACTAAACTCCATAAGATTTAAGGCTTTCTTCATAGATACGTCTTTTTCACAAATAGTTTACATTGCTCTTTTAATGGTAAAAAAAATATATGGCTGCTTAAAATTAGTAGTGCTGAGTTCTTTCAGGTGACTCAAATAAAAAGATCTATAAAAGCCATTTTGAATGCATATCCAAACCCTCAAGAAATGTTTACTGATGTTTTCGAGTGACACATCTATAGCTTCAAATCACTGAAGAAAGTACAGTGGAATTCCCTTACCTCAGCAGCATTTGTTTATGACTTAAGCATAATGTATGATGCAGTTTTTGAGCTGTGTGATTTATCCAAACATCTAAAAGAAAGACATAACATTGCCAGAAGCCTATTCTAGAGTGTCAAAGCAGATTCAGGTCTTTGCATCAATGGCTGACAATCCTGGATCTTTTGCTGAAGAGGCTGTCAGATCTTTTCAAAACTTGCTCTTTTAACAAAATTCACTACACACGATAAAATGTCTTAAAAGAAGTGATGGAGAAATTCCCATTAGTCCTCAAGATAAAAAGACCAAAATTCTAAACAACTGCATTCTTTAAAAATGTTATTTTTTTCTAAGTAGCTGTATGCAAAATCATAAGCTATGTCATGGATTAACACATCTTCTGAAAACTATTTTGATTCCTGAACCAAGATGGGTACACCTAGACTCCTGCCCACTTTCTTATTTAGACATGGTTTTCGTTAACCGTTTCATTTTTAGATTCAACAGTCATAACAACTACTTTCTGAAATATATTTCTTATGTGGGCCTAATGATCTACTCCTAAAGTATTTGCATTTCAGTGGTAACTCTTACAGCTCATTTGATGAAGTACAATATAGAAACACATTATATGTTTAGCTAAACCTACGTTAAACATTCAGTATACGGGTAAGATACAAAGTAGTATAGTGGATATTCCACTGAAATTAGAAGTCCTCTCCACCATTCAGTCTTGTCAACTATTTCAGTGTACCAATGTCCATTCTGTTTACTTTTCCTGTTTCATTCCAGAGAAATCTATCTGACTTATATTCCAAATATACTGTTCAACTATGCATAGTTGTACTAGCTATTGAATAAAGACAAATTAAGAAAATTATCATTTAATGTAATATATTTGAACTAACTCAAACTTTTGGCTCAATAGTTCTGTCAATGACACCACAATTCTCTCAGTTACTGGGGTGCAAGACATCATCCGTTTCCCATCTGTCCACCTCTTCTTCCCGTCTTTACCCCATCTACAAAACTAATAAAAAATGATGATCACTGCCATCTCTATTCTAGATCCAAAGTTTTATATTCTCTCTATTGCTTACAATATTTCAAGGTAGATATTATTACTCCTTTTCAACAGATGGGAAAGTGAGGATCAAGAAGGTGAAGTGACTTGACCAAGGCCATATCACTAGGATGCATTGGACCTAAGATTCAAACATACCATGCCTGTTTTGTTCAAAGGAAAAGCCAGATCCACTGAACAGTGATGTCTCTCATCAGTCGAGTCATATCAATTGTCTCTGTAAAGTTGTCTGTATTGGTTCCTTCCTCTCTGGTCTGATTTTTTCCCTTGCCCAGACCTTTATCACGTCTTATTTCAACTCCTGAAGTAGCTTCTCAACTGGTTTCTGTATTTCTAATATTTCAATCCTTAAAAGTCAGATTAAACCACTTTGATCATGTCCATCCCTTTCTCAGAAACCTCCAACGGTGCCACATTGCCTAGAGGTGGGTTTTCCAGCAGGCAGATCACAGACCTTTGCCAGATGGATTATAAAACCACATTACCACATTCTTTGCAGGCCTCTCCACTACTGTTGACTCACACATTTGAAATGCACAGGGAGGGCTGCCTGCCAGTCACTTACTTGCATTTCAAATGCCCCAGATTAAAGAGAATATGAATGATTAGAAGTGAAGAGGGACATGATTTCAGCATGTCCCTCTTCACTGGCATGTTCCATTCATTTGGGGGAGTTGGCTAGAAACCACACAGACTGGAAGACCAAAGGCTGCCTGCAAACTCCTAATTCTTCCCTTGATCCTTGTGGTATTCTGACAGAACTTCCGTTTATCAGAATATCTGATGCTTTTCTCAATTTCTTTCCTTGAACAAATACTTAAAAATATGAGACTGCCCAATTCAAAATGCATGTCCCCCCAAATCTCAGAGATGTCAATCTATAAGATACAATGCAAACTCCTTAGCCTGTATTCAAAGCTTCTTATAAATTGGCACCATCTCCCATTTAGTTTTATTTTTGCTGCTTTTTCGACATTCACCCTTGACTCTAGTGATCCCTGGCTACTGGCTACAACCTCACCATCATTATCATGCATTCACGCTGTGACATTTATTCAAAGCATCTCTTCTGCCTAATTTGTCATCTGCATTGTTCTGTATTTACCTGAATGTTAAACAACTTTCTCTGCTTAACTACAGGTATAAAATAGAGAATTAAAACTTCCAGTGAGGTATTGGCCCAAATAACCTCTGTAGTCGAATCCTGAGAATACAAGTATCTAATATGAATAGAGGGGTGTCTAGTTGAATATTGTCCAGAAGCGTCACTCTCCACTGAGAATAGCTGGAGCACACCTTGTTCATGAACTCATGATGCAATTCCAGAATTATAGAGCTTAAAATTTTTTAGAGATAATTTTATCCAACTTTCTCACTCAACTGACACATGTTATAATTCTTTGTGCTGATAGTTCTTGTGTATACATGTGTGTGTGCTTGTGTGTGTGTGTGTGTGTGTGTGTATGTGTGATCCCTCCCTTAAGGGAGGAAATGTGCCTTAAACATTTTTGTATTTCCTAATGGTAGACATTTAATTATTTGATATATGATATATTGACTGAATGACAAATTCAAGGTAACATAGGTGACTACGCATTACCAGAATTTATTTAAAGTTCTAAATCTAATTTAAGAAGGAATTGTGGACACAATTAAACATGAAAGTGGTCAAGAAGGAAAATTGTGCAGGGAAATTAATCTCATATTTCTCCAAAAATATCTGGCCATAAGAAATATATGAAAGAAAGCATATGAACAATGAGTTAAAAAACAAAATTTTTTTCACTAAGTCATTTTTTTCTGAGGTAGGACATTAGGTAAAATCACAGAATAAAATCAAAATAAAACAGTAAGTGTACCGTTTTAGAAAAATTTCAAGTATAGTACAGAACCTAGGGAAACAGATTAAAAAATAGTCATTTTATAAAGTGTGAAATTATAACAAAGCCACACACTAAAAATTCTAGAAACCATTATCTATAATTTTCACTAAAATGCTTATTTTGAACAAATAGTTGCTATTCTAAGGTGAATTAATTAGGCACTATATTTGTTTTCTTTGGATGTACAACTGCAATCAAACCACGTGTAAAGCTTGCTAAAACTTAGTAATTTTTTTTCAACAGTGCTTCAGGCTCTATATTAATGCCAAATACACACATACCAAAAATATCCACCTCTACTTCAAGTTTTAAGTCTCTAAAAAGGGTATAATTGTACTTCACTCAAGAGTTTGTTAAATAAACACTAAAAATTTGATTGCCAAATGTATTATCTTAGAAAGAAAAAGAAACTTATATTTTAAAGACAGAGTTCCTAATATTGGAAATTAATCAACATGTAATTATGCATCTTCTATCAGCAAGTCCTAAATATGGGACATGGGGTAGTAGTTACCCCCCCCCCTCAGCTATGCTGCAAGGAATTCAGGAACGTGTCTATTTTGTGCTTGGGTAGAGGAGCCAAGAAGAGAGCAGGCCACCTCCCCCAAGGCCAGATGGGCAATTGCTATGGGAGTCACCAGGAAAAGTGAAGGTGATTATACCCCTGGCAGTCTTACAAGTTGAGTTCCCATTTCCTCCGTCTGTACAATGGTTAGACTCTAACGCTTGGTGGCCTTTTTGTTCAGACATTCCTAATTTCATGGAACAATAGGTACAGTGGTATTGCCTGACCTGAGGAGTTTCAATAGTGTAAATCTGGGAATCTACATAAATTTTCCAGTTCTTTTTAAAGATCAAATGCAATCATTAGTATGGCAAATTAAGGTTGGTTTGTTAACAAAGCGCCACACTTGAAAATTCCAATACCTTGCCTATATTGGCCATGCCTGGTGGAGTGCTAGTGAGTAGAGATACATTTATTCTGCAACAGGAGGGAATTTGCCCACCACAATTACAATACACACATAAAATGTAACTTACAGAATTTTCTATAATGAATTTCTTCTTGCTCTAGACACCTCTCCCCACCCCTACCATTTTCACTGTTTAATGGAAAGAAACTGAAACTATTACTTGAGGGTTTATACAAGAACCCCCCACAACCCAGCTGCCTTGAGATAAACAAGGTCTTTTTTGAGAAACTTGTTATATTTTAAAGTTTCTTTACCCTTTCCTCTCCTCTCTTTGCTTCTCCTCTTGTGGCCTCCAGATAGCACAGGGAAGACTCATATCATCTCACTGTGGAAAGGAAAGAATACCTTTTTTCTATGTGGTCCTTCTCTACAGGCTCTTACTGATCTCCACTGGAGATGTCATTTTCTGGACTGGTCTGTGGATGTCATCCAACAGAAATTATGGAAATTCTCTCTGTATTGACTGGTGTAATTATGGCTCCTGGAAAACTCAGCTGTTCCCTCTGTGTTGAGATCCATGAAACTCAACTAAGTCTTCATTTGGCCAATGATTTTGGAGTGTCCACCTCAGATCATTTGCTATGGGACTCACTTGCCCCACATGGTGGCTTCCTCTTGGCTGACACACTCAGATACTCTCTGACACTCCTACAGCATCCCATGACAACCTCTGAATCTCCTTCATGACCTTTGGAGGTCATGGGAACTAAGGGATACCCTGTGTCAGGCTCTCTCATGCTCTCTACCCCACCCTACCACCATTTTTGATTTAGGCTCACATATTGGTACAGGGCCTCTCAAATTACTTTAAGTTTCTCATTCCACGGTCTTGAGGTCAGAAGAACTAGTTCTGCAATTACCCCAAACCATTCTTGTTGTTTAACAGACTTCACTTAAGTGGGTGAAGGAACCCATAACAAGACATTCATGGCTAATTTGTTCATATTCTCTCTCTCTCTCTCTCTCTCTCTCCCTCCCTCCTAGTTAAAAAAAAAATAGAGGTCCACTATGCCCTTCCTCTCAGGGAAGGATATTCTTTGTATTGTTTTTATTATTATTTTCTTTACGTTCTTCACCTTTGCCGTAAAGGGAAAAAAGCCTGCAGGAAAAGTAGTTTGCTGAAAAGGAAAATTATATTAGGAAATATTTCAAAAATATTACCTTCATTAAACATATCTGGGGAATTACAAGTAGTTTGGTATAATGACCAATTAATTCCTAAAGGCATAGACACCTGAAATGGGAAATAATGTACTTGGGCTACTTTAGTTGATACTACAATCAGGAAAATAGACTTAGAGTGATACATTGTCTTGATTTAGGGAGATAGTTTAGTGGTCAAGAAAAAGATCTCTGAATTCATGTTTTCTGGGCTCAAAATCTATATCCACTGCCTACTTACTGTGTGCCCTTGGGAAATTTATGTCACGTCCTTTTATGCTTTAGTTTCCTCATCTATAAAAGAGCAAGAGTGCCAGTATCTACTTTGAATGGCTGTTGAGATAATTCATTGTTTGTATATAAAAAATCAGAGGAATGTTTGGTTACTGAAAACACTCAAAAAGGGTTAGATTTATTAACATTGACATGCTGAAAATAAAACCTCTTATTTTCTTATCTGGTGAGAAAATCCATCATGACCCACGGGGAATGTGTATGAAATTTTAGCCATTTTTATTTTAGCGGAATAAGAACAAATAAGCATTATGCTGAATCTCATTATTTAATCGTGCAACCTGGAATGACAAGGTTTAGTCAAATCAGTGTTAGATTTTAGATAATCAGCATATGTGTTTATTTGCCTGAAAAGGCAGCAATCAACACAATCCTTTCATTTTCTCCTTCTTTCACTTGAAAATAAAATTTTCCCTCTGACGTGCATTCACAACTTCCTTAAAGTTCATGGAAACCTTGGGGTCAAGCCAGAAGGCAAAATTTGGCCCCAAGGGACATTGGGCAAGCTGCCACGACAATTTGTTCACATTTAATCATGTAGGACAACTTGAACAACTATTATTATTAAATAGTTTGTTCCCTAGATGCTACTATAAAAGGTGAGGCCCCCTGAAGTCGTCAAGTATGAATTGACATTTTCCATTGGCACTTGCCATCTACCTCTACAAGGATTAAATCATGTGCAGCTGCAGCTGCTGACTTTCAACACCCCCTAAAAGGAGTTCAGGTTGAGAGCAGAAATGAGGCACTCTGTGTTCTGGGAAAAACTGGCAGAACAGGTTTTCAGATAGTTAGATATTTTCAAGAGCCTATTTTGTGAACCCAATTCTTATATCTCCTCATATCTAGAAAAGCACTAAAATCCTTCATGGTGACGTCTGCTCCTCGTGACTAGCAGTAACCCATACGAGACTAGAAGAAACCTTCTGTAAAAAATATGTGTTCGATTGCATGTACTCTCCCTTCACCAAAATCACATATATGCTGACCTTCCCCTCTGCCTCTTTGGAGCAGTTTCTCAGAGCTATCTGAGATGCTGTCTCCCAGCCTGAAGTCCTCATTTTGCCCCCACTAAAACTTAACTCACAAGTCTCACGTTGTGCATGTTTTTAAGTCACTAAAGTTATCCTACAAATTATGTTTTAATAAAGATCTGAATTTGACTTGACTCATCCATGATTATATTTTAATTTCTCTTTACTACTTCATTTTCTACATGGATTTGGTTTTAAAATTAGACAATTTTTTGCATCAGTAAACTGTAAGAAATTGTTGTGACAATTTTTACAAGCACATTGGTCTCTGAAAAATTGAGAAATGTTTTTAATGAAATGTCACTATAGAAAAAAATGAAAAAAATTTAATGGCCACTCAAAAGTGAACATGGGAAAATGTGATGAGAAACCCCTATGATGTTCATAGTTAAAGGAAGACAATTAAATGATGTAATTTAGTTTA
Source organism: Stenella coeruleoalba (assembly GCF_951394435.1). Taxonomy (NCBI): domain Eukaryota; kingdom Metazoa; phylum Chordata; class Mammalia; order Artiodactyla; family Delphinidae; genus Stenella; species Stenella coeruleoalba. Next base: position 45,452,832 of record NC_137164.1, read on the forward strand.
AAATGTTTAATATAATAGTGATAGGAGAATTAAAAGCTAACAAAAATGTTAAAACAAATTAAAGGTATTTTGAACTTAGAAAACTAGGCAAGTATGATACTTGAATTATCTGTAACAAAATTCAGCAAGCTAGAGCACTCCAACTGTAAAAAATAAAAGGCATTAAGATATGTGAAGCCAAACTTTAAACTTGTAATTGCTGTAAAAACCTGCATTATTTCTATAGACTGGATGATTTGCTGAATAAAAGATTTACTGGCAAGAAGTAGCCTCATACACACTTAAAGATGTTTTAGCATGATGAAGTTCTTTCATTCGCACAGAGAGTAAGGAAATTCTCAGATTTGGCACAGCAGGTTTAGAGTGGGATGCTCCCAAAGTGAACTTTCTTGTCTCTGAATCACTTTTTTCTTTCCTGTCATATTTGTAAGTGCCACTATAAGCCTTTGGGAAAGCTCTGTATTTCCTTATATGAATACTGAAAATGTCTGCATATAAATGACATAAAGATTATTGCTTTAATCTTTGAGCAGGAAATCAGACTCTTCCTACTAATAAAATTGGTAATGCATTAAAAGTCATAATATAGCTCTATGCTTAGTAGAAATAACCACATGTGAAGTGTTTTTGAATGACTGAATGAATGAGGAAAAATATTAATTATAGAGTTATAAAATTTAATATAAAAATGCAGAAACATCAAAATGAAGCTACTTCATTTAGAAGATCTAAAAGTAACTTTAAAAAATTGGGACTCTAGACAAGCCTCCTAGATAGCCTAAGCCACCAGAGGGCAGATAGCAGAAGCAAAAAGAACTACAATCCTGCAGCCTGTGGAACAAAATCCACATTCACAGAAAGATAGACAAGACGAAAAAGCAGAAGGTTATGTACCAGATGAAGGAACAAGATAAAACCGCAGAAAAACAACTAAATGAAGTGGAGATAGGAAACCTTTCAGAAAAAGAATTCAGAATAATGATAGTGAAGATGATCCAGGACCTCGGAAAAAGAATGGAGGCAAAGATCGAGAAGATGCAAGAAATGTTTAACAAAGACCTAGAAGAATTAAAGAACAAACAAACAGAGATGAACAGTATAATAACTGAAATGAAAACTACACTAGAAGGAATCAATAGCAGAAAACCTGAGGCAGAAGAAGGGATAAGTGACCTGGAAGACAGAATGGTGGAATTCACTGTCGCAGAACAGAATAAAGAAAAATGAATGAAAAGAAATGAAGACAGCCTAAGAGACGTCTGGGACAACATTAAAGGCAACAGCATTCACATTATAGGGGGTCCAGAAGGAGAAGAGAGAGAGAAAGGACCTGAGAAAATATTTGAAGAGATTATAGTCGAAAAATTCCCAAACATGTGGAAGGAAATAGGCACCAAATTCCAGGAAGCTCAGAGAGTCCCATTCAGGATAACCCAAGGAGAAACATGGTAAGACACATAGTAATCAAATTGACAAAAGTTAAAGACAAAAAATAATTATTGAGAGCAGCAAGGGAAAAATGACAAACAACATACAAGGGAACTCCCATAAGGTTAACAGCTGATTTCTCAGCAGAAACTCTACAAGCCAGAAGGGAGTGGCATGAAATATTTAAAGTGATGAAAGGGAAGAACCTACAACCAAGATGACTCTACCTGGCAAGGATCGCATTCAGATTCGATGGAGAAATCAAAAGGTTTACAGACAAGGAAAAGCTAAGAGAATTCAACACCACCAAACCAGCTCTACAACAAATGCTAAAGGAACTTCTCTAAGTGGGAAGAACAAAAGAAGAAAAGGACCTACAAAAACAAACCCAAAACAATTAAGAAAATAGTAACAGGAACATACATATTGATAATTATCATAAACGTGAATGGATTAAATGCTCCAACCAAAAGACACAGACTGGCTGAATGAATAAAAAAAGAGGACCCATATATATGCTGTCTACAAGAGGCCCACTTCAGACCTAGGGACACATACAGACTGAAAGTGAGGGGATGGAAAAAGATATTCCATGCAAATGGAAATCAAAAGAAGGCTGGAGTAGCAATACTCATATCAGATAAAATAGACTTTAATAGAAAGAATGTTACAAGAGACAAGGAAGGACACTACATAATGTTCAAAGGTTCAATCCAAGAAGGAGATATAACAATTATAAATATATATGCAGCCGGCATCATAGGTGCACCTCAATACATAAGACAACTGCTAATAGCTATAAAAGAGGAAATCGACAGTAACACAATAATCGTGGGGGACTTTAACACCTTACTTACATCAATGGACAGATCACCTAAATAGAAAATTAATAAGGAAACACAAGCTTTAAGTGATACAATAGACCAGATAGATTTAATTGATATTTATAGGACATTCCATGCGAAAACAGCAGATTACACTTTCTTCTCAAGTGTGCACAGAACATTCTCCAGGATAGATCACATCTTGGGTCACAAATCAAGCCTCAGTAAATTTAAGAAAATTGAAATCATATCAAGCATCTTTTCTGACCACAACACTATGAGATTAGAAATCAATCACAGGGAAAACAAACATAAAAAACACAAACACATGGAGACTGAACAATATGTTACTAAATAACCAAAAGATCACTGAAGAAATCAAAAAGGAAATCAAAAAATACGTAGAGACAAATGACAATGAAAACACAGCGATCCAAAACCTATGGGACACAGCAAAAGCAGGGAAGATGAAGTTTATAGTAATACAAGCCTACCTCAAGAAACAAGAAAAATCTCAAATAAATAATCTAATCTTACATCTAAAGGAACTAGAGAAAGAAGAAAAAACAAAACCCAAAGTTAGTATAAGGAAAGAAATCATAAAGATCACAGCAGAAACAAATGAAATAGAAACAAAGAAAACAATAGCAAAGATCAATAAAACTAAAATCTGGTTCTTTGGGAAAATAAAGAAAATTGATAAACAATTAACCAGACTCATCAAGAAAAAGAGGGAGAAGACTCAAATCAATAAAATTAGAAATGAAAAAGGAGAAGTTACAACAGACACCACAGAAATACAAAGCATCCTGAGAGAATACTACAAGCAACTCTATGCCAAAAAAATGGACAACCTGGAAGAAATGGACAAATTCTTAGAAAGGCATCCCCTTCCAAGACTGAACCAGGAAGAAATAGTAAATATGAACAGACCAATCACAAGTAATGAAACTGTGATTAAAAATCTTCCAACAAACAAAAGTCCAGGACCAGATGGCTTCATAGGTGAATTCTATCAAACATTTAGAGAAGAGCTAACACCCATCCTTCTCAAACTCTTCAAAAAAATTGCAGATGAAGGAACACTCCCAAACTCATTCTACAATGCCACCATCACCCTGATACCAAAACCAAACAAAGATACTACAAAAAAAGAAAATTATAGACCAATATCACTGATGAATATAGACACAAAAATCCTCAACAAAATACTAGCAAACAGAATCCAACAGTACATTAAAAGGATCATACACCATGATCAAGTGGGACTTATCTCAGGGATGCAAGGATTCTTCAATATACATAAATCAATCAATGTGATACACTATATAAACAAATTGAAGAATAAAAACCATATGATCATCTCAATAGATGCAGAGAAAGCTTTTGACAAAATTCAACACCCATGTAGGATAAAAACTCTCCAGAAAGTGAGCATAGAGGGAAATTACCTCAACATATTAAAGGCCATATACGACAAACCTACAGCAAACATCATTCTCAATGGTGAAAAACTGAAAGCATTTCCTCTAAAATCAGGAACAAGACAAGGATGTCCACTCTCACCACTATTATTCAACATAGTTTTGGAAGTCCTAGCCACAGCAATCAGAGAAGAAAAAGAAATAAAAGAAATACAAATTGGAAAAGAAGAAGTAAAACTGTCACTGTTTGCAGATGATATGATATTATACATAGGGAATCCTAAAGATGCCACCAGAAAACTACTAGAGCTAATCAGTGAATTTGGTAAAGTTGCAGGAAACAAAATTAATGCACAGAAATCTCTTGCATTCCTATACACTAATGATGAAAAATCTGAAAGAGAAATTAATGACACAGTCCCATTTACCATTGCAACAAAGAATAAAATACCTAGGAATAAATTTACCTAGGGAGACAAAAGACCTGTATGCAGAAAACTATAAGACACTGATGAAAGAAATTAAAGATGATAGAAACAGATAGAGAGATATACCATGTTCTTGGATTGGAAGATTCAATACTGTGAAAATAACTATACTATCCAAAGCAATCTACAGATTCAATGCAATCCCTATCAAATTACCAATGACATTTTTTACAGAACTAGAACAAAAAATCTAAAAATTTGTATGGAGACACAAAAGACCCCAAATAGCCAAAGCAGTCTTGAGAGAAAAAATGGAGCTGGAGGAATCAGATTCCCTGACTTCAGACTATACTAAAAAACTACAGTAATCAAGACAATATGGTACTGGCACAAAGACAGAAATATAGAATAATGGAACAGGATAGAAAGCCCAGAGATAAACCCACACACCTATGGTCAACTAATCTATGACAAAGGAGGCAAGGACATATAAAGGAGAAAAGACAGTCTCTTCAATAAGTGGTGCTGGGAAAACTGGACAGCTACATGTAAAAGAATGAAATTAGAATTCTCCCTAACACCCTACACAAAAAATAATCTCAAAATGGATTAGAGACCTAAATGTAAGGCCAGACACTATAAAACTCTTAGAGGAAAACATAGGAAGAACACTCTTTGACATAAATCACAGCAAGATCTTTTTTGATCCACCTCCTAGAGTAATGGAAATAAAAAGAAAAATAAACAAATGGGACCTAATGAAACTTTAAAGCTTTTGCACAGTAAAGGAAACCATAAACAAGACGAATAGTCAACCCTCAGAATGGAGAAAATATTTGCAAATGAATCAACGGACAAAGGATTAATCTGCAAAATATATAAACAGCTCATGCAGCTCAATATTATAAAAACAAACAACCCAATACAAAAATGGGCGGAAGATCTGAATAGACATTTCTCCAAAGAAGACATACAGATGGCCACGAAGCACATGAAAAGCTGCTCAACATCACTAATTATTAGAGAAATGCAAATCAAAACTACAATGAGGGGGGCTTCCCTGGTGGTGCAGTGGTTGAGAATCTGCCTGCTAATGCAGGGGACACGGGTTCGAGCCCTGGTCTGGAAGAATCCCACATGCCGCCGAGCAACTAGGCCCATGAGCCACAACTACTGAGCCTGCGCGTCTGGAGCCTGTGCTCTGCAACAAGAGGGGCTGCGATAGTGAGAGGTCCATGCATCGTGTTGAAGAGTGGCCCCCACTTGCCACAACTAGAGAAAGCCCTCGCACAGAAACGAAGACCCAAAACAGCAAAAATAAATTAATTAATTAATAAATTCCTACCTCCAACATCTTCTTTAAAAAAAAAAAAAACTACAATGAGGTATCACCTCACACCAGTCAGAATGGGCATCATCAGAAAATCTACAAACAACAAATGCTGGAGAGAGTGTGGAGAAAAAGGAACACTCTTGCACTGCTGGTGGGAATGTAAATTGATATAGCTACTATGGAGAACAGTATGGAGGTTCCTTAAAAAACTAAAAATAGAATTACCATATGACCCAGCAATCCCACTACTGGGCATATACCCAGAGAAAACCACAATTCAAAGAGACATATGCACCACAATGTTCATTGCAGCACTATTTACAATAGCCAGGTCATGGAAGCAACCTAAATGCCCATCAACAGACGAATAGATAAAGAAGATGTGGTACATATATATATATGATGGAATATTACTCAGCCATATAAAGGAATGAAAATGGGTCATTTGCAGAGACATGGATGAATCTAGAGACTGTCATACAGAGTGAATTAAGTCAGAAAGGGAAAAACAAATACCGTATATTAATGTGTATATTTGGAACCTAGAAAAATGGTACAGATGAACTGGTTTGCAGGCAGAAATTGAGACGCAGATGTAGAGAACAAATGTATGGACACCAAAGGGGGAAGGTGGAGGGGAGGGTGGTGGTGGTGTGATGAACTGGGAGATTGGGATTGACATATATACCCTAATATGTATAAAATGGATAACTAATAGGAACCTGCTGTATAAAAAAATAAATAAAATAAAATTCAAAATATAAAAAATAAATAAATACTTAAGCAGAGATAAGAGAAATTTTATTTGGTAAGGAAAACTTTTTTATTTTTCAAATCAGAATTACTAAGTAACTAATTTGTGAATTAAAAATCACTCGCATTTGTCTGAATGTACATTATTCAGTTTAATTTAAAAATGAAAAGCAATTTGATATAATTCCATAACTAGTGGATAAAAAAAAAATTGGGACTCTAGAAATCAGAAGAATTTTTTTTTTTTCTTTTTTTGCAGTACGCGGGCCTCTCACTGTTGTGGCCTCTCCCGTTGTGGAGCACAGGCTCCGGACGCGCAGGCTCAGCGGCCATGGCTCACGGGCCCAGCCGCTCCGCGGCATGTGGTATCTTCCCGGACCGGGGCACGAACCCGTGTCCCCTGCATCGGCAGGTGGACTCTCAACCACTGAGCCACCAGGGAAGCCCAGAAGAATTTTTTTTTAACATCTTTATTGGAGTATAATTGCTTTACAATGGTGTGCTAGTTTCTGCTTTATAACAAAGTGAATCAGCTATACATATACATATAGCCCCATATCTCCTCCCTCTTGATTCTCCCTCCCACCCTCCCTATCCCACTCCTCTAGGTGGTCACAAAGCACCGAGCTGATCTCCCTGTGCCATTTGGCTACTTCCCACTAGCTATCTATTTTACATTTGGTAGTGTATATATGTCAATGCCACTCTCTCTCCTCGTCAGCTTACCCTTCCCCCTCCCCGTGTCCTCAAGTCCATTGTCTACGTCTGCGTCTTTATTCCTGTCCTGCCCCTAGGTTCAGAAGAATTTTTTGATACTTGCCATTCACCGTGAAAATGTTACCACGCTACACTACTGGATGAAACAGAATGAGCCAGTGAGGCACCTTGTTTTTAAAATGACTTAAGACAAAATTTTGATTGATTTCTTAGTGTCTGTAATATCCTGATAGTTTGCCTACAGTTTCAAAGTAGTCTGGGCACTCATCAAAATGTGAGACCAGCAGAGTTTAGTAATCTGGAAACATCTACATGTTTTTCCAGCTACTGTCCTACCACTTTGCTACTCCTACTCCCAAAAAACTAGTAAAAATGCATTATGTAAAATTAATGCTCATATCAGACATTTTACACCAGTTACAATTTTTACTTCTAATTGTCCATGTTTGCTCCTCTGTAAATTTACATATTATTTTCAAACCCCAACACATAGCAATTTATATGTCAGTCATATACTTTCTTCTAAAAGCACCCACTCTTGTATACTTCTTTCTCATGCTATCAAGAGTAATTTCCAAAGAATCTTAGGACAGGGGAAGATATAAATTTTGAAGGACATATACATGTAAAGGTAACAGTGCCAACTAGAAACATCATTCTAAAAGAAGTTGAGGAACGAAAAAACATAGAAAAGAACTTAGCTCAAAAATCATTTCTCTTAGTAACATTATTTTTTTTAGAAATTGTACAGTAATAGTTTATAATTTGATGCAATATCAGACAAGATTTTAAATTTCCAGCATGAAGTACTAATAGAATAAATCTCATAGAGCAAAAAATATTTACCATCAGTACAACTTTTCAAATAACAGACTAAAAGGAAGATGCAGAATAAAGGTGTAGACAAAACAATAAAATAATTTGGTTATGCCACATTTCTTTACATTCAAATCAGAAAAGGGTAATTAAAAGAGTAATGAAATATGAAGCAAAACACACTTCTAACATTTTCTTCTAATTTGAAATAATTTTTCTAACGTTCATTCAATTTATGTGAAAAAGTCACTATATACATTCTCTACACAAATAAACTTGCCTGTTATCCCACAGTGATCATTTTTAAGCATGTAAAAATTAATATATTTTAATGTTTCTTAAAATCCTTTGATCAAAGCAGTCAAAACTACTAAGAATTATTTCATTGGCCAATCACTCTAACCTTACTTTATACATTACAGCTTGGGATAACCAATCAAAATGCAAAATATTAGCAAGGTCATATAGTAGTATGACAAAACACATACTATATTTCACAGATTATGAAAGACATTAAAATTCTGATATCCCATTCATAAAGAAAAGGTTGTAATGAGAATAGAAAATGGCACAACATTAATTCATTGTGTGACAAAGAATATAATGAGAATGGGAAATAGTACAAACATAACTCATGCTTGTTACAGTTTTAAGATTGTAATGTCATGGTTCATATCACATACTTAGCAAGAAGGTGGTAGTCAATGTGTTGCAATATTCAATGACTATTCTGAATTTAGTAAGAGCATTATTTTGAATACATACATATATATGTATCTATACAAACACACAATATTTTAATACATGTATTTTCAGGATTGGGTATATTTAAAAATTAAACAATGTTGCTAAAAAGTTTTATTTGAAAAGATAGCATGTGTATGATTAAAATATGAAGAGCATTGTCATAAATCCACTGGACAAGTGAAAATATGAAACTAAAATGTGTTATTGGATACATTCAAGTTAATATTTTAAAATGGAATAAAATCTATTGGTAAGCAATCACTTTCAATCATTTTATAAAGCAATGCATGATTTTATAAAATATTCAACTATTACATTGCAAAGCCAGGAATATTTGTAGCGTGGTTACGAGTCTTCACCCAATAATCAGTGCTGTTCTTTGACTTTCTTAAGAACAGATATGGTCTCTAGAACTACAGGAGGTGATATTCTAGGAACTGTGGAACACTGGGAAAGCAAAGCTGGTGTTTTGTAATAAAAATATAATCTTTAATAGTAGCAAAAAAAGACTAATGAGCACTTTTTAAAAATTTTATTGAAGTATAGTTGATTTACAATGTTGTGTTGATCTCTGCTGTATGGCAAAGTGATTCAGTTATACACATATATCAGATTCTTTTCCATTAAGCTTTATCACAGGATATTGAATATAGTTCCCTGTGCAGTGCAGTAGGACTTTGTTTTTATCTATCCTATATACAATATATAATAGTTTACATCTGTTAATCCCAAACTCCCAATCCTTCCCTCCGCCACCCTGCTTCCCCTAATGAGCACTTGTGGCCAGGAAGATGTTTCCAAAAAAGTCTAAAATGTTGCTCAAAAGTAATTTTAAGATAAAAATGACAGCTCTGGGCTTCCCTGGTGGCGCAGTGGTTGAGAGTCCGCCTGCCGATGCAGGGGACACGGGTTCGTGCCCTGGTCCGGGAGGATCCCACATGTCGCGGAGCGGTTGGGCCCGTGGGCCATGGCCGCTGGGCCTGCGCATCCGGAGCCTGTCTCCTAAGCAGGAGAGGCCACAACAGTAAGGGGCCCGTGTACCGCAAAAAAAAAAAAAAAAAAAAAAAAATGACAGCTCCATTTCATCAACTTTAAATTATCCACCCTAGGAGGAGGGCATATGGTGGATCATCACAAACATTTTGTGTATCTGTGTGTGTACTTAAAAATGCATTCCTATTTCTCCCCAGTTGATTCTACTTTTTAATTACATAAGCAGTAGTTAATATTAAGATTTAGATTTAAACTTATTTGCATTTCTTAAATAAATATCCAATAACATGCTGGGATGTGGGGTCAGATTTAATTAACCCAGGATTTAAAAATTGACATGAATTATCCCAAAAATAGATAACCCACACATTTTTAATTGAGTAGTTGGCATGGGAATATTCCACTTTTAAACATCTTTAGTTCATGGGGAAAGATGAATGTAAAAAGAAGTTTTGTAAAATGAATAATTACCTCTATTAAAAATGTGTTCAGTGGGAAAGAAGTGCTAGTTCCATTACTGAATCAAAATTCACACCTGAGATGTTTAAAACCACATTAACAATTTTTTGAAAATATAGTTAAATAATGTTTTTATTTAATTTTACAAAATGTGAAGTTCTGATAGCTTTCAATATTTCAGTGATTAGTTAGTACATTGAAATATTTAAAATAATGTCTTTATTATACAAATTAGATTTCTTTATGATATATGAAAATAACATGGAAACAGACAATTTATTAACTATAAGTGAGAATATTACTTATTAATTAGGTGGTAAAACTGTGATTTTCTGAAACTAACTGGTACTGATCTAAAGGGGATAATGTCTTAATAGATTTTAGAAGACTTTAGCATTTAGGGAGTTTATTATTTAAAACTCATTGTGTATCCAGTGGATGGTCAGACTTTCTTCTTAACAACTCATTCTATGGCACAGAAAACTCATATCTAGATTAATTGTCCCCCCCGACAAAGATTGTGGTTTTGAAGAAATTGAAGGAAAACTGCAGAATACTATGTTATAGGGGCTTCCTATAATTATCTTAAAGTTCAAACAGATTCCAAAAAGTAAGATGATTCCAATATTTAACATATTCCTTGGGAAATTAATTATTTGGTCTAAAAATTTTTTAATGTAGTATTTTCACCTGAAATTTTCAATTTATTTAAACTAACAAAGAAAAAAGTCCACCTTTAAAATTTTCCTTAAATTTTTTTTTTAAAAAGAAAAATACATTAAAGTTAATTGTGTGATGAATTTAAACAACGATGACTAGATCAGGAAATTCAAAGGACAATTTTGAAGTATATTTACACAGCTTAAAAATAAACATCCTTTTTGGGCTTCCCTGGTGGCGCAGTGGTTGAGAGTACACCTGCCGATGCAGGAGACACGGGTTCGTGCCCCGGTCCGGGAGGATCCCACATGCTCCAGAGCGGCTGGGCCCGTGAGCCATGGCCGCTGAGCCTGCACGTCCGGAGCCTGTGCTCCACAACGGGAGAGGCCACAACAATGAGAGGCCCGCGTACCGTAAAAAAAATAAATAAATAAAAAATAAAAAACATCCTTTTTAAAATTTACCAAATGTGTGTTTTGAATTTGCTGTAGACAATTGGACAATTGCTTTGTATTGTAATATATACCTAAGATTTTTATTCTCGTTTTCCTCATTTTTCCCAAATAAATGTTTCAAGCTATGTTAATTTAATGCAGAAAATTATGTGATGCTTTCTTAAGCATGGAATATTGTGCTATAGTTTATGCACACTAGCAGCTTTATGTATCTAATGTGACTTTGGCTCTGTAACTTTTAAAGCACCAATTAAGATGTTCAAACCACAGATTTAAATAGCTGTCTATGACTGCCATTGGTTGATTTATTTCCTGATAATCATTGGAGCTGCTAAGTGAAAAATCAGAGATAGCATCTCTTTAAGAACACTGCTCTTCTTTGTCACATTTGCTGAATTCAGACTCTGTGATTGTGATGGGGGCAAAGGGCTAGTGTGACATTTAAAAATCTGAACACATAGTTCTCTTTCTTGGAGAATCATTTTTCATCATCTTACAGGCATTTTTGACCATTCTTAATGTACTAGCCATTGCATAGAGTTTGGAATTCAATACTGAACTTGTGATAGTGAGATTGAGGATTTTCTACAAGCTTTTTAAAAAATTTCAGGTAGGGGATGAAAGTGGTAGTGTTGGTAAATCAACTTTTCACAAGGAAGCAAAATGTATTCATCCCCTATGGTAGGCAAAAAAATGGTCCTCCAAAGCTGTCCATATCCTGAACCCTAGAACCTGTGAATATATTACCTGACACAGAAAAAGAGACTTTTCACGTGTAATTAAGATAAAGGTCTTGAGATGGGGATGGTCTACTGGATGATCCAGGTGGGTCCAAAGTAATCACAAAGTAATCAGAAGGGTCAGAAAGAGATTTGAAGATGCTGCTGGCTTTGGAGATGGAGGAAGAGGCCAGGAGCCTAGGAGTGTGGGAGGACTCTAGCAAGTGGAAAAGAGAAGGGAATAGATTCTTCTCTAGAGCCTCCAGAAGGAACACAGCCCTGGTGATACCTTGATTTTAAGCAAGTGAGACCAATTTTGGACTTCTGGCCTCCATAAACCTAAAACTAATAAATTTGCGTTACTCTAAGCCATGAAGTTTGTGGTGATTTGTTACAACAGGAGTAAGAACTAATACTACTCCCCAACACTTTTTAAAGAAGATTAAGTGTCATTTAAGGGCCAGTTTCAACATATATATTTTTAAAACCACACAGCTATAATTATTTTTTAACTACAATTGCACAATAGCTATATTAAAACAACAGTACAAAATCTCTTTGCATTTTAAAGATGAAAAATTCTTCTTCGAGTTCAAAAATGATTTCAAATTAGGTATATTTTTATTTTTATTTTTTTGGTATATATATATATATATATTTTTACTGGTACGCGGGCCTCTCACTGCTGTGGCCTCTCCCATTGCGGAGCACAGGCTCCGGATGTGCAGGCTCAGCGACCATGGCTCACGGGCCCAGCCGCTCTGCGGCATGTGGGATCCTCCCAGACCGGGACACGAACCGGTGTCCCCTGCATCGGCAGGCAGACTCTCAACCACTGCGCCACCAGGGAAGCCCTAGGTATATTTTTAAATGTCTTTCTTCAGAAAACCAAATTGCAATTTTGCAATTCCTTCTATTTCTTCTTTAGCATAATCAGTGAAAGATAATGTGATAACAGAATAAACCAACTAAGAAGCAAGAGTGTTATTTTTAATTCCTCTGTAGCTGACAGGACTGAGAAGTCTTACTCTCTTACTTATTTGTTGCAATAAACCTTGGTGAATACATCTCATCACCTGATTGTACTCTTGGTAAATTTCCTTACTTTGCAGTCTTTACAGAAGAAAGATACTTATCATTATAAATCTTAAATCTCTTTGCAAGTACAAGTGAAAATACAAGCCCATATATGTTAACAGCTGTACAACAGCCTCTTGGGATAAATGTATTATAGATGTAGAACAGTCATAATAGCAACCACAATCTCACTTTTCCCATTTCATAGGTTTTATACCTGTGCCATCTGGGCAATACACCTGGATGTACAACAGAATACTTACAAGGCTTGGCTTTCTAAATGGCCTTTCCTGGCCTCTGATTTTTGTGGAACTCTTTTGATTTTTTGATTCACACTAAACCTGAATGCCTTACATTTTGATGTGTATAAATGTTAATATTAGAAGGAAACACATTTTGTTGTGATTTAAAAAAAAACATAGGATTTAGTTTTATGAAATACAAATGAATGAGAGCAACCTTTTTTTTTTTTTCATTCTCTTCATTAACAAAGAGATTTTGGCCAAGTCATTTAACTGGTGTTCATTTCCTCATCCTTCTGAAAACCGGGGAAATAGTTGAGGTTATTGTTAGGATTAAAGGAGATAAATGTGCCTGGAAGGCATATTTTGAAGTACTATTTACATAATTAGTTGTATTATATTATTGATGATATTCTTCAAATTCATTAAAATGTAGTTGAATAGAAAAAATGTTTTTATTTCCCTTTCCAGTTTTCCTTTCATTCCTACTCCTCATTCATTGCTTTTGTTTTTCCCCTCACCCAATAACTGCATTACTACTATGTCAGTTTTCTTATATTTTGGGTAGAAAAATAACAGTAGTTAAAATATAAGCTGATGTGACTGAGGTCAAAATAAATCCAGAATAAAATAGTTCTTTGCCATCTATTCTTGTTTACCTCTTTTGAGAGAGGCAACTCTGTAACTTTCAAACGCAGCTGGTCTCAAGAAATGTCTAGTACATCCCACCATGATTATTATAAGAGCATCATCATTTCAATGACACTATTCCCGGAATGACAGGGTCATTCATTTTAATGAAATTGGTCTATAGTGTTCTTCCCCTCTTTTCTTTAGGTACTCCTACTCTTTTGCTGAGCATTTACATCTTCTGGTGCCAATGTCCTCCAATTGTCCTTAAAGCCCAGGACCATCGCTTGACTGTCCACCCAAGCAGTCTTCCCGGAAACATTCTGTTTTTACTCTTTTCCCCAGAATAGCTGCATTAACAAGTCCTGTTGGAGAAGACTCGTTCTTCAAAATGCTAACTGACTAAATGAAACATCGCTTATGAGTTATGTCCAACCTCATGTCAAGTCTTGGATCCTAGCATGCCATATGACCAGTTTTTCCCTACTGATAATGATTTTAATAAAAATGAATGTCCTCTCATTTCTAGAGACAAGAAACAATAATAAATGGTGAAAAGTCAGGCTACTTGGTTAACAAATTAGGGTTAGATTAAATAAGTATTACGTTGGTGGGGGGGAATTCTCAAATGAAAAACTGAGTCACCATCACTGTTTTAGTGAAGCATAGGTATGCATATACACATATTTTTAAATCCAGCTTTTAGAAAAAATTATCCACAGAAACACCATTAGATAGCATTTAAAATGTTTACCTTCAGGATACAATGCTTAGATGAGAGTCAGTCCTGACACTATGGTTTTACCTCTGTACCCCAGTGGTTGAGGATGCAATTGCTAGTCATCCTCTCAGACATCTGGGGCTATGATGCTGCAAAAGAAAACCCAGACAACTTTTTTCCCCATCACGTGCAGTTAAGTTCCTGTTTGCAAGTGTTATTTATAAGGAAGGCAGCAGGACTTGGAAACAAACCAAAGAGTAATGTAAGCATAAATGCTTCCAAAGAGACATGTGTCGCTAATGGCTTTTCAGAAACCATAGGGAGTGAGGGAGTAACACTTCCACTCCATCGAGCTGGCTTAATTTTTTTAAGCATGTGAACTATCTGAAGAGCTTTACAAAATTTCACTTCTGAATTAGGACTTTGTTGCTTTGAAATTGGCTGTTACTCTTCTAATATAATAACATGAATGGCAATAAGAAAATACAAAGACAAAAAAAATCAAGATGTAACTTCAGGAAATGTGTCTGCCATTTTCATGGTGGTCAGGCACACATCCAGGGCAGCAAGGGTGCTTCCATGGTGATAAATATAAAAGATGACTTTGAGGAAAACTATGCATGTAGATGAGGATCACACTAGGACAAAGTCATATTTTTACATATAGTTTAGGAAGAAGATAGTAGTTCAAACTTTCCTTGACACCTCTTTTTAAATGGATACACGTCATCCAAATCAGTCCTACAAATCATAAGGAAAGGGAGGATTACCTTTATTCAATCTTTAATGCTATCACAGTCAACATATTTAACTTAGGTGAGGTCGGTTCATGAGACAGTAAGTTTGAATCTTTTGTGTGTCGTGCTTATCCTTAATACACATTGCATGAAATCTTCCTGCTTATCAGTAAGGATGTTGGCACGTGTTTTACAAAATATTTATAAGAAAGGCATCTATGATGAAAAGAAGGAGTCAGGAGGTATGGGTCCTAAAGTATTGCTGAATGGACGCATGTGCTGTGAACGAATGATCTTACCCTGAGCGAGTCAGTTAATTATCCTCTTCTGGATATTTTCTCCTGTGAGACAAACGTTTTTAATTCAGTTACCTGTAGCCTCTCTTCTATCTCCAGAATTCTGTGGCTATTATAATAAAGTTAGTGTTGCACATTAGTGTAGAAGTGGAATTCAGGACTTCAGAGACGAAGTTCAGGACTTCAGAGACGAATCTTGTCAAGCCCCTCAGTAAGAACAAACAGGCTAAAATCTTTACCTCTCCTGGTTCCCTGGTCCTAGAAATCTATATTAACTCCTCACCCCCTATCCCAGCTCTGTCATTATTGTCTGTGCTCTACACATCTTGTCAGGTAGTTTTAAGTAAGTTATTGTTGTAACTCTCATTTTTTCTGTGACTTCCCAGCAAGGACTTTGAGACGTACGTTATATGGGCAAAAATTCCAATTTATTTGTAGCACAGTTAACTTTAACAATTCTGAGCAGCTAGCCAGGGTTTTTGTTCCCCCTAAAAGCAGCTTTACTTAAGACAAGGGAAAAAAAAAGAAAGAGAATTATGGAGACGTCAAGTTAGTTTGTTTATAAGTAACCACGGTCTTCTCACAGTCATATGTAATCAAAATGAACAGCTTCTCAATTTCTTTGAAAGCAAATAATTGAGCTGAAAGCAATTTAACTGTCTTAGGCCCAGATATATCGTGTATTAAAGGGATGGATACTAAGGAAGATCTGCAGCCCAAAGGTACAGATTTTTATCTCGTCAGTTCTCCCAGAAATGCTTGTAACTTTCGAGTGGGCAATTCTTTGAATAATCTGATCACTAACTAGTAAGGTTTTCCTGAATACCCATTTTTGACTTCCAGGTCATTAGTTCTCAGCATTCTGTTCTCAGATATAAAGTGAAATCTGGTAATGGTTATAAAAAAAAAAAAAAGGATGGTCTATCTGAAGTTCAAGTGAATATGGACTTTTATGCTTTTATGGAGTGTCTGGAATTTCCTTTCAGTGCTATGCAATGGCAATAATGACATTCTGGGTTCTGTTAAATGGAAGACTATTGAAGAAATTAGAAGAGTATTTATTCTATCTGGGTTGTGAAAGCTCAGTCTGCTAATCCGAGAAATGCTTTGATAGTTTGATGGAACATTGAGAGCATTTATTTTATGATTTTAATTGAGCTTCTCAGGTTGTGTCTACTGAAATTTGGATCTTCTCCCAGCCCCATAAGGTCTTTTGATCTTATGGTTTATATTGTTTCCAGAAACTTTTGATAAATTCAGCACTGACTTGTTCACTTGCATAAGTTATTCTTTCCTTTTAATAAAACAAAGGAATTTCCCCAAATCAAATAGTTTAAAAAATGTTATGATAATTTAAAAGTGACTTTAGTTTAAAATCTCACATATATATTAGTGATTAACAAAAATTAAACATACAGTAGAATTATTTCACTTAAGTTTAGATATTTTTGGTTTTAAATTCTATATAAATGAGAGCTTTAGAGCTGAAATTCTGTTTTGAAGCAGACACTATAGGACAGTGATTTTTAAGGTGGAAGAGATGGGGAAAAGCACATTTTTCCCAGACAAGTAGATCTAAGGAGAGCAGAATTGTTCAGGTTTCACACACTTTCCATTTTCCTCCCTAAGATTTTAATACATCTCTCTTTGGGCACCTCCCACCATCTACCTCAGAATAGAACTCTCATTCCCTAAGGAGAGTCTGCATGGGCCTTAAGGCTGATGATGGAGCAGGAGAGTTGAGAAGCTCTGCCCTCTACAGTCCTTGCACACTGATACCTGGGAGAATTAGACACATAATCTAAAGGAAGGATTTTGGGGTGGAAAACAAAATTTTTTCTTGAAATATGATTTTGTTTTTCCGATTTGGACAGACCCATGGGGACAAGAAATATTTCCATTTCCTCTTAACTACTATTTTAAAAAAAAGAGAGAGAACAATGGTGAAGGTATGGGGGAAATGAGACTTGCCACTTGGTCTCAGACTTTCAGACCTAATCTGTCCAAGGTGAACTTAAGGACAAATGCCCTGTCTAAGGAGGGGCAGCTGCTACTCATTTCCTCCTAATGGTTCCCATAAGGAAATATGGGCTGAGGATTGCCAGATAATTTTTTTTTTTCGTAAAGGATGCTATTAATGTGTATTTTTATGTGCAGTCTCATACATTTTGAATGTTGACTGCTAATTTAGAAAATATTTTAATAGTGTGATCCAAACAAAGCTCAGTTGGAGCTTACCCATTTGGAACTTCTGATCTGTATCTCATTTTTGTTTTATTTTGTTTTGTTATATTAAGTATAGGTATATAGGTTGGTTATAGATCTTCAAAATCAGGGGTCAAGGACCAAGGAAATATGGTATAAGAGAAAAACAAAATTAGAGTTAAAAAAAGTTGATCTGGCTTATGGGTAATCTTAGGCAAGGAACAATTTTCTGTGTCTTGATTTCCTCTCCTATAAATGAAAGAGTTGAATTAAATGACCTTTAAGCTCACAAAGTTCTATAATTTTAACATCCCTGGAGAGTTCCCTATAATAGTTTAGAAATGCATGAGTGTCTGGGTGAGTGTAAACATGGTAGGTCAGGATTTACAAGAATAGATGTAGTTACAGATGAAATTAATAACAGTTATTGGCTCAGACTATTCTATTTTTTTCTTTGCTTTAACCAGTGTTTTATGTCATTTAGGCCCATACTCTTAACTACTGTGCTGTGTTGCATTGCCTGCTCAAGCATCTGTGGAAAGAAAATAGAACTACTTTACAAGATACATCACTCCAGAAAACAAACCAAAAGTTATTTTAGAAAAAGTTTACTCTTTACTTAATTCTATATACTACATTAAATAACTGCAATATTTTAAAAAGTCACTTTGTGTATCATTGTTTTAATTTACGAAGTTTGTATGTTGCTTTAGAAAAACTACCCAGCAGTTCCATTAAAATCACATTTCTAGCTAACAAGCCCATTTCTTTCTTTTTTTTTTTAATTGGGGTCTAGTTGTTTTAAAATGTTGTGTTAGTTTCTACTGTACAGTGAAGTGGAGTTCCCTGTGCTATACAGCAGGTTCTTATTAGTTATCTATTTTATACATATTAGTGTGTATATGTCAATCCCAACCTCCCAATTCATCCCACCTCCCATCCCCCACCTCCCACTTTCCCCCCTTGGAACAAGTCCATTTCTTTCCTCTTGCAGTGCAGATTCTTCAACAGAAAAGCAGAAAAGTAGAAGTATTATACCTCCTGAGAGCCATAAGAGATTAGAAGTGGGCTATGGTTGTTTTATTAAAAAATAAATATGCTTCATTTGTATATTTCGATATCACTGTTTTGTCTAATCTAATGCCTCCTAAGGCTAAATGTACAAGGTGCTATTAAAAATATAAATTATTGGGCCTCATCCCTAGAGATTCTGTTTTTTGGTTCAAGATGGAGGAGCCACTATTCTAAACTAATGCATTTTACAGAGGAGGAATTGGTTTTATAGATACCTTCAATGGTTTGAAGATAGGAATTGATCTTTAGTTTTTGGACATAAGCAGGTTGTAATTGGACAAACTGAAAGCAGCATTTTTGGACCTGGGCCAGCTTCAAACTCAAATTTGATCTAGACTTGTTTCCAGTTGTTTTGTTTTTAGATCCCTAAAATTAATCTTTTCCAAACGCATAATTTTTAATTGTTAAATATAACCTAATTGTACTCGAAGGCTTACACCTAATATTTGGTGACATAAAAATTGACACATAAATATGAAATGTATTTATTATGGACTGAAATGTGCCCTCCCTAGATTCACATATTGGAGCCTTAACTTTCCAGTACATCAGAATGTGAGTATATCTGAAGATAGGGCCTTTAAATAGGTGATAAAGTTATAATGAGGTCATTAGGCCATTCAATCTGACTGGTGCTCTTATAACAAGGGGAAATTTGAACACACAAGGAGACACCAGGGCTGCACAGGCGCAGTGGAAGGACCATGTGGAGCCATTCAATCTGACTGGTGCTCTTATAACAAGGGGAAATTTGAACACACAAGGAGACACCAGGGCTGCACAGGCGCAGTGGAAGGACCATGTGGAGACAGTGAAAAGGCACCATCCACAAGCCAAAGAGAAGGATCTCCAAAGAAACCAAACCAGACAACACTTTGATCTTGAACTGGTAGCCTCCAAGCCTGTAATAAAATAAACCTCTGTAGCTTAAGCCACCTAGTCTGGTATTTTGTTATGCCAGTCCTAGCAAATTAATATTGTATTCTTAGGTGAAATGAACAACAGACACATATATAAATTGTCTTCCATATTTATCACAATTTTCCTGAAAATTGACTCTGAAAGTATATTTTCCAAAAATATAATGTTAAAATGAAAGGTGTTTACTCGACAAAGGACTCAATATCAAATAAAACATAAAACAGACAAATTGTGTAAAATGCAGACAAAGGCACCATTATAAACAAGGCTGGGCCAGGGTACGTGGGTGATGAGAATAAAATTCCTGGGCTCGAGATGCAGATGAGGGCAGGACAACCAATCCATGTGAAGATTTTTAGCCAATTTGTTCCTTTTGAGGGGCATGATTTTTCCGCTTTCTCTGAAGCACTGAAATTAACTTTTATACTACTTTGAAATAGTAACTTTGTAACAAAAGCCATAGAATTCTGGAGATAGAAGATGGACTACGGGAATAAAGAATAATAACAGAATAAAGAACATTTGTCTCACAAATATCCAGGACAAGAAAATTAAACGAATTGATCAGAATAATACACCATTGGTTTATAGCAGATGAATTCATCCAGCAAGTCTTTAAAAACCAAGTCTCTTGATTCCTCATTTAAATGTACTCTTCATTTCACCACATATGCCTTCCTTATAAATATTTTGTGAAATGGGTACAAACATGCTTGCTGATAAACAGGGAACTTCTATGTAATTTACATAAAGGGTAAGCACCCCATACAAAGGTGCAAACTTACTGTCCCATTAACTAACCTCACCTAAGGTAAAGATGCTAATTATAATTGCATTAAAGACTGAGTAAAAATAATTTATCCCCCCTTAGAAATATTAATAATTTCCATTTCACCTGAGAGCACCCTGCTGAGAAGTAACTTGGATGAAAGACATCCTTGTCTGTTCCCTGGGCCAACCCGCTTATTGAGGCTTTGTCTTTTTTTTTTTTTTTCCTGATGCTTCATCTTGATGAGCACAGGCACGACCAGTAAAAGAACCATCCAATCAATGTACAGAATGGTGAGAAGCAATACATTGTTATTGTTCCAAGACTCTAAGTTTTGAGTTACTTTGTTACACAGCAAAGACTAAATGAAACAGGACTTTAAAAAATTACATAATTAATACCCTCATAAAGACAGCAGAAGATATTTTGAGAGTTAAATAATAAAAACGTGCTATTAAAAAAAGATGATCATAGAATAAGAAAAAGTTCTGAGAAGTTATAAAATAACCAAAGTGAAATAGTCAATGGAAATCTTGGAAGATAAAATTGTAAACATACAGAACTAGAAAACAAACTTATGGAAGACTGGAGAGAAAACATAATACATGAGAGAATTAATTGGGGAGGTCCCACAATTGATTTATTTTTAAGTGTTCCAGAAAGATAAGTCAGAAAAGAAGCTACCAGTGAGAATTGCAGAAAAACTTCTGATAGGGAAGGACCCATTTCTTCAGATTGCAGAAGGACCACACTATTAATAATAATAATAAAAATAGCCTTTAGCCTATGCCAAAGGCTATCACCACAACTTTTCCTAAAAGCCTCTAAAGAGAAGAAAAATAGGTCATATATGCAGAATTATTGACCATAATGACCTCAGATTTCTCGATAGCTACTCTGGAAGTTGAAGACTTTGACTTTGGAGCAGTATCTTTAAAATTTGGAGGAAAAGTTATTTTCAACATAAAATACTATATACATCCAAACCTTCAATCAAAAGTGAGAGTCGAATAAACATAGATTAGCATACATTGGCTAAAAAGTACCTTGTGCTCTTTTGGTTAGGCAGCTGCTAGAGGGCATCTTTTAGCAAAAGAAATTTTAAAAAAATGTATCCACATGAGGATACATTTGAGCCAGGAAAAGGGCTCTCACCAGAACTTGACCATGCTGCACCTTGATCCCAGCCTCCCGAATTCTGAGAAATAAATATTGGTTGCTTAAGCCACTCAGTTCACGGTGTTTTGTTATAGCAGCCCCAGCTGAATACGACCGTGAAGCTGTGCGACTTCAAAGGCTAGATCATCAATGTCATTCAGCTTCCTCCTCAATCCCTCTCTCTCTCAGGACGTGTCCATCGGATCCTGAAGCTAAAATCTATGACGTCTGGCTATCCTGAAGCCACCATGCTGGAAAGACCTTGTGGAAAGAACCCATGAAAACAGAGAGGGCGGCTTGAGGAGTGCCAGCTGTTTCAGTCCCAGCTGTTGGAGTGTTCCCAGCCCAAGTGCTAGACATATGAGTGAGCCAGGCTTTAGGCGGTCCCAATCCCAGCCTTCTAGCTGCCCGCTCTGATATCAAGTAGAGCAGAGATGAGCCATCCCCACCAGGCCCTACCCAAATTCCAAACTTATTAACAAAATAAATGTGTTTAATGTTTAAAGCCACCAAGTACTGGAGTGGTTCGTTGTGCAGCAATACATAACTGGAACACTGTCTGTGCCTTTGATCGCAACAGCCTTCCTCTTCCCTCTAATTTGCTATTTCTAATAATGGTTTAGAAAGCAGATAAGCAGACGCATTGAAATTTTGTGTAAGAAGAGGGTAAAAATACACTAACAATAGACTCAGAACATTCTTCTATGAATAAGTGTATGACTTTTGTGTCTGAACTTTTCAATACAGATTTAGATTTTCTGGAACACTTTTATGCTTGTATGCTAGATTTTAGTTTGGTTTCTTCAAGGCAGAGTTCTAGATAATAAAATGGTAATATTTGTTTCATATTCTTTTTTCACAATATTCTATTTTTCACAGACTGTGCTTATGATAGTAAACTAAAGAGGGGGAATAATTAATTATGATCCCTTTTTTATTATGTAAAAACAGCCTGGTGATAGGAATAATTTCTTAAATATTAGAGCCCACACAGATGATAATTCTAGCCACCTTTGATTTTTGGAGCAAAGGCTCCACAATGAGGCTACAAATGCTGAGAGTACTGAAATCCTTGCTTTTATTCAATTAAGCTGCTTTAAGGACCCAGTTAAAACATGAAAACAGACTAAGAAAAAATAACTTTCCTGTGGGACTCAAGCTCTCCATAGCAGAGTCATTCACTTTTTATGATCGTTATAATTATTAGTAGTGATGGTGATAACAATATTTCATTTATATAGCACTTTAGAATTGCACAGAGCTTTCCTACCATCATTTATTAGCTAATCTTCAGAACACTCTTCAGTAATAAGTCAATATTTCTGCTTCCATTTAACAGGTAGGAAATTGAGGCACCACAGGCTTGAGCCACTTGTCAAAAGTCAATCAAAAGTCAGTTCATGGCCTGAGCTGAATACTCAGTAACACTACTAACAGCACCATCCTCCTAGACCAGCCTGGATCTCACTCAATAACTCTCACTCACTGCTTTTAACAGATGTGACTACAAGCTTGACTTTTAAAGCAAATTCTTTGATATTTTCAGCTGTAATCTTAAGAATACTCTCCCAAAGTGAAAATTCTTCTTAATTGCAAGGATCATTTGAATACAAAAATGAATATATGTTACACCTCTATCTATATAATGTATATTACATAATAAGTAAGCCCTTCAAGATGAATGCCAGAACTCTTTTGAAAATAGGAAAGAGTTCAATTATGTACCTGAAATGTATCATGTATAACCCGGAGAGGTCATGGAATTATCCCCCTTAGTTAATTTTAGGAATGGCCTACCCCTCAATGGTGTCTCATGTAAAGCTAAAGAATACATAACATTAAATAATAAGATAAAACAGGAACTGTCAAATTCAATAGGAAATATTACCATAATTTCCAGATTCATACCAGAGGCAAATTTGAAAATCTCTGCTGTTGGAGTTACTGATGATGCCTAGATATAACTAATATGGTACCATGATATTAGCTGAATTATTCATTTCTCTATTGAGCATGTAGGCATTAGGTGTACTATCTTGGGATATATTTCTTTATGGAGAAGACTCTACCTCTCCCTTTTTTACCCCTCCCCCATGTCTTATTCCTCTATCCAACTAGTGCAACAGAGTGACTAGCTTGAGTGGACCACCTTGGTTTCCCCAGTAAACTGACGTTTTGTTCTCAAACAGTGCAGCAAAATAGAACATCAAAATATGCTCTTGCAAAACACATTGAAACTTGGCATTTCTGCTTTTAGCACAAATATGGCAAATCAAGGACCCGTTCTTGTGGGCTTCCTTTAGAGATGCCCATCACCCAGCATCCATTTCATGTCAGGTCCTGCCAATTGTGCCCTGTGGCTGACACTGGCCCACACACACACAAGTATGGCACAGTCTATGGAATCAGAGGACTTCTTTTCTTTTGTTGGTTTCTTCATCCTCTGAGCAAGAATTCAAATGTCAATCACTTTTAGTTAGATTTCATGGAGCAGCATCATAAAAATGGTAACCAATCCAATTGCAAATGACTTGATGAATCTTCTTTGAAGAGTTGCCAATAATGCTAATCGTCAAATGGTTGAATCCAGCTTTGTAAAGATGCGTTTGTGAAGAACAGCAATCTCTGTGACTTTGACAAAGGAACTGCTGACTTGCATCACTGTTTGTCTTTTGATGTGAAAGAGCAAATCGATTTATGGAGCTTTTGCTTGCAGATGTAGGATATGATTAGTATGCAGAAAGACCTTTCCACAGTGTCATTTGTTTATTTAGCTGCCTCTGCACTCAGCTCTGATTGTGTATACCTAATTAATGTATACAAAGCTAAGAGAAATAAAATCACAGATCCACACTCACAGGAAACTGTAGAGCATGTCATTTGTCACCATTGGGTCAGGGGACACTCCAATTTTACTAACTGCCCACCAAATAAAACATGTAGATTTATAAATGATAACAATAAAAATGCCAGGCTTTTTCTAATCAAAATGATTCTTAGCTATTCCTAAACTCAGCTAGGTGGAAATTAACCCGTTTAAATATGAAAAAGATGTACTTTCTTTCCTGTGTTGCTAGTTGAATTTTTATTCAAAGCAGTTGTTGAGTCTTTATGAAAAGTACCCATGATTTCTTCCAGGGGTCAAAGCACTTTGTAAAACATCCTGTGAGACTTGAATCATCCCATCCTTCAAGGCCTCCCTGTTCAGAAGCTTAGAAATTTTAGCTGAGAAAGTTTCAAGTGAAAAAGCAAAGACACTAGAGATCTTCATGTCAATAACGAATGATCAATAGAAGTCACACACTCAAAAATTGACATTCCGTCAGCAGTTGCCTGTTACTCATGCACATTTCACATTGTCTATTCAGGTTCTGCAAGAGGCATTGGTAGCAAAATGGCAAAGCTGCTGAAATCTTTAGACGAGCAGATAATGAAATCCAGAGTGACATCTAGTGACATCCTACATCAGAAGCATTTGCTTTGCATCTTATAAACTCAGCTTCATATTCCAGCACCATCAACTAGTTAGCCTTTCCAGTACAGGGTCCAGCACTTTCTATCTAGTTACTAAACTCTAGACAAAACTCTACAATAATTTTCTTAAGTACGTGTTGCCTCCAATGGTTGCCTTACTTTGATACAACTCTCTTAGTTTCAACCACCAAACTATGAAAACTTCAATCATTGACTACAAGTTTAAATGGCTCTTTGAATTTCCCCACAGCTATTCTATCCACAGCAAGCCAGCCTTTCACGCATTCCCACACTGCTCTGTCCCCGCTTTGGTGCAAAAGCATGCCAGAATCACTGCCCTAAATCATGTCAGGGAGCTTCCTGAATAGTTCAAACCTCTCCAGGAGCAGAAACCAAGGGAGCTGTTATCTCGTTGCTGAATCCCAGAACATGCTATCTCACCTAAATCACTGGTGTCATGGTCTCATTTGCAATGAAATTTCTTCGATCTTTTTTTCTAGTGTATTGGGGGATTTTTTTCCATGGCGGGTTGTTCTGAATAATATGGCCATCTTAGAAACAAAAAAAAAAAAGAAAAGAAAATTTAAGTAGAAGAGATGAAACTAACATAGTGTTAGAAATAAAAGATTCAACATATATGCTTTTCATGGATTTTAGACATCTTACAATGACTCTTTCACCTGGTGTGAACCTCAGTTGGAGTATAGCAAAGGTTTGTTCAGTGAACATCTCAATACAGTGAATGTCTTTTTTTTTTAAGTCAGTCTCTTTTAAATAGAGCTATTCTCTTTTCCCTAGGGTCCTCCTCAAACGAGACATGGAGAGCATGTCACATATAGAATTAAATAAATAAACGCCCAAGTGCAAAGAAAAATGGTCTGTGGGCAAGCAACATGTTTCCTGAAATAGCCATAATTAAAAACAGAATGATGTAAACCCATCTTTCAATTCCACAATGCAAAAAGAATTAAACAGTACCTCCTCCTAAATATCATAAAACTTTGTTGGATAAGGAAGACTGTGATGGTATTAAAAACAAAATTTCTCTAGGTTTTAAAGTATGAGATTCATACAATAATTCATAGTAATATGCTCCATGGTAGGTGCTGAGGGTAAAAGACAGAATGTGCCATACAACATTGTAAATCAACTATAATTCAATTTTTTAAAAAAATGGTTAAAAGAAAAAAGGTGGAATAAGGCAGTCAAGTTCCTTGAAATCCTGTCTTCAAGCTTATATCTCAAGATATCAATTCCTGACAGGACTCCCGCCAAGAAAGAACATCTAGACTGATTAATGAGCCTCAATTTACCTCTCTGTGAGCTCCTTACTTCTGTTTTGAATTTCACATTACACATTACTTCAAGGAGTCATCCTAACATTTTTTACTCAAGTTCATTTCCTTCAACTCCTTTGTTTTACAGTTGAAAAAACAGAGGTCTGAGAATTTAAACACTTTCCCTCAACGTTGCAGTTTTAGAAAAGAGCAGATCAGGTGAGAATTTAGGCTTCCTGATTTGCTACCAATTTTTTCCCCACTAAAATACTTGGTTTCATGTCACAGGCAGAAAGCATAATAATTATTGTCAATAATATAATAAACATTTCACGATATTGTTAATCTGTTATTTTTTGCTCTTTGCTGGATTTCCTTGGAATTAATTTACAGATATGACATGTTTAAAGCAATTCATAGCTCCTCTATTTTGAGAGGGGCAATATTTTATTGGGGGAAAATATTGTGATAATTAGTAAAGGGGAGCCATATTAAAATGGAGTTGGGACTTCAGGAGGGGGAGTTCTCACACATGTGTGTGTCACTCATAGTCAATACAGATCAAAACAGGAAGAGACTACCTTGAACCTCCGGCAGGAAGTAATTCCACTTTACTCTGCCAGCAGGAGAAAGAAAAATTTTCTCCTTGCCTGGCAACAGCGAAGTCAATGAGAGTCTGTTACAACTTTTCAGCCAATGAAAAGCCACTACACTTCAAAGTCCCTGTTTTCTCCAATGGACTTTTTGTTTATAATAGCCCCTCCCAACTTCCCTTTCTCCTCTATAGAAAAGTTTTCTCTCCTTTGCTTTACCAGGACTTGCATGTGGTTCACCATAGTTGCATGTTTTTAATTGCAATTCTTTACTGCTCTATTTTGCTGGTAAAGTAACTGGCTGTTTTATTGCTTTAGGTTAACAACACTGACATGAGAGAAAAAGACATTTAGGTTTTTATTATTATCTATTTTAGTAAATATTTGGGAGATTCTGAGTATCATTTTTATCTGTTTTAAAAAAAAAAGAAATTCATGCCATGATCTCTAGAGTTTCTACTAGCTGTAAAAATTTTACTTAAGGTAGGAATATTTACTTCTTTGTACCTAAGCTACATTTGTCAGAATACAATTCTGTCATTATCCAGCATAAAAGATTGTTTTCTCACATAATTAGAAAATGAATTTAAATTTTACACATTTTAAAATACAGTAGTGCAGTTTTTTTCTAATATTAAATTTAAAACTGCTCATTAATTATTGGAAACTTAACTACATTCAAAAATTTTTCCTACATAATAAATACCAAGAGGATGTTTTAGGCAGAAAAATGTTTCTCCCTCCTCCTGTATCTTGCCAGTTCATTTTACCTCCTTCTTGTCAAAATAATCCACACAGAATCTTGTCTAAGTTTCATGCACTTGCTTAATACTTAAATATTGCATGCCATTCTCATTTTTCAATATCTTTTAAGATAAACTCATGGAGTAGAAGTATCACTAGACTCTCTTTTCATCTTTACATCTCCACAATTTACAAGAGTGCTTGCTCTTATACATGGCACTCAATAATGTGCTGCAACGATAAATGCATGCACAAAGATTACAGATAGAAGGAGTCTTAGAGGTCATTAATCCAGTTTCCCCATTTTAAGGCCATATAGTCACTGAATCCCACAGATATTCAATGACTTACCCAAGGTTACCTAACCAGTTAATTGAAGGATCTGGAAGCCTTCTGACTGATAATTCCATATTCTTTCTAATATTCCTTTCCCTTTTCAAAGATATTTTGAAAACGATCTTCTAAAGCATTTACTCTGTAAAATGATGTTTGGTTATTTTTCCTCACAATTAGTCCCCATATATATCTCACATATAATCAACCTAACACCATATGCTCTCCAGTATATAATTTACAAGCTTATCCATGCTACTTGATCAAGCTGGGGGCATTACACAGGTAATAGCTGAATAATGGCCCCCAAAGATATCCAGGTTCTAATCCCCAGAACCTATGAATATTCTTATATAGGAAAACAGACTTTGCAGATAGGAGTAGTTATTTTGAGATGGAGAGATTATCCTGGATTATGTAGGTGGGACCTAAATGGAATCAGAAATGTCATTGTAAGAGTGAGGTAGAGGGAGATTTGACTACAGAGAAGAGGGCAATGTGGAGACTGAAGCAAAATGTTGCACTACTGGCTTTGAAGATGGAAGGGGGAACCAAGATTTGTTTTAAAGACCAAAGATTTATTTTAAACAGACTGACCAAAGTCAGTTTTCCTCCTAAGGCCTAAGTAAAGAGAAAGCAGTTTCCCATAAAATAAATAAATAAATAAATACTGTGGATGAACTGCGTCCTGTGATATTGTGATTTATAATAAGAAATATTTATTTAACCTGCATCTTGTTTCTGGCACAGAGCTCTCAAAACTCTTGAAATTTCCTAAGTGATGAGAGCAGTAAAGGTGCCATTTGTTATGTTAATGAGGTGACTTTTGGACCACACCAAAGGATGAGAGAGGGGCTGAAGACTGAGTTCAAGCACAAGTGGCCAATGACTTAATCAACCGTGCCTATGTAATGAAGCCTCCATAAATACCCCAAAGGACTGGATTCAGAAGACTTCCTGGTTGGTGAACATGTGGAGATTCAGGAAGAGTGGCACAGAGAAGGCATGGAAGCTCCACACTCTTTCCTACACCCTGCCCTATGCATCTCTTCATCTGGCTGTTGATTTGTATCCTCTAATGTCCATTATAATAAACCAGTGATCTAGCGAGTGAACACGTTTCCAGAGTTTTGTGAGGAGCTCTAGCAAATTTATTGAACCCAAGTTGTAGGTGGTGGGAATCTCTGATATATAGTCAGTAGTCAGAAGCACAGGCAAAAACCTGGGCTTGTTATTGGCATCTTGAAGTGGGGCCAGTCTTAAAGACTGAACCTTTAACCTGTGGGATCTGATGCTACCTTCAAGTAGTATCAGTATTGGGTTGAGTCGTAGGACGCCAAGCTGGTGTCAGAAAATTGGTGGTTGTGTGACACACAAACACATTGGAATGGGGCCCATGACACTTTTTAGGCCCTAAAAAATAACGTGTTGGGAGACACAAAGATCTACACTGGGAGAGTACCCATTTGGTCCAGAAAGAGGACATGAATACAAGAAATGCAGCCCAGAAGCTGGAAAATACAAAAAAATTGATTTTTCTGAGAGCCTTGGGAAGGAGGACAGCCCTGTGGGTATCTTGATTTGAGTCCAGTGAAACTGATTTTGGACTTCTTATCTCCACAACTGTAAGAGAATAAATGTGTACAGTTTTAAGCCACTGTTCATAGTAATTTCTTATAGCAGAAATAGGAAACTAATTCAATAGACACAGTATTGGTTGGGGAGTCAAGAGCCCTGACTTAAACTTGGCTGACTCATACCATCTCTAGATGGTAGTTCTACAGATGTCTCTGTGTGGCTTCCAGTAATATAATGAAGTTTCTCAATACTGTATTTTCATTTAAGCTCAGTGAGCCATCTCAATACAAGACAACACTACTCTGCTGGATACCCAAATAGAGTCATAGGCACAGCTGATGTTACCCTATAGGAATCTTAGTTTAAGATTTTAAAAGGTGCCTCCCTGGGAAGATAAAGAAATAAACAAATAAAGCCTTCAGAAGAAGAATAAAATCTCTTTCTCCTTGAGACAGCACAATGTTGGAGCAGAGCCCAGACCTATACTAGTGGAAATCAACCAGACTTTATAGCCTCTAAACACCCGAGCCTTTGTGCGGTGTGCACAC
Organism: Stenella coeruleoalba; assembly: GCF_951394435.1. Taxonomy (NCBI): domain Eukaryota; kingdom Metazoa; phylum Chordata; class Mammalia; order Artiodactyla; family Delphinidae; genus Stenella; species Stenella coeruleoalba. Next base: position 45,482,965 of record NC_137164.1, read on the forward strand.
TGTGCTACCCTTCCCAGTGCCCTGGTCCTAGGAGAGAGAGAGAGGCAGAGTTCAACTCAGCTTCCTGAAAGGGGAAAGATACAAATTCTCCATTTTCCTGCCTCTTCCACTATTTTTAAAATAATTCTTGGTTAAATGAAAATATGTTACATTTTACCAAGTTGTTTGCTTTCATATTTGAAGACCACAATTACAAAAACTAGTTAATAAGGACCACTTAAGTTTTTAAATAAAGGAAAATATGTATGCCTGTTAAAATAAAAATTCTATCCTAGACTTCTCACTAGTGTAATTAAGGTATCATACCACTTAGGTCCCTTTTGCTATCAACTTTCTGAATGTTGTGTTCTTTTCTTAGAGCTTGATAAGACAGTTCCCTAAATTTCCTTCAACAAGAAATTAATATTGATGATAAATTGCTATAGTCACCAAAGTACTAAGCACGGTAGAATACACATGGAGCAATCCTTGCCCCATAGTTAACACCATGGTAAAATCCTCAGGAGGGCTTAATTTTAAAGTGACACTTCTTCATTTTAGAAAATGTAAATTTTCTACAATGAAATCCTGCAACCAGAGAACGCCTTTGATATTAATTAAAAATTTTTTCTATAATGAAAAATAACATAGTCATATAATGTACATAAAATCTATATTTACAGTTTGGCAAACAGATACAAAGTAAATACTCATGTAACCACTCTGCAGGTCAAGAAATCATACATTATTTTCACCCCAGGAAATGTGTCTCTTCTGTGTCTCTTTATTTTCGTAACCTTTCCCCTCTTCCCCAAAGGTCACCACTATCTTGAATTGTGTCACACTTATTCCCAGCTTTCCTTTTGTTTACCATCCATATATGTATCCCTAATACTATTGATTAGTTTCTGAAGTGTATATAAATGGACTCACACTGTACATAGTCTTGTGTTTCTTAGTTGTTTTATTCAATGTTGTATTTGTAAGATTCTTTCATATTGTTCTGTGTAGCTAGAGTTCATTTATTTTCATTGTATTATAATATCCTTTTGTGGAGTATACTACAATTCATTTGTCCATTCTATTGGTAGTAAACATTGGCATATATCTCTCTGGTCTTATTTTATATAAACATTGTGCTATATATATTCTTTTGTGTGTATCCCTAATTATTTTCTTAGAATAAATTTTTAAAATTGAAGTAATTGGCAATAGGATAAATTCCTGGGGTCAAAGGATATTAAACATTGTAAAGAATGGTGATTTGTATTGCCAATTTTCCATTTAAAAAATGTATCTCTTTACTTTCTCAAGAGCAGAATACAAAGTACCTAATTTTTCAAAGTTCTTGTCAGCAATAAACATTATATATTTTTACAAGCTTCACAAAATTAATAAAGGAAACTGGCATGTATTATTTGAATTTGTATCCCATTGATTCCTGAAAGGTTAAATATTTCTTCAACTTTAACAGCCATTTTTCATCAAACAACATCTTTTAATCTATAATGGTTCATCCTTTTGCAAGACTATCACTTATACACTAATTAATGAATAACAATTTTTTAAAAATTGTATTTTCCAGAGAATAGTTATTATTTACATCACTCCAGGCCCTGATGACTCTTCCTCAAACACTGTAAAAGAGAGGCAGCCCTCTGTAAGGGAAATACTGCTGACAATTCTGTTGTTATCTGACAAGCTGGGAAGGAAACTTTCCCACTTGATCAAAATGTCATTTTAGCCATCGTCACCAAGGCCTTGTTGGATCAGCCCTGTGACCCCCATAGTGCTAGTAAGCCCCTATGGCCTTCTTGAGTTCATAGCAAAGTCTAGCTCTCAGGATTAAAAAAAAAAGAAAGAGCAAATAGCATTTACGTACAGAACACTACTCAAATTATAATTTATTCAGGGAGTGTCACCTAGTTCTGTGGAAATGGGAAAAATGATTTGTGTTGAGCGCTTCAGTGGTAATTCAGCAGGACTATATCCTCCTTCACTTTTGATAAGCTGAATTATGAGAAACCGGACAAACCTCAATGGCTAATCTCCACCACGTATTTGTTTTAGAACATTCCATTACTGTGGAGCATTATTTCAGAATGATCTGCTTGACATAATCAGATAAGTTGGGGACAATTAAATACAATTAACATCCACAAATTCCACAAAAGGAATTAAAGTAAGTGCAGACAATATTAGAAATGATAGTATATTATAAATAATAGACACAGAGCTGTGATTTGAAGACTCTTGACATAGAGCTAAAAATATACCAAGCAGTTTTGAGTAACAGTTCTTTATTATCAAAAAAGTTGTTTTCACTTACAAATTTACATGAAATTTTGGACAAGGCTTCTTGACCACATTTCCTGGAAAAGTTGATCCCTTTTATGGTGTGGACTATATGACCTGCAATACACTATTCTGTTGTATATAATCTTCTCAATATTACAACCGATTTTAGACCAACAGGTAATCCTTCCAAGAAACCAATGAAAAAACCCATTATTTTCTTTAGAAAAGGCATCACTAATGAGCTGTTCATTCACTGCAATATTTGGAGGAGTTATTTTTAAAATTGAGTAACACGTTAATATGGTTTTAATTCCTTTGACAATTTACAGGCATGCTTGCCACACCTAATTTAAGAAACAAAATATCTTGTAGCTATTTATTCAGTTTTCATTCAATTTTAACAGCCTACAGTGGAAGCTAAGGGGGTCTCCTAAAATCAAAATTGATGGAAGAGATGAAAGACATTTCCTGATTACTAGAGATTGTCCCTACTGGGAGAGAGGAGGGAATGCGGATAAGGGGGTGCTTATAATTTATCATCCAAAGTCTCATGGAACCAAAGTCTAAAATTCTAGTGTTAGAAATTGCTAAAATATATACTCCATTTAAATAGTAGCATTGTAGCTGAATTCTCTCACTCTCATTCCTTCTCACTGTAGTGTTTTGTCTTTGAGCTCCCTTAGAAAAGAGAAGCATATAACTGAGATAAAGAAATGCATGTAAAAAAACAGAAATTTGCACCTTCGTGTTATGCACCTGATGTGTTTTTCTGTTTTAAATACTCTTCTAGTTGTTATCTCCCATAACTGTTAGAGTCTGTATGCTGCTCCATATTCTGTTCAATTATTCCTAGAGTAATGAGACTCCCTGCAATATCTTAAATACTGATTTAATATCTAAAATATTGCACGAAACATAAAATATTCATGGGTGACGTTTTTAAATAAACACCTGTGATAGATTAAACATATACAGTGAAAACAAAAGCAGTTCACAGAAAGGCATTTAAAATGTTTTCTATCATTACTAAAATTTGTATAGTAGGGAGCAGTAAAAATATTGAATTTTGGAGATTATACCCAAATTAAATTTTAAATGATCAGACAATTTTGGGAAAACATTCTACAGAATACATTCGCTTTAATAAAAGTATGGAGAAAAGTAGAGTTAAGGAATGCTTGTTAGTATGTGATGCACTAAAACCTCATCACCTTTTCTGCTCACGGCTCATGTTTCAGGAGCTAAGAAAGACAAGGTGAGAGAAAGTGAGTGGAAAAACTGTGACAACGTCTTAACTTTGGTGTTTTTTATCCTTCTTTACTGTCCTCTGATTCCACCTTCATCTGTCTTCCTTTTCTCATGTACCTTTCAGAAAGGAGACAAGACAGAGCCTTAAGACAGGCCCTGGTAAAATGTAATATGATCCTGAAAAATGGTGAAATTAAAGCAGAATGGCCACACTCCTTGACTTATGTAAAGTTTATTTGAATCTGCCTCGCTCTCCTGTTGAACCTGTTACTGCATGGCCTTCTTAATGATGTGTAAATTAAAAGGACTTTATCCAAGGCTCAATAAGTAGGTAGTCAATGCAAAAATAACTGAAAGAAATTCTCTAAAAATTTCAGAAGAAATATAATATTCTGCAATATATGGATCTAGAACAAATATTCAAAGACAAAATCCCAGCTGAATAGTTAAAAGGATTGCATTTCTCCTATGTAATTGCCCTGGAGAAATATCAAAATCAGATATTCCTAATTAGTCTCCTCACTATTTAAACTCCATTCCTTAGATTAATAATAGGTATAAAGATGTTTCGTCTCTATAGCATTAGATACCAAAAGAGTTCTGTTTTCAGGAACACACTAGGTGATAACTCTCACTGTGGTTCTAGTCTATCATGTAACTGAATTAGGTTTATTTGAACTGGAATATTAAAAGAGTGATTCCTAATTTCAATCATATTACACAGAAATATTCTGAGGGAGGTTGAGAGCATGAGAGAGGAGCGTGAGTAAGTTGATTTCAGAGGCATTCAGGGTCATCAGCCACGTAGGGAAGAGTTCACCCAGAAACATATGTAAGCAAGAATCAAAAATAAGGTAGAATGCTCTGGGAGAAAGACCTTGAAAGAACCAGCAAAGAGATCTAGAAAAGAACACAGTGGAAGATTGATCAGATGTTTAGAGAACCTAAAAGTGCAGACCCTTGGAAGTTAGGTGAGATGAACACCTATTCCTTTCTTTCATTGAGTTTTGGCTGTTCAAGATGTGAACCATCTCTTATTCACTGATACTGGAGAATGTATCACTCTGTGGGTCTGGTAGTTGGCAGGGTCATTCTCAATATAGAAGATGCAAGAGCATATTTATTTCTTCTCTCAATTCTAGTAGCTAGGCCAGACATGATAACCTATGCTTGGCAACTGAGAGTTTCCCAACCAGGAATATGAATTGGGAGTAAGTGGCACAAAGAAGCAGGGACTGTTTAGACTCCTTCCCTGGTGGCAGTGGCAGTGGTGCCCTGTGTTTAGCAATGGGGACAGCAGCACTGTCTAACCACCCATTCCCTGGGGCAGGATCTGGACTGGGGTTTGAAGTGTCCAGTAGTTCCCAGCGTCTTTCCAGACTGTGTCCTGAGGTTTGCTGTTGACCATTAACCATGACTATCCTTCCAAAAAATTCCTTCTCTGCTTCGTTGTAACCCAGCATGCTGACCACGATAGGGCCAAATGTAAAATGAAAGTGCAGGGCCTCCTGTTAAAAAATTATTCAGAGCTGTAAAACAGCAACAGCCAGGCATTAAAACAAGCATGAGGCCCTTCTAAGCATGGGGCACTGTGTGGTCACCCAGGCTGCAAACCCTTGTAGCTGGACCTGCTGGTACATCACAGAAGGAAAAGCATTCACTGATAATATAAGATCAAGGAAAAAAATCCCCGAGAAAGTGAATACTCAGGGGTTTTTCTGGGGGGATGTTGTTTGCTTGTTTTTGTGAGTGGTCATAGCCTGAGAATGAATGTTATAGTCAGAATCAAGTTATCAGTTAGAGCTCACTTCAATCTAATTGAATTGCCAGGGTGCTAGTCAGGTTTGGCAGAATTTGCTGTGTATTCCCAGAATAAAAACTTTTCTTCTGTGCATGTATTTTATTTGGAAAGATCTTGGGTGTGATTTATGAACTTTGAGATGGAAAAATAAAAAGTGAGTCAAGGGTGTTTTAAGATGTCCAACTCTAATCCCAAAGAGCCACAGCAGTGGTGCCATCTATTCTGCCTCTGAGAGATGGCCATGCTGTGGCTATTGACACACTGCTCAGGGGTCCTCTCCAGGGATTGTGAATCCCTTAGTGGCCAACACATTCAGCCAGGGTACAAGCCAGGTTCAACCAGCAGATTTGTTATTTTAGGGAAAGCCATCTGTTTAGATTTCTATCCAGTAAAACTGCCCAATCTCAATATATTCACCCGTAAATTTTGTGTCTGAGCTTAAAATTCCATGCAACCTTGTATTGGGTAGAAGGAAAAATCTCACTAAGTGAGAAAATTCTGGTAACAATGGCTCAAATCATCTGGTGGCATCAGGTATGCCCTGGGGCTACCCTCTGGCTTGTCTTCTCATACCACTTGACCTGTGCAGTCCTGAGAAATGGGTAAACATCTAACAACACACAAATGGTCAAAGTAGCTACTGTTATACGTTTTATTGTCCAACCAAAGTCTTCTGTTTAGCCCCAGTATATCTTTAGACCAAGTCTCACAATTTTTATGTTAATGGAAAGAGCAGGGAAGGAAATCTGTGGGGATGTCAGTGGCATGTCAAAGGCAATGGCAGGTTGGAACACCCTTGTAGTGACATGAAAAAATCTTTCGGCTACAAACATAGTCTTTCAACACAGCAACATGGGCTTAGCAGACACATTCGAAGAAACAAGCTCTGCTCTGCAATCAGGAAGATGAAAAAAATCACCACTCCTTGGCCCACTGGCAGAGCTACTGAGATTTTCAGCCTAGAAGAGAAAGACTGCTTACGTGCCTACCTAGGCTTTTCCTCTGTCTCATACACCCTCCCTGCATTATTGTTGATTTATTCAAGTTAGTACATAATTGAAAGCAGCTGTTATTTCATAGGTGACTGGAAGTCTTAATATTCTTTGGGAAACATGCAAAATTAACTGCATTCACATAATTCAATATCCATTTTTTTCATATTCCCCTTAAATGGATTTTAATTACATAAATATCTATCTCTATGGAGCACCTACCCCATGCTAGGCATCAGCGTATCAAATACCAAATTATTTTGCTGTATTCATTTCATCCTCCTAACATTCTAGGAATTAAATATTAGGACACTCAAAAATGTGGAAACTTGAATGTAGAGAAGATATGTAATTGATCGAAAGTCACATTAATGGATAGAAGTGGTAGGATTCAAGTTCAGTTCCTGATGTCTTGTTTCCTGTTACCTCCAACAATTTTGGAGTATCTCATATATAAAAGTATCATGTTAGGAGCTAAGAAAAAAAATCAATGTAAAACAATATCTTAGGCCTCAAAGAGCTTTTAATATAGAGAGGAAGAAATAAAAACATTTATAAATCCCCACGCATCTAGTCAACTGATTCTTGACAAAGGTCTAAAGGCAATTTAATGGAAAAGAACGTCTTCTTAACAAGGGTTTTTGGAACAAATATCCGTTTGCAAAAATTTTGTTAAATGAACCTCAACCCATATTTTGAACTGTATACAAAAATTAATTCAAAATGGATCATAGATCTAAATGTAACACTTAAAAGTACTGTATAAAACTTCTAGAAGAAACCATAGGAAATATCTCTTGTAGTTTGTGTTAGACAAAGATTCCTTAGATTCAACACCAAAAGCCAAATCCATAAAAGACTTGATAAATTGAACTTAGTCAAAATTAAAAACTTAAATCTTTCAAAGATACTATTAAGGAAATGAAAAGATAAGCCACAGATTGGAAGAAAATACTTGCAAACTGCATATCTGACAATGAATTTGTATCCTGATTTTATTTATAAATACATAAACTCAATAATGAAAAACAAACTCAATAAAAATAAGTGGGCAAAATATTTGATGGAAACTTCACCAAAAAAGATATATGGATGTCAAATAAGCACAAAAAAGAATACTAATGCCATTAATCATTAGAAAAATTCAACTTAAAGCCACAGTGGTATTTCACTACACATTTTTTAGAATGCCTAATTTTTTCTGATGACAATACTAAAGTTCTGGAAAACAGTTTGGCAGATTCTTATGAAGCTAACATACATTTATAAATGACCCAGCAATCTCACTGTCAGGAACTACCAGGTACTTACCCAAGAGAAGTGAAAACTTAAGTTTACACAAACACTTATATGTAAATGGTTGTAACCAATTTATCCGTAATCTCCCCAAACTGGCAACAACATTAATGTTCACCAACCACTGAATAGATAAACGCATTTCAGTACAGCCAGAGAATGTAATACTTCTTATCAATAAAATTAACAAACCACAGATAACTACATGAATCTCAAAAGCATTATATTACAATAAATAATGATGCTCCCTGGTGGTCTAGTGGTTAGGATTCAGCGCTCTCTCTCTCTCTCTCTCTCAAAAGCATTATACTGAGTAAAAAGAAGCCAGATTTTTTTCAATGAGCATGCTGTATGATTCCATTTAAATGACATCCTAGAAAATGAAAAAACTATAGGGAACAGACTAGTGGTTTCCATGAGGTAGGGGTGGGGAAATGTGTTCACTACAAAGGAACAAGGGAACAATTGGGGGTGATGGAGATATTTTCCATCTCAGTTTTGGTGGTAATTACGTAAATGTTCACATTTGTCTGCCAAAATTCATAGAGCTGTATACTGAAAAGGGTGAATTTTGCAATATGTTAATTACATTTCAACAAACCTGGCTTTAAACATTCAGCATATCTAAAACTGAAGTTGGGCTTCCCTGGTGGCACAGTGGTTGAGAGTCCGCCTGCCGATGCAGGGGACATGGGTTCGTGCCCTGGTCCGGGAAGATCCCACATGCCGCGGAGCGGCTGGGCCCGTGAGCCATGGCCACTGAGCCTGCGCATCCGGAGCCTGTGCTCCACAACGGGAGAGGCCACAGCAGTGAGAGGCCCGCGTACCGCAAAAAAAAAAAAAAAAAAAAAAAAAAAAACTGAAGCTAACCATTCTCTTCCTCACTGAGCCTTTCTCCTTTCCCAGCTCAGAGAAAAGCACCATTCCAATCCACCCGGGGATCCACTAGTGGGTCCTCCTCCATCCCTCACTCTGAGCACAGTTAGCTTTGATCCCAAGAAATCCTATCCCTTTATATATTCTCAGAAACCTTTCTTCCTCCCTATTTCTGTTGTCACTGCTTTGTTGGTTCCTTCAATATTTCTAGCTCCATGATAGGTTTTCTCCCCTTGGGTCCCATTTTGCTTCAATCAGTCTCCCCTATGCTCTGCTTTGAATGATCTTTACAAACCGTAAGCCTCATTGGGGACATCTGTGCTTAAAATCTTTCAAAGTTTCCTGTAGGATAAATTCCAAGCTCCTTAAACTGCATAGAAACCCTGTCCAGTGTATCCGCTGCTGCTCCCACAGGTATATTTTCTGTCCCAGCCATACGGGGACATACCTCCCGGTTCCTGAATGTGCCACACTTTGTTTTTTTCTCCCCTGCATCTCTGCAAATTCTGCTCTTTTGCCTGAAATGCAGTTTTAAAAAGCTTGTCTCTAGTGAAACCTATTCATCTTTTGAGACTCTCTTGACATCATTTACTCAATGGAAACTTCTCTCCACTGCCCCCATCAAGCCGAGATGTGGATGCCCCAGTCCAGTGCTCACCCCTTAAAGAGGGCACTCAACCTTCCTGTTCTGCAACTGTGCATCGACCTGGCACAGTAGCCCCCAAATTACGTGCTGCTTAAATAAAGTGGTCATGAATCATATACCCTTAAATCCTCAGCAACTAGAGGCATTTGGTATATATCTTCCAAATAACTGAGCAAATCAACATGTAAATACGTTATATAGACAGCATCAGAAAAAAATTACTTGAACGTTTTACCCTCCTGACCTACATCTCTTGATATTTTGGCCCTGGGTAGACTGCTTTCTGAGAAAAAATCCCCTAACACATGCATCAGCAATGGTGCAACATGGTCCAAACAAATCCCTGGGGCTATAAAAGAGCAAATGTGCTAAGGCAGGCATAATATATAAAGCAGATCAGTTGTGGGAAAAATTCAAGAAGGGTGAGTAAGGTCACTGTCCTATATTTAAAGTCCACAATAAAGGTTTTCATGGGCTGTTTGTATTATTCATAGGTCACTCCTACTCCTGAGTCAGACCAGGGGAGTTTCTGAGCTTGCTATTTGTGGAACCAAACCAGGGGACTCAGTGTGGACAGATTCTTGTGGCATGCGTCTTCATTTGTTATGCCCTGATAGGCATGGGGATTTGCTTTTCTTGGGATGAGAGTGGAAGCTAATTTTTTTGATGTGTGCTTATGTGGCTGTGCACTGAATGAGAGCAAAGATGAGAATTGGGGCATGGCACGCCCTCCGAAATGGCCCAGCTTGAGAGCTGCTTTCCCCCAATGGAGAAAGGAGCTTGGGAAAGACATTGAAGAAGTGTAGCCAGTAAAATCGTGGCATCCCTGTGCACAAACACAAGACTGCTTCTGTGTCCAGGAAGCCATAATCACCACAAAGAGGGAAGAGGAGAGGCTGTCTGTCTCCCTAATTCTACTACAGACCACAGGATCAGATACATACACAAATTGTTTAACTGAAAGTTAAGTGAATATTCCACACTCACAGGTTGTTATTTTGGGGTTTTGTTTTGTTTTCTTTTTGGAGGGGAGAGAATGGGACTAATTAGGACATTTTAATGTACTATAGAGTGATTTTGCCACACTTTTATTCATATTAATCATTTTCTTCTCTTTTTTCTAGAACTGGGGGAGTCTTCTCTGTCTTTTGTGTTGAAATTTCTAATTCATTTTCAGTCAATCCACTCTCACTGTTTATTCACTGGAAATGAATTAGAAATTACAAAAACTATAGATTATTCATTTCCAACCAAATTGTTGTTTGAAACAAATTGTTGTGCTGAGCGTCTTGAATTTTAATCAAATTATATTTTGTCAAGTTGGAGTCAGTGAAATTGCATTGTATCAATGGTTTATGGGCAAAATGACTAACGAGGAATCACTGCGAACCCTCAGAGTGGCCCCTGGCGAAACACAGAGGGACCCAATGGATACATCAGCCAAGCCCTGGTGTCGCAAATGGCCCTGACAGCAGGGTGTCGAGGAGAGCTCCTTACAGAGAGCAAATCAAAGCTAAGAAACAGGAGAGAGCTTGTTCCTTTCTAACTATGGCAACCCCCCAAGGGGAATTCCAAGAATATCCAAGGGGGTCTACACTGAAAAAGGTAATCTTATTTTTTTTTTTCCTTCTTAAGTCATATGGCAAGTATCGTAGGCAAGGCTGTAATACGATCTGCAGGGTCCAGGGCAAAATAAAAATGCAAAGCCCTTTTTCAAAAAGGAGGAAAAAGTGCTGTTAAAGGTACTAAAATTTAAAGTTTTCCCCTTCTGTGGTTTCTCAATTTGTCATGGTATTTTTTATTTGCTATTTAATTTCATTCTAAGTAACAAAAAAATTCAAATTTAACATTATTAGCATGGATTTTTACCATTTTTCTTGTACTGTACAATGTCAGTTTTAAATGCAAATATAAGAATTTATAGTGGAATCACTGAAATTACACAATTTGTATTTCATAGCTTGTACTTGTGTATGTATTTGTTCTTACAAGAAAAGGAAAATCTCTACCAAACTAATTCAACTACTTTCATTTTACTTCTTGATGCAGATTCTTCCAAGACTCTCTGCCTTCAACTTGTTGATGAATAAGAAAGAACTGAGAGGAAAAGGCATTATGGGTTGCCCTATTATTATTATGGGTTGTCATCATTTTCATCATAAGCTGTTAGTTAATGCAATATAGTAATACATGATTAAAAAATACAATAGAGTTGCTTAGCTGTTTGCATTTGTTAGAATATCACTGCCTTCTCTTACTTTTGAAGCAAGTTCTGTTTTCAAAGAGAGAACATGGCTTTTCAGAGCTTTCAGCACACCCCAGCCTTATGTGTAAGGACAGACAAAAGATCAAAAGGACAAATTAGATAGACTCCAGAAAACAACCACAAACTGGAGCAATCTAAATTTCTCTTAACAGAAGAGTAGAGAAACTGTGGCTATTCACACAATGGAATATTACTCAGCAATAAAAAGGAACAAACTACAGACCACCCCCAACTTACAGTGGTTTGACAAGATTTTTCAGCTTTACAATGGTACAAAAATGCTATGAAGTCAGTAGAAATTGTACTTTGAATTTTGATCTTTTCTGATACTCTTTTGTGTTGCCAGGCAGGGCAGAGTGCTGCAGCTCCAGGTCAGTCAGGTGATCCTGAGGATAAGCAACCAATACACTACAGCCATTCTGTACCCATGCAGCCATTCTGTTTTTCACTTTCAGTACAGTATTCAATAAATTACATGAGATAGCCAACATTTTATTATAAATTAGGCTTTATGTTCGGTAATTTTACTCAACTGTAGGTAAATATAAGAGTTCTGAGTACATTTAAGGTAAGCTAGGCTAAGCTATGATGTTTGGTAGGTTAGGGGTATTAAGTGCATTTTCAACTTAACGATATTTTCAGCTTACCACAGGTTTTTCAAGGCATAACCTCATCATAAGCTGAGGAAGATCTGAACTGATTTGTGCACCAAAAAGGGTGAATCTTAAATCTCATTATGTTGAACAAATAAAGCCAGATGCAAAAGAGCAGATACTGTATGATTCCATTTTAATGAGATCGTACAACAGGCAAACCTAATCTATGATGATGGATATTGCAATACTGATTCCTCAGAAGGGGCTGAGGGATGTCTGTAAAATGTCCAGAGGAAACTTTTTGGGGTGCTGTAGATTTCAATATGTTGACTGGGGTGTGGACTATATGTGTATATACTTTTGTCAAAACTCATCAAACCATACATGTAGAATCTCTGAATTTCACTCTATATAAATAATACCTCAGCAAAAATTAAGTTACTTTTCTTTCCCTCAGATTTGGTTTTCCTTGTACCTTTCTCTTCTAAGCAAATTTTAAGATCAGATTGTCAAATGCCAGAAGGATTATGCTGGAATTGAGTCTGGAAAAGCATTCACTTATTTAGGGCAAGAGGCATTCTTATTAAGTCCAATGATTATATTCCAACCATTAAGATTTTTTGTACATTAATTTCTTTAAAGTTATCTCTATAGAGACTTTTCACATTGTTATTACATTTATTTTTAGGTTATTTACAGATTGGCTTATCTTAATGTAGAAATTGATTACCACCATCTGATTTTCTTATTGACTATTACTGGAAAATAAAGAAATTAATTATTTTAAAATATCTGACCACCTTATTGAATCCTAGTATTGGTCTTAATAGTTTTTAGTTGATTCTCTACATAGTAAATATTAATATCTGCAAACAATAATTTTTTTCTAGTATTGTATATTCCTATTATTTCTTTTTCATTTTATTGCACTTACTAGGATACAATATTAAATAGTACAATACTAAATAACAGTGGTAGGAGATGACAGCCTTGTCTTGTTTATGAGAATATTTTTATTATTTCACTATTAAGACATTCGATCTGAGTGTGTAATAAATTAACGTGTATCAGGTTTAAGAAATTTCCTTCCATTTCTGGGAAGATTCCTGGAGGTTCTTATTAGTTTAATTTAAAAGGATGAAAAATTTTGTCAAGTTTTTTGGTAACTATTAAGATGCTCATTTTTTGTTTGTTTCTTAAAATGTTAGTAATAAATTAATATAATAATATATTAATGAATATATCATTAATAAATGAAACATTATTAATAATATAAATATTAATAAAACAATAAATATATCAATATTTGACATTTGAATACTAAATCTCTACTTGTTGGTAATGTATTAGTCTTTTAATATGTGAGTAGCTTCCATTTGTTAATACTTTATGTAGGAATTTTCCATTGATTTTTTTATAGTTTAGATTGCTGTTTGATTTCCACTATTTCTCTCAAACTATGTCTGGATTTGATATCAGGGCAATGCATGCCCTCAGTTGACTTTGGAAGGCTGCCAATTTGTATCTAGTTTAGAAAGAGTCGAAATATTGGAAGAAGATTTGGCACAGCTTGTCTGTAAAATTATCTGAGCATTGAACTTTTGTTAGAAGTTACCTCCCTCGTCAATTTCCCCCATGATTATTGGTCTATATAGTTCTTTTCTTTTTTTACTCTTCTTAATCCATATATTTCTAGGAAATCCTTCATTTCATCTAGATTTTCAAATCTATTGGAATATAGTTCCAAGTATGACTATGTCTTTTTCTTATTTATAATACTATTATTTTTGTTCCAGAAAGTCTTGTTAAAGGTTAGACCAATTTATATGTCTTTTTGCTGAACAACTTTTTAGTTTTATTGGTCAAGTCTATTTTTTCTTATCTTATAAAATTCTGTTTTTACCTATATTACATGTTTCTTTCTAATTTTCTCTTTTATTTTTATTTGTTGAACTGAAAGTCTCAGTCATAAATTTTCAGTCTATTTTAATCTAGGAAATAGCATTTTAAGATTATAAATTTCCTCTTGAATACTGCTTTGGCTGCATCCCATGGGTTTTAATAAAGATCACTCTTTTTTTTAAATTGATATCTTGACTACTACTTGATCTCAAGAGTTTTCTTGGAAGATTATTTTTAAGTGATTGGATGGGGAAGTTTTATTACTTCATTATTAATGTATATTTTCATTACATTATGGTCACAAAATGTGAATTTTATGATTCATAACTGCAGAATTTATTTAGATTTGTCTTTTTGATGTAGAATATGTGGAGAGTTTTTGTGACTGTCTCATCATATTTGAAAAGATGTATATTACCCATTTTTGAGAAAAATATTTCTATATGTATGCTAATTAAACTATTCATATATTTTATATCATTCCCTTTTTTGTCTTCTTGTCCTGTAAATTATGAGATGAGTACTAAAATCTTTCACAGTGATTTTGAATTTACAAAATTCTTCTTAATTTTCTGGCAGTTTTGACTTATATTTCAAAACTATGTCATGAGGTTAACAAATGCTTGTGACTGTTCATATATTCTTGATAGATTTTTAACTCTTATCAATACAAAACATGATTGTCATTAGAATTTTTTCAGGTGTTCCAGTTTTGTACCTCTTTCTTCATTTTATATTTGCCTAACACATCTTTTATGGCAACTCTTTTCAAATATTCCACATCACTGGATTTTAGAAGTGTCTCTTGAAATTATCACATATTGTATTTATTCTGTTTATTCTACAAAGTTTGATATCCTTTTAACTTAGTAAAATTTTAACCTTTACATTTATCACTTTAAAAATTTTATTTTTTATACATTTTTAAATTTTTAAATAAAAATTATATTTAAGGTGTGCAACATGATGATTTGATATATATATGTAGTGAAATGATTACAGCAGTCAAGCTAATTAACATATACATCTCCTTACATAGTTACCATTTGTGTGTGTGTGTGTGTATGGTGAGAACACCTGAAATTTACATTCTTGGCAAATTTCCAGTGTTCAATATAGTATTATCATCTGTAGTCATGTTGTATATTAGATCTCTAGACTTATCCTACAAAGTTGCAACTTTGTACACTATCATGTTTTTTACTACTTTGACTTTTTATATTTCTTCAGAAATTGTCTTTTCGTCTTTATCTCTTTTTTTTTTTTTTAGTGATTAGTAAGTTTTGTTGACAGACAATTCTCCATGGATCTCACACATTTCTGCACATCTCATGAACAAGGGCATAACTGTCCTTTGTTCCAAGCTGTCTTTTCTAGGATGCTTATGTAGTGAACAATCTTAGAAGACAGAGGCAGTATCTCCCTTCAGAGCAAACAGGTTTGGTTAACTTCTTAGAAGATAGAGATTCTTTTTTCTCTCTGAAGCAAAGGACAGGCATGTTTGATGTCCCTCTGCAATGTGTTATCTGATACTCTTCATGCCACCCTTTGGGAATTAGAGCTCAGGTAACCAGGGCAGATATTTATTCTACTTACTGCAATAATGTCCTTGGTCTCTGACCAATGAGTTTTGTGTCTTCTGCCAGCATCCATGAAACTATGGTAGGGACTAATTTGTTAGCTTGCAGGTCAGGTAACTTCTCAGACCCTTCACAGTTCTTGATCACTGATCCATACAACTTCTAGTCTATTGCAACGTTGCTCAACATGATGTCTGTGGACCATGGGAGCACTTTTGTGACTCAATGAGAACATTTGGAGTGTGGTCTCTTGAGGTGGAATGCCCATTAACACCACCAGATCCTCTTGGGCTAGCTTCTGATGAACTGGAGCTAACAGAAAAAAGAGTAAGTGTACATTTGAAAGTGTGGATTGTCAGGAATGGGAAAGTTTAGAAATCCTAAATGGGAGACAGCACTGGAGTGGGTAAGGTGGGCAGTGACAGTCTGACATGAGAGGCTGCATAAATCATTAGAGCAGCAGTGGTCATTGGACTCACTGAGAGCCCGGGGGCCTGGACACCTCAGGGCCTCTACACCCTTCAAGATACCAGGAGTCAGAGGGCTCTGGACTAGGCAAGTTCTCAAGTCCAACCCACGTATAGGTTCCAATCTCAGGCTTGGGCATACAGCTGACTTGGACCCCAATATCAACCAGTGTTATAATCAAGGACACCTTTACAAAAACTCTTGTGGCTTGTAAGACCTGTGACCTGTGGTTATATTTACAGTCTAATAATTGCTAATCTAATTACTATAAAAAGAGCAACCAATATGAGAAGGGCAGGCTGGGTCCTTTCTCAATGTAGAAAATGAGGCAGATAGTAGCTGCAGAACAGAAATATAAGCTGGGTCTAAGTAAGGGAAAAGGCAAGGCCTAAATTACTGGTGAACAGTCAGCCCCACAACTGTCTACATGGCACAGACTAAGAGCTCCTGAGAAGAAATTACCCAGACCAGAAAATCCCAGACTCACTTCTTTTCCCCAGGAGTAGGTGGGGATCTACAGCAGAGGCAAAGTATTGGGGGAGCTGCCTGGCACCCAGCTCCTGCTGATGCTACAGGAGGCCCTCGTTGCTTGAAGTTCCTGAGAAAGTAATGCCAAGCAAAGCCTGCTTCCAGTGTTGGAGTACCAGCACCTAATGGACTAACCATTCTACAACTCAGAGTCGTCGCAGGTTTCTGCAATGATGGGCCCTGAGGCTCTGAAACGTACATTCTGCCCGGTGTGATGCTCTCCATCTAGTGCCCTTTCTGTTCTCTGTGCTTATACTAGTACCATGCAGGTACCAAACATCACTGCTGGTTTTCAAGCCTTCTAGTTTGCAGGCAAAAACCCCTGAAGGACAGCAAGAATTGTAGCAATTGAACAGACCACTGGCCCAAATTATTAGGAATGAAATGGCCCTCTCTTGCTACCTCTGGAGGCAAACATCTGAATTCCTCTTCACTGCAGCTGCTGTTGGCTCTGAGATGTATGAACACAAGTATCTGAAACATTTGGCTTTGCAATAGTTGGCCTAAACTTTGTTCTGGCCACTTTAGGTTAAGACTAAGTGCCTGGCAATCATGCTGAATGTTGATTGTGGATATGACAGCCATGAAAATGAAGAAACAGATTAGGACAGTACAGTCACTATAATTACCATTTATTTTCTTCATTACTGTACCCATCACTGTTGGATCTGTGGGGCTGGACCTCACTGCCCATTTGAGGAAATGGTGGACTCTGGACAGGAGACAATAACTTCCCCAAATTTTGAAGTTATCTTTCCTCCAGGATGGTTCAAAAAAAGCTTTTTCATTTTAGTCTTGCTACAATAGAGGTGGAAGCAGAAATGATGAGATGGAGGTGATGATTGAACCAAATCGTGGGGACCGGGAGAAGTCACTTATAATGCAAACCTTATTAATACTATGTCAGATGTCTCCCAGCAGTGTTCAAAATTACCAATATTTACATTCTTGTATCTATAAAGTATTTTTAAGCTTGAATTTATTTCATCATATAAAGGAGACATTTGTGAAAGGGAGCTTGTAACCATGACCAGAAATGAACCCAAAAAAATTTGTAAAGAAATTAATCCCAAATCACAGGTATAAACTTCCTTATTTTTTTTTTTCCTGGTCGTGTTTAATTGTTTGGGTTTGATTTGTGGGAGAACAGGATTGCTTTTGCTTCAAATGGAGTTATTTTCTATATTTTTTTCATTTGATGTGATCTTGGGAAAAAATATAGATATCCCTTAAGAGAGACAAATAATTCACATCATGAAAATGGGCTGCATAAAATTGTAATAAATACATATTCAAGGGCATAAATATGTAGTAACACATTGCAGCTAAAAATCAATATGTGGTAGAATTTCCCCTAGGGAGAGAAACAGGCTGCATCAAAAGCAATTTACCCTTTCCCTGAAGGCCCCAAACGTCCCACATTCTCAATTCACACATCCTGCCTTATGGACGACTTTTGACATTAAGAATCGGTAATATTTTCGTGTGTTTTTGTTTTCAAATCATGGTGTCACTCCTAGACAGGTGAGGTACAAATCCATATCTCTTAGAGTAACATCTATTGCTTCACTTTCTCTAAATACCCAAGACAGTAATTTTCGTCTTTCTTTTAATATGTACAGAATAGACTTTCATCTCCCACTCCAAATGAAGTTTTATCTCTCTGTCCGCAGTGACAATTGCAAGAAAGCTAACTTGGATTTTCATGTTTTTCTGAAACATAGATCTTGTCACTACCACTTAAACTACAACTCATATAACAAAACAATTATTTTGCCACAATTCCATGTTACAAGCTCCATCCTTTCCATCAGACACCAATGTCTAACCAATGGCAGTATTTTGTTGAGGGCTGGGTGAAGAAAGCAAGGCACAGGAAGGGCCAAGACCTTCGTGTGAACAAGGCAGAGAACTTTGGTCTCCAGCCCAGGAGGATCTTGGTGAGTGTGCATTCTTTCAGTTGGATCTGCATTATTTCCTTTGATACTCCAGCTTCTGCCCTCATCCCAAGCTTCCCAGATTCCAGCTAAGTGAGATGTGTTTCCCTTTCCCATCCAGCAAATGAAGTTCAAGTGAATGCCTGATTCAAAAGCCGCACCTCCCTTGCTGAGTCATAGAGTTGTTCTGATAATGGAAAAGGTAATTTATGTTAGACTCTTAACACAGTGCCATATAGGGGTTAGCTGCTGTCATTGTCACCATTATTGCCATTGTTATTGTTGTCATTATTCCGTGGCTCTCTTGAATTAATATAGTTTATCTATCTAGCTCTCTTTTGTTTCATTATATTGGATTCTAACCTTTAAAAATTTGACCTAATTTTCCTCTTCTTTCAAATTTCTGAGGGGGTAGGGAGAAGGATATTTTAAGAAGTTAGCTTAATGTCTTGTTTCATCAGCTCCAACAAAATCATGCCATAATTTCAGTTTCTCTACATCTCATCATTCCATAAGAAATCAGCCTTATCTCTTCACCTGAAAAGTATTCATCAATGTGTTCAAATAATGACAGATGGATGGGTGCTGCAAACACTTTAATTTGATCTTAAATGTTTTCTCAAAGAAATGAAGTAGAGGTAAAAGTAGTAAAAGTAATCAGTAAGTGGAACAACAACGCCTAAAAATTTTCTTTTGCTTAAGTAACAAAGAAAGCTAACCCTACAAATTGTTGAGGAGAGATGGTTGTTGAAGAAATAGTTAACAAGCTGATACGAGAGTAATCTGGAAATGAGTAAAGTTCACTGCTTAAAGACAGAATTCATCAGACTTTTACCTTTTTGAAGAAAATAATACCTATGGAGTGAACTGGAGTACAGTCTGCCTGGTCTTTGTATTATTTAACTATTATTTCATGTAGAATCTGAATAGTTATGGTGGCTGGGTGCCTGTCTTGTACAGCTTAATTGCATCATCTTTGAATTTAGAAAGCAAAGATTCTATAACTTCATCTACTATTGCCTTTGTCATTTACTAGCTAATCTTGGGCAAGCTACTTAATCTTGCTATGCCTCAGTCTGCTTATCTGTAAAGATGGTAGAATTTACCTTATAAGGCTGACTTGAGAATAAAATGGAGTAATGGGTGTAAATTACTGAGAGTGTCGGTTCCTTGTAAAAAATAAATATTATCCATTATTATACTAGGGATCTTTTCCAGTTTTATGAAAATAATTAGATATATCATGAGTATGAAATCACTAGTTCTCAGGCTAAAATTTTCTCAAATCTACAAAATACAGAACTATGCAAACATAAAACAATGTAAAACTATAAGAAAAAGTCCATCAAAGATATTTGAACTTAGACTTCTCTACTTTTTAAATTAGATTTCAATGGGTATTGAATTCATCATTCTCCTCAGATCATGACCCCCTAAGACCTTAGAAGATCCCTCTCTTGTCTCATTTAATTTCTTCATCCTATTCCCCTTCTTTCTCTGATTATCTAACACATAAAAACACAGTGCATACCCTGTATGTAAGTAGTCTTGAAAAGAAATATTGAATTGTTTTATGCATGTATCATTCTTAATTTACATAAATGATATTATACTAGAGATCTTAGTGTATCGTATTTGAGTCAACACTATGTTGATAAAATCTACTCATGTTTCTGTGTGTACATTTAGTTCATTGTCTCTGACTGCTGCATAATATTCCATGCATCCACTCTCCGAGAGATAGTCGCCTAAATAACTTTCATCATCCTGTTACTACAAATTCAGTCACTTGTTCATGTTCTCCTGTGAAACTGTAAATAAGAGCTTCCTGGAAGTACATTTCCTGTAGAAAGGGACACTGTAACTAATTGCACTAATACTGCTAGATTGCTTTCTAGAATGATTGTACTATTTTCTCACATCCTCATTGACCTTACCATTACCCAACCATTTCTCAGTTTTTCCACTCTAAGTGTAAAGAGATTTTGCATTGTAGTTTTATTCCACACTTTTCTGACCACTAGTGAGTGAACTTGATTTCTGCTTTCATACTTCTCTGCCATCTCCATGGAGTCCTTATTCATATCCTTTGCTTATTTTTCTATAGGATACCATCTCCATTTCTTATGGATTTACAGGCTTTGCTTGTATATTTGAAATACTAGGTTAGGTCTTGCAAATATCTTCTCCTAGTTAGTTATCCACATGTTGACCATATTTATGTTGTTATTCATTGAGCAGAAGATTTTATTTTTATGTAGCCAATCTATTACTTTTCCTTATGGTTTATGCTTTTGAGTTATTGTTTAAGAAGTATTCTTCCCACCCCCACCTAAAGTCACAAAAACATTTTTCTTTATTTTCTTCCATTAGCCTGTCCAGTGGAAACAAAGCCGGACAGTAGTGAAAGAGATATGGACTAAAGTCAGTAATACTTTTGTAATAAGGAAGAGGGTTCAGCATAAACTGAACTCAATTTCACTGAAACAAAAGTCTCTAGACTTTTTAAAAGCTGAGGGGTGCTAAGGGAAAGGCACTGAGGAACATGACGGGAACTTAGGCCATGTGACTAGGCCACCTGGATTTGTTAATTGACATATTATCCAGAGGAGAAAAAAAACCTCTCATATCTCTACAACAGGAGGTAGTGGTATAAACTGAAGCAAGGTGCCCACGGAAGTTAGGCCTTTACCTTCCAAGAGGGAATGGGAGAGAGAGTCAGAGTTTCCTCCCTGAATGTTTGTATTTTAAAGAGATGGTTATCAAAGCCTTGAGTAAACAGTTTGGGGTAGGAGTTTTATATCTCAAAGGGCAGAGAAAGGATTTATAATTGAAAGCTTTCTAAAGTCACTGCTCTAAATGCTGATTCAGGGACTGTATTAGTCAGCGTTCTCCAAAGAAACAGGATTGATAGAATGTACGTATAGGAAATGATAGATAGATAGATGTCGATGTAAATATAGATATATTTAGAGAGAGAGGGACGGGGGAGAGAGAGAGAGAGAGAGATTTGTTATAAAGAAGTAGCTCACATGATTATAGAGTTTCAAAAGTCCTAAGATCTGCAGCAGACAAGCAAGAGACCCAGGAGAGACAATGTACAGTTCCAGTCCAAGTGTGAAGGGCTGAGAACAAGGAGACAGTTCCAGTCCCAAACCTGGTAGGCTTGAGACCCAAGAAAAGCCAGTGTTTCTGAAGTCTATGAGTCTGAAGGTTAGAAAGAAACAATGTTGTAGCTCAACCATAAGAAATGGTTGTAGGAGGAGTTCCCTCTTATTTAAAGGGTCAGCCTTTTTGTTTTATTCATGCTTTCAACTGATTGGATGAGGCCCACCTCCATTAGGGAGAGCAATCTGCTTTATTCAAGTCTACCATTCAAATGTTAATTTAATTCAAAAACACACTCACACATACACACAGAATAATGTTTGACCTAATATCTGGGTACCCTATGGCCCATTCGAGGTGACACATAAAATTAACCATCACAGGGGCCTATCTGCCTCTCACCAGGTTTTGGCTGGAACAAACAGTAAGTTTTCCTGGCAATGCTGAGCCTTCTCAGGTAGGCATTTTAGAGGGGCCTGGAGTCATCTTAGAGACACAGCTTTATTCTGGTAGAAGTTATGCTAGAGTTTGGTTGTCTCTCAGTGCAGAGATTTGGATAGAATCATTTTGTGTCAAGAGTTCTACACTTGTCCAGGTTTAGAATTTATCTTTCAGGTTAATCCATCTGGAATTTATTTTCAATATTTTAGAACATAAAAATATAAGTACTTTTTTATGGAGTAATCTAGCTTTCCCAACATCATCTAATAAACATTCTCTCATTTCCCCTACTATTTAGAATCCATCTCCATCATATACTTATGTTTGTTTCTGAATTCCCAGCACCATTTGTTAAAGAGACTATCCTTTTCCCATTGGATATTCTTGGCTCCCTTGTCAAATATTAGTTGACTGTATATGCCAGGGTTTAATTCTGGGCACTCTATTATGTCTCACTGGTCAACATGTCCATTTTTGCACCAGTACCACAGCGTTTTTGTTATTATAGCTTTGTACCATAGTTTGAGATTCAGAAGCATGATGCCTCCAGCTTTGTTCCTTTTTGTCAGGGTTACTTCAGTTATTCAGTCCTGTTCTTAAAGTAATGTTAAACATAACATGCCCACAGCAACTTTCTCCCCCAAACTTCTCCATTTCCAGGTTCCCTGGGTCAGTAAAGGGCAGCTTTTCACCAGCTCCCCATGCCAGAGAAAAAGACTTCTAGACCCTTGCCTGTCCCACCTACCATAGGCTATCAATCTTCAAGGATTCTGAATCTCAGTTCCGAAGCATCTTTAGACATCTATTTCTTTCTAATCTGTTTTCTACCACCTACATCAAATGGCCATTTCTCCTGTCTGCACCGCTGCATTAACTCCGGTTTCCCATCTATACTTCCTCTGCTCTGTTCCTCTCCCATACCTGGTTCCCAACAGGTGTAGTGATGACTGGTTTTCCAGCACCAAGAGGCTTATAATCTACATGGAATGTAGAAGAAAAAAAAAAAAGGTTAAAATGAATTAGACTGAAAAGCTTTTTAGATCAGTGATTAAATAATATGCTCTAGGACCTGAAAGGAAGACATCTCTAATTGTGAGGGGTTAGGTGAGTGAAGATTTTCATTTTAACATAATTAGGTTGTGGTATATTAGTTTTAAAAGATATTTTAAATATTTAAGCATTTTTTCTCAAGGAAAAAAGCCTATGTCTAATCAAGATTTCCTATCGGTATTTTGCAGACCCAATACCAGCTGGTAATGTATCTCCTTCCTCTAGTTTTTCCCCATAATGTGTCCTTACATCATTGCAGGATTTTTCTAAAACATAGATTATGCCAGTCTCCTGCTTAAATGCTCCCCAGTGAATACATAACTAAGTCCATTCTCTTTAGAGTAGCATGCATGGCTTTTCACCAACTGATTTCAGCCTCCTTTCTAGCCTCATTCCTAACCCCGTGTCTGTTCCTCCATGCATACTCCCAATTAACCACTGCATATGACTGAAGAATGCCCTGCTCATATTCATGGGCCCACTCTCCTGGGGCTGTTCTCCAGCCTGGAGTGCCCTTCATACCTTTCACTATCTGGCAAGAACCTATTGTCTTTTAAATTCTTATTCTTGTGCCCTATTTTCTCTGTGCCTTTCTCTTAGACATCCCTCAACTGTTTAATCCCCTACCCCAGGAAATAAATTACTCCATTAATTATTTAACTAGTGCTACTATAGTATTTACTATATACTGTTAATTTCAAAATGCACTATCTTTTGCATTTAATATCTCTGAAATCAGGATGTGTGTTATAATGACAAAAAGTTATTATTTGACATAATTTATTTCTTCTTCTTTCCCTGACCAGTGATTGAACACAGGACCTCGGCAGTGAGACCATGGAGTCCTAATCACTGGACCACCAGGGAATTCCCCACAATTTATTTCTCAGTGTCACATAAAATAATGGTACATCTTATTGTACAATTGATGAAATCTTAGATTAGATGAAATACAGTAGTTCTTTATGGATATGGCTCTCCTTCTAGACTGTGAATGCCTTGGGTACTCTAATTCCCACAATACAAAATACATATGCCTCCCATAAATTAAAAATTGTCTACAGTGGATGGTAGATGCACTAAAGCAGGGGTCCCCAACCCCTGGGCTATGGACCAGTACCAGTCTGAGGCCTGTTCGGAACTGGGCCGCACAGCAGGAGGTGAGCAGCCCGTGCAAGAGAAACTCCATCTGCCGCTCCCCGTTGCTCACATTACCGCCTGAACCATCCCCCGCCCCGGTTGGTGGAAAAATTTTCTTCAACGAAACTGGTCCCTGGCGCCAAAAAACTTGGGGACTGCTGCACTAAAGCACAGAAGATATAAGAAACATTAAAGAATGTAATTTTGACTGACGAATTCTGAATAAGGTCTGTGGATTGTACCAATATCATTTTCCTTGCTTTGATATTTTGTAAGATGTTATCATTAGGGGAAATATGATTAAAGGTACGTAGGATCTATCTGTACTATATTTTGCAACTTCCTATGAATCCAGAATTATTTATAACCTGAAGGCTTTTCTTAAGAATAAATGCACAGAAATCCATTAAAAAGACAATATAATTTTGACACCATTGTAGACTGAAATCAGAGTGGCACATAAGTGCTCAATAACTAGTTACTATTACAATTTTACTTATTTTGACTTGCCCTTGACCTGTCAAAATTACCTTATTCGTGTAACTATTGAGTAGTCAATATGCACAGTCTGTGCAATCATTAAAATGCCAAATTTCACCTAATGTCAAAACTTCCCCCACACTTGGGCCTGCAGCAAAGAGGGCGGAAGACTTGTTTTCTATTCACTAAGCTTCTACTCACATCCCTTGCCCTCTTTCTCCCCTAGGGGCTTCTGGATTTTCTAGATTGGTGAAAAGTAGAAAAGGGAGAGGCAAAGCACATCAAAGGTAGGAACAAAGTCTTTACTTAACGGGTGACGTAGTAAATAGACAATGGATTCTTCCGGGATTGGAGAGATTTTAGAGGCAACACTTTCTGGACTTTGTAAATAGACAAACATGACTCTCTTCCTCATGGCAACATTTGTGTGTTTCCCATGTGTGGAAGCTTCCTGGTGGCTCTCTTGGCAACATGTTAACTGAAATTAGCCCTCGGTCCAGCCCAGTTTCTCTCTCTACTCATCTGCCTCAGGTTTCCACAGCAGCCTCTTACCTTTGAGGTCTCAGCAGGGTCAATACCAGCCTCCAACATCAGGATCATTATCAACCTCCTCAAATATTTTCTCAAAACTCTCAAAGGATAAAGGAGAAGAGACCCTTCCTTGTCCATGTTGGGGGTAGGAAAGTGGAGAAAATATCACACCAAAGATAGTAGCCTCTCTAATTTCCAACTTTGACACTTTCATATGTTTGAAGTGGCTGTTGGCTGAGGCTTCTAAAACTAGTGGTACCCCTGCTCCTTTGCAAGTTCTGTGCTGTCCAACTTTACCTGACATCCATGGTATTAAGGCCTTGGCCAAAATGGAAGTAGAAACCCTTACATGTTTACAACCACCTCATCAATTCATCCTATGAAAAAAGAACTTGAAATTTTGGATATCAAGAAATCCTACTGCTAATAGCAACATCTTTTCCAAACAAGTGATTTTTTTCTAAATAATCAGGAACCGATGAATTGGGGGATTGGGATTGACATATATACACTAATGTGTATAAAATGGATAACTAATAAGAACCTGCTGTCTAAAAAAATAAATATAATAAAATTCAAAAATTAAAAAAAAATAATCAAGATCTTCAAGTTTGTTTCCAAACTACGTCATGTATTTAGGATACTTAATTATTTTAATATGTATTCAACAACATCTATATTTCTGGCAAATAGAACACAAGGAGTGAGAAAATTTCTATTGTAAATTAAATAAAATTACATCAAATGGTATTAACAACAAATATGTACATGATAATACAAGTGATTTCTATGCTTTACCTGGTATTCCACCTTAAGCACTTTTATTAAAGTGAATATGGCCTCAACAATAATACTCTCTGTCAGTATTTTAAAATTTGAGATATAAACACTAAACCTATTTTTAAAAACATGTAAAACAAAATCTACGTGTATTTGTGGATGAGTTTCACATCTAATTCTGCAAAGGTAGCAGGGATTGTGTGTGTATGAGTGTGTGTGTATATAGTCACATTTATACACATACACACATATATACACCTATATATAATATGAGTAGACCTTGCTTCTAATGTATATTGAATTTTTAAGATGTCTTTCTGAAGTGATTTTGTGTACATTTGATGGTCTTGTTTAATAAAGCATTTAAAAACAAAAAAACAAATCAGAATAAAATATCCACTCTTTAAAGTCTAAGTCAAAGGCTATACACATGAAAGACTGAAAAATAACCAGCTTTTAAATTCTGTCCTTTCAACAATACGACTGCACTTTCAAACGTGCTTTGTTGTTTTCTTTTAATTCACTAAAATTAATCTTATAGATGTGGATGCCAGATTTGCATTAATTAAAACTCTACTGTAGAAGCCAGGCTTAATTGCAATCAAATTTGCTTAATTATGCATGGAGAGAGATTCCCAAACGAGAAAGGTTTTAGTAAGGATTTTGGTTTTTTGCATTGACAAAATAAATTGAAATTGTCATTTTTTGTGTTTTATATAACACTTGTAAATAATTTGTGGAGCACCTTAAGTCTTCTATGTAAAGCAATGTTATTGCTTAAGTAATTATAACAATCTGCATTTTTCATTGTTAATTGTGGGTGTCAGACTCATTAATTTTAATTTACAGGCTGTAATGAAATTAAGAAAATTTTATGCTGATCTGCTGAAACTTGTCTTACAGGAAGTTGTTTAATACAACTAAACTTTGAAAAAGTCAAGGCTCATTTTTGTAATTTGTATTTCAACCAATACAATCATTCCACAACAGTTTTTCAGTAAAATCTGGCTTCAGGACAAAAGCAGATCAACTTTATGAATAATTTTGGCTTTAAAAAACCACTTGATGTTTCAAGTACAGCAATAATTAAATTTAAATTTAACTTTGAACTATACTTTTTGTTAAAGAAAATCTGCAAACGTAAGAATATAGTTTCAATTCTATTTCATTTGTTTTCTACAGGGGATTACGTTATTGAGGAGAAAAAAGATAGACATAATCAAAAGTCAATTTAATCATTCTTAGATCAAAGGATTATCAGCACACTATTTAACTCATATTTCAGTGTGGATTACCCAGTTATTTTATCTCAGATATCTATAGCCATATATCGATAATTTTAAATACTACATTTGTAATCTCATTTGATTTTTAAATGTGAATTTAAAACAAAATAATTCATTTGGAGATTAGCAAGATACGTATTTAAAATAAAGAAAGTTGATGACAAGGAAAAATGCTAACTCTTTTTGATTTTCATGTTACATTTTGCTCTTGAAGCCTATTTAAACTTTAAGTGGTATAATTACTAATATAAAAATATAATGGAAGCAGAAAGTATCTTTCATGCTTATTTAGTAGCAAGTGAACTCTTAGGGAAATTAGCTAAAAAGCCTTCACCTCAATTATTATACATCCAATTAAAAATTCCAAAACAATTACTATAAATTCTGCCTAAAACCAAGCATGAAAGTTTGGTAGTCAAACACACTTAGTAATATTGAATGTCTCAAGAAGAAAATGAAAAAGCAAGATTATTCCATAATTAAGGCTAAACTTTAATTACAGCTCCTTTAAAATCAAGTTATTCTGAAGAGATAAAATAAATCACCAAAGGGGTTTTGGCACTGCATGGCATACTCTACAACAAGGTATTGGTGGGGAGGGTCAAAATCTTTTCTCATTATTAACTCAATAAGAGACATAGTAGAGATAAGGAATGCTTAGGGAGGATACCAAATACATGAAGAAATGGGTACCACATACTTAAAGGCGTTTTCCCGTCACTCATAAATAATGAGAATAAGACAATGAGGTCCAACGTTTAACAAATTGATAGTGAAAATTCAGAAAAACTCGTTTTCATCCAAGACTTCAGTTTGAGAATTATTTTCCATTTTATTTACCCTGATTAAAGCCTCAAAATCTGTTCATTTTCTGTTTCTTCATCAGGACATTTGATCATTATTTCATTTTTTCCATTTTTAATTCTAACCAATTTTTGCCAGCTCCTGGGTAACTAAAAGACACTACTTCCCCAAACAAATTTTTCTATGATTTTCTGTGCCTGTCTTTAGTACATCATAAAGAACATCTTTATTGAGATGCATTTCTATTACCCTGTGAATTAGCAAGATTTAATATTCTATTATTTTCTTAAAGCACAGGTACTGTTATTTACCAATGCACTGTTTATTTTCCAATGCTCCTTGATCTTTAATTTGCTCCCTTAATTATGCTTTTGTCTCTAGTCATGCTTAAATCTTCATTTTGAGTTGTCTCTCTCATTTCTTCACTCTCTTGCCTCCCTTATCACTCTCTGTTTCTAATTCCTAAGTACTTTTTCCAGTGGTATTCCACCCCCTTTCTGTCACTCTTTGCTGCCCATTTCCTCTATTCCATTCTCTGTCTCATTTCATCCTGTCCTCGCTGCCCCTGGTTTCACCCAGAGATGCTATTACGGTGATTGATTTACACAGTTCAGAACATTCCATAGGTATCATATTGCTATACAACATACACATCCCATACAACAATAAATCTAAAAATAACTAGCAAAAGGAGACGTTTAAGTTGAGAGTTAAACGTGCTAACAGGGTCAGCTGGTACAGTCATTCTGTGGATGGTGGTTTCACTACCTTGGAGACAAATGAGCAAGAGCCAATGGAGCTGGGCACTCATGATGAAATCGGTAATAAATCAGACACAGAGTATAAGCATGAATCAGATTACTGTACTCAAATAAGAGCCAGGCACAGACTTGAAAGGAAAATATGTCATTTCCTTCCCTCTCCCACCATCTCACTTCCATCTGTCTTTTGTCTCTATTACTTGATGCCTGTCTTTCTCATTCCCACCCCTATTTTTAAGTTACCCTTATTCTATAATTTTCTAAGGAAGCAAGATTCATACTCTAATCCTGAAATGCTTATGCTTCTTATTAAATGTAATTTGAGGTGTTAAGACCAGATTTCAGTTCTCTAAAGAGTCGGGTGGATAATGATGAATAACATCTGTATATCTTAAAAAGTGAAAGGCCATCACAATTCCAAAATGAACAGACGTAACATCCAAAGATAATTTGTAATCTTCATATGACCTCTAATAAGAACACTCCATCACTTGCTGGAAGATGTCGCTTTTTTCTTCTCTTCTCTTCTGTTCCTAGACTCACATTCTTTCAATTGTTCTTTCAATCATTCAGTAACCACCCTCCACTCAGGTGTAGCCACAAGTACCTCTGTGTTAAACCACTTGTGAGACATATTAAGCACAGCCTCAACAATGCATGAGAAATATTGATCCAAGAGAAACAATAGCACCAGACAGAATGAACTAGCTGTCCTCTTAAATGGGCCTCTCATCTAAGGCCAAAACTCAGGTTACTTTCAGAGAAGAAGAGGCATAACAATAAGTAGACTTTGCCAACTTCTGAGCTTTTCTTTAAGTATCTAAGATTTTTCTTTTTTTTATGGAAAAAATCAAACATATGAAAAAGTAAGGAGAATAGTAAAATGAATCCCATAGCCCTATCAGACAGCTTTACCAATTATGTTTCCTCTCTCCCCCAATCTTTCCCACCATTAGACCTTAGACATTGCATATAATCCATAAACCCCAATGAACCTTTAATCAAATGTTATTGTCTCTTTGGTTCAAAAAAGGACTCTTTTAAATGTCAGTGAAAATTTACTACAATGCTGTGTCATTTCAATTAATAAAAAACATTTGTCCACTGTCTACTGTGTACAGAAAACTAAGCTTGCCACTCTAGTGAGGGTCTGGAGAGTTTAACCGCTCCTTAGAGAATTTTAACCAACATTCTTTTTCAGTGTTACCCATGCCGCCCACCTGCAGAATTATCTGGTGTCTCTCATTTTGAGTCTTTTCAGAGTTCTTTAGTGGGAATTAATTTGCATTTGTTGGTTTTCTCTGATTTAAAAAGTTATTATCCAGAACTCTCATCTTCAAAATTTAGTTAGTATATCTTTTACTGTTTTATCATTTATATTTTCTTTGTTCTTATAGAATTATACCCCTTTTTTCCTTTATTTTTATTTTAGGTAATTTTAGGAACAAATAGGTAATCTTGTATTCCCTCACTTTAAGGTCTAAGCCACTTTTACTTGAGCATCAGTACTTAAAGTTGATAGCACATTCTATGTGATGATGGGATTCTGATTGGCAAAGAGGAAAAGACAGAAAGTTAGATTCGAAAACAGGGATAAGAAAACATTGCTTATACTTATATTAGTTTCCCTGTTCTATACCTGATTTTTTCTTTATATTAACAAAGCCATATTCCCAGTACTATCTCCATATTTTGATTAATAACACATTTGAAATTGGTGGAGAGATGGGGCAGAGAAAATGGTGACTCTTATAGGTCCCCTATGTAGTTTCTTCCTTTCCCGCCAAAATGTCACCTACAAAACACACTGCCCTTTTACTCTATTTATTATGAACACATTTCTACAACACCTGTCTCAGGATGATGTAAAGTAGGAATCATGTGTTGGTGATATGAAAACATCAGCTGCATAATGTTGGAGGAGGAAAAGGTCTTGACAGAACAAGCCGAGGGTGACCTGTAACTGTGTTCAAAACAGTTGGGACTGTTGAGTGATCTATAGAGATAATCTCTTGTCGTGTTTTGATCTAGTTGTATCCTAGTTTATTTGTTTACAAGTAACTTCAGATTTTAAAAGAGGGAATTTAATGGAAGACTACTGGGCAGCTCACAGGAAGAAGGTAAGCCTGGAGAACTAGGCTTAGAAGCTGCAGGAGTAGGTACTCACTCTTCGGGTGACTGCGATGCAGGATCCACTGACCTTCTCTGGCCAGCATCATGGGAACGATGGAACTCCAGCCATGTCTCCTTGCTGGCATCACTCTGCGCAAGTTTCCTGGTCCTAAGAGTCCCCCTGGCTCCATGTTTGTCAGGTGCCTGCCCTTGCCTGTACCAGGCTGAAGAGAGGAAGTATCTGGTTGAGGGGACTTGCCCCTCTGTGTTTGTCAACCCTACTTGTTTGCCCTGTGGACGGGCATGGTACTCTGATTACAATGCTGCCAAGACTCCACACCAGGGGATGGCAGTAATTCCCCAAAGGAAACCTGAGCGCCATAAATAAGGAAGAATGGCTGCCAGAAAGGTATAATTTACTCCACACAACTATCTTCTTTTTCTATACAAATCTATTAGTAGTCATTGCAAGGATGAAAAAACAGCAGACTTTCATAAATAGAAGAAATAATCAGTTGCATTATTATCTCTGTTTTCTTTAAGACTTTTCTGCCTCGAATAACTCAGTTCTTAACATCTTGCTAAAATATTACTGTCTTGAATGGACTTGAGGATATGGGGAGGGGAAGGGTAAACTGTGACAAAGCGAGAGAGTGGCATGGACATATATACACTACCAAAGGTAAAATAGATAGCTAGTGGGAAGCAGCCGCATAACACAGGGAGATCAGCTCGGTGCTTTGTGACCACCTGGAGGGGTGGGATAGGGAGGGTGGGAGGGAGGGAGACGCAAGAGGGAAGAGATATGGGAACATATGTATATATATAACTGATTCACTTTGTTACAAAGCAGAAACTAACACACCATTGTAAAACAATTATACTCCAATAAAGATGTTAAAAAAAAAAGAGCCCTCATGCGGCAACGAAGATCCCGCGTGCCACAACTAAGACCTGGTGCAACCAAATAAATAAATAAATATTTAAAAAATATATTACTGTCTTGCTCTCCACAAGAGTGAAACCACCTTCGGGTCAACATTCTCAACACTTCTGAACTTCTTCAGTACTCCCTGAAGCACCCAGCACACTAGTTTGTTCATTACATTTACCATCAAAAATATGTGATTATGAACACATGATGCTGTAGAAGTAGTCTACACAATGTTATATACCTCTTCACTGTGTTTACTTTTGTAACAAAAAATACAGCATTCAAAATTTAACAGAAAAAATCCAGGCTAGGATATATCCCCCAAATGAGGCATTCCCAAGTGTGAACTGCAATTCCTAATAATGATGCCCAATATTTGCAAAGTATTTAATGGCCCCTTATTTGATTGTCAGAAGAGCCATGTGAACTTGGCATGTTATTCTCTAATAAACAAATGAAGTAAAATAGGCAGAGAAACAACAACTGCCCTTCCTCTGCTCTACCATGAATCTTGGATTCCCTACACGGCAGCTCTGTGACGTCGAGTGAATTACTTAACTTCTCGGCACCTCAGGGTTCTGATTTGTAAAATGGAGATAATAATAATACTGACTCACAGGGTTAGTGTGATGATTAAATGAATTAATATTTGTAATATATTTAGGACAATGCCTAGCACATAGTAAAAGCAGTATTAGTGTTAGCCACATTATTGAAAATAAATAAATTAATTAATGAAGCAGACCAAGAAGGCCCCACTGAGAAAGTAGCATTTGCTTAATTGCCTGAGAAAGGTGACATGATGATCCACACCCTGTCTGGGGAAGAGCTAGTGGTAATAGCAGGAACAAAGGTCATGAGGAGATGTTTGATAACGTGTCCGAGTAACAGCAAAGAGGCTGGTGTGGCAGAATCAAGGTAAGTAATGTGGATGAAAAATATCACCTGTCATATTAGTAAACAAAGGATGTCACAGTCATCAAACCATCAAGCCACTACAGCCAGCCGGATGGTGAGCCCTGAAGGAAATCAGGATGGAGACAAACAGGCTGCCAACCACCAAGCTGGCAGTCACTGCAGCCGCCCCCTGACTCTGCACCCTGAGGGGACTCAGGATGGAGGAAAGCAGCTACTGGCCCTAGATAGTTAAGGGGCCTATCAAAGGAATCATTTCAATGAGCCCAGACCCTTGCATTCTCGCATATGTAGAAAAGTGCTAAATCCATGAACTTGAGACGTCTGGTTTTCTTTAATTAACAGTAATCTTTTGATGTTCTGACTACCTGGTCTTTGTTGCAGAAACTCCTATATATCCTGGATCCTCCCTAACCTCTTCTGAGTGGTCCCTCCAAGCTATCTGAGAGGCTGTCTTCGGGGCTTAATTCCTCAGAAAGTCTGCTGAATAGAACATAATTCTCAACTTTTAGGCTGTGCACTTTTTTCAGTCAAGAGTAAGTACGGGGTATGTGGAGATGAGGTCAGAAATATAACTGGGGACTAGATCAGGTAAGGCCCAAATACAACATTATGACCATTTTGGCTTTGCCTGAGTGAAATGGGAAGAATTGAAGGGACTTCTCCAACAGTGATATGACCTGACCTTTTTTTAAAGGACCCCGGTTGCTGCTGTGGGGCAAGGGCATACTCAGTGATAAATGTAGGAGGCTACTGCAGTCATCCAGAGGAAGATGGTGTCTCAGATCAGGACAGGAGCATAGAAGGTATTGAGAATTGGTCAGATCCTAACTATACTTTGAAGGTAAGCCCACAGGATTTGCCATTATACGGAATGTGGGATGTGAGAGAAAAGGAGAAGTCGAGCATGATTTCATTGAGATGAAGGTAGAGCAGGTAGCAGGGAAAATAGGTTGGTACTGAAAAAGTTAAGTTTTGAGAATCTTATTAGGTGTCCAAGTAGAGATGCTGCAAAGGCAGTTGGACTTCAGTGGAAAGATTAGGCTAAAATGTATTTAGAAGTTGTCTACATATTGATGATATTTAAAGTCATGTGCATAAAGGAAATATCAAGAGGAAAACATAGGGAAAAGATGGAGTCCAAAGTCTAGTCCCCAGGCAAACCCAGAGCTAAGAGACAGAGAGGAGAGGAGAGAGGTAACCAGGAGCATGTAGCATCCTGGAAGCCCAGTGAAAAAGTATTTCAATGAGGAGAAGCATAAGAAAGACCAATAATGGTCTTTATTAAATGGTCCTGAAAAGTCAAGGAACAGTAGAACTAAAAAGTTGTCTATCCATATTGAGCAGCATTGGCAACCAGAAATAGAGGTAGTGTCTCTGTGCTTGGGGTGAGCAGGCCAGGAGCCCCATTGTTCAAACGAGGATGAGCAAAGAGAAGTTGGAGTGAGGGAATATAGACCATACTTTTACAGAGTTTTATAGTAAAGGGCTTCAGAGAAGTATCTGCAAAAGGAAATTGGGGCCAAGAGAAGGGTTTTGGGGGTTTTTGTTTCTGTTTTATTTTTTTTAATTGAAGTACAGTTGATTTACAATGTTGTGTTAGTTTCAGGTGTACAGCACAGTGATTCAGTTATATATATTCTTTTTCAGATTCTTTTCCCTTATAGGTTATTACAAAATATTGGGTCTAGCTCCCTGTGCTATACAGTAGGTCTTTGTTGATCATCTGTTTTATATATAGTAGTGCGTATATGTTAATCCCAAACTCCTAGTTTATCTCTCCCCTCCTTTCCCCTTTGGTAACCATAAGTTTGTTTTCTATTCCTGTGGGTCAATTTCTGTTTTGTTAACTAAGTTCATTTGTATCATATTTTAGATTCCACATATAAGTGATATCATATGATATTTATCTTTGACTGATTTGCTTCACTTAGTATGATAATCTCTAGGTCTATCCATGTTGCTGCAAATGGCATTATTTCATTCTTTTTTATGGCTAAGTAATATTCCATTGTGTATATATATATACCACATCTTCTTTATCCATTCTTCTGTCAAGGGACACTTAGGTTGCTTTCGTGCCTTGGCTATTGTAAATAGTGCTGCTGTGAACATTGGGGTGTATGTATCTTTTCAAATTATAGTTAAGAGAAGGTGTTTTAATATAGGTGGGAATACAGCACTTTTCAATGCTGAAGGAAGAGGTCCAGGAGAAAAGGAAAACACTCATTACAGAAGAGGTGAGAATTGCTGTGCCAGTGTTTTGGGTAGAAAAGAGTAAACACACGGAGGGGTTAGTGTTTTCCAGGAGAATGGAGAGTCCATCCGTAGTCACAGGAAAGAGAACAAAGCCAATGAACCCAGATCTGGTGGCAGCTATGGTGGTAGGAGGTAGGGAAGTTCTCTTTGGATGGATTCTATTAACTCAGTGGAATAGGAAGCAGTGTCATCAGATAGGAGGGCTTCTCAGAAAGTGGTATGTTTAAGTATGAGATTACCAGGCTGTTGTTATTACTGTGATGGCAGAGTCTGGGATATTGGGGAATGACTAACAGAGGGTAGAGAGGAAGATAAGGAGAAGAGTCCAAGAAGCAAGGGTGAAGCTGGTCTTCTCCGTCTTCACTGCCAACTCTCCCTGGATGATTTGTCGCCTGCCCCAGTACACCTCCACACCTGCACCTCAAGAAGAGCCTCACAATACAAGAGCATCCCTTTACTTTGAAGGGATCTTAGTGATTAGCATCAGGCTTGGTCCCTTCTGAAGACATTTAAACATGTTTCTCTTGCCAACGGCACTCTTTTCTGAGATCTTTGTATGGATTTCTCATCACTCAGATTTCAGTTCAAATATTTTCCTCGGAGACCACCTCAGAGCCTCTGCTATGGTCTCAATGTCTGTGTCCCCACAAAATTCATTTGTTGAAATCCTAACTCCTAAAGGTGGGGCTTTTGGAAGGTGCTAAGGTCGTGAGGGTGGAGTGCTCATGAATGTGATTAGTGTTTTTATCAAAGAGGCCCCAGAGAGCTTTCAAGCCCCTTCTACCATGTGAGGACACAGCAAGAAGACACTCGCTGTGAGCCAAGAAGAGGGCCCTCTCTTGACCATGCTGGCGCCGTGATCTTGGACTTCCATCCTCCAGAACTGTGAGAAATAAATTTCTGTTGTTCATAAACCACCCAGCCAATAGTATTTTGTGATAGCAGACCAAGTGGACTCAGACATGACTCTAGCTCATTCCCCTTACCCACTTTCCACTCTCTAACATTATCATCTTTATTTTCTTCATAAAACTTACCATCAGAAATTAGGATGTATATGTCCTTGTCCAGGTGTTCCTTGTCTATCTCCTTCCATTACAATATAAACCCCATCTTGGCAGGAATTCGGCCTTTTTTGTTTATTGCTATACACCCAGTACCTAAAGCAGTCCCTGGCCAATAGTGGGTGTTCAATGAATACTTGCTGAAAAAACTAATGTACAATGCAGCCGTCTTTTGTGAAATATGTTTGACAGATAATAATGTCCAAAAATGGATATTTATCAGGTGATCACCACTTTAGAAGTTCTCTTGCTTCATTCTGAACAGATATAATTGGCAGAAAGTTCCTGATTATATTAAACTTAGATGTTCTTCCCCAGGACATCTTCTTGTTGGTCCTAGTTCTACCCTTTGAAGGCATGAAGAATGCATTTAATTTCTTGCCCACATCCTGCATGGATGTCACAGGTCATGTTCCCTGGGAAGCAGACTCTGAGGCGGATGCTAGGATACAGGGAGTCTGTGAGGGAGTGCTGTCAGGAATCAACACTTGCAGAGGAGTGAAGAAAGCAGGCGGAGGAACAAGAGGAGAATATGGGCTGTGATATCGTCACAACAAAGGCCCTGGGCATCTCATGGGGTGCCCGGAAACTGGGATGGATCTTCAGAGTTGTCCTACCTTGAGGCAAGGGGAGTAGGACTTTTTACCATCACACAGACCAGTCAGATGCAGAGAAGGCACATGGGGCTGTGAGGTGTCTGTTGCCAATACTCAACCCCTGAAGAGTGACTACTTCAGTCCTGAAGAGGATGTGACGACTCATCACAGTAACCAATACACACACACACACCCCTAGCTTTGTTTTTGCAGTTTTGATACCCTTGAGGATTGGGGGTTAGGAAAATTGTATTATAGCACTAATTTTAAGGCTAAGCTGTTTAATTGGGAGTAAGTCTTATAGTATCTTCAAGTCTCAGGTTACTTTTTATAAGCAGACTTAGGATGCTGGAGATTTTCAACAAGGTAACTGCTGATCTTTATTCCTGCTCTCAAACTTCAGGATGGTTTACAATGATATGAATTCAGTTTATCAATTGCATGACTTTTGAGTCATTGAAGTTTTATATCCAGCACCTCCCTGGTTGCTTTCCTTTGGACACACCCTTGTTGAAGCTGAGCATTGGCACTTGGTTCCCTGTCATCACTTAATCTTGGTACTTGTACCAGTTTCCTGTGACTGCTGTAACATATTACCACAAATGTGGTAGCTTTAAACAATAGAAACTTATTCTCTCATAGTCTGGAGGCCAGAAGTCCTCAATCAGTATCACTGAGCTGGAATCAAGGTATCTGCAGGGCTGTGCTCCTTCCAGAGGCTCTAGGGAAGAATCCATCCCTTGCCTCTTCCAGCTTCTAGTGATGCTGGCACTCTTTGGCTTGTGCCCACATCCCTCCAATCCCTGCCTCTGTCTTCATAGCATCTTCTCCTCTTCTGTCTGTGTTCAAATATCCCTCTTCTTATGAGGATATATGTGATTGCCTTTAGGGCCCACCCTGATAATCCAGGAAAATCACCTCATCTCAACAACCTTAACATAATCACTTCTGCATAGACCCTGTTTCTTTTTTAGTTCTTTTCAGACCATTTTTTTATACATCTTTATTGGATATAATTGCTTCACAATGCTTTGCTAGTTTCTGTTGTACAACAAAGCGAATCAGGCACATGCATACATATATCCCCATATCCCCTCCCTCTTGAGCCTCCCTCCCACCCTCCTTATCCCACCCCTCTAAGTCATCACAAAGCCCCGAGCCAATCTCCCTGTGCTATGCTGCTTCTTCCCACTAGCTATCTATTTTACATTTGGTAGTGTATATATGTCCATGCCACTCATTCACTTCATCCCAGCTTCCCCTTCCCCCCTACCATGTCCTCAAGTCCATTCTCTATGTCTGCATCTTTATTCCTGCCCTGCCGTTAGGTTCATCGGTACCATTTTTTTAGATTCCACATATATGCCTTTGCATAGGGTATTTGTTTTTCTCTTTCTGACTTACTTCACTCTGTATGTCAGACTCTAGGTCCATCCACCTCACTACAAATAACTCAATTTCGTTTCTTTTTTATGGTTGAGTAATAGTTCATTGTATATATGTGCCACGTCTTCCTTATCTGTTCATCTGTCGAATGTCCATTGACAGAAGAATAGACCATGTTTTAATATAAG
Source organism: Stenella coeruleoalba (assembly GCF_951394435.1). Lineage (NCBI taxonomy): Eukaryota > Metazoa > Chordata > Mammalia > Artiodactyla > Delphinidae > Stenella > Stenella coeruleoalba. The sequence goes on from NC_137164.1 coordinate 45,521,213, forward strand.
GTAATATTCATAAATTTCAGGAATTAAGACATAAATGTTTTGGAGGGTGTAATTTTTCAGCCTACCACAGTGCTCAAAATATCTTTTCCAAGGGCTGACATCATATATATTAACTTATGATATCTACAGCAACTTGTATTTATAGAGATAAACTAGGTTATTCGTGGCAACAACAAAATCACCTGAAATTTTGGTGGCTTCAAGTATGAGAGTTTATCCCCCATTCATGTCCCAGTTCAATGTGGAGGCGAGGACCTGCTCCACCTCATCCTTCAAGGACTCAGGCACTTCCACCTTGGGGATTTACTCTCTACGTGGTCCTTGGCACCCTTTCCAATTAGTTGGCAGATGGGAAAGAGAGAGGTGATCACTAGCACACCGGCCGCCCCTGACACAATATCTTTTGGCACCTTTTCCATTCTTCACATGGTAGACTGTATTATTGTCCAAAATATTCATTGCCCTACCCTGGGATGCTCTACCTTTCAGCAACCCTTTTAGAGGACAATTGTATATCTTCACTCTGTTGAATTCAAGCACGGTCATGGACTTGATCTGACCAATAAAAGGTAAGCAGAGGTGACAACTCTGGTTAAACAACTCTGGCTTTGGTCAGACTCAGTCATGTGTCCACTCTTAGCTTTCAGAGAGGCCAAACAATGTCTAGCTCTACCATCAGGAAAAAGAAGAGAACACGCTGTTGGTGAACCCACCATTTTCTGCTACAACAATTAGTCATGTTTTTGATCCTCTCTCTCCACATGGGAGATTATATTGTGTTCAAAGTATTTGCTGTTCCTCCCTGCAACTCCCTCCCTTTGGCATTTCTCTTTGAGGGAAAATTTTATAACTTCACCCTGTTGCACTCAAGCATGGCTGTGTACATTGCTTTGGCCAATAAAATATGATCAGATGTTATAAGTGTCATTGTTGGAACTAGCATGTATTCATCCATCTCTCTTTTCCCTCTGTCATGAGACAATGTCTCAGATCAAGGGTCCTCCATCTGCCTAGATCCTGGAATGTGAATGGTATACAGCAGAGCTAGAGCCAACCCACCATGGACATGCTATATGAGTTAGAAATTAACCTTTAAGCTGTAAGCCACTCAGATTTTGAGACCTTTTGTTAACACAACATTGGCTGAGAAATACACTCCAGCATTCCTCTGAGTTTATTAATGATAAGCCCATGAGCTAGAGATGAACTAAATGCAAAGAAAATATCTAGAGATTCTCTTATAATCTCCTCATCTCATTCACACATCTTAGATTCCTGATGTGCCTTTACCTTCCCAGATGTCTCCCATTTTTCTTAATTTAAATTGTGTTTCTTTTTTTCCTTAATCTATCTCTTCTCCTTCTTTGTCCAAGTCACTGAGAGTGTTTTCTGAGCATTTAAGCAGAACTAGAAACAAATGTACAAATCTGTCATTTCTGTGTCTGGCATCATTCAAATATGTTAACACTCTGATTCAATGGTGTGCTGAAGCTGGCTTATATCAGCTCACAGAATTGGCTGTTAATTTTTCAGGAATTTTGTGAACAGTTGCTAAACATAGCCATTATGAAAAATTAAATTACATACATTCACAATTATATAACTTATATTTGAAACCAAGGGAATGAATAATCAAAACTCATCATTTGCTCTCTTAATGTTATTTCTATATTATATCTGTATGGTGGAGATAGTTTACAACGATGTGCTACCTTGCATTTCTTTCAAACTCTGCATTTCGTGGTATCACACTGGTAGTTTGAAATCAGGCAAGGTTGGAGTACTTATATCACAGAAATGAGCATACAGCATGAATCAGAGTTTCGGGGGTTTTAACTTTTGCCAGCACCCCACCATATGTACTCCTTCTAAAATCGCTATAAAAGTTACATAAATTTTAAGTCTAAAACTAAGCAAGGCTTAAAGGGGTTATTTTTGGAGAAATACATTCTCTTAGCTTTAAGGCAATACTTTCAACATCTTCAGTAAAGGTATTTGTGGAATACCCATTTTCTCCTTTAAAAAACATGTCTGAATTTATGGGAACACTCTGATATAAGAACTAAACAATGTGAATTAAGTGTAAGTCTGTTAGAACTAACTCACCTCTCAAGAATAGAGATCAGCAGAAAATAAGAGATGAAATTTAGTAGGCTAATCAGATGATTGAATTTTCTGACAGGGTTAATTCATTTGTAATAATGAAGAAGGTCTGGACTACTGAAGAGGAAACGAGCTGTATTATACAGGAATGTGTTTACATTACATATATTTATTGCTGTGATTTCAATCTTTGTTTGGAAAAGAAAAACTGAAGTTTTCATAGGCTAATCATCTTCCTTATCTTCTTATTCTAGCTAATTAGTAATTATAAATCACTTATTCTAAAATAAGATCTAGGACACAATGAGGTTTGTTAAAAGTTAAATCAAGCTGGCTGAATGCCCAGAAAAATTAAAAATTTAGTTTATCACTCTTGGGATTTCTATGTATGTCTATGTATCTATGAATGGGTTTATTAGACATAACTAATTGAAAAGAAAAGATAAAATATCTGGAAATTAAACCTCAAATAATGTTAGTCAGAGATAAGAAAGCATTTTTTAAAATCAAAGTTAAATTGACAGAGAAAAAGTCTAACAAGTAACAATGCAATAATTATTTTTTTAGAGAAACTTAAGGTGTTCAACTTACCTGCATTTAAAATTAATACCTAGAGACAGAAAAGTTATTCTCTAAACCCAATACTGAGAAACATAATGGAATCAAGGGTAGACAAAGCTGTAAGGGAGAGAAAATAGGAGTTAAATAATAAAAGTAAAGTGACAAAGAGATGGGGACAGACATACAGAGTAGAAAAGAGAACACAGCAGGACATCCATATTGGACATTTGCCAAAAGAAATTCGACCCAAAAGAGAATCAGCTGGAAGGCAGGAGAGGCCTCACCTTCGCCTGGAGATAAAAAGGGTTATAAACGTTCATAACTGCACTGGATAGTGTGGTAGCTGTAATACAGTTTTGGTTTTGTTTTTAATGCTGCCTTGACCCAGTTTTGAGGTCCTGGCTGGAGGCCGGTCAGTTTCCCTTTCGAAGAGCTGAATCCATACCCCAACCACTTCTAGAATGGGACTCATACTCCAGGACCACTGATTCCTTTAATCACCAGGTACCAAACAACTAGGCAGAGCTCCTATGCTCTGGAACCTCTAAAGTTATTCAAATTAGCTAATCCACATGGAACTGGAAACAGGGAACCACACGCAAGCTGCCCCCTAGAGCCACTGCTTGCTCTTACCTTGTCCCCAGTAAAACCTCTTGTGTGTCTCTGACCAGCCTTCTCTTGTTTGGAGCTGTAAGCAACAAAAAGTTCTGTCTTCATCTAGCCAAGTGTCGTGATGTTGTATACTGCCATCAAAGGAATCTTTAAATCTTATAAAATAGTTGTCACATTTAGATAGAAAAGGATTAAGATAAAGGAGGTAACCTAACCAATGGCAACTACATAAGATATATTCTTATTAATATTTTTATCAATAAAATAATGTTTTTACCAATATATTTTTATCAATATATTTACCAATATAAAATAATTTAAACTTTGACCACAAAAGTAATTAAGAAAAGGCTCCACAAACCACATCCATTGACATCACCTCTCAGTGGTGTTCTCACCTCGTGGTCACCAGTCAGAGGAAAGGAGCTCCAGAGGGACGTTCTGACCAATCACAAGAGGGAGCAGGGTATCATAAAATTGCCCAGCTCTCCTGGGGTTGTGGTTGTCACCTCTACATCCTATGTTTAATTTCCCAAAGACCACCTGAATCTTCTAAGATTTTGAGGGTCAAAGAAGCATTTTGGTCTATTCTAAGAGCCAACAGTAGGTAACCATTAGCAATGAGGAAACACCAAATATTCCTGAATGAAAAATCCCCAAATCCCTTAATCTCCCTACTCTTCAGTTCCTCATCTGTAAAACCCTAATAATTGTCTCTAGGTCATTAGATGAATAGAAATGACAAGTGTACAACAGTTAGTCTAGTTCTTGAAACAATAACATTCATTCATGATAGCTATGTGTCAAAGTAAAAATTCTTCTACTCAAGGTTGCTTAATCCTTCAAGTTATCTTTCATAGCTACATTTTCCATTTTATAACCAAGACTCTTATCCTACCAAATCCTTTTTACCTCATCAAACAGTGTATAATGTACTCCAATATCTCTTTCCCTCTAATTAATCTGCCTACAACTTCCTGGTATGTTTTTAGAGAAATACTCATTCCCACCACTTCAAGTTCACACTCCTCAACCTCACTTTCAAGGTTTCAGCTTCCTAACACCATTCACCATCAAGTTCCTTCACTATACATCTAGCCAATTTTTCCCATTCATGGAAGCACGCTTCTACTAGTCAGAACAACCTAGCCCCTGCTCCCGCAATGCCCTGAACTGCCATTCTTAGTCTCACTGCTGCGCTTCTTCCTGCTCTGTAATGCCTTACTGGAAGGCCCTATAAAGAAAAAATCTTACTCAATTTTCAAGACAAGTTCAATTACATACCTTCCATAAGACTGTCTTTTATCTCTTCGAGGTGATCTCCACTTGTCTCCACTTGTCCCTCCTCCTCTGCACTTGTATCATGTTTTGTTGATACCATATAGTTCAGAAACTTATTTCATACCCCCAAGAAAATTATAAACATTATTAAGGCCAAAATTACATCATTCATTTCTTTGGGTGGCTTAGCACTTGGCACTAAAGGTGCTCATGAAAAAATTGATTGCCTAAAAATAACAGCCCTAAGATGAAAGTTGACCTTTATGGAAGATTTTCTTTGTGTCCAGAATGTGCTCTTTACATGTAATCATTGTCCAAAAGAGCTGTTGTGATGGTTGTGAATTATTGTTACTTACAGATGAGGAATCTGCAGTGCAGCAAAATTAAGTCACATGCCCAGGGCTGCAGAGTCAGTCAGCCAGGTCACAACCATTTACTTAGAGGTTCCTCCAAGTACACAAACGTTGACGAGGCACATTGGTCTTTTCTTCTCTCCCTTGAAGAGTCCAAGTTCGTTCCCATCCAGAGCTCTCGCACCCTTCTCCTTCCTCCAAATTCTCACATCACTGCCTCACTCTAATGACGAAGGTCTCAATGCATTGTTATCTCCTCAGAGAGACCTTCCCAGACCACCTGCATCATAGTGGTCCCCAATTAGCCCCCACCATATCATATCATCCTTTATATCTTCCTCATAACAGTAAATGAAGACTCCAAATTATCTGTTATTGTTTATTAGTTACAAATGAAACAAAATCCCTGCCATCACAGAGTTCTATACATTACACTTAAACTACCCAGACAAAGGTCTGCTCTCTGTCTTCAAGGCGTGTTTCTTAAAATTATGAGCCTGAATCACAGAAGGAGTTAATATCTATTTTTAATAGAAAAAATCTGTTATTAACTCTTTTTTATTCTATTTGCCTTCTGATAATATTTTTTCTATTTGCAGTCAAAATAAATAAAATTCTTTAAATTATAAAAATTATTATGAGCCGTATGAATTCACTGTCTCTGTAGGTAGAAAATGGTGTAATATTGGTCATTCTATGTTCAGCCAAATAGACCAGCATTAGTAACTGGTAATCTCTAGACCCCAGTTGCAGTTTTCTAGACCCCAGATTGCTGCCCCTGAGTTATCAGACTTGGGAAAAAATTATCCTCTGCAATAGTTTACTTTTCTGAACAGACTAAAGGTGCTTTCTACATTACTCAAAAGCTATGTGCTAAGGAGAATTCTGGTTTACCTTTGCTACTTTTTATGGAAGCATATGTTGTGAAACAGTTAAACATTAGCTTGATTGTGTAGATAAAAAAGGGAAAACACTTTGAAATAGGCATGGTTAATGGCTCCTTTTTAAAAGAAAAATCTAACTATAGACACATACACACTGAGACACAGTGCATCCATCAACCTTAGAAAAAGATTTCTGTTCTGAGTATTGACATGCAAGATAGTGGCAGAGCTCAAGATAATGGAGCAGCTTTATTCCTAGAGTGATGTTTTTAACTGGGACTTCATTGATGTTTGCAAAGTTTCCTGAGATAAAATAATAGATCAAAAATGGTTGGATTTCTAGGTTTCACAGGAGACTTTTTTTTCCCCAGACAAATCATGTAAGATTTTCCTACAGGTCACTAGATTTCCCTAATTCTAATTTCAGACTACTCTAAATTATTTGTGTAGATATCCAATTTGTGGGTTATTTGTGGCAGTCTTCTTAATTCTTGCTTAGTATTTACCTAAAAACTGACCCACTTCTGAACCAACCCCCTTTCCTAGCTATCTAACAGCATGAACTCAGGGACTAGCAGTTTAAGTAAATCCAAATTAAGAAGGCAAATCTGCCCAATGTAAAAGTTGTATAACATACTTCAAAATATTTTGAAATTTTATATTATATTAGATCATTTGTGACTCTATATTCCTTCACTAGGGTGTGATTTATCATCTTTATTTTGAAATTTTTGATTCAGCACTCCAAATATTTATCACCTTCAAAAACCAGTGGACTTGAGATACACTTAGGAGAGATAGGTATCACAGCAGAAGTTTTATACTGACCGGTTTAAATGATAATCATGGTTTGCTGAAATAGAATAGTAAACTTCTCTACTCAACAGTTTTATACAAATCAGAACTAAAGTCCTTAATAAATAAATCCAGCTGAACATGAATAATATTGCCAAGAACTACATTTAAGAAGTAAAACAAAATCTAAAGAAATAAAAAAAGAAACCTAATACTGATTAAACCATAGTTCATTGAAGTTCATTGATTAAACTGCAGTTCATAACAAGTGAGAAGGATTCTTTCCAACTCACAGAATACTTTCAGATTTAGGCATTTCTTGAGCTCATCTTCAATCTATGTTTTCATATATTTGAACTTTAAAAGCCTGGTGCTGCAGATTTTTCTTGCTCAGCTAGAAGCTAATATGAAAATCTTCCCAAGGAGGATCCTTATTAGGTTGAAAGTCTTGAAAGCCCAATTGAAGACAGGGCCTGGCACCTGGGAATCAGTAAACAAGAAGAGAAACGCATTTGTAGGGCTTCCCTGGTGGCACAGTATTTGGGAGTCTGCCTGCCAAAGCAGGGGACACGAGTTCGATCCCTGGTCTGGGAAGATCCCACATTCTGTGGAGCAGCTAAGCCCATGTGCCGCAACTACTGACCCTGTACTCTAGGGCTCGTGAGCCACAACTACTGAATCCACGTGCCACAACTACTGAAGCCCGCATGCCTAGAGCCCATGCTCTGCAACAGGAGAGGCCACCGCAATGAGAAGGCTGCACACAGCAACAAAGAGTGACCCCCACTCCCTGCAACTAGGGAAGGCCTGCGTGCAGCAACAAAGAACCAATGCAGCCAAAAATAAATAAATTAAGTAAATAAATTTATTTTTTATAAAAAGCTATAAAAAGAAAGTTCTTTAAAAAAAAAGAAATGCATTTGTAATAGAGCTTGGTGTTTCATGGGAAAGGGGGTGGCAAGGCTAGAAAGACCTAGGGGAAATACACAAGCTTTGTGAAGTCCTGTGCTGTGTTATATGCTGTTATGGGTTGAATTGTGGCCTCCCAAAATTCATTTGTTGAAGTCCTAAACCCCAGTACATTAAAAGGTGACTTTGTTTGGAGATAAGACCTTTATAGGAGAAATCAAGTTAAAATGAAGTTATTAGGGGCTTCCCTGGTGGCACAGTGGTTGAGAGTCTGCCTGCCGATGCAGGCAACATGGGTTTGTGCCCCGGTCTGGGAACATTCCACATGCGCAGAGTGGCTGGGACCTTGAGCCATGGCCACTGAGTCTGCACGTCCAGAGCCTGTGCTCTGCAACGGGAGAGGCCACAACAGTGAAAGGCCCGCGTACCACAAAAAAAAAAAAAAAAATGAAGTTATTAGCCTAGGCCCTAATCCAATATTACTAAAAAGGAGAAATTTAGACACAGAAATGCATACGGGGAGAATGCCATGTGTATATGAAGGTGGCCGTCTACAGATTCTCCACTCACAGTCTTCAGAAGGAACCAACCCCGCCGATACCTTGATCTTGGACTTCTAGCCTCCAGACTGTAAGACAATAAATTTCTGTTGTAAGACACCCAGACTGTGGTACTTTGTTATAACAGCCCTAGCATGGCATGGGGATGTTAAACTTTGTTCCATCTTCATAACAAAATATTCAGTAAAATTTACCTTGCAAATTAATTCTTTAATGTAAAGGGATAATTTCTGGGGAATGTGAAGAGCTTCTGAAATCTGAATATTTGTGAGTATGTGATTTAAAAAAAAAATACAAACTGAGAGCTAACACCTGAGGTATTCTACTTTCTCCTTAGTTCATATTGTACCATGAAAAAAATTGCCTGATAGAAAGTAAAATAGGCAGCCTCTTCTAATTTCACTATTCCTTTCCACATCCTCGTGGTCCTTTCTATATCTCTCTACTCGTACAGGACTGTGTAGGAGAAAGTCTGAACTTTAAAATTAGTCAAATGAGTATTTAAACAGCAGCTCTGCCACTTGTAAATTAGTTACTTAATTCTCTGAGCTAAAGTTTTACGACATGTAAAATAGTGATAAAATTTTCTTTAAAAGTTTCTGTCACTAAATAAGGGGAATACAAAAACAGGCTAAACAACACTAAAGAAGCAACCAACCTAATGCAAAATGTGGGATACTCTATAGGGTAAAGGGCCAGGTTTTCTTAACAAATAAATGGCATAAGAAAGGGCAGAGTGACACAAAGATTAAAGAAAAGCCTGAGAGACATATCAACCAGATGCTGTGTGTGCAACTTGTTTGATCGCAAACCAACTGTAAAAAAGATTTCTGTTAGATAATTGAGGGAATTTGAATACAAATGGATATTAGGTAATATTAGCAACCTATTATTTGGGAAGTTTGATATATAATTGCTATGGTCTGAATGTGTCTCCCCAAAATTCATATGCTGAAATCTTAATGCCCAAAGTGATAGTATTAGGAGGTAGGACTTTGAAAGATGATTAGATCATGAGGGTGGAAACTTCATGAGTGGGATTAGTGCTCTTATAAAAATGGTTCCAGAGAGATCTCTTGCCCTTCTTCCACCATGTAAGGATACAATGAGAAGTTTATGGTAATTAAGAACCAACTTCTAAAGAATTCTCAGAGAGAAAACAAAATTAAAAATAATGAGAAATTAATTACAATGGTAATACTACATATAAAAACATGGATATGACTAACAAAGTACTCATCAGAGGAAAATTCATAACCTTAAATGCTTCTATTATTAAATAAGAAATAATGAAAATAAATGAACTAACCAATAAAATCAGAAAACTAGAAAATAAAAAGCAAAAGAAAGTACATGTGACTTCATAAAAATAAAGGCATAGAACTTTTAATTAATTTGAAACTTCTGATTAATTTGAAAATAGAAAAGCAATAGCGTTTTAAATAAAATCATGATTTGGTTCTTTGAAAAGATGAATTGCTAAGGCAAAAAATAATGTATGTAAAACATTAAGCATAACACTGGAGATACAATCTTTACACAAATGTTTTAAAGATTATAAACAAAAACTTCAGGCAATTCTTCACTAAGATGAAAATTTTGATGAAAGTAAATTACAAAAACTGGCTCAAAATGCTATCTGATCCATGGAATGTAAGAGATTAGAATAATTATCAAAAAACTACGCCTCAAGATGACATTCGGCCCTTAAATTTTTAACAAATAAGTTCTACTGACTATCCATTCAAGGGACAAATCATTTCGATCTGTGTTTTAAAAATTACTTTTAAAAACATACAAAAGCATAGAAAATTTCACAATCCATTTTACAGTGGGTCACCCAATGAAGAAAATCTCAGGGAAAGAAAACTGTAGATCAAATTCATTTAGGAATACAAATAAAAAACAACCTTTTAAAAAATTAACAAATTGAATCCAGGAACATTTTTAAAGTTTAGCATATTGTGACCAAGTAAGGATTATTTCCAGAGTGCAAAGATGGGTTGATGTTAGGAAGTATAGAAACAGAAATCATCATATTAATATGCCAATGGATAAAAATAAAATGATCATCCCAAATAGATACACATAGAGATTTAATAAAGTTCTATAAAATTTCAGAATAAAAATCTTAGTAAAATAAAAATTGGACAATGGTTTCTTACTATGATTTGAAAATCTATCACTAACCAACATCCAGAATCCTGCTGTATAATAGGGAGTAGAATCTCCCTATTCAACCAGAATAATGAAAGGATGCCTGCTAACATCATTTGGGAAGTACAAGCAATGAAATCATTAAGCAGGGGATGGGGGGAAATTATGAATATTGGGGATGAGGTAGCAAAACTATCATTATGATTGTCCTAAACAATTATTATTATGTTGACCTAAACAACATTAAAAAAACCAATGAAATTTGACTACAACTATTAGGGAAGTTCAAAAATATGACTAGTTACAGGATTAGCATACACAACTCAGTTTCTTTCCTAGATAAAAGCTTTTGAGACTATGAAAATGGAAAATGATTCCATTTGTGATAGAGCCAAAGTATAAAATGCCTGGGGGAAAATATTTAAGATACATTGTATGTTTATGAAAAAAACTATAAAATTTACTGAGAAAATAAAAGATGTTAATAAATTGAGACACCATGTATCTGATATGAAACCCCAGTACTGGAGAGATTCCAGGTTTCTCAAAATTATGTATAAATGTAACAAAATCATGTGCAATTTAGCATAATAGTTAAATGCACAGACTTTGGACACAGTTGAGTTAGAATCTCAGATCCACATTTTACTGTGAGACATTGGATAAGTTACTTAACTTACCTGAGCTTCTTCATTTAGCTTTAAGATATTCATAAAGAGATATCTATCTTGTAGGATTGCTGTGGAGATTAAATGAAACAGTGCATGTAAAACCTTTAACACTGGGCTTCCCTGGTGGTGCAGTGGTTGGGAGTCCGCCTGCCGGTGCAGGGGACGCGGGTTTGTTCCCCGGTCCAGGAGGATCCCACATGCCGCGGAGCAGCTGGGCCCGTGAGCCATGACTGCTGAGCCTGCACATCCGGAGCCTGCGCTCCGCGGCGGGAGAAGCCACGACAGTGAGAGGCCCACGTACCGAAAAAAAAAAAAAGAACAGGCTTCCCTAGTGGCACAGTGGTTGAGAGTCTGTCTGCCGATGCAGGGGACACGGGTTCATGCTCCGGTCCAGGAAGATCCCACAGGCCGCGGAACGGCTGGGCCTGTGAGCCGTGGCCACTGAGCCTGCGCGTCCGGAGCCTGTGCTCCGCAACAGGAGAGGCCACAACAGTGAGAGGCCCGTGTACCGCAAAAAAAAAAAACAACCTTTAACACTGTGTCATACTCTGGTTAGAGATTAATAATTTTGGATATTTTAATTATTATTATTTCGTCCTGAGCCAGAGATCTTACACATTTTCTGTAAAGGGCGAGGTAGTAAATACTTTAGACTTTGAAGATATATAATCTCTTTGATATATTCTTCTTTGTTGTTTATTTGTCTGTTTACTACCTTTTAAAATGTAAAAAATCATTCTTAACAAAGGTCTGTGCCAAAAACAGGCCACAGGCCAGATTTGATCTATGGACTATTGCTTGTAGACCGATGTCCTAAACAAGTAAAACAAATTTAACCTCAGTAATAATCAGGGAAATGCAAATTAAATGCAAGTTATCAAGTGGATGAAGGTTTTGGTTTTTTTTTTCAATACTCAGTATTTACAAAGATATGAGGAAATGGGCACTCACATACACTGCCAGTGAATTTATGACTGGTAGCAAATTGAATGCACCAAAAAGCTTAAGGTGTGCATTTTCTTTCACCAAGAAATATCTAGATATAGATTATATCTATATCTAGGTATAATTCCCAAAGAAGTGATTGGAGACATCCTCATATGTTTGAACAAGAATGTTTATCACAGGGATAATTATGTTGAAGAATCAGTAACTACTTAAAGGTTTAACCGTAGAAGATTGGTTAAATAAATGACAGTGCCTCTATACCGTGGAATACTATCCAAGTATTAAAAATAATGATGGATTGTATACTGCCTTTTTCAACTGAAAAACAGAAAACTAAAATAGTGTCATTAATAACTCATACAAAAGAGCTGGTGGAAAAGTCAAGTAAAAAGCTTCATTTAGAAAACATAATTGTAGGATGACTCTTTGTCTCTCAACAAAAGGCTAGGCATTGTCTTCAGTGGATACAAATAGAAAGAAACAAAAACCACACAAAATAGGACAGGGACAGTCTGCCAGAAAGAAATCCCTTCATTTTTAGACGTATGGTTTTTCAAAATCTTTTTTAAATATTGAGATCCAATGTAATTTTTTTTCAGAGTCTCCTAAAGACTTAACATTTTATTTAAGGTTAGTGAAAAAACACATGTAATTCATGGGATAGCATTATCATTTTCTGGGAAGTTCCTTCAATTGTCCAATTATACACGATGTATGCTCAGAACTTTGAATTGGGTGAGATTTCAAGACTAGAAAAACTGTGAAGTAAGCAAAATTTATCACCGCTTCTGATAGTAAGTTCATTGACTTTTTGGCTCAGTTTCCTTGGACTACATCCATTTTCCAACCCCCAAATGCCCTAAAATCTTTATTTTGCAGTCTGTGCTCAGCTACTCAGAAGCCCTCACTTTAGAACTAGCCCATATATTTTATTTAACGAATTCATGCCCCTGGAGACAAGAAGCATATTACTTCTCCAAGGTAACTGGTAACATTTTTAACAGTTGGCTACCAGGGAAAACAGACATATCTGAAGCAATGTCTTTGTTCAGTAATTGGATTTTAGACACCTTGGCAGATTGGTTGAGTAGGATACTAGAAAGCTTTTAATACGGGATGCTTCTATGGAAGTCTGCATTGTAGAGAAATCTGCATTCAGGTCTTATTAGTAAAGTTAATAGCATTAAAAGATCTTATAAAAATTTGTATCCTTACTCAGAGAAAACCATAATTCAAAAAGACACATGCACCCCAATGCTCACTGAAGCACTATTTACAATAACCAGGTCATGGAAGCAACCTAAATGCCCATGGACAGACAAATGAATAAAGAGGATGTGGTACATATATACAATGGAATACTACTCAGCCATAAAAAGGAATGAAATTGGGTTATTTGCAGAGATGTGGATGGACCTAGAGACTGTCATACAGAGTGAAGTAAGTCAGAAAGAGAAAAACAAATATCGTATATTAACGCATATATGTGGAATCTAGAAAAATGGTACAGATGAACTGGTTTGCAGCGCAGAAATAGAGACACAGATGTAGAGAACAAACGTATGGACACCAAGGTGGGAAAGTGGGGGGTTGGTGGTGGGATGAACTGGGAGATTGGGATTGACATATATACACTAATATGTATAAAATAGATAAATAATAAGAACTGCTGTATAAAAAATAAATTTAAAAAAAAATTTTATCTTAATAGTCCCCTTTGCCACCTATACCTTGCCCTGCCCTGAATAACTCAATGAAATTGTGGCTGAGGTTTCCCTTCTAGACTACCTGGGAAAATGTACAGCTATTCCATCACGTCATTCTTAAAGGTCAGCATTTGCTGATTTTGTTTATAGTTTTCCTTTCTGAGAGTTGCCCACATCCTTCCCCTTTCCACCCCTCCTTTACCCTGAATTCCCACTCCACCCAGTGTAACCAAGGAGAAAACAGAGACATGCAGGCACTTTGGGATTTTTTTTTTAATCCATCGATCTAAAATAGTGAATGCACTAGAGATTAATTAGATGAACAGAGTTTATGATTCAAAAGAATAAGAATTCCAACATAGCACAAGGAGGAAGGTAGAAGAAACAACCAGGCAAGATGATGGTAAGAAAAAAGGAAAAGAGAAAAAGAATGCAAAATGAGCAAACAGAAGTGGTAAAGCTCCAAGACCTTTGGTATAATTCTTTGATGAGCAATTGTATGCGTGACCTTCAGAGGAAACTTACCTATTTCATGATTTGTTGACAGGCCGGTGTGTGACATTTTGACTAAAGGACCTAGTTACATTGTGAAGAGAGGAAGGTACCCTTTAGGTAAGGAATATAAACAAATGTCTCAGACATTTTTGAAAGAGCTCAAGAGACTCCCTCTAAAGTGCATGAGGATGACATCCTGTAGCAGCTTTTGAAAAGGAAGATATTTTAGAACCTATGAGTTCACTGCTACATCATTTTTTTCAGAATTAAGCAGAAACATATAGTGGATACAATTTGATCATTTAACACAAAAATCAGAAAAATGCAGCTACTCTAAGGAAAGAGAATTTGGGAAACAAAAAGACAAAAGGAGTATGGATGAAACATTTAAATTTCAACCTATTTTTCAAATATATAGAAATAACCTTGAAATTTCTAATCCAGAATAAAGATAACAAAGGGAAATTGATGTTTCTCCTCATCTTTACCATAAAGGACATTTGAAATGCTGCTGCTTCAAATGTACTGTTTAAGAAAAATTAGAATATTTGATAGAGATTGAAATCTCTAAGGAGAAAGTTATGAAACATTTTGAGAAAATTCAGGCTCACCAGAACAGCAGGAGTGGATGACATTTAGCAATTAACTCCAAGGAAATAAAGAAATGTGCAATAGCAAAAATGCAGATAGGTTTTGCATAAAACAGAGTAATCTATTTTGGCCTTGAACAGATGTTAAAAGTTCCTTCAAAGTCACTAACTAGCAATCAGCTGAACATTCCTTTTTATCATCTGTGTGCTTCCTATGGAAAAAAAAAGAAAAGAAAGAAAGAAAAATGGGTGAGCTGAATACTTTACAGAGATTTGTTAGAGGAGATAGAGGATATTTTTCTTAAAGAGTCAAATTTTACTAAAGAAGTCTAGAAAAGGCTTTGTATGCATGGCTTTGAGTCTGATTTCTCCAAAGGTAAATGCACATGCTGGATAATTCTACCCAGTACATAAACCTTTCTTTGAATCATCAGGTCCAGCAAGATGAACAGCCTGGATATTTATGAATGAGTTGCTCTAATGGGCATCTCAAATTCTCTTGCTAAATATTTTATCTCATATAAAAGGAAATTCATTAAAAGTATGTTAGGCATTCTTTTATTAGAATAATGTTGGATAGTTGATATCAAAGGAGCGCTCTACTTTAAATGATTTAAATTCTTTTATTGCTCTTTACAAGCCAAAAGTCATTATCAACTAGCTGAGGGTTCCATTTAATCACAAGTAAATATAATAAGGCAATTAAAAGCATCAAAGAAAGATCAGGCTTCAGACAGAGGCCCACAAAAAGTTTCTGATTGTGAAAACTTAATACACTCTAAAGAAGGTTTTTACATTACTTTGGCCAAAACCATTCCAAAGCTGGAATTAAAATTCTCAGCATGGGTCTCTGTGAATATTGCTGACAAGGTTAATTATGGATTTTAATAATGAAAGGTGTGTTTGTTGCCTGTAAATATGAATAAAAATATATACTTACATTTATAATCAATGTAAATATTTATCATTATTTTTTCTATGATTAGACTACTAGCTGTGTGGATTTATACCAAGGTTGATCTAAGAAGGGTAAATCATGAGATTTTGTAAGGCATGAATAAAACTAAAAAAAATCGTTTTTATAAAGCGTCTATGTCAGATCATTCATTCCATGCTGGGCTCACCTACTCAGAAACCCAACTCTCCACTCTCTACCTAACTACCCTTCAAAACTATTTCAAGTTTACCCTCCAATTCAGAATGATCTCTCCTTTCTCTGAAGCCAGGGCACTTAAAATTGACAGCAATCATTTAGTAATTAATCATGTAATGACCTGTGATATTTCTTTAATTGATATTATTTAATATCTCTCTCATTCTCTCTCTCTCCCTTCCCTCTCCCTCCACCCCCTGTGTCTTTTTCTCACTCTCCAACTCTCTGTCTCTCTCTTCCTTATCTCTTAATCTATATTTTACACTTAAATGGGAACAAGTACTACATAAACTGCCACAATGTGACATTATTTCATGGCACACTACACTGTGTCTTGCATCCAGTAAGTGCTCAATAAAAGTCATTTCCTTAAAAAGTGAGTTTAGGGACTTCTCTGGTGGTCCAGTGGTTAAGACTTCACCTTCCAATGAAGGGGGTGTGGGTTCCATCCCTGGTCAGGGAGCTAAGATCCCACATGCCTCATGGCAAGAAAACAAAACATAAAGCAGAAGCAACATTGTAACAAATTCAGTAAAGACTTTAAAAATGGTCCACATCAAAAAAAAAAGTGAATTTAAAACTTTATCTTATACTGGAGGCCTGGCAGGTATCTGAAAAGAAAATAAAATTGATAAGCTGTGATTTGAAGAATGGGAGGTGATAGGCAGCTAGAGAGTAGCGTGGAGAGAGGCTTAGCAATCTTTCTAGAGATAGTGTGCCAAAGCTTCATTCATCCACTCCTTCCCAAGGTCACACCCATGGAAACTCCTTTGGGAGAAGGAAGCAGGACAGATTCTCACAGATCATTCACCCACCTGCCCCAACAGAGACCACTGTAGCATGAAACGGTTCTGAGGGTCTTTCAGCAGAGGAATGCTAAGAACATGAAAGACAAAAGTTTCACAAGTCTTAGCCTCCTAGAATCTCCACAGAGGGAAAAGAGGGAACATTAAGAGGCTTCTTCCTATCTTCTTCTTCCTATATTTCTTCCTATATTTCTATACTCCCTTTAACATCTGAGCATTCTAAGAGCCAGAATCTTAATTATCAGCTAAGAAAGCATAGGAGTTTTCATTTACATCCAAGTGAGAGGAAGATAAGCTACTTGGGGAGATGAACAGAGTTTCCAAGAGAAATTTGGTCTCCAACAGATTTACTTCTTTTTTCACTATTTACCTGTGACATCAAAACCATCTCAGTACTATCTTAGACATAAAAAGCAAAAGGCATTTAGGAAAGTTTAAGAGTTTTGTACCAGAAATATCAAATTGAATAATAATAATAAACAGGACTGATTGACAGTGGAAAGGTAAAACTTTCCCCCAAAACTTCAGTTCTCCTAGCTTCCATCATGGAATATATTTGTGCTTTGCAAGATATTCAAAGTTATAGAAATGGAAAAACTCATTGAAATGTTCACTGGTAATTTAGTCACCAATGGTACTTAGTCAAAGTTAAGAACAGAGTAGAATATCAGAATCTCCATGTTCACCTTCCAGAATGCTAAATAGATTCTGAGAGAAGACCTTGAATCAAATGCTTTAAAGTTTTAATATAAATTTAAAAACATTGAAACCTGTTGTAGTTTTCTGAGGAGGGAAGAATCAAAACTATAGTTTTAGAACAATAATACTTGAATGTAGGGATATGCAGAATTGTATATAATCATGAAACTTTGTCCATGACTTCTTTGAAAATACACTTGCCAAAATATTTAACATAGAATTTCAAAGGATTCAAAGACCTACATGTGTAAAACTCATAGGAGTCAATAAACATCAGATTACAGATCTTTCTGCAGATGGAAAGATCAGCTATATAGAGGTTAGTGGGAAAGCCATTGATCTTCTCCAGATATGTGGTATCTTTCTTATAACAAAGACATGGCTATAATGGCATAGTTATTAGAAATGCTGTAGATGCAGTAAGTTGGTACAATAGGCAGAATAATGGCCCCCCCAAAGATGTCTACATCCTAATCCCTGGGACCTGTGTATGTGTTATCTGACCTGGCAAAGGAGAATTAAGGCTGCAGGTGGAATTAAGTTTGCTAATCAGCTAACCTTGGGAAGGGAAGACGATCCTGGATTATCTAGGTGGGCCCAATGTAATCACAAGGGTCTTTCTAAGTGGAAGATGGAGGCAGCAGAGTCGGTGTCAGAGTGAGGTAGTCTGAAGAAGACTCAAGCAGCCATTGCTGGCTTTGAAGATGGAAGGAGGATAAGAGTCAAGGAATGCAGGTGGCTTCTAGAAGCTGGAAGAAGTAAGGAAAGAGATTCTCCAGTAGACCCTCCAGAAAGAAGGCAGCCCTGCCAACATCTTCATTCAGCTCGGTGAGACCCATTCCAGACCTCTGCCCTGCAGAACTGTAAGATAATCAATTTGTGTTGTTTTAAGCCAATAAGTGGTAAATTCTTTCAGCAGCACAATAGGAAACTAATACAATACTCAAGAAGTAGAAAGTTCTCCTTTGGTTCTCCTTTGGCTACTAGTCTGAAAAGCCACAGAGTATGTGAGTCTTTACTAAAGAGGGTTCCAAGCAAGCAGAGCAGATCAACATTCCAGAACCCTAGGAAGATTTGATCTGAAACCTGCTCATTAGAAAGGAAAAGTTAAACATAAGTAAATTAAAAAGGAAGTGAATTAACCCAAGATAAATCAATAGCACACTTCAATAAGCACTTATTAAACACCCATAGCTGTGTTTCAAGGTAAAGTGCACAAGATCAATGTAGGTGGCTAAGTCCCTCCCTGAATGCCAGGGAGGAGACCTGGCCTGAAAGCTCCTTTTTGATGGTGGAAAAGAAAAAGCAAACATAGAAATCAAGGTGAAAAGGTGACCGGTTCCCATTTTCAGCTAGTGTCTTCCACGAGTTCCTACATCATCTGATTTTCTACCAAAAGTAAGCTACTCTACTACAGGTATGGCTGTAGTGAGGATCAGAACACCTTCCTTACAAAAGATTGTATTTTCCACAAACCTAAAAATCCTAGAAGTGGATTTCTATATTACTCAGTTCATTTTTCCTCACAAATCATTCCCATTTTTATCTCTCCTTTATCTCAGCAAAACTCAACTTGACACCGGTACCTATATCAGTAGGTTCTAATAAGCAAATAAAAACATATATTTCCCAAAAATCTATAGACAAACATAAGTGTCAAGGATAGATTTTTTTTTCCCCTGTAAGTTTTGAGGACCACCTGCAGCAGCCATGACAGCTATGCTAATCGAAAAAGCAAATGAGGCCACAAAGGACTGTTCTTTGACCATGTAATCAATTTTCCACTCAATGCATTGTTCATTCTTGGAGACTTTAATGCCAGAATTGATTTTAACAGCCATTATAGAAATACTTAAGTCAAAGGGCTTGCAACCTTTTTTAGCATGACCAATGGAATTTTTTAAATAGATATGTGAATAAATCATTGAGTATGATTCAAATGCTTTTTTAAAAAGGTTCTTTGAGTCACTGTCCAGACACATTCTTTACAAGTAGTCAAGTGGACTAAGTAGAATCCCATACTGAGAAATAGTGCATTAGCTCGGTTTATGTTTATAAAATTTTGTTTGAAACATTTGTATACCATTTTCGGCAGCTCCCAAAAAAGCCAATAGGTGATCAGTTAGCATATGATGGATGATCACTATTCAACAGGAAATCTGAGAAAGACATTGTATAAGTGGTCCTGATGACAAAATGTGACCTGAATTTGTGTGCAAGACAGACATTTAAAACCTCAGGATGAGGAGAGGTAATGAAGAAATAACCAATTACTGCTCAAGTTGACCAAGTTAGGAGTTCTTCCATATAAAATAAAATGTTGAAAGAATTAAGTGACTGTATGCAGCTTTTCAAACATTCAAAGAGCAAGATTAACTAAAATCCTTTGCCTTCTCATATATCCTCTTATAAGAGTTACTTAGGGCATTCCATATCTAGAAACAAACATGTACATAAAATGAAATCTAAGCCATAATTAACACGAAGAACAAGCAATCTATTGGGAAGGGATGCAGATTTACAGACATTTTACATATGGAAGCTTTTTATAACTGATAGTAGAGCTTTTGATTTGGACTCTCATAGTAGACAAATTTCTGATGTTAGTGTGCTTACATCATCATAAAAATTAGATTGCCCAACAAGAAATTGTTTTGTCCAGAATTTTACAATTAGCTTGAATTCATATTTGACTGAAATGGCACAGAATTTAAATCACATGGTTGGAATGTCCAGAGCTGAATCTCATGATTAGAACTCCTCTATCTTACTATCTAACCACTATTCGCCAGCTCCCAAAAGACCTTTGATCCTCCATTTTGAAGTGTTATCAGGGCTGAAACATTTTCAGATGGTCTGTTCATGGAGTTTGTTTAGCAGACATACTGTTCATGGAGGGACAGTGTTGGTATAGCCTCCATCAGAGTTCTCAGCACCAAACCCATTCTTGAGAAGACCGTACGTGTGATAGGGTACCCAAAGGACATAGGCCTGACATCCATGTTAGCAATCAGCATTTATCTGGAGCCCTGCATACACCATAAAGCAGAGCTTTAACTCCATTTTTGGTTTCAATCAGAAACAAAGATGGTGGGCAAAGGGCAGTATCTTTTCTTCTCTTTGTTCAGTGTCAATGCTGAGCACAATTCATTCATTTCAAAAGAATGTGCCTTCTTTCTAGGTTTCAGTTCAATAAAAACAAGACAGAAAAGATTTCCAGTGTAAAATAATTTGTTTTATTCCAGGGAAATGTAGAGCTCAATTCCCTAAAAATGTTCATTCTTAACATGTGCATAATCCCATGCAGCGGGGCAGGAGAACAATATATTTGTCAATTTACTAGTCAATAAAAACTCACAAGTTGAATGAACTTGCATCTAATATTGTGAAAGTTACTGATATTAGAAGTATATTAAAAGTCATTTACAGAAGATACTGAATGAAAATTTCAGGGAAGAAAATAGTTTAAATTATTTTCTGTTGAAGGTCAAAAGAATAAGTCAGTTTGACTGATAATATTAGATGATTTAGAGTCATGAAAAATATCTGTTAGAACATGCATTAAAAATGGCATCACACTCCTCCGCAGGGCCCTGACTAACATAGGAAGCAATCTCAAACTAAAAATTTCCAGTATTTTCAGGAAGTATATTTGATAATTTGTAGCCTTTATCCCTGATTCTGTAAACAAAAGACATTTAGAAGCCGCCTAGTCTTCATTTGGGACAAAGTGTGACCTTCAAAAGTCAAACACAAATTCTTCTTTTACAACATTTCCTTTGTTCCCTGATTGTCGTTTTCACCCTTAAAGGCAAAGCATACTTTTGACTTCATCTACAGAACACTAAATATAGGTTCAGCCATGTAAGTATTAACAGTATTTCTAAAACTATCTAATAGATCACTGAAGTATCTAAATGGCAATAACGCACATTTCTGCATCTGGTGGTCATGTTTTGGATGGAATGGGTTATGTGTTCTTGTTCTTATATCACCTTAAAAATGATTTGTGTACACCGACCTATAGTTTATGAGCTTTAATAGATACTAGAAAATTTAAGGTTATGGGTGTGGAGAATATTCAGGATGGCTATCATCAAGGTTCTCAAAAAGCCCTTGTCAGGTGATTAGAAATTGAATGCCTTATTTCTTTTTTTTTAATTAATTAATTTTTTCATGGATGCCCTATTTCTAAATGAGAAAATACAAATATCAATGATGTGTAGACCAAGTTTAAGTTATCTTCGCCTTTTCCATAAGCAGATAAATGCCCAACATTTGCAGATAAATGCCCAAGTTTGCCTGTATTAGAGTGTTCTCTGCATTGATAAGGACCAATAATAGTATGGTACTTAAGCTACTGTTAGGAAATGAAGCATAATTAAAGATATAAAAGCAATACACGGACCCATAATGTATACCTCATGCTGCCTCTGTACTTACTACCCTTTAGTATAGAAATTCCTACAGATAAAATTATTCTATTACAAACCTAACCTTCTTAGGTTAATAAAACCTTAT
The DNA here is from genome assembly GCF_951394435.1 of Stenella coeruleoalba. Taxonomy (NCBI): domain Eukaryota; kingdom Metazoa; phylum Chordata; class Mammalia; order Artiodactyla; family Delphinidae; genus Stenella; species Stenella coeruleoalba. The sequence goes on from NC_137164.1 coordinate 45,543,017, forward strand.
TGAAAGTAATTAATTATTTTCAATAATAATTGCTCTGTGATGCTTTCTACATTATATGCACTTTTCATACAGAATATTTTTAATCCTTACAACTCTCTGAGATATGCACTATTATCATCATCATCCCCATTGTGCAGCTGAAGAAATTGAAACAGAGAGGTTAAGCAACTTGCCCACAACCACATAGCCAGTAAAGGATAAATCTACAATTTGGACCCTGACCGTTGAACTCTTACCCACAGTGCCTTGCTGCCTCTGAGCATTCTTTCTTTTCCTGGTCAGTCTTTCTTCTGCTTTTGCTCTCAGGGTTATATAAAGCTGTTCAAATATTGGTTAATTTCCAATATTTACAATGCAGAGACTGCATTTATTAAGCACCTAGTTCAAACTTCTTCCCATGAACTCAAAGTGCTCTCTACCACCACAAACGGACCTACTTCACCACTCTCATTTCTTGCTTAATCAAGCACATCACTCACTTAAGTGCATCTTATGATTGCCCTATATGAACCTGACTTTGAAAAAAATAACACTCCCCAGTATATAACCCAAGAAATATGAATAGAGACAAAAACGTGATTTCCCATCCTTGTAATTTGTATTTTAGTTTGACTCTAGAAGAAATTAGAGAAGTGTGCCTTTCTTTTTCTGTAACTATCACTTTGAAATGATCTTTTTTGTCTTGAATCATCATCTGTACTTGAGGATTACCATCCTCCAACTTGGAGTGGGCAGAGCAGGGTCAAAAGGGAGATATTCCTAAAGGCTGCCCAGCAGCTGTGTCACAGCAGAGTCAAAAAAGGCCTCTTTATTTCTCCCCTTTCTGATCAGGCTTGGCCCTTCCTGGCGAGGATGCCAGGAAAAGGAGAAATTGCAAACAGCACAGTCTGGCACACACCCAGGCAGAAGAAAGCCTAAAGGGTCTCACCTTTAAGTCAGCACTGAACGGTACCCTAAGGGGCAAGCAGTATTAGCAATGCAGAAACTCAACCTGCTTTAGAAAACTATTTAGGAAAATAAGTGGAAGCAAGTGTGGGAAACGGACCCCTCTGACGCAGCCAGCCACGCCCACTTTCCTCCATCCCTTCTTCTCACAACGAACTCTTCCTTTCCTATCCTTCAACCAAACTTTTTCCGTCTTCTTCTCATGCCTTTTCCTTCCATCTGTGAGGTATAAAGAGCACATAAAAGGCTGTAAATCACTAGAGTCGGAAATCAACATATATTTTGTCCAGAGAAGTTAGTCCTAGTTAATGTATTATTGAAAATAACCCTGCAAAGAGCAGTAAGCGTGTGGCTTCATGCCCCACGAGGGATGAGGTGGAAAGTGCGGGTCCTCCACCTGTGGGGCCAGAATCCTGCCAGGTTAGAACAGCACTTCGCTTAGAGCAGAGCGGAGGGGCTGATGGCCGAGCAATCGATCCAGTTGTCCAGGTGTGTAAATGGCACCTTGCACACTAGAGCCGGGCAAGCCAGCCAGAGCATCAGACCAGGGCAATCAGATTGAGTAGCTGAGCAAGGCTGGGTTCCCAAAGAGGCCCTCAGCTCTCCCTATGGGAAGCAACTTCTTGCCCTGGTCGGCATCCAGTACCCATTTGTTCAAACCAGCAAAATCTGAGCCACGCTGATTGATAGAAAAGGAGTATTTGTCCCTTCCCCAAATAACTGACTATGGTTTGTTACTTTTTTCCAAGATGTATATTAAAAAGGAATCCAAATTGATCTCACCTACAAAATAGAAACTTCTAAAAGAAATACATAAAGAGGATCATATGTTTAAAACTCAGTTATTCTTGAATTTCCGTTTTTCTGCCTTGGTCGTTCAATGAAAACTATTTTCTCCTGAATATACTAACCCCTTTCATGTGAATTGCTTGGCAAACCAGAGCAAAGAAAAGACAGTTTTATTAATGAGCTCCTAGAACAGAAAGCATTTTAATAATAAAATGTATGATCCTTAAGTAAAAACTTGTTATAAAGGAAGTAAACTATGTTTAATTGTTCTACTGTTTTCTAAAAATAATATGTGATTTTGACTGTGAGATATCTTCCCTAAAATGTCCATAATATTTTTTACTAGCATTGCTTGCTTTTTGCTTCAGCATATTAATTTCCTCATACGTTAGGTTATTAGTATGAAATTGCTAGACAAATTTTATATATCTTTTTCAGTTTACTTCTCAGATATTTGGGCAAAATCATATAATATCTGTGCCAACTACTCCGTACAATAGAAATTATATGAAAAGCATTGAGATGAAAGAAAAGCACCATAAATTTAAATGATAATCACAATGTAAATTATGATTAATTCCATTTGGAATATAATGTGATAGTTGTGAAAATTATAAAGCATACAATATTTCTATCTGAAAACATTCTCTTGAATTTATAAAATAAGCACATTAAGAATTCATCTAATTGTATCATATTTATTTTCTTCATACTCTTTTCTAAATTGTTCAACTTTTATAAAGCATAAATGCTTTACTTCTTAATTTTAAAAAATTAACGGTATAAAAAAATCAAACAAACCATTTGCAATATCCGTGCTGCATTTGAAATCTTCCACAAAGAAAATACAAATTCACATTCAAGAAGGCCACCAGACTTCCATTTCTGATAGGACGTTGGACTGGGTTATATATGTGTTTCTTCCATGTATGAGATATTTAGTAATAATAGAAACATATCTCCCACCTTCATCACCTTACTAAACATGGTAGTGAAATTTAAACCACATCCCCGATCTTTAATTGCACCAGATTGCACAAACCTTCCTTTGTTATTATTCTAAATAACAGGCTCTCTTTAAACTTCTCTCATCCTACTCTGTGAACAGTTTCTTTGATCACTATTACTGCCATACTGACCTTGGGTGGCCTCGACCTGCAGCAGCTTGAAGCAGGATTTCGGTTCCCGGCCAGAGACTGAAGTCAGGATGCGGCAGTGAGAGCACTGAATCCTAACCACTAGACCAGTGGTCCCCAACATTTTTGGCACCAGGGACCGGTTTCATGGACGATGAGGGCAGGGGATGGGTGGTTCAGTTGGTAATGCCAGCGATAGGGAGTGACGGGGAGTGGCAGATGAAACTTCACTCACTTGCCCGCCGCTCACCTTCTGCTGTGTGGTCTGGTTCCCAACAGGCTGCGGACCGGTACCTGTCCTGGCCCAGGGGCTTGGGGACCCCTGCACTAGACCACTAGGGACTAGTGGCCAGTGACAAGACCTTGGCCCATCAGCTGTGTAGAAATGAATTTCCACATAGAGATGGAAAGTAGTGAAACAAGTACAGTGTTTATTAGGAGGAAAAAGAGTACGTGTGGATAGACACACAGGCGGGCTCAGAGAGCTAGAGTCCCGCCCCCGTGGTAGTTTGAATCACTTTTATGGGGCATTTCTTCCGGGTTTCCTTTGGCCAGTCATCTTGCTTTGTCTGGTTCTGAGTCTGTATTTCGTATATCTCAGCGTCCTCCCATGTGTGTGCATGCATCTCTTAGCCAAGATGGATTGTAGCGAAGAGGCCTATGGGTAGGTTGACATCACTTACTGCGAGTGGTGTCCTCTCCCTTTTTGACCTCCAAGGAGCCTTTATGCACACGTGTAGTTGGGGAAGCCTCCTTGACTTCGAGAATGAGGAATATATGGTCTTTGTTCTCTTATCTGGGCAGGGCTCAGCTCCTCTCTCATTCCTGCTATTTTGGAGTATCTGTCCACAGGAGAGAAACTCCAGCTGCTCAGCCTGGGGCCCATCTACCTCCTGCCTCAATACAACAGAACCCACATAAAATCTGAATTGATGGGTGGCTTGCCTCAGTTTAATGTATCTTTACATTTATCCCTCCAACATGAGATTTCTAAAGAAAATAAAATCAGAACTCATCCCACACTCGAAACTCTTACCGTTTACTATTATTCAAATAATATGAAAATAAATATTTAGCAAAGAATTTTGCTTATAACAAGTTGTAGAAAACACAAATGAATAGCTATTTATTTTGGTCTTCGGTTTGCTTTCTATTTTAACTCTTCTGTAGGGACCCATTTGCAATTTCCAACTCTAATAAGTGAGCAGCAAAATATAGATATCTCATGTCCATTTTTTTTCAGATTTTTCTTTTGATGTGGACCATTTTTAAAGTCTTTATTGAACTTATTACAATACTGCTTCTGTCTTACGCTTTGGTTTTTTGGCCGCAAGGCATGTGAGATCTTCGTTCCCCAACCAGGGATCGAACCACACCCCCATTGGAAGGCAAAGTCTTAACCACTGGACCACCAGGGAAGTCCCCCCTCATGTCCATTTTAAAACAACAAATAACTTTGCTTCCTCCCTTGCCGTCAACCATTTCTTTAAGTTCATCAATGGATTTGGACTTTCCTACTTTGTACACTTATCAAAATGGCAGAGATTCTCTTCGGATGCAGACTGTCATCACTTGTCACTATCATTGATGCAAGATCCTCTGCAAGCAGTTGGCATCCAGAACAGCTTTCCATACCTTTCTACTCCATCAAATCCCCATCATTTTCTAATCACACATGAGAGCATCTTTTTTCTGTCTCAACTGTTAAATTTTCTTTTCTTCTATTCGTATTTAATTCCAATATTATTTTAACGCTGAAATGTTGGCAGTTGTAGCATGCATATAAAAAGCTATATAAATGAATCATTATTGTGTAGATAATACATGTGAATAACCGTGCAGTAGCTATGCAGCCAAACCAGAGATGCATGTAAGGGCACACCATCCAAAAAGAACTGGGAGTGTCCATTCTGCCTAGCTTCTGATCGACACCTACACTCTGAAAGCTGCCTTTACCTGTATAATTGAACGTTGCTGGGTGACGAAAAGTTATTTTGAGGATACACACAAATGTTCAAAAAGGAAGTTCTTGCAAAACACCATTGCCCAAACCAAGGCACTCCCCTCTGTGAATAAAAGTATTTAGCAACCTACCAACTAGTTTGTTATTATGCTAAACCACTTCTGCTACTTTCTAATGGGTCAGTTAAAATTACTTCCATTTTTACCTAGCCAGCAAATTCCAGCTCCTCTTTGCAAATGAGACACCAGCTATTTGACCTCAAAAGCGTAGTACTATGAGAGTTTTGGAACAGATAATTCTCAATCATTAATGACAGGACACCTAGATTTCTGATTGATCCCAAGCTTTTTTTAGTGAGAATACACATTTGTGTAGGAATATGAGGACTTATGAGATGCTGAACTAAGTATTTCAACATATATCTGTGTTTGCTGTCTAATGTTAGAAATTCTTATCCTTTTACTTATATGGGTGCCATAAATTTTACCTTGAAATGTACAGGTACTCTCTTTTTCATGCACATGAAGTCATTATTGATTGGCCTAGGAAATGGACTCCAGAGTGTTCATTTAAGCTCCATTCCCTTAGGAAATTAACATTTTCATAACAATAATAAAAATAACATATTTTAAATATAGAATTGTATGTTTCCTCTCCTCTCTTGTAAAAGTCTCTTAAGCATAGTCTAATAGCTGGCTCTTGTTTAAAAAAAAATTAAGAAGCCTTGGGTCAAAAAAATCAATTTTGGAAGTAGCAATATCAATTTCCTTGGCAGAGTTGCTGAATAGAGTTTTTATTGACTGTGAATCTAAGTTATTAAGAAAAATTATTGATATTAGCAAATGGTTGTACTATGCAAATCCCTAAAATAGACTAACAATGGATCATCTTTCAGAGGATGGACCTAAAAAACATCTGTGAATAGTATGAAATGACGATTATTGCTCCTTACCTTGAGATTTTGACTTGAAAAACCTTAGATGACTCAAAAGTTTATTCAAATTCTTTACTACTACCCTATGTATATGTTATTTTTCTTCATTTTCTTTTTTAAAAAGGAAAAGATCTGAGATTACTACATTAGGAATGAAAATGAAATGTTCTTTCTTACCTCTCCCCATTTCACTAACCGTATGCTGATACTGACTTCACCCACTAAACTTCCTCTGAGGCCCTTTTATTTTGGTCCTTTGTATGTGAGAAGCTCAGTTATGAGAAAACTTGGTGAGTGAAATGGTTTCCATTATTTTACATTAATTTACTTGGCCCTGACAATGTGCCTGTTGCTGGCAAATCATTCTGTGTTGAGTTATCAGTCTCCACCAGGACATTGTTTTTTATTATTCTTTATCCTTTCTTTTTTTTTTTTTAAACATCTTTATTGGAGTATAATTGTTCACAATGGTGTGTTAGTTTTTGCTTTATAACAATGTGAATCAGCTATATATATATACATATATCCCCATATCTCTTCCCTCTTGCTTCTCCCTCCCTCCCACCCTCCTTATCCTACCCCTCTAGGTGGTCACAAAGCACCGAGCTGATCTCCCTGTGCTATCCAGCTGCTTCCCACTATCTATTTTACATTTAGTAATGTATATATGTCCATGCCACTCTCTCATTTTATCCCAGCTTACCCTTCACCCTCCCCGTGTTCTCAAGTCCATTCTCTATGTCTGAGTCTTTATTCCTGTCATGCCCCTAGGTTTCTCAGAAGCATTTCCTTTTTTTTAAGACTCCATATATATGTGTTAGCATACAGTATTTGTTTTTCTCTTTCTGACTTACTTCACTCTGTATGACAGTCTCTAGGTCCATCCACCTCACTACAAATAACTCAATTTCATTTCTTTTTATGGCTGAATAATATTCCATTGTATACATATGCCACATCTTCTTTATCCATTCATCTGTTGATGGACACTTAGGTTGCTTCCATGTCCTGGCTATTGTAAACAATGCTGCCGTGAACGTTGTGGTACATGACTCTTTTTGAATTATGGTTTTCTCAGGGTATATACGCAATAGCATGATTGCTGGGTCATATGGTAGTTCTATTTCTGGATTGGGTTTTTTGTTTTTTTGATATTGAGCTGCATGAGCTGCCTGTATATTTTGGAGATTAATCCTTTGTCAGTTGCTTCATTTGCAAATATATTCTCCCATTCTGAGAGTTGTCTTTTTGTCTTCTTTATGGTTTCCTTTGCTGTGCAAAAGCTTTTAAGTTTCATTAGGTCACAATTGTTTATTTTTGTTTTTATTTCCATTTCTCTAGGAAGTGGGTCAAAAAGGTCTTGCTGTGATTTATGTCATGGAGTGTTCGGCCTATGTTTTCCTCTAAGAGTTTTATAGTGTCTGGCTTTACATTTAGGTCTTTAATCCATTTTGAGCTTATTATTGTGTATGCTGTTAGGGAGTGTTCTAATTTCATTCCTTTACATGTTGCTATCCACTTTTCCCAGCACCAATTATTTAAGAGGCTGTCTTTTCTCCACTGTATGTTCTTGCCTCCTCTATCAAAGATAAGGTGACCATAAGTATGTGGATTTATCTCTGGGCTTTCTATGCTGTTCCATTGATTTATATTTCTGTTTTTGTGCTAGTCCCATACTGTCTTGATTACTGTAGCTTTGTAGTATAGCCTGAAATCAGGGAGCCTGAGTCCTCCAGCTCTTTCTTTTTCTTTCTCAAGATTGCTTTGGCTTATCGGGGTCTTTTGTGTTTCCATACAAATTGTGAAATTTTTTGTTCTGTTTCTGTGAAAAATGCCGTAGGTAGTTTGATAAGGATTGCATTGAATCTGTAGATTGCCTTGGGAAGTATAGTCATTTTCAGACTGTTGATTCTTCCAATCCAAGAACATGATATATCTCTCCATCTGTATCATCTTTAATTTCTTTCATCAGTATCTTATACTTTTCTGCATACAGGTCTTTTGTCTCCTTAGGTAGGTTTATTCCTTGGTATTTTCTTCTTTTTGTTGCGGTGGTGAATGGTAGTGTTTCCTTAATTTCTCCTTCAGATTTTTCATCATGAGTGTATAGGAATGCAAGAGATTTCTGTGCATTAATTTTGTATCCTGCTACTTTACCAAATTCATTGATTAGCTCTAGTAGTTTTCTGGTAGCATCTTTAGGATTCTCTATGTATAGTATCATGTCATCTGCAAACAGTGACAGTTTTACTTCTCCTTTTCTGCTTTGGATTCCTTTTTTTCTTTTTCTTCTCTGATTGCAGTGGTTAAAATTTCCAAAACTATGTTGAATAATAGTGGTGAGAGTGGGCAACCTTGTCTTGTTCCTCATAGTGGAAATGGTTTCAGTTTTTCACTATTGAGAACGATGTTGGCTGTGGGTTTGTCATACATGGCCTTTATTATGTTGAGGTAAGTTCCCTCTATGCCTACTTTCTGGAGGATTTTTATCAGAAAAAATGGCTGTTGAATTTGTCAAAATCTTTTCCTACATCTATTGAGATGATCATATGGTTTTATCCTTCAGTTTGTTAATATGCTGTATCACATTGATTGATTTGCATATATTGAAGAATCCTTGCGTCCCTGGGATAAACCCCCCTGTTAATGTGCTGTTGGATTCTGTTTGCTAGTATTTTGTTGAGGATTTTTGCATCTATGTTCATCAGTGATATTGGCCTGTAGTTTTGTTTTTTTGTGGCATCTTTGTCTGGTTTTAGTATCATGGTGATGGTGGCCTTGTAGAATGAGTTTGGGAGTGTTCCTCCCTCTGCTATATTTTGGAAGAGTTTGAGGAGGATAAGTATTAGCTCTTCTTTAAATGTTTGATAGAATTTGCTTGTGAAGCCATCTGGTCCTGAGCTTTTCTTTGTTGGAAAGTTTTTAATCACAGCTTCAATTTCAGTGTTTGTGATTGGTCTGTTTATATTTTCTATTTCTTCCTGGTTCAGTCTCAGAAGGTTGTGCTTTTCTAAGAATTTGTCCATTTCTTCCAGCTTGTCCATTTTATTGGCATATAGTTCTTTTTGGTAATCTCTCATGATCCTTTGTATTTCTGCAGTGTTAGTTGTTACTTCTCCTTTTTTATTTCTAATTACATTGATTTGAGTGTTCTCGCTTTTTTTCTTGATGAGTCTGGCTAATGGTTTATCAATTTTATTTATCTTCTCAAAAACCAACTTTTAGTTTTATTGATCTTTGCTATCTTTTCCTCCATTTCTTTTTCATTTATTTCTTATCTGATCTTTATGATTTCTTTCCTTCTGCTAACTTTGGGCTTTCTTTTTCTTCTTTCTCTAATTGCTTTACGTGTAAGTTTAGGTTGTTTATTTGAGATGTTTCTTATTTCTTGAGGTAGGATTGTATTGCTTTAAACTTCCCTCTTAGAACTGTTTTTGTTGCATCTCATAGGTTTTGTTTTGGGTCATCGTGTTTTCATTGTCATTTGTTTCTAAGTATTTTTTGATTTTCCCTTTGATTTCTTCAGTGATCTCTTGGTTATTTAGTAGTGTATTGTTTAGCCTCCATGTGTCTGTATTTTTTGCCGATTTTTTTCCTGTAATTGATATCTAGTCTCATAGCATTGTGGAAAATTTCAGTTTTCTTAAATTTACCAAAGTTTGATTTGTGACCCACGATATGATCTATCCTGGAGAATGTTCCATAAGCACTTGAGAAGAAAGTGTATTCTGTTGTTTTTGGATGGAATGTCCTATAAATATCAATTAAGTCCATCTTGTTTAATGTATAATTTAAACTTTGTGTTTCCTTATTTATTTTCATTTTGGATGATCTGTCCATTGGTGAAAGTGGAGTGTTAATGTCCCCTACTATGATTGTGTCACTGTTGATTTCCCCTTTTATGGCTGTTAGTATTTGCCTTATGTATTGAGGTGCTCCTATGTTGGGTGCGTAAATATTTACAATTGTTATATCTTTTTCTTGGATTGATGCCTTGATCATTATGTAGTGTCCTTCTTTGTCTCTTGTAATAGTCTTTATTTTAAAGTCCATTTTGTCTAATATGAGAATTGCAACTGCAGCTTTCTTTTGATTTCCATTTACATGGAATATCTTTTTCCATCCCCTCACTTTCAGTCTATATGTGTCCCTAGGTCTGAAGTGGGTCTCTTGTAGACTGCATATATACATGTCTTGTTTTTGTATCCTTTCAGCCAGTCTGTGTCTTTTGGTTGGAGGGTTTAATCCATTTATATTTAAGGTAATTATCAATATGTATGTTCCTATTACCATTTTCATAATTGTTTGGGGTTTGTAATTGTAAGTCTTTCCCTTCTCTTGTGTTTCCTGCTTAGAGAAGTTCCTTTAGCATTTGTTGTAAAGCTCGTTTGGTGGCACTGAATTCTCTTAGCTTTTGCTTGTCTGTAAAGGTTTTAATTTCTCTGTCGAATCTGAATGAGATCCTTGCTGGGTAGAGTAATCTTGGTTGTAGGTTTTTCCTTTGCATCACTTTAAATATGTCCTGCCACTCCCTTATGATTTTCAGAGTTTCTGCTGAAAAATCAGCTGTTAACCTTGTGGGGATTTCCTTGTATGTTATTTGTTGCTTTTTCCTTGCTGCTTTTAATATTTTTTCTTTGTATTTAATTTTTGATAGTTTGATCTATATGTGTCTTGGCATGTTTTCCTTGCATTTACCCTGTATGGGACTCTCTGCTTTTCCTGAACTTGATTTACTATTTTCTTACCTATATTAGGGAAGTTTTCAGCTATAATCTCTTCAAATATTTTATCAGTCCGCTGTTTTTACTCTTCTTCTTCTGAGGCCTCTATAATTCAAATGTTGGTGTGTTTAATGCTGTCCCAGAGATCTCTAAGATTGTTCTCAATTCTTTTCATTCTTGTTTCTTTATTCTGCTCTGTGGTAGTTATTTTCACAATTTTATCTCCTGGTCCCTTATCTGTTCTTCTACCTCAGTTATTCTGCTGTAGATTCCTTCTGGAGAATTTTTAATTTCGTTTATTGTGTTGCTCATCATTGTTTATTTGCTCTTTGTTCTTCTAGGTCCTTGTTAAATGTTTCTTGTATTTTCTCCATCCTATTTCCAAGATTTTGGATCATCTTTACCATCATTACTCTGAATTCTTTTTCAGGTTGACTGCCTATTTCCTCTTCATTTGTTTGGTCTGGTACGTTTTCAGCTTGCTCCTTCATCTGCTATGTATTTCTCCATCATCTCTTTTGCTTAACTTACTGTGTTTGGGGTCTCCTTTTCTCAGGCTGCAAGATCATAGTCCCTGTTGTTTTTGGTGTCTGCTCCCAGTGGGTAAGTTTGGTTCAGTGGGTTGTGTAGGCTTCCTAGTGGAGGGGACTAGTGCCTGTGTTGTGGTGGATGAGGCTGGATCTTGTCTTTCTGTTAGGCAGGACCACATCCAGTGGTGTGTTTTGGGGTGTCTGTGAACTTATTATGATCTTAGGAAGCCTCTATGCTAATGGGTGGGGTTGTGTTCCTGTCTTGCTAGTTGTTTGGCATATGGTGTACATCACTGTAGCTTGCTGGTCGTTGAGTGGAGGTGGGTCTTAGCCTTTAGATGGAGATCTCTGGGAGAGCTTTCGTCATTTGATATTACTTAGGGCCCGGAGGTCTCTGGTGGACCAATGTCCTGAACTTGGCTCTCCCACCTCAGAGGCTCAGGCCTGATACCCGGCCAGAGCACCAAAAGCCTGTCAGCCACACGGCTCAGAAGAAAAGGGAGAAAAAAAAGAAAGAAAGAAGGAAAGCATTAAAAAAATAAAATAAAATAAAGTTATTAAAATAGAAAAATATTATTAAAAATATAAAAGTAATTAAAAAAATATAAAGACAGACAGAAAGAAGAGAACAACCAAACCAAAAAACAATTCTACCAGTGATAACAAGTGTTAAAAATGATACTAAAAAACCCAAATGACAGAACCCTAGAACAAATGGCAGAAGTAAAGCTATACAGACAAAATCACACAAAGGACCATACACATACACACAGTCACAAAAAGAGAAAAAGGAAAAAATATATATATACATATATATATATATAAAGGAAGAGAGCAACCAAATCACCAAACAGTTCTACCAATGATAGTAAGCTCTAAATAATAAACTAAGGTAAACATAAAACCAGAAACAAATTAGAGGCAGAAAGCAAACCCTAAGTCTACAGTTGCTCCCAAAGTCCACCGCCTCAATTTTGGGATGATTCATTGTCTATTCAGGTATTCCACAGATGCAGGGTACATCAAGTTGACTATGGAGAGTTCATCCGCTGCTCCTGAGGCTCCTGGGAGAAATTTCCCTTTCTCTTCTTTGTTTGCACAGCTCCTGGTGTTCAGCTTTAGATTTGGCTCGCCTCTGTGTGTAGGTTGCCTGAGGGCATCTGTTCCCTGCACACACAGGATGGGGTTAAAGTAGCAGCTGATTAGGGGGCTCTGTCTCACTCAGGCCAGGGGGAGGGAGGGATATGGAATGCAGGGCGAGCCTGTGGCGGCACAGACCAGTGTGACATTGCAACAGCCTGAGGCGCTCTGTGTGTTCTCCCGGGGAAGTTGTCCCTGGATCATGGGACCCTGGATCACGGGACCCTGGCAGTGGAGGGCTGCCCAGGCTCCCGTGAGGGGAGGTGTGGCTAGTGACCTGTGCTTGCACCTAGGTTTCTTGGTGGCTGCCGCAGGAGCGTTAGCATTTTATGCCCTTCTCTGGTGTCCGTGCTGATAGCTGAGGCTTGCACCTATCTCTGGAGCTTGTTTAGGCGGTTCTCTGAATCCCCTCTCCTCACGCATCCTGAGACAATGGTCTCTTGCCTCTTAGGCAGGTTAAGACTCTTTCCCGGACTCCCTCCTGGCTAGCCGTGGGGCACTAGCCCCCTTCAGGCTGTGTTCATGCAGTCAACCCCAGTCCTCTCCCTGGGATCTGACCTCCGAAGCCCAAGCCTCAGCTCCCAGCACCCCCTCCCGCCCTGGTGGGTGAGCAGACAAACCTCTCAGGCTGGTGAGTGCTGGTCAGCTCCAATCCTCTTTGCCGAACTCTCTTTGCTTTGCCCTCTGCACCCCTGTTGCTGTGCTCTCCTCCATGGCTCCAAAGCTTCTCCCCTCCCACCCCCCATCTCCACCCATGAAGGGACTTCCTAGTGTGTGGAAACTTTTCCTCCTTCACAGTTCTCTCCTCGAGGTGCAGGTCCCATCCCTATCCTTTTGCCTCTGTTTTTTCTTTTTTCTTTTGTCCTACCCAGGTACGTGGGGGTTTTCTTGCCTTTTGGTAGGTCTGAGGTCTTCTGCCAGCGTTCAGTAGGTGTTCTGTAGGAGTTGTTCCACATGTAGATGTAGTTTTGATGTATTTCTGGGGAGGAAGGTCATCTCCATGTCTTACTCCTCTGCCATCTTGAAGGCCTTGCTCTCTTTATCCTTTCCTGTTGCCCACTCTGCCAAAATTATTTTCATTCACTCTCTGAATTTCCAAAGTCTGTTGTCAAATCCTCCATGAAGACTTTCCTTTAGGAATGCAGATGTTATCTGGGGAACATTTAATGATATTCTCTTTAAATCACGTCCAAAATGCCTGCCATGCCACGATGGACCCCAGTCAACCTGTTGCTAACACTACGGCCAGAGCATGATGTTACAACAAGATTGACCCCACTGGTTCTCCACCTAGGCTCCTTCAGTGACTCCCCATTATGCTTTGAATAGAGCAGCAAGCTTGTTACTATAAAATGTGAGGCCATTCAAAGCATGACCTGTTATCACTCCTGACTTGTGTTGAACAATCATTTCTCTTTGCATCTTCATTTCTGTAGTTTACTCTTCATAGCCACTTTTAATTATGAGCACCCCAGACCATATTTCCACATGCTGTTTCCTACACATGGAATATCCTCTCTAAACTTCACCCTCACCAATCACACCATGATTTTTATAATTAATTTATATCGATTTGCTTAAAGAGTCTACTCAAAGGTCAGTAGCTGTCGGCTACTTTAATGATTCTTCCTCACAAGGTGCAGTTCCTCCACTCTTTGTAAGCCCACAGCAATGTGTATATACTTCCATTTGGTTACTCGTATTTTTGAGTTCCCTTATTCAACATGTTGTTCTTTCATATTTTATCATGATCTCTATTAAGTCATTTTTTTTATACTGCTTCAGCGGTGCATGGTCCAGAATAGCCAGTCAACTCTTGGTGGAAGGTAAGGATCTGGCAGGCCAGCATCATTTGTAGACCAGGCGCTCTGTTGCCAAGTCATTGTTCTTACTTCCTTTTTTCCTTCAGTCAACAAATACATGTTGAGTGAAATTTTATGAAGAATATTTATTTCTTCTATAAGTGATGGATTAAATTAAATAACCCTTTAATACCACTTTACATCCCTTCCCCCATAGCACTACTCTCTAGTCTTTCTAGTGGTTACTTTTATAACTTTAAATAAGGTGCAAATACCTTTAATTTTTGATTCATCAGTAAATTCTTAACTCCCTCCAGTGAAAAATAAGGATGACAAACTCCCTTTTTTTACCTGTATCTTTCCTTTCCTTATTTCAACTCTCAAATTCTGCTATATGTGCTTCCCTTTTAATGAGAGTAATGGAATTTCTGTTCTGTGCTGTAAAGCATAATTATGCCCTTCAGCATTTTTTGTGTACAGAATATCAATGGTTATATTGTTATGACTATACAAATATTGTATGTTGTATAACCAATAATGTACTACAATTGCATTTCCTTTTGTGTACAGATTTACTGTTTTGTTGGATTCTGTGTTGTTTTGTTTTATTCTGGAGTTTCTACTTGCCACCTTTTTTCTTGTATTGACTGCCTTTGTTGCTTCCTTAAATTGTTCCAAATTCCCAAGGATATTATTAAATCTCTGGGACTCTCCTTTTTTCCCAGAACACCCTCCCCAGTCCTGGTCCCACTTGGACTCATCGCTCTCCAAGCACACTGCACCACTGATATCTTGAGTCAACAATTCAACACACTCCTAGATTCTATGTCTTCCTCTTCCTTGGTTTAAATACCTGGAGTCTATCCCCCAGTAGCTTCTAAAGAAAGGGAGGTAAATCTGTATGCCTTCCAAATATGAAAATATATCTCTTCTAGCTTCAAGTTTGATCAAGAAATAAGCTGGGTATGTAATTCTAGATTAAAATCATTATTTCTCAAATCTTCAAAGGTATTGCTGTATTAATTTCTAGCATACAATTATATAGATGTGCAGTTGATGCTAATCTGTTTTTTTTGTTGCTTTAGAGATGAACTATTTGTTTCTTTTAAGAAGCTTTTGAAGTCATTACATTATCCTTGGTGTTACAAAAACTTCACAATTATGTGCCTAGTTTTTTCTTCCCCACACATTATGCTGGGCATTGAGCCTTTTGTTAAAGGAAACTGTCTTTTATTATATCTTTGATGGTGCTATTAGTTGGATGTTGGCCCACCTGTATTGATTTCATATATATTTTATCTCTTATTTAATATCTTTCCTCCCTTTGCCCTTTTAATCTACTTCCTGAGCAATTTCCTTGCCTTTATTTATCAAAGCTTGTATTAAAATTCTAATTTCTGCAATTGTATTGCATTCCCAAGGTATCTTTATTTAGATCCACCAGTTTGACTAAATAATAAATAATCAAAAAATGAATCTAGTTAAGTGTTACCATGCAAGTGTAATGAAACATTATAATATTTTATATTGCATAAGAAAATTTCTCCACTTATAATAAAGTATAATGATTATTAACCACACTGACTACTCATTGATATTACCAAACAGCAATAAACTAACAAAGTAAAACTAAAA
Organism: Stenella coeruleoalba; assembly: GCF_951394435.1. NCBI lineage: Eukaryota > Metazoa > Chordata > Mammalia > Artiodactyla > Delphinidae > Stenella > Stenella coeruleoalba. Next base: position 45,558,615 of record NC_137164.1, read on the forward strand.
TCAGAATAGTTTAGCCTTGTAATCAGAGTTTTAATGCATAAAATACACTTGGAATCTGTTTCTACTCTCTGATTTATTTTCTTCATCTAAAAATAAAAATTGAATATTAAATAGAACTTAATTTATGGAAAAATTAATTTATTTATATTTATGATGAATTAAAGTTTAAAAATATTTCCTCATCTTTATTTCACTTGAACTACATTATTATACAATACCAAGCTTCTGAAACTTTGTGAATCTCATATGCACCAAACCAGTGACCCTGTTTGGATATTGACCTAGTATTAAGTAAGAAAAAGTTTTAAAATTCTTGTGACGTTGCAGCTAAAATTCCCATGATGTTTTATTCTGTAGTTATGTGTATCCAATTTACACATTACAATAATAAATCCATTCAAACTTACCTCTATTGCACTGTTTACTTTGTACCTGTTTAGAAATTCACTCTTTCTAAAGAAGATTTTAAGAATGTGAAATCAGAGAAACAAAAGAACATTGATTAGATTATGATTCGAACCAGGTGCCCAAAAAGTCGACACTGATTTTTTTTAAATTATATTCAGAGCAAAAACAGATATTGTGATCCCTATTTACAGTAGTTCATCTTGGCCTTTAATTATTTGTTTATCCTCAAGAGTATTGATTGCTGCTCCATCCAGGAAAGCAGCCGTGACACAGGGGTAGGAAGAGAAGCAGTGTTATTCTGTGCTGTTGGCTCTTCCAATGAAACTATAATTCACAAAGTGATAGATAACAGAAGGTAATTTTATGGTTACTAAGAATGAGTTTGCATTTGTTTGTGTAGTTACTATATAAATTTATAGATGCATTTTGTTTGTATTGCATTTTAAATTTTAGGGGCTGAGCAGGAAGAGGATTAAAGTAGTGCAAGGAGTATGTTCATGAACTCTTTCTTTAGCAGCCACTTGTAAAGGTGGACTGTAATTCAACATGAAATAGGTTCAGAATGTTCCCACAAACTCATTATAAATCAAGCCACTTCGAAGGTATGGTGTTATTAAGTTTGTTTTTTTGATTTTCTCTCACCCTTCCTCCATCATCTTATATAGAGTAAGAGTTTAAAGGCAGGAAAAGTAATTCAGCAAGGACCCAATTTTAGTGGCTGAAATAAAAATTCTTGTTAGATACATTTCACTAAACCATAAATGCAGTTCCAAGAGCCAGGGTTTTTTTTTCCCCCGTATCATGGACTGACTTTGTCATCTGCTATCTGACACAAGTTTGACAATAAAACAGTTAATTTTTCAGGCAAAATTAGGCATGTATTTTAGAAGCTGTAGATTACTGTCACAGGAGTCCAACTATAGAAATGAACCCCAGCTGATTCCAATAATGTTGCCGCTGGTTGCCTCGTGCATTAAGCCCAACTAAAACACATCAAGAGTTATAAAAGTTTACCTTTTGTCCTTGAGAAGAAAATCATTTTAATATACACCATTATGGTTTTTATGTCATGAGAAGCTTCAGGTCTTATTTATAATAAGAAGTATAATTGAACCTGGTAAGAGCAGTTCCAAATCTATATTGAGAGAATTATACCTACATTATACTGTTGGTCTTTTCAAGGATGTGAATTGCTTGAGATGAAGGAGTTATGCCTTATGCATTATAGTGGTTGGTTCCTAGTTGATTTTGAAGGTATGTATATGGGACAGGACTGACTAAACTTTGAGAAATCTATTTTAGGTAATAAATGGTTTTCCCTAGTGCTTCTTAAATTCCAAATGCACATTCAACATTCTGAATTGTTCTCTGCCATTAGTCATCTGGAAATTGTTTCTCCCCAGATCTTCCAATCTCTATGCCAGAACTCAGCATAAAATAGGCACTAGATAATTGTTTACTAAGCAAAGAAGAATAAATATGAAACATTTTGTAACCATAAAGTATCAGAAGTCTGAAAAATTAGAGTATTAGAGAGTTGTACAATGTAAAATCCATCTTCATTTGAAGCATGAAATTCTAATTGTTGCCCATTCAGCTAATTATTTAAATACTCTATGAAAGTAGAACTAAAAAGATTCCTAACTTCAGCAAGCAAGCCCTGTGAAAGATTAAATAGGCAAGTGATTTTATATAAAGATCTGAAGAATAAAAGTCCAAAACATTTATTAGGAAATCTTTGTGCTCAATAAAATTGAACTAATTAAATACACATTTATTGAGTGACTACTATAGCCTTAGCCTGTGCTACCTTCTTCAGGACATTGTTAAAAAGTGATGTAGCATTCCATGTTTCTAGAGGCTTTTAATGTAGCTAGAAGGAAACAGTCTAATGAAGCAATTAGAGATCAATGAACAATTAAACTCAGCTATAGCCAAATGGGACTAATCACTCTTCTCTAAATATATTCAACATTTTTCTACATCTCTGCAATTACATAGGATATTCTCTGTACCTGGATTGCCTTGCACCCATTTCTGCACATTCCAAAGTCTACTCTCCCTCCTAGGCCCAGTTCATGCCACCTTGTTCTTGAAGGCATTTCTCATCACACTGCTAAGAGTCACCAAGTCCTTTCTCCATGATGTCACTACTCTTTGACCTGCAACCCACACTTAGCATAATCTCCTTTACATCCCAGATTTGCAATTGACTTTGTATCTAGACTGAAAGTTCCTTAAAGGGCAGAACTTAGGTATTTAAAAATACTCCACAGTGTCAATACATAAAAAACAATAGTAATTTTTTTATCCTTCTCCCTTTCTTGTTTCTTTACTTTACTCCCAATAGTGCTTTAAACTTAGTAGGTATTTTAAAATAATTTATATTGAATGATATTGTAACAGGAAAGAGCTAAATTTGACTACATGTTGGATCTGTTTCTTTTACTTTAACCTTTGCTTTCTGCTGCTTTTGTTCACTAAAAGGGTACTGTCTATACATAATGGCCTGCTTCCGGGAACCCTGCCCCTCTGCCTGAATGTTAAACAAAAGTGCCTTTGTTCAGGGAAACATCCAGACCCTGTCCACCCATGGAGGGCTACAAGAAAGAAAAAATTAACACATCCCTTCCCCGAGGCTGGCCATTCCAGGTGGCAAAACTTACGCCTTTTTACTTAACTTCCTATCTCCTCCCCCTCTCTGTGCTGTAAAAGAAACTGGCATCCAAACCCCGATAGGATGGTTTTTTGAGACTGCCATATTCAAAAAACATGCCATGTTCTCCGTCTGCCAGCTTCCGAATAAAGTCGTATTCCTTGCCTCAACACCTCGTCTCCAATTTTTTGGCATGTCATGCAGCGAGCAGAGCGAGCTTGGACTTGGTAACAATATAATATTATACTTACATTGGTTATGATAGAAGTTTGAAAAGTAGAACGAAAGAGAAAGATGGGAGTTGCAATGATTAAAGATCATTTCATAGAGAAAGTCCAACTTCAGCTGGAATTTGAGGAAGAGTAGAGGATATAGAGAGGTGACTTGAAGGATAATAAACAAAATTTGGAAAAGCATGAAAGCAGGAGGGTATTTTGACAAAACTTTGGAAGGCCAGCATCATGCAACATTACATGAAAAGTCACCAAAATATGGTTAGGAGGTAAATATCATGGGAGCCTGATAGCTGAACACAGAGCTTTGAATAGGGAGGAGATTGAAAGATACCATAATCTCATGATCAGAGGAGAGCTAGAAAGAAATTAGGATTTTTGGAAGCTTAATCTGATAGCAGAGTACTGCACAGAACAGAAAAAGAATAGATTGGATGAAATCAGTTGAAAGAGTGTTATAGTAATTAAAAATGAAACAGTGAATTTCTAAATTAAGGTTACAGTCACATAAGTGGAGGGTTTGGAGAAGAGTCTGAAACAAAAAAGATAAATGGAATATGAGATAAGGACTTTTTGACTCTGTATACAGACAGAGCTGTGATTGCATGAGCTTCAAATTTATTATTATCCTGTAAAAACTTTTACAGGACTGACACAGTTTTTGTCAAATTTTATTTTGCCAAGTAAGAGCATTAAGATAATAAAACAACATCTACCATGCCATGTTTTCCTGAAAGAGAAGGTATTTTAACACGAAAATACAGTGAGGACTTCTGGTATCCTCACCTACAGGTGTATGCTTGTGGTTTTGACTGCCCTGGAGTAACCCACCTATTCTTAGAAATTCCATTCATCCTTTAAGACCACCTCCAGAATAACTTCTCCACAAAGCTTTTCATGAGAACTGCAGGTAGAAACAGTTGAATGTGCTTTTTTGCCCTACTATGCATATCACATTCTTCCTCAAATAAAATGTATTTATTTGTATAACTGGTTTTTTTATTACAATGTAACTTCTTTAAGGACATTCTCCTTAAATTATTCTTCACTGAGTAGCGGGCACAGAGTAGGTACTTAATAGTTTAAAAACACAAAAGGGTAAACAATGGCTGAAAGGCTTCTAACCTCAGGGACTGAAAGCCATAGTAGGAAGAGAGACTGCTTTAGAGAGGAGGTAACAAGGGTCCATTCTTGATATGCTGGATTTCAAGATACAGAATAATAACTAGAATAACCAAAATAATAATAGGAAATATTGGTAATTTGGGCTATGAGTAAAAATTTAGAAATTGAGCTCTGCTAGACAGTTATCTGCATAGAGGGGATCATTGAAATAGTATCTTGGTGGAGTAGGACTAAACAAAGAAGAAAATAAAATGTGGTGAGAATTTTGGAGACTACCCAAAGCCAGTGGGGAGAAAGATAAAGAGAAACTGGTGAACGATATGGAAAAGGGGAAGGTAGAGGGAGACCAGCAAAAGGCACTGTCCTAGGAGCCAAGATGGGCTTCAAAGACTGGAGGTCAGTCCTCAAATGCTGAAGAGAGCTGCCCTTCATGATTTGTACATGCAACCCTGCTAAACAAAATGAACAATACTGAAAGTGACTGTAAAGACTGACTTATCACTGCCATTATGTCCTTGAGAGAAAAAATCAAGTAAGAATACATTACTTGCTGAGATGCTAAAGAAAAGAAACATCTACACAACAGCTACAAATTATAGAGCAGATGCTTCACAACAGTATGTCAATGAAAATAGTTCATCAAGAAAGGTTATATATAAATTCTGCTTCCATGTACACTAACTTAGTTTTCATTCCATTTTTAATGAATTCACATTAGAGAGGTTCTTTTGAAGTCATAATGTGTTATTTTTTAATAATTTATTTCTGAACTTTAAAAATTAATAATATTTGCACAGGACTATTTTATAATCACAATATGGTACTTCAAGGTGTGAATTATGATGTAATAACTCATAACTTCTGCATTTGAACAAGCACTCATCCTATGGCCTCATTCTTAGCAAAGCAAAAAGGTATGAATTATTATGCAATAACTCATGCTTTGTCACATATTATTACTTAATTATGGAGGAGAGTTTCAACTAATTTCAGTCTTGAAAAAAATCTAACATTTTATCCTTGAAAAAAAAAAAGCTAAGATGCTTATTTGATGCAGTAGAATCACTTTAAGCCTTTTTCCATTCAGACCACTCTAGATTAACTTGTGTGACATTCTTGTCCTTCTGCTTCTTGAGGATCTTAGGAAATCTCCAACAGAGAAATTGAAAATCCCAACAGAGTTCTTTAGTCTATATTTCACAGAATTATTCATTTAGATCCCCAAAAGAAATACCTATATTAATTCAAAAGTTTTCACATAGAAAAGTGAAAATATGACTTCTCTTTCTAACTCAAATGAGCAAAAATAAGGTAGGAAGGAAGGAAAAAGGAAAGAAAGAAGAGGAAAAATAAGATTTAAATATGATTTTTTATTAACTGTGATGATTTTCTGATAGAGTTGTTAAATGATAGAAAAATCCCTCTAAGATAGCATAAAGTATACTTTACTTATATATATATAACATATATATATAAAATATATATATATATATATATATATATACAAAGCAGCATATATATTTTCCAGAAAAGGATATAAATATTCTCTCAGGGCTATATCACAAATAGTCATCATTGAATGACAGTGAGAATTTATCTCAAAATTATTTTGAGATAAAATGAAATTATTTATTCAACATTTTCTCTGGTGTTAGATAGAGGAATTTTTTTTCTGTCCTTATGAAGCTTCCAGAATAGAAAAGAAAAATAAAAAACAGAAGAAAGACTAGATATATTACAAGAGACAAATAGCAGTTCAATAAACTGCCAGCATACCAGAAAATACCATAGAGTAAAAGGGCTCTAATCCCTCAGATGCGTCATTAAAGAATAATATGTTTAAAACTCATGTGGTTTGTGTGTTAGAAAAATGAATAAAAATTCAGGGAGGAAACAATCACGATCATGTAGAGGAAACCATCATGACATTGTCCATTGGATGCTGACTGATCGCTCTATCTCTATTACTACTAATTAATCAGTCAAGGAATTAATGTTTAAACTTTGTTGCATAAACTTTTTCAGAAGCTACTCTTTTCTCCTACTACAACTATGATCTCCCACTCTGCTGTTTTTATGGTATTTTTGTATCTTAAAGTTAGGAGTGAGAATTATCAGTGACCTAAGGCTGGGAGATCATATACATTCAAACTTTATGGAACCTTCTCAATCAATATAGAGATTTTTGGTAACACCACTAAGAAAACAGCAGGGTAACACAGGGAGCAAAGCCATGCTTCAGAACCAGAGACTTATTTGACTCACCATGAGATTTTATGCTAAACTGCTAACACCTTCTAACAAAGGCATATGTTGGGCTTTCATACTTTGGTTTCATGCGCCAGTGATGGCTATATAATCTGCAAGTATACCTCAAAGGTAGCAGGACAAGGTGAATGTTTTCAATTACTTTTTAAGATCTCTGATGACATAGCAGCACAGTCTCATATCAGCCCTTTGTCTTTTTCAATCTGGTTTAAACTCTGTTTGTCCTACTATTTGGAGTTTCATATGTATATAATGCATGTCCATATGATCATGTACTACTAGAACACAATAAGAACCAGGATATATGTTCTTATATCATTTGTACATAGCCAGTGATTATATAAATTGACTTATAAATTAGGGTTTATTGGTTTATAATATAGTTCTTGTTATAAATGGGGCTTTGATATTAACCACTCATTTAATGCATTATGTAGGTTTTGTTCTCGTTAGGTTATGTTACACAAAATAGATTTTGTATGTTTTCTGGTAACACCCATATCCAAGATGAAGCAGTATATTCCCATAGTCATACATTTCTTCTTTATATGATGTAATTATTTTATCTAGACTACTTGTAAAATAATTTTTGAATTTTTATTTAGACAGGAATTTGAGAAACTTAAGATAATCAATGCAATCACTGCTTTGCTTAAAATTCCACTATTTCTGTGTTTACGAATGCCTTAAAATGAAAGCTTCTTTAAAGAATTATTCATTTAATGAGAATGATAAAAATGAGATGTTGTTTTTCTTCATAGAATTAGATAAATTCCTAATTAGTCTTCTGATTTGCTGAGTCTGGATCTCATTTAATATTTCCTGGTTCTAAATGCAATATGGTTTTATATACTCTAGTTAAAAAGCTATGACAAGGACTAAATACCACAGCAATAAGCAATTAAGAAAATTAATCTTTTTAAAGAAAAATAAGGGGCAGAGCAAATATTGGATAAGGAAAGCAGATTACTAAAATTATATTAAAGTATGATTATACACTGTATAATAATATTTATTATTGCCATATGTTTCTACCCAAAATACATCACAGATGTCCCTACTAAATCCTTTTCAATCCACATACAAGATTAAACTCATGGCTGGATCCACACTCCATATGAGAATTTTCCTTCTCACAGATGTTGGAGAAAAGATCTTATTTTCAATGCAAAACAAAGTGACTTCTGTGGGTTTGCGGAGACTACTGACATAGAAATGTCTCTTAATCCCAATGTCTTAAAGCTGCTTAATTCCAGTGTCTCTCATTCCCATCTGAGACTACTCTGTCTCCAAACTCCTTGAAATTGAACTTGTAAACACTCTGAGTGGTAGTTTACCTGAAAAGAATAAACCAGATAGCTAATTTGCAATATTGAAGGTAAATTGGAAGAATGACAAACGTTTGGTGACTTTCTAGGTATTTCTTGAACACAGAAAGAAAACAACCAGGTCTCAATGAAAAACAAACCAGCAAAAATATAACTCATATTCTTTTACCTGAGTTTGTCCAGTTTCTTATTTTGTGCTATTTAGACCTTTATGGTTATTTTTCTGCCGATGTTTATCACCTAATCACTTTACCCCGGTATTTAATGCTTCTCCTAGCAGGAAAAAAAAAATAGTTCTTGCCAGGATTCTATCTTCCGTTCCTCACTTGAAAAATAAAACTTGTTAAAGACTAAAATCCTAAAAATAACTCAATTCCCAATAGCCAATGCTTTTTGAAATTTTCTCCATAAAATTGGTTACTTCATAAATGCATATGCCATTTATTTCTTGAAAAGAGCTATGAAGTCAATTATTTTACAGTACAGTAGCCTATATTCCTATATTCTAGCTAAAACTTAGCAAGGTAGTTTGTTATATCCTTATAAATGTCTGCCCTTTTAACATGCTGTAAATGCATTCTAAAATTTGTGCTAGGTTCTGGTTGTTATGGGGAAGAATTAATGCATTCTATTAAATTTAACTTTTGCTGAAACACTCTTACATCAGTTAAAGCTCAGAGTTTTAACTGGAGACTAGCTTCACAGCAATTAAGGAATAAAATACCTTGCTTTTATACTCCATCTTTTGTTCTGGGAAATGCCTATACTTAAATGAGTATGGCGTTAGACAAGAACTTGAGGCCACTAAATATTTAATTTCCTCCAAATCCATCCATATTCTGTGCTTTGACAAGCCCATCACTAGATGGGTATTATTTAAACAAGCAGGAATGTTTCAATTAAGTATATACCTAAATTACTCAAGTGATTATACCATACCTCTGCTCAAAAACCCACTATATTTCTCACAGCATATAGAATAAAATACAAATTCTTCAGCCTAATGTGCTGGTCCATCCACCATCCCCTAAATCCATACTGTATAGTTAGCTCCCTTTATCCTTTCAAAAGCAGATAGCTATTCCTAGAATGCCTTCTTCACCTTATTTATTTAAATCCTACCAGTTCTTCAAAGTCCGTTTCAAATGAAACTTAGTCCACGATATCCCCAACTGGAATTCATCTTCGGATCGACAGTGTGGCTCCGTTTCCAGTCTACTTTCTACTGGTGCAATTTATGTGAGTGCTTACTTCTTACTTCACATCATTCCTAGGATGTTAAAAATCTGTTCAATAGAAGCATAATTTGAAATATATTCTTAGTTATTTTCTGTAGCACCACGCTCAGTAAACATTAACAGATTTGAAATAAAAGACAGTACTTCTGTTAGATCCAAGTAAGAGGGACCTCTGCCCTGGGTGGACCTCATGTTTTATGGGGTCTTGCATACCACAAACACACATGCAAAATTAAATGTATTAAAAAAAAAAACACCTGGGCATGATAGCGATCATGCAGATCCATCACTTAGCATTGGCACAGCACAACTCATAGTCTTAAACATCTGCTTTGTACCTAATACAGAAACGCTCCATTGTGTCTCTCTGCCCAATGTCTTCAAAACAAGACAACTGTGTTACAATGCCCTGAGCTTTGTAGGTTGTGCTGCAACCTGCAACAGAAGCACTTAAGTTACAGAGAAAGCATACTAATTAATATAAATTCTTCCTCTCAGAGAATATGAATATACTAGATCCTTGCATGAGAAGTATTGTTTCCTAGCAGTGCCCATCAGCCATTTTCTTGTTTCTCTTTGTATTAAAGTTAATGACTTCCATGAATTAGTGTTGTATTTGCAATAGTTGGCACATGGCAGTTGAAATATTTTTGCCATATTAAGAAATTTATATTATCTTTAAATTTGTATAGATGTATATCTAGATGGCACTTGCACTAAATACCAACTATTTACACTGGATTAGATGGTCATGAACACTACAATTGGGAATTATTTTATTTGAACAAAAGTATCAATTATAAGATTTAAACCAATTTTTAAAAATATTAAATCGAAAATTTCAGCTTTGTTTATATACTTTTGATCCCTTAATAATTTGTATTCTTATTTTTAATTTTAATCAATTTTAAATAGCTAGAAGAAGTTTTTAAAAATACATTAAACACTTTCAATTTAAAAAAATTTTTAACTCTTATTTAAGTATATTTTCACAAAAATAAATTCACATTTTATACACTTTAGTGGTGGTTTGCAGTGACAAGAACCAAAAAGATTTTTCTTTGTGTGGGTTTAAAAAATTTCTTTATTTGTTATTTTATTTTTGTTTTATAATAAAGTATTCATTTTATTATTTGAAAATATTATAGAAAAACACGCATATGTAAAAAAAAATTACCATTAATCCAATCCTAAACTTATACACACATATATGTGAACCAGGACATATACATTTTTAACAAAAAATTTAATCATGAAATATTCATCTGCAACCTAATATCTCCAAATTTCCAGAAGCAAAATTTAAAGGGAGATTTTTGAGAAAACAAAAAGAGTTTTTTCTAATTGCTGTAACATTCTGCAACTACATCAGACCATAGTACCTTAATGTTAAATTCATCTGGTTTCTTTGTTTCTCTTCTTGCCTTCTGGACTTGCCCAAGGTCTAGCTTTCTTTCTGAAACTGAATTCATTTAATGATACATATCCATACTAGAACCTACCCCAGATTACTCAAGTTGCTTTTCGGAAAGCACACCCCTATTTTTGGAGCATCGTAAATAAAGTAGAATAAAAATAATCTGAGGGATAAAAAATCAATTCCCCAGTAGTCACTGACAATGTTGTGTGAAGTCAGTGGCTCCCCCCAAAAAATCAGTAGACTTTACTAAGAGGAAAAGAAGTATGAATTTTCAGTTTTGAATGAAAAGGAAGGGCCATTTTCCAGTCTAAAACTCTGTCTGAAGTCCAGCCAATGACTTAACATAGCCACAAAGCACAGCAGAGGAGGAGAAATGTGACAAAAAGGCAATGACTGGGGTTCTCCTGGCGTCACATCTTACACCACCAAAACAGAGGATGGAGACGATCTGCAGACAGCTATTTCGAAAAGGAGGATTTCACCCTGAACTCCCTCCTGCATTTAATCAACTACATATGTTGTTTATTGCTGCAGCACCATGAACATTATCGCTTAATTAAATTGTTTCCCTCTTTGTCTATCATAAATGCCACATCTCTTTAAAGTCATGGTTTATTTAGTTAAAATTTGTTTTATCATCCACAGAAAGGATTATTAAATTGAGCGGGTGACTATTTCAGCTCAAGTTAAAATCAATAATATTTAGCTGGGCCTTAGGTGCTAAATTCTAAAACTCCGTGTTTTTCACTTTGCTGCAGCCTTATATCTAAACATCACTGACGGAGCTTTCTCCTGTGTTCATCTATGATTTATGGCTGTTCTAGCAGGTGGGATGAAAGCTTCAAGGCCTCTTGCAGTGTTTAAGCTTCTAATAATCAGAGGAGTTTTCATTTCTTACTCATTTTGAACTGAGACTACCATTCGCAATTTTAGAAAAATCATAAAAATTAAAATTCTGTAAAAGTTCAGAGCTTGATGTGTTTTCTAAAATAGTTAATATCTTACTTTTAGGGAAAAAAATGTAGTTCTATAACACATGCCCTAGAATTTCACATAAAACAAGATCCATTTAGGTCCTTGGATAAAGATTTTTAGCTCTTCCTTATTTCTTCATTCCTCTAAGGAAATCTGATTGGAAATGAAATCTTCAAATGCCTTTGAGTGATTTCAAACATTAAAATTTTTCTGACAGCAAACTTCTCATTCATGAAACTATAACTCACTCTTTAAGAAATGGTGTTTCTATTTTCCTATTTAAGTTACATAATGAAAATGGTTATAAATAACATTACAGAATATTTAATATCAAAGCACAAATGATTATTAATTGCTTAAACACAGAGAAAGTTTGTAATTCAATCACTATAAAAATTATTTTTCATTATGTTGGGAATGTTGGAAATTAATTATCTAAATAGGCACAGTTAAAATTTCACCAAAAGACATCCTCCCAAAATAATATCTATATTTTTAAAGAAAATAAATTTAAATCTAAATTATGGCTAACTTAACAAAAACAACAACAAAATCACCCAATGATTAAATTGCATTACTGAAGATATTTTGTCAGAAATCTTTTTTAAGAAGTAAGGCCAAAAAATTTCAGTTTCTGTGGCTGTACTGCAATGTAATTATTTCTTTTTGTTGTCTAATATCAACATATCTTGGTAAAAAATAAATTTCTTTTAAATTATATTGACTTATTTGCTGAAAACACTGACATGAAAGGAATTTGAAAAATTGTTAGGTGATTCCTTTTTAGTACTTTCTATTTTTAAGTCCTTCTGTCCATTAAAGTTCAATATAAAAAGAAGTAAATGAAAACACTAGCAAAACACTAAAACTGAGAAAAATTATACTGTAAAATGTGCATTTTAAACCCATACCTTTGAAACTATTTTGAGATTTTAAAAATTATAAAATAAATCATTTATTTTTAACAAAACTAGACATCCATGTAATGATTTTTATATGCTTTGAATCTTTTAATTCTTGTAATCAACCAACATAACAGCCAAAAGAGTAACATCCAATTATTTTTACTTATCTATGCAAACTATGTAGGAAACTCCTAAAAATATTTCTAACAGATATTTCAACTTGCCATAAAATTAAAGTTTGGTGTGAAAAATTTGAGGAGGTATTGAGAATTTTGCCTCCTTGCAACACACTCACAAAAGAATAAAGAATGATTCCCTGAAATAGTGAACCTAATACTGAAAGAAAAAATAATTGACTATACCATTTTAATAGTCATTAGTAAAGATTTACGTCTAACAATCAGAAACACCTTAAGATTATTGACTTATACCAACAGATGTTCAAAAGTCTCCCTTTATTTTCAAACTTCTATTTGTAGGGAAAGGAAATAACCTTTACTGTATAGTAGGTATAAAAGGAACCAGATGATTCATCTCTGTGAATCTGCTTGTTGAATTTGATGGATCATTCTTAAAAGCGACATTGCTAATCTTCAGGTTTTCTTTTTTAGGTTATTCACAGATCAGTGGGTTTTCCAGCTAATACAGGTCTGATGCTCTTCTGTCTTCACACATGGTATTCATCATATCTTGACAAGAAAAGACCTTCAGTCTACAAATAACCTTCACTGAAGTAAGACATGTAAGTGGGTTTCTTTATGAAAGATAGATTTTATGGCTGAATAAAAAACAACTGTAGTTAAAAAATGTCATTGCATGGCCTTATTTAAGATTTTTCTTTCAAGGAACTTTAATGTTTGTTGTTGAAACTACATATAGACCAAAAAAAAAGTATTAAATTACTTTATCTTTATCATTAACCACAAACGCAACAGGAAGGGTTGATCAGCTCCGTATTTTATCATTCTGAAGCGTTCAGCCTTTAAAATATTTAAGCATCCACATTAGTTCTTGTCAAACTAGCACAAAGCAGTGCATAATATGACCCGGGTGTAGGAGCAGAACAAGATAAAAGGTTACAGCCAGGGTGAAATTTCCACAATGAGATCGCCCTGTGCTATAGATAATAGTTTGGCTTCCTGTTTCCAGACAATTACTAAATGATGTTGAATGCTTTCTTTATGTTTTCACTTGGTCATGCCGAGGGAGAGAATCAAGTTTAGTTGATATTGAACTACCAAGGATGAAATAATAAATTTGAGGCAACCTATATGCCCTGTATTATTTCATATGGTCAATTAGAAAACATAAAATGTTGATCAAATTTCATAGTGTCAGCGTGGTAATTTGGGTTCTCATGGTATAAATGACAGCTTTAAAGAAAATATTAAGAACTTTCAAGCTGGGCAAAAACCAAAATGATTTCTCACTACAACTAAAGTGTCCGAAGGATTTCTTTGCATAGAGCCTACTGTGCACTGATTGAAAAAATAGCCGAGAGACAGTTTCTTAAAACATCCTTTAAATTCTTCCATTGGCCTTAACTTATCTAAATTAAAACATGTCAAAATATGATTATCAGTGGAATCAATATAGAGCATTTAGAAGCACAAATTCTGGGACTTCCCTGGCGGTCCCTCCACGCTTCCAGTGCGGGAGGTGCAGGTTCGATTCCTGATCGGGGAACTAAGATCCCACATGCTGTGTGGCATGGCCAAAAATACTAAAAATAAAAGCACAAATTCTAACCCTAGTACGTGGGATGAGGTAAGGAAGAATGTGGTTGCCAGGGGTGTGTGAAACAGTTCCAACAAAAATTCCTACCGAATCTTAAACCCCTGTTTTCAACAGATATTTATTATGAAGCTATCCTGCCTTTGTCTAGCTTTTAATCCAAACAATGGTCCTAGAGGGAGAAAAAAAAAATTCTATTAGTGAGCTATAAGGAAATTTCACAACAATTGGTATACATTTATTAAATCTACTGCAACTTTTAATCCTGTTATTCATTCATTTATTTATTTATTCATTCAATAAATACTGAATTCCTGGTGTGTATGAGCTACTGGAGAAACAATGGTGAAAAAGACAGAAAAGACCCCTACCTTCAAGGAGCTTACATTATGAGAAGAGATGAAAACAATGAACAAAAATTAAATATAAAACAATTACAGGTCGTAATATGCAGTGCCTAAAATAAAGCAGGTGCTGTGATAAAACAGACTGGTTAGGGCAGGATTCTCTGAGACGGTGATATTGAAGTTAAGACTTAGAAGGCGAAGGTGTTGGCTGATTATTCGAAAACCAGGAGAAAGGTGTTTCCTACAGAGGGAAAGGCAAGTGCTTGGAGGGTTCTAGAAACTTAGAAATTTAGAAAAAGCCATCGTAACAGAGGACTTAATGACTAAGACAGTGTGCATGAAATGAAATGAGAGAATCAGCTGAACTACATCAGGGCTTACAGGCCTGGGAAGAGTCTGGATTTTATTCTAAAGCCATTAAAATTTTTAAGCAGTCTTTAATGGCATTTGATAAGATTAAATCCAATTTGGAAGCACTAAAACAATAGACTGAGAGGGAAAAATCCAAAAGTAAAAAAGGATTTTAAAAAATATGTACTGTATATATTGCGGGAATTCCTTGGAGGTCCAGTGGTTAGGACTCCATGCTTTCACTGCCGAGGGCGCAGGTTCCATCCCTGGTCAGGGAACTAAGTTCCCACAAGCCACATGCAACCAAAAAACAAAATATATATATATATATATATATATATATATATACACACACATATATACACATACACACTGTATGATGTTAAAAAAATTTAAAACCAGGCCCATATCTTGGAAACTTTGTAAATTATCCTTGCAGTAAGTATTACTGAATTGTCCTGGAAGACAATAACAATAATTTTTTAAAAACCCACTGAGCATAGAACACTGACATATAAAATCACAGTTTCACTCATATTCATATGTACTGTAAAATAAAAATGCACAGTCCTGAGCATTCCAAGACAGAGTTTTGTGAAGAGCACAGCATTGATGAAACTATTGAAATTCCTCCTTCAAGGGGGTGGAACTGGATGTTCACACAACGTGTACGTAGCCTCTTTAATTCGTTTTAAACTATTGAACTAATTTTTAAAATCATTGTTTTCAGAAATAATTACTTATTGTTAATATTTTATTCACACTGTAATCTAAAAATAAAATGGTTTTTAACCTTTGGAAAAAGGTGGTGTTTTCCAGACTGGCAGTTTAATAAATATTTGGGTGGCTAGACCCGTCTTCAACATCTGAAGTGAATAATTTAGTAGAATAACATCACTCGATTGTGGATTAGCAGGCAAAGGAATTATTATAAATTGACAGAATTGCTTATAATATTACAAATGAAAACATAAATTGGTAGACGAGGTAGCATGTTTTCACCTGTGCAAGGGTATCTGAGAAAATAACCAGCATTCAGGAAAAGTGGGTAAGACAATATACACTTAAACAATTGAATCTGAAACAACATTACAGATATGATATTGGATATTTTTAGGTATTTTGTGACAAACAAATATTAAGGGCATAGTGATTGGTCCTCTTTCTGAAGAAACTTTACCAAAGCAAAGGCCAAACCCCCTAATTCTGCTTGCCAGAGCTCTTTGTATTTCAAAGTAAGGAGCTGGAATTGTACTTAACTTTTTCCATATATTGTTTAAGACAAGCCTCTGTAGTGAAAAGCCCAGCCTAGGTCCTACTTTAAAGTGTTAGGGACTGCCAAAAGCTCTGGGGCATTCTACTTCTACTTTCTTTAGTCACTCACTCATTCATTCATTCAAAAGATTTTAACTGAGCACTTACTATGTACCAAAGCACTGTCCTAGACACTTGAGATTCACCAGTAGTTAAGAGGATGATAAATGTCATGGAAGAAAGGAAAAGCAGTGCAAGATAAGGGTGATCCAGGAGTAAGGCAGGGGGCAGGTTACAATTTTAAATAGAGGGATCATCATGCATCTCCTTGAGAGAATGACTCGTAAGCAAAGGTTTGAAGTTGGTGAGAGATTTGCCAGGCATCTGAGGGAAAAGCATTCCAGGCAAGGCCCTAAGGAAGGTAAACCTGATGTCCAGGAAGAATAACAAGAGGCCTGAGTAGGTGGAATAGCATGAACAAGGGAGAGAGGAATTTTATAGTCTCCAGTGTCCATGAAGTACAAACCCTGGAATTTTAATACAGGAGTGGCTTAGAGCAGCAACACGGAAGGATGGGGTAGTTAGGAGACTTATTATGAGTTTGCTTTTGCCTGTAAGCATCTGCAAGCATGCTTTTTTACTTAGATTTTTGTCACAAATCCATAAGAATAGAAAAATATTCTTGAGATCATTTATTTGCACTTTATATTTTTTCATTTTTTTAATTATATCTTTAATAGTTGGATCACCACCTCCTCCCCTACCACTAAGTGCTCAGGCTTGGTTCAAAGTTTTTCTAAGGTCTGTGCATCTATCTGACAAGCAAACACTGGTTCTAAAGCAGTGACAAAAACTTTCTCCTTGCCCAGACTCTAATTAGACTCCTCTGAGCAATTTTTTCAACTAGTCCTCAAATTTTGCACCTCCCTTTTTTGTCTCTGCATTGTCAAGTTTTCTTAAGAATTCTGCTATGGCAGTTTAGCCAGAATCTCTCATCCTCCACACCTGATTACCCTTGATATCTAGTCAAGTTCCTCATCCTCCAGCATTCCCAGATGATGGCTGATCACATCGACTTGCCTTCAGCAAGAATCCCGACAGGTTTAACAAGTCAGCCAGAATCCCTGGTTTTCCTGTTTCCTCTTAGTAATTTTCTGCCCACTGACCCCCCTCCCTGCTCCTTGGCTAGAAATTCCCACTTTTCCTTATTGTGTTCAGAGTTGAATCCAGTCTCTCTCCTCCACTGCAGAATCCTGTCGCAGTGGTTGTTACACCTATGGTGACGCGCCACCCATTGAATGAAGTCTGCCTTGCCACTCTTCAACAAGTGTCTTGAACAATTGTTTCTTTACCAACAGTCAGAATGATAGGAAAGCCCAAGAAGCTGCCCAAATGCTAGAACAAAAATATTCATGGTACTCACTTGGGAAAATGTAGTAAATCCATGAGAAAATATAATGTTAAAAAACGTACATTCAGGTGTGAGTGTCAAAATAACACAAAAAGCTAAAGAGAAACTGTGAAAATAAAATCCTACATGTGAAACAATCTGTCTCATCTATCAGTGGGCAACACTCTATTTTTATTTTCTTATTAAATTTACCCATTACAGTCAAATTGAGGTGGGGAGAATGTTATCGTGTTTCAGTATTTTTTAACAAAGCGGAAACCTTTTCCATAAATTGTCGACTCGAAATACTCCAAAAGAAAGTAGATAGTTCTGTGAAGCAAAGTGCTTTTCTCAACAAACCAACAATATGTGTTTATTGCATGGGAGCCTAGGACCACCACATACGATTACAGTAAAAGCTCTGCCTTATTTCCATCTGGCAATGAGAACACAAGATGTTGTATAAACTACCAGAAGAGCTCTATTTCATTGTAATTAAAATTTAGTGTTACACTTAAGCAAGAAGGCAACTCCAGGAGATGTGATTATCATGAGATAATGACCTTGGGGTGTTGCAAGGCATACAAGGAACCAAATGGCTCCAATCCTCTAAGGGGCAAGACTATTTCTACATAACAATCTCCACCTCCTCTCCCTCACCCGCCCCTGCTTCTGAAGCTGTATGATCAGTGAAAGGGGAAAGCTTGGGATTAAGAACACCAATATGATTTCTGCGAAAAGAGGACATTGGGGGACTGGTAGATGACATAGTTGGCATTGTAGAATGCTGAAGCAGCAGTTTTAAATGAGTCGTGTTGTTTGTACAATAATTATGCAATGGCTTTAGAATTCTCTGGACACAGATAGAACTGTCAGTGATGTCATAGGTATGTAAGTAATCCCCAGCAAGGGCACAGATCTAACCTTTTCCCCCTGTTTTAGTTTCCTGATTTCCATTTCATAATAGCAATAAGATATGACAGGTGGTGCAGTTCTTGAGGGTTTATTATACTACTTGGGTGGTTGAAGCCACTCAGCCTTTGGCCTGAACCTCTCAAGACATCTGAGAAGTATAATAATTCCCCCCAAATGCAATGCCTGTCATGTCTTATTGCTTAATTGCTTTGCGCTTACCAAGTAATTCTTAAAATGAATGCAGATAACAGTGCTTACTTTACAGTTTATACCACTAGCAACTACTTTCTACAATGTAATGGATTAAAGGAATATTCCACTGTTACTATTATAAACCCTAAACTGAAAGGTTACTTAAAATCATAGAAAATGTTTATATTTTGTAACAATTTGTTGGAAGAGAAAATGATCAACTAAAATTCAAGAAGTTAATATAAAATAAGACAATCCTCAATGACAGCCATATTGAGGAGTGAAGTACCTCAATTATTCAAGAATATCTCAAACTCTACAATATCAAAGAGGTGAAAGGGAGAGTTTAATTTATAAATAGCATATTCAATAAGAAAAAACTGGGAACAAAAACGTAAGTATTATAAAAGGGAAGCATTGGATCATTGAGGAAAATATTTTAAAGTAGTAATATAGAAAAGATTTGTATATGTAAATAAATACATGTGTGAATGAAATACACGATGCATGGACAAGCTGAAAATGTAAGAGAGTAGAGATATAGGTGTTAGGTAACTTTTTCTGAGTAGGGGAGAACCTGCTAAATAGGGATGAGCCTGATTAGTAGTCTACCCAGATGAAATTTCAATTTTCATTGTCCATTTCATTTTACTCGTGTATAGTCATGTCCTAGTAAACACCCTAAACTCTCGACTTAAGACAGTAATTTTTGCTTCTGTTGAGGCTGGATCTAGGATCACACTAGCATATCAGTCTAGAATACTTTGGGGTGAATCTATGTATTCTTGAAATTCAGGAATATCTATGAAAAGATTAATTCACAGGGCAAAAAAAGTGTATATCAATAAACATGATATATTTATACAAATCAGTTAATACAAACTCTGCATTGCAATACTCTCCAAATTAATCCATATAATTAGTCTAGGTGATTTAGGTACATGACAGTATAATAAATTACATTAAGGAGCCTCAGTGCTGCTGAATTCTCTCAATGCCATGCCCTGAACCTCCAGCAACTCAACATCATTTCAGTCAAGGATGGGTATGTGCAGAGCTCAAGGGATGATGGCAAGCCCAGCACTCACACCAGGTCTAGCCCACTCCAGGACTGTCTCAGATTCACCCTCTCTTTGAAGAACTAACTAGGAACTGCAGCTCCCATCTCCTAATTGACTAATCGTATGGCCTTGGTGAACACCATTTGACCTTTCTCAGTCTTGATCCCATAGTTTAAAAAAGAAGTAGCAATACTAGCCCAATTTCACAAGGTTTTGTGAAGACAAGTGAAATAGATTATGGAGAAATGGTTTATAATTTAAGTGCTAGTCAAATCAGTTTCTGATATTGTGGTGACTGTTGTTTCTGTTATTATTACTTTTGCACTTGATTGAGCATGGAAAATGGGTAATAAACACACTTAGGTACAACTTGGGGGAAAACATCAAACTAAAGCTACTGTGGGGAGTGGCTAGGATAATGGACCACAGACTTATTTTCTAAAATTGTCAGGTCAGGGTATGGAAAAGATAAATTTTTAGATAATTATAATGAGACAAATCTGTAAAAAGATAAACACACAAAAAAATTCAATTGCTAGGTTTCTTCTATGTTGGAAGGCATTTATCACTTCTTGACAGAAGATGTTGCTGATGTTGGCTTCTTCCATGAAACCCACCTTAATTGAAAAAGAGGTAACAAATCCCTCTTAGTATTATTATTCTGTGCCAACAGGAAAACTTTCAATGACTTACTATCTTGCTGTTTCTTTACTGACACACCTTTTGCTATTTTCATTGTTTTACTGGCCTAACTTGTAGAGTCTGTAGTGAGTACGTTCGAATCAATTCTGTCTTGGGTTATTAACTACAGAGCAGGAAAAAATCCTGACATAGATTATTATATTGAGAAGGGTTAATAAACATTTTTGATGGTAAGGAAGAAATGTTTTTATTTAAAAATTCTTCTATAAATATTGTTATTTAGGAAGCCTAAATATACCACACCACAATGTAAAACAAGTGCTTGTTTCTCCTTCTGTGTATGCAAGGGAGTCTTTCTTGATTTATATTACAATTTTATTTTTGCATTGAGTGTACTTACTTTTTTCCTTTTTCTATTGGGCATAATATTTGCCTACCACTAAAACTCTTTTTTGAAGGAACTTAAATTATAAGTGGTGGTTTTATTTCAAATTCCTTGTTTAAGATGCATTCTAACCACTAAGTATAAGAACACAAAGAAAGTTCTCCACTCTCTTTGACGCAGGTACATTAGCTAAGCATAATTTGGGAACAGATTTTGCTGAAGATGAATTCTTCCATTTCTCTCCCTTAATATTTTTTTCACTATTAATAAAAAGTGCAACTGTCATGTGATTTCCTAAATATATTTCCTTTGGTCTTCTGTCTGTTTTGGAAGAAACTGGATTATTAAATCAGGCCTTCCAAGAGAAAGTAAAATTAGAATTGTGTAGTGAATGAAGACCATTTAGAAAACAAGCTAGTATAATTTTAACTTTCTCAAATCATTTTTCTTCAATGGTATTTTTATCTATGGAGGTAAGAGGGAAAAATACAGTTTTCCTAAATCAAGTACACCCTTGACAGGAACTATTTATTCACCTCTAGGGACTATTCAAACACAGTCTTTTCTGTTACCCACCCAAGGAAAATGTCAGGATGTTTTTCTACAGATCAAAATTTTATTGCACAAAGAAACCAGGTGAACCTGACCTAGACAATTAGTACTCAACACATATCTACTGTCTGTCTATCTGTCTAGCTACCTATCTACTTATATTTTTAATGCCATCTAGGTAGAACACTGTGTAGAAGATGATGATTCATTCAGGCAAAAGAACCAGAGTTCCAGCCTCCTTCTGACTTATCAGGAGTGTGCAATCAACAACCTACACACATTTCAACACCTCATCACGTCCCTGAAGGGTTATGACCTTCCTTGGTGGTGATGGTGGTGGTGGTGTCACTGCATTATTGACATAGCTGCTTCGTGGTTAACCATAACTGCTAGCTCCTGAAATGACTGTGATTTCCAGAATGTTCACTTCTTCATGCACTTTCCAAACAGTTTAATACACACATTCTGACCTTTCTATTTATTTTTTCATACCACTAGTTCCTGTTTTCTATCTCACATCTAATATAGTGACAGATAATAACTACACAGTTGTCATGGGATAAGAAGCTTTTCAAAGATTCCCCGAGAATTCTCATAATAGCTGCTTGAAACTTTGTGATCCTTGGCACCAGATGAGATTAGTGGGAGTTCTTTCCTTAAGAGTCCGTCTGCACAGTGACTCCTTAGAGGTCAGAGATCACTCAAATATACTTCCATATTTCCTTGAATTAAAATTACAAAATGTGAGTGCTTAAACTTCAGAAGTATCTTTATACTCTGTGGTGATGTCATGCAGATGTTACACACTTAATTACTTAAAATGGTAAATAACGATGGCTGCTATGAATTCTAACAGTGTAAGGCTTTGAAGACAGAATATTCAGGCTATTTAGGAAAACTTCATAGGATTCCCTACGTGAAGACAGGTGTTATTCCATATTTACCTTTACATTGGTGTGCGAACTAGCGTTTTAAAAAGCTAAGTGTTTGTGACTATGTTAATTATTTACGTAGAAAACAGAAGTAGATCTAAGCCTCATTTCCCCTGGGTGACTGTAGTCTGCCTTTGTCATACAGAATTAGATGGAAATCTTCCTTTGGCTGTGAGTGTGAGAATTGGTCCCAATAAAAAAATGTCCATAGGACCAAATTTTTTCTTCCACTTTAAAGATGTCTTCTCAATATTCTGTAGTAACCTAAATGGGAAAAGAACTTGAAAAAGAATAGACATGTGTATATGTATAACTGAATCACTTTGCTGTACATCTGAAACTAACACATTGTTAATCAACTATATGCCAATATAAAATAAAAAATTTTTAAATAAATAAATAAATAAAGATGTCTTCTATGGGAAATAATAGAATAATTTAATCATGAGAGGACCCCATTAGTTATCATACTAGTTACCTGTCATTCTCATGGTCCATGGCTGGCGCTTGCTGATTTACATACGTATTCATTAGCAACTGTGGACTAAGAACTGAGAGGTGCTTCAGGGTTATAAACAGTAGATTTGATCCTAGCTCTATAGAAGTGTATTTTCTTTTTGCATGATTTTTTTAAATCTCTTCATAACATTTTGAAATTGACTTATATTTCAGGCCCATATGTAAAGTATAAGATAAATCAATAGTAAAAGACTAGAAAAAGAAGTGCAAGAAATAAACAAGGACTTCCCTGGTGGCACAGTGGCTAAGAATCCACCTACCAATGCAGGGGACACGGGTTTGAGCTCTGATCTGGGAAGATCCCACATGACGCAGAGCAACGAAGCCCGTGCACCACAACTACTGAGCCCGTGTGCTGCAACTACTGAAGCCTGCATGCCTAGAGCCTGTGCTCCACAACAAGAGAACCCACCGCAGTGAGAAGCCCGCACACTGCAATGAAGAGTAGCCCCCACTCACCACAACTAGAGAAAGCCCACGAGCAGCAATGAAGACCCAACGCAGAAAACAATTTTAAAAATTAAATTAAATTTAATTTAATTTTAAAAAAAGGAAATAAACAAATACTCAAAAAAATGCCAGCAAATAAAAATGACACAGATTCCCAAACCATTTTAACAGAATTAAAGTAATAGAGTACCACAAACAAAATATATGCTCTGTTATCTAAGGCGCTGACAGAGCAGAGATTGCAAAAATCAATGCACCTATAAACCCAAGACATCTTTTAAACAACTGCTTAAAACTCAAGTCCCTACTAAATCATGAATCCAGGTTGCTAACAAATAAAAAATTGGCAGACTGAGGCTTCATCTCCTTTGACTTCCTCTCTTCAACTTCACAAACTGGGAAAATGCAAAATAGATAAGAAGACAGTGATAAAATTAACATTTTACCAACTTCACAGATTTCATTTTTAGCCACTAAAATAAACTGGAAACAAATTTAAAGGTGATTCAACATAAGAATATCATTTCAACAATGCTGACTTGAGTTCCTACTATGTGCCAGTCATTGTTTCACTAGCGTCTGATTCAGCAAGTTAAATTCAGTGGAAATTGCATCTTCGAAGTCCTCCCCTTCGTCTCAGAAAACTGAGTCAGTCTAAAATGAATCTCTGCTTACATAACTGACTTCCTCATTTGCCTTGCTGAAGGGAATGAGCTTATCAGAATCAGCGTAGTGACAAACCCAAAAGTTTCTTGATGAGATCAGATCATACAGTTCCAGTAAATTAGCACATACCAAATACAGTATCTGCTGAATCTTCAGTATTCAGACTCCTATCCATTGTCAGCAGTAGAAAATGACCTTCAAGAAGGCTGCTTAAACTAAGACTCCTGGAGCTAATTGAGGCTGTGACTAGACCCAGAAATGTTGAATCTTTGCTCTACTCTTCACATTGAGACACTGTGTCCTCTCTGACTTCATGAATTTATTTATTAACTATGGAGAAGTTTTAATACACCAAATAAGTCCAAAAAGACTTCTTTATGCTGCATTCTAATGTTCTCAGGGTTCCTTTGGCTGCAGCCTCTAATTTAGAACTGCAAGTTGGCAGATGCTGAATCACAAGACTCTTTTATGGCTTTACCACCCAACCTGAGCCCTGGGTTCCTGTCAACGTTTTAAAGTTTTCTCTTGGTTCAAAGAATTTAATGAAAGAAGAGGAAGACTATTGAAAATCATATGTAAAATATATTTTAATAAGTGTGAATTCATTTAGGGATCATGATGTACTTCTGATTTTTGCCTCATGTCATTCTAGCTCATTTCATCTGCAAATGAGCAAAAATTTTATATACAAATTTCTCTTTCATGAGCTACTTTAAAATTAGTTTAAAAATACAACAGTCGTACTTAACATCTCATGTAAGTTTCATGTTATGTCAATTTACTTTTATGAAAGATTAAAAAATTTTCCCAAATGAATATGTCCTCCATTTTTATATCTTATTTGTCATAGAGTCTGAATGTTTGTATAAAAAGCAAAAAGTTAAACTTTCACATTTGATAGATGGACTTCCAAATTATATATTTTTTGTTGTGGCACCATATCTTAAGGCATTTTGTGATAACCCCCATCAAAATACTAAGCTTCTTTCAACATTCTTCTACTGGTAAAAGAAAAGGAAAAAGAAACAGTACTGTATACTGTTGTGTAAAAGGTTGTTTTATTTTCCAACTTGTTTGTCAAGAAATTTCCCTGGATTTGAGAAAAATCTTACGAAGTTCAAGTAGCCCAGTTGTAATATGAATAAGTAGCTTTTCAGTGAAATATGACTTAAACTGTAGAAGTACAATAGAGAAAAATGGATATCTTTAAAACAATATGAGACCTAAGTCACATGACAACATTCTAGTGTTTTGTACCCAGAGGTGCCACTGGCTTAATTTCTCTGATGTTTTCATCTCACCTTATTCTGAGCCTACAAGGATGCTGATGGAGTACGGGTAGAAACAGCCAGAATGATTTTCTCCAATGAAGGCAAATAAATCATTACGAGAGAAAACAATATGTATGTCAACAGCCAAGACACCACTGACACCAGTACTGCTAGGAATAAGCATATGACCATAACCCCCACTCTAAACACTTGGGTCTACAAAGAGATTTAAATAATGTTTGGGGGGATGCTGAAAAGTTGTATCAGCCGTTTTACTTTTTAGAATTCAAATTCTGATATACTTTGAGACCTTCTGCTCACAAACAAGACTAAAGGCTCAGAATAACAGCCAGCTGTGTCCTGAAAATCTGTGAAGTCCAAACAAACCAGTAAGAAGTTCTCTCACCGAGCCTTAATCCTGGAGTCCACCGAAAAGTCCTGCCTTACAGCCCAAACATCTTGAATACTTGCATCTAGGAAAAGATGAGCTCTGTAAACTACCGCTAATGACCTTTGAACTTGGTACAAGGTCTTGACCATTTCATCCCAAAAGGTACTATACAATGAGTTGCAGTAAGGGAAAGAAAAGGAAGCATGAGATGATCCGCAAAGTTCCTAACTCTTGTTTTCTGTCTGAATATACGATGTATGCTTATACACCAACACTATTTCTACTGAAGACTAAGGACATTTCTTCTTAGTTGTAATTGAATGCTGTTGCTCTGCTCCATGTGGGCTGCAGATGACTGTCCCTTGGGAAACAGTCGTCAGGTGGTGCCTGCTGTATTCCCTAAAATAGAGGCAAAAGGGATGAGGAGATATTCAAAGAGACCTCAGCAAGAGATCACAGAACACACTGTGAGTCTTATTCAATTACTGCTTAACCTTATTTGTAATAGCAAACAAAAGGGATATTTTTGAAAACCCCTTGGGATAATTTCTGCCTCCTAGAATTCCGGCCATTTTGTCTCACTGTCTTGTAAAAGAATCTATTAATTGTATAAGAGAAAGAATTCTTCCTTGATCTTTCCAAAAATCCTTGAAAGGTACATTTCTCACCAAGGACCTTGAAAGCATATTTCTAGCCGATGCCAGGAGTACTTGCTCAGAGATTTACGTTTCACAAATGGAATCAACAGCCTAAGGAGGATATTGGTGTTTGTACTGCAGGGCTGTGCTACCTGACACATTACACCATCCTAAATGATGCTGTGAACTGCCATGGATGTAGAGTTTACATAAAGTGCTCCCGGGGCACTTCCTGACAAAAGCCAAAGCAGATGTGTGTAATAGACCAAAAAACCCCTTCAGCATTGAGATGGTATTCCCTGTACACCCTAAATTAAAGAAGTGGTCTCAAATAAAATACATGACCATCACATAAATGCTATATATTATCAGCTGTTATATATTGTCCCATGACCACCTACTGAAAATAAGGCCTTGACCTATTTGTTTTTCATCATGGTACTTATCACTCTCTAGAATTACATTATATGCTTGTTTCCATGTGTATTGCCTCTCTTCTCCACTAGATGTAAGCCCCATGAGGACCGGGGCTTGTCTTGTTCACCATAGCAACCAGAGCATAAGAGCATGCCTGGACCACAATTGATCCTCAGAAAGCACCTTTTGAACAAATGAATGATGGAACATTCTCACCAATATGGCAGTTAAACACAGAACGTAAGTGCTCCAAAAGGTGGATAGGTAGGTTCACACATTCAAATACCTGCCTTGCATGTGAAGTTTACACCTTTGTTCCACTTATGACTAAAGGATGCAGAGCACAGAATCTATGAGAGAAAGGTTCAACTTAAAGTGAATCTCAGGACTGTCATCCCAGCTCACTCTCTCATGATCTTTATTATTTTGCAACTGTAGCCCAGAAAGCAGGCTTCACGGCACTACCGAGTTTACAACAGGGTTCATCCAAATCATAGGCCTCTGGGGAAGGCACAGTTGACGCTGGTAAATAAATTGAGGAAAATGTCTTTCAAAATATTGTTTCACAGTGCCCTTTGCCTAAGTGTTGAAATCACTAGGAGTTCTTCAAAATTATGGCATAAATATTCCTAGAAATTATGTACTGAAAATGTGCAATATAGATTTTCATGGAACTTAAAAAAACACACCCATTAAAAGCTTATCTTCTACAAGAAAGTAGGAAGGGAAGAAGTAAATGCCTTGCGGATAAGAATATTCTTTAGTCTTTAAGTTTAACCTTTATGAAAATATAGCTATAGACCCTCAGGGAACTTTGTATCTTTGAGACTCAATGTTTCAGAAAAATCCTAAAATAGCATTGAAACCTGAGTAGCTCACCTCTATGAAACCACAGAGAGAGTCTGATAAAACCTAGAGAGCAAACAACTAGAAAAAGGGTTTTGAGCCATGGTCTATTTTAGAGTATTCTGAACAGTAGTGTTCTATTCCTAGGGTATGATTTACAGTCCTCCCTAAATCTGGTCTCCAGAGCTGACTTAGGCTAATTTCTAGATCCTACTGCATCTACTTAGATCTTGTGCCCCATATATTTTGAATGCTAAATGCAAAACATATACACTATTGGTGGCTATATTTTAGATGGAGAATGCAATTCTTCCCTATAGTGGTAATAATAGCATCCTCTCAGTTATAAATATCTTCACTTCAATGAGAAAAGATGATGAAATTCTTCTTGAAGACTCTCAAAGGGCTTGCAGATTTTTAAAAATATTACTGCCACTTTGTTTAGAAGAAATACAGTTTGGTCATAAAACCATCATTTGTGATTGGATTTATGAACATGACATGCATTTGCATGCTGTACATGAAAACCCTGCACCAAAGAGTGGTTTCCAACAAGGAAAGTGCTGCTAGTCAGAATTTTCTGTATTATCATTAGCAAATTTCAGTTCCCCAAACCTGTTGAAAACAAATATAATTCAAAGATCCTTCCTTTGCATGGACAGAGGCTATCACTTTTAAAATTCCTCATACCCTCACTGAAATGTTTCCAATAAGGAAGGGAAATTTTTTTTTTTTTTTTTTTTTTTTTTTGCGGTACACAGGCGTCTCACTGCTGTGGGCTCTCCCGTTGCGGAGCACAGGCTCCGGACGCGCAGGCTCAGCGGCCATGGCTCACGGGCCCAGCCGCTCCGCGGCATGTGGGATCTTCCCGGACAGGGGCGTGAACCCATGTCCCCTGCATCTGCAGGCGGGCTCTCAACCACTGCGCCACCAGGGAAGCCCAAGGAAACTCTTTTTAATAGATGTCTCAAAACACTTTCTCTTTTAAAGTTAGGTCAGGAGAAAAGCATCTTTCTTTTTTAGTTATTCTATTTGTGACATGCTAGGCTCTTATGATCTATCTGTAACTTGCCTGGAACAATCACTGAGCACAGTACTTAGGAGTATGTGAATTAAAAAAAGGAATTACTTACTAAATCTAATTCATTTATTCAGCAATCTTGATTAAGCACAAGAAAATGTACCAGTACTGGATTTTTTTAAGTAAGAAGTTGCCTTAAAAAAAGCTCACATTTAATATTCTTATACTATAACTTAGAAGGAAATAAAGGTAAAGTAAAGGTACATGTGATACTATGTGATTAAAAAAAAATGTAAAGTGGCAATTCATTAGCATGTGGGAGAACTGGTAAAGCTTCCTGAGAGGTTGTCATTTGTGTTTGGTTTCAACAATTGGTAGATTGGTAGGATTTTGCTAAGTGGAAAATGAGGGCAGTCTGGGGGATGTGGAAAGCTCTGACTCAGTGATTAAGGGGCTTCTCTCAAACCTGGTAGTGGGCTCAAATCCAAATTTCATGAAAGCAGATGCCTCAGACTGACATTGGAAATATGAAATGAAACCTAAGGTTTAATGTACATTTCTCAATAACCACAGTAAGGCAACTATTAGGTAATTTGGTGATTGACTAAATTATTTGCCCTGAACTAGTCTTCATGGATGAGATCCGTATTTTAATTATCCAATGTTTATATACAGAGAAATTAAAAATTAAGATTCTATATTTTGAACATTTTTTACTGTACTCCTTAAGAGAAACAAGAATTCCTTTATGAAATAAAATGCAAATGAGAACACAGTTGGCAGAATCACTCCAAGCACGTGTAAAGCAGCATTATCACACCAGCAGCTGCTTTGGTCCCAGTGTTTTATCCTGTCAATAGGAAAATCCTTGATGTGCCATTGAATACACAGTTATCTTGACAGCCGTCTTCATCTAATATTCAAGATAGCTTTTACAAAGTCTCAGTTATAATACTAGCCTGAAATCGAATGTGTGCTCTTTAAGGGATGATGAACCTAATTTGATGCTTTCTCTGCTGTGAGTCAATTCAGATTCAAAATTCTCATGGATGGGTTTCACTGTCTTCAACTGACCGTCAACTTAAGATGTTCCTAGCCAAAACCCTAGTCTTATCAATTACAGTTCTACACCACCAGTTTTACCTAGATTTAACTCAAGAGCTATTTTCATCAGCTTTCCACCCTGTATTGGGTCTGACCTTTCAAATAACGTAGCCACTAAATTCCTATCATCCAAAATAAGAAAGAACTGTTTTAAAAGCTGTATCTTGGTTCAGGAGAAAAAAAAGAATCTTCTATGACATTAACTGTCTCAAAGCCATTTTACTATTTCCAGTCTACACAAGATTGTTGGGATGGAGTTTACCAGATTGAAACTCATCATTGAGAGGGAAGAAAGGAGAGAAGGAAGGAAAGAAGGAAGGAAGGAAGGAGTAAAGGAGGAAGGAAATAATAGAAAGAGGGAGGGAGGGAGGGAGAGAGGGAGGGGAGGAAGAAACTGAGCAAATACTTAAAAGCTCCCAAAATGTGGTCTGAAAGGCTTCCCCCTTCACTGGTTTTAAGAAGCTGGAAAGTCAAGCTCTAGATTCAAGAATCAAACAATACACTTAACTGATAAATCACTTTAGATTTTGGGTTCTAGATGCACCATCTATATGATAAGAGGGGCTTCTGTTACTACTGAGAAAACTGAGCTAAACACACATATATTAGTCACAGTTCTGGTAGGAACAGATGGCTCACTAGGCGATGAGCGGATGTTCAATAAACTATTTACAAAGCTGTGGGCAGAATGTAGGGACGCCACCGGGAGAGTGCAGGCCCAGGGCTAGTAGGAGTAGATGGCCATTATCATCCCCAGGCCTAAAGGAACCGGGAACCAAGAAAGGCTGTGAGCAGAGGGCCAGCCGACACAGCTTGTGACCTCAGATTAACGTACGCAGCCTGCCTTTGGCAACTCCGCGAATGAGGAACCAGAGAAATAAATACCCCAATCTCACTTTTCACTGTCCCTCTGATACCCAGCTAGTGCACCCCAATGGTGAAACTCAGTGGACGGGAACCAGTGAGCAACGTAGCCCAATGCTCTGTTCCAAATAAATCCCCTCAGAAGCACAGAGTGGGGGGGATCAGTGAACAGGATGGAGAGCAGGTCTGGGGGAATAACAGCAGAAATCCAGGACATCACACAAGTCAGGCACATTATTGCAAGCAAACAGCAAATTTATAAAGAAAGAAGGAAAATAACAGGGGGAAAACCCAAACTCCTAATTTCATTGATAAGAATGCTTTGGCCTTAGAGTCTTAACAACACAGACAATTCAAAGCTTTTGACTAGAATGTAGTAACAAAATTATACCTGCACACATAAATACAGCAAAGTAGTGTATTCTAGTTATTACAAACGCAAGAAGTTTGACCAAGAGTTCACAGATCAGAAACCTTTGCAGGCTCTATATTCAAGAGAAAGTATGCATGAGAATCTTGTTTGGGGCTAAAAGGAAATGAGAATTGAACATGGAGACACAGGGAGAGGCAAGGGTAATAGAGAGTTAGTAGTACAACGTCTTTCTTCTCTTACAGGCTTCTTGGATTGTTTTGAGCTGTGGTGGAGTTACTAATGTAAGCATAGTCACTCAAAGAGGCAAAGAAATATAGTGTTTTTATAGTTTCTATGATTATCTGAGCTCATGTATAAGGTCCCAACATATTAAGGTAGCAGGGGAAGAAAAAACAACTATATTTAGTAGTATAATCTACTAATTTCTGTCAATCTATTAATTTGAATTTTTTAAAGGTAACAGCCTTTTTTTTCTTTTTTCTCCTTTTTTTTTTTACTGAAGTGTAGTTGACTCACAAAGTTATATTAGTTTCAGTGATTCAATATTTTTATAGATTACACATTATACAGGGTTACTGTAGTGTTACTGACTATATTCCCTGTGCTATACGTTACATCCCTGTGACTTATTTTATAAGTGATAGTTTGTACCTCTTAATTCCCTTCACCTATTTTGCCCCATCACCTCTGGGTATTATGCTTAGTGAATGAAATAAGTCAAACAGAAGAAGACAAATACTGTTTGTTTTCATGTGTATGTGGAATATAAAAAGCAAAACAAAAGAACAATATAACAAAACAGAAACTGATTCCCAGATACAAATAACACACTTAGTTTTTTTTTACATAAACACACAACCTGTCTGATTTCTTCCACCACTCTCCAAGATGGCAACTGGGCGTGTGGAGAAGCAGAGTCTAAGGGGCTTTACGGGGGTGGGAGGAAGGGGAATCACATGCAGGCCTTTCCACTGTCCTCTGGCTGCCAATCTCAGCCATGTCCCGCCCTTTGGCTAGTATCTGTGGTGGTTCCTTCCTCATTTGGTCGGGGTCTGCAGTCATCCCTGCTGATCAGACCTCACTGGGCTCCTGTGAGCGCTGAGAGGCCCTGAGATGGGGCTGTGACTCCCCTTGGTCCTGGCCCAGTTATTTATGTTAACATGTAATGGGTTTATTATTGACATATTAAAATGAATTTTTAAATAAATATTTTCTCAGTTTTCAGTTCTATTAAGTAAATAGCAATAACTCATGTAATCAAAAGCTTTTTCAGATCCTCAATAATTCTTTAACAGTGAAAAGACATCTTGAGACCAAAACTTTGAGAGGGCTTCCCTGGTGGCGCAGTGGTTGAAAGTCTGCCTGCCGATGCAGGGGACACGGGTTCGTGCCCCGGTCCAGGAGGATCCCACATGCCGCGGAGCGGCTGGGCCCGTGAGCCATGGCCACTGAGCCTGCACGTCCGGAGCCTGTGCTCCGCAAGGGGAGAGGCCACAGCAGTGAGAAGCCCGCGTACCGCAAAATAAAAAACAACAAAAAACAAAACTTTGAGAAATGCTGCTCAGTCTTTCAGTACACTCCTTGACATATTTTTTTTAACTGTTATTTGGAGAGCCCTCCACCAAGCCATAGCCTCACTAAGAGTTCAAAAGAATCAATGTGGATGTTAATGCTCCTTTTGCAGGAAGCATCAAGGTTCTCCTTCCTGGGCAATAAGCCCATGGTTCACACTTGAGGGTAAAATGTTGAAGTGTTGATTCAAAGGGGGGATTTTAAACCTGTTTTGGCATCTGTGAGATATTGCCTGTAATACTGTTCTATGTGAGAGGATTAGGGAGACAACAAACCAAGATGCTGGGCTCAGGTGGTACTGACCAAAGCAACAAAGGTGACAAGAGTTGGGGAGCCATACAGCTGTGGACACTCCTGGGGGCTTCCAGAATGGGGCCCTGGTGAGGCCTCTTGATGAGGCCTCTTGATGAGGAAGCTTAGTTAGTAAAACATAAGCAAAAATTTTCCTGACACCTGGGGCTCCTAGAAGAAATGTGAAAGGGTGGGAGTGGACATCCTGGGTCAAACAAGCAAGATCCATGCACTGTCAAAAGCCAGTTGTTAATCTTTGAGATAACACTGTTACCTATGGACTGGTGCAGCCTGGAACATACATATGGATTATACCTATGATCAAGTACTGATGCCCGAAAGTTGTTATAGGAATATAATACAACCTGTATATTGTAGTTTCTGAGCCAGCCAAAAGATTTTTAATTTTTTATTCTTATGAACATAGAATGAACACTTTTATTTCAAGTGTTAAAATATAATAATTAGAATCAATTTTTTTTGAATACTGCATATGGCTTTAAATATTTACTTAGAGTGAATCCTCATCTAATTGTCTGATCAACCCTGAAATATAGATATTATTATTATGTATAGATAATATTAATATTATTATCCCCATTTTAGAATTGGGGCACTAAGAGATTTGTTCACACAACTAGGAAGTGTTAATAAAATATGACTTTTGAATTTTTTTCTTCTCGAATCTACTTAAACAGAAAAATCAGACACTCTTTAATGATACACATTTACATTCAGTATATTTCTAACATAAAAGAGTCACTCTTCAATTCTCCATCATACCCTCCCTCCTTGTCACAGATACCCATCTGAAATGGTCCTGAGAAAAGCAATCTGATTAAATTTGCTAAGAGGGCAAAATTTCCCAGTAAGATTTAGTGATTGCTACAGTTGGAATGTTCTGAAACCAGGACCATGTTCCTGTCATGGCAAATTCGGTCACCATGGCAAGACATGGAATCATGGGATGACAGAAAGTACAAGTACAATATTAACTGATGTCCTCTGTTTTATTTTTCCTTGGTGACATTTAACACATTGAATGTAAATGTTCAGAAACACAAAATGCTCTGTTAGATGGTTTAAAAGAGGTAGGAGAGGGGGAGTAGCACATAAACTGGCAGGCAATATAATAATAAGACATCAACTATCATGAAAATTTCAGGAAATGTTCTTTTTCTAAGAATGTCTTTTAGAAGTTATCCTTTAAGTAATCCAGTAGTTTTTTGGTTTGTTGAAGCTATTGCTTTTTTAAAATTTTATTCAAGTACAGTTGATTTATAATGTTGTGTTAATTTCTGCTGTACAACAAAGTGACTCAGTTATACATATACATACATACTTTTCCTATTCTTTTCCATTACGGTTTAGCACAGAATATTGAATATCGTTCCCTATGCTGTACAATAGGACCTTGTTGTTTAAACTACTGTTTTTAAGTTTGGCAAAATTGATTTTGTAAACCTCTGGGTGGTAAACACAGGGAGGTTTTAATATATAACCTTCTTATTGTGTATGATAATATTATACAAGAATTAATCAAAGCATGAACATCTTAAGCTACTCTAAACCACATTGAATGCTAGAAAATGACAAACTTTTATTTTAAATCTCATACATTTCAGACAGTATGTACAAAAGAGAGGTAGTATATCTTAGTGGCTACACTTGTGGGCTCTGGAACCAGATTCTTTGGTTAAAATCCTGGCTCTATTATCTATTAGCTGTGTGATCGTGGGCAAGTTACTTAACTTTTCTGTGTCTCTATCGCATAATGTGAAAATGAGTTTAATAATAACCATATTCACCTCATAGGAATTTTTGTTATGAGAAATAAATGAGTTAACATATGGAAAGCACTGAGAAAACTTCTTGGTACATAGCAGGCATTAAATAAAAGTAGGCTACTAGAACATCTTAGAGCTGCTTGACTTTTACTGCGGCTCTAATCTAAACGTCTTGCAGGAAAAACCCAAATGAAGCATGATGTTTCTCACCAAATTAAAACAAATCCAAACACAGATATATATTAAAAAGAAATATAAATCCAAACTCAAAGGACCTGAAAAAAACTTAGCTTTTACTTATGGTTTTTTGCAGATACAGGATTAGCCACAGCAAAAAATCCAGCATGTGTGCTTTTTGAAATAACGTTTGTATTTGCCACATGTTTTTTTAAGAGATCAGTCTAACTGTAACAGGGAGGATACAACAATGGGAAGCAAATAAGAGGTGGCTGTAATTATCCAAGGAAGAGATAAGGTTGAAACAGACTAAAGTCATTGGAACAGAGAAAGGTAAAAGTAGAATTTCTTCATGAAATATCTAATAAATGTAATTTGGGGCTGCTCCCCCATAGATACAAACAGTATAGATACAGACAATAACAAGTGTTGGCTAAGATATAGAGAAATTTGAAAACCCATATACTGCTGGTGGGATTATGAAATGGTACAGCCACTTCGGAAGATGGTTTACAGTTCCTCAAATTGTTAAACATGAAGTTACCACATGACTGAGAAATTTTACACTTAGGTATATACCAAAAAGAATTGAAAACCTATGTCTGCAAAAAAATTTGTACCCAAATGTTCATAGTATCATTATTTACACTAACCAAAAAGTGAAAACAACCCAAGTGCCCATCAACTGATGAATGAATGAACAAGATGTGGTCTATCCATACCATGAAATAATATTCACCATAGAAGGGAATGAAGTACTGATAAATGCTACAACATGAATGAACCTTGAAATTATGCTAAGTGAAAGAAACCAGTCCGACAAAAAAGTCTATAAATTCTCTGATTCTATTTGTATGAAATATCCACAGCAAGCAAATCCATAGAGACAGAGAGTAGATTAGCGGTTGTTAGCACCTGCACGAGGGAAGGATTGGAGTAAGTACTAATGGGTGTGGGGTTTCTTCTTGGGGTAATGAAAATATTCTGGGATTAGATAGTGGTGATGGTTGTGTGACTGTGAATACACTAAAAAAAAAGCCCTAAATTGCACACTTTAAAAGGGTAAATTATATCTCATCAAAATTATTACTAAAAATTAGATGAAAATGAATTTAAATAAAAAGATATGAGGGCCTATTTCTTTACCTCTTCAATTCAGAAGTTGGATGGCGTTTAGAGATACACTCAGAGAGTTCCCTTAGGAAATCTTCCTGGGGGATAAGACATTTAAACTTCTGGCAACATAAACTAGTAATGTTGGTTACTTTCAGAAGATGCAACCTGTAGACAACAATTTTATTTATTGATGTTTTATGTAAAAGCAAATAGTTTTCAGATCAATCATACAAAGGAAGGGTAAAAGGTTAAGCAGCATCGCCAAAAAGTAGGTAATTTTTTTCATAGCACTCGAAGCAGAGGGGGACTAATTAGGTCTGAAAATGGAATACATTATTAGACCATTAGAATGATTACCCAAGAAATTATTAGCAAATTGTCTGGTGGAGTAAAGAGCATGGTGATGTTCCAAGCTTTCTAAGTCACCTTTTAAAAACTCAACTGGATAAATTCACTAATGTACTCTTAACACCCTCCAAGTTGTTTCTTTCATGGTCACTGAAGCTTGTACACCCTTGAGTTTTATACAAGAGGGAAGTGCACCCGAAATACTTGGAAGTTGAAGAATAAGAAAATTTTTAGCTTTACAAATTATGACATTATAAAAATGGTTTGGGGAATATATTACTTGCTATTTTACTAGATACTTTACTTAATTCATTTACCTTAGCTTATTAACTCTGTGTATATTGCTATAAAAGGAGGCTAGAGTATTCTTGCCTTTTTTTATTCTTAGGGTTAAATGCCCACAATGCACCAAAGCTCAATAGAGGGAGCCACAGAGGAGTCAAAGAACTAGTTCTTTCATTTTTGTGTCTATTATTTTGAGGCTCTTTCTCACTTCGTTATGGACCAAAACCTCTCTATAACAATTCTGAATCTGATCAAGATGTTCTTTCCTTTCCTAATTTTGAGAAGATAGGTGAATAAAAGAGAAGAAAATTACATTCTGCTACATGAATCACAGAAATATAAAGATGTTTCAGTTAAATGTGCCAGGTTATCAAGGTGGTAATTTCATACTTGCTCTGAAATATTAAAAATATTGAAAAATTTAAAATGTAGGTGTTTGGCTGAAAGAATGAGCTGGAATCAGTCCTAAAAACTTTTTGGCAGAAAGAATAGGAACTTGATTCCTCAAATTTTGTAACGATGCCAAATGTTCTCTTCTCCATTGAATTTCATTTAAAATGTTCACCTTCCAAGTGCAAATATATATATATTAAATGTAGTGCAGCAAATGTTGTATATATTTTTCTGAAATTTTGGCAACAGTGATTTCCATGCCAAGTTTTCTTAACCTTCTTTGTGCTATAAAACACAGCTATATTTTCTATAATCAGTTAAATGAATATAAGCTAAGCTGATCATCCTCCTTGCCCTAAATAGATTTTTGAGGGATTTCTTCTTTTAAGTGAAGGATGCTTTCCTCTTTTTTTACCTTTTTATTTTGTTTTTTTTTTTCTTTTTCAGATGCACCTGTTACATTTTTACCACCACTTATCAGGCCCAGTTCTATATCCAGACAATCTTCTTCTAAGCATTTTGAACCACCTTTATCATATTTGATCCCCTAATAAAAGAATTCTATGGGACCCATGGGTCTGAAGATCACAAGTTTGTGCCTTCAAAAACAGAAAATAGGACACAAGTGATTTGACAGGTAAATTCTCCTGTACGGCTCCCAGTGGAAATGGCACAGTCTTTGTATTTTGCAAAACCTGGGGTCAAATCCTAATACACACACACGTGCACACACACACACACACACACACACACCAACTCACCAGTTTTATGATTTTCTTTGATATTTTAATTTATCAGAAGTTACTTTTCTTTGTAAGTAAAACAGAAAAAATAGTATTTCCATCAAAAAATGGTAGCTTTTTTTTTTTTTTGGAGACATAGTAAATTCAACACAATAGGCAGAAAAGAAGAAGCTGCCCATCCAGCCCTCTAATCCCTCTTGCGAGCTCTCTCCTTGTTTACCTTGTTACTTGCTGTGTTTTAGCCTCTCAGGCCTGGGTTTATGTCCTCACAATCTTTCAAGCATTTGGGGTCTGTTATCATATTTGATCCTCAATTAAAAAATGGGTCCTTGAATATTTATATATTTCTCTTTTTACAGCACTGTTTCTTTTTTTTATAGAAATAATGGCATTATTTTCTTTTCCCAATTGTAAAAAAAGTATAGAAACAACACATTTTTTGTTTGGTTTGTTGGTGTTTGTTAATTTGACTTTCTATATGATGGCACCTTTCATTTTGCATGACATTTTATGCCAAGTACGTTTTTCCATTATAAGTTAAGCTTTGGTGATAATTGTACTAAGGACATAATTCTATAAAGATTAAAAAGGGCAATTATACAAAGAAATCTTTATGGATGAAGAGGGAGCTTTCTGATAAACCCCAATTTTAAAGAGACATATTCAAAAGAGAAGGCAAAATTCAAAGAGATGGTTGGCAAAGGCTTATCAAGAAAGGCTTTCCAAGCTTTCAGAGGCTCAAGAAGTTCAAGGAGGAAGAAGTCCACTCCTTAAGACCCGTGGTTACTGGAGATCTTCAATTTTGCATGTACCATCATTGTGAAGGGAAGACCCTCAGCACTGAGAATGGTCCCTTCTGATGCAAAGTTCTGTGATTCTATGATTTATATCCTATCCTGAGCCCCGACACAGGGCCTGCCACATAGTAAACACTCATTAGAATGCAGAAAGAAAGAGTGAATGAATGAATGACCAGGATTAGCATTGTCAGAATTATATAGCTTTAAAAAGATACACATTTAAGGAAATGCTACATCAGTTACATTAAAAAGATCTCAAATACAGTTACAGTTTAGGAAACCAAAGAGCCCTTGGAACAAATATCTCAAAGAAATGACACATTCAGAAAGGAAAGGAAGAATTCTAATTGATAAGATAAATATGATTTTAACATTGGAAAATTCAAAGAAATCATATACACACATGTATAGTTTTAAGCGAGGTAGGCACAGATATATTCAAAATAACCCCACCTACCTCACCTGTACCAGAAATATCTCAATTTCCATACCTGAATTCTATGGTCTTATGTCTATAATTATTTTGGTTTATATTCTTCTCCCCATGAGATGTAAAAAACTGTATCTATAATTGCATGTATCATTGGTATTTAGCCCATCAAGTTTCAAATTTACTGAATAAACAAGCAAATTGTTAAGCTTTTTTCTAAGTAAATCTTATTTTTCCATTTACTGCAAATTTGTTATCAAAGATCTCTTCCCACAGGAAAAAGTTCCCAGCCCAGGGAACTGAGTGAAGATTTCTGATGAGGGGGAAATTAAAGGATAACTTCTTCCCTTGACAAGAACCCTGTCCTAAGCCATTAAGAAGTTGTATAACAAGGGTTTACTCTTCAGGTCAACCAATGCTTCCTTAATGCTGTTTTACTTCATTTGCATTTCTTTTGGAAACAGTCCACTTCATTTTAACATTTGACATGCTCCTTCCCTTTTTGCCTCACCCCATAAGTCAGAGGACATTCTCCTGTGCCTGGAAATCAATTCTGTTCACCTCATTTTCCATTATGTGGATAATAAGACACTAGGAGTTAGCCAACTACCTCATACATCTGCCCTCCACACTGCCACCTAACATACTGTACTGCAACCTGAAAGCCCTATAACTTCAATGTTAATATGAAACGAAATAGTTCCTATGTTGGAGCCTATAAATTAACACTATCACCATTTTGGTTTATTTGTAGTGAGAAGAATTAATTAAAATAGAAAATCAACAACGTTTTAGCAAGTTGATATGCATTCTACATTGCAGCAAAGTGACCTAAGAAATTTGGTCCTAACCGTCAGTATTTCAGGAGCTGTTACCATGTGTAACACATGGTAATCAGTGTCATTAGGAGGAATAGTAAAAGAGAAGACATGGTCTCTGCCCC
Source organism: Stenella coeruleoalba (assembly GCF_951394435.1). Taxonomy (NCBI): domain Eukaryota; kingdom Metazoa; phylum Chordata; class Mammalia; order Artiodactyla; family Delphinidae; genus Stenella; species Stenella coeruleoalba. The sequence goes on from NC_137164.1 coordinate 45,598,371, forward strand.
ACAAAATATAAAATCTAATTGAAGAAACAAAACCATTGAAAATTTTTTAAATTGCATAAAATAGTAGAACTATATTCTGGGAAATAGAGAACTGTTTAATGAATGGGACAGAGGAAAAAAACTATAGTAATTAAAAGGAATAAAAGATCAGTTGGGCTGGAATGAATATAGAAGTCTTCACAGAGAAAAAGGGACTTGCATGATGACTTGAATGATGGATGGGATTGAGAAAGCAGAGAGAAAAGAGTGCATCCCAGGTCAGCAGTGTTGGTTTCAGCAAAAGCGTAGAATCAGAGTTCAAGGCCACTTAGAGCTGGGGTACAAGGCCAATGACACGAATAGTTAGAGCTATCTGCCAAGGTTGCAGTTCAGTGTTCAAGGTTTTAAACTGTCAGAATAAGCCCGTTGGACTTCATCTGGTAGGCTGTGGAGAGTCACTGAAGTCTTCTAGTGGAGGAATGACAAGTTTGAAAGTGTTCTATGAACAATTTGCCAGCAATGTGAATGATGAATTAGCAAGAAGAGAGATTGGAAGTAAGGAGAACAATTAAAATTAAAAAGCTTCTATAATAGGAGAAATGGGGAAAGATGATAAGAAGCTCAGAAAGGATGGGAGGACCAGGAGTGGGAGAATTGGGAAAAGAAATGGAACAAGAAATATTTTGAAGAAAGTGCTGACAAAAGTTGGTGACTGCTTAGATTTGGTAAGAAGAGTATCCATGGCATCAAACATTAAAGCCTGGATGACTAAGACAGTGCCATCTTTGTGTCTCACACTACAGTTAATTTGCAAAATATATTCATACTGGAAATAAAAAATGGAGTCTCTTGCAGTAACCATTATCCCTTTGGGGGATGCTATAAAATGTCCTTTCAACTACATAGTAGATATTAGAAGGGTGTGCCTCGGCTCAGGTTTGCCTGTCCATAATGGCCCTTCACGGCAGTGGACAATAGCTATTTATAGTACATCATATTTATACCAAAAACCCTATCCTTCTTTTAACCGAGCTTGGAGTAAATTGGGCTGCACACTGAACACCACATGAGGCCATTGTGGGCCATCTAAACCCAGAAATCTGGAAATGAAATTGGGGAAGATTGACAGCCGCCGGTACTAGAACATTAAGGTGATATAAATTCAGGGCTGACAGAGTCACTTGAGGGAATCTATGTGTTACTGAACCAAACATGGGTCCTTTCACTAGCAGGTAGTAAAACCAATCTACTGACACAAGGTTGTGCTGAAGAAAAGTGCAGTGTTTATTGCAGGGCGCCAAGAAAGGAGCCCAGGCAGCTAGGGCTCCAAAGACCCTAACTCTGCGATGGCTTTCAGAGAAAGACAGGGTGAGGGAGGGGATTTGTTGGGTGTGTGATCAGCTCATGGTCATTCTTCTGATTCGTTGGTAGTGAGGTAATTGGGAGTCAGCATCATCAACCTTCTGATTCCAACCGGTCTGGGGTCTACGTGCTTGTGGGCAGCATATAGGAGGTTTCAGTGTCTGTAAAACAGCTCAAAGGACATGGCTCAAGATATTATCCATAGTCCTCAAGGAGGAACTAAAAGTCCTTGACATTGTTTAGTGGCCAAACTATTATTATTTTGTCTTGCTTGACTGTTTTCCTTTCTTTCTGCATTTTCTCACTTCTCTGATTAAATTTACTCTTTGGAACTCAGGGAAGGCCTAGAAGGCTAAAATTTTAGGTGAGTCTGTTCCAGGAAGGCACCAAAGTGTCCTGCTCAGTTATACTATGAAGGGGCAATGCACAAATACAGTAAAGGTCATAGCTAAAAGAGAGAAAAGCAGGATAATGAGAAACTGGCAGATAAACAAAGAAAAGCAATGAGGAGAGATGTTAAACTCAGAGGGGAGAGAGATTATCTGCCTTGGTCTGGCTTACTCACCAGGTCCTGGTTCCCTCGTGAAACGCAGAAGCACTTCCTGCCTGTGGGCCAGTCAGGTACTGTGCATCCTTCCTCAAATGTCTTCTTCATTTGCAAATATTTTCTTCCATACTGAGGGTTGTCTTTTCATCTTGTTTATGGTTTCCTTTGCCGTGCAAAAGCTTTTAAGTTTCATTAGGTTCCATTTGTGTATTTTTGTTATTATTTCCATTTCTAGGAGGTGGGTCAAAGAGGATCTTGCTGTGATTTATGTCATAGAGTGTTCTGCCTATGTTTTCCTCAAAGAATTTGATAGTGTCTGGCCTTACATTTAGGTCTTTAATCCATTTTGAGTTTATTATTGTGTATGCTGTTAAGGAGTGTTCTAATTGTATTCTTTTACATGTTGCTGTCCAGTTTTTCCAGCACCACTTATTGAAGAAGCTGTCTTCTCTTCATTGTATATTCTTGCTTCCTTTATCAAAGATAAGTTGACCATATGTGCGTGGGTTTATTTCTGGGCTTTCTATCCTGTTCCATTGATCTATATTTCTGTTTTTGTGCCAGTACCATACTGTCTTGATTATTTACAAATGAAGCAACTGACAAAGGATTAATCTCCAAAATTTATAAGCAGCACATGCAGCTCAATATCCAAAACACAAACAACCCAATCCAAAAATGGGCAGAAGACCTAAATAGACATTTCTCCAAAGAAGATATACAGATTGCCAACGAACACATGAAAGAATGCTCAACATCATTAATCATTAGAGAAATGCAAATCAAAACTACAATGAGATATCATCTCACATCAGTCAGAATGACCATCATCAAAAAATCTACAAACAATAAATGCTGGGGAGGATGTAGAGAAAAGGGGACCATCTTGCACTGTTGGTGGGAATGTAAATTGATACAGCCACTGTGGAGAGCAGTATGGAGGTTCCCTAAAAAGCTAAAAATAGAACTACCCTATGACACAGCAATCCCACTACTGGGCATATACCCTGAGAAAACCATAATTCAAAAAGAGTCATGTACCACAATGTTCATGCAGCTCTATTTACAATAGTCAGGTCATGGAAGCACCTAACTGTCCATCGACAGATGAATGGATAAAGAAGATGTGGCACATACAGACAATGGAATATTACTCAGCCATAAAAAGAAATGAAATTGAGTTATTTGTAGTGAGGTGGATGGACCTAGAGTCTGTCATAAAGGGTGAAGTAAGTCAGAAAGAGAAAAACAAATACCGTATGCTAACACATATATATGGAATCTAAAAAAAAAAAAAAAATGGTCATGAAGAACCTAGGGGCAAGACAGGAATAAAGATGCAGACCTACTAGAGAATGGACTTTAGGACACAGGGAGGGGGAAGGGTAAGCTGGGACAAAGTGAGAGAGTGGCATGGACATATATACACTGCCAAATGTAAAATAGATAGCTAGTGGGAAGCAGCCGCATAGTACAGGGAGATCAGCTCGGTGGTTTGTGACCACCCAGAGGGGTGGGATAAGGAGGGTGGGAGTGAGGGAGACACAAGAGGGAAGAGATATGGGGATATATGTATATGTATAGCTGATTCACTTTGTAGGAACAGTTTTTTTTGTTGTTGTTGTTGTTTTTTTGCGGTACGTGGGCCTCTCACTGTTGTGGCCTCTCTTGTTGCGGAGCACAGGCTCCGGACGCGCAGGCTCAGCGGCCATGGCTCACGGGCCCAGCCGCTCCGCGGCACGTGGGATCCTCCCGGACCGGGGCACGAACCCGCGTCCCCTGCATCGGCAGGCGGACTCTCAACCACTGCGCCACCAGGGAAGCCCCCTAGCTGATTCACTTTGTTATAAAGCATAAACTAACACACCATTGTAAAGCAATTATACTCCAATAAAAATGTAAAAAAAAAAAAAGTCTTCTTTGGCTTATGCTAGTTTGAAAGGATGTCTGTCCCTTGCAATAAAATGATCCCTAGTAAAGAAAACTTTATCCTACTACCTCTGGGTATCATAAACTGAAGTGTAATAAGCAAGAGGAAAAGCTGATTTAAGAGTCAATAGCAGGGAGATGTTTATGCGTGGAACAAACAACTGGAATTACAGGAGGGAAACCAGGGCAGGGCTGGAGATGACGATTTTTTAGCCAGTTAAGTGAAGGTGATGGTTGAAATTCTCTCACCAGTGAACACATGCGAAAGAACACAGACAGCCTTGGCGGGAAGAAGAGGACTTGGTAGAGTGGTCCAAGAGGTCACCAGGATTTCCAGTGAATGCCCTTTAAAAGCCAGCTGAAAAGGGGGGTGGGGAGGAAATGCTTATCCTGAGATATGTCCTTTACCCTTTGTTAAAGACGCAAGGGCATATTTATTTTGACATATAAGAGACTTACAAAACAAATTTCATTTAAGTGAATAGCTCTTTTTAATGCGGTCAGAAAAAGTAAATGCGGGTTAAATTTCAGCTTCTAAAAGTTAAAGTTTAAAAATTTATCTTGGCTATAACCTAAGTCTATTTCCATAAAGATTTTCAAACCTAGAATGGACAAATATCTTTTCTCATATAAGATGAAGTGCCTTCTTCTCCATGAAATCTTCCCAAGGAAAAAGAGGAAAGAAGTAAAGCATACAGTTTTGCACATGAAACAAAAATGTTTTTCAAAACTACCCCCAAACAAGCATATTTTTAAATTAACTACTAACGTCTCAATTACATTTTTAATGCAATATTTAAAGTATAAAATATAGGAACAGGTCTGACACGTCATTGGACAGGTATGTGACTCTATGAACAGTATTCAGAGTTTGCCTGCTACGTAGGGACAAGGAGAAATGAATCAGTTCTAAGTGCCAAGAAACAGATTTGCAATGACTTGTTTGCCTTGCAATGGTCAGAACCTAGCACAATGCAGGAAGTGCATTTGAACCTTTTGATCCTGAAAGAGTCCATGCAAGAAACTTTCCAAAGCTATCATTACACTTGACCTGAAATCCTGGATCTATCTGTAAAAACTTGTCAGTTTTCAGCAAGCCTCTAAGAGCTACATGGAGCTCAACTAAATCAGCTGTGCTTCTGGTCTGTTACATGAACTTTGGTGGAAATATTTCTTCTTTTAAATACAAATATATTGCACTTTAGCTCAGAGACAGAGCTGAAATTTTGTAAATAGTAGCAATGAGGCTCCCTTATTACAGAGGTAAAAGAGGCTGTTTACACCGTAAAATAATCAAAGAGCTCATCTTGTTTCACTCTTACAGGAGTAAAACCCACTGGCAAGCTTTAACTATGTTAATTTTCAAACTTTCAAGTCTGTACTCAAACCACAAAGCCAGCAACCTAAAGGTAACCAAAGGAGTTGTTTAGTAAAGACAGAAATGAACTATGCCTTTTGAAGTGTTTCCAGGGAAATGTGTTTGGAATATTTAAGTCCCAAGTGAGTTACAAAGGTTATTCATTCACAAGTGAGATAAATTCATAGCTGTCAAATTGTCTGGATTCTCTGTGTGATCACTAGGGCTTCAAATCATTTATTTTTTTCTAGCAAAAGTTCAGTATTTTCACAGCTTCAAATTTGATCGTACTTTATAATTTGGAAATAAAGAATTGTTTCTCTTCCTCACCTGCTCACTGAAGCAGTAAGTCCATGAGTATATTAAAGCAGTTTTTCTCTTCTGTTGTAATTGTATTTTGTTTCTTTTAATAAAGCCGAATGTTTCTAAACTGGATGTTTCTCCCAGTAAACTAGCTGGATATAATTAACAAAGTGCCTGGTTTCACCAAACAGATGGGGGGATGGAGGATAGAGTACTGCAAATATAAACTTTACAGTGTTTTGTATTCAGCCACGTTTTCTTGAATAATTGTGAATGAAATTGTTCAAAAGTCCCCCAAAGTAAGTTTTGCCCTTTTTTGCTCTTTTAGGAGCGATCAGAGGTGGTTCAAAAAGAAAGGAAAGAATTTTATTTTAACTGCTTACTAAAACTTAAGTTAGGAATTAAGAGGAGAGTAAGAATCCTTAACAAAGACAGGTAGGTAAAAAGCAATTCTTGACAGAATACTTCACAGGAGACAGAAAAGAGCAGTGGCCACAGGCCTGGTTAACTTGAGGTTCATTTCAGGTTAAAAAATAAAGACAAGGAGATGGTTCTAGGGAGCAGAGTCCAGGGAGGGGGAAATCCAGGACTTCCGGGGGTTCTGACCCAGGGTGATTAAGCCAAGGAGCTTGTGGGCACATCTACATGAGAAAGCAAGACAAAGCAAAGAGCTGATACGTAACTGCTCTGTAAGTCCAGAGAATTCGTGGTCCAGTGAGGAGAATCATTGCAACTCTTATTGATGACCTACCATGTAGAAGGCAAAGTCAGAGGTGGTCCTGCCTTCAAGAGACATCATCTCTCTGGAGAGACAGGACATATGAAAAAGGCTACTTATAATATGAAGGAAGTGAATACTTAGTGGAGTATCAATAATTGCTGAAGGAATGTGATATTGGAGCCTGAAGGAAAGAGAGCACTGAGGTACATAGAAAAGAGAGGAGGGAATTGTAGATAAAGGGAAAGATTCCATGAAGTTGAGCAGATTGGGTTTGGGAAACTATGAGTCGATCAATTACACTTCAGCAGAGGATCCATGTAGGGGCAGAGTGGGAAAGAAGGTAGGGAAGTAGGTAAGAGTTAAATTGAAAGAGAAGTTAGAGTTTGAAGGCCAGAGTCCTTGAACGCCTTTTGTAGAGAGATAGTGTATGTAAAGTTGTATAGTTAAAACTATTATTTTGGTACAGGCCTATGGGATGGAGGGTGAGAGATTGTAGCATGGAAGACATATATTAGAAGGTTATAGTAGACATGAAATGATGATGGCTTAGATTTGAGGTGTGCAAAGAGGATTAGAAGGACATGAAGAGCTAGAGTTTATCAAGTATTTGCTAAGTGCCAGACACACCGCTAAGTGCTGTAAAACATACGAATGTACAACAAAGGACTTAAGACCTACAAAAGGTAACAGGTAAGGATAAGTCTAGGGTGGCTCTATGGACAATAACATATTCCACATTCTTCCTTGAAAGGTGATGGAACGCTTATCCAGATATATCCAGATACAACATTCAGTTAGAGATTTAGTTACTCAAGTCATATTCCATTTTCTATCAATTATATAAATATATATTTTATATATATATATATATAAAACTGATAGAAAATGGAACTGTATAGAGAGATTTATGTATATAATATATGCATATCTTATCTATATATACACATATATATAAGATTCTATCTCATAAAGCAAAACAATTTACATAAGTTTTTTAAAAGATCAAACATTGTTTTTTAACATATTTCCTAACACTGGCCAACTTTAGGCCAGATGTCTCACACTTCACAAATATGTATGTCATTTAGTTGTTTATAAATCAAATGATATCTTAACGATCTAAGGAAGGATGGCTTTTTAAGAAATTGTATTGTGAATCTGTAAGTTGTAACAGAATTTTCATGATGTGATTTTACTTATTTTCAGAAATTGAAGTTTTATAATAAGGAAAGAACACCTGTACAGTCTCATAGGTTCTTTGCTCAGAAAGTTGAATGAATTTGAGTTCAAAGAAAAAAGGAAAAAAAAAAAAGGAACATTATGGGCAATTTGAGTCTGATTAAACAGTGCAGGGTGACTACAAGTAGAACCTTTATCTCTTTAGGCAAGACCACATTGAAGGCTGCTTTCAATTTGTAGCTCAAGGATATCACAAGATATCAAAAATCACAACTGACTTTTTAAAATTTAAGGAAATGGAATAATAATCACTGGACTCAATTTGAAAATATGGTAATGAAAAATAATACAGCCATGGACAAAGGAATAAGAAACACTCAACCGATCATAGTATAAGAAGCAGCAGACTCGAGGAGTGGAAATTGACAGTAAAGGAGTTCTTAGTAAAGATATAAAAAAGGATAGGGACTTCCCTGGTGGCCCAGTGGTAAAGAATCCACCTTCCAACGCAGGTGACGCAAGTTCAATCCCTGATCAGGAAACTAAGATCCCATAGGATCTTAGTTGCTGCAGGGCAACTAAGCTCACACGCCACAACTACTGAGCTCATGTGCCTCAATGAGAGAGCCCATGTGCCACAAACTAAAGAGCCCACGCACCCGGGAGCCCCCATGCCACAACTAGAGAGAGAAAACCCACACACCACAACTAGAGAGAAGCCCACATGCCACAACAAACAGCCCGTGCCACAATTAAAGATCCTGCACGCTTCAAAGACCCCATGTGCTGCAACTATGACCTGATGCAGCCAAAAAATAAAGAAAAAGAAAATTAAAAAAAAAAATTAAAGGGGAGGAATTTCAAGATGGCAGACGACTAAGACATGGAGATCACCTTCCTCCCCATAAATACATCAGAAATATATCTACATGTGGAACAACTCATACAGAACACTTACTGAACGCTGGCAGAAGACCTCAGACCTCCCAAAAGACAAGAAACTCCCCCACATACCTGAGTAGGGCAAAAGAAAAAAGAATAAACAGAGACAAAAGAATAGGGACGGGACCTGCACCAGTGGGAGGGAGCTGTGAAGGAGGAAAGGTTTCCACACAATAGGAAGCCCCTTCGCGGGCAGAGATTGCGGGTGGCAGAGGGGGAAGCTTCGGAGCCGTGGAGGAGAGCGCAGCAACAGGGGTGCGGAGGACAAAGTGGAGAGATTCCTGCACAGAGGATCAGTGCTGACCAGCACTCACCAGCCCGAGAGGCTTGTCTGCTCACCCGCCCAGGCGGGCAGGGCTGGGAGCTGAGGCTGGGGCTTCGGTCAGAGCGCAGGGAGAGGACTGGATTTGGCGGCGTGAACACAGCCTGAAGGGGGCTAGTGCTCCACGGCTAGCCAGGAGGGAGTCCGGGTGAAAGACTGGACCTGCCGAAGAGACAAGAGACTTTTTCTTGCCTCTTTATTTCCTGGTGTGCGAGGAGAGGGGATTCAGAGTGCCGCTTAAAGGAGCTCCAGAGGGCTTCCCTGGTGGTGCAGTGGTTGAGAGTCCGCCTGCTGATGCAGGGGACACGGGTTCGTGCCGCGATCCGGGAAGATCCCGCATGCTGCGGAGCGGCTGGGTCCGTGAGCCTGGCCACTGAGCCTGCGCGTCAGGAGCCTATGCTCTGCAACGGGAGAGGCCACAACAGTGAGAGGCCCGCGTATCACAAAAAAAAAAAAAAAAAAAAAAAAAAAAAAAAAAAAACAGGAGCTCCAGAGACTGGCGCAAGCCGCGGCTATCAACACGGATCCCAGAGACAGGCATGGGACGGTCTGTGTGCAAGCACAGGTCACTGTCCACACCTCCCCTGCCGGGAGCCTGTGCAGCCTGCCACTGCCAGGGTCCCGTGATCCAGGGACAACTTCCTCTGGAGAACGCACAGCGTGCCTCAGGCTGGTGCAACGTTCTGCCTGCCTCTGCCGCCGCAGGCTTGCCCCGCATCCGTACCCCTCCCTCCCCACGGCCTGAGTGAGCCAGAGCCCCTGAATCAGCTGCTCCTTTAACCCCATCCTGTCTGAGCGAAGAACAGACACCCTCAGGTGACCTACATGCAGAGGCGGGTCCAAATCCAAGCTGAACCCTGGGAGCTGTGCAAACAAAGAAGAGAAAGGGAAATCTCTCCCAGCAGCCTCAGGAGCAGCAGATTAAATCTCCACAATCAACTTGATGTACCCTGCATCTGTGGAGTACCTGAATAGACAACAAATCATCCCAAATCGAGGAGGTGGACTTTGGGAGCAACGATATATATATATTTTTCCCTTTTTCTCTTTTTGTGAGTGTGTAAGTGTATGCTTCTGTGTGTGATTTGTCTGTATAGCTTTGTTTTTACCATTTTTCCTAGGGTTCTATTGGTTTTTTTTCTTTTTTTTTTTTTTTTTTAGTATACTTTTTAGCGCTTGTTATCATTGGCAGATTTGTTTTTTGGTTTGGTTGCTGTCTTCTTTCTTTCTTTTTTTATTACTTTTTACATTTTTAAAAATTATTTTTTATTTTAATAACTTTATTTTATTTCTCTTTCTTTCTTTCTTCTCCCTTTTATTCTGAGCTGTGTGGATGACAGGGTCTTGGTGCTCCAGCCGGGCATCAGGCCTGTATCTCTGAGGTGGGAGAGCCGAGTTCAGGACATTGGTCCACTAGAGAGCTCTACGTAATATCAAACAGCGAAAATCTCCCAGAGATATCCATCTCAACGCCAAGACCCAGCTTCACTCAACAACCAGCAAGTTACAGTGCTTGACACCCTATGCCAAACAACAAGCAAGACAGGAACAGAACCCCACCCATTAGCAGAGAGTCTGTCTAAAACCATAATAAGGTCACAGTCACCCCAAAACACACCACCAGACACGGACCTGCCCACCAGAAAGACAAGATCCAGCCTTACCCAGCAGAACACAGGCATTAGTCCCCTCCACCAGGAAGCCTACACAACCCACTGAACCAATCTTAGCCACTGGGGACAGACACCAAAAACAATGGGAACTATGAACCCGCAGTCTTCGAAAAGGAGACCCCAAACACAGTAAGTTAAACAAAATGACAAGACAGAGAAACACACAGCAGATGAAGGTACAAAGTATAAACCCACCAGACCTAACAAATGAAGAGGAAATAGGCAGTCAACTTGAAAAAGAATTCAAAATAATGATAGTAAAGATGATCCAAACTCTTGGAAATAGAATGGAGAAAATACAAGAAATGTTTAAGAAGGACTTAGAAGAATAAAAGAGCAAACAAACAACGAACAACAAAATAAATGAAATTAAAAATTCTCTAGAAGTAATCAATAGCAGAATAACTGAGGCAGAAGAATGGATAAGTGACCTGGAAGATAAAATAATGGAAATAATTAAAGCAGAGCAGAATAAAGAAAAAAGAATGAAAAGATTTGAGGACAGTCTCAGAGACCTCTGGGACAGCATTAAATGCACCAACGTTCAAATTATAGGGGTCCCAGAAAAGAAGAGATAAAGAAAGTGACTGAGAAAATATTTGAGGAGATTATAGTTGAAAACTTCCCTAATATGGGAAAGAAAACAGTAAATGAAGTCCAGGAAGCACAGAGTCCCATACAGGATAAATCCAAGGAGAAACACACCAAGACACATATTAATCAAAATATCAAAAATTAAATACAAAGAAAAAATATTAAAAGCAGCAAGGGAAAAACAACAAATGACATACCAGGGAATGCCCATAAGGTTAACAGCTGATCTTGCAGCAGAAACTCTGCAAGCAAGAAAGGAGTGGCAGGATATATTTAAAGTTATGAAAGGGAGAAACCTACAACCAAGATTACTCTACGGAGCAAGGATCACATTCAGATTCGATAGAGAAATTAAAACCTTTACAGACAAGCAAAAGATAAGAGAATTCAGCACCACCAAACCAGTTTTACAACAAATGCTAAAGGTATTTCTCTAGGCAGGAAACACAGGAGAAGGGAAAGACCTACAATAGCAAACCCAAAACAATCAAGAAAATGGTAATAGGAATATACATATTGATAATTGCCTTTAAGGTAAATGGATTAAATACTCCAACCAAAAGACATAGACTGGCTGAATGGATAAAAAAATAAGACCCGTATATATGCTGTCTAGAAGGCACCCACTTCAGACATAGGGACACACACAGACTGAAAGTGAGGGGATGGAAAAAGATATTCCATGCAAATGGAAATCAAAAGAAAGCTGGAGTAGCAATTCTCGTATCAGACAAAATAGACTTTAAAATAAGGACTACGACAAGAGACAAAGAAGGACACTACATAATGATCAAGGGATCGATCCAATAAGAAGATATAACAATTGTAAATATTTATGCACCCAACATAGGAGCACCTCAATACATAAGGCAAATACTAACAGCCATAAAAGGTGAAATCAACAGTAACACAGTCATGGTAGGGGACTTTAACACCCCACTTTCACCAGTGGACAGATCATCCAAAATGAAGATAAATAAGGAAACACAAGATTTAAATGATACATTAAACAAGATGGACTTAACTGATATTTATAGGACATTCCATCCAAAAACAACAGAATACACTTTCTTCTCAAGTGCTCATGGAACATTCTCCAGGATAGATCATCTCTTGGGTCACAAATCAAGCCTTGGTAAATTTAAGAAAGTTGAAATCGTATCAAGTATCTTTTCCGACCACAGTGCTTTGAGACTAGATATCAATTACAGGAAAAAATCTGTAAAAAATACAAACACATGGAGGCTAAACAATACACTACTTAATAACGAAGAGATCACTGAAGAAATCAAAGAAGAAATCAAAAAATACCTAGAAACAAATGACAATGAAAACACGACGTCCCAAAAACTATGGGATGCAGCAAAAGCAGTCCTAAGTTGGAAGTTTATAGTAACACAATCCTACCTTAAGAAACAAGAAACATCTCAAATAAACAACCTAACATTATACTTAAAGCAACTAGAGAAAGAAAAAAAAAAAAAAACCCCAAAGTTAGCAGAAGGAAATAAATCATAAATATCAGATCAGAAATAAAAGAAAAAGAAATGAAGGAAACAATAGCAAAGATCAATAAAACTAAAAACTTCTTCTTTGAGAAGATAAACAAAATTGACAAACCATTAGCCAGACTCATCAAGAAGAAAAGGAAGACTCAAATCAATAGAATTAGAAATGAAAAAGGAGAAGGAACAACTGACACTGCAGAGATACAAAGGATCATGAGAGATTACTACCAGCAAGTATATGCCAATAAAATGGACAACCTAGAAGAAATGGACAAATTCTTAGAAAAGTACAACCTTCTGAGACTGAACCAGGAAGAAATAGAAAATATAAACAGACCAATCACAAGTCCTAAAATTGAAACTGTGATTAAAAATCTTCCAACAAACAAAAGCAGAACAGATGGCTTCACAGATGAATTCTATCAAACATTTAAAGAAGAGCTAACACCTATCCTTCTCAAACTCTTCCAAAATACAGCAGACGGAAGAGCACTCTCAAACTCATTCTACGAGGCCACCATCACCCTGATACCAAAACCAGACAAAGTTGTCACAAAGAAAGGAAACTACAGGCCAATATCACTGATGAACATAGATGCAAAAATCCTCAACAAAATACTAGCAAACAGAATGCAACAGCACATTAACAGGATCATACACTATGATCAAGTGGGGTTTATCCCAGGAATGCAAGCATTCTTCAATATACGCAAATCAGTCAATGTGATACACCATGTTAACAAATTGAAAAATAAAAAAAATATGATTATCTCAATAGATGCAGAGAAATCTTTCGACAGAATTCAACACCGATTTATGATAAAAACTCTCCAGAAAGTAGGCATAGAGGGAACTTACCTCAACATAATAAAGACTATATATGACAAACCCACAGCCAACATCATCCTCAATGGTGAAAACCTGAAACCCTTTCCACTAAGATCAGGAACAAGACAAGGTTGCCCACTCTCACACTATTATTCAGCATTGTTTTGGAAGTTTTAGCCACAGCACTCAGAGAAGAAAAAGAAATAAAAGGATTCCAAATTGGAAAAGAAGAAGTAAAGCTGTTACTGTTTGCAGATGACATGGTACTATACATAGAGAATCATAAAGATGCTACCAGAAACCTACTAGAGCTAATCAATGAATTTGGTAAAGTAGCAGGATACAAAATTAATGCACAGAAATGTCTTGCATTCATATACACTAATGATGAAAAATCTGAAAGAGAAATTAAGGAAACACTCCCATTTACTATTGCAACAAAAAGAATAAAATACCTTGGAATAAACCTACCTAAGGAGACAAAAGTCCTGTATGCAGAGAACTATAAGACACTGATGAAAGAAATTAAAGATGATACAAATAGATGGAGAGATATACCATGTTCTTAGATTGGAAGAATCAACATTGTGAAAATGACTATACTACCCAAAGCAATCTACAGATTCAATGCAATCCCTATCAAACTACCACTGGCATTTTTCACAGAACTATAACAAAAAATTTCAAAATTTGTATGGAAACACAAAAGACTCCGAATAGCCAAAGCAGCCTTGAGAAAGAAAATCGGAGGTGGAGGAATCAGTCTCCCTAACTTCTGACTATACTACAAAGCTACATTATTCAAGACAGTATGGTACTGGCATACAAACAGAAATATAGATCAATGGAACAGGATAGAAAACTCAGAGATAAACCTACGCACATATGGTCACCTTATCTTTGTAAAGGAAGCAAGAATATACAATGGAGAAAAGACAGCCTCTTCAATAAGTCATGCTGGGAAAACTGGACAGCTACATGTAAAAGAATGAAATTAGAACACTTCCTAACACCATACACAAAAATAAACTCAAAATGGATTAAAGACCTAAATGTAAGGCCAGACACCATAAAACTCTGAGAGGAAAACATAGGCAGAACACTCTATGACATAAATCACAGCAAGATCCTTTTTGACACACCTCCTGGAGAAGTGGAAATAAAATCAGAAATAAACAAATGGGACCTAATGAAACTTAAAAGCATTTGCTCAGCAAAAGAAACCATAAACAAGATGAAAAGACAGCCCTCAGAATGGGAGAAAATATTTGCCAATGAAGCAACTGACAGGATTAATCTCCAAAATTTACAAGCAGCTCATGCAGCTCAATAAGAAAAAAACAAACAATGCAATCCAAAAATGGGCAGAAGACCTAAATAGACATTTCTCCAAGGAAGATATACAGATTGCCAACAAACACATGGATGAATGCTCAACATCATTAATCATTAGAGAAATGCAAATCAAAACTACAATGAGATATCATCTGACACCAGTCAGGATGACCGTCATCAAAAAATCTTCAAACAATAAATACTGGAGAGGGTGTGGAGAAAAGGGAACCCTCTTGCACTGTTGGTGGGAATGTAAATTGATACAGCCACTATGGAGAACAGTATGGAGGTTCCTTAAAAAACTAAAAATAGAACTACCATACGACCTAGCAATCCCACTACTGGGCATATACCCTGAGAAAACCATAATTCAAAAAGAATCATGTACCACAATGTTCATTGCAGCTCTATTTACAATAGTCAGGACATGGAAGCAACCTAAGTGTCCATCAACAGATGGATGGATAAAGAAGATGTGGCACATATATACAATGGAATATTACTCAGCCATAAAAGGAAAAGAAACTGAGTTATTTGTAGTGAGGTGGATGGACCTAGTGTCTGTCCTACAGAGTGAATTAATGAGAAAGAGAAAGACAAATACTGTATGCTAACACATATATATGGAATTAAAAAAAAATTGTCTTGAAGAACCTAGGGGTAGGCTGGGGATAACGACACAAACCTACCTAAAAACAGACTTGAGGTCACAGGGAGGGGGAAGGGTAAGCTGGGACGAAGTGAGAGAATGACATGTACATATATACACTACCAAATGTAAAACCAATAGCTACTGGGAAGGAGCTGCATAGCACAGGGAGATCAGCTCGATGCTTTTTGACCACCTAGAGGGGTGAGATAGGGAGTGTGGGAGGGAGGGAGACACAAGAGGGAAGAGATATGGGGTTATATGTATATGTATAGCTGATTCACTCTGTTATAAAGCAGAAACTAACACAGCATTGTTAAGCAATTATACTCCAATAAAGGTGTTTAAAAAAATTAAAAATTATTTTTTTAAAAAAAGACATAGACTAGTTTTAGGGAGAATATCAAGGGAAAAAAATCCTGGAAAAAAGGATTAGTCATTACAATAAAAAATTCAAAATAATCATTTTTGTCCAGCCTTATTGCATTTTTTAATAAATCTAATATATTCTGAAATCTACCAGAATGTTTTGCAGGGTAGGAGACAAGCACATGGGCTTAGCAGTCAGGCTTCCTGAATGAGACTCTCAGCTCAGCTACTAATTAGCTATGTGAGTTCTTCAACCTCCTTAAACCCTAGTTGCTCGTTGCTTCTCTTCAAGAAATGCAGATAGTGGTTATCTATCCCACAGGTTTATTGTATTTTAAAAGAAAATGCGTTTAAGCACTTAGCACAGAACTTGGCTCACAATAAGAATTCAGTAATGTAAGTTGTTATTACTGTTTATAGAAAAAGTTAAAAAATCTCTCTGGTTTCTTATGAAATCACCTTTCAAGAACAAATTAGCTCTTTCTGGTTGAAGTTCTACTTGATTTAATAAACCCCATCTGCTTCCATAAAAGTATTTGAGGAAGTTCACAGTTAAGGCTATGTGTCCAATACTGTTATAAAAATGTAAATAGGAAAAGTTAACCTATAGTGTAGGAAATGGAAGTGAATATGCTTACTATTTTTGAATCTTCTCTGTGTCTCCTGGCTGCAAGGGAAGGAACTGAAACTGTTACATTGTGTAAGTCATATTTTTTAAGATATCAGTTCTTCGGGAAGAACAATAAAAGCTATCACGTATTGGGATAGCACTTTCTAAAATATTTCTACCTACAAAGTTTCATTTGATTCTCACAAAAACCTTGTGAGTCCTTTGACCAGCTATGATAACCCAATTTTATATATGAGGACATTAAGGCCCAGTAAGATCACACAGCTAAGAAGAAACAGAGTTAAAACTTGAATCTAAGGATGGTGAAAAGCACACACACACACACACACACACACACACACACACACACACACACACATCCACAGATTAACTTAGCTCTGAGCTCCCTGCAAGTAAAGGAAAAATTGATGGGGCAGCAGGGAGCAGGGTGCACACCTTCTGTTATCTGATAAAATATCTAATAAAAAGAAGCATGCCTTGGGCCAGTAGATACAGGTGTTTACCTTCTATTAAAACTCAGAGAAATAAGTAATATGAATATTTATACAAGGGTCTTTAAACCACAAAGGGAACTGTGATTTTAGTAGAAGTCTTAAACAAAATGCAGACATGGTCTTTATATGTTTCTTTATTATATAGCCTGAGGGAGTGATTTTAAATTGGTTATGTGAAAGAATTATCTTTATACAGCAGATGGCTGGAGTAATATTTTCTAGGTAAATGGTATTTGTCGAGAGCCTACTATGTGTCAATATCTATGCTAGGTCATGTGTATACAGAGGTGAATGTTATGATGCCTGCCCTCAAAGGTCTAACAGTTCAGTGGAGAAATTCTTTTGTCATGAAATGTCCTCCTGGTGATGGAGGTTTGTGCAAAGGTAGCAGTAGGAATGAATGACAGCCCAGCTGAAATATCAAAACAGCCTGGGAAAATGGAGACTTGAAACTGCAGAAAACATTTGTCAAGTGGGCAAGAGCAGAGTGAGTGTTGCAAACAAAAGAAAAAGCATGTGCCAGAGCTTGGACATGGCAGTGAGATGTTTGCAGAAGCTAATCAATTCTGTTTTCTGCAGCTTCAATAAGATACGAGGCGGCATGATGGTAAAAGATGTAGAAGCAGCACACAGTGGTCAAATGAAGCTATATATGCCCTTCAAGGAGTGTAGAGTTTGCCCTTCCTGTAAAGGGAATGTCTATTCAGAAAGGAATGGACATGATCTGATGAGGACAGGAATGAGGACTCCCAGCATTAAGTCATTTGGCTGGATAACCAGTTTGGCAAATGACAAATCTGTTACATTTTCTGATTCTAACAATTGGTCAAACTCATTTTCCTTATAAAGTTCACAGAGGTTTGTGAATTGTAAATTGGCTTGTTTTCATTTTGACTTTATAGCAATGTTTTAAAGAATGTGCAGTTTGCATGTGGTTCTGGGAGGCCAACATATTAGGAGTTGCAATGGAGACAATAGGCCTTTGTCAGGAAAAGAGAGAAGGAAAGTGGTCACACAGCTCAGCCCAGACTACTGATCCGGGAAAGAGTATTTCCTGAAGGGGTTTGAGGGGACCACAGGGAGAGAATAAGGTGCAGAAAGAAGTGATTATGGAATGAAGAGAGGACATTAGGGAGACGAAGCTGGTGAAACAAAGGATCAGAGGATACGGCAGTAATCAGCAAAGGAAAGAAAGAGTGAAGGAGAGAGGGCAGGGACAGGGAAAAGTCTGAGCACCCTGACACCCCACAGCCTCCCTGGGATCCACAATCTACACCAGACAATTGATGTAGACAACTTTGTGGCAAATGTAATGTTTGGTAAACCAGACTTTCATGAATTTTGTTGCCAGGAAATTAACTTTTGGCTATTTTCTCCCCATATGTCTAGTTCCAGTATAGAATATTCAAGAATAGGAAATATCTAAGGCTATCCCTGGAAGGAGGATGTAAAGAAAAATTGGATTTTTTAAAATGAGAAACTTGAATAAATTTATTGTTGAGGAGAGAGTTAACAATTGAACATACCACAAAGAAATGGGATATTTTCATATTAAAGTATTCCAGTTATTATTGCTGTGTAACAAACTTTCCCCAAACCTAGTGGCTTAAGAAGTGGTAACATTTATCTTGTTCACAAACTTGCAATTTGTCCAGGGGTTGGCAGGGTCAGCTCACCCCTGCTCCACCGAGGGTCAGTTGGAGTGGCTCAAAGGCTAGGAGCTGAAATCAGCTGAATGCTCACTCACTAACGCATCTGGCAGTTGATGTTGTCTGAGGGTTTCAGTTCTTCCCCACATGGTCCTCTCCATGTGGCCTCTGGATGGGCTACTTTGGGTGTCCTCACAGTGTTTAAATTGAAAGGCAAACATCTCAAGAGAAAAAAACAGGCAGGAGGTATCTTGTCTTTTTTAAGCTAGTCTCAGAAGTCACACAATGTCACTTCTACTGTAATCACAGAACCACAATCAAGAAGAAAGGACATAGACCCCAGAAAAGCATCAATATTCTATTTTAAGAAGAATACAGTGATTTAGGATATATATGTATGTCCATCTTTTGAAAATATAATCTGCCACCCAAGCTCACTTGTGGTGGCAGGAAAAAATTAGCCATAGGGCAAAACAATAAAAGAGCCTTGGATAGGTGAATATGTTTTCCTGTTACCAAGAAGCCAGGAATTCAGCTGATTGTGAGCTATTTTAGGAAGAAGAAGGATCACTATAAACTTCCCTCTTAGAACTGCTTTTGCTGCATCCCATAGATTTTGGAAAGTTGTGTTTCCATTTTCATTCATCTCCAGGCATTTTCTGATTTCCTTTTTGATTTCTTCATTGGCCCATTAGTTTTGTTAGCAGTATGTTGTTTAGCCTCCATGTGTTTGTGTTTTTCACATTTTTTTCCCTTAGTTTCACACTGTTGTGGTCAGAAGAACTACATGATATAATTTCTAGTCTTAAATTTGTTGAAACTTGTTTTGTGGCCTATCATGTGATCTATCCTGGAGAATGTTCCATGTGCACTTGAAAAGAATGTGTATTCTGCTGTTTTGGGGTGAAATGTCTTGTAGATATCTATTATATTTAATTGCTGTACTGTGTAATTTAAGGTCATTGCTCCCTTATTGATTTTCTATCTGGATGATCTGTCCATTGACGTAAGTGGGGTGTTAATATTATTGTATTATTGTCAATTTCTCCCTTTATGCTGTGAATATTTGCTTTATATATTTAGGTGCTCTTGTATTAGATGCATGTAAGTTAATGAGTGTTATATCCTCCTCTTATATTTATCTCTTTTATCATTATATAATTCTCTTCTTTGTCTTTTGTTTAGATGTTGTTTTAAAGTCTGTTTTTTCTGATACAAGTATTGCTACCCCCACTTTCATGCATTTATGGTCAATTAATCTACAACAAAGGAGGCAAGAATATACAGTAGAGAAAAGACAGTCTCTTCAATAAGTGATGCTGGGAAAACTGGACAGCTACATGCAAAAGAATGAAATTAGAATATTTTCTCACACAATATACAAAAATAAACTCAAAATGAATTGAAGACCTAAATGTAAGACTGGAAACCATAAAACTTCTAGAAGAAAAGGTAGGCAGAATACTGTTTGACATAAATCATAGCAATAATTTTTTGGATCTGTCTCCTATATCAAAGGAAACAAATGCAAAAATAAACAAATGGACCTAATTAAACTTAAAAGGTTTACACAGCAAAGGAAACCATTGACAAAATGAAAAGATAACTACCTAATGGGAGAAAATATTTGCAAATTATATGACCAATAAGAGGTTAATATCCAAAATATATAAACAGCTCACACAACTCAATATCAAAAAACAAACAACCCAATCAAAAATTGAACAGAAGGGGCTTCCCTGGTGGCACAGTGGTTGAGAGTCCACCTGCCAATGCAGGGGACGTGGGTTCATGCCCCAGTCCGGGAAGATCCCACACACCACGGAGCGGCTGGGCCCATGAGACATGGCCACTGAGCCTGTGCGTCTGGACCCTGTGCTCTGCAATGGGAGAGGCCACAACAGTGAGGGGCCCGCGTACAGCAAAAAAAAAAAAAAAAAGGACAGAAGACCTGAATTGACATTTTCCCAAAGAAGACATACAAATGGCAAATAGGCACATGAAAAGATGCTCAACATCACTAATCATCAGAGAAATACAAATCAAAACCACAATGAGACCTGTCAGAATTGCTATCATCAAAAAGACCACAAATAACAAATGTTGGCAAGGATGTAGAAAAAAGGGAACCCTTGTACACTGTTGGTAGGAAGGTAAATTGATGCAGTCACTGTGGAAAACGTTATGAAGCTTCCTCAAAAAACTAAAAATATAACTACCATATGATTCAGCAATTCCACTCCTGGGTATATATCCAAAGAAAATGAAAACACTAATTCAAAAAGATACATATACTACAATGTTCACAGCAGCATGATTTACAATTGCCAAGATATAGAAGCAACCTGTGTCCATCAAAAAATGATTGCATAAAGAAGATGTGGTATATATATACCATGGAATACTTCTTAGCCATAAAAAAAGAATGAAATTCTGCCATTTTCAGCAACATGGATGGACCTAGAGGTTATTTTGCTTAGTGAAATAAATCAGACAGAGAAAGACAAATACTGTATGTTATCATTTGTATATGGAATCTGAAAAATGAAACAAACAAATGAATATAACAAAACAGAAACAGACTCACAGATATAGAGAACAAACCAATGGGGAGAGGGAGGGAGGAGGGGCAAGATGGGGTTAGGGGATTAAGAGATATAAACTACTATGTATAAAATAAATAAGCAAGAAGGATATATTGTACAGCATAGGGAAATATAGCCATTATTTTGTAATAATTTTAAATGGAGTATAATCTATAAAAATGTTGCATCATTATATTGTACACTTGAAACTAATATAATACTATAAATCAACTATACTTCAATGAAAAAAGAATAAGAAGAAGGAGAATGAAGAAAGCTATGCAAGCAGGTTTGTGCTTTTTTTTTCCATTCAAATTCCAGATGGTATCTTAGTCCTGCAATTTCCTCCTTTACCTTAAAGTCAAGTACAGGGAGTGATAATTTGTTGAATTTTGATTAAAGTTTTAATCGTACTTTAAAACACTTGACGCTGAATTTATCTCTTTTTATACTATAATTATTAGCAGGCATAAAATAAGACTTAGCATCAGTATTTGGGAGATCTAATTTTCACCATATATACATTCTTCTTAGGAAAGAAACAAGAAAAAGTACAAAAAAAAAAAAAAAGGGAATCAAGAAGAGTAGATAATACAATGAAGTATCATGTCAATTCCAGTCTGCCCTAATCTTTCTCCAGGATCAGTTATCACTATCTGTTGTATTCTATGAGGTGTGAAGAGCCTACCATATCTTTCCAATGATTAAGAAAATCCCTCCTTAAATAATTTCATGTTTAATTATACCTACTGCTTACCCCTAAAGTATTGTCAGAATTTACAGATTGCTCACACATAGTAATGCTGATCTAATTTTTCCTTGAATGTCTATTGTTCTTACCTTAGAAATTACAAAGAATGTTTTCTCGGCTTAATGATTTCTGGAACATCTCATCTAGTGCAGAGATGTTAGTGTCTATTTATTTCTTTACCCTGGGGTCCAAAGGAAGTGAAATATTGGAAGGAAATGTAGATGAAGTAAGGAGAAATATTATTTTCCGTATCATAAGCTTGGAGATAAGTAAAATAAACCTTTTCTTAACCTGTTGTGGTACATTGAGGCAAGTAGCTGTGTTAATGGGCCAATCACTGAATTTTTAAGAAAGTTTTAAAAGCTCAGAGGTTGAGTAGTTTGAACTTCCAGAAGCCATAGCGATCTGCTGGCAGAATTTCTGAGGACAATGTGAGGGTTAAAAAGGAAATTATGAATGGTGACAAACAGAGCATTTGAAGGGAGCTCCAAGGTTTGAGGCAATGTTTGGGTACTAGAACACTTAGGAAAATTCTGTACATGATTCTTTTCCAACCTAAGAGGGAAGTTTATTCCACATCAAAAAGAAAAATTACAAATCTTTGTGTAGTTCACAAATCTTCTGCAGCTCTGTCCACTCCTTTTTTCTCCGTTACATCAGAGAAAATGTCTCTTCTACTAGCAAAGAAAAATCCCTCCATGTAAGCTCCAGGTCCCTCTCCTTCTCATCTCAGCAAACTTTATTCTTAAATTGTCCTCCTTTTCCTGTATCTTCTACTTCTCCATCTAGACCAAGTTATTCTTGGCCTACACCAATGAGTTCGAATATCCTCACATCTTTCAAAAACAGCATTCATCTTCCAGTTGCCACTCCTTAACTCTGCTCTCTATCATAGTCAAACTTCTTTCAAAACTTGACCCCAAACCCTGAATCAAAACTCTCACCCCGTGTTTATTCTTCAGCCACCTTGATGGTATCTCTATCCTTACAATTGCACTGAAATTAATTTTGTCAAGGACAGTACAACTTCTGTATTGCAAATCTAATTGCACCCTTCTATCCTCATACAACTTCAGCTTTCTCCAGTGGTTCTCAACGTGGTTAGCACTTGATCCTCTTTGAAATATGGTCACCAGTTCTTCGTAGTATCTTGGGCCAGCTTCTTCTACTCTCCTGACCTCCAAACTTTGAAGTTATTCCAGGCATTGTGTGATGCATCTTTTTATCTATGCTCACTTAGGTGATTAAGATTTCCAGTACCATCTTTAGTAAACAACTTCTAAAACTTTCAGCTCCAGCTTAGACCATTCTACTGAGCCCAAAAATCCTTTAGCCAATGACCTATTTGAATTTCTACTTCTCCACTTGGATGTCTCATAAGCATTTAATTTAATGTTCTCCAAACTAAAATTCTACACATTCCCCTTCCTCTAAATACTCCACTTTTAGTCTTTCCTGTCTCAGGAAATAGTATTATGATCTATCCAGTTTCTATAAACAAATGTTTGACACTTTTCTCTCTTTCAGACCCACATCTAATCTATAACAAAGTCCTGTCCATTCCATCTAAAAAACATACCTTGAATTATTGTACTTCTCTAGATCCTCTTTTCTAATAGAAAACAGTCACAGAAAAGGTTGCATACCTTTTATTCTCTTCTTTTTCCCATGTATTTTGAATTCTTTGAGAAGTAGAGTCTATTTTAAACAAATGATTTAAATAAATAAATTTGATGCAACATATTGTCCTTGAAGTTTTGGTTGTTACTTTCTATATAGGGAACTGCTTTGTTTGGCTCTTGACACCTCAAAGATAATTTTTTAAAGGAAGACATATTTCCTTACAGAACTTCAAGAAATTTGTCCTGGAAATAAAGGAATGATTTAAGCTTTAAAAAGTTCCTTTCATGGTGTTTCCAAAGAATAAATTTAGTTTTAAGTTCAAAAACTGTCTGAATATTTCTTCATTCTGTGCAGCATGAAAGTTATAGATTACTCTTCACCTCCTGAAAATTTCTGCTGGATAGAAATAAAGGTCATTCACTTGACCCAAAGTAAAATTTAGCCCTGAAGGTCAAATTCAGCCGACCCCTCCCCACTGGAGTGGCCAGGAGAATTCAATCAAAGATTTTAACAGGGAAGGAGAGGAGGAAGAGAGGGAGGGAAGGAGGGAGGAAAGAGGAAGGAAGGACGGGAGGGAGGGAGGGAAGGAGGAAGAGAGGAAGGGAAATAAGGAAGGGTAAAAAGAAAATAAAAGGAAAGGAAAGAGAAGAAAGGAAAGGAAAAAAGTTTTATCCAATCAGCTAGCACTCAAAAACTAATAAAACCTAATGGCTTGGAATCTAAGAAACTTGAAGAACAGGATTTAAGCAGGAAAAGTTAAGTTCAGGTACCAGGATTAGACACCTGAAGTGAAAAGAAAAAGAAAGGTGTCAGCAATTTACTTAAGTCACAAAATAAGGCCGACATATTCTCTTTCCAAAGCACCATTGTGCTATGAACTGTACAATTCAAGTTCATTGCACAATATAGAAGTGATCAAAACTGAATTTTCTCCATTGTATGCCCTTAATCATAAAGAGTTTACGTACTTTTGAAAGAAGAAGAATTTGGATAACAAGAGCATGGAGATTTATTTTAAAGCATTCAGTTGACTGAGTCATAGAAACTTGTTGAATATATTTTTTGAGCTGCTACCTCAGATGAAGGACTTTTTAGAATTAATAGGCTCTGAGAGACCCAGGTTGTCAGACCCCCAGTGGCTCAGTAGGCTGTACATCCTTGTGAAATTGACAAGATGTTTAAACACTCTGAACCCAAGACTGCAGGGGAACAAAAGAGCACTGCTGATTTGTTCAAAGTACGTGTATGCAGATTCCATGTGGACATGTGGACTGAGCAGATGGCAACTGGAGATGGTTGCAACTCACTTCCCATGCCTGAGCATTCAGAGCTCAAAATATTCAAAACTTTTGAAGAATCACAGAATTAATTGATGGAAATAACATTAGAAGAGATTCATAGAGTTTACTGAATACAAATCATACTAATGTCTGTGGCTGCCTTTAGAGGTAATATCCAGATGTGTCTAAATTAACAAATGTCTGCACTATCAGTATCATTCAATTTCATGAGGAAAGGATTGTATAAATTGTGCTGACCTGGAAGTATAAATTGTGCTGACCTGGAAGTATCCCTGAAAATTTAACTTAAATAATATTTCAATCCATTTGGTCAAATTCTCTATCTTGCTCTGAAAATGTATTTCTTTCTGTAGTGAATGTTACTGGTGTCTTGGCCAGATACCTTTGACCAGGACCGGTGTAGCCATTCCCTAGTTGATGCTTTTGGCTACTAATGGCATGAAATTAAAACCTTCTCCAGGTAATTGACCTCAACTAAGCAAGAGTTGACTAATCTGGAAGGTTATGTCTCACCCGCACTCCTAGGAACAGATCACAGCCACTGACTCCCTGGAGGCAGGGATAAGGCTGCTTCAGAAACCAATTTGATGTTGCAGTGCATGCCCTAGAGCTCCCCATGGAGTGGGCTAAAGCTAGACTCCATCTGGAATTGCATCCTAGCATTAAGCACCAGTTTCTCTCCTTTTCTCCTGATATAATAAAAAATATCCACCTGAAACCCTGTCTCTGACTCTGCTTCTAGGAAACATGACCTAAAACAGTTGGTACTAGGAGTGGTCCTTTTGCTAGTTGCTAGAAGATAAACATAAAAATCTATATAATAAATATGTAGATAGGTCTTTTAAATTCATTCTTTAAGCTTGCCTTGACCTCATTGCATCCACTTCTCACTCCTAGATATCTTAGAGGTTAAAACTATAGATTCATTTTTCTGTTAGTCTAAATAAAAGGGGGACTCATTCATTTATCTGCTTATTAATTAACAAATACTTATTGAGTGCCTCCTAATTGCCAGGGACTGTTCTTAGGAGCAGTGATATAGCAGTGAACAGAATCAAGAGTGAGCCTGCCTTTTGACCGTGTTTTAGCCAGGATTCCTCTGTGAGCAGAGCGTAAAACAAAGATTTGCATGCAGATAGTTAGTTTGGGAAGTTATTCTAGGAAGCAGAAGGAAGATGTAAGGGGAATGAATATGAAAGGAGATATAACCAGTGCAAGGATGCATTATCAAGTTGGCCACCAAAAAGGGTGACTGGTGTCTAATGTTGCAGGGCCATCTGAGGAGACCAGGAAATGCTTTTCGAAACTGTCTGCCTCAAGGTTGAAAAAGGAAGGCATTCTTCTTTGGCTCTCATCACCATTTGGTCAAAGGCATTAGCTTCCCTGCAACTCCAAGCTGAACGTGCATACAAGTTTCCACTAGAAGTAAGACATATACATGTGAGCCCAAGGTGAAGTACTGTCAGATCACACTTGCACAAAGACAGTCAAAGCCTGCACAAAGATGCTCAGAATATGCAGAGAATTGGTAACCTAAGAAGTGGCTAAGGTAAAATGCAGGGACCAGGGAATTCACCTATGCCTGCCATTAAAGCAAACTTTGTCATGGAGCCTCTCTTATGGTGATGGCATGTGGTATTCTCTCCAAGGATTTAATACAAGAAGTTTCACAGAACAAACTATAGTCTTTATTGCTGCAGCTGGTTTTGAATCTAATTATTTTTTTAATCTCCCACTCTACATTTTCCTCACCCTTGACCAGCATTTTGGCTGTTCTAGTTCACATGCCTGGAGGATAACAAGACCACCATCGCTATGGGGTCTGCAAGTTAACCTTAGTTAACTTGCCCTCATTGGGTTTACTTCAACTGCTTGTTCAACGTTGTCAACAGACATTGATGCTTCGAGAGACACCCTAGTAATGTCCTCTTTCAGGCACACCTCTCTCTACCTTACTGTATAGCAGGAACCTTAAATAACTCTTCAGGACAATAAGGTTCAATTTCCCCCATCAACATAATAACAGAATTTTTTTACTGCTGGTCCTTTGGCATGAAGTGTCCAAAACACCCATGTGGTAGTAGTACCTTCAAGTCACTACGAAGAACATATTACCCTATCCCATCATAAATCAGAACTTCTAATCCAGCAGAACCAGTTTATGAGGATGAGAAGTACAAATTCCACAAATGGGTCCCTGGGAGTTACTGGGAGAAGGGCCAATCTTACTTGTACCCACTGGCTACCAGATTCATATTCTAACTATTGAACTCACAACCAAGCCAAGGGTTCAATGCATGTACAAACTCCTGGAGGACAGCACCCCACTCCAGCAGTGTCATCCCCAAGCTATTGCTTTAACCACCCACCTACCAGGCCATTCTACCATTCTACTAGGTTGATAAGGTTTAGGAAAGACCAGTCAATAGTGTGCCTGTTGTCACATCTCTTTATGTAAGGGGCTGTAAAATGGGTCCCTTAGTCGGAAATAATGTTGTACAGGATATTATTCATATATTTCCTGCATTCTTTAAGTCTTCAGATGGTGGTTCTGGGAGATCCTCTACAGGTAAGGAAGGCAAACCCAGGTCTACAATAGGTACCCATTCTGATAAGAAGGAATCACTGCCACCCTCTCGGTTGAAAGAAGTCCATTCGAATCAATTCGGCTTCAGGTAGCTAAACCCCACTGAATACACCTCGGTTTATAATTTTGACTTTGGGAACAAGTACATAACATATACCTTTTTAAATTAAATAGAAAAGGAAACTAAGTAAATGTTAATCATCAAAAGCAAATCAAAACAAGGGAACATTATTTAATTGTATACCAAATTAGAATCATAATCACACAGAGACTAATTACATCAAGTGCTTTTAAAACGCAGCACTATGACAGTACATTCTTGGTTGAATATACCATAAGGACCAAAAAAAAAGCACAGTATTCAGTAGTTTTATTTTTACTGGTAATGTTGTTATTTAAATTATTATGTAGATGCAAGAACCAAGCAAATAGGTTTTACATAAATGTCATTAGTAAGCAATATTTTCTTCTAGCTGTATACACAAGAAAGTTCTAGAAATCATGTGAACTAAGTAGTATAGATTATCTCTATCACTATCACTTAGACTTCCGTCTCTACATACCATTTCCTATTAAAATAAGTCGGAGCTCCTTAGAGAAATGGCCAGTTGTCATTCTGAGACAGGAAAGTTGTGTCTGCAATATGTGGCTGTACCTTAAAGTAAAGAAGTTGTCAGAGACCAATGAGATTATGTTTAAAGACCCAGGAGCCAACTCAGATGTGTTCTCTCTAGCTAAAGATGGAACAATTTGATGGAGCATCAAACAGAATAATAACCAGGTTGAATTAAAATGTTAAAATGAATCAAATATTTTAAATCCACAATTTCACAGTAGTGTTTTTCAAAACTTTATTGGTCAATTTTGCAGGTTGATGGGGCACCAAATTATTATTCTACAACTTAGTAAATAAAAGGAAGGAATCAAACATTAATCTTGCTTTTCTTGATTGTGTTTTGGGGAAACCAAATAGTTAATAAGGTTACATTGTGGGGGGGGTGGAGTATAAAATATTTTACAGGTAAAATGTAAAATCTTCATTTTGCAGAAGGAGATGCTGAAGTACAGTGAGGTTAAGTAATTTGACCAAGGTCCATGGCTTATAAGATCTCAAATACGCATTTGGGATCATACATATAGTTATACATAATTACCTATAGTTACATACAGTTTTGTATCTTGCTTGCTTTTTCTTTGCTTAACATATGAGCATTTTCTATGTCACTAAATATGCTTTGATAACATAGTTTTTAGTCATAGTATAATATTTTATCCATTGGATGTATTTTGAATTTGTCAACTTAATATTATTGGCTGGGTTGTATTAGTTTTCTATTGCTGTTTAATGAATTGCCACAAACTCAGTGGCTTAAAGCAATAACCATTAATTAGCTCCCCATCTATAGGTTAGAAATTTGGCATGGCATGGGTGGATTCTGTGCTTCGGGTACCTCAAGGTTGAAATCAAGGTGTTGGCTACACTGAGTTACCTTCTGGAAGTTCTGGGGAAAAAATCTACATCCAAGCTCATTCTTGTCAGAATTCAGTTCCTTGCAACTTTAAAACTGAGGTACCTATTTTCGTGCTTTCTTTCTTCCAGGGGGTTATCTTGGCTCCAAGGGACTATGTGCATCCCTTGCCGTGCAATGCCCTCCATCTAAACACAAGCAACAAGACATTGATTCTGCTTTGAATCTCTGACTTCCTATTCTGTGACCAGCTGGAGAAACCTCTGCTTTAAAAGGGCTCATGGGATTAGCTCAGATTATCCAGGTATAAACTCTCTATTTTAAAGATAATGGTGCCACATCTTCTTTATCCATTCATCCGATGATGGACACTTAGGTTGTTTCCATCTCCTGGCTATTGTAAATAGAGCTGCAATGAACATTTTGGTACATGACTATTTTTGAATTATGGTTTTCTCAGGGTATATGCCCAGTAGTGGGATTGCTGGGTCGTATGTTAGTTCTATTTTTAGTTTCTTAAGGAACCTCCATACTGTTCTCCATAGTGGCTGTATCAATTTACATTCCCACCAGCAGTGCAAGAGTGTCCCCTTTTCTCCACACCCTCTCCAGCATTTATTGTTTCTAGATTTTTTGATGATGGCCGAAGATGTGGCACATATAGACAATGGAATATTACTCAGCCATAAAAAGAAATGAAATTGAGTTATTTGTAATGAGGTGGATGGACCTAGAGTCTGTCATACAGAGTGAAGTAAGTCAGAAAGAGAAAAACAAATACCGTATGCTAACACATATATATGGAATCTAAGAAAAAAAAAAAGTTCATGAAGAACCTAAGAGTAAGACGGGAATAAAGACAGAGACCTACTAGAGAATGGATTTGAGGATATGGTGAGGTGGAAGGGTAAGCTGTGACAAAGTGAGAGAGTGGCATGGACATATATACACTACCAAATATAAAATAGATAGCTAGTGGGAAGCAGCCACATAACACAGGGAGATCAGCTCGGTGCTTTGTGACCGCCTGGAGGGGTGGGATAGGGAGGGTGGGAGGGAGGGAGACGTAAGAGGGAGGAGATATGGGAACATATGTATGTGTATAACTGATTCACTTTGTTATAAAGCAGAAACTAACACACCATTGTAAAGCAATTATACTCCAATAAAAATGTTTAAAAAATTTAAAAAAATAAAGATAATGGTGAGGGTGGGAGGGAGACACGAGAGGGAGGAGATATGGGGATATATGTATACGTATAGCTGATTCACTTTGTTATAAAGCAGAAACTAACACACCATTGTAAAACAATTATACTCCAATAAAGATATTAAAAAATATAAAAATATAAATAAATAAATAAAGGTAATGGTGCCATAAAACATAGCCTAAGCATGGGAGTTAAATCCATTATATTCCCAGTCCCCAGGACTCAGCAGTGTATACACATGAGAGTGGGCGGGGTGGTAATATGGGAAATATTCTCCTCTCTGCCCTTTTTCTCCTGCCTTGAATGTAGTTGCACACAACTACATGTAGTTGCACTATGATTCTTGGTTGCTGTCATCTTCCTATCCTGAAGCAACAAGGCGAAGGAAAGAGATGTAGCTTCCTGAGCATAGCAGAGCAGAAGGATATAAACAGCCCGGATCTTTGATGATATCTCTGAGCTGCTATACCTCACCTGGAATCACCTACCTCCAGAATTCTTGATCAGTCAGGTAATTACATGTTCTTAATGCTGAAATCATGTGGCTTCTCTTTTTTTTATTGAAGTATAGTTGATTTACAATGTTGTGTTAATTTAGCAAAGTGATTCAGTTTATATATATATATATATATATATATATATATATATATATATGTATTTTTCAGATTCTTTTCCCATAGGTTATTACAAAATAATGAATATGGCTGTATGGCTCCCTGTGCTATACACAGGTTGTATGGCTCCCTGTGCTATATACAGTAGGTCCTTTTTGGTTATCTATCTTATACATAGTAATGTGTGTCTGTTATGTGGCTTAATTTTGATATTTAGGTATTTTTTAATTAGCTCCTGAATAAACGCTTTCACGCTCATGAGTACAGCATATCATTTATTTGAAATTTTAAAACATGTGAAAATTTATGTTTATTTCAGAAAACATGCCTATGTAGTAAAAGTATAAAAATACAAATAAGAGCGATACAAACCTACTTCAACATGATGGCTCCTCTAGGGTGAGGAAAATTAGTTCAGAGAGTGGTGCAAAAAGAGGTTTCCTCTGTAACTGAAATCGACCATTTATTTCATTTTTTCAAATCCTGAAGTAAATAGAACAAATGTTAGAATCTGTTAGAGCTCATAAAAGGGTGGAGGCACTTACATTCTTCCCCCTTATTTGTCTCTAAGTTTGAAGTATTTCAAAATAATAAAATTGGAATATTTCAATGTTCTAAAATAGGAAAAAAAACTGAGGCAAGAGATGCAAGAAACTTTCTCAAAGTCAGGAACTTTCTATACTCTCCTAGCAAGAAAGTGTTTACACACCCGCTCCCAACACTTCTCATCCCTCATTCTTCCTCTGTGCCCCGATTTGGGAAGAAGGACAAGGATAAACCATAAATAGAGTCATATGATGATCTTACTGGAAGGCAGACAGTGGCCTACCTAAGGACTGCACCAAGGAGGGAATTTTGAAACAATCAATAATCCTTCCCTTTAGCGGGGGAAGTGCTAGGAGCCAAAAATGAACCTTCTCCCTGGATCACCATTCGCCTAACAGGCCCCTAAATTCTTGATTTAACTATGCAAAAACACCACTAATTATATTCATTTATGTGACTGACTTACCATTTGAATCTAATTGCCAGGCAGCAAAATAACTGTTAAAGCATATCATTAAACAACTTGAATAATTAGAGAGAGATTTACTTGTTCTCCTAATTTAACACTAAACTTTAGGGCAGAGACTTCACCCTCTACCTTTTCTATCTTAAATTAGCTGGAGAAGAAGGCTGTGGAAACACTGACTGACTCTCCGTCTTATCAGAAACACTGGGTTTGCTGAGCATCCTGGGACTTCGAGCTGCAACTCCACAACCTTGCTCGGGTATATTCATCACAGTGAGCATTTTTCCTCTCCATTCCACATGTTTCCTCAGGGACTTCCTCATTTCACACTCTCCACACCTGCCACTCTAGACCCAGTTTCCCACTCAACCAACTTCCACTGAAAACTTGCTAATGTCCATCTCATCTTTATTCTTTCTACCCCACCCCTGGCTCTCCCTCAGCTCATCCCTCCTCTTGTCCTTTGAGACTACAGCTCCATTGTGGGTTCATTGCCTTTTAGCTAACCTCATTCCTCACACTGTTGTCGCTTAGAGAACTTGACACTGGAAGTCACAGTATCTTCCAATGCTTTCTCTCATGAAGACCATCTTCTCTCAGTATCTGCCTGCTCAGAGAGTGAAGCCGTGGGCAAAGAAGAGGAATCAGCTTTCTCATTTATTAAGGGCACTTCCAAAACTATATCATAGAGTCACCTCTTTTCATAATTCTACTGACTTAAAGTCAATTTGTCTGTTCCCAGTTCTTCAAAACACATTGGTTGTTGGTTGCCTCTTTGCCCACAGCCCACAGCACCAGATCTATTTCTTCTGTTCTCCTTGGCCTCTGATTCACATTCTTCCTCTCGACTGTACCATCCAGTTTTATGCTCAACAAACCACTATCCTCACTGATTACCCTTCAGATTCCTTGACATTATTCAGCCTTATTCTCCTTGACATTTTGAAACTCCTGAATGCCCAACACTGTGCCAAGCACTGGAAATATAGTAGTGTACAAGGTGAACACAGCCCTGCCCTTAGGAAATGTAAACACACTTACAGACACAATAACAATTTTCTTAAGTGTTGTGCAAAAAAAATCACACAGTACTACAAAAGCATATAAGAGAGAGAAAATCTATTCTGCTTCTCTGAGATATGACTTGAAAGATGAGTAGAAGTGAGCCAGATGGAAAGGTGGGAGAAGGTCATTCTGAGTAGAGACTAGCATTCACTCCATCCCAACTTTTCCAATATCTTAACACCCTCTCACAACTACTCTGGACTCTCTCTATCCTGGATCCACAATTAGATATTTTAATGTGCCTTCCTAAAGCAACCTAGATCCCTTTAGTTTTTTTCAAACCCAACCACTCATTCCCAAACATACATTCTAGATCACCTCCACAATTCATTCCTTTACTTCTTGCTCCTAGGAGAGCTGAGCAAGATGAAATCACCATTTCTGTAGGTCAAGTGCTGGAAAATATCGGAAGTTCCACATGGTTAAATTAATACGTTATCAAATAAATTTATAGGGTAATTGGCCACCATTATAACCAATTTCAACAAGTTATCTTCCTCTAAATTTTTATTGTAACCCTGCACTGAATGTGTAGTTGTCTTGGTCATTAAGACTTCCAGGGAAAAACCTTTGTAATCAAAACCGTCACTCGTCCCACTACTTCATAACCAGTAAAATCTTTTTTAAAATCTAACCTATTCCTCTCTTTCTATCAATATATCTCTACTTTTCTTTCTCTTCTGTAGGATAGCTCAACAGACAATGTTAAACTATTATTTAGTTCTTTTTCTCAGTCATCCTATTCAAAACAGCTACTCTGGAAGACTCCACTAGTACTGTATTTGTGGCTTCTGCACAAAATGAGCAAAGAAGAACACAAGATAATAAAATTTGTGTAAGGTTTTCACATACTTTGTCACATTTGAGGCACAATCCTGAAAATTATATAAGGCAGGTAATGTCTCCATTTTACAGATGGGAAAACTGGGTCTCAGAGATGTAAGTGATTATAATGGAAGAGATAAAGTCAGACCAGAGCTCACTTCTCCTGAATCTAATTCACAGAATCATAGTCTTTCCATGCCACCTCACCTTCCTCTTGGTTTATATTTTTCAGGAAGGAGGAGAGGGCTACTGAAGAGAGTCAGGACACCTTATTAAAGTAAATTCTTTGGCTTTCTTGGGTTGAATGGTCTAGCTAGACTGACGAGGCTAGCTGGACTAGGTAAACTAAGACTGCTCAGAGCCTCTAGGCATTTATCCTTGTCCTCTGTTACTAGCCTTCCTAACATTATTACCATTGCCCCAACACCCTACTCCACTGGTTAACTTGGGGCTGCTCTCCATATTCCCATGGCTTCTGAACTCTTGGGGGAGTGGGTAGAGGAGAGGAGTTTGGAATTAGTTCTGAGCCAAGCCTTTTCCCAAATAGTGAAGAAAATAAAAGAATTGGAGAAAGAACAGTGTGAAAGTGTTACCGAGTCCAAACTCATTCCGCTGGCTGCACGACAGGCCAATAAATGGGGGAGCGAGTTGCTGGGGCAAGGGAAAACAACTTTATTCAGAAAGCCAGCAGACCGAGAAGCTGGCAGACTAGTGTCCTGCAGAGCCACCTTACCCATGTTAGAAATCAGGCTTCTTTTACGCTAAAAGGGGAGGAGGTATGGCTGTTTGTGGCACACTTTTGGTGACTGAATCCTTTGTTCTTGCAGCTGTCCACATAGGTCAGGTCATGATGTTCCTGTAGACCTCCAACAAGACCAATGTTATTCTCTGTGCTGCAACTTTTCATCTCTATCTGAATGGACGAATGTTATACCTTTAAAGGTCAGAGCCTTGAGAATGGGCTATCCTGTGTATTTCAAGCTAGAGGCAACATTCTTTTACAAAAGGTGCAGAGCCAGCATGACTAAGCACAGGCAACGGAGTACACACAGCCAAAAACACAACACTTAACTCTCTGCCAGGATTTTACACACCTTTATCTCACTCTGCCGCCCTGGAGTCCCAGAGCTTAAAAAAGCTTCCTGCACATATCTTTCAAAGTTTTCAGATCCTTCTTAGACAAACAGCTCTACAACCCTATAAGTTCTAAGTCACGTGTAAAGAGAAAGGATTGCAATCTTTTCAATCGTTATAAATTGGGTCCCCTTCATATGTATCCTGTAGCTATGATACTTGTTTTGCGTTTTCTGAGGCCTGGATCATGCTGTATCCTTGAGAAAGGGAAGGGAGCAAATGCTTAATTAAATTGCTATTATGTGCCAGGCACTGAGCTAGGAATCTTACATAGTGATACTTTCTCTGGAAAATGGAAACAAGGAGACTTAGGAGGTGGGGGAAGGAGAGGAGAAGGAGAAAAGGTGGAGCTGGTGCTGGTGGTATTAGTTTCATCAGGGAAAGTGGAAAGGAGAAGTTGTTTGGTTTTTTCATTTTCCCAAATACTACGCAGTGATGGGTATTTCCTAAGGACTGATATAGTGACCAGATAGAATATGGGGAAAATTTGGACAGCTCTCTGAGCTGGAGAAAATACCTGTAAATTTGCCATCTCCCTTCACCCTCTCATTCCACCCTTCCTCCCCTCCCTACCCTAAGATGAAATGATCTGGGACAAACTAATTGAGAAAACTAGTAGTGCATGCCTTCGGGAGGTTTTATTAGTGGAACCAGACACACTGCTATAACAGAATGTACGACTGCTCTTTTACATTGATCTAATTAGAACATTTACATACTGAATGCCTCCTGGACAATTCCCTACCAATGACACTTACAGTGTGCGCCAGGCAAGACTACTCTTTAGGTGAAATTGAACAAAGAAGTCATCAAGTCTCCTTTTTCTCTAAGAAAAATAACGTTGTCAAGGTTATTAACAATCAATCATCTGTCACAGGCTCAGCATAGATGGGGATGTGGGTTTCCTCGTACTTACAGAAGATGGGGAAACCGAAAGCCCTTCTCACCCTGAGAAGGAAAACACCCTAACACAATGAGAAGCAGCAGCTTCATGGTTTTGAACAAAGAATGGGAATAAGAAGAAAGTCATGTTGAGCAGATTATCTGAGAATAAAAGGCAAAAATATGAGATCATTTCAGAAATTATAATATGGTTAATATTCATGATTGGGTGGTATTTTACAATGACTTAAGTATTTCCCAGATTTTAGCTCTTTTTATGTCCACACCAACTCTATGAAATCAATGCTTACTTTAGAGACATGAGAAAGTGTACATGACAAAGTCATCCATAGCGTTGGAGCAGAGTAGGGCTAGAAACCAGAATATACAACTTCTCATTCAAGCTCTCATCAATACATATGTGTAGAAAGGGATATTTTCCATGTTTGATCTTTCTACCATTCCCACACACCCCCAGCACCCCTGCTCTCCCAAAATAAGCTATTTTTGCTGCTCTTCATGGCTTGAGGCTTCCTTGAAGTGGAAGACGGGATCTACGTATAGGTTTAGTCCATCATAGATATTCAGAACTCATTGATTGGTGGTTTATAACAGGGGTTATCTGAAAAGGGACCTGAAAGATTCACAGATATTTTCAGAACCCCTATCTTAAAAAGAAATTAAATTGAGCACAGCTATTCGGGTAACATCCTTAAAGAGAACTTCTTCTCTGTCCTAGTTTTAGACAAAGTTTCAAGGTTCTATAAAGTTCAGAAATGTGGTGGTATAAGTAAAAATAGATACCTGCATAAACTAATATATGCAATGCTAAAAGAGGGAAATAATTATACATTTCTTTGCCTTCTCTCTCCATTCTACCTCGTTCTCTTCTTAACTCTTCATCTCTACACAAAAAAGAGAGGAAGCCAACCCATTTAGAATGAGATTAAGTTAAAATTCTTCATCAAATGATTGAAGCACAACCTCTTATCCCTAAATGAAAGGAATAGCCAGCATCTTCTTTTAAGCAAAAGAAGCAGCTCAAAATTCAAAAGAGAGATCCCAAGAAAGATATTTCTCCAGTCAAAGGGCATTAGCATGCAAAATATATTAAGTACTGGAATCACATTAAAGAGATGGAAGACCTGATCCAAACAAGACTGTTTACATTGTTGACCAACAGCTGAACGAACATTGTTCTGACCATGATGAGCTTTTTATGGATAGTCAACTCTCACAATAGTGGAGAAACAGATCATTCAGACACAAGCCAGACATTTACAGAGAAGTCATTCATCCCTGATGCCCTCATTTTCAGATTGAAATTTTCCACCAGTGATTTAATAATTATGCTGTTGCGTATACACTGCAAGTTAGACATATGTGTTCCTTTATGGGACCTCAAGGCCTTGTCTGGGCAGCACTCCGTTGGCCCTGAGCCTAATGACCTCACTGTAGAGACTCCATCCCACTGGTCTCTCCAGCTTTGTTCAGGCTCAAGGAAGAGGAGCTCCTCTTAGTTTCAACCTATAGAGAACAAGCAACTACTGAGATGATTAAATTTTCTGCCCCATTACATATGTTTATAATATTACAACTCAAATATGCAAGGAAAACATGGCTCCTTTATAAGTGATTTGCTCTTTCTGTCGAAAGACATTTCTGATAACTTTCCTCCCTTAACCCTCTCATCTTTTCCCCACCACATCCCCAGCCTGAAGATTAAGGGAGTTGGCAGGGAAAGTGGGAGTCCACTTTCTCTTCCTAAATGAATAGAATATTCTCTTATAGCATATCTTTCTCTTTACCAAAATGATCTCCTCATTTCCCTCTTACCTGGACCTAGTGCTGATAGGAGGAAACTGATCTGTTATTAGGGCACATAAGTCAGGAAAGTTTCTAAGGTATTATACGTCTTACATAGATTTAGGAGAAATCTCTGAGGCAGAGAAGAAAGAGGGAAAATTCTTTCAGAGCCCAGCATTTGACACGAGGGGAATTTCAGGATACACAGGGAAATGCTATATACCATTTGTTTTGTCTCAGAACTGTACTAAACGGCCACATTTTACAATCTTGTCCTAAGGCTTATTATGAAACACTACAATAGCACTTTTTATCTTCTCTTCTAACTGTCTATACCCCTCTGCCATAAGCAATTTCTAGATAACAGGCCCTGCATGGGCTGACAGAATATCCTGTCCTGTTTTCGTAACCTGTTTATTCTAGAAATTGTTTTCATAGTTTCAAGGACAAAGTGAATACATGGCTTTTTTATAGTTCCCTTTGGTCTTTCAGTATTTGATTTGTTTGTTGTCCCGTGTTTGACTTGGATAGCCCAAGACCTTCATAAATGTTGGGTGAAGGGGAGAGGCTGTTCAAATGCATTTTTATGGTTACTACTAATAATATTCTTTCCAAAAGAAGAAATGTCTTAAGTATTTAGCCAACTTGAATAAAACTCCATATCCCTGAAGCAAGTGGGGAAAATCCCAAAGGTTAAGCAGACTAATCAATCTTAAAGGCTTTCATTGAACACATTTTCTCTTTTCTTATCTTCAATTGGACTTTTCCCCCAAACGAGAGCATTTTTATTTTTACAAGAAGGAATAAATAATCTCCTTCTCAATGTTCCACTTCAGGACCCAGTAACCAGAATCAAACTATCCTTGTCTCTTGAGGAAAAAAAATCCATCCTTCTCCATCCTGGACTAGTAAAGGAAAGCAGTGCTTGCCATATGCCTTCCATGAATTGTCTTTACTAGCACGTAGCTTTTGCTTTCATAGAACTTGCTAACAGATAAATCACGAAAACAAAGGACAGGATCCCCATGATCCCCCTAAGTTTGCAGTTCTGTTTTGCACTCTCTCAGCAATTTAATTGTCGTTGTTCTTGCCATTCTCCCAGTGGACATAAATAGGCAAGCCAAAAATAAAAGTAAAAATCCTGACCCCAGAGGCTATTCAGTACACCTTGCTTGATAAAGGTTAACATGTGTGCAAGGTTCTCATCTGAATGTCCTCAGTGATTGACTGATATAATTGTCTAAAATAGGTTGTGTTACACCCTGAGATTGATCAATTGCCCCAGATCCAGAAGTTGGTATAACATGTCTGAACACTCCAGACCAGCCTCTCATAATCTTCATCATTTGGCAAACATTAGTGTTTTCCTGACAAAGAAATAGCACTCTTGGCTAACAATGTGTTAGAGATACCACATAGCTATTTGCTGAGCTTTTCAGCGTTAAGCTATTAAAAATCATAATGTCTTACATACTCTATTCTATATAAAAGGCCTGTGAGCAGATCTACTTCTGGCCCAAAGAAAGGATCGCCTTTCATATTGCAAATCATATATGCAAGAAAAGTACTCTCAAATGTGGATTCTCCAGGTCCCTAAGCAACAAAACTTATGGATTGTGAAGATCCAGCTTATATTTAACATATTTAATTTTATATTTTATGAGTTGCAATACACAGATTTTCACACAAATAAATACTGGAGGGTAAACACTAAGACAATGCTGAGATTCATGAAGGGTGTGATTTAAAACATCATTAACGATTTCAGAATTAAACCTTATATTCTTAGTAGATTTCATGGAATCCCAGTCCAAATTTCATCCAACCATAAAAATCATTTTGAACTAATCTGATAGGAAATTAGTTGAGCCATAATGTGTAGGCAAAATCAGCTAAGTTTAAAATGTAATGGCATATATACATGTATGTATTATAAATATAAATGAAACAGATCACAGGGTAGTCAAAAAGTGACAGCTGCTTTAATTCGTAGGAGTTTAGACTTGCAGCCCCTCTGGAAATTATGAAATGAGGAATAACAAAAAAAAACTACCCCCCATTATTATCCAAGCACAAGCAGTATAAGATCATTTATCTTGATGTATGTCACCTTAGAGCACATATTATCCCTAACTCTCAAAGTGTTTTTTCCCCCTTATTTCATCTCTGACATTCATTGTAAATTTAATGATCCACATACGATTTGCTGGTGTCTCAGTCTGCTGTTCTGAATCATGAAACTAGTGCTAAATTTATGGCACTGTGGTACCACTTAGTGAATCATTAAGCAGTACAGTGATTTTAATGATTTGGATCATACTGGACCTCATCACTATATAATGAGGTTCCATTTAGTGTAAATTTTATGTAAAAATTCAATTTGCAAACCAACAACATGAAACTACAACATTTTTTCTAACTTGACATTGTATTTATTTATCATATATTTCTACCAGGATCCACTTTTAAGTTCATTAACAGGATAATACTTTATTCCATTTTCTTTTCATTAGCATAATATTTAAATGACTCTAAGAATGAAAGTGACCAGTGACACCTTAAACCACTGTAAACTCTTTCATTGTCAAGTTTGCTCAACTCAAAGATCTCAGGAATAATTGAAAACTTTTATGTGGTTTTATTATCTTTGATAATATATATTCACCTTACCGTTCCCATAGTTAATTGCTTTAGAGCCTATCTTTTATTACGAGGTCAGGTTACAAATGCAGAAAAGAAACAATCGTTACAGTATGCCTCTCTCATCTCTTCATTTGATAAAAGCCCGTGACCTTCAACAATTATGATTTTTCTTCTGAGGAGATTAAATAGAACATTCCAGATAGTTAAAATGCCAACTACAGTTCATTTGTGCCGTATCATAACCATTAGTCAGAAGTTTCCCTTAAAATAAAATTTTGGCCTCAAAAAATGCATTGATTAGGGTGTATCAGTATGGATGGCAAGAAAGCTTATGACTGAAATTAGCTTAGTGCTAATTTTTTAATTAGCAGAAAAGAAAACTGAGGCTAAGAAGGTTAAGTATCTTGACCAAGGTTATGTAGCTATTATATGATGTCAGGAAGCAAACTCATGTTCCTCGACTCTAACTGCTTCCTCCAAAATTCATTTTAAAATTGAAGAATAACATAACAATATAGTCATATTATGTCTGCAGAATAAGTGTCTGATTTTATCTTTTATATTTCAGTTCCCTCTGAATCATTGATAAGCGTGTCTGCATCATGACCTGCTTCACTCTGTATTAAATTATGGTTTTAAAAACTTAGTTCTAACATGCGTACTAACAATAGTAGGTTCACAAGGTACTCTGAAACTGAATTTTTTACAGTCTGCATGCGTAGGAAAGAACAATTTTTTAAAGTAGTTCCTTAACCTAAGCAAAAGTTATTCAAAGGGCTACACGTCTAGATGATGTAGAATTTATTTCTTACTCAAACTGAATAATACATTAAAAAAAAAAGACTTAGGAAGGATTAAAGAGAAATCAAGTTCCTAATTTAAATGGACCCATGTTTTCAGTAGAAGCAATAAGCTATGTTGTCTTTTAAAGTCACAAAGAACCACGAGGTCCAATCTCCCTAGAAGTTACACTTAGAGCTCAATATACTAACGACCAAAATAAAAAATAAAATATAGTCATTTCAAGACTTCCTCCTGTGCATCAGGAAACATGGTGTGTCTTGCTTGGTTCTGTATTTATATTAAGAGGGTTAAAATGCTGATAGAGGTTTTAACATTTCCTCTTCTCAGGTAGATTAAGTCACAAAAGCCATTAAAGACACTGATTTTCAAGAGGCCCCCAGTGTAGAGTGCCCAGCTTGGACAGTGGCCATCATATGCCCTGAGGACCCTAACAGCTTAGGTGATTTTCTTTTTCTTTTTTCTTTTTTCTTTTTTTTTTTTTTGCGGTACGCGGGCCTCTCACTGCCGTGGCCTCTCCCGTTGAGGAGCACAGGCTCCAGACGCGCAGGCCCAGCGGCCATGGCTCATGGGCCCAGCCACTCCGCGGCATGTGGGATCCTCCCGGACCGGGGCACGAACCCGCGTCCCCTGAATCGGCAGGCGGACTCTCAACCACTGCACCATCAGGGAAGACCTCTTTTTATTTTTTATTTATTTATTTATTTTTAAATTATTCTTTGGCCGTGCCATGAGGCACGTAAGGATCTTAGTTCCCCAAACATGGATCAAACCCTCACCACCTGATTTGGAAGCACGGAGTCTTAACCACTGGACCACCAGTAGGAAGTCCCACTAAGGTGATATTAATCACTTTTCCAAGCTCTGTTGTCACTTTTCATCTTGTTTGGACTTCAGTATCTGTCTCCTTTGGAAGGGTTCATACTTGAGTATGAGAATAC
Organism: Stenella coeruleoalba; assembly: GCF_951394435.1. Classification (NCBI taxonomy): domain Eukaryota; kingdom Metazoa; phylum Chordata; class Mammalia; order Artiodactyla; family Delphinidae; genus Stenella; species Stenella coeruleoalba. Next base: position 45,639,992 of record NC_137164.1, read on the forward strand.
GCCTGGATGAGAGTAAGAAAGAAGGGCTTGTCAAGCAGTGCATGGCAGGCCAGCCTAGTGTTCTATTTATCCCAACTTCTTCCCAAATGTTTCCTCCTATTTCTAACCACTCAGGTAAATGCCTACATGTTACAGGAATAGTACTAATTTTTTCAGAATTACTAATCATCTCAAAAATGAAAACAAATATTACTCTTCTTCTTCACATCCATACTTACTCCTTTTTTAATAGGAAATGAAACTATTTGAGTAGCCAAGACACTTGATTCAGATTTACCACAGTGACATCGAGTTACAAAGCCCTCAAAACAATATGATTCCAGTGTGGCCACTCAAAGTTCCTATCTTACATGGGAAAATGTTGGAGAATAAAACAAACTTGGATGTGGTCAAATGTGGGAAGAGTGTAATTGGAAATAAGGCTTGAAAAGCAGGTTAGGTTCAGATTCTGGCAGACAACCAATGTCCAAAAGAGGAATTGTGGAAATACTTCAGGAAAAAAATTGAGAAAGTCTGGTAGGGGGTTTGGGTTTCAATCCCTAAATCTCCCCATGGGATATCTATTTTTATCTCATTTCCACAGCACCTATTGTTTGCACTTCACTTGGTCTGTGCAGCCATAGTCTTGGTGTCATGTTTTAGATAAGCCTTTAAACAGAGTTTTCTTATTTTCCAATAGGGTGTTCTTCATTATCCACTTGTTCTGGGGATCTCAGGGAGCTTCAGGAAGCAGAGTCATTATGAAAGATGCTTACTGGTCTTCAAGACACTCGGTCACTCTTTGCTATTGTCTTAACCTGAATGTTCTCTGAGTGGTGGTGGGAGGGATGGATGCTCAGCTGCTAGGTCACAGGAATTCTTATAAAGCCTGAAGTCCCAGTGCCAAGAGCCCTGCCCCTGAGATGCACCATAAGCCTTCCCACCAAGTCCTGTATGTTGCCAAGGGACCAAAGAATATGGTCCGTTCCTTCTCAGTCTTGACGACTCACTCTAATCCAGATGCAGCCACTTCCACCTTTCATTCTCTGAGCATTTTTCCCATCCATTGTCCCCTCTGATGGAGTCTGTCATAATGTCCTGAAAGAGAGCTGGCTTTTGAAAACTAAAATCAGTAGTAAATACGGGTTGGCTGCAGGAGAAGCAGTTTAGCAGTATCTTCAAATGAAGTCTATTTTCTGCTCTTCAAAACAATGACCTTGAAGCAAGGGAACAAGAAGTTCTAGTTAATTTCTTGGTATAGAAGAAGGGAAACAAAGAGACTGAATTTTTAATTTCTCAATAAATAATTATCCTGCCAAACAGATCAATTACAATAGCATTGAATGAGTATTTACCCTGTACAGAGATTGGTCCTCACCCCTATGAATAACAAGCATTTATTGAACATCTACTAGCCAGATACAGTTCCAAAAGTCCCTGTCCCTGTTGCACTCACAGTCAAGTGGGGGGACAGTCTGTATTTACAATAGAGATAATAAGGGGGCGATGAAACAGAGACAGATGGATTACCTATCATAGCTTCAAGTGGCGTGTCCATAAGTGCTAAGGAATCACGGGGCTGGTTAGTGACTAGTGCAAGGTAGATTACATAAAAATGTCTCAGTTATGTTAATTACGTGAATAATATTTTTGCATTTTTATCCTAGTTCATTGAATGCTTTCTAAAACCCATTGACTACTGCACTGGGAAGCAGGCAGCAAAAGTTACATTCACAATGTTATCAGCACAGAGGGATAAAGTGCCTGGGTACGACCCTCCAACCATTCAGTTGCAAATTCAGGCCTCTAACGTTAAATTTTGACTCCTGATTTATTAAGTTCTACTCCGTTCATGAAAATGCTTAGAGCTGAGAAAAATAACTTCAGTCTATTTTCACAAGCCTCAGAGACACCTCGGTGTGACTGGTCTCTGATGTAATTGCCAGTTTGGGAAATTCACGCAAGGTTTAAGCAAATGTAAGAGACAATGACCTATGTTCAGTGATACACACTAGAAAATTTCTCAGTTCATAATCACACCAAAAGTTTAGTAAAATGCACCCCTTTTAATACTTGTCAAAAGTTGGTCCTTTAAAAAAATCTTGAAAAATAATTTAACTATATCTTAGTGATTGGGTGAGTATTTGACTTCATATATTATAGTCTTGCAATTATGTCCCAATGAGTTGGACTTTAATGCTTTTGGTGAGATGAAGATCAAGAGAAGTGAAACAATATTTAAACATCACTAATTAGGCTACTATGTTAAGACTCCATTAGAGCGAATAGTGAACCCTCACCACTGTCCAATCTTCTCTTTTTACCCACTGAAGCCAGTTTTTAAGACAGGTTCCCCTTCACCTCCCTGACCTCTGCTAAAAGTTCTAGGCTTCAAAAGTTCTATAAGAAGTATTATATAAACTTAAGTGGACAAGACCTCTTGTTAATTGCATAATACTAAACCTACCATTTTCAATTCCTACAATAAATGCTATACCAAGAAGTGAAACTGTGTTCAGTTTCACTTCTTGGTATAGCATTTATTGTAGGAATTTCCTAAACTCAATAAGTTAAATTCCAGTAATTTGGGGTTTAAGACCAGGTCCTAGTCTGATTCCAGTCCCTAGCTTGCAGCAAGCTACAGGAGTAAAGTTCCCTAAACCAAAATGGTAGAAGTCTTTTGAAAAACACATGTGTTCCAATTAGGCCAACATGTGTAAATAGTCATAAAACTAGCATTTTATAGCAAAGACAATCTGTAATATTTACGGCCTAAACAATTCATTGCAGTGTTCCAGGATACATTTTTAACATGTGACAGCTTCCTCAGTTACTAAGACTTCATGGAACATGAAACTTTACTTTTTAGAATTTTTTCAAATTTTCTAAATAAGTGATGATTTGCCAGCTATAGGTAAAATATACTTAGCAAAATACCTGAACAGTAGTAAATATCCTCAGAATTTTAGTCATCTGTAACCTAGCTCTGGGACAAGAACAGCATTAAACATTAGCGTTAAACAGCTAGACAGAAGAGTCTCCAAGCCTGGCCCACCCCGTACAACTCTGGGGGCATGAGTAAAAGCCCAGATGCTCCAGGAGTTTTGGATAAGGTCACCCTCTTACCAGAGTGGGACAGGGGATCCAGAATGCCAGGGACCCATGGCAAGACCCTACCACTTTGTCTTTCAACATCCACCTCCTCTCCACTCACCATCTGCCTCCAGATGAGTCTCAACCCTTTACGTTGAGACCAATGTTTCCATTGGTCCCATGAAGCCCAGGATTCCCTGCTGGTCCCTCACCTTCTACACTCTAATCATCATATGGCTCATGAGCAGAGAAGCAACAAATCCCCTACCCAAGCTCCCCGGCACACTCTTACCCCCTTCACTGCCTTGATTCTCTTCATAGCATTCAGCAGCATCTGAAAAACTACACTTATATTTGTCTCACTCTTTTTCTCCAGTGAGGCCTCTCTCACCCTTCTGGGGCCTTCACTCTACTAATTTTTGATCTTTCAAACTTGATATTTGTCTTACAAATGTGTGTGTGTGTGTATACACATATAGACATACATATATATATTTGTGTGTATGTGTATATATAGAGATATGTGTTTCATATATACAGACAGAAAATGAAATATATAGACATTTACACATATATAGAAATAGACACATACACACACATGTATATACACACACACATATGACTTTGAAGCTAAGCTCTAGAGAAAATATTACCAATTTTGACTATTAATTCCACCTCTGTAAGTGAAAGAAGAGAAAGTATAGACATGGTACTCCCTTTCATCATCTACAATTTTCAATATGTAGGCATGTAAGTCTACCACATTATAGGGAATATTTAGTGAGAAATGCATATTTTGCAAGGACTCAGATCAAATTCCCTTATCTGGGAGTAAAAATAATTTGTTTGAATGAGAAATTTTCAACAAGGAAAATAATGAGCCAGAAGACATTGAAAGCCAGAAGAGAAAACAAGGTTATTAGTAGGCCCTTATGCAATTTATAATCACCTATCTCTGGAGGGGTAAAAATGGTCCCATTTCTCATTGTTGGCAATTCTTCTCAATGACCAATATGTCTACCAACATTTTCTTCTGGAAAATACAGTCAAAGTTGTAACAGAAAATCACAGATGCAATCAAATTCATACTAATGGTTGAAATGCACCATATGTCCTCTGATACCTATGCACAATAGGGTGCAGGTTTAATGACTCTCTTATTGTGCCCTTGTTGTAATTAGGTATTAAAGGACATATGGTATGTTCCCGTTTTAACAGTGAATTTCCTTGTTTTTTATTGTTTTCTATCAGAATCTTAACAGTCTTTCAGGGTAGTATTAGTAGTGAGAATTAAACCACATGTTGATTTCATTTTTCTAAGGCTTGGAATCTCGTCTTGGTTGGCCTTATTAGCGTACTGCCAAAGAAAACATCCAAATCAAATGTATTTTCAGTTAATATGGAGTGAAATACGTTTGAATTGGTAAGAAAGAAGTGAAAACTCTTTGAGGAATAAAGACTTAGGATACTCCATGTAGAGTTTAGGAATCAAATAATAGCTTATTTGTCCAGAAAGATATCACAGTGTGATGATTTGGAAATTTTTCAACTTTCTTGCAAAATATTTACTATCAAAATCACTTTTTAAAAAATAAGCAATTACCTTATAAGAGATCTCTGTATAATAAAATCCCCAAACAAATATACAACAAAAATCGAACTGAGAAAAAAAGTCAGCGGAATAAGAGCTGGAAGCTATGACTCATATTTAATTTAGCTTGTTCAAACACAAGCTGAGATTTTTCCAAGACCCAAGGAGCATGATTTATGCAAATTCACTAAGTTTGAAAAAAATCTGCATCAACTCAGAAGACTATTTTTATACACACACACACACACACAAATAATTTGAGGAAACAAAGATATGATGGCAAACATTACTACTTCAAGGCATTTCAACATTCACCTTAAACTTAATTAAATCTATCCTCAGATTTTTAGCATATATATCAACCAAGCACTGAGTAGTTTTAAATTCAAATGGTATTTAGCATCTAGAAGGCATGTTATAGATTCTTAGGAAGGCAATTTTCACTGGATACTACAGCCTTTCACATGAGCTTTACTAGTCTGCATTTCAGGTCAAAGAAAGGGAAAGATCCTATCATGCAAGTTTATATCCTTCAGTCGTAAGCATGGCTACACATCCCTGTCTCAGTCAGCATGAGGGCACATTACAAGATAGCCAGCCAGGCTTCCAAATGAGCCATGAAGATTAATAAAATACAATCTCCAGCGGATGTTGGCACCTCCCTGTCAAGCTAGCTAATGAGTACTGTGTTACTGTAAGAGTCAACTGTCACATTATCTCTGGACTAATAAATGGACTCTAAGACAAATAACAATACACAACTAAAATTCAGTCTGAAAAGAGCTTTTCATTTATTGCAGACTGGTGCAGCCCTAAGAGGCTCTCTGGCTGTCGGCACCGTGAGCGTTGTCAATTTTTATAGGAAGCATTCAATACAGACAAAGTCAGTTTAGGCAAAAGACACCTAGAATTGTTTTTCCAAATACAAGGTTTAAAATTCACAGCAAGCAATTATTAAGTTTAACCCATATATACCCAAATATCTAATATCTAGAGAAAAGCGTGTCTACCCTGAGTCTACCAAAAATATAGTGAAAGAAGCTTGTTTTGGGGAAATAGTTCACAGTTGGGGAATTTTTAATTTAAATGAGAATTTATACCTCGTAGTGATAAGTTTATTAAAAATTAGCTTCATGTCAGAAATGAGAGGCCACTACAGTCTTTTTTGTGTCTGTGGGTCTTTCCAGAATCTGTAACAGAGGACGGAGGCTGTCCAGGGACTATAAATGCAGTATCATATTATGAATCCTATTTCTGAAAATTGTAGTTTGAGTATCCTTGAATTTACTCTGATTAGGAAAATATATTTACAGTATAATCATAAGAAATAATTACTTAACAGTTATAAAAGATCAAATTTTGTGACAAGAAGTGTGGTGGACAGAGTAAAGTGTGGGACATGGAAAGCATTTTATCTAGTTTTCAATTATTGAGAAGAGGTAGAAGAACTAGAAGGAAGGAAGGGAAAGAAGAAGGAAAGAAAGGAAAAGAAAGGAGGGGAGGAAGGGGGGAAGGAAGAAGAAGGAGAAAGAAGAAGGGAGAGGAAAGAAAGAGAAGGAAAATATAGGATCCACTCTGTGCTTTCAGATACCCAAAGTACATTACTATTATTTGTTTTAACACATCATCTTTTCATAATGTTACTCCTGATCTATCATTTATAATAATAATACAATAAACCTGAATCCTCCTCTTGGCATCAGGGAAACTATGTTCCCAAACACCAATGGTAAAGAGGTTCACTTACTCTCTGACTTCTGTGAAAATTTCAGAATGGGGAAAAAGAATGAAAGAATGACCATAATGGGTCTGATCCTAGTCTATCCAGTCCAACATTCTAAATTATTCAAGTAGCTTAGGACTTCGTAATAGGAAATGCTTGTTCTACTTGCCTTCAACTTCTGTCTATTACTTTCACACCGCAAACTGGATTCCAAAGACCTAAGAGGTCTCTCTTTATCCCTTACAATGTGTGTACACACATAACGCGCTCTGCGCAGTACTGGCTCATAGTAGGTGCCTGAGAAGTATCGGTCTTCCCCTCCCTTCCACGTTAGCTCTTTCTCCTCCCTCTTTCTCCCTGCCCCTACTCTGGATTCAACTTCAAGCATTAATTGTCCGGAAGATGAAGTCAGTTGTTCTGCAGGTGTTCATTCTACAGCTCTCCCTGCCCCTCCCTACTCCACCAAGATAGATATCAAACAAGACACTTCCAAAGATTTTTCATAATTAAAGGATTGATTTTTCATTCCAGTACTGGAATCATTCCACAATATTCTGGTTTGGTTTAATAAGCAAATGAGACAGTGAAAATGTTAGCTACTATTATTGTCATTACTATATTGTTGTTATTGTTATTATTATCATTATTGCCCCAAATCTCCAAAGTATTTTCTCCAACCTATGTCACCCCTGAAAAGTGATCTCCCTGGGTTTTCTTCCTTCCATTTGAAATAGTGCTTCCCTTTATTTATTTGTTCCTTGTATTTCCTACAGACTTATAAAAAAAAGATTCTAAACCCAGACTGTTAGGTTAGTTGGTGCTTCTAAATTTACATCTTTTCAAGTTTTAAAACCTGCTTTCTCATTCTCATTCATCCTCACCTTATCATTCTTCCACAGTTTTGAAGAACTTTAACATTCTTAAATTATTATTTAGTTATCTAATAAATTATTATGAATAACTGTCATGTAGGCGGTATTCATAATCTCCACAGATTTTCATGTGAAATCAAATCATTTCCTAGATTCTTACACACTTGTGAGGCAGGTATTAGGGTTATACGAATGAAAAAATTAAATATCACAAGGGATAAATGACCTGTGTAAGGTCATACTGCCAGAATGCAGAGGGTTAACTGAAACGCAGGTCTTCTGACCTCCTTACCAGCCCCTTCCAGCTCAAGTGTTGTCTGAATCCATGTCTCTGTCCATTCCACTTTTAGAGGAAAGAGCTTTTACCTTTGTCAGGCTCCGGAATAATTGCAATCTTTCTGATCTGCCTCAAATGGCCCTCCTGTGCTTCCTACACACATACAGCTTCGATCATTTTCACCAACATATCAAGGCTTTCTCCATAATGGAGTTTTTGAGGTACATTTATATTGCAGATGTAGACACTTGATGGTCTTACCCAAAGAAAGAGGAAAGGAGAAAGCAAAAGTTAGGGTGGCAGTAGATGGGGAGAAAAATTGCTTACAACAAACTTTACTACTGCATAGATGTGTCCTATTCTTATTCCTTATGCTACCTTTACAAGAAAGAGATCAGAGATACTCAGAGATCAGAGGTAAGTCCTTCAAATATGACACATGTTGAGAACACTTCAGCCATCAATCTACAGAGGAATATGACAGCGTCCTCCACAGTGATTCCTTCCAGGTAATGTGTAGATTGGCAACAATGAAAACAAAGGTTAAGATCTGTGTGCCAGGCACTTTACATGTATTATTTTATTTAATCCTCACATTAACTCAAAGCTAAGTGCTATTATGGTTCCAATTTTACAGATGCAAAAACTGAGACTTTGCAAGTTTAATTCAATTAAGGTCACACTAAGATACAGTAGAGTCGGGATTCAAACTCAGGCTATCAGACCCCACCCCCTCCCATGTAAGAATAATATTCTGCCACCAAAATGCCACTTGGGCATTTCCTGTTAGGGTGTTTCCTGAAGGAAGGATTATGATCAATATTTGACATTCTCCCTTTTACAAAGCAGCTGTCCTCAAATCCCCAGGCGGGGATTGTAGAAACATAGCGGAGAGGCGGTCACGTAATTTCATCAGCCCACTGAGAGAGAGGCTCTGCTCAAATGAATCACTTGTGCACACACACTGGAAGAACCACCCAGGAAAGATTTTCCCCTCTTCCACCCAGTTCTAAGTAATGCATTGCTGTGGTTCCAGGCCTGAAGGGAAGATTCTCAGTAAATTACATATGCCAGTAACATTTGTGGGCTCTTTGTCAGCGAACAAGATTTCAAATGGCTGAGCCAAAAGCCTGAATTCATTGGGGAGGACACTTTTCGTTCTCACTAAGCAGGCTGTCATAGGCAGTGTCAGAAAAACACACTGTCTTTGTTGCATCTTCTTTGTGTAGGGATGGGCTGCTTCTCCAGCCGTGTCAGTTTCATGCCAGTTTTGTGGGCCTGGAACTTTTTAAAAATTCACTTAAAAAAAAATAAAGAGCATGTCCAAGAATAACAAACGAGAAATTTATATCTTCAAAATATGTAGATTTGAGATTTGTTTGGGGGAAAATAGTGCACAAGCTCTACCGAGCATCTGTAACGATGATATATCTACACATTATATGGCCAGCTATCTTTAGTTTGTTTTTATATCCCGTGGAGTGTGACATCTGTGCAAAAATTATGAACTGGCTCATATACATGAGGTGCTTATTCAGAGTTTGAAAAATGGGCCTATTCTTCTACAGTCCAATTATTTATGAAAAAATTAGAAAGAAACTTTAAAATCTTGGAATCTTTCTCTTTATTTGCATGTGACTCTAGTCGGTCTGATGGAGCAGAAACCGTCTGTAACAAGGGTGAAGGTTTTTCTAAGTAGGTTAATTATATTTATTTTCATGGCCACCAGTCCCTCATTTGCTTTTTATAAATTACTCAGGGCAAGGGGCTAATCTCTGTGATCGCTCTCAATCTAGATGTAACAGCTCAACCTTTCATTTGAAGTGGATCTTTCCTATTACAACCCTTTTATGAGTCACCTGTAAAAGGAAGGCAGGCTATCTCCACATGGAGATACAGATATATGCATATAAAAATTTATAACTATTCCCTAATCACTCAGACGTGTAGGCTAAGCATCACTTATGATTACTACACAGATACTATTATACAAAGAAGTACATTTATATGGAAACCTAAAGAAAGCTTTTATTATAAGAATAAATGTTCACTGATCCTTAACTCTAACTATCCTATTAATGCAACAATAAGGAGGTTCATTCATCTTTGCCAGTCCATACTTAAGCCCCCTTAAGTGTGTCTTCAGGCAACGAAGAAAAGTGAGATGATTTTCTCTCCGCCTTTGCTACCCTGGCATGGAATTCTTCCCCCACCCCCCCCCCCCACCGCCCCCTTCTGGATTTTTCCCTCTACTCCTAAATAAGTTTTCAATCAGCATTCCAGTACTGGAATGGAAAGTGAATCCTTTATTTTAAAATCTTTGGGGCTTCCCTGGTGGCGCAGTGGTTGAGAGTCCGCCTGTCGATGCAGGGGACACGGGCTCGTGCCCCGGTCCGGGAAGATCCCACATGCGGCGGAGCGGCTGGGCCCGTGAGCCATGGCCACTGAGCCTGCGCGTCCGGAGCCTGTGCTCCGCAACGGGAGAGGCCGCAACAGTGAGAGGCCTGCGTACCGCAAAAAAAAAAATATTTGCAACCAATTATTTGTTCCAGCTGTTTTGACATAAACTATGATGAAGGGGTGAGGGGTAGGAGGATCACAGAATGCACACCTCCAGACTAACTGGCTTTCATTTCTGGACACTTCACCTTTGAAAGCTGAGTCCAGGGTAGGGGGAGTGAGAGAGGGAGAGTAAGAAACAATAGAGAGGATGGGAGGAAGAAAACTAATTCTCCTTGAGCAGCTATAATGTGCCAGGCACCATACACTGTACCTTTATGTACAAGGTCATAAGGGATGATTTCTTCCCAGTTTTTCAGGTTTGGGGAGTTAACTTTTTAACATGAAAGTAATAGTTGGATATTTATGAGTTGGGGTCAATTTTCCCTTCAGCTTCAGGAATCCTCTTTATGTAAGACTAGACATGCACCTCTCAGAGACAAGACTGCATCCTCCTAGGCCTGTCGTTTTCGTGTCTCTAGCATCCCAAAGAGCAGGGAAACTTTACAGATGAAACAGATAACGGCTCTGTTGGGTTACAGGAATTATTTAGCAGCACCCTCATCCACACATTGTTACCCCAACCTACATCATTTTACTAGTGTAGTTTTGTTTTTATATTCTCCAAGATTCCCTTTTTAAATCTACAGATGGGGATCACGTGTTGATTCTGTGTGGAGTACTATCTTATTTGTCAGTTAATAGTCTAGAAAAGACTAGTGGGAGATGATGAATCCCTTTGGAATATGGGACATGGGCCTGACAGGTCAATCCAGTCTAGGGAAAAGGGTGGATAGCAGGAAAGGAACTGTGCAGAGAAGTAAGTGTGTGGGTGCATGGGGAGGAACGGATGGATTGATACATAATCAGTTTTGGCTAGCTGTCTACCTTTAGCTGAAGTGGTATGTGGAGGAATTGTATAAAAACACTGAAAAGAAATAAGGCCATGGATGGACCCAGAGATTATCATATTAAGTGAAGTCAGACAGAGTAAGATAAAAATCATATGATATCGTTTATATGTGGAATCAAAAATACGATACAAATGAACTGATTTACAAAACAGACACAAACTCACAGACATAGAAAATAAACTTATGGCTACCAAAGGGGGAAGGGGGGTGGGGGAGGGATAAATTAGGAGTTTGGGATTAACAGATACAAACTACTGTACATAAAATAGATAACAAAGACTTACTGTACAGCTCAGGAAACTATGTTCAATATCTTGTAATAATAATGGAAAAGAATATTAAAAAGAATATATATATATATAAAACTGAATCACTTTGCTGTACACCAGAAACTAACACAGCATTGTAAATCAGCTATACTTCAATTTAAAAACAAAAAAATTTTTTTAAAGAAAGAATTCCACAACAATTGATATTTTTATAAATTCTACCAGTTGTTTTGACTTTTACAAACTGCCATAATCATGCAAATTCAGTCTCTCCCACCAAAAAAGGAAAGCTGTTCCCCCCGCCCCCATAGGCACTAAGCTTCTATTGAATATATCATGAAAACTCAGTAAAATCAGCTGTGAGAGGAATATGAATATGATGTTTGATTGCTGGAGAATTCCTGAAAGCAAGATTGCCAATGAACTGGCGATAGTGGGTTGTGAAATAATGCTATTGCTTTTTTTTTTTCTTTTGTAAATACCTTGTTATAAAAAATGTTTTTCAGGTCACTGAAAATGAAAAAGCAAGCCACGGGGACAGGGCCCCTTTAATATTTTGCAAGGCTGACATCATCGTTGTTAATAAGGCAGTTATTGGGGACCTACTGAGCGCTGTGACATTCCACGCCCGCACTCCCAGTTCCAGCCACGCTCTCCGCTGGACGCCGGCCTCCCCGCGCACAGTTAAATGTCTGCGATGAAGCCCTCTTGGTTTATTGTTAATTAACTTTAAGTCTAGATTCCGTCCGCATACGACTTAAAATACAAATTGTGTGCACTTTGAACATAAAGTCTTTGAACATTCCTCACTAATTGTTTAAATGATGTGTGGATTTTGTCTCTAGCAGTTGGTTTCACTCTAACCTTTGGACAAATTGAAAACTTTTTTTCAGTAAAACTCCACTCCTCTTTGTAGTCTTAATTTTGTACCACAGGGACTGTTTGATAAGCACTTTTCAGGTAGAAAAGAAAGACATGATGACCCAATATTCTCTGTTTTCCCCAATGATTAGATGTAGAAATTATTCAAAAAATGGAAACTGGATTATGATTGGTTACATCTATCCAGGAGCAATTCCCTGAAGTCGTTAAGGGAGCAATAATGAGAGAAAGTTGTTGCTAAAATTGATTTTAGGCGGAAGCCAGGTTCATTTCCTTAAAATACCTTTTGTATGTTTATTTAGTAATTGGTCATGAAATAATGCTTTAGACAGGCATTTTAGAAAGCATACCTCCTGTTTAATAAATCTGAGACTTTGATAATCATTAATGCACAAATGCCAGCAGAGAGATGCTTTATTCCCCATGTCATAGTACAGATATTAATGATACTCAAAGGAGTGAAAATTACCATTTCGGAAGTGTCCAAAGCAGTAAATGGGTAAACAAGCCTGCAGTTAGGGCTATGGTTGATGTGAATCAACAAGGGTGAAAAGATTTGGTTACTCTGTGTATTAGTGTTAATAGGAATAGATTATAGAGGAATATTTGTGATGTGACCTTCTGTGCACTAATTGAAATAGTATTCAGAGTCAGCATTGGCATAATCAAGTTAAACACGGAATCATAAATCATCATGAAAAGTGCTGTCACAACTTAGCCGTTAATGCCCTAGACTGCTGGGCAGCATCAAGAAAATATCTGCTATGCCGATCTTTAGGTTAATAGGAACAGAAATGGCATTTAAAGACTCTTTGGATCAAATCTGCTCTGAGGTTGAAAGTGTTCCTCTGTTAATTTACTGGTAATTTGAAGTGATGTAGTTAGGGTTAGAAAGAGCACAGCTGAGCCCCATATAGCAAAACAAAGGGCTGTGGGAGTTTCTTCTAATATTTATTTAATTGCTTTAGGGTACAATGCTAATCAGTTTTAATACACATGTGTAGTTTCCTTTGTTTCTCTATTTAAAACAGTTGGCAAGGTGATCAAATGCGTATCGTTAGCTATATAGCTTGAGGTGATGCATTTGACAAAACAACTTGGGCATCCTTATATTTGTCAAACAGAAATGTCTTATTGTGTAAACATGGAAAGACTTCTGACAAGTTAAAGACTTCTGATGTGTCCCGAGAAAGAATAAGAATTTACTAGCAATATTTTTCTTACAAACATTTTCTATTGATTGAATAGAATCAGGTGGACAGGCTTAAGAAAAATCACTGAGGAATTTGTTAAGAAATGATATATACTATTGCCGATAACTCCCCATGTCTCAATGCAGAGAAAGGTTTTGCTAATTTAATCAGTTACTCATCAGGTCATGGAGACAATAAGATGTATGATGCTAAGAAGTAAAGGGCTTGTTTATTATAATTTGCTTCAAATGCTATAAATTAATACAAATCCCAGCAATTGATAATAGAATCTTTTCAAAAATACCATATTTTACTTCAAATCTGAAAATACTTCAAGTCTACCCAGCTTTAAATAATGTATTTAAAACTTGCAGGCAATTTAGGTGGATAAATGTAGATCTGTTTGATAAATAATCCTAGGGGAAATTCTTTCTAATTGTCATTCACACAATTAGAGGGAATGGAGGAAAGGATGACTCACTTGTAAATAAAGTAGGATATTTTTAAGTCATCACTGAATTTTGAATGATCTTACAATTTACCTGCAGTAGACAAATAGATGCTGTAGGAAATCTCAGCTCACTTTGCAGTTTGGATGTGACAGTCTTTCTCTTAGGAGAAGACTTGTGATTTTTGCAACCCTCCAGGTTACTTGAGTACCATTTTTAGGATCTTGAACCAACAAGTTGCAGAGCCCAGGTAGCTCTTCTCTGCACACGCTCAGTTTATAAATAAGGTACCTGACACTGGGGGTGAAGCAGCTTGTCTAAATTCCCATAGCCAGCCAGGGTTTGCAGCATTGAATAACCAATCGACACGAATGTCCCTAAAACACTACTCTGAAAATTCTCACTTTAGAGCCTTATAAGTGTATTATCTTTTCAGTGATATTTTGCTCCTTTTACATGCAATACTTTTCCAACTTTTCTACCTTTGACAGTGTTTAGTAAGAACCTTCAATTCATACTCTCAGGAGCTAATCAAATTTCATAGAATTGGCAAGGATCTGAAGTGATTTCTATAATAAAATGACTGAAATGCTGGCTAACAAAATATGTTCCCCACTTTTAAGAACTGGTGGTTGTATTTTTGGAAAATTACTTAAAAGAAGGTTGAAAAGAAGTTTCAATCTGCATTGAAATGGGGTGTTGGTCATGGTACCATAGGCTGATGATCTGTCTGTATTAATTTCTCTAGCAATAAAATGTACTGGTTGTCATAATACAGGGAATTATCTGCCCTTTGAATAGGAAGTTAGAGCTACATCAAGTAAGCAGGGTGAGGAAAGGTAGAAGGAAGCTTTGCCCCGGGTGGGAAATTTTATCTCCCACCCTTCTTCCTTTATCACTAGAGACGAAAACATGAATTAGACATAGTTGCTGATGTTGATAAACTCCCAACCTAATAGACATATATCCCTAGTATTACAGAGCTAAATATGACCTTAAAGAGCTTAAAGATGTGGATTAGTGATAGGAGCAGGACATTAAGCCACTTCTCCAGACTCCAAGTCTTGTGGCCCTGGCTTCTCCACCTTGTGCTATGGGCACAGCGGAGCAGAGCACAGCCCATCCCGTAGATCTGGAAGTGAGTGGGAACAGAAGAAGAAAGATGCTAGAGAGAGTCCCCATATATCTGGGGACTCTACAAATGTACACAAGAGCATCAGCATTGGCTGGAATCAGCCAATAACACATCACCTTTTCCCAGTGAAAGTGGTCCTCTAACCAGAAAATCTGAATGGGGGTGACAACAGAAAACCTTCCTCTCGATGACAACTAATGATTTGACGCTTCTCATCATTGAGGGGCAAGTGACACAGCATAATACCGATTGGTATGTAAGGTTGTCAAACATGTTTTTAAGGCATTTTTTTTCTTATTTAGTGCTCTCTGTTGTCTTCTGGAAACAGCACGCTGTTCCTAATTTTGGGTTTTCTTTCTCATTAAGGACCTAGAATAATGCCTGGCACATAGTAAATGCTATATTAATATTTGTTCGATTTTTTTAAGTTATCTAGGGTCAATATTTTACATGTCTACACAGTAGTTGTAATTTGAAGTTTTTAAGACATGTTTTCATAGATTTGTAAATGGTGGGGTTTTGAGAGGTATAATAGAAGTGTGAATGGAATTGACACCTGAGTGGAGATATTATATTTCCGCATAACAATTCCACATCTGACACTAATTTTAAAATGTTTTCTCCCAAATGCCTGCTCACTACCTTGGCTTTACAGGCCAACCTGCCATCCGTGAGCAGAGCTGCGTGTCTCCTCCACTTGAAGAGCCCCAGGAGCATTATATAGTCAGTGGGAGTGCAGGACAGAACAAAATATACACTGCTTTGCACACAGCCTGAAAATCAAGGCATAAAAGAGGGAAAATAAATCAGTGTGCCTCATTTGGCCTTTGCATGCATAATTCATCAGTAGAAATAAGTATCCAAAATGTTTTACCAGTGAGTATAGGACAAGTTACTTTATTTTTCATTATTTCTACAACCCAGACAATTCCAGTATAGATCATTAACTGGATTATATAAGCTATATATTTAAGTATATAAATATCCTCAAGTTGTTGATTTTAAATAGAGCCCATCAGGGTGATCTATTAAACTGAAAATCATGTAAACCAGGTAGACCCTTTTACAAATAACTGAAAGACATCAAAATGTCAGTGCCCAAGATTGTGAATGGAATTAACATGTATTGAACTCCTGCAATATTTTGATCACTATAGTAAGCATTTCCAAATACATTATCTCATTTAATTTTCCTAACTGCCCATGAGATTAGGGCTATGTTCTCCATTTACAGGTGAAGTCACTGATTTCCAGAGAGATTGAGCAACTCACCCATGATCACACAGATGTTAAACAGCAAAGTCAAGAATTCACCCCAGGTTTCTTTGATCTAAAGCCAAGTGCCTTTCACTACTCCATGCTGCTTCTCTAATTGGATCAAAAATAGTCCATAAAATAAGCTATATTCTTGAAAATAGATGTGTGTATATATATACCCATACTATTAGGTCAGTGAGTAAGTGGGCAGCAAAATTGAAAGACCCAAATTTGGGGTCTATTAGCGACTTATTCCTCCTTTGCCCAGCAAGTATACCCCTGCCAGCCCCTTGTGAACATTTGCTACTTTGTAGTTTTAAAGATTCAAATATGTCCCCCTGCAGATAAAAATGTTATTATAAAATTTACCCTAATTCCACTTCATCCTGTGGTCTTTGAAGAAACCTGTAGCCAAAACCATAGCTGACATTTAATACACTATGTGAACATCAGCTTAAAGTTACCATTGTTATGAATACCATGTAAATTGCATTAAAGCCCCCAAAATATTAAACAATTACATAGTTAATATAGACAAGTTTTATCACGTATTTTTTAAACCTCCAAAATTTAGAAATTCAATTATTCAACTCATGAAATAAGTACATTCATATCAACATTGACTATGTTACGATATTTTTTCCTCATCTATTTTCCCAAGATAGTTTGTCTCTATATTCACATTATGATCCTGCAACATCTATACACAAAAGACCTTAACTGAATTTTCTTAACGTTGAGTTTTGACATAACGATTATATTCATCTTTTGAGATGTTGTCCTACATCCTACTTCATTTAAGGTGAAGTCCTTAAAGATTTTCAAATTAAGTTGTTCAATTCTAAAACTCCAAGCATGGTTATTTTAGTTGAGATGCAAAAAAGAAAAAAAAATTCTTGAAATATGAATTCATAAAATTCTATCCCATACCTTATCTGGCTTGGCAATAAATGGAGTGCTTAAAAGAGAAAGATAAATCTAACTTAACATTATAACTCTGTTAATAATAAAAATATATAGATTCCAAACCTCTTCAGTGACCCTGTCTCACACAGTATAATTCCCTAAAACTTCTAAGTCACTCAATGATAAGAGGCTGATCTAAATGCTTCAACTGCATTAATCAAATACCAGGTCTAATTAAAAGAGCCATGCACAAAGCTTTTTCAAAATGTTGCTCAGGTATTGCAATAATTTCTGATCACCCAAGCCTGGAAGACAAATAATTAGAGCTGCCAGAGCATTCTGATGAGTGATGTCAGCATCTCCAAGTGACCTTCCCTCCACTAATTAATTTTCATCTTAAGAAAAGAGACCCTGTTGTTGCACATTATTAATTGAGTTCACTAAAAGATGCGCCTGATTAATTTTTGTTGATAATACTTGTCATTCTAGGCAGCGGCTGTAATCATTCTATTGGGTTTTATTTTTTTTAAGTTGATCTAAGTCCTTTGCAATGTGACTGATATATCTGATACAAAATATCATGCATAAGGGCATATCCTATAATGTGTCCGGGCTATTTTTCATTGCAGTTGTTGGCCAAGGTAAAATGAAATGTCAAAGTGGAGTCTTCTGAGCTGTTGGAAACTGCAAAGGTGTCATTTCACTTTGTCCTCATAACTTAGGGAGGCCACTCATTCTCAAGTCCCCAAAAGAGATCACTGCACCCATTTGATAACCTCCTCTTGGGTTTTACAGTGAATTGTCCCTTCAGCAGAGAAAACCCTGCTTTGTCTTACAAGACTTCTTCATTGTATTTCTGTTATTATCAAAATATTTTGTGCAACTTCCTTTGTCCTCAAAGTGGGATGAACAGTCTGCTAAGTAATTCCAGCCTTCTGACCCTGTGTGAGAGGCCCAGAACTTGGATTGCTGCCCTGTTCATTCATAAAATATCAGGATTAGAAAAAAATAGAGAGCTATATTAAAGTATTTATTTCATTAACCTAAAATTAAACAGGAAATTCAGTCACACACCTAATGAATGTAAGCTGTACTCTAATATGGGAATATTCACATGTCAGTGAATTTCAGGACCCTTATTAAAACCATAGTTCGTTTTCTGCAGAATCTTCCAAATGTATAATTAATTTCTTGGGAAAATATCGTATTCCAGTTTCAAAGTGAAAATATTTTATTTGTATTGGGAAAATGAACTTACAGGCTTCTTAGATTTTAAAGTTGTCCCATTAGTGAATTTTGATAAATTAGCCTAAATGATCAAAAAATAAATGTAATTTTGTGGGTACATGTGCTTAACAATTAAGAGAAAATGCTTATTGAAATGTCTTTTGTGTTTTGCTGAATCTGAAATCTTTGTAAAGTATCTTGAATCTTTGCTGAAACAGGTAAGGTTAGATTTTTATCATCCACGTTATACGCTATTTGCTTAAAAGTTTAAAGGATTTATCAAACATATTATAGTATAGAAGGAAAGCTAAATAAAACTCTGTCTCTTATATCTCTTTTGAGGCATCCTTCTCCTCCTCAGTTGTAATCTTGTTTCTTTGTTCTATTTCCCCACTGGGTAAATGCAAGATGCCCCTAAACCATCCTGGAGCTAAAATCAGATCAAGTTGCCCTATCTTTTAAGCCAAATTCCCACCTCTCCATGAATGATCTTCAGTGGGAAGAAATGTGGCAGTGATTCTCTAATAGTAGAGTTCAGGCTCTATATTATTAAATATGACCAGGAATTAGGCATTCTGTGTATCTTCTCTGAAATTTGTGAGACCTAAAGCTGGGAGATTCCATGCCTTGTCATTCCCAAGGAAACAGGAATTGAAAAATACCCTAAGATTTTGGGGTAAAGGTAATGCTTATGAGAGTAGAAACATGGATGCATAGCGCAAAAAAAAGCAGCATGTATGGACACCAGATGTTTCATGAGATGTTTCATTGTCACAGTATTTTAGATCTGAAAAGAACTTTATTTTTTTTAATTGAAGTATAGTTGATTTACAATGTTGTGTTAGTTTCAGGTGTACAGCAAAGTGATTCAGTTATACATATATGTATACATATATATATTCTATATATTATTTTTCAGATTCTTTTCCCTTATAGGTTGTTACAAAATATTTAGTATAGTTGCCTGTGCTATACAGTAGGTCCTTGAAAAAAACTTTAGATACCACCTGTCCAATGCCAATATTTCACATATGTAGAAACTGATTCTCAGAATAGTTTGAATAATTGAATAACAAAGGATGTAATTTGTTATGCAAAGGAAATGAATGGAAATAACAATGATAAACACTGGATTGTATTTAGTTAAAACACCTTGATTTAGACTCATGAGCAGTGCGTATTTCTCATGAAATAGTACACAGTTCAGACCATTGCTGGGTACCCATGTGTATCACCACATATCTATTTATCAGTGTTGATGTCTTTTATAAATTGTGGTGTTAGGGGGCCATATCTATTTATTCTACCTTATCTATTCTCATTATTGCCTTTTTCATGTAGGAGGTTAATAAATAGAACAAAGCAGAGAGAGATGAAGGGGAAGAAAAGAACAGAGGAAGGGGAGACAAGGGAGGGAGAGAGGCATAAGATCATTTGGTCCCATCTCAATTTTTTTCTCATTATGCTTTCAAATTTTAATATGCAAACCTAAGAAAGGCTACATCCATCTGACAATTTGTGGACAAGTGTAATTTCTTTCCTTCATGAAATTAACCCCCAAAATTAAGTAAAAGAGGGGAAAAATGAAATTGGGAAGGTTTTATCTTATAATATTTCCCGTAAATTCACTTTGTGTAACTTCTACAAGGTAGAGTCTTACTGACTGCTAGATACATCTTAGTGACTGATGTCAAGAAGTGATAGTGTATTTCTAAAATAATGTAAATGACACATATTAGGGTATATGATTTTAATTAGTGGGGAAAAATTAAGTTCTTTCTTTTTTAAGTTGAAGAAAGTATAGTGATCTTGAGGGAAAAAACTTTTGGACTTTAGGGAAGGAAAGACAAATAGGTTCCCCAGGGCAATAAGGAGGGGGACAAAGCCAAATGTCAGGTATTGCTCTGAATCCAGGTCGGTATGGCTGAAAGAACACTGACACTTAGGAGGAGCCCTTCTTTTGAGTGATATAATTTAAATCAGTATGGAGAGATCATCTCTGGCTAATGTATCTGACATTAATTTTCTAATCAGATTTTACCTATAGTCTGTCAACGTTCCTTTCAGAAGTCATCAATATTTTACTTGGATGAATATATCATAATCTTTTTACTTTCTCTTATGGCTTTATTTCTGTTTTAATAATATGGCATTTTAGTAATTATATTTAACCAAACTAGAAACTGAAAAAAGAGTTTCTCCAAACTTGGATTCTGACTTTTAGCTATGTCATCACTCTTCATGGCAAGGGAAGTCTTGGGTTTTGTACAAAGAACACTTGTATAAAGTAGGTGTCATTGAATAACACTTGGCTCTGGGATATACATCTATCTCAGCTAATTAACTTCAGTTTTCACCACAATTTATATTGACTGAGCTGTCCTCAATCCAATAGACATTTGCTCAATGAGTAAATGAATTTAATCTATAACTACAATATGTGTGGACATGGCATCTCCAGGCACCCAAAGGCATTCACATCTCTATTCAGTGTGAAAGATATAATAGCAAGTGGGGCTCAGAGGATCATGTATAAGATCTGGGGTTAGATTAACTTTGCATCAGTATGGCAAAAATATCTGCTCTGTGAGATTTGGAGTCAAACAATCTTTAGTGGGAATATTTTTTCATAGAGAAGTTACTTAAATTCTCTGAGACTCAATTTATAGATCAATAAAATATAAATATATTTTACATTCCCCTTGCAGGATTGAAGGAAAATAAACAAAATAATAAATGTGAAAGCATCCAACCCAGTGCCAGACAGATTGCAGGAGCTCTATAAAAATTATTTTACACTCAATCTAGGTTGATTAGTCCATTTTATTTACAGAGAGACTCTGCTATTTTAGTATCCCAGCTGTTCTAACTTTGTTCCTCACACTGCTCTTCCTTCTCAAGTAGAGGAAACATGGAAAAACAATAAATTCTCTGGAATCACAGTGGGACCCATCCAAGTGGGCCTACTGGTCAACCTGGAAAGTGTGGTCTCTAAGACTGGTCAGTGTTGCATAATGGTGGTGGAAGCCCTGAGATGTAGGGCAAAGTTCAAACCTTTACTCAAGGTCAAACTGTTAAGGAGTTTGAAATCATATATCATGAAATATCTTGTGTTCAGCAAGTATAGGAGGGGTTGCTCAGAGGTTTTGAGATGCAAATAGGGTAGGGAAAGGACGGCTGTTGTAATGAAATTTAAAGTAACAACTGGACTGTTTTTCAACTTGATTTGGAAGCAGTTTTAAAGCTTAAAAACCTGGTGAGCATCATGATCTATGGTAGTATAACTTCTTAAATGGAATTCCACAGATTTTACTAATTTTTGACAATCTCAAATCATTTAATTTTTTAAGAGGTGTGTTTGACCCAAGGTTTTTGCAATACCTTTATATTTGACCTAGAAGACACCTTCAGCCTAATCTCTTTTAAAGATAATTTTGACAGAAAGTTAGCTTTGGCTGGTAGCCATACCACCATAATTTTGACCTTGAGTGAGCTCCAATTTCTAGTAGTAGTTGAATAAATGACTTTTAAGTGAAAGTAAGAGGTCAGGAAATAAAGTACCAAAGTTATCAGGATTGATTTTTATTATTTCTTTCTCATTAATTGCCTGTACACTACTTCTTCCCCTCCAATTTAATACCTTCTGAAAATTTCCTTCATTTGAAAGTCATTAACAGTAATTTTAATGTAGGTCATGTCCTATTATAACAAATTTCAGACTTGTCTGAAGCAAAATGATAGAGTGGAAAGAGCTTTGGGCTTGGAGTAAGAACACTTGGATTCCCATCCTGGTCCTGCCACTAACTAGTTTGATAAAGTATCTTTACCTTAGATGAGATGAGGATAATCATCTCTCCAACCTCACAGGGTCTTTACATGGTTTAAATAAGTTCCTGCCTTGTGAAGGAATATGGAAAGCTGTAAAATATTGCACACATAAATCATTACACTAATTAAATTATGTATTTGATTTATGGTCTTGAAATTTTGAGGATCGAATATTGTTTTACTAGATGACTCTTGGAAATAATTTCCTTTTAAATATATATTGATATAAAAATATTTGTATTCATGGAATTTAGGCTATAAAATTCAAAGCTGCGATTCCTAAAATAATTATATTCTATAAAGTTAACCCCATATAGGAATAAAAGCCTCCTAGAGGTCATGCTGCTCCTATCTTTGTCCACTTAGAGTCTATTTTCAGCAGTTGCCCAAGTGATGTAGTCAAATAATAAGTAAGATCATTTCACCCCTCTATTTAAATTTATCCAATGACTCCCCGTCACTCAGAGTAAAAGCTAATGTGCTAACAATGGCCAAAAAGGCAACATGATTGGGTCCCTTGTTAACTCTCTGGCCTCATCCAGATTCACATTCTGTCCTTAGGTCCTCTGTGTTATCTGTTCCCCTACCTGGAACACTTTTCTCCCTCATGTGGTTAATTCACTCGTGGCATCAAGTCCTTGTTCAAAGATCCTCTTCCCAATTGGAAATACCGTGACCACTCTACTTAAAATTGCACTCCTCCCCAACAAAGCCAATACATTTTTCTACTTTTTTTTCTATAGCGTGGATCACCTTCTAACACCTTCTAACACACTACATAATTTGCATATTTATCTTGTTTATTTTTGGCCTCTAGCCACCATAACATAAACTCCACCAGGGAAAGGATTTCATCTGCTTTGTTCACTGATATAGCCCATGTACTTCAAACAGTGTCTGGGCAATATGGTAAGTGCTCAAAAAATTACTCGTTGAAAAGAATGAATGATATAACAATGATACCATATAAACCTTTGTCAGTAGGTGTGCTGTCTTCTCTGGCTCATCCTTGTGACCAACCACAAGCATTTACAAAATCTGTGCATCCAAAAAAAGGTGAGAAATGTGGCTATAAAAAGAGAATGAAAAAAAATAAGAAAGAGAGAATGAAACTATTCAGCTCTTCTAGACACAGCATTCATGACCTTGGAATCTCTTTATACATTTTTTCACCAATGATGTTATCAGGATTTTCTTTGTCCTAAGTCTATAGAACATGACCACATTAATCTCTTAGTAAATTTGCATAAAATTTGCAAATATAATTTCATGATCTGTAAAACCAAAATCAAAGTATAATATAGCAATTTCATTGACTTAATCTCACAGAATTCTGTCAAAAAAGTAATCAGATTTTCTTATCATTATTTATTCTTTTTTAAATGCTTATGGCTTATCATTCTGCTATTATCTAGAGGTTGATTAGTAATTTTCCTCTTTATATTTATTCCAATATTTTAGTTGAGATTGAATTGATTACATCTAGTACTTTTGAACTGATTATATCTAGTACCTAGAATTACCTGACCCATAAGACATTGCTTTTAACTTATATTTAGAAATCTCAAGTTTCATACTAGTTCTCTAAAACCCAATCTGTACTGCATCAATAACTCTACTGCTTGGGCATCCTATACTAATGGGCAAGTTAGTGCCTATAATTAGGGCTGTGTCACACCTCTCTTAGTTAACATTATCATTTCAGTGGGGGCAACTGTGGTGTTTGGTTTACAGTTCCTAGTATCAGTCTTCCTTTATAATTCACAGCTGTATGCTAAAATTTTGGTTCTGTCCCCAAATTTCCAATCTGAAGCCAAGGCATTCAGTTTGAACTGATCATTGTACATACTGATGAGAATCAGGCAACAGAACCAGAGACGGTCTTATCAATAAGTTTTAAAACAACTTCTACACATAGTCTCCATACCATTAGCAATGTTGCACCACTTAATACCATACAACAGTATGAAATCCATTTGTGAAGTCATTGTACTGTGAAAGTTGTCATTTTTAACTCAATCACTCAGTAACTTATTTTTAAATATGTTGTACATTTTTTTTTTCTTTTTGGGCTGGCTGAGCAACAAGAGTACCAAAGGGTTACTAAACACATTTTCTAAGGATTTTCATTTTTCCTGCTTCTAATCTAAAGCTCTTCCTCTTTTCCTCTTTTCTCTCTGTCTTCACTAACTGTGATGCACTCAGACCTAATGCACTCTCACTGGATTTTAGGGGAATTGAAATATTTATCAAAATAGAAATGAAAGGTAAACCTAAATCTACCTCACCGAATGGCAACTATATGTCATATGTGAAGAAAACTGAAGTATTAAACCTCCTTAGTCTGTTTGTAAAAACAGTACTTTAAAGACATTTAAAGAAAACGACAACAACAACACAAATTTCATGGTGCTTCTTATTTTCTATGCATAACCTGGTTTTTCTTCTAAAGCTTCAAACATGATTATTATACAACATCGTTCTACAGATTTGTTTCCCGAAATTTCTCCATTCCCCTCATTAATCTTTAAAAATTTCATTATTTGCTTCCGTACCAGAATATATTTCTCTAGAAACATTATATGGATATTATCCAGGTGTGCTAACTCCAGGGTTTTGGCTATTGTCCAGATTGAACAATTAAAATTCTCTTTTAGCTTTAACCAGATGTTATAGTCTCATTTCCTGAGCTAAAAGGCTCTTTCAAATTATGAAGAACTTTTAAATACATGTCCCATTCTCTTTCTGTGCTAGCTGCACCTTAGTGCTAATACGGTCTGATTTTCAGTATGTATATCTAATTAGTGAGGTTTGGCATAAATTACAAATTTAAGCCAGATTTATGCCAAATGTTACAACATTTGGCATAAATCTGGCTTAAAAATACTTTAAGTATGAGAAGGCAAGCATTAATTAGCAAAGATTTACCCATTATATATCTTTTGACTTTAAGTCTCCTTTTCCAGGGTTTTTAGTTGAGATTTCAATTACTAAAAAAAATCAGTGCATTAATTTTAGAATTTTCTAAATTTCATGTAGTTTCATCTATTCAATGAGACTATATTCCTTCTGAAGATATGCCTTTTATCCATTTTGCATCTTATCCAGCACCCAGTAATGTTGCTAACATTACGTAGTCCCCACATATATACTTACTAACTTGTAATATGATGAGTAGTTATATATCTTATATTTAAAGAATTTTGAAAAGCCACCAGCAGAGTTAAATTATTTTTTAGCCTTAATACACACTAGTCATTCATGATCACAACCATTTAATAATATTTCTCTTAGCCTTTTATTTACTGTATTTAATTCCTTATAGATCTTCAGGAACCAAATTAAGGTCACTGTCCTCCCTCATCATTGATTACGGAAATCACACAAAAGAGTAGCTGCCATTATGTTGTACACCTGAAACTACTATAATATTGTAAATCAACTATACCTCAATTTTCTTAAATGTTTTTAGTTTAAAAAAAAAAAAAAGAGTAGCTGCCCACAGACCTAAAACAGTTGATGGGCAAAGGCAGCTCCTCTCATTTCTGAACAGCCAGGAGCAAGGGTGATGGGTTGGATGGAGGAAAAGGAGTACAAGGAACATTTTAAAAGTCTAATCAACTTCTTTGGGAAAAATTCTCAAGATACGTTGCACAAGCAATAGACTTCTGAGGGAAAAGACTGGCCAGAAGCTATGCTTAACCTTCCCTGTTCCTTACTTCTATTGAAACCAAATGCTTAGGTTTTTAAAATACAGCCTTTGGGTTTGTGGTGTTCTGTGTTTACATAAATATATGTTCAATATTTATTAATTTTAGTGGTACAACAGGAAGGGTGTAACGCTTTGACACAAGGAATTCCAAGTTACTACGCAAGCACTCTTCCATTAATCTTTAAAATATATTTGTTGGGTGAGCAGCCGACATCATCATGCCTAAACAGATAAGAAAATGGAGAGCTGGTGATAAGGTGACTTGTTTAAAGCTGCGCAACAAATCAGGGAGAGAGATGAAAGTCCAAGTTCCCTCGCCTGCTCTGGGCCGCGGGCGCCCCTACTGGCTCAGGCGTGTAAGAACAGCTAGACGGGGGTGCTCGTTAGTCACAAAGCACTTGATAAAAGGGCCTCATACTGACCATTTCTGGAACGTTCAGAAGAGAAAGCCACAAGCGAAATTTCTGGAAAGTTCAGAAGAGAATACCACAAGTGAAAAGATATATTTTTTGTCCTATCAGTATTTTGAGTTGTATCCCTTGCGTAGCATCAGCGTTTAATTATCTAGAGAATGATTATCCACTAGTGGCTTATCAAGGCCCCTTTCTTCTCTCCTGCTTCCTGCCTTTGGGCGGTTCCACTGCTCATTAACATTTGCGTCAGAGACCTGATCTGCTGCTTTGCCACTGTGTCTGGTAAAAAGATCTGGTGGACAAAGTGGTAAAAAGTATTGAATATGTAAAATTTCGTGATTATCTTAAGGTTTAATTCATCCATACTAGACTAGATAGTTGAACTCCATAACAAATGATAATGTAGTTCATTTGTCAGAGGAAGGTCCACTCTTTTTGCCTTTTATTCTACATATCTACTTTTCCTTAATTCTTTATTTCATGCTTATTATCACAGATAATTGAAATTTGACAAAAGACACAATCCTCTGCTGATGATTTGGACAATATTCACGTTTTTGAACTTGGCATTTCCCTACCCCTCAAAAAGAAAGCTCAATAAATACATATTACATGTATTAAGGAATAAATGAAAGGTGCGCTTGTTCTGTACTATTTGTGGGTTGGAAGATAAAATATGGCAATCAACATCCTGCCACTCCACCCCCCTCAAGGATTCTCCCTGGTTAAAGAGCCAGTGCTGGTGGTAGCAGATTAGTAAGAAGTCGTGATTGCCTCATGAATCAGGGTGAAGCCACTCTCTGGTGGCAGTTAGTTTGATCTTCCTAGTCACTCTAGGAGGTTATATATCTTTTGTGATGATCACTCACAAGGATATCCTTGAAGGAAAACGAGACTGCCTCACCAAAACACAACTAAATGAAACAAAAAGGAACAGTGACAGGGTAAGAGGGGCAACAGTGAGGATTCTTTTAGCATCTACACAAATAAAATGGAGTGTGTTGGTAAACTTTTACTGCAGCTCAAAGCCCTATTCCTAGAGCTATGCTGACCACATCAAAACAATGCTGCTGCCTAAGCAAAGGAATAAACAAAGCGAAGACCCATTAGCTCTGCTTCCATTAGACACGCGGAGGGTAAAAAAAAAAAATCAATAGCAGGCAAATAGAAGATAAAATTGATAGGAAAGACATGTTAATTTTAGAGCTTTAAAATGAGGTATTGCAACAATGGCACACAATAAAACATTAAAAACTATTTTTAAAACTTTCAAAATCATTTACATGGGGAAAAGAACTCTAGCGGGAACATATACAGCATATTAAACTTCAGTGCATTTTTAATGACTTGTCTTAAACAAATTATGCATGAGATAGATTACACATCCCCTACCCACTTAACAAAAAGGCATACGCACGAACAAAAAACAAAACCAGGTGGCTTTTAAAAAGAAATTAAGTGTATACTTGGTGACTGATTGGGAGCAATGCCAAGCAATGTAAAGGACCTCACAGAATAGAGTTCTTTTGAAAGAAGCTAGATTGATGGGCTTTTCTGCCCAGACAGTAGGCAGAACAGTACAAACGATACCAGTCTCTGCTTTTGGATTCCATCCTGTAAATGCCCTCAGCAGTCAGAGTAGGGGAGCTGAAAGAACAAGAACTCTGGGATGACAAGTCTTAAATTCATTCCAAGCCCCACCACTCATTAACTGCAAGGCAGAATGAGTACTTTACCGCCCCTTCTTTTCCTCATTTGTACGATGGAGATGATGATGATGATAATAATAATAATAATGCTGTCTTATGTTCCTAACTTGGAATAAGGCCCAAGCCTTGGTATTATTTTAAGCTCCAGCTCACTATAATATACAGATGTGGTTCAAAACCATTGGTTTAGAGCACTGGTTCTCAAACATCTGGATGCATCTGAATCACCTGGAAGAATTTGTTAAAACACAGGAGCCCTGCCCCTAGAGTTCCTGATTCTGTAGGTCTAGGATAGAGGAGGAGAATCAGTATTTCTAACAAACTACCAGGTAATTCTGAGGCTGCTGCTACGGGACCCACACTTTAAGAACTTCCAGTCCAGCCCTGAAATGCCAGCGCGGTCCACCGACCAGCAACCCAGGAGCTGGTTAGTCATACACACTCACCCAGACCTTGTTAGAAATACTGACCCATTCTGCTAAACCAGAATGAGCATTTCACAAGATCACCAGGTGATTTGTATGCCCAGTAAAGTTTGAAAAGTTAGGTTCTAGAGCATCTTTGAGGGAAGTAGAACCAATGAAAGATTGTGAAAATCTGCTGTAGCATGCTTCTAAGAAGGGGAACAATTATGAACAACACAAATCCAGGGTCTTGGCATTGGCATTTCCCCAGGAAGTCCTGTTTGTGAAACTGACTATATACACCAGTTGGAAACAGCAATTATCAAGCAAGGGGCCTAGACACACTGTTCTAGGTACCATATGGCTGGGCACCCAGCTGAGCAGGGAGGCCAGGGTGAACAATTACTAGAGTATCTTTTCACTACTAATAGGAATTTTGTTTCCTTAAACAATGGTCTTTGCAGTTCTTCCTTGTTCTTTTTTCTGTCATCCCTGTGTTTCCAGTGAATTTGCTTGTTTCTTATCTAATTATGGACTTGGTGGTGATATGAATTTGGGTCAGAAGCAAAGTAAGCTGAAAACACCAAGTGCATTTCCATCAAGGAGTTCCTTTAGGCTAAAGAGTCACTGGGTTAAGTGTCAACGATCTAATATCAACCCAGCATCACAACAGCCCCTTCACTCAAACAAGGCTTCCCATTACGTGGACTATAAATCGGAGCACCAGCTTCACATCTGTGAGATTTATACGACCATTTAGAGAAATTCTTCCTGTAGCTCTCGAACAACATCATTGGCAATACAAAGCTGAATTGTTCAAATCAGATTTCATCTCTACTATGTAGTAGTTTAGTGTTTGAGGATGAACTCACAGACTATTAAATTTATAAAAACAAAGACAAATATACAACATAAAACAATTCAAGCTCCAAATCTTTCCATTAGCTTTTGGAAAAGAACCACTACAAAAAGAAAAAGGCAGTGAAGATTAAATCTTTTAAGATTCAATTTGTCTATCCTGCTATGTAAGGCTTAACCTGCAAGGTCTTTGCAGACTGGAATTATGACTTTATTTTAGTCCGCAGCTAAGCAAGCAGCAGATATCATTTCGATGATAAATTTTACAGTAAAATCAATGAGAAAATATTCTGATTTGCAAAACTACCCCCTACAAGTGATATTAATAATGTAAGTATTATGGCAATAATGTGTGTATTACATTAACAATGTAAACATATAAACACAGGGACTTTTTAATTTTCATATGTGATTTCCTTTTTAAAGGCGAAGACATGGTGAAAAAAACTAAACTATTAGAACCTAAGAGATGCTTTGAACTGAATTATTTACCAGCCTTACGGTCTATCTTTTTTCTTACCAATATTAAAAAGAAAAAAGATATCTTTCTCACACAGATAAATCAGAACTCTAAATACTGTCTCCCATGCAAGAGAATGCCTTCTACTTCTATTAGTTCTGCTTTTCTAATCAAATATTTCTCTATATAAGCCTTTTTTTTCTTGATGCTAATTTGCTGCAGCATTTAAAATTCCTCCTTAGTTTTGTAGGAATTCGAGATTTCATGTTTCTTCATTGTAAGTGATGGAAATCTTTCTGCTACCTACTTTCAGGCAACAGACTTTATTAATAAATCACGTTGCATCATCCACCACCTACCTTAGGAAAAAAGTGGGAACCCTCATCTGAGCTATGTGTAGAATTAAAGCTACTCAGTTATCCTATTTGTGTTCTGTGTATTTATCCCATAAATGATTTCTCCCTGCATGAAGGAATGATTTGTCTAAAAGATACCATACGTATTTGAAAGATTCCTATTTATGCATTATACTAAATCTTTAGGAATATTAAATGTTGCTTAATTAGTGTTGCCCTAACGAACAAAATCTCCTAGACCACGTTTTTTTTTTTTAATACAGCAGCCCAAATACTCTCTCAGACATTAGGAGACACAGGCAGTTCAGAACTGAATATATCTCCAGGTGGTAAGGCCTTGAGGGCAGGAACTCTGCGTGCTTGTCATTGGTCACCTGCACGGGGCCCTCAGTAGCAGGTATTCTGCTGATGAGTGAATGGATGGAAGAACAGAAAGTCCCCCGCTTATAACCCCTGTGTTTAACCACTTCCCCAGCATGTAACCACTTTGTTGTATGCTGTTTCCAGCTAGCGGTGTTGGACAACGGACAACAGGTTAGACCCTTGTCCAAACAAAGGGAGGCTTTGAACTTTTGGAATAGCTGCTGTTAAAGTGGACGAGGATATTAAGTTCCTTGATGGCAGGTTCTTTGTCGACCCTTCCAGGTCTCCCTCAGAGCTTTGCACATAGTAGTTGTTTGTCACATTGAATTCAGTTGACTCAGTAAAAGCCATTAGTGTGGACAAAAATAAAGACATTAATACACTGCTCCAAATCTTACTCACTAGAGTCGTCCTGTTGGAAACCTTCCTTTCAAATTTCATAGTAACATTTTTGTTAGGTAATGCATGCAGATGATACAAAATTCAAAAGGTATAAAAGGGCATACGGTGAAGAGTAAGGCTCTTACTCTGACGCCCAGGGACTCAGAACTCAAGGTGAGGGGGAAACTCTGAAAATGTACCTTTTTATAACAGGAGGTGTTTTGTTGTTGTTGTTTTTAAGTACCATGGGAAGCTAATGCTTTTTCCTTTGGCCCTTTAATGCTCAACTTTTTCTTACTCTTTTTAGATCTGGAAAATAATTTCTTTTGTAAGATAAATAAAACCCAGCACACCAACTGAGATCCACAAGCAGTATTAGTAAGGCTAAAAGCCATCCACCTGTGACCAAATGGCCCTACCGTGTTTTCTCCTCTCCTGTCCACAAAAATCATGTCACAAACAGTACCATCAAGGGTGGTTTTTAGGTCTAACAACCATATGCCGTAGACTAACCAGCTGTCATAGAAGTTTGCATTGGAAAGTTTCTGTGTTTCCAAGGTTATTTCTCAAAGAAATTCAGACAGTCAAGCAGTACTTTAAGAAAGCGGTGAGTAGTATGCTGCTTTTTCTAATCCAGTGGGGGGAGATAAGCCACTCCAAATAAGAACAAAGATTGAGGGTTAAGAACGGCAGACAGAGCATTTATACTACAGCATTTCCTAATCTTCCAAATCTCCAGCTTTTGTTTTTTGTTTGATTGTTTTGCTTCGCTTTATTTTATGAGATTACATGGACTTTTCACCTATATGTAGGAGCACAAAAACTTCACTGAAGCCCAGAAGAAAATGTATGTATTTGTGTGCTAAATTAACACAGGCACAAAAATGCATTTCAACCCTATAGGAAAACAGTAACTTTACTAACACCATTTGTGATTTTACATTATGTTTTAGTGACTTTATAGAAGCTCTAACATTTCTTGATACTTTTAGCAACATTTGCTCTAAAATTATTTAAAAAAAATTTTTTACTGAAGTATAGTTGATTTAAAATGTTGTGTTAGTTTCAGGTGTTCAGCAAAATGCCTCAGTTGTGTTTGTGTGTGTGTGTGTGTATATTCTTTTTCAGATTCTTTTTCCATTATAGGTTATTACAAGATATTGAATATAGTTCCCTGTACTATACAGTAGTTCTTCATTTTTTATCTGTTTTATATATAGTAGTGTATATCTGTTAATCCCAAACTCCTAATTTATCCTTTCCCCTCCTTCCCCTTTGGTAACTGTAAGATTGTTTTCTATGTCTGTGAGTCTGTTTCTGTTTTGTAAATAAATCCATTTGTATAATTTTTTTTAGATTCCACGTATAAGTGATATCATATGTTGTCTTTTTGTCTGATTTACCTCACTTAGTATGATAATCTCTATATCCATCCATTTTGCTGCACATGGCATTATTTCATCCTTTTTATGGCTGAGTAATATTCATATATATAGCACATCTTATTTATCCATTCCTCTGTCGATGGACACTTAAGTTGTGTCCATGTCTTGGCTATTGTAAATAGTGCTGTTATGGACATTGGGTTGCATGTATCTTTTCTAATTAGAGTTTTTGTATTTCCCAGATATATGCCCAGGAGTGGGATTGATGGATCTTGTGGTAACTCTCTTTTTAATTTTTTAAGGAAACTTCATACTGTTCTCCACAGTGGCTGCACCAATTTACATTCCCTTTTCTGTGTGGAGGAGGGTTCCCTTTTCTCCACACCCTCTCTAAAATGATGTTAAGGAAGGAAAATAGAAAGAAAAAGAGTTAACACTGACAATGCATTCAATGAAGAGTCATGAAATATTTCATACCATGCCTGCCTCTTTCCTACCATCCCATAACCCTGGCCTCAACCAGAGGTAACTGTTTTTTTAGTCATTAGAAGAGCATTAAGCTGTCTTTGAATTTTTTAAGCACTGAGATTTCTCAGGTAATACTTCATGCTAAATTAAGTAAGAGAATACTGCAAGCAGATCATCCCAGGCATTAGGAGTTTGCAAATCAATTCCACAACTCAGGGTGCTATTTTGTTCTCTGAGCAGTTGGTGTAAAGCGCTCCATAATAACTTGAACAATCACCTACTAAAACTTGCAAGCACATGCCTGACACTGATGTTTCCAAAATATGTAATAACGCATACTGTATATTAACTTTCCCCTAAGGATGTCTCTCTCTCCTTTTCTTTCTCTATTTTTCCAACAGCAAAGGTCTTTGCTTCAGGTTCTCTAGCCTAAAAATGTTTTATAAATTATTTCAACTTTGGGAAAGAGAATCAGATTTAATCCAAAAAGGAAAGAGGGAGATAGTAACATTTATACGTTTCTGGAAGCTGGCAGCAAGATAAATCCAACGTGACAAATCTCTGTGGGCTATTAAGTGGATTTTGCTATGGAAAGCCCACATACGGCATACCTAATGAGAAAGTAGGGTACTGATTTTGAGAAACAGGCTATTATTTATGGATACTAGGTAGCATCCAGAAAAAACAATGCATTTAAGGATTTAAACACTGATTTCTCCAGGGCCTGGACTTGGTCTAAGCATTACTCAGGACAGAAAACATGGCATGTATGTGATCCCTCAGATAAGCACACATTTTATAGGACAATCCATAAGCCTTTAAAGCCTCCGGGCTTTTCGTCTTACTAAACAAGATCCTAGTTCAGGATTGTCAAGGAGAAAATCTATGCCATAGTGAAAAGAGCTCCAGGAGTTAGAAACTTGGGGTTCAAATCCTGCTCCAGGCCCCAGTTTTTCTGTCTATAAAATAGTAGGAAAATATCTGTCCTACCCACTTCACAATGTCCTTGTGAGGTTCAAGGGGATTATGCAGTGGAACGATATTTTGGAGTGTGAGTGCTTTAGACCTGTAAATGTTAGCAGCGTTAATACCTGGGAAATCATCATGACCATTTAGAGCTTTCCTGTTATCAGAATAACCTCATGGCAAGAATCTGGCCAGGCAAGCTCCCCTACCAGCCCAGGGGAACCAGCCTATCCAATTTCTTTGCAATGAAGGCCACAGAAGCAGAGTTGCCTGGAGCTAATCACATTCATATAGAAGCTTTACTATTGTTCCACTAGAGTGTGTACAACTTGTAGGCCCAGATCCTGCTTTGTTTATCTCTGTACCCCAGGCATCCAGCAGAGTTAACTCACCAAATGACCGTGAATGAAGTGAAATGAATGAGATGTCTGCTATGGGCAGAAGACCACGGTAGGCACTTTGACAGATATATGAGTCAATGTTCAAACAAAGAGGCAGAACCACTAGGAAATACATACATGCTATGGGATTTACTATAGCGCTTGGCTCTGCTCAACTGTAGGAGCTGGATAAATGGTACATGGAGGCTGCTGCTTCTGTGTTGAAGCTTGAAGTCAGCAGGGCAGTCAGTCAGGAAGAAAAGACGGCTGTGAAGAGGGGAAACAGGACAAGCTAGAACCTGCAAGGATAACTGGAATCTACAAAGATGAACCAGAACCCACATCAGTGCCTCACCACCTCTGAGACTCCACCTTCGGTGATAAGGATGTTCCACAGGCAAAACTGTGCTCTTCATCAGGGAAGTGAACACACACCTGGCCTGGGAGTGAGAGAAGCTGAAGGAGGAGATCCAGCGGCCCAAATGCTGCCCCACACCAACCAGATGAGCCAACAGATAAGTGACAACATACACAAGCTGCAGCAGCCTCCTGCCTGTTTAAATCTTCCAACCCAAAAAAATATGGCCGCAGTTTCACTTGCACCTTCCAGATGTCGCTCAAAAGGTCTCTTGTGGTCCATGCACTATGCAGAGAAGGGAATTCTGGGAAAGAAGTGTCAAGCATCTGCTAGTTGCCCGGCACTGTGTGTACTCATTGGAATCCTACAACTCTATTCTCCATAGTAGAATGGCTATTTTCCTTGTCTCATAGATGAAATCTCTAAAATCACTTACATAATCCTCCTCAGGGCTTTGAATGCACCCACCTCTGGGCTCCGCAGTCCCTGCCCTTTTCCTGCCCTTCTACCTGGAGCAGAACAGCTGAAGCATGAACACGTTTCCTCAGCCTGATTTTGATCATTCCTCAGGACAACCCTGAGGAAAATTCACAGCATCTAGAAAGAACTTCTTTGAGTTTCCCCATCCTCAACAGCAATGTAGATACAGAGCTGATGACATACACTCTTTCATATTGTCCCTTCGGTGTCACTTAAAAAGGTCTAAGGAGGAATGAATGAAGAACCCCGGAGAGCACACCCTTGGAGAGTGGGAAGAGGTGGGAAACACTGATGGAGCCCTCTAGCCCACACCCCTAAAGCGCTCCCCTCAAATGTTCCCGTGTGTGCTCAACGCGCAGGTAGAGAGGAGCCTCCGTGTGCCTGGATGACTTGGCTTGTGTCTCTACCGCAGAATGAACACCAGGACAGCACTATGTCATAGCACCCAGAAGACACTTGTTCGCCACCTGGGGGCCTCCTGGAAACCAGCTCACATTCCTGAATATCATTATTAGTCATGCTGGGTGCATTTTCTAATTCTTAGTGTCTTAGAAGTACAACTGCTCACACATCCATTTCCGGTAGTTCTGCCTCTCTCAAGTATACCCCTCTGGCATCTCCTCAGGCTAGAAGCTCTTCTGGAAGTCACATCTCATTTCATCACAGAGTATTTTTAAAGTTAGAATGAAGACAAAGAAGTCTGTGGGAAGAGAAATACATGAATCTATGAACTTGAGGTTCATTAATTTTTTAAGAAAATTTTTAAAATATCTTTCGTAGATTATAGGTACCAATAATGTTCCAATAATGAAGTCTCAAATATAGAAACACTAAGAAAATCAACTAAAACATAAGTGGTATTTTTTATGTCTCTGTTTGCTATTAATTGTGTGCATAAACTGAGTGAAGAGTAGAATCAGTTCTATTTCATTTTAGAATCAGTATGTCTCCCTTCTATCCAAGGCAGGCCTTAGGCAAATTGGGAAGTAAATGAAGTTGAACATTTCAGAGCCCTCGGAACTTGCATCCTGCCATAAGGCATTCTAAAACCCATAAGCCAGAAACTTCCAAACACAAAATTAATTTCTCCTGGGTCCATTCTCTCTGAGTCTGTCTATAACACACAAAAGATTGGATTCATACATGTGTGTACTAGGGATGACAATGACCGGAGTCAATAGCCACATTTCCTTTATACAGAGACCTTCAAAGTCCTAAAAAGTGACTGATGGAGGGTTTTCAAATTTTTCTGGAAGGCAAATGAGGTAGCTGTTTTGTTAAAGGGGTCAAGGAAAGTCAGTCACAGCCAAAAAGGAAATTTGCATTTTTAATTAAAGAAAGATGGAAATTATACAGAAAAAAACTGTGGTCATAAAGTAAATAAAATGTGGCTCACGGCAAAATGCACTTTTATGTCATTCTCCTTTAGGTAAGACAGTATTTCCATGCAGTAATATATTTTTAGGAGGGTAGCAATCACCTTTTCCATCTCCCTTCCTATTTCACGTTACAGTTTTATTCCAAGGTCCTTAAAATGAAAGAATGACAGTAGACTTTCTTATCAACAGCTTGTTCCAACAGATACAATACATGGGTTGGGGATCAAAAAGAGCATGGGAAGCGTTTCTGCCAACATTGTAGAAAATATTGAACATCTGCTATATCTGGGATCCTGGGAGCTGTAATTATAATTTTTTGAAATCTGTACACAAGAGTTATAAATATTAGAACTGTAGCCTGTGAAAGCCATGAAATATTTAACTTGTTTGGCAGGCTTAAGCAAAGCTCATAAACTTAATTTAAGCAAGCCAAACACTATAGTTTTACCAATTTTATATCTTTCATGTCATTAGTTAGATAAATTAAAGCCAACTCTAAAACAGCCTTGAGATTGCCAACTAGAAGTCGTGGGATATACCCAAAAACAAAGGTGCATTTCAAGAATTAACTCATTTTACTATTGGTTTACCTTGCACCTTTCCCCGTTATCCACACTTGCCAAAGACTCTTTGGTTTGGGGATGGGAGGGTGGCGGAGATTTGCTGTTAGGAAATTGCTTCAGGGTAAGTAAAAAGAAAAGCAGGCATCAGGCATCTTAAGCGGTTCGCAACAGCCATGATAGGAACCAAAGGCCACTGGTGATTTCTGCAAGTGTCAGTTCAATCTGTTAAAAACCCATTTGCCACCCTGAGTGAAATCCTTTCCAACTTGAAAGTAGAGGCCTGGTAAAGTAAGCTGAGAGACTGAGGGAGCAGAGAGAGCCCAGGTTTCAATCTTGTAAGCTCTGTGGCCCAGTTACAAGGCTAAGACTTGTCATTAGAAAGGAATGTGGGCTGGAACATATTCTGTCTTGCACATGTACAGATTTAACGCATGGCAGTGATAACCAAACCGACTTCGTGCCTACTTTTTCAGTTAAAAGTGCTATACGGGCTTCCTTGGTGGTGCAGTGGTTGAGAGTCCGCCTGCCGATGCAGGGGACGCAGGTTCGTGCCCAGGTCTGGGAAGATCCCACATGCCGCGGAGCGGCTGGGCCCGTGAGCCATGGCCGCTGAGCCTGTGCGTCCGGAGCCTGGGCTCTGCAACGGGAGAGGCCACAACAGTGAGAGGCCAGCGTACCGCAAAAAAAAAAAAAAAAGAAAAAAAAAAAGTGCTCTGCAATTAGCTTCAACATTTCTTCCTCTACATCCCCTCTGTGCTCCCTACCCTTATCCCAGGCGCAGAATGGTCCCCAGTAAGATACTCAGCATAAGAATATTCACATTACAGATTCTGAGTGAGGAAATTCATTGATGATGCTACATTTCTTTCATAGCACGTTACTTATACGACATTTTTTGCCATTGAACCTCACGTTTATGTGTAAATGACTTTTACAAATTAAAAAGTAAATAGCCACAGAAAAGTGATGGGCTGTGCCCATGACCACACAGCTGAAGATCCTGAGCCTGGCCTGAGTCTCCTGAGACTTGCTTGGTTCAGAACGCTGGTCACAGGGGAGGCAGCCGAGTCACAGAACATCTGCCCAACAGGGGAACAAAGCAGGAAGAAGCTGAGGGTCTCTCAAATCCAGGGTCCTGCTGGTAGTGCTCCCAGGACCCCCGGCTTCCCTCCTCCCAAAGCTTTTCAGACTCAGCATCTCTATTAAAACTTCCTCCTCCTGCTCTTAATCCCGACAAAGGACTGAAAGTGGCTGTCAGCTCCGGGGCTCGCCACAGTCACCACAGCCTTTGTCAACGAGCTAAGAATCTACAGGAATCTCCTCTTTGCTGTCTCTCCACTCAGTACATGAGAGCAATCAAATGCATCGGCTCGAAACCCCTGGCTGCGAATGCACAAAGGAGCCAATGAATAGGAAAGTTCAAATGAGATAGTTCACTAAAATATCCTGCTGATCCCGTTTTATTCTGCATTTAAGAAAATAATACCCATGGCCAAACAGCCTCTTTCTCCCTGAAGGAGAGGCTTGCTATCGCACAGACTTGTCGACACAGGGGAACCAATTCAAGGCAGAACTGAAAGTTCCAATTCAATCCGATCGGCCTATGTCATATGTCTGGGGCCCGTCCAACCGGGCTTAGAATGTGATTTGAAAGAGCCCACGTGAGTTGTCAGAGGCCCACACAGGCAGGAACTAATAGATACCTCAGGTTTACTTGGATGGGAAGCGCACATTAAGATTTTTGAGTGTCTCCTGTGTGCAAGGCTTTTTATGTAGGTTTCTTAATTCACGTTCCCAGTAAGCTTATGCGATACATTTTAGTAGCAGTATCTCCCTTTTAAACAGATATTAAGTCATTTCCTTAAGATTGAAAAGCCAGTAAGTGGAAGAGATAAATATTGTATGCAAATCTTCAGCAAATGGGAATTTTAGTGAGAATCTACATTCAACTCACCCTTGAGAACTGTGGATTTCTAGGCCTGCCTGGACCTGGGATACAGAGCCAGGATGAAAGGGAATAAGCTAATTAGGCTGTCCTACCCCTTCCCACATTCTTGGGACAGCTGTGGAGATACTAAAAACAACCCAAGTGCTAGTTCTAGGAGGGTCCCCATGCTAAAGGATGGGCCTGTATTCCCTTTGCAATGCCTCTCCTCCAGTCCCCCCGCAAAACAGCCATGGTCCCTGGACAGCATGGAGAGCATAATCCCATCTCCTAGCAACCAAGTTGTAAGGTACATGACAAAGAAAGGCTGGTGAACCAAGGGCCTTGTCTTTTTTCTTCTTGTCTTCTTTTTGATCTTCATCATGAGTAAAGTTAAAAAAAAAAAAAAAAAAAAAAAGGACCAGAATCAAGGCACAAAGACTTTCAAACAAGGAAATTAAAAGACATAATTGCTGTGATTTGACAGGATTTTTTTCTTTTACAAAAAATAAGAAATCGGAAATTCCAACTTGCCAAGGTGTTCAACTCAGTTCCCACTTGAACTTGAGAACTGCGTGTCCGCTGCCCTGGTACTGAGTCTTCTCACCCACAGCAGGGCATCACCTCTGGTTACACAAACAGGTTCGAAGTCCTGAGGGTCAGACCCACTGGGTGAGTGCCAGGAGAAAAAGAGCAGGAGTTTTTGGCGAGACTTTCAGCCTGTGAGCCTCGGGCTCCTGGGTGCTGACACCTCACTACTTTCATCCTCTGGCTGCACACAGGCAATGCAGACTCGGAACCTTTCCAGGATGGTTGTGTGAAAGGGAAAGCTGTGACTCCTGCAAGACTGAGAAGGGACAGAGGCAACTCCACTAGGATTCCTGATCAAGCCACCACGTCTGGTGGGAACCACATTTTTCACTAAGATTGCTGGGCTTGTTTACATGTGTTTTCTTCTGAGCTACAGTAATCTGTTCACAAGAGACAGAAATCCTGGTAAATCAATCCTGAAAGCCCGTTGACATTTGTCCACTTGGCAGATCATAAAAGCCCCTTGAAAATCACAGGAGTCAATGTGTAAACAGCTTACCAAATTATATGATGTCAACGCCAAGAGAAGGCGTTCTGCAGGATAAGATCACTGAATCGTGACTGCCTTCTGAACATAACTTTATTCTGGTCTTGGATTACATGTGAGGTGTTGCCAAGATCAACTGAAAGAGAGACAAAGACATATGAATTCAGCCCCAAAGCTGACTTTTAAGTTGTCTGTCTTCAAAAAGACTGGAGATTCTTTATGAGATGGAGTTTTGCATAAACAATCTTTGCTAACAAAAGTTTTCCCTAAATATCAGTTAAAATTTAACTAGTTCCCTGTAAATGTTTCAGGGAACTAGTGCCAGAAATGATCTCGGAGTTTTGAAAGAAAAAAAAAGTCTAGAACTAGGGAAAACAGATAATATACACCCTGAAATGGTTTATGACAATCAGACCTCAAAGGGCTGAGAGTTCAAAATCACTGCCGCCACTTACCCAAGAATATCCCCAGAGAGATTGCTCAGAAGACTTGAAGAGGAATGTAATAGAATAATTATGCATGAAGCAATGATAAGTGCTCACCATCTTTATAACAGTGCAGGTAAATCTCTACCAGAATCTGTTATGCCTGAAATGAGGCTTTTCCCAGGCTCTTTGACAAATCAGGTCCAAAGCCTAAAACCATCTTATATATCAGGGTAATCTCTCTAGATTCCACTTTCAATATTTTGCCTCAGTTACCTAACAATTCATTACATGTATCTGAGTCTTCTGTAGAGACAGGGTATTCATTTCATTACATCTCTCCACTGTTTTACACATTCAGCTAGAGTGAGAACCGAGACTAAAAGAAGAAAGAGGGAGACAGAGAGGAGAGAGGCAGGGGAGGGAGAGGGAGAGAAACGGAAATGGATGCTCTTATGTGTGCCTGGGTAAGGAATTCCCTTGATAGTCACTCATGTCGTGTATCAACAGTAAAGCTAACAGGTAAGGAGTCGCTCCCAGGTCTCTGAGGTGACAGGAAGCCCTTCCTGTGTGGCACTTCTTATTGACAGAAGGGATGTGACTTCCTGTGAGAGGAACCTGGCTGAGGCTTCTGACCTTATCCAAGGATCCCACCTCTTTACCAGGGTGATTACTGTACATGTACTTCCTG
Source organism: Stenella coeruleoalba (assembly GCF_951394435.1). Lineage (NCBI taxonomy): Eukaryota > Metazoa > Chordata > Mammalia > Artiodactyla > Delphinidae > Stenella > Stenella coeruleoalba. The sequence goes on from NC_137164.1 coordinate 45,680,839, forward strand.
GCGTCCAGGAAAGTTTTGCTAAGAGTTTGTAAGTTCTTTTACAACCATCATGTATGACACCAGTGAACCTTACATGATAAGGGGCCTTACAACAGCACCTGTTCAACATCCCCCGAGTGCACACATCCCCTGTCCAAGGTCTTCACCCACGTCTCACCCAGCCTGCACGGACAGAGACTGGGAATACCCTGTCTCCAAGGCAGTCCTTTTCATCTTTGGACAGCTTTGACTTCCCAAAACCAATTTTTCTGGGAAAAAAAACAGTGTATTATCCATCCATGGGCATTAGTTCTATTCCCACAAGATCCTAAAGAACAAACATAATTCCTCTTCCTGAAATATGGAGCAGAAGTCAGGGCTCCAGAGCCAGCCGTCATGTGTGACTTTCCCCCACAAGCTTCACAGTTTAGGAGAAGAGAGAGTGTCTAGGCTGCATGCAGCTGTCCCTGCCTGGACCCCTTGGTTTGGGGACTCTGTGACATGCCTTGCTAGTACCCTATCCCTGTGCCTCTTTACAGAGAACAACTCTTCACAGGTCTCTAATATGTCAATTGTGCTACCTCTACTGATAGAGGAAGTTTTCAATTTAATCCAAACGACCCGTTCCACTTTTCCTCTCTTCACGCTGCATGCATTTGGTGGGTAACGATTACATGCCAGTTCCACATCCTATGCTAAGTTCAGGGCCATTTAATGGTGGTCAAGACACAACACCTGTCCTCAAGGAGCTGATTGTCTAGAAGCAAAATCTAGACGAATACACAGGCAGGTCCAGTACATCGTGGTTAGGACCACAAGAGCTCAGGGAAAGGGCTCCAACCAAGTCATAGACAGTCCTAGAGGATCTGATGTCTGAGAGAACCAAACAGTGGACCAGTAAGGGAGGAGACAACAGAATGCCTCCCCAGGAAAGGGAATCGTTTTTATAAATGCCCAGAGCGGGGAGAGAGCGTGATGTATTCCTGGAACTGCGTAGGACATCAGGTGGATAGGAAAAGTGTTCATCAATATTGTATGATTGTATCTCTGCCTGCAAGACATATATATGACATTGTGGTCTCCACAAAAGACTTTATGCAGTAAATTGTGTCCTTGTCTTGTTATTCTTGAATATTAAGGATTAAAATAAAATTCACTCACTTATTCAAAGATCTAAGCACTGAGATACAAAAAAAAAAAAAAACAGATAAAATGTTGTTCTTGGCTTTGTGGAGCTCACAGTCTGGTGGAAGCAATATTTTTCTTAACTTGCATGTTGTCCAAAGCAACATTATTAAATAGTAACTCTGGTTATTCATGAAAGGTTTTTAAATTGTTTAAGGTACTTGGGTTGAATTGATAGTCTTCTGAGACGGAAATCCAAAATAGAAGTCTCCTACTCTGCAATGTTCTCTCTCCTCCTAATCAAAAATAGTAATAGTAATCAAAAATAGTCATTCCTCTCCTTGAATGTTTATCGAACATCAGAGTGTATTTTGGTCAGCGATTAGCTCAGTGAGTGTTCCTTCTGTTGACCCTTGAGAGTCTACAGAGCTAAAAAGAAAAAGAGTTGAGTTGAGTTGGAGGGGAAACTAATGTGTGTAGAGTGTGGACAGGGCCAGAAGAAGAAGCTTTCAGAAAATTCTGAAAAGAAGGGAAACCATCACTGGCAGTTAAATGTTTACCCAAAAGGAAAGACCAGTGGACTAAAGTAAGGAGGCAAATTTGATTAAAGGAAAATGTTCTGGATTCTACTTAAAACCTCCCCTTACTCCGATTCAAGGACTGTTTTCTTGAAATCTTATTTTAAACCAAAGTGTCTCAACTTTGGCACCATTGACATTTGGGCTGGATCATTCTTTGTTATGGGGGGTTGTCCTGTGCACCGTAGGACATTTAACAGCATCCCTGGCCTCCACCCACTTCATGGCACTAGCATCCCAAACACACACCAGTTGTGACAAACAAAAAATGTCTCCAAACATTGCCTAAGGTCCCCTGGGAAACAAAACTGACTGGTTTCAAGAACTACTGATTTAAACTAACAGGGACAAGGAGGCGGGACATAGTCAAAAGAATATAGTGAGACACTGGAAGGAATCTTTATGGCAAAAATGATTGGTACCCTGCTATTGTAGATTATAAATGTTCTCTCAGATTCTTAACCTGAATAATCTTTATGGTCTGTTTGATACACATGCACATATACAAACACACACAAACACAAATAAGTAGATTTTTCCTAACCATCTTTATATTGTGTTAGTACTAAAAAATGTCATGTGTTCTGTAATATAAAAATTAAATCAGCTTCCTGGGGTTTCAGAATAATTTCATGTTACCATATCACTGTTGGAAAAAAAATGTATCTCATCAAAACTATTCCAAAAGCACCTCATTTTGATAGGAAAGTACTTTGTGATGATTACCTTATAGGCAGCATTTGTTGAAATGCTTTTAATAGACCTTTTTTTATCACATGCAAAAGAATTTCAATGCTAGTTCAGTCTCCTGTTTCATTCTGTCATGAATCAATTTGTAGAGACATTTAGAAGTCAATAATCCACTGCAGCTTTGATGACAGGTGATTAATTTCTACATTTTAGAGACATAATAAGATTTAGCAATAAAAAGGCCTTGAAGTAACCTACCAAACAGCTTTAATCTCAGCCTTGGGACTGTTGCTAAATATGAATGCTTGTACACAAATGTGAATGATTTAAGTTAGCAGGTTTTATTGCAGACTCCTTGTGTTTTCATATTAATCTTGCTCTACAATCAGGCTATCTATACAATCAATTTATGTTGGATATTTTTTCCAACACAATGCTTGGGGGAAGGAGGTCGCTAACAAATTATTTACACACAAAGGATTTGTTCTACAAAAGAAGTCATTTTACATGCTTATTGCTGAGGGGATGACTGATTTTACTGGTGTGGCAAGAAAGAGAGAAAAGAAGTGAAAGTGGCCTTCAAAAGATTTAGTCGCGGGATAGGTTAGGGAAATGGATGGTGAGGAATGTTAGCTAATGTTGATGATAGCAAACACTTCCATCCCCAAAATCAGCTTCCCTCTTCTTCATAATGCCCTTCTTTCCAACCTTTTTATTCTTAAAATGAGCAGAAGCCTCAGAATTGTTTCTAATCCTTATCAAAATATTTATATAAATACAAGTGCTAATAAACAGAGTGAAGTTAATCTAAACTAAAAAGAAGATTTTGCGTTCTGCTGCTGAGGGATGGTAAAAACCCAAGTGTGGACATCTGTTTAAAAATAAATATAGAAGCAAAGATGGATACATTTGATGTCCTACCTAGTTTCTCCTGTCTGACCAATAAATGATACGTTCTTAGAAAACACTCTAAGGCAGACGTTCCAAGTTCCGTCAGGTTGTGCCGTGCTTGCTATATCTTGGTAGCTGGAAGTTTTGCTTTGTTCTGACATGCTTTAGATGTAAGTGGAAGATCACTGCTGAAAGTCTTTATGGAAAAAAAATGTTTTCTTTTTCCTTGTAGAAAGGAATGACTAGAGAAGAGGTAGCTGCTTGACACATTACAAAAAAAAAGGAGGGGGGGCTTCCCTGGTGGCGCAGTGGTTGAGAGTCCACCTGCCGATGCAGGGGACGCGGGTTCGTGTGCGTCCGGGAGGATCCCACATGCCGTGGAGCGGCTGGGCCCGTGAGCCATGGCTGCTGAGCCTGCGCGTCTGGGGCCTGTGCTCCGCAACGGGAGAGGCCACAACAGTGAGAGGCCCGCGTACGGCAAAAAAAAAAAGCGGGGGGGGAGAAAGAGGAAACAGCTTCTGGGAAATATCCAAGAACAAGACATAGAGACAAAAATAAAAGACTACTCAGGAGACCACCCAACAAACCGAAACTTCAACTCCCCGCCGATCACTGTGTTCTTTCCCTTCCCCAAACTCCACGATCAAGATTTTGCTTTCCTCGTTATTCTTCTTGCTTTAAAGATTAGGCATCTGTTGTCTTTAATTCTTTCTCCTTTTTTATCCAAACTTTGGCATGTCTTCCACTAAAGTGGTTCTTAAAACAGCTCCTTCTTCTTTAGTCCCTGATTTGGGGGACCAAGCTCTCCTAACTAGGTTATCTCCATGTTCTCAAGTGGGCTTCACTGTCTCTTCCTTCACCCTGCCTGCCCTCCTCTACATCTCCAACCCTGCTGCCAGACTAACCTTTCTACAGGACTCCTTGCTTGCCTGTTTACCTTCTTTTGTTCATTCACACATTCAAGAAGCAAGTCTGAGAAGCTAATACATGTTGGACACTCTGGTAGAGACTGGTAATTTAAAGATGAAGACATGATGTCTTCATTTAAATAGATCAAAACCTATCCAGAGACAAACACCAAAGTGACTAGCAGAGTGGTGAGTGCTGTAACAGATCTGTATGCATGTCTTCACAATGTGCAGTAGGTGCTTGGCTGAAGTTGTTATTAACATCTCCTGAGTGGAAGACATCAAGGCTGAACCCTGCCTAGTCTTACCAGGAAGGCAAAGCCTATCTAGACAGAGCAAATAATAAACATACAGAGTCATCCTTTCCTTAGGATGGCCAGACAGACAGGATTTCCCCCTTTCTCCTGACTCTCTCTCTCTCTCTCTTCCTTTCTCCTCCCATCTCCTACAAATTTCTTGAAAGACTAGTCTACGTTCGCTGCCTTCCCACTTACATCTCAGTCTACCACTACATTGACACACCATTTCCCCCACTTAGAAAATAAGTGACCTCCTAGATGCCAAATTAAACCATCTCCTTCCTTCCTTCCACTCTTGCACTGAAAACTTCTCTGTATGCCCTCATTTTAAAGACTCTTTATTTCCTTCGCTTTGAAGGATGAAATGAAATTTCATCCACACAATGAAATTTTCTTGTATGCCTTCTCCTATCTCTTGGGATCCTTTGTGGGTTCTGCTTCTTTACCTACCTTTAAAGGTTGAGTTCCTGAAAGATCCCTTTTCACAGTATGCACCCACCTTTAGGGCGAGTCATGATTCTCATGGTCATCACCTGCACCTTTCATTATTCCCCATCGGTTTCCAGCTCCAACTGAAGTCAGAATGATTATACCCAACTATCTGTAATACAGCTCAAAATGTTATATCTAACACCTGTAGAACATCTGTCAATGGGCCACAACATATTGTTTTTCAAAGGGAAGGCAGAGAAGACACAAAAAAATGAAAAGCACGCTTTATCTAGATTAATCAGATCCATTAGTCAGAGAGGTGGTCTGTAAAATAAGGAACACACACCCAGGAGTTACGCCAAGATGTTCCAACTAAAGTGAAGGGAGATGGTATGCTAGTACATGAATCTAGTAAGTGAGTGTGTGTGATGTAAGCATAAATAAGAGTTTTATTGATAGAGTGCATGATCAAAATGCTTGGAGACCACTGAAGTAAAGCATAGTTCCTGTAAAGACAAGGCTGTGAGGGACTTCCCTGGTGGTCCAGTGGTTAACAATCTGTCTTGCAATGCAGGGGACACCAGTTCAATCCCTGGTTTGGGAACTAGGATCCCACATGCCGTGGCCCACGCGCCACAACTAGAGAAAAGCCTGCCTGCTGCAACAAAAGATCCCGCATGCTGCAACTAAGACCCGAAGCAGCCAGAAAAATAAATAAACAGATATTTTTTAAAAAAAGACAAGGCTGTGAGTTGTCTTGTGGGGGGATTGTTTTTTTATCCTGTAAATGACAAAATCTTCTCTGTCACTAGGGTTTGTTTTCCCTTTGCTCAAGAATCCAAAAATCCAAACTTAAAACTCTAATGTAACTGTCATCCTATCCCTATAAAACTTTATTTCTCATTTCAGGATACCCTTTGAGTTCCAGGAACTAAGTTCCAGAGATGCCACCAAAATTAACAATCCCATGAGTCTTTGCACCAACATGAAAAGCTTGGGATAACTGTCCATTTTCCTTCAATGGTCTTTCAACACTTCTCATTGGCCAAATAGAAAGCTTTAAACCATACATACACACATGCACATGCATGCATACATCTGTTGATCTCTCTTTTGTTTAAATAGCAAAATATAGCATTAATTAGTGTTTCCAATGACAAGTTCTAAGTGCATTATATGCATTAACTTATTTTAACGTCAGAAAAACCTGATGAGAGAGATACTATTCTCCCACCAATTATATACCGTACAGAAAACAGAGAAACAGAAAATAAGTAATTTGCTCAAGGTTTGGCTGGATTCAGGTCCGTCCACAAGATGTTTCAGCTCTTACATAATTAACAGGCAACAAGAAGAGAGAATCTACAAGGATAAGAATCTATATGCACTGAATCCATTTCTTCTTGGGGGTCCAGTGTAATATCCACTCCCCACTGTGCTCTGTCCTTGCCCCAAGCTCCAGGGAAGAAAATTTCTTCAGTATTCTCCCATATTCAACACTTCAGTCCATTGGTCAATCTATTCTTGTCCCCCCTCAAGTGCCTTTAATTTTCTCTTGTCCAAATCCTTCCTTCCCTCAAGCACATTTTATATCCCTGACTCTGAAACCTCTCTAGGCTACTTTTGCAGTTATAATAAATGTTACCATTTAATAGTTACTTGTTCTTGAATTGTTTTCATGTTTTCAATTTTTCCCCATTAGAGTACAATTATCTTGAAGACAGAGAACCATCTTGTGTGTTCCTTCTTCTCCATAACTTCATGGCTGGCATATAATGTTATCAATAAGTACTTGTTTGAATGGTTACCTGGATGAAGGACAATCAAGAGTAATAAAATAAATAAATAGAGACAGTAAGAAATAAAAGATCTTGTACAAGTGTATCTTGAACTTAATGTGGTTAAAGCATTTTTAAATTTTGTATAATTGAGATATAATTAACATAAAACATCATGGATTAAAGCATTTTTAAAAGCTCATCTCATATAAATAGAAACAGGACACTTCTAATAGTTTCAGAAGTTTCATAGAATCATTTTTTTAGTGTTCCCACTTATAAAATGAAGCTGATATAAGATGAAGGAAGGGGGCTTCCCTGGCGGCGCAGTGGTTGAGAGTCCGCCTGCCGATGCAGGGGATACGGGTTCGTGCCCCGGTCTGGGAAGATCCCACATGCCGCGGAGCAGCTGGGCCCGTGAGCCATGGCCGCTGGGCCTGCGCGTCCGAAACCTGTGCTCCGCAACGGGAGAGGCCACAACAGTGAGAGGCCCGCATAGTGAAAAAAAAAAAAAAAAAAAGATGAAGGAAGGACGCTAATCTTGATAAGAGCACTTACCATGTACAAGGTCTCCACTGTGTATTTTGAAGGGTAGTACCTCAGTGAAGCCTTACAACAGTCCTACAAAGCATTATCAACTCACTTTTACAGGTGACAAAACCGAGATTCAGGAGGGCAGCTAACATTCCCAAGATGAGACAGCCATCAAGTTGAAGAGCTGTACTTTGAACTCAGGTCTAGCGGGATCCCCAGCCAATCTCTTTTTAACTGGTTGTTTTTTACACACTTTAAGGTAATTGCTATTCCTTGACTTTTGTAAAGTGAAGCCAACCCAATGTTTTTCTAAAGATGTGCAAAGAACATAATAAAGAACACTCAGCTCTTATTCTCTTCTTTGCAGGTCAACCATGGCCAGTCAACAACAATATCCATTGATCAATCTCTACAAATACCAAGAATCCCCACACTTTCTCTGCACCTATTGCTACGTATGCTGAGGTCCCACTCTGGAGAGTAAAACTGTAAAATTATATATATATATATATATATATATATATATATATATATATATATATATATAAAAAATATCTTAATTATATATAATAATTTTATACATAATCTAGCTAATGATACTTAACTTTGTATAACCTAGATTTTATGTATATATATATATTTTTTTTAATATGTATATAATCTAGAGATTACCTCTTCAGTGACACTTTCAATACCCAACATGTAAAAGTAAGACAGACTTTTTTGGAAATCGCTTTAATGAGAAGGGGGCAGTGAAAACCATGCTGAGATGCTTCCTTCCTGTGAATGTTCAGCTTGAGACCCACACCTGACTTGGAATCACAGAGTCACTTGATAGGTTGGAGAGAGCACAGGCTATGCTTTGACAGATCTGGTTTCAGTTTCTGGCTCTGCCATTTCTGTGAGTCATTTCCTGTTTCCTCATCTGTGAAATGGGGATAATAAATGGAAGGTTGCCACAAAGATTAATTAAGATAATTTACATAAAGCACCTGGCAAATAGTAGGCAGGCATTCAATAAGTATTATTTTCCATCTCCAATGACAGAAACTTCTCAATAGACGATATTCATTCTCAATGTGTATGCAAGAAGAACACATAAAGGAGAACATAGCCAAGTTATTATTCAGGCAAAATCTGACTAAAATATAAATGTTGACTATTGCTATAAATAGATGAAAGGATCAGAGCACATACAAATATGATAGAAGTATAAATCATCAAGAAGTATATAAGGTAAAAAATTCTTAATTTGATAGATATTGAAAGAAAAAATATTTACTCCAACTTCTTTCTTTCATCTTCAATTACTTACTTTCATAGATTTACCATCTGTAGATGCAACATAGTTAAGGGACAAAGAAAATTATTAAAAACCATAATAGCCCTCATATCGACTCTTTTGTAATTTTGCCTGATTTTTCATGAGCTTAGGTACCAAAAACATATATCAAAGGTGGAAACACTGCTGAGAAAAAAGGACAACTCTTTGCTGGGTTAAACTCAAAGAGTTTGCAGCACAGTAACATCTGTAATAAAACGATGGCTGCCTGTTTTTTCACCAATGTCAAATCATCATGAAATACTGAGGAGAAGGGAGGGATGAAATCTTGCAGTCCTCGAAATCTGTTATGAGGTCTATAACCAACCCTGTGCAAGACAGGTAGCTTTTACAAGAGGACAAACACACTGTAAAGGAATGAATCAAAGCACAGGATTAGATAATTGAGGAGGTCACAACACATCAGATAACGGGTGGCAGAGTGAGGTATGGAGCAGGAGTTGCCTGCAAGGTAACACACAAGAAGAGTTAGGACATTTACACATTTTCATTTCTACAGGTGGGAACCTCAAATCACTCCATGGGCTAGCCTCTGAGTACCTCTAATCCAAGCCTGCCAAGGCTCAGTTGATATACTCCTATATCGTCAGAGATGGACCGCACATATTTTCGACAATATTTCTTTGGTCCTAAAAAGATACATTTTAAGTCTAAATAACCTGTAACTTCAGAGATTATTTTCTACGTTTAAGAAATATGCCCATACGGGTTCTATTGTACGTGGCCATAGATCCAGGAAATATTGTTTGACCACCTACTCTGTGCTGGGTTTGTGCATGACTATTGTCTAATAACTTCACATTGAATCCTAACAGCTATGCTCTGCTGTATGCATATTTTCTCCTTTTAGTAGTTGACAAAATAAGAATGAGAAAGGCTGTCACTTGTCTAAGATGGGTTTTTTTTTGGTTTTTTTTTTTTTTGGTTTTTTTTGCGGTACGCAGGCCTCTCACTGTCGTGGCCTCTCCCGTTGCAGAGCACAGGCTCCGGACGCGCAGGCTCAGCGGCCATGGCTCACGGGCCCAGCCGCTCCGCGGCATGTGGGATCCTCCCGGACCGGGGCACGAACCCATGTCCCCTGCATCGGCAGATGGACTCTCAACTACTGAGCCACCAGGGAAGCCCAGATGATGTATTTTAGAAGAATGCTTTTTCCCCTCTGATACAGTAGCTCTGATTGCAGCCGCATTGTTGGAGGATATGGGCGGGACTAACACATGCTTGCCTTCTGCCTGAGCTTGGAAACTTAGCCCTAGTTGACTCCTCTGTCCTCCCAGGGCTTTGAGTAAGGATCTCACATCCAGGAGTCCTCAGTCAAGCCTGTCAGCTTTTGGCAACGTGTTTTCCATTTAATTTCAGACAATGGATTTGTCCTTTGTTAAAACAAATGATACAAATGAACTTATTTATGAAACAGAAACGGACTCACAGACCTGTAAAACAAATTTATAGTTACCAAAGGGGAAAGGGGGTGGGGAGTGGGATAAATTAGGAGTTTGAGATGAACAGATACACACTACTAGATATAAAATAGATAACCAACAAAGACCTACTGTAGAGCACAGAGAACCATATTCAATATCTTGTAATAACCTATAATGGAAAAGAATCTGAAAAAATATATATATATGTAACTGAATCACTTTGCTGTACACCTGAAACTAACAACATCGTAAATCAACTATACTTCAATTAAAAAAAAACATATTTTTCTGCTTTAATTCGTTTGCTACACTTGACAAATTTTCAAGATTTTCTCCTCTTAGTCTTTAGCAAATGAAATAACAGCATATGGCTCAAAGGCCTAAGGATAAGCCAGCAACAAAGGATAATTAGCCCTCAAAATAGGTTCTGACCCCTCCTAACAGATCTCCATTCCAATTTTAAATTATCCTCTTGACCTTAAAGACGATGCTCAGTGGGAGTGAGATACCTAAAACCACTGCTCTTCACAACTCAGTCGAGTTCTGAATTTAAAGTTTCTCACAAAATAGCAATGAATCCAGATCCGAAGACAGTCTGGGAAAGCCACAGGAAAAGTGTTGTTCTCTCATCTCAAGGACTTTTCAGTCCTTAAAGGACTTAATTGTTTACAATCTAGGGTCTTGGACTTTTAGGACCTTTTTGAAATTAGCTAGATGTCTCCAAAAATCTGCATTAAAGCCTAAGAGACATTAAGGAAATCTCAGGCTTGGGGAACCCCTCAGTGTGGTCTTGATGGAGATTTAACCTGGAAGACAAAATGGTCCAAAGTTTTGATGGGAATCAGTATAGGGAATCATGTTGAATGAGAAGCAAACACTGAGGTGAGTGAAATAAAATTAGCCCCCATCCTTGCTTCAGCTCTACCAGTGATTCATCCTAAGATCTTGCGCTCATAACTTTTGGGGTGCTTTGTTGCCTCACCTGAAAATGTAGGCTCCTTGGCTAAGTTATTTAGAGACTTCATCTTATGTTTTAACTTCAGAATAGCCCAATGAGACTTCTCCACCTTGGCTTCAGAATGGAATTAACTAATATCAAGTTCTCACCTCATTTCATCCTGAAAGCCAAATAGAAGCGGGCTGGAGTTAGGATAATTCCACCAAGGTCTTTAGGATAAGGTTGGTCATACACTCCTTTCAATAGAACAAATTTCAGATTTTTATTTAACAACTGGAGCATGACTGGGAAAAAACACCATAATAATAATATGATAAGATAATAAAAAAACGCTGTTCTTCCATCAAGTACTGGATGCCGAGTGGGTGGGTGATAATTGAGAAAGGAGCCAGTTTTGAAGATAGGCAGTAATTGGGTGGTTCATTCTCTACTGTTTCCCCAGGAACTAGAATAAGAGCTAACACACAGTAGGGCCTTGACATATATGTGATAGGTGGATAAATAAATGAACAAATTAATGAAAGTGATTCCATCTCTTTGTTTTACATATAAGACCCATAGATGCTAAGGAATTTATCCTGGACTATTAGCAAACTGAAATTAAAACACAGAACCTCTATATTTTCACCTGTGTCACATTGTGACTTTTCCTCTTATTAGTTTGGTTTGGTTTTAATATTTAGAAAATGTAAGCTTGTATTGAGCAAGATATAAATCAGTTGAGGTACTGACTTATCTCAAAAAGCCATAGCATAGAGTTTTCCAAATGTGCCTAATTATAGAAATCACCTGGAATATTTATTAAAAATAAAGGTTCCGGGCTTCCCTGGTGGTGCAGTGGTTGAGAGTCCGCCTGCCAATGCAGGGGACATGGGTTCGTGCCCCGGTCCGGGAAGATCCCACATGCCGCGGAGCGGCTGGGCCCGTGAGCCGTGGCCGCTGAGCCTGCGCATCCGGAGCCTGTGCTCCGCAACGGGAGAGGCCACAACAGTGAGAGGCCCGCGTACCGTAAAAATAAATAAATAAATAAATAAATAAATAAATAAATAAATAAATAAATAAATAAATAAATAAAGGTTCCCAGGCTTCTGATTCCATATCTCTCACCAGGCAAGTCCTAGAAACATTACCCTAACCAGGTCACTGGAGAGAGGAAGGATTTCCCTTTGCTCTCCACAAGGACACCTAGCTCCAACCAGAGACGGGAGGGTGAGCAGACTGGTCTGCTCAGTTGGGATGCAGTAATACAGGATGATTTGTTTACTGCCAGTAAGTCAAAGGATACTGATGAGAGAAGTGAGGGGGTAATTTTGAGGGCAAGAAAACACCTGGGAGGGAGAACACTCACCTTTGATTCATTAATTAAATTTGTAGAAAGGTAGCTGCCCCAGAGGTCCTGCAGCTGCACATGTTTCCCTCCACCTTTTTATGAAAAAGAAATGAATGACCTAAAGGCGGACTGATGTAGGGCTTTTCTTTTTCCAAAAACTAAGCTTCAACCCCACTGCTATCAGCCATCTCTATGTTCTGTACAACTCACATGGGCACATGCACTGTGGTGACCATTGACCAGAAAAGGTGAAAATATAATTATTTGGTGAATACATGACTCGAGAGTTTTCTCTTCAACCATTAGTACTAGTATATGAGAATTTATCTTTTTTTTTTTAACATCTTTATTGGGGTATAATTGCTTTACAATGGTGTGTTAGTTTCTGCTTTATAACAAAGTGAATCAGTTATACATATACATATGTTCCCATATCTTTTCACTCTTGGCGTCTCCCTCTCTCCCACCCTCCCTATCCCACCAAGAATTTATCTTGATAGTCCTTTCCTGGAATCATTGTCATTTCCTTTCAAGACTATGCAGACTATAAACTACATTATTGTTTATATTAGAAGAGAAAATGGAGGAAGTCAATGACAGAAGAATAGGAGATAGACAATTTAGCAAGCACACATGCTAAAAGCCTTAAGGAAAATAAAAGGGTCAGAAAAAGTAAACTTAGGCATTGTACTAGCAGTCTAGACACTGTATCAGTGAAGAAGGACGGTATGTAGATCTGCTTAAAGGGGGTTCATATCTTTTTGTTTGCAGTGTTCATGAACTGAACTAATGTAATCCTAGCAAACTGTATGAACACTGTATGTATTATAACTGCTGCAATGCAAGTTTTACGAGAATAAAGCCAATGTCTGCTTTACCTACTGATCCCCAGAGCCTAGCACAGAGCCTGGCACATGGTAGACACTTAATAAATATTGGATGAATGGACAAATGGATAGATGAATAGATGGATCAATGGGGGGATAGATGGATCTTGGATATATGAGGGGTGAGCATATACATACCTACAAATATCCTAAGCTCTTTTCATCTTTAGGAGCCAAGCTGTTCTAAGTCTCTGAAACCATGGTGGGATATGGAAGATGGGACCTACAGCATCAAAGTCAGTAATCCTCTTCATAAAATCATCAAGGCATTAAATGTTGATGGAAGACCACTGTATTGGCCTACTAAGGCTGCCATAGCAAAGTACCACAAACTGGGTGGCTTAAAAAACAGAAATTTATTATTTTACAATTCTGGAGACTAGAAATCTGAGATACAGCTGTCAGCAGGGTTGAGTCCATCTGAGAGCTGTAAGAAAGAATATGTTCCATGCCTCTCTCCTCTGCTGGCAATCTGTGGCATTCCTTGGCCTGTAGATGCATGACCCAAATCTTCACCTTAATGTTCATATAACATTTTCCCTGTGTGTGTGTGTGTGTGTGTGTGTGTGTGTGTGTCTGTCTGTCTCCACATTTCTACTTTTTATAAGGACACAAGTCATATTGGATTAGGGCCCACCCTAATGACCTCATTTTAGCTTGATTACCTCTGTAAAGACCCTTTCTGAGGTACTGGGGGTTATGACTTCAACATATGAATTTCAATTCACAGTTCAACCCACAACTGGTTATGAAAAATAAGTGCTGCCTAGAATGCTTATTATATGCAACAAAGTGAAACTAAATTATTGTTTTAAGTTTATCATTGACGGGGAGACTATATCCCAGTAACAAAGTGATAGTAAGTAAAAATTAGTACAAATTACCATTGTTACTTAACATTTCTAAAACATCATTGATATTCTCTAATTTGATTGCTCTCTACTAGTTTAGTGAGCATATTCACTCACTGTTTAAACACACAGTTCTAGTGTAAAAATATTTATAAGAACCTTAATAGCTTTACTTAAACATCACTTCCCTTTCATCCTCTTTTACATTTAATGGCTAAATATCTCCAATGCAATGTTTTTAAAGAATCTAGCTACCATGGTTGGAAAATAAATATCATACATAGTGTTGCATATATTTTCAAAAGATGGCGATCTAAAATAAATTTAAAGTTCTGACCCTTGAAGAGATAATGTCCTCAGAAAATTTACTTACCCAAATAGCTTGTTTCCTGACAATGATGAATAACTGAGATTGTGCTATTTATAAAAGTGATTTAGCTGGATATATACAAATGATAAAGTTCAACTCATTTTATGTGAGAACAAGTCCCTTTATGATGAAGGCAAAGGGTTGTTAAAGGAATATCCAACAGAAACTTTTAAAAGCCTAGATATGTTGTATAAGTCACATCCATGGGGAGTCTGATAAACATTTAGAGGAAAAGATCAAATTCATTGTCATAGTAACAATCAAGGTATTTGGCACTTTGCTCTATGCAAGAGGCATCACACATATCTTCTGAGTACACTGCACTCGAAAAGGAAAAAATTATGAGGGCTAAATGTTAAGTCATACATTCAGAAAATTCAAGGAAAACATAGCTATGATCACACAGGCATAGATTCTAACTGGGAAAGTAAACTAAGAGTGAAGAAATTCTGAAAATAAAATTTATTTCACTTCCCAGCAATTATAATTGATCCCGAAGAGGAAGGAAAAGTTTTTTTTGTCCTTTTGGTTTTTTTTTTTTTTTTGCAATACGCGGGCCTCTCACTGTTGTGGCCTCTCCCGTTGCGGAGCACAGGGTCCAGACGCGCAGGCTCAGCGGCCATGGCTCACGGGCCCAGCTGCTCCACGGCACGTGGGATCCTCCCAGGCCAGGGCACGAAACCGCGTCCGCTGCATCGGCAGGTGGACTCTCAACCACTGCACCACCAGGGAAGCCCAGGAAAAGTTTTTTAAATCAACAAGGCTTTGATATAAAATCAAGGATCCATGTATATTTTCTACAAATGCTCAGACAAAGAAATACACTAAAGACAGTATATTTCTAAATATCAGCAATATTCAATTAAAAATATGTAGTTTTTAAATCCTATTTACAATTGCATCAAAATATATAAAATATCTAGGAATAAATTAAGCACAAAATACACATATCTACATGCAGAAAATATGAAATGTTTTTAAGCAAATAAAATAGAGAAGCATATCAAGTTATTGAGATGATTTAATACTGCATAAATGTCAGTTCTTTCTTAATCTAAAAGTTAAGATTTTTTCCATTGAAAACTTCAATAGAATTTTTTTACAAAATGAATCTAAAGTTCATCTGGAAGAGTAATGTGCCTGTATAATCAAGAACATTTTTAGAAAGGAAACTGCATGGGGATTTGCTCTGGCAGATATTAAAAGTATTTTTGTAAAGCTGTTGTGAGGCTACAATAATAACACGAGTTCAAGGGGCTACAGTGGTACACTCTGACACAATATACGGCTGGCAAAAAAAAAAAAGCTCCTATAAACTTAGACTGCATTTTCAAAAGAGTAGGACAACACTGATGAACTAGAGTTTATCTAAAGAAGGGCAAGCTATATATTGGATTGCTTCAGTGGTAGAAATTTGGCCTGGGGAGATTTCTGATGTCTCCACCCACTTTAAGACTCTATGAAAACAGGGACTTCCCTGGTGGTACAGTGGTTAAGAATTCACCTGCCAATGCAGGGGACACGGGTTCGATCCCTGGTCCAGGAAGATCCCACATGCCACAGAGCAACAAATCCCATGCACCACAGCTGCTGAAGCCCATGCACCTAGAGCCTGTGCTCCGCAACAAGAGAAGCCACCGCAATGAGAAGCCCACGCACCACAGCGAAGAGTAGCCTGCACTGCAACTAGAGAGAAAGCCTGCGCAGCAAAGACCAAATGCAGCCAAAAAAAAAGACTCTATGAAAACAAAGTAGAATGTATGCAGATGACTATGGCTCCAAGTCTTTTTCAAAATGTTCATCACAGACCTCATATTTTCTTACAGTGCTTTAGGGGTTCTTATGGCAGATAAGTGGGAGGAGAAATGGGTGCATTCAAGTTTGCATACCATAAAGATCACTTGGCAGTCAGGTAATGGATTAGAGAGCGAAGGATAGGCAGCAGAGAAACCAACTTGATGGTTATTATCAGAGTCCAAGCAAGAGGGTTGATGGAGCAGAGTACCAGTGGAGGTGAACAGGGAAAAAAAGGAATCATGAATCTTATAGAAGATAAAATTATCTTGGTGATCACTGGCATATCAGAGAAAGTGTGAACAAAAGTCCAAGATAATTCACAGGTATTCAGTCTTAAGCAACTGGGTAATAAGGAGTAAAGAAGAGTGGGTTTAGGGAGGAAGACAATGAATTCAATTTCTAGGTCTTTATTTTTAGGACAGAATCTGCATTTTTACATATTTTATGTATTTGATATTTTTTTACATATTGGGGTTCCCCACATAACTGTATTTGTAAATGGATTATGCTTCTTTTAAAAAAGATTGAGAATTTCTGGACTTTAATGACAGTCTTTGCATAGTTATGCCAATTCTCAGTTTTAAAAGGGGGAAACTAGGTGCTTATAAAGTTATGTGCTTTTTATCCTTATATGTACCTAATCAGTGTCAAATACGAACATTTTGGCTCCAAGACTTGTGATCCTAGCCATGTGTTCAGATCACTAGACCACATGTGATACAGAACATCACGATCATTAAACCTCTGATGTGGTAAGGACCTGAAAGTTCTCCTACTCCAGCTCTTTGATTATACAAGTCTGAGTGCCATATATTTGTCCTGGCTTGCATGGTGAGTATAGTAGTAGAGCCAGATTAGAATCCAGTAAAGTAAATCCTAATCAAGCATGTGACCCATTGCTATATCCTGCCTCACCACTGGATACTAAATCAGGCAGTAGAATTAACATCACTTGATTACACTTTGAAAATAAATTGCATTTTCTATTAACAAAACAGATTAAATGTATTATCTTATTCAATCCTCACAGAGTCATGAATTAGGAATAAGATTCCTGCTGTACAGATGAGGAGACTAAAGTTTATAGAAAATAAAGTAACTTGCTCAAATTCACATCGCTAGTAAGTGTTAAACGTGGACTCAGATCTTGAAACAAGCTCTTTTCCCTAATGTCCCCATTTACAAAAAATGAAATTAAACGCATATATATACCCCTGGAAGAACTAATGCTAATTTCACATAGGTCTGTTGCAAGATAGTGAAAAATAAACAAACCATACAAAGTTTGTGTATCCTACTGAAATCAAAATTTTAAAAATTGATTACCTAATACATTTACCTTGACATCATAGATTACCTTTAATACTACCCTTGCCCTGATATATTTGACCTCTATTCATAGAAAATGAAACTCAGCTTGTAATGATTGATTTTTAGATCTCTTTCTTCAAAGTAAAGGATGAGCCACAATCAAATTTTGGTATGTCTAATATTTGTGCTTGTAAAGACAGTCTAGCAAGTGTCAACATTAGGTGTATACCAGCATTATGGAAAATCAGCAGGTACTGGGTGAAAAAGCTATCATCAATAAGAAAGTCCTATGCAACAATAAACAAGCTTCAGAATATTGTTTTAAAAATATACACTGTCCCTTGTTTAGACTGTGGTTATTTTTTTAACAGTATTCCTGAAGTTCATTTTTCTAAAATGAATAAAACTAATTATTTTTCAATGCCAGATTCCAGAGAACTTTTTTTCCTAATCACGAATTGAAATAATTGGCTAACATGGTAAAAGGAAAAACGAATGGAATCCGAGAGCCCTGGATTCATGTTCGAGGCAACATGACAAAGTGATTAAGGGCAAAGACTTGACCAGTGACCAGCATTCCAATCCTGACTCTGTCACTTGCTAGCTATGTGACAGTGGCCCTGTTACTCAACTTCAGGATGCCTCAGTTACCTCATCTGTTCATTGAGGATGATAATAATTGCACCTACCTCACTGAGTTAACAACAGGATTAAATTAATACTTGTAAAGCACATAAAACAACATCTGGAACAAAGTAAATGCTGTATAAAATTTTGTCAATGAAACAAAATTTAGACAAGTCACCTTGTGCACTTGGACAAGTCACACTTAACTGTCCAATCCTTGATTATCTTTTCTATAATATGAAATGATTGTACAACATTTAAGCTCTGCTTGAGTCACCCTGTTTGGGGATAATTAGAAGAGGAAACTACTAAGAAAGGTAAATCCAAGTAAAAATAAGAGTAGAATCATTGGAAATTAAATCTTTGGAGACTGCTGATAGGATCATATTGCTCTGAAGTTTGAACTTTGTGGGCAAATTGACTTTGGTCAAATGCCAGCTTCTCCTGAACCTGTGTGATGACTGACAGATTCCTTGGCATCTCTGAGCCTCACAATCCCCATCTCTATTATAGTTTAACAGCAATCTCTACTTCAGAAATAGTGGGAAATGAGATTATGCAAGTAAAGCATGAGGTTGACACATAGTAAGAATGTAATAACCAGTGTTCTAGTGGTGATAAGAATGATGATGATATAATGTCAATAAGGAAATTTAGCAATTTTATAACTAACTCTCTTATCAATTCACAGTCATTATAAACTATAAAAATGATATTAAATATATGGCGCAGGGCTTAGCTCAACTTAATTCCTTCTTTTAGTTGTCAGGGATACCACTCGAATTATAAAAACAAAATGTGAAAGTAGAAAAAATAATTTGCCATTATAATTTACCTCTTTTATTTAAAAATTTTTTATTTAAATGATCACAACTTTAAAGTTTCACATGGAATTTTAAAAATAACCAATACAGTATTAGATGATTTAGTTTTCAGTTGGAGTGAAGCAGAGTGCTATTAATAACTCAAGGATGTACACATGATTGCACAGCAATAGAATTAGTACAAGTCATCCTGTCCTTCAGATTTGAAGATGTTTTTGCGGGTGTCACTGCCAATGTGATTGGTACAGCTTAAATAAACAGAATTACTAATAGTTTTGCAGGCTGAATAGATTTTAGTAGACCTAATAAAATTTTAAACTATTTTCAAGGCTACCCATAAACATTGTATCAAATCCATAAGAATGTCTTTGGAAGAGAAAAAATGATACTAAGTCTTAATTTTATGTGTTTCTTTTTAATCCTTATAAAATTTCTAATGTTTTCTATTTGTGTTTTACTACATCACTGTTTTAGTAAAACATGGTGTATTCTACTGAAAAATAATGTGCAAAAGAAGAAAAAAATCATTCAAAAACCTGCCGCTCAGAAATAATCTCTATTAATACTTTGGAAAATAATTATGTTAGGCCTCCCTCCAAACATATATACACATATGAATTATGTACATATGGTGTTTCATTAATTATATCATGCCAATGGTATTCCTTAATATGTGTTTCACTCAACAATATGCTGTGGTCATGCTTTTTATCTCAGTAAATGTGGATCTATATCATCATTTTCATTGCCATATTGTATTCATTAGTACATGTTAGCAAAATGTACCTAGTCCACCATTGATTAACACTTAAAACATTCTTTTGTAATCATTTTGTGAAATATGACTATCTTCTCCCTCTGGTAAACCTTCTAGCCAAATAAAAAATATTTTTAAAAAAATTTGTAAAAAATGAGATCCCATTCACAAGTAATTTAAATATCTAACATGTTATATATTAACCTAGTATATAATTTTAAATGTTTTTATTCCCAAAACTATATAGATAAAGAAATATGTAGGTCTGATAATAAGAAAACTATACAATTGTATGGAAAGACAAGACTTGAATAAATGGAAAGATAAACCTTGTCTTAGATATGAAGATTCAATGTTGTAATAAGGCTAGTTCTCCCTAAATGATTGCATGAATTTAGTGATCCCCCTTTTAAATCCCGGAGGATTTTTTTTAATGACTCTGAAGGTTATCTAAATAATAAGTATGCAAGAATATTTAGGACAATTTGAAAAGGGAGGAGGAGGACCAGGAAGAGAAGGAGGAGAAGGAAAGTGCAGTAAAAGATATGGGAGGGCTTCCCTGGTGGCGCAGTAGTTGAGAGTCCGCCTGTCGATGCAGCGGACGCGGGTTCGTGCCCCGGTCCAGGAAGATCCCACATGCCGCAGAGCGGCTGGGCCTGTGAGCCATGGCTGCTGAGCCTGCGCGTTCGGAGCCTGTGCTCCGCAACGGGAGAGGCCACAACAGTGAGAGGCCCGCGTACCGCAAAAAAAAAAAAAAAAAAAAAAGATATAGGAAAGTATTATATAGCTATAATGATTAGAACAATGCGGCACAAGAATATGTAATGAGATCAGTGAAACAGAATACATATCCAGGAAGTACACAGCAATTTATCATAAGATAAACAGGTCATTTCGAACCAAATCTGAACTATTCAATGTATACTACTAGGGAAAATTGTCAGTGTTTGTAAAAAAAATAATACTAATAAAGCTAGATAATGGCCTCAGTCTTTACACTATAACAGATTCCAAATAAATCAAATATTTGACTGAATAATACTCCATTGTATATATGTATTATACCACATCTTCTTTATCCATTCATCTTTTGATAGACATTTAGGTTGCTTCCATGTCTTAACTATTGTAAATAGTGCTGCTATGAACATTGGGGTGCATATGTCTTTTCAAATTATGGTTTTCTCTGCATATATGCCCAGGAGTGGGATTACAGGATCATTATGGTAGCTCTATTTTTAGTTTTTTAAGGAACCTCCAGACTGTTCTCCATAGTGGCTGCATCAATTTACATTCCCACCAACAGTGTAGGAGGGTTCCTTTCTCTCCACACCCTCTCTAGCATTTGTTATTTGTAGACTTTTTGATGATGGCCACTCTGATCAGTGCGAGGTGACATCTCGTAGTTTTGATTTGCATTTCTATAATAATTTGTGATATTGAGCATCTTTTCATGTGCCTTTTGGCCACCCACATGTCTTCTTTGGAGAAATGTCTACTTAGATCTTCTGCTCATTTTTTAAATTTTTTTATTGTTTTTTTATTGAGCTATATGAGCTGTTTGTATATTTTGAAGATTAATCCATTGTCAGTCCTAAAATAAGCCTACAAGTTGTTAGAAGAAAACTATGATGAGCTGTAATTTTAAAACAGGACACACTTTTTAAAATATCACAACAAATGGAAATGATAAAGGGAATGGATGTATGTATCTGTTTGGCCACGTAAAATTTTCATTTTCTGTATGATTTTTTTAAGAAATAACGTACATAATGTTGAAAGTCAAACCACAAACTGATATCCTTTTTATAGCATTTTTTCATTTGAAAGGAGTCTTTTACTTAATACCATTGCCTAAAAAATTGTTCTTTCATACCTTAGAAATTCTAATACAGGAACTACTCAGTTCCCTCAGTTCTTCCGAATAAGCACCCACCTACAACTTACTGATACTGCATTTTTGTTTTAACAATTATACAACAGTGTAAACCTATTCAATCACAAAGTATTCCAATACAGTCTTATTTGATCATGCCAATAAATATCACATTTGTTACTGACATTTTAAAAAGTTATCTGTTCAGACTCTGAAGAAATATTTGGAAAGGGTTTCTTTTCTCTTATCTCAAACAAGCTTCCTTAAGTACGAGGGCCCCTGTGTAATTATCACAATTGATACATGATTTCAACACAAAACATTTTGCGGATCACTTCCACTCTAACACAGGACACACAATAGAATCATCATACTTTAGCCTAAAATATATTTTTGTGTATTTCACCCCCTCTTTCTGCCTGAAACACAGAAAAGCAAGAACTTAGATGAGTATCTATTTTCTATGTTCTGAGAATTAAATAAGTTAAAACATTTAAATCATTTAAAATGATGTCTTAGCACACTGTAAGTGTTCAATAAATGTGAATTGTTAATATCATTATTAGTAAGAGTTATTTAGTCCAAATTAAGGCAGGAACACCTTAGGGGTGGGAGACTATTGCCTATGTGTCCTGTTGAAGAAACAGCACATATATATCTATCTGATGATACTGGAACCGAAGTGAGGAAACACATAATGGCTTTGAGCCACAGGTTCCCGACAATGATGAATGGTGTCTCACTAGTAACATCATGGAACTATGCAAAGGAGGGTTGGGAGGAGAGGGGAGGAGGTCCATTGGTGCTCTTACCAAATTCTATTTAAATTGTTCCTCTCACACCAAGTGCATTGCTAGTCATGGAAGACGGTGAACACAAGGAACAGAACAAAGACATTCAAGTTGCAAAGACAGCATGGCAGTGTCACACGGACAGCCCAGTCACTGATAAGTCAGGCAGCTGGGGCTTTTAGAGCAACTGCAAAAGATGCTAGTGGAACAGGAATCGGTGACCTGAGGCAGACGGTCTAAGGCAAGAGCCATGTGGGATCTCTGAAGGGATTCCGAGGTGGAGCAGAACAGAGACTAATCCCCTTACCATGCCAGTTAAGGGTTAAGAGTCATATCTGTTCTTTCTAGCAGAAGGACTGGAAATAGATATCAGAACTCGCAATATTTCCTTTAGTGTATATCGTACATTCAGTAAAACACATGCTATTTTTCAGAATATGGTTTCAGCCAGTCTCAACAAATCCTATGATCTTTTTCAAAAATCCTTCAATTTAGTTTAAACTTTAATTTCAAAAATTAAAAGACAAATGAAGATTAAAATTCTGGTGTCCTGAATGGACCAAGCCCAGAATAAAGACACATTTCCAAATGGTATGTGAACAAACTTTTGGAAACCTGAGTATACTGCATATTGAATAAAGATCTCTTAAGAGTGTAAGACACCTGGAAATTCCTGATGACTTAACATATTTGCTTGTTTTGGTTCAAATAACATTTGCTTCAAACGAGGCTTCCATACCACAGAAAGAGGAAGTTTCCAGCCACAATATTTAATTAGTACCTAATTAGAGCATCAGCATAATAAGCGATGCAGGTTTGGGCCCCAATATTTGTACCTGGATATGGCTAAACAGTTTCTAGTGAGTCTTGGCTGTGTGACAGCTCTTGGCATCACAGAGCCCAGGGAAGGTGCTGAAGCTCATTGGCAAAGTGTTCACTAGTAAACATTCAAAGCAGTTGGAGAAAACCAATCACACCAAGTAAACTACTGAAGAGAAAATATGGGAGTCTGGATATGACAGCATATTCACATGTATATGCTTCATATTGAGCCCGAGTTACCTGAAAGAGTTCACCAGTTCTTTTCACACTTAACTGAGGTATCAGCTATTCCAAGGGTATCTTCAAGAATATTGTTCACCCAGGTAGAGTTGGTACAACTGCCAAAAGTCAAATATTCATTTGATGCAAGTAAAATCCTTGATGAACTGTAATTACCAAATTGACTTGCCTCTGGGGAGCAACCTGCCTTATGTCAAGTCACTAAGGGAATAACATCACTGGATATCTGGAAGTCTCTGGGGTTATTCGTCTTTTTTCCTACTACTAAGCAGCTTTTTTAAAAACTGAAAACAGGGTGACTGAGCTTCCTGTACTTTGTTACACACTAACCAAGTATATGACCTTAGACTAGCCAGTTCACCTTTCTGGACCTCATTTTCTTCACCTATAAAATGAGGGGATTAGCCCGAGTGCTTTCCATGAGCTATCTAAAATGATATGATTTGGTGCTGTGTATTTATATAGCATACTCCTGCAGATTTCAAGATCTCTCAAGAGACTCTCTTTAGTATTCTCAACATTGCTGTGAGGCAGGCAGGTGGCAAGGTTTATTATTCCCATTTCTTTATAAAAGAGACGAGACACTTTGCTGACACAGCTCTCTTGACCAAGTAAAGACTAGAAGTTAGGTGTCCTAATACTAATCAAGAACTCTGTTAAACCACTTTGCTACTAAACTAAATGGAAGGTCTCTGATGAATAAAATATTCTGTTCTCGTGGCGGGGGAAAAATGGAGTTTGATCATCTTACAGAGATGTAATGATTTCAAACAATGATTTCCAAATTGTTGCCAATACAATCTTCCAGGTGATTTTCTCAGTTCTCTTTGACACAGTCCTAGGCATAGTTTTTCTTCTTGGATATGAATACCAAAATGTGAATCTGCTAAAGTAAGAGAGTGTTAAAGAATGTATCTAGGAAAAGGAAGAAGGTAGACTGAGGAAGAAATCATTAAATTTGCCTGGAAACTTTTCAAAGAATAAATTGTGTAATCTATATGAATAGATAAAAGTGATAGCTAAATTCAATTAAACCCATCAATGAAAGGAGATTATCATCCAGGAAATAATCCAAGCATCTTTCAATAATAGTATGTATTTCTCAAGAACTATAAAGTACCTAAAATATTGCCCTATTTGCAAGCTACCAAGTTGGCCTGCCATAGTTTCACGGGTGCTGGCAGAGGACACAATACTGCTAGATCAGAAAAAAAGGATGTTAATAGCAATAGCTAGAGTATCATTATTTTTACTTGGATTTCCCAAGCCCCAGTTCCCACGGGACAATGCAAAGAGGGTCAGGTGACACCTACACATGCAGGAGGTTGCCTTAGAGGAGAGAAACCCTGAACTTTGGTTTCCTGGATTGTTTATTGTAATGGACAGTAAGCATGCCTGCCCTTTGCACCAGAGGGAGACTATCCCTATCTTCCAAGTTTGTTCACTATATAAACATGCCTGGAAAGATAGTCCAGAACAAAAGCAGTGAGTGCCTCCACCTGCAAAAAGTGCAGAAACACAAGAACCCATGGAGAAAATCTCCAAACATTTTTGTTTGTAGATTGTTTTGTATTTTCTGTTTTTATTTGACTCTCTGTGTATCTGGCGTTCTGAGAATTCTTCAGTGATCAAAGCAAGTGATGTAGCAATACTGATGAAGGGGCACAAGG
This sequence comes from Stenella coeruleoalba, assembly GCF_951394435.1. Taxonomy (NCBI): domain Eukaryota; kingdom Metazoa; phylum Chordata; class Mammalia; order Artiodactyla; family Delphinidae; genus Stenella; species Stenella coeruleoalba. The sequence continues at coordinate 45,705,930 of NC_137164.1, forward strand.
CATTTTTTCCCCAGCCTCAACTCCTGCTGGGATCCTTATTTCTGTCTCCATCCTAGTAGTTCAACGGATTCAAAGCAGAAAATAACTTCTTCAGTTCACACTTCCCTGTCTTACCTTCACTCCCTTCTGCTTATGAAAGTGGGCTGAAGTTCTCCCACAAGTGAGAAAATGCACGTAAAACTGCCCTGAAACACATACAATCCCACATGAACATAAAGCTGGGGTTCCAAATCCCTTGTCTTAGCTCCAGGTACCCTGCAAATTCATTTCATAATCACTTGAAACCCCCTTTGTTTCTGTTTAGCTCTGAACCTCAAGTCCTAGTTAAAGACCTATTATGGCCAGATACCCAGAAAACAAAGAGAATCCCTGGGAGCCCCCAGTCATAGAAGTAGGCTCACCTCCAAACATATGCTCTTGGGTAAAACTGTGGCCAGTGTTCCCCCAAAGTTTGGTAGCACCTGAGAAGCCGCCTGGGGGTGGGGGGGGGCCGGTGAGCATGTACCCTCTACAGTCAGGTGGTGGCCGTCAGTTCCGGAAGTGTCAGTCATTAGCTATGGAACCTCACTCACCCTGGTTATTAAAGCTCTCTGTGTCTCAGCTTTCCATTTGTAACATGAGCCTGATAACACCTACGTCTCGGAGTCTGGGGGAAGATTAAATTAATTCATATATTTAAAGCACTTAAAACACTGCCTAACACCTAGGCTTTTGATAAAGTTTGCTGATGAATGAACTTTCCTAGCTAACATAACATAGGGGCCATCTTACCAAATTGCCGATGTGAACAGCATCATTGCTAAAATACTGACATTAAGGGAAAGATGGAGATAATGAAAGTGCTGTTTTTTGGAAACTCCCTATCATTCCTAGTTTGTTCTTATAAACAACAAAGGGGGAGGGGGACAATGCAATGTTAATCTACTTACCCATTAAAAAAGAAAACTACTTCAGAAATTTTGCTGTGTTAGATATATCTCATTGACTATTAAATAAGCATTTTCTGCTGTGCTCAAGGTTTAGCATCAAACTGCTAATTTTGTCTTTTAAAAGATCATGTATGGAATTATGATTGATAAACCATGACCTTACCTCTGACAGAGAAAGTTTGGTTTCTTGTAAATATAAATTGTTATTTTAAGGGGAAATGTGAAGGTCTTAAAAGTGGTACAATGAAGATTTGCATTCCATAAAAACAAATATAGAACAAGAAGAAGTAAATAAATGGCAATGACATTTTTATCATGACATTTTAGAACATTTAAAGGGACCACAAGAACAATAAGTGCATCTTGTGTGCAAATGTCTTTGAAGTTCTAATCTCAGTTCATGCCACTAAATCATCAAGGAAGGTTATTTTTAACTTGTTATGTAAAGGCTTGAGAAAAAAATCAAGGCGCTCTCTCTGAATATGAAACGTCAAACAGAAAGAGGTTTTTGTTCATTCTTAGTGCACTAAGGTGATATATGTTTGGATCAGAGGCAAATTCATTTATCCCCAAATTTTCCAAAATAGCAGAAAGAGATTTACAGAACGGGAGCAATGTAATTTCCTCAACATCTTCTTTGAGGTACTTGGTAAGCAGAATATTTGTGTGTGGCTTAACCACAGTACAGATTTAACCAATTAGCAAAATATCATCCCTTGAAACTAGATGTGAACCAGATTACGAGGCCCCTCTGGGAAGAACACCTATATCCCTGGAGTTCCCCAGGGCAGGAGGAAAGATCCTGCTATCCTAGTGACAGCCAATCAACTTGCTCCTTAGGAAAAAGTCTTTCTCCTCTCTCTGTTCCCTTATCTCCTCTCTTTTCTTTTATTGTCCTCCTGTCACCACTCTCAAGTACACATACAGATCCTCGCCTTTCTTAATCTAGTCTGTCTCTTTCCCCCAAATTAAAATTTCCATGGTATCTTTCCTTCACCTGAAATAAATGGTAATATGTATAATGGGTAATGTTTCTTCACATAAAGAATTTTGTCAAATTCATTATTTGGGTAACATTTTGATTTGTAAACACGCCCTTACTTGGGTTGCTGTGAGAACTGTTCATCTATCAGCTTTCAACCAAGAGAGTGAATTTTCTCTTTTAGTACACTGTCCACCTTCCTTTAATCACGCCTTGAAATTTTTATTTTGAACATGGGAAACATAAAGGGTGCTATCTTTGCAGCTGGGGAGAAAACGGAAAAATCCAAATTTCTCTCACACTTTAGTGTGGGTAAGCTGCGATCTACTTGTTAAAATTCTTGGATTGCTAATAAAAGTCATAATATACCAAATGGTGGTAATTTGGATGAAACAAGCATATCAGTCATTGAAGAATGGGCTCATGGCTCTTTATCTGAGCAGAATCATTAAGTAGAATTTATGATATATAATGTATACTATTAAGCAGCTTCCATTAAACTTGTCTGCCAAACTACTTAGAGGGATGTTTCTAAAAACAAGATGTATGCAAGAGCGCCACCTATAGTAAAACTTCCACATTTATTTTACAATGTTTAAAAACCCAGAAAATTACAAGATTTTGAAGCAGAAATTTTAAAGTAAAAACTAACGAGGAAATAAGATGTTTAGTTTAATTTATAAGTCCAAACCACCTCAAAAAAGGAAATTGTATAAAATTTATCTGAATAAAAAGTATAAATACTTTAAGACACAACTTTTCCTATTTAGGAAGAAGTGCTCTGATTTTGCAGATAAGTTAAGACCACAGGAATAACTTTTCTTCTAATGTAAATAAATAATAATTCAAACAAAACCATTACCCTTTTTGCTATTCTTTAAACATTCCTCTATTTTGCTTTTTGTTAACTGTACTTTTAGCAATCTGCCATTTTGAAACCTGAAAACAATAACAATTTAAAGAACAAACTTCCTTCTGATGTTTAATTTTTTTAGAAAACACACTGCCCAAATACCCTACTTCAGCATAAATATAAGATAAATGAAAAATCCTAAAGAAATAGTGACTGCTACTACTGCTGTGAAACGTCCTTTAGGAGTTGATATCCACAGAAATTTAGACTTAATACTTGTTCCTTTGACATAAAAGCTAATTATGAGGGAGTTGAGCCAAAAAGTAAAATGAATAAAAAGACATTTCATTGGTATTACAGAGATAGCTGCCAGAAAGAGCTTACAAATCATGAATCCACGCAGAGATGAAAAGTTGAGTCTAAATTATTATTCGACTGGGTCCTTAAATCAATGAAGAGCAAAAAATGATTACAGTGGACCTTTAATTTTCACCTATCAAAAGTCAACATGGTGCTTGTTCAACAGTGTTTTACCGCAGGCTGTTAAGACAGCCTTTTGCTTTTTCATTTCCAAACACAGGATATTATTTTTTAAGCCCAGGTTACAATCAGTCATGGCTGCAGATCACATCGGAAGCTGCCCAGCTCTCTGACCAACTGCTTTCACAAGAAACAAACCAGAGAAGGATGGTGCCCCAGAGATACCCCTCCTTATCTCACACTTGGGACCCTTTGCTTTTCGGAGGCCCATTGTTCATTTTGGCGCAGCTGAATTTTAAGTAGCTTCAGTGCTCATCAAGCAAGGTGCCAAACAGTGAGCACTGTGCACGGATGCCGTCTGTTTGCAGAGCCCGAGGAGCGGGACGGCAGCAGCTTTCCCACAATGCCCTGCGACGGTGCTTCATCTAGGCCCTGGGAGGCCCACGTCTCAGGATGAGAGGCTAATTCACTCGCTATAGCCCATTCAATCTTCAGCCTCTCGGCTGACGCTGCCAACAGAAGTGCCAATTAATGCCAATTACAATGGTGACTTTTCTGATATGGGCACCTACTCATATAGGCCATCAAACAGCCATCATCTATTAATGACTATCAGTCATTACCAAGATGGGCCAAGTTTGAACTAGTGACCTAGAGGAGAACTGCTCTTTATCCTACTTCCAGCTCCCTGAACCGTCCAATTCCCCTCCTCCTTTCTTGGCCAATGTTCTTAATTATAGTTTTGTACCTGAATAATGAATGCGCTACATTTTGACAGTGACAATTGCTGAAACCGTGACAGCAGAAGCGCAGCCACTGTCTGCCATTTAGCAAGCCCTGTCACAGCCTTCAGGCCGGGGAAACCCAGCTCAAACCTTCAGGGGGCACCACTATTTCCTTTGTCATTCAACTGAGTGTATTTTTTTATTTGTCTCTACTACTCCTTAGAAATAAGAAGAGACTTTTTGTGCAGATAAATGTGTCATGGACTTCTATGCAGGTGCCACCGTTAGGCCTTTCTTATCTGCTCATTATTTCGTGGAGCCTTGTGATACAGAAACTCCCCATACAATTAAAGAAGCGGCAAATTAATCTGGAATTGCACCTTTCAGTCTCAAAAAGGGAAAGAAAGTTAAACACAACAAACACTCTAAATGATAGAAAAGCTTCAGGTTTCTTTTGTAGAACACACATCTTAAACTTTCTTTCCTTTGAATAGCTTTTTAACCCAATTTGGTGTGCAACCCCTAAAAGGCCAGTTGCCATCTGCTGTCCGACTGGAGCGTTAGCATGTTTTCAGAAACTCTGAAACACTTCACTTAACTCTCAGAATGCACTTCAGCCTGTAACAGTCAGGAATATCTGTTTTAAGTTTGAATTATTTCTAGATTTTGGAAAAAAAAAAAAACTTTAAGAGAAAGAAATTGTTATCCAGTCCTACCTTTCAAGGAGCCCAAATAAAGACCCAGCAATTGCCCCACATTCCTCACACATCCAAAGAACAAAATAAGTAACCAAATGGTAGAGTGTATCCTGCTTCCAACTCCTTCCTCTTTCTCTGAAAGTGGCACCAAAAGCCAGTTTGTGAAAAAATATTCAGGAATTTCACTTAACTTCTCTACACCCCTGATACGTTTGGGGAAACATAAAAAAAGAAAATGGTAATTCTTTCTAAAATGTTTAATTCCAACATATCAGTTTAGAGATCAAGGTTAAGTAGTCTGTCCTATTCATCTAAGGAAGTTGTGGCAAAATTAACGTTAAAACTCAAACCCAAGGGTTTTTTTCATGTTTTTTGGAGGCCACTTTATGTTTGCAACCTCCTCTGGATGCTACACATACCCAATTCCATACACCTGGCAATCTGAATAGGAAATACCATTAGCACCATTTGCGGACAAGGAAAGGGAGGCTGGGGGAGAATGAGGCAAACTGCCCAAGACACCACAGCCTTGATGGCAGAACAAGCATGGGAACCCAGATATTGCTGGCTCCAAAGAACATGACTGTTCAACTGCACCATGTAGCTTTAGTCCTGTGGAGATTTATTTGAGAAGTAGGTTGCGGTTCCCTAGGCCAATTCAATTTGCTCTGCACAATCATCAGACAGCCTATGAGTCACCGAGATTTCAACTCCCTCCAAGTTATAGTAGAGTAACCCAGCCAGGCAGCATCGTGAACTACATAAATGTGGCAGAAAACACTCTGGTTTCCATTCCTGCTCAGTGATATTCATGTCATAAGGAAAAGAGACTGGGAAGTGAGAAATGCGGGAGACACTTTTTGTTTTCTGTTTGTTTGTTAATGCTCCAAGAACGTGAATCCCAGGAGACTGGAGACAAGATGGGGAAGGAGAAGGACCTTGAGCTCCCCTCCTCACATGAGAACACCAAAATCACAGCTAACTGCTGAACAACCATCCATAAAAAAGACTGGAGCCTACCAAGAACAATATATTCTACATCCAAAGACATAAAAGAAACCCAGCGAGACGGTAGGAGGGGCGCACTTGTGAAATAATCAAGAATGTGAATCCCAAAAGGCACCATTTAATAAGACTTAAATAAAACACAATGTTTTTACTGCTAGTATCAGTGACCATTCACTGAAGTCTACAAAGAGCTTTGCATACATTACATGCTATTTAATCCTCGCAATGCATATTGTTACCCCATTTAATGGATGAATAAACTGAGGCTCCACAAAGTTTAGCAAGTTGCCCTAATGCAGCAGGCTTGAGCTGATATCTGAACCAAGGCTATCAAACTCCAAATCCAGAAGCTCCTTCTCACCACACTCCTCCTCAATAAGATCTTTGGTTTCATAGCTTTCTGGATTTGTTCATTTTAGGGGGAAAAGAGCCCAAGAGGGTATTTCAAAATAGACTAAGGAGTCTGTTCTTACCTGAAAGGAATAACAGGAGGATGAGTGTATGGAAAAAAATATTCTTGAAAGTATCAACTTCAGGAGAAAATATGTAAAATATCCTAAGACAACCCTTTCTCGGGGTAGCGTATTTTAAATGACAGATTGTTCCAACTTTGAGAGAAGATTGGGAAAAAAATAAGACCAGTGTATACAGGAAACAGATTGTAGAAGTCTAGAAAATAAATACAAGCAATCTCTTCCTATCTTCACCATGCCTCTCAAAATAGTAATTTCATTAGCTTGTCCAAAATACAGAAGAAACTCCCTCAAAAACACACTAGTGACTGGTTTTTGAAAAACACATGTTCAGCTGTTCCTCCTATCATGTTGGACAGGCTCAAACACAGTATTTCCTTTACATCAAACCTAGTAAGGCTCAAGAAATCCCCCGAGCATTGTATTAAAAAGTATGAGGGCTTCCCTGGTGGTGCAGTGGTTGAGAGTCCGCCTGCCGATGCAGGGGACACGGGTTCATGCCCCGGTCCGGGAAGATCCCACATGCTGCGGAGCGGCTGGGCCCGTGAGCCATGGCCGCTGAGAACTGTGCATCCGGAGCCTGTGCTCCGCAACGGGAGAGCCCACAACACTGAGAGGCCCACATACCACAAAAACAAACAAACAAAAAAAAAGTATGAAATATTAGAAATAATCCTGGAGATGAATTTTTCCTTAAGACTAAAATTCTAACCCTGAGGTAACGGATCTTCAAAGGGCACAGGACCATAGCAATGTGAGGCCATTCTAGACCAAACACAAGAATATTAACCTGGATGAGAAGCAATTTTAAGGTCACGGTAAGGAAACATCTAGGATCCAGGAATCATAAATATTACAGGGGTTGAAAGGCAAAGTCATGAAACAATAAAGGAAATAATAAAATGTTTGTGACTTCAGGAAATCTGACTTTGAGGAAATGTGTCACACCCTGAGGAATTCGCTAATAGAAAATCCACTACCAAAAAGGAGGCATTATTTGTTGGTACAGCTGAAACTAAATAGCTTCTGCTTCTGTGGAAGACTTACATGGGACAGAATGTCAAGAATTTCTACAAGTATTCTACAAAAACAACTGAGGATATCTTTAAAAAGGCCAAAATTTTCAATGTGCCATTCTTGAAGCCAGGCAGGAAAATAAATACATGAAAGAAGGAAAGACAGAAAGATGGGATTTTTTTTTTTAAGAACTCAATGAAAAGATGAGAGCATCAGGATGAAAAGAAAAGATGAAATACGATACTAAACAAACTAGTTTAAATTTAGGACAAAAATTAAACGATAAAGACTGCGCTGTGTGCCCTTCTTCTCTCTGTTTTTACTCACAGGAACTAGCAATTCCTCATCTTTTAAGACCTTGAAGCTCTTCCCGGACATCCAAATCTTAGCTGGCAGCATTTTTCTCCTTTACCTACATTTTCCTTTCTAAATTTAACTACAGTTCCCTTTATCTTACTCCATTTGGAATGCCACTAGTTCAACTTTTAAACAGTTTGTACGCAAGATGTTGTTTTACGTAAAGAAGGGAAAAGATTGACAAATCTAAACCAAACAGGGAAAAATTATAAATATTTTGCTTCACTAATGCAGCTTTCTCCATATGCCTCAAATAAAACATTTCCAATAAAGCTCCACTTCTGCAGAAAGCTTACCAACAAAATAAGTCTCTATTAGTATGTAACATGTGTAAATGTAATTAGCTTTTTTAAAAGAAACAATTGAAATATGATGTTTATGGCAAGGAACTGATTTTTTTATTTTTTATTTTTTTGCAGATGAAATCTGAAACTGCACAAGCTATTGACAGACTGATGGCTGGGTCAGTTGCCAGAAGCTGGTTATGGAAGTCAGTATGAAGGTCACTAATTTCATTCTGTTTTATTTCAACAGGGCCTTGAAACAAAGAACACAGCCTTAAATAGATGGTGAGGAGGGATGGGTGATTAAGCCAGTGCTTCACTATCAGTTCTGTGTGATTTTAAGAATAGGGAGATAGTATTTTACCATGATATATGTTCTAAATTTTATCAGAAACTAAGATGATTGAAAATCGGGTAAGGAAATAATATTTGTAGCTGTGTCTGATTTTAATTTCTCCAATGTTCCTTGCATTTTCATTTCTATGTCCCCAAATTATGATCATTTGGAATATATCAGCTTCTGCTTTTTTTAAAGTGGATGTCTGGGTTATGTGGTGTATATTCTTTGGGAAGTTTCTGGACTTCTATTTATTTTAATGCAGTTTCTATGCAGAACTAGAACAGTCTTTTGTTTGTCAACTTCATTTTTCTCATTAGTTAGCAATGGAATCACACTAAGGCAATCCATTTCCCTACAGTGGTCACTCATAAATTATTCTTGTAATAAATTTAACTTGTTTAAAGAAGGGGAAAATTATCATGCTCAATGTCAGTAACAGCTAAATGGATTTGTTTTGCTTTTATCTTTTATTGGAGTAAAGAACTCCAAGTAAACTCCACATGGTCTGGGCTGTGTGGTACACACAGTAGAGTTGTAGTTTGAAGAGAATCCCTTAAAATCTTAATGCAAAACCCTACATAGTATAGTTCTCCTAAAAAATAGCACTTTTTAACTGAGAGTTTATTTTTAAACATACATTATGCTGTACACACACACAGAAGGACTGCGGGGATAAATCTAGTAAACAGTACAAAAAGAAATTAATTGGAAAAATAAATTAGTCAAAAAAAAGCAAGAGATGTCCTCAGATGTTCTACTGAGTAGACACAAATCCAACAGATAAATCAAGAATCAGGCAAAAATATCAAACAGGGCCTCCAAAGCCCCATTACTCTCAAGTTGACATGGGTTTCCGTTACTTGAGTCAACACCAGACCTCAGCAGTGTCCGAATCCACCCACACCGTGGTATGGGGACCAGGCCCAACCTTTCAGAGGCAGTATGGTCAAGTCAGGCTCTAGAAATGTGGTCCACTGAGTATCTATCTGCCTCAGGACAAAAAAGAGAGTATGTATGTTTTCCCTTCAGCTACAAAAACTTTTCTTCATTAAACGACTCCTTCCAAAACCACAGTCAGAAGACACCATCAGCTAGTGCTATGGACCAAATGCTCACGTCCCCTCAAAATTCATATGCTGAAACGTTAATCCACAATGAGATGGTACTTAGAGACGGGCCCTCATGATGGGACTACTGACCTTATACGAAGAGACAGAGAAAGCGTACTCATTCTCTCTCTCTGCCATGTGTGGACATAGCAAGAAGGTGGTTGCCTGAAAGCCAGGAAGAGAGCCCTCACCAGAAGTTGATCATGCTGGTTCCCTGCTCTCAGATTTCCAGGGTTCATGTCTGTGGGAAATAAATATTTGTTGTTTAAGCTACCCAGTCCATGGCCTTCTTGTTCAAGCAGCCCTAACTGACAAAGACACCCAGTTTGATATACCCAGTGATGGGCTAATTCCTCATGTATCGACAATATCCCCCTCTACCAAAGATTTTTCAAAGCTTAGATGAAACCTCCTTCCTCACAGCTGCCAGGCATGTGAGGCTTCTGGCATTCATGGTATAGAAGGCTGAGAATCACAGTTTGCCCTTCTCTTCTTTAGGCTCAAGGCTGGGCTTGCTCTGAGTTATCCCAAGACTACAACTCCACAGGGTGGTACATCTCAGCCATTCCCCTGAAACAACTCTACCTTCCTGCTATGGACCTAGCAGACCTGAAAAGCTCCTGGCCTAACCCTTGCCATGTGAGAGGGGTAAATACATCTCTGCAGTATTTGCTTTTGATGCTGATTCCAGTGCAATCTCACACTTTCTCAGCTCCCTTTTTGTCCTCTCTTATCCTGATTCACCTCAAGAAGCCAGAATCCTAATAGCCCAGCCTTCTTTATGCCCAGTCAAGGGGGTTCACTGCCTCAATGGCCGTAGCAAGTAGAGCAGCTCAGCAGGACCTGCATATGCGAAGTCCTCCCTCTTCCTTCTTCTGGCTCTTAAACTCTTCAGCTATGATATTTGCCAACCCACTTTCAATAAGGACAAGACCCTCTCCATGCTATCTGTGGAGTGCCAGGCCCCTTAGGCTTTCTCCTCCAGACCCTTAAACTCTCCTTCTCCTGAACTACATTTTTGGATGATCTCCAGAGCTCCCAGACTCCCCTGATCATCTAACACAAGAAACAGATACACACTTAGATTTCATAGACTTCATAGCTTTGGGGTACACAAAATAACTTCTTGTTTCCTTCCGATACTAAGTTAGTTATCAGATTGCACATTTTTACATAGAAATTTTAATCAGTTAATTAACCAAAATGTTCTTACTTATAAAAATGTCCAGCGGGGGGGGGGGATCATTAAAATTTTAAAGGAGCCTAGTTCTAAACAGTTTATAACCTATTTGAAAACTTACACACAACAACACACAAGACAGTAACTACACTAGTGACTAGGATCTGTAATCGCTGTTGATAATCTCTTAAACTCGGTTGTGTATTAACTTCCCAAAATACTATTACACGAAGAACTGCATCTTCGTGATCCTCACATAGGAGGCACTGGCTTACATATCTTGCCTTTCAGAGTTTCTGATTAAATGTTTTAATTTAAATGGAAAATAATATTTAATGTAATATCTAGCCTAAAGTGTCCCCGAAGCTTCAATTGCAAACAATCATAATAAAGAATGTTCTTGTTTAATCTACAAAATAAGTACATTTGATTTTAATTACTTGGATAATGACTAAGCAAGTACATCAGGCACATCCTTTCCAAGAGATAATGAAAGACACAGAGGAGCAAACAATATTCCTGCGAACAGACCATCACATTCTGACTCTGAGGACGAATCCACTAATGAAAATCTGTCTTTGCAAATGACTCATCTTCTGAAGATAGCTCTGAAGATGTTGGAAATCAGAATGATGCATGTGAAAATGAAATTAATCAATATGAAGATGGGGAACAGCAGTCTATCACAGAAGGGCTGTTTGATAATAATGAAATTGAGGAAACAGTCAGTGGTAGAGAAACAAATGAAAGCACAGGAAATGTCAATGATAATAATGAATAAGTAACTAATTCTTGAAATTCAAGAGGGAGAGTTAGCAAACAAAGACAAATTATCATCCAGAAAAACGACAGAGACATGAAACTACAATTATCCAAATTTCTAAAGATATGAAAACACTAATATGGTAATAAATTTAACAGCAAGGGGGGATCTGAAATTTTCAGAACTTCACAGCAATAGTAAAGCTATAAGTTTTACTGCCTAGTTTGGTTGGAACAATGAAGCAAGCATAAAAGGGTAGGAATAGAAGAGAAGACTAGAAAGTTCTACTGGGCTTCCAGGAGGCATTTGGAAGTGTCATATAAATCTTTTTTACTTGACTTTGCCTGTTTTGTAATCACATTGTTCTAAGTCCACAATCCTACCCTAGTCCACTTTGTCACAGCAATTGACTCAGTCTCTGTTTTCAACTGTTCTAGGTTCAGTCTTTAAGGCGTGGATTTTTTGTCTCAATTTCATACTGTTTATCAATTCCATTTCCCTCAAAAATGCTATAATCTGTAGTATCAGTGGTGAATTCACGCATCCATAGAATGGCATCTGGAGAAGTTGTGGTTACTTGTGCATCTAAAAGGCAAATTCCTTCTGCTTTGTTTTGAATGCTGTCTGGAAGGATCTTTGCTACTGTGTAAGTAATCTGTTTTCTATACCATAAGTAGTCCCTTTTCTCACTACCAAACTCCCAAAAGAATCATTTAAAACTGAGGCTGAGGGCTTCCCTGGTGGCGCAGTGGTTGGGAGTCCGCCTGCCGATGCGAGGGACGCGGCTTCGTGCCCCGGTCCAGGAGGCTCCCGCATGCCATGGAGCAGCTGGGGCCATGGGCCGTGGCCTCTGGGCTTGCGCGTCCGGAACCTGTGCTCCGCAGTGGGAGAGGCCACAGCGGTGAGAGGCCCGCGTACCGAAAAAAAAACAAAACAAAACTGAGGCTGAGTTTAGCCCAGTGAAGCTATTATTTAACTCAGTCAAGTCCTAAAATACTAGGTACACTTGCAAATAGTTCATATTTGTTCATTCTTTCCAGATTTCACATAAAGCTTAAGTTTCTCTTTATTTGTTCTGGATTTTTTTTACAAACTCAACACATTACATTTGGATGTTATTTCTTCTTGTCTTATAACTTGCCAGCAATGTTTTCCTCAGACTGGACCTTAATCAACTTATCCTGGCATTTAATCAAGTGTTAAAAAGTTAAGGAAATCACTCTGAATACCAAGCCTGAAATCTACATACAAATTGTATGTACAGCTCAGAAAAATGTTTTGCTCTATCGCTATGCACTTTAAATATCAATAAATCAAAAGGATACTGGACTATTAGAGAAAAAAATACTATTGTTTCATCTAAATCAGCATGCTCTCTTGACATGTAGCAGACGCAACACATTAAGTAACAAATATACAAATTGATCGGTATGTCAAAGAAAAGACAAGAGTTGAGAGAATGTTAAGGATAAAACAATAAACACTATCAAATTCTGTAATGAGGTCAGAAATGATGAAACTAAGAAAAAGCCAGTGGATTTAAAGGTCATTCGTGATGATTAGTGATCTTTGTGAAAGTAAAGATGGTTTCTGCTTTTGATTCCCTCCCCCCGAAATTTCAGGGAGAATTAAAGATTGATGGGTATATTGACCTGCAAAATTTTAGAAAAATATCAAATCTAACCTTTCAAGTTATAAAGGAGAATATAGCAGCAGAGCAAGGCACACACATGAAACTTCTCAATTTTGGGGGATCAGAGTAGATCCAATAGAGGGATGAAGTGGATGCGATTATATCATGGACACATAATCCTTGGTAACAGAGTTCTGTGCATCTTGAGAACTGACATTGCAATGCAATGAAATAAAATTAAGCGACATGACAGATTTAACATTCATGTTTATTTTAACTTCTTCCCAAACCACTAAAAATGATGGTAAAAAAATTTTTAATGTAAAAATACAAGGTAAAAGATAATGGGAAAAGAGGAAAACTTGACAAAGGATGCCCACAAATTTGAGAATAATAGAAAATTAATTGGGACAGTGAGATTCTATTACACACATGTTTTGGCAAAAATTTAAAGTCTGATGGATGAATATGCATGTACCCTTAGCTTAAAACTTCCCCAGTTTTTCTGTTCAGGGAGACACTGCTTTGGGAAAGACCCCTGGTGTTGTCCTTACTTGCTGCAAGTAATAAATCCTTCCTTCTCTTGCTTAAAAAAAAAAAAAAAATCTGGTAATACCTAGCACTGGTGAGGATAAGAAATGAGAATTCTTAACCTGCTGTTGGAGGTGAAAACTGGTCCAACCACCAGTATCTACTAAAGTTGAGGTTGTTCATACAAACAAACAAAGAAAAACTAGTCTCACATGTGTACAAGGAGACATACGTAGATGTCCATTGTGCACAATGTGTCATAGTAAAAGTAAAAGCATATATGTCAGGGATTAGGAAGCAGAAGGGAAACTAAGAGAATACTAATATATTACAAAGTAGGATTAAGGAATAACTGTTGTGAATGGAATAATAAGTAAAAGTGTAAGTAAATTACTTCAACTTACACAGGTAACAACAAAAGAAACAAAAGTCGTAATATAACCCAAAGTAGCCATATAACTATTTTGATAGAAATATAAAGAGGAATTGGAAAATGGAACATATCCATATGTCATGGAGAAATTCAGTTGATTATATATATATATATATATATATTTTTTTTTTTTTTTAATAAGAACATCAGGCAGTTTGGGTTAGGGTACACAATTCAGTATATAACACAATTTTTTTTCCTTACAAACATCTTTATTACAAGTGTTCCTTTTTTTTTTAATGATAACTTTCTTTCTTTCTTTTTGGCTGTGTTGGGTCTTCGTTGCTGCACGCGGGCTTTCTCTAGTTGCGGTGAGCAGGGGCTACTCTTCGTTACAGTGAACTGGCTTCTCACTATGGTGGCTTTTCTTGTTGCAGAGCACTGGCTCTAGGCACGCGGGCTTCAGTAGTTGTGGCACATGTGCTCAGTGGTTGTGGCTCACGGGCTTAGTTGCTCCATGGCATGTGGGATCTTCCCGAACCAGGTATCGAACCCGTGTCCCCTGCATTGGCAGGCGGATAGTTAACCACTGCACCACCAGGGAAGTCTTGATTATATTTTTAATTATGCAACAAGATATATCAGTCTACTCATGTACACTGATGCAGAAATTACCACTGGAAGAAATGGTTGAAAATTTTTAAGTAAGTCCTGTTTTGGGAAAAGGAATTGAGATGAGGGTGGGGGAGGGTGTGAGGAAGAGGGTAGAAAACTGTTATACCATGTGCAAATATTACTTTAATTCAATTTTAAAAAATACATCAGAGGGGTTATTGAATAAGAACTGAAACATTGCAATTGGGTTTGGCATTTAGATCACTTGCTAGGTCTTCTAGGTCATTTCTGTGAAGTTCTGAAAGCATAAACCAGGTAGCAGTCTATCAAAAATTGAATATATAAAACTGAATGAGAAGTGAGGAAGTAGGGACAGCAAGTGTGGGCAATTCTTTCAAGACATTTGAGGGCATGGCAGAGGAGAAGCTAAAACTGTGTCTAGAAGATCAGGTGAGGACTTTAGGCAGAAAGGGCAAGTACTGAGTATGTATAGAGGCTGATGGGATAAAGTAAACAGACAAATATCAAAGATAAAAGAGGGTAGGAACAGTTGATGGAGCACTTCTTCTGCTCAGTCCCTGTGACAGGCACTGGGTATTCCAAATGAATCAGACCCTACCTGCCTTTGAGGAAGCCATGCGTTGAGAGAGGAGACAGATAAGACAATTCTCTACAAGGTGTTAGAAGAGCATGGAGGGAATTAGGAATGTCAGGAAGAGTCCTTAAAGGTTCACAAAAGAAGTTTAACCAGTGTAGAAAAGTGAATGAAAATTCCAGGCAAAGAAAATAGCAAGCTGTACACTTAAAAATTGTTAAGATAGTAAATTTTCTGTTATGTGTATTTGACCGGAAGGAAGGAAGGAAGGAAGGAAGAAAAAAGAAAGAAAGAAAGAAAGGGAGAGGGAGAGAAGGGGGGGGAGGAGGAAGAAAGAAAGAAATGCAAATCAAAACTACAATGAGGTATCACTTCACACTGGTCAGAATGGACATCAGCAAAAAATCTACAAACAATAAATGCTGGAGAGGGTGTGGAGAAAAGGGAACCCTCTTGCACTGTTGGTGGGAATGTAAGTTGATACAGTCACTATGGAGAACAGTATGGAGGTTCCTCAAAAAACTAAAAATAGAACTATCATACGACCCAGCAATCCCACTACTGGGCATATACCCTGAGAAAACCATAATTCTAAAATAGTCATGTACCACAGTGTTCATTGCAGCTCTATTTACAGTAGCCAGGACATGTAAGCAACCTAAGTGTCCATCGACAGATGAATGGTTAAAGAAGATGTGGCACATATATACAACAGAATATTGCTCAGCCATAAAAAGAAACAAAATTGACTTATTTTTAGTGAGGTGGATGGACCTAGAGCCTGTCATACAGAGTGAAGTAAGCCAGAAAGAGAAAAACAAATACTGTATGCTAACACATATATATGGAATCTAAAAAAAAAAAAAAAAAAAATGGTTCTTATGAGCCTAGGGTCAGGACAGGAATAAAGACGCAGATGTAGACAATGGACTTGAGGACACGGGGAGGGGGAAGGGTAAGCTGGGATGAAGTGAGAGAGTAACATTGACATATATACACTACCAAATGTAAAATAGATAGCTAGTGGGAAGCAGCCACATAGCACAGGGAAATCAACTCAGTGCTTTGTGACCACCTAGAGGGGTGGGATAGGGATGGTGGGAGGGAGATGCAAGAGGGAGGGGATATGGGGATGTATATATACACATATAGCTGATTCACTTTGTTATACAGCAGAAACTAACACAACGTTGTAAAGCAATTATAGTCCAATAAAGATGTTAAAAAAAAAGAAGGAAGGAAGGAAAGAAAGAAAGAAAGAAAGAAAGAAAGAAAGAAAGAAAGAAAGAAAGAAAGAAAGAAAGAAAAAAGAAAGAAAGAAAGGAAGAAAGAAAAAAGAAAGAAAGAAAAGAAGGAAGGGAGAAAGAAAGAAAAGAAGGAAGGGAGAAAGAAAGAGAAAAAAAAGAAAGAAAATAGCAAGCAAAAGGCCCAGTGGTGTGAAAGTATTTGGGAATGTGTTTAATAGCAAATAATCTATGTGTGTAAATGCTGGAAAATGGTCTGAAAAGATAAACTGGATTCAGATAGTAAGAGATCTTGTACACAATTGCAGAGAGTTTAAAATTTCTCTTGCATTCATTTATTCCTGAAACATTTTGAGAAGGGGCATTTTCACTTTCCATTTTATTCAGTTTTGTGTTATTTTAATACTTACATTGACAGTGAAGTATTTATTTAATAAAAGAGCTTAAAGAAAAATAAAATGAAAACTATTTATTGAATGCCAGGCATTGGGGGAAAATATAAACAGAATGAAATCTGTACTTTCCAGAAATAGACAATATGAAGGAAAGATAGGCAGGACCGAATGACCTGCTTTAGACAATGGATTTGCGTAAGTGGAAATGGCACATGACTTGTGTCCAGAGGGAAACAATTAATTGCTGGTGTTTCACTGTCCAGTCTACTGGACTGGAAACTGTGGGAGAATATTTAAACAGGGAAGAGTCAAAATGTCAAACCATTCTGAAATGTTATGCCAAATCTTGTAAGACAGCACACTTTGTATAAGTGAGAAAGAAGCTATAGTGGAGTAAACCACAGAGATTTAGGGTTTGTTATTGAAGCATAATATAACTTATCCTGACTGATGCACCAGACAGCATCCAAATTTCAGAAGTAATTGCCCAGTAATGTTGACATCAAGCTTGTTACATGTTTCATTGGTTTTCACCAGTCATATGGTACCCTGAATTTTTGGCAAACGAAATTTTGAAACCAGTAATTTTTATTACATAAACCCTGAATTAATTCACATAGGAGCTTATTTTTTTTCAGACATACCGACTTACAAATATTGCCAGAATGGACACTATTATAAGGTGATCCAGGGAACATTCACCTTAACACCGTCACAATCCTTAAACTTTCCTCTAACCTCATTCCTCACAACACTCTATCACAAACCCTATGCTCCAAGAAACTAAACAAGTAGATTTTTTCCCTCATTCAATTTCCTGTCTCTAATTTCTTAAAATACTCTGTGTCCTTTGCCTGGAATGTATTTTACCCACAATCTTCTGATAACTAAATCCAGGAGACCACTTTTTCATAAAGTATTTCATTGCTTATATATATATATATATATATATATATGTATATATACATATATACACACATACAAAATCACACACCTGCAATACACACAAAGTAATCCTTCCAACTAGTGAAAGGAAAGGAAAGGAACTAAATTTTATTGAATACCCTACTATGTGCCTGGCATTGAATGTTGTACATTGTTTGCCCATGAACTCACAGAGTACTTTATCAGCTTCTCTGTTATGATATCTAAAACTCTATACCTTATTTTGCTCTGTGTGTGTGTGTGTGTGTGTGTGTGTGTGTGTGTATGTGTGTGTGTACACCTTTATTACCTTTAAGGTCAAAATCAATATCATTTTTAGAGCTCAGCCTGGGGTCTGGCACGTAGTAGACTCTCAATAAATATTTTTTTAATGAACAAACACCTTCAAAATCTTCTGAATGCCTTCAACGTACATTTATATTCAAAATAGTTGTGAAGGAAAAAAAAATAAGATTAGAAATTAACATTATCTTTTGCCTCTACTATTGTGCCTGATATCCTAGCCTACATTCCAATGCCAGGCTGCAGGATCGATTTAAAACCTCGTCGTCTTTCTCTTTCTGACTTACTTCACTCTGTATGACAGACTCTAGGTCCATCCACCTCACTACAAATAACTCAATTTCGTTTCTTTTTATGGCTGAGTAATATTCCATTGTATATATGTGCCACATCTTCTTTATCCATTTATCTGATGATGGACACTTAGATTGTATGCTAACACATATATATGGAATCTAAGGGAAAAAAATGTCATGAAGAACCTAGGGGTAAGACAGGAATAAAGACACAGACCTACTAGAGAATGGACTTGAGGACATGGGGAGGGGGAAGGGTAAGCTGTGACAAAGGGAGACAGTAGCATGGACATATATACACTACCAAACGTAAAATAGATAGCTAGTGGGAAGCAGCCGCATAGCACAGGGAGATCAGCTCAGTGCTTTGTGACCACCTAGAGGGGTGGGATAGGGAAGGTGGGAGGGAGGGAGACGCAAGAGGGAGGAGATATGGGGATATAAGTATATGTATAACTGATTCACTTTGTTATAAAGCATAAACTAACACACCATTGTAAAGCAATTATACTCCAATAAAGATGTAAAAAATAAATAAATAAAAAATAAAACCTCGACGTTTCCGAAAAGAAGGACAGGGAGCTGAGATTCACTGAAGGGACGTTCCTTGTAAAGGCATTTAGGGTTTTGAGCTGAGACACATATCTCATGAACATTAGTACTTAACTCATAAAGTACGACTTACAGTAACCACTGACCAATCAGAAGACACAAGTAAAATTATGGGAAGAAGCCCAGAGAAACAGGAAAACAGCTTTAGGCTTCACAGGACACTAATTAATCATTTTGGCTAGAAAGCCCCTCTCCCCATGGAGCTTAATGGCATCCAAGGAAGGTTTGGATGAAATATTTCACCAGATGGATCCAGTAACTACATTAAGACTCTGCCACCCACATCCCTATGTATTCATTTATCTCTCCATAAAATATTTGACACTATTTGAGTCTGTGCTAACAATGGACTAAAGAAAATGTAATCACCTCTAATTTTTCATAGGTAAGTGTAAACAAAATGGAGAGCCATAATTAAAATTATGTCTTCAAAAACTTAATATTTCAATTTTATGCTTTTTGACTAACGTACCAGGGTGGCAGGATGATAGTATCATGCTAATTCTGCAAAAAATCAGAGCCTGTTTTGCACTGAATTATTCACACGTGAAGAGATAAAATGTCTAATTGACCTGAAAACCACATGGTAGCAATAAGTATATATTGTACAGCACAGGGATACATAGCCATTATTTCGTAATAACTTTAAATAGCATATAATCCGTAAAAATGTTGACTCACTATGTTGTACACCTGAAACTAATATAATACTGTAAATCAAGTGTACTTCAATTAAAAAAAACACATGGCAAAAAAAAATCTTTAAAGTACATTTTCCCTTTAGCCACTGTATTTAGATTGTAGGTTACGTAACAAGTGTGGCCATTTTTTGAGCACCTACAAGACAGGTGTCATTATTCCATTGTACAGATGAACAAGGTGAAGCTTAGAGAGGTTAAATTACCGAAAGTTATTTGATTTGTAATGAGCAGAGCCAGTATTCAAACCTAGGTCTTCTATACTCAAAGCCCAAGCTCCTTCCAGAATTATACTTCATTATATAGCACAACACTTGATCAGAGCTTTTGTTTAAAAGTTATATACATATATAAATATGTAAGAAACAGGTTGGACTTGCAAAGAAGACACACAAGAGAAAAGCATTTCAAGAACTTAATCTTCTGCTAGGAACAGACTGTGATAAAAGAACTCAGGCACAAAATATTAGTTTTGTTTTTACCTAAAAATTAATAATGATCAGCTTTATTTGCAAGGCTTTATAGCAAAGGTTAAAATAAATGTTGATAAATTAAGACTATTAACACAGACTGGTAATAGTATAAATAGCAATTACTAACATTGCCATCTTACACTTAATGAAATGAAAATGTGAATTGATTGGATAAGGAAAGAATCTCTTGTTTATTCTAATCTTAATATTATGGTTGATAATTTCACCAGCAGTCCTGATGAAAATATACCTGATATAACAACGCCGCAGGAAACTAATGATCATAATGAATCTACTTGTCGCTGAAGTACAAAGATAGAGACTCATAAATCTCTTGAAAATTACTAAAAGCCAACAAGTGATCAGGACAAACAAATTGTTTTATCATTGTTTATATGTTTTCTACTTTAAATTTATTATCTTCTTTCCTGGGGAAAATGTCAAAATATCTTCTAAATTTTTGCATTTTACTTTAACCTCTACTATCTTTACTCCACAGAAGCTCCTGAGGATTGGATTTCAGCAACATTTGTATAATTATCATTATAAGATGGCTATTTAATATTTTCTTTTTCAACAGATAATCATAATCAACTGATAAATAATATTAGTATTCACCTCTTAAAACAACATTTTGCCTATTTTTACGACTTTACAACTTGATCATAAATTATTTTCAAACTCAGAGTATGTGTAAATGACCATGCTTTTAAAAATCTTTTTTCCAATATTGTGCCTAAAAATCACAAAATATATTTTATTACTTTAAATCAGTAATCCATAAATGAAATGAAAAGTTCAATAAATTACCCAGAAAGTTCTATTGCTCCCATCTCCATTAAAGAAAACAAACTAACCAAAATAAAACAGAAACTTTACTCAAAGATAATTGCAATCATTTAGATAACTGCCTCCATCATAAACTTTCTACTTTTATTAATGGATAGTCCAAACATGACCAATTTGTCATGAGCAGAAATTAAATTCAGGCATCCTCATCCTGAGTCTAAATGGATAGGAGGAGGAGGTCATCAATCTACTTTTAAATGAAAATCGGAATATTTTTGATTATTTGATTACAATATTCACTCTTGTTATAGAATTTAACTTTTCCAAAATCTTAGACACTGTCATGTTTATGACCATTACTTACATGATAACAAGCTTTGCAGTATGCACAGAGCCTTCTCTAGTTAATTTGACCTTGATCCGGAATGAACTAGAATTTCTTAGGTTGCATTAGAAAATGATGATATGAAGGAATTCCCTGGTGGTCCAGTGGTTAGAACTCTGCGCTTTCACTTCTGAGGGCCCAGTTTCAATCCCTGGTTGCGGAACTAAGATCCTGAAAAATGTGTGGCACAGCTGAAAAAGAAACATAGACTTTATTAAGAAAGAAAGGAAGGAAGGATGGGATAGAAGGAAAGAAGGAAGGAAGGAAGGATTCATAGAAGGAAGGATGCATAGAAGGAAGGAAGAAAGAAAGAAAGGAAGGAAGAAAGAAAAAAGAAAATAATAATATGAGAACAGTCATAAGCACAGATTTGGGGTAAGGGATATATACCTTACCAACATAAAATAACTTTAAAATTTGAGTTCTGGTGTCAAATAGACTTAGGTTTGAAACAGAAATAGACTCACAGACATAGAGAACAGACTTGTGGTTGCCAAGGGGGAGGAGAGAGCGGAGGGAAGGATTGGGAGTTTGGGATTAGCGGACGAAAACTAGCACATGTAAAATGGTTAAACAAGGTCCTACTGTATAGCAGAGGCAACTATATTCAATATCCTGTGATAAACCACAGTGGAAAAGAATATGAAAAAGAATATATATATGTATAACTGAAGCACTTTGCTATACAGCAGAAATTAACACAACTTTGTAAATCAACTATACTTCAATAAAATTATTTCTTATAAAGGGCAGAGGAGTGCTGTAAAATAGATTAGCATCAAAACACATGTTCAAAGACACAGATATTGGTATGGTTTCCAAACCATATTCAGTGATTGAAATGGTTATTATTATATATCTATGTATATATAATACATTCAAGCAATGTTAAAACAAAAATCTTGGGTTTGATTTTTAGCCATGCCAGTTATTAGCATGTTAAGTTACCCTGATTAAGTCACTTAACCTCTTTATGCCTCAGCTTCCTGGTCTGTACAATGGGAATATTATGAGCATCAGTTTCAGAAGTGTGTTGTGAAGATTAAAGGAGTTAATACATGTCAGTGGTTAGTGCAGAGTCTAGTACATATGAAACACCCAATACATATTAGTACTATTGTTATTCTTGTTCCTAAACACACAGCCATGTGTGTACACACACTGAGGATTCCGAACGAGTTAGAGCTTGTTCACATTTTCCTAATCTTAATTATCCTCTCCTTGGTCCATCAGCTGAACTATTTGAGTGTCCTTCTATCTGGTTGTGCAGACTGCAGTCTTGTTCAGCTCTGGTCTATTCCACATTGATGACCTGGAGTCTCAGTTTCCTTCTCTCAAAAAAGACTTCTAAATCTAGTCACTCACAAGATTATTGGGATGATGTCATGAGCTGATTACAAAAATCTCTTGAAAGTATAAAATTCTTCAAATATTACTGTTAGGAGGAATTCTGATATTAACCAGGAGTGATTTTATTTATATACCAAAAATGTATCGATGCTTATTAGGTATACACAAAATAGTATGCAAAGTGCTAGTGACAAAAACATCAGTGTCATAGAAATCCTTTGAAGTGTCTGTCCAGCCCCGGCACTGGCTGTCCCTGCCTGAGAGCTGTTCTCACTCACAGGGTGGGCCTGTACAGTCACGGGTCATGTGACTCCATTTCCCTGGACACAGTGGATTGGACGGAATAGATAAGTAAATGAAAATTGAACCCCCAGATGCACATCTCCAGAGAATTTGAAACTGAGATTCAGGGACAGCTAGTTTGTCTCTGTTGGTGATTAGAATTGCAACTCATGTCAATTTTGAGTCACCATGTGTCTCAGTGAGGAGAGGGAAGCAGAGAAGCTGGTCTGTAGAATAAGAAAAATGAATCTGACAAGGAAAAAGCCACCTGGATTTCTGAGGACTGTTTATTACTTATTTCAAGTCACCACCTGAGCTCAGGTACATTTCCAACTCTTGGGGTCCGTGACTCCATCTCTCTTCACCCCAGTAGACTTTAAATCGCCTTTTCTCCGTAATGCTACCCTCTGTGGTTTCCATACCTCAAACCAAAAGAACATTTAAAAAATACAATGTTCGTATATTTAATAGTAGGATAAGACAATGACTATTATAATAAAGGCACGTAGGACAAGCTTTGGAAGCTGAGAAGTGTCTGCAGATAACTGGCTTTGAGATTGCTCTACAGCATAGATGACATTTGGGTTTGTATCCATTGCTAGATCTTCTAGAATACCTCGTACTCCCAACCAAAGAGCCTTTCTCCAGCACCTGGGCTCTGCTTGGGTCCCACCCTAGTGAAAATTTCCAAGCCCAGTCCTAGCATACCTGTCACACTCAACTGGACCAGACCAGCTTGAACTCCAACACGTAACACTTTTTTAAGCAGGAGAACTAGTTCATCAGTCCTGTGTTTCAGTGATGTGCCCAAGCTTTTAAGAGGTTTGACCCAAGAATTCTGATTCCAAATACTATGATTTTTCTACGATCCTGGGGTGCTGACTACCTCTCGTGGGGGAGTTAGGTAGCTATGCGGACCCAGATTGAGAAATTCTGCAGAGCCCTATTGCCTACAGGCTCAAGTCCAAACTGTTTGGAATGGCATTCAAACCCCTCCGCAATCTGGTTTCAGCTGATCATTCCTAAGTATCTCCCCACAGATCACCACGCAGCAGGCGTTGAACAACCCCTAAATGCATCACCCACTTTCACACTTCTTTTCTTATTACTCTCTGATAAGCATGGCCTTCCAACCATTTCTACCCTCCATCAAGCCTTCTCCATTTCTACACAGCAGATTTCATCACTCTCTCCTCTGCCTGACTTAACACTTCGGTCATCCTCCTAAAATAGTAGCTAATGGGAAGTTCTCAAACCTCATTAGACTGTGAGTATTGACCTAATTAACTTTTCTACAGAATTGCAGTTAGACATATCTAACCTGGAAACAGGTAAGAGCAGAGATGGGCTTAGAGAGAAAGAAAGTGGAAACGATCTGTGGTGGAGCTAAAGACCCTGCCAATAGCAAAATATATTTCCCATTCAAGTACCACAGTGCCCCAAATCACCTTGTTAGAGATTTGCTTCTTTGAGTCTAACATTCCCTGGTCTTTTATTGGTATAAAAATATTAAAGTAACCTAAGCGTAAATTAATTGGGGATATATTCCCTCTGTGACAAGGGGAACTAAGGCAGGAAAGAAACAGGTGTCTGAGAAATGAGATATAGAAAAGAGAAGAAAGGTCAGAGAAGGGGACATCAGATAGCAAAGTATAAACTTGGCAGTCCTTAAGAATCATGCATTTAATTGATTAAAATAGCAGCGAACGACAACCCTGTCACTGATACCACTCAGATCACGTTTCATTCTCTCAGAGAATTTGCTGCATCTGAAGGATGAAATGTGATTTTAATTGATTTTTAACACATGACAACTTACATTTCCTTTTGCCATCTTGCTGTTGCAATTTAGAAGGCACTGGCTAAAGCACTAATAGATGAGAAAGTCCAATATACCCATTTTATAAAAGTGATTTGATAATGTAGTAGAAGTCAACTCAGGTTTTGGTTGGTTGGTACAAGAGATGCTAAATACCGAGAACTTAGTTCCCATTGGTACAAACTGCCTGATATTCTCTTTTATAGCAGCACTATGAAAAGTCATGAAGCTTGCAAGATCCAGGGAAGAAAGTAGCTCAACCCCATTTTTGCTTTGCTACTAAGCCTAGAATGTAATATCCATCCTATTGTGTAACCTGCATATGGGTTGCTTCATCTGTAAAATTAGGATAATAATGTTGTTCCTCCTCAAACAGCAGAAATTGAGAAATAATTATTTCAGCATATTAAAAATAGAAATTGACCAATTTTATGAAAAACAAGGTGAACCAAATACATCCTTGGTTGCAAAACTGCCACTTGATGAAAATTATTTCATAAACAAATATGTATGATCATCTTTAATTTCCTAAACCTTTAAGACATATCAAAAACAATTTTAAAAGCAAACACACTTCATGACCTCATATGTAAAATAAACATTTGTTTTCATTTTACCTTCATTTGGAATCCACGCTGCAGATTATGGTTTTAACAGTTGTAATTAATAGTCGACCAGCAGTAATTATGTTTTCTGAATGTAAAAATCTGGTCTCATTACAGCAACAACAATAATAGTAATAAGCTCAGGGGATAAAAGGAGTAGTTTCCTTGCATGATCTCATTTAATTCACGCACTTAACTTTACAGGTGAGGAAAATGGGAGTTGGAGAGTTTAAATAACGTGGTGATAGTCCCACAGCCTGTAGAATGGCAAAATTCAATGCTCTGGTATGTTCAGCTTTGCCACAGTGTTTCTGGCATTGGTGGACTCTCCTTTTGTTCTTGGGTTATTAGGGAACACATATCCTGCTATGGTCTGAAGGTTTGTTTCCCCCAAAATTCATATGTTGAAATCCTAATACCCAATGTGATGTTATTAGGAGATGGGACTTTCGGAAGTGCTTAAGCCATGAGGGTGGAGCCCTCATCAATGAGATTAGTGTTCTTATAAAAGTGGCTCCAGGGATCTCCCTACCCCCTTCTACCATGTCAGGACACAGCAAGAAGGCACCAGGTAGGAGCCAGAAAGAGAGCCTTCGTGAGAAGGCTGGTGCCTTGATCTTGTACTTCCCAGCCTCCAGAACTGTGAGAGATAAATTTCTGTTTATAAGCTACCCAGTCTGTGTATTCTGTTACAGCAGCCTAAATGGACTAAGACACATCCCAGCTAGACTCCTTGGAGCAAGTTCTAAGAAGCATGCAACCAGTGCATCACACCACATCCACACCAGCCTGCATTGCACAACTGTGTTTTGTTGTTTTCAATTCTCCAGCGGGCCCTTGACTCATATTATGAACATTGTGGTTCTTAGTTTTGGGGCACTATTTCTTTGACATCTCTTTCAGGCCTTTGTATTGTTAAAAAAAACAAAACAAAAAAACAACTGCTGGCTGTTTGTAAATGGGACTTAAAAAGACAAGATTACAGGTATGGCTATCAAACAGAACAGAATCCCATGCGAAATACACTTTTAAAGGAAAATATGCACATATTAACCATCTATTCAAAATCACAGCCTTCTTCTCTTGCACTCTGTTGGCTACTATAATTGACCAACTATATTGCAACAGCATTTAAATACTATAACATTCCAAGAACAATCCTCCTTTCCTTTTAGGTCCCTCTAATTTTTTGTTTCTGCCAGCACACTCCACGTTGGTGAACAACTACACTCTTTACATAATTCTAAAATGTTGAACTGTGTGCTAAATAAGCAAAATATTTTAAGATAATGTCCCGAGGGAATAGTATTTCATATTATAACTCAATATGCCCTAAGGTAATTATTCAGATATCAATATGCAAAAGAGCAGTATGTTGTAGTACCCTATATTTCTTTTTATTTCGCTTCTTTGTAGCAAGCAATAAATTTAAAGATGCAAAGAAAAAAATATTAAAAGAAAAGTTTGTAGTTGATTTTCTTAACAGCTTGTTTGCCCAGGGAGAGAGGAATTTCACTGGGTCCTTTCCTAATTATTCATGTAAATTAAATTCTACAAGTGAAGAAAGATTCATTAAAGTCATACTTACTCATCTGAGAGGGAGATATGGAATATGAATGGGGCCCATAACCTCAGAAGGTGAAATGTAGAAAATATCAGAAGCAACTCCCACATTAAGTTAAGTGAACCAAAGAAAAAAGGGGGAGATTCTTGGTGTGAAGGAGACTTCAAGGATATCCTCCCTAATCGCCTCTTAATAGTCTCAAATCTCTGACACAGGAAACAAATCAAGAATTCAGAGAACATGGAATTATTAATCACTTATATTTGATACCAAATGTAAGCACTACTAAGCCCATTTTAAATTTTAAAAACCTTTTAAATATAACATTTTTGAAAGCACAGAACACAATTTACATTTTTAAGACATTAGTATGTGGCACATCCTAGGAAAACTTAATTGTACATTCTTTGAATTTTTCTGAAACCCACACTTTTATCCTCCTAAATAGAATACATGTTAGGATGAAATTTAACAATAAATGACTACAGATTTGTATGCTGACTAATGTGCAATAGTCAAAGAGAACTCAAACCATTCAGCAAATATTTACTGACTGTTCCTTGTGTGCAAGACATGATGCAAAACAACAAATAGCATGTCTCACCTCGAGTATAAACAGTTTAATCAATCCTTTCACAAAAGACTTAATCATTAAACAGAAAGTATGTCCACCAAACATGAGAATGTCTTAGTTTGCATCTCCTCAAGATAAAGTTTAAAACTGTAAAGGAAGGATAAACCAGAGCTGGAGACTAGTTGATATGGAGGATGAAGCTGGGGAAAATAAAGATAATTCATAGATAAAGCAAAGATAAAGACCAAGATAGTGACAGAAATTGAGAGAGAATTGGTGAGACCAGGGTGACAATCTAAAAGGCATACAGTTGACCCCTAAACAATGCGGATTTGTTCCACTTACACATAGATTTTTTTCAGTAATAAATACTACAGTCTACTTGACACATGGTGTTGAATCTGAGAATGAGAAACCACAGATACAGAGGGCTGGTTATAAGTTATGCATGGATTTTTGATTAAACAGAGCGTTGATATGCCTAACCACCCTCCCTTGTTGTTCAAAGTCAACAGTTATATGTTGATTGAGAAGTAACAGTAACAGTACTGGAAGTTACTGGAAGTCAGCTGGAAGTAACCAAAGACAATGTATTAGAGGCAGCTGAAGGTTTTTGACCAGAACTCGAGAGCGCGAATAGATTGTCTTAAAATATACAGTGAGAAAGAAAGTACCAGGAGTGGAACCATATGACCGTAGTTTTGGCCACTCACATCTAGTAAAAATAACAAAGAAGATACAGGGAAAAGAGTAATTGTTGAGGAGATTATAAGTACCTGCAGCACCAAAGCACTGAGAGACGATACTGAGTTAAGGAAAAAGTACTGATGCACAGATAAATAGCAACAGATTCAAGAAGGCTAGCAGCTGAGAGATACCACCGAATCTGACTAGGACAGTACTAGTGGCTTTAATGACAAATTATCCAAAAAGATGTACAAATGGCCAATAAGGACATGAAAAGATGCTCAAGACGAATAATCATTAGGGAAATGCAAATGAAAACACGAGATACCACTTCACGTCTATTAGAATGGCTATTATAAATTAAAAAAAAGGAATAAGAAGAAGAAGGAGAAGAAGAAGGAGGAGGGGGAGGGGGAGAGGTAGAAGAAAAGGGAAGGGAAGGGAAGGGAAGGGAAGGGAAAGGAAGGGAAGGGAAGGACAAGTATTGGAGAGGATGTGGAGAAAATGGTACCTTTGTGCATTGCTGGTAGGAATGTAAAATGGTGTGGCCGCTATGGAAAACAGATAAACATACAATTACCATATGATTCAATAATTCCATTACCGGATATATACACAAAAGAATTGAAAGCAGGGATTTGAACAAGTATTTGTGCACCAGTGTTCAGAGCAACATTACTCACAATAGCCAAAAGGTGGAAACAACACAAATGTCCCTTGACAGAGGAATCAATAAACAGAATATAGTACATATATACATACAATGGCATATTATTCAGCCTTAAAAAGGAATGAAATTCTGACCCATGCTACATGTGGATAAACACTGAGGACATTCTGCTAACTGAAATAAACCAGACACATTTGTCCTTTTGGATAAATATTGTTCAATCCAACTTACGTGAGATAGAATAGGCAAATTCATAGAGACAGAAAGTGGAATAGAGATTGCCAGGGTCTGGGGGCAGGGGTGAGGCAGGAGTTGGGGAGGAGAATAGGGAATGTTTAACTGGTACAGAGTTCTGTTTGGGATGATGAAAAAGTTCTGGAGATGGATGGGGTTGAAGGTTGCACAACAGAGTGAATGCACTTAAAGCCATTAAGTACGTTGAATTGTACACTTTCAAATGTTTTAAATGGTAAATTTTATGTTACATATATATCTTATAACATTACAAATAGGAGGGAGAGAACAGATAAGCAGAGCTGTGAGAGAGGAAACCAGACCACGGGGATAATGAAGGGAGTGTCCAGGTTGCAATGGAGTTGACACGTGGCCCTCACTTCAGATGCTGGTATACCCACTGAACATGATGGACAAGGTACAAACATTTGCTCATAGGCAGCAAGCCATAAATAATATTCTTTGAAAATAGAAAATGAGACACTTCCTTTCAGCTGAGTCACTCCTTTTCAACACTTGTGGAGCTGAGACTCTACCAGGACCTGCAGATACAGACAATAATTTGTGGTCTCTGCATTGAAAGGTTCACTACCAGTTGAAGAATCCTAAAGTTGGGGACAATTTTATTAATTCATCAAACCAATTAGCATTTATTGAGCACCCCTGTACATCAAACTCAGAGCTAGTCAACAGAGTTGCTGGAGGTTACATACAAAGCAGGCAGCTATCAACAAGGAAAGACTTCAGGAGGAAATAATCCCCCCTTCTCCTACCCAACTCTCACCAAAAAATACTCAACCCCAACAAGGCCATTAAACCTCTTACCTCCGCAATCATAATAAAAATTCAAACTTCATATTTGACTCAGAGAAGTAGTACACTAACTCAAATTCCTCCTGAGTTTCAAATGTCAGATATCAGGCTTCTTGAAAAAAGGATTCAGGAAGACTCTACTTTTCACTTTCACCTAAGGCTGGCAAAACGATTCAACAACGTTTAAAGAACCCAAAATTGAAATTGCTGTGAAGTTGACTGTACTAAATACTTTCTACATAATAACTCCTTTGATCCCTACAACAATCCTGAGGTAGATTATGTCAAATTTTCAAAATATCAAATTCAACACAATAATAATCAGCAACAGATACTAAAACATGCCTGTTTTTCTTTGAAGAGGCTTCAGCCATTTCAAGGATCAGAAGGGAAGCGTAATCTCAGCTCTATAGTTTTAGTGTGCCAATGGTTCCTTTTGTACTCTACTAGCTACTTGTTTTAAAAAAATCAATTGATTTATTTTAAAAATTTTCCTCTTAGGTAAAAATGTGAGGGAATTATATCTCTTTTTACTTTTTTTAATCCCATGTTTGTATGATTCCTTATGATTTTAGTGGTAGACATTACCTCCTATTCCTGTGTTCATTCATTTGTTTCTGAACAATTATTATTTATATACTCACAAAGCTATCATTTCTTGAGCATATACTATATGCCAAGCACTGTACTTGGTGCCCCATAAGAGGGAATTGGGGAGGGGGGACATGGGGGCAGGGTGGAAGAAGGGGAAGAATGAAAACAAAAAGAAAAGAAAAAGTCTCAGTCTTTTTTCTCTCAAGGAACACCCAGTATAGTAGGAGAACTAGCTGTATACAACTAGTTATAATACAATGTGAGATGAGCTGTAATACACATATGTGAGGGACCATAGGAGCCCAGGGAGAAAATAACTAATTATCTCTCTGAGTACTGCATTGGACTAGATATCGAGGGCTTCCAAGGATACAAAGGGATATGTCCCTGCCTTCCAAAGGCTTATAATTCTGTAATAAAATTAAATATATACAAAAATAACTCTATACTGAGGTAGTAGTTACAAGTGCTATTAGAGTGAATCAAAAATTTACATTCTTAAGGTTGCCCTCACATTTGGCTAGAAGAGACAGTAATACTGCCCCTTATGGAATATTTTCCAAGAGTCAGGCACTTTTCAGAAGTATTTTCCAAGAGTCAGGCACCTTTCAGAAGTATTCACATACATAATTTTCAAACTTGCAGGTTGAGAACTGTAGTCTCTTGGATAGCCTGTATTCTACTTCATAATGATTTACCCCCCCCCATTACCCAAAAGAAGATTATATATTCCTGTCCCTTGGCATGTCACTTGCCCAAGCCTCCAGTGACAGGAGTATATATCCTCCCTTGGATGTGAATGGACAATAAAATGTGAGTGTTGGGGGCCTCTGTTACATCTAAACAGATACTTTAAGAGGCATCGCAAGTTTCCATGAGTTTTCTCTTCATTTCCATCTGCCACATCCCAAACTGGGGCTTCCCCTTCCCCTGGGTTCTGACAAGTAGGGATAGACAAGTAACCCAATGAATCTGAGAAAAGAGAGCCAGAGGAGTGCCAATCAACCCACAACTAACCATATGTTATGTGAGTAAAAAATAGTTATTTTAAGTGACTGCTACTTTTGGGTTAGTTGTTACTGCAGCAAGGCTGACTAATGCACCAATAGAAAACCCATGAAAATCTTCAAGAAAGCAGTTTTTCTAGATTGGTTACACTAAAGGCAGATTCCAAAGGATTAAGAAATTAGGAAGGAAGAGCAGTTTCTCTTCCACTTAGGGTGTAGAAAGCCTCACAACATGTCACTACCCTAACAATGAGAAAATCCAGGCCAATATACAGAAGTCATAACCTTTGTGGAGTCCACCAGAGAGTCACAGGGCAACCAAGTAAACTACATTCATAAGGTTGACAAGCCCCTCCAATAAGAGTTGTGACACAGAAACTGTTTTATATTTGACAGAGCATAGGAAGAAGGATGGTGGCCACAGAAGTGGGTAAGAAGTGGGTGGAAAAGAATAGGAGAGGTGGAAGTAATGAGCTCACCCAATTAACAATGGTAAGAAAAAAGCAAATCCTAAGATTAGGAAAGCAATTGAAGAGAGACCCTTACTGCTCTGCCAAGTTCAAGTTCCTGGTTTAAACAAATTATAGTCAAGGTTATTGAGAGAACTTGCAAAAGGGATTTTCTAATCTTTGACAGTAACCTCTGAATAATCAGAGAAAATGGAAAAGAGAATGTTCAAAGAACAGAGATGGGGTGGGGGAGTGGGGGGATGAGTTACAATTACCAAAAAGGGGAGATAGATTCTGCAAACTCCAGGCCAAGATTCTTGACAACAAATCTTAGTAAGAATCCATAGCAAGTGACTAAAGGGGTATTTGGGAGCTCCTAGAAGACAATGAGTTAACCAAGAAGAATTCACCTCATTGCTTTCTTGTATAAGATATCAGTAGGTCAGAAAAATCCACTGGCATTGTATGTGTGAACTTTAAGCAAGGCATGTGACAGTCTTTCATGATATTCATGTACACAAGATGGATATATATACACTCAAGTAAGTAGAGGGTAAGCACTTCAAGAAACAAGGACTATAGAAATTTGAAAGCATGGTCCTTATTATAAAAAGATTCTAGGGAAACTACTTTGTATGCAAAGAGGCTATTCCATTAGGGTAGGAAATCAGTGCAATCTAATTTTAATCTGATGCTAATAATCTAATCTTAATCTAATAATCCAAGTTTATTGGAATAAGCTTAATAATAATAGTAATGATTTACTTAGCACTTACTACATGCCAAGAATGGGGCTGGACACTTTTCATGAATTAGCTTTTTTAGTCCTCATCACAAGTCTTCTTAGATAGATATTATTTGCCCCTTTTACAAACAAGAAAACTGAGGCTCAGAGAGGTTACGTGACCCGGCCAAAGGAATACAGCTAACAGGTGATAGAAGGGAGATTAGAAACTGGAACTGAGTCTAAGGGCCATGCTCTTAAAAACTATGCTGTACTTGGGATAATATGGGGCATTTTTTCAAAATAAGACAGAGCAGCCCCAAGCAGTGTGGAGAGACCAATGCAGACCTGATCTGAATAGGAAGGAGCCTGGGGAAGAAAGAAGCAGTAGTAAGCCAGCTGTGTTTTAGGCAGAAGGATGATGAGAGGAATGAAAGGAACCAGGGCACAGAAGATAAGTTAGAGGGACTTGTTGGTTGTGGAGATGCAGAGAGAACAGGTGGATTGAACTGTGGTTAATGAAGCAAACTAGAGTGATGACGTGACTTAAATTTTCTTCTGATAAAGACATTAGAAACTGCATCTTCATGAATGTTGTGTTCAACCCATTTGGAACGTTCAGTATTGCTGGTGGGAAATAAATACCCTGGCTGACAGAGATTCTTGAAGTGCTGATATAATAGATATTTTTGCAGTCCTCTTCTTTAATTACTCTTAATAACTTTATTACTCTTGCCAACATCCTAATGAAAATATTTTGTTTTCCTCACAAATCTCACATTTTGATCAAAGAAGGAAAAATATCATATACAGTTTAATATTTTTTAAATGTGTACTCCATCAATTTTACTTCTTTCATCTTCACCAATACCATATATAAGTAAAGGCAATTTATTTATATAAACTTTTAAACAGTAAATGACAATGCTATTATATGTTACTGTCAAATAGCACAGTGAACTAAGCATCGTAATTGTTCCAAACTTAATGTATAGCAATATCTGTTATTTAAATAACAAATCTGAAATTTGGGGAAGCAATTCAAGTTTATGAGTAAATAAGAAAAGGTTCAAAAGCAACAGAATTTTTAAAGTTCTTGTGGTAAATACACACAGATATTAATACAGCTAAATAATCCAAAGGTAACACTATAAATTGGTAGCTAACATTATAATGCTTGTACACATTATAATGTGTGTGTGCTTTATAAATTTGGGGGTCAAACAATGCAAAGGAAATGCTGTTTTTATCTAAACTTGTGAAAACAGTTGGTCACCCTCTGAATCCAAGGAGAATCTAAAGTTTTCTGTCGTTTATAAGCGGTCTCCTGCCTTAAATATCAAATCATTGGCTTATGCAATGAATCATTATAAATCTCTCACAAGATTTTAAACCAATCAGTCAAGCTTAGAATGCAGTGATTTGGAGAATCATAGTTCTGAAGCTTTGGGGCCTCACTGTGCAAGGGTAATAAATGTAAACGATTTTGTAACTTGTAGAAACATAGGTTAGTTCGCTCTTTACCTCCCAAGGGCAACTGGGTTTGACTAAGAAGGTTTATTGTGATCCTAGGGGAAAAAAAAACCAAACTATTATGTCATTTTCTTTCTTGAATCCTGGGAGAAAGAATAACATAAAAAGCAGTTAATCTGTTAAGCACACAAAACCTACTACATAGAAAACTGTCCCTCAGAAAAACCTAGATTCCTTATGTAATTTGTAGCATACCCAGTGAGAAAGGAGTCTTTCTAAAGCAACATTCTCTATGTGGTGTCATTTACCCAGTTTTCCCTGCTCTGGGCAAAAAAAATTCTTAATAACAACAATCAGAGAATATTCATTGGGTATCACTGCCATTCTCAAAAAAAAAAAAAAAAACCCTTTTGCAATCTTTAGGAAATAAGTCTAATATTTGAAAATAAATCCTGTGCAGAGTTCAAATGATCTTTTTTAATTTGAAACAATTTCATGAAGACAGCAAAAGGATTTACTAAGAATGGTGACAACACTTTAAAATAAAATTTTTGTATAGGTTTATAATCATGCAATTAACTGAAGCATAATTATATATATTTAACTGATAAATGATACAAAGTGAAATTCTGATTGTACTTATAATTTCTCCTCACTTGAGACCTGGTAAAATCTCTTAACCCCACATGGTTAATAAAATATAACCACTTTGTCTGATCTGGATTTTTTTTTTTTTTTTTTTAGGTACGCGGGCCTCTCACTGTTGTGGCCTCTCCCGTTGCGAAACACAGGCTCCGGACGCGCAGGCTCAGCGGCCATGGCTCATGGGCCCAGCCGCTCCGCGGCATGTAAGATCTTCCCGGACCGGGGCACGAACCCATGTCCCCTGCATCGGCAGGCGGACTCTCAACCACTGCGCCACCAGGGAAGCCGTGATCTGGATTTGAAACCTTGTATTCTGTTAGTTTTATTGATGGTCTTTATGTTCATGCTGTTTTTGTCCTAACGTCATCTGCAAGGTCATGTCCTGACAGTGTCAGAACACTTACTATTTTGTTTTTGTTTCCTTTCTCAATGTTCAGGTTTTAAATAAACAAATTTCTTAAACAGACTTTGCCAAATCCCTTGTCCTCATCACCTCTGCTTTCTCGAGCCTACCTGAGCCCTTGTGTCTCCACCTGTGCCTTCTGCACTCTTCACCTTAATGCAATGCTGGAGCAAAGAATGCAGTTTTAATGTCCTTTTAGCAGGACTCCTAACTAATGTTCAAACTGGGGGAAAAAAAAAGTCTGGATTACCACAACGGACAATGAAGAAATGCAGATATCATGAAGCATTCCAATATAAAATATTTTCCCACCACCCAATACTCTCTTTACTGCCCCTGCTACAACTGTTTGCAGGATGTTACTATTTAACCATTTCGTGCCCAATATAATGTAAGCAAAACTTTCAAATGCTAAAGGCTAAAAACTGTATATTGCTTCATTTAAGCAATGATTTCTGCCTTAACACTCTTTTTTGGAGGTCAAATTTCCCATTTTACAAACATATTCTCTTATAAATTTAGATTGAAATATTAAACAGGCTTAGAAATAGTATCATTCCTATACACCTGTGAACCAAAGATAATTTTTGCCCTCTAATTATTGAAGTCTTTTTCTGAACCCTGGCTTTTACCTTTATTAATCCCTCTGTCTCTACTGCATTTTCTACTCCCTGCCATATCTATTCAAATCACCTAATATCCAGCTAACATATCATCTTCTTCATATAATCATTCATAACTATTCCAGCTTTTATTTATAAATTTCTTCTGTCCTATTCAAAAATACTGCATTAAACCACAAAACACACAAATATTGCTTATTTTCTAATTTTGTGCATATGTTAGCATTATCACCCCCAGTTAGACTGTATCTCTCTTATATTTGTATATTCACCACAGTATTGTGACACCTATGAGTGATCAATAAATAAAGATGGATTGGTTTGCTTGATGGATTAAAAAACATTAAAATGTATTGAACGTTAAGAAGAAAGGAAAATGCATTATGAAATGTTGGTTTAAAATTTGAAATATTTTAGATAGATACATAATGAGTGGATTATGATCCAGATTTATTTTTTAAATTACTAAAATGCTAAAATGAGGGAACTCAAAACTTAGAGAGGTGCATTTAAGACAAATAAAAGTAAGTTCTCCCCACAGCAGAGCCTGAACTCTGAAATCTTACATCAAAATGTGGTACAAAATAAAAACAAATGAGGTTCATGAGGAGCTGAGATAATTTAGTTCATGAAAGAACCATAAATAGTTAACATTCAGG
This sequence comes from Stenella coeruleoalba, assembly GCF_951394435.1. Taxonomy (NCBI): domain Eukaryota; kingdom Metazoa; phylum Chordata; class Mammalia; order Artiodactyla; family Delphinidae; genus Stenella; species Stenella coeruleoalba. The sequence continues at coordinate 45,742,169 of NC_137164.1, forward strand.
CAGTTCTCATCACATGCCAGAGACTGGGTCAACCAGACTGTTATCTCATTTAATCCTCACAAAAAGTCAAATCTGTTTTCATCCCTATTTTATAGATGAGGAAACCAACATATACAAAAGAGGTTAAGGAACTTGTTCAAGGTAATCCAAAATATACTGAATTCCTATTTTTACAAAAGCACTAGGCTACAGACACAGAAAAACAAAACAGTGTGAGCAGTGTAATGTTAAAAGCGACTTGGGAGCCCCAGGAAGGGAATGTGACCCAGATGGGGGAATCAGAGGCAACTTCCAAGGGAAGCTCAAACATTTTGAAGGATAAGACTATGTTAACCAGCAAAGAAGCAAGAGAAGATTGTCTACAAGAACATGAACACAGGCATGGTGATCCAAGGAGGCCTAGCCTGGTCTGATAACCACAAGCAGTTGATGGGACTAAAAGCTAAGTAGCATGAAATGAAGCTCAAATATACCAGGGTCCCATAATGATGTACACATGAATTTATGTATGTATACAAAGGAGTATTACATCGTGAAGTCAAGGTCTTTGAAAAATTTTTGTTCAACAATGTTTATACTGGTTTGGAAACTAAAACAAAAAAAACAACCAGAGAACAAAAACTAATCTATAGTCATATAATCTAATTTATTGAGAGTGCTCAAGATCACTAACCATCAGGGAAATACAAATCAAAACCACAATGAGACATCATCTCACACTTGCTAGAATGGCTATCATCAAAAAGACAGGAGAGGGCTTCCTTGGTGGCGCAGTGGTTGAGCATCTGCCTGCCGATGCAGGGGACACGTGTTCGTGCCCCTGTCTGGGAAGATCCCACGTGTCGTGGAGCGGCTAGGCCTGTAAGCAGTGGCTGCTGAGCCTGCGCGTCTGGAGCCTGTGCTCCACAACTGGAGAGACCACAACAGTGAGAGGCCTGTGTACTGCCAAAAAAAAAAGACAGGAGATATTTAGGTCTTCTGCCCATTTTTGGATTAGGTTGTTTGTTTTTTTGTTATTGAGCTGCTTGTAAATTTTGGAGATTAATCCTTTGTCAGTTGCTTCATTTGCAAATATTTTCACCCATGCTGAGGGTTGTCTTTTGATCTTGTTTATGGTTTCCTTTGCTGTGCAAAAGCTTTTAAGTTCCATTAGGTCCAATTTGTTTATTTCTGTTTTTATTTCCATTTCTCTAGAAGGTGAGTCTAAAAGGATCTTGCTGTGATTTCTGTCATAGAGTGTTCTGCCTATGTTTTCCTCTAAGAGTTTGATAGTGTCTGGCCTTACATTTAGGGCTTTAACCCATTTTAAGTTTATTTTTGTTTATGGTGTTAGGAAGTGTTCTAATTTCATTCTTTTACATGTAGCTGTCCAGTTTTCCCAGCACCACTTATTGTAGAGGCTGTTTTTTCTCCACTGTATATTCTTGCCTCCTTTATCAAAAATAAGGTGACCATATGTGTGTGGGTTTAAATCTGGGCTTTCTATCCTGTTCCATTGATCTATATTTCTGTTTTTGTGCCAGTACCATACTGTCTTGATTACTGTAGCTTTGTAGTATAGTCTGAAGTCAGGGAGCCTGATTCCTCCAGCTCCAGTTTTCGTTCTCAAGATTACTTTGGCTATTCGGGGTCTTTTGTGTTTCCATACAATTTGTGAAATTTTTTGTTCTAGTTCTGTGAAAAATGCCAGTGGTAGTTTGATAAAGATTGCATTGAATCTGTAGATTGTTTTGGGTAGTAGAGTCATTTTCACAATGTTGATTCTTCCAATCCAAGAACATGGTATATCTCTCCATCTGTTTGTATCATTTTCAATTTCTTTCATCAGTGTCCTATAATTTTCTCCAAAGAAGATATACAGATTGCTAACAAACACATGAAAGAATGCTCAACATCATTAATCATTAGAGAAACTCAAATCAAAACTACAATGAGATATCATCTCACACCAGTCAGAATCGCCATCATCAAAAAATCTAGAAACAATAAATGCTGGAGAGGGTGTGGAGAAAAGGGAACACTCTTGCACTGTTGGTGGAAATGTAAATTGATACAGCCACTATGGAGAACAGTATGGAGGTTCCTTAAAAAACTAAAAACAGAATTACCATACGACCCAGCAATCCCACTACTGGGCATATACCCTGAGAAAACCATAATTCAAAAAGAGTCATGTACCAAAATGTTCATTACAGCTCTATTTACAATAGACAGGACATGGAATCAACCTAAGTGTCCATCAACAGACGAATGGATAAAGAAGATGTGGCACATATATACAATGGAATATTACTCAACCATAAAAAGAAACGAAATTGAGTTACTTGTGGTGAGGTGGATGGACCTAGAGTCTGTCATACAGAATGAAGTCAGTCAGAAAGAGAAATACAAATACCGTATGCTAACACATATATATGGAATCTAAGAAAAAAAAAAAGGTCATGAAGAACCTAGGAGCAAGACAGGAATAAGGACACAGACCTACTAGAGAATGGACTTGAGGATATGTGGAGGGGGAAGGGTAAGCTGGGATGAAGTGAGAGAGTAGCGTTGACATATATACACTACCAAACGTAAAATAGATAGCTAGTGGCAAGCAGCCACATAGCACAGGGAGATCAGCTCGGTGCTTTGTGACCACCTAGAGGGGTGGGATAGGGAGGGTGAGAGGGAGGGAGACGCAAGAGGGAAGAGATATGGGAACATATGTATGTGTATAACTGATTCACTTTGTTATAAAGCAGAAACTAACACACCATTGTAAAACAATTATACTCCAATAAAGATGTTAAAAAAAAAAAAAGACAGGAGATAACAGTGTTAGGCAGAATGTGGAAAAAAGGACCCTTGTGCACCATTGATGGGAATGTAAATTGATGTAACCACTATGGAAAATAGTATGGAGATTCCTCAAAAAATTAAAAATAGTACTACCATATGCTCCAGCAACCCCACTTCTGGGTATTTACCCAAAGGAAATGAAATTACTATTTCAAGGAGATAGTGCACCCCCATGTTTATTGAAGCATTATTTCTAATAGGCAAGACACAGGAACAATTTAGATGTGCATCAATGGATGAATGGATAAAGAAAATGTGATATATATATATATATATACATATATACACTACAGTAAACACTACTGGATTGTGTGTTTGAAAATTGCTGAGAGTAAATCTTAAAAGTTCTCATCACAAAAAATAAATTGTAACTATGCTAGGTTATGGATGCTAACTAAAGTGGTGACCATTTTGCAATATATACATATAACAAATCATTATGTTGTACACCTGAAACTAATACAATGTTATATGTCAATTATGTCTCAGTAAAACTGAGGGGGAAAGCCAAAGGGAGCTGTAAGAGTGGGATATGATCCATCTGGTGGGAGAATTTTTGGAGAAGGTAGGTTTGGAATCAGCTGAAAAGGGCCATTTTAAGACAGTGTATTAATGACATTTAAAGATAGACATGTATGGCTGGGATATATGACTATACACCGTTTTCTCTAATGAATAAATTTGTCTTGATTTGCTTTTAACACTATAATGGAACTTAACATGATCAAGGCAGAGAATCTATAAATGTCATTTCTGTAAAAGAATCTTCATTTCTGTAGAAGAATCAATACCCCCCATATCAAAACAGGTTTTTTTCTTTGAAAAATTGAAATAATGATTGCTTAAAACTGATTATTAACAGAATACAATTAATTTAAAGCAAATCAACTGAAAATTGGATCAAAAACAACTTAGTAGAGCAAGAAAATTTATGAATAAGGTTACACTTATTCTGAATAGTCTTACTACTTTGACCTCATTTCCCTGTTTTCTTCCAACATGAAATACAAAAAAACACATTATATATTAGTAAAATATATTTAATGAAGTGTGAGTAGTCATGAATTTCATTGTTCATATAACCTTTAAATTTTGAAATATGTTTTCTTAAATTATATAAATTATCATATAAAATATTGTGATATAGTAAAATTAATAACATCAGGTACTGAAAAGTCTATCAGCTCTGCTCTGTCTAATATATATCAAGAGAAAATGAGCTCAATTAAGCTCTTATGAAAAGTTATTGTTAAATATAAACAAAAAGTGTTGGCACAATGGAGTATAAGGGGATAAGTTTATGAGACTATGAAATTCCTTTTCTGGAAATATTCTGCCAAAATCATTATATATATATTTTTAAAAATTGAATAATTATTTTTATGAAATTATGATTTCATATGATTGTTCCAAGATCCCTTACTGTTCACGTTTTTTATTTTTATTTATTTATTTATTTATATTTATTTTTGGCTGTGTTGGATCTTTGTTTCTGCGTGAGGGCTTTCTCTAGTTGCGGCGAGCAGGGTCCACTCTTCATCGCGGTGCACGGGTCTCTCACTGTCGCGGCCTCTCTTGTTGCGGAGCACAGGCTGCAGACGCGCAGGCTCAGTAGTTGTGGCTCACGGGCCTAGTTGCTCCGTGGCATGTGGGATCTTCCCAGACCAGGGCTCGAACCCGTGTCCCCTGCATTGGCAGGCGGATTCTCAACCACTGCGCCACCAGGGAAGCCCCACGGTTTTGTTTTTATATGTTTGTGTGTGTGTGTGTGTGTGTAGACATGGACCAAGTGAATCATAGTATTTTTCAATACTTATTACTAAACGTGATATATGTACTAAATATCCTACTAAGATTTTATTTCTATGAATTGAGCATTAAATTTCTTGGTCAAGCTTCCAACTGTGATTATGCACAATGATCAAATTACATAGTTTATGAGTTAATTTATTAACATTAATTATTGTTAATGTAAAGCTAGAAAATGGGATCTTGAAAAAACTAAGTTAAATATAAAATCACAAAACCAATATTTCACCAGCAACATGAAACAGGTAATAAATAGCTCCCTTTGATCATTGTTTTTAAAGCCTCTTGAACCATGCTTTGATTAGTTCTATTTAATATTTAACATCTGGTTAGTCAATTTCAATCTGCAGAAAACACTGCTGGAAAAATTCTATGCTGACTAAATACATTTATAATACTACAAAGCTGACAGGTAATTGATTTTAGTTCTCATAAAAAGATTATGTTAACTTTCCTTAATCTATATATTTGTATTTTATGCAGTCTAGTGACTTAACACCAGAGATGCTAAATTTTTATTTCTTATCAATATTTTATGTAAAATTGATAGGATTATAGTTTACTCTAAGTACCTCTTACCAATTTTTCCCTTGAAAAGAAAATAACATACTAAAAAATATGACTGCACAGCCATAGCATTAATACAGTGGAGGCTGCCTGGCTGACTGTGGTACTTCTAATCATTGAAAGGCATAGGGTAGTGAAACATTTTCTATTGGCTATCAGGCCCCAGAGAGATTTTTAGATTTAAAAAAAAAAAAAAAAAGTAAAAGTTTTTATTTCCTACAGCTCTGGGTTTACATTTTTTTTTTTAGGTATTGACTAATTTAGGAAATCACAGATTTTCTCATCATTAAATAAAAGGTGCCAATGTTTGTAAAGTATTTTGTTATTAGTCATTTAATATCATTTCATATTATTGCATATTAAAATATATAAGTATACCAAATCTGTAATAACCATTTCCAAGTAGGCTATAAATTTTATAAGAAAAGAATTTTAGTTTTATCTTTACAACACTGTCTCAATTTCCCTGGTGGTTTAGTGGTTAAGATTCGGTGCTCTCAATTGACAGAGAAGTTAATTATTTTAGATGGATAAAACGTACTTTTTCTATTTGATTTCAAATACCCACTGTGTTTAACTGGTGGGTTTTCTTTTAATTTTAGGATTTACATTCTTCTTTAGGAGTGTAATTACAAAGTGATATAAAAATTATGAAGACACTGTCCAGATTTCAACTCTTTCCCTCATCTCCTCTACATATGATCTATATTACAATTGTAACAAGTTAGAAAGGCAATACACTAAGGAAAGAAGAAATATTTAAAGCAAAACTAAGAGTAATAAAACTTTTCTTTCTAAAGAAAAAGTCACCAAAGATTTCAATCTCTGGCTTAAGTAAGCTAAAGGAAATAAAGATCTTTCTGTAATTACAGTGGTTGGCTGTCCCAACTCTACCCAGGTTTAACAAAGGTCTGCAGTAAACCATGTCTTCTACATACACTTGGGTACTCATAGTGCTTGGACAAATACTGAGCCCTCCTTGGTAAATAAATAGTAATAAATAAAGATTGTGCTTGATAAAAAAATATGAATGGATAAAGTGCAATGAAAGCTTGTATATGGGGGTAATTCTTTTTTTAAATGCACATAGTAAGAGCTAATTTAAAGAAGGTTAACAAGTATTTGTTGTCTAAATTCAGTATTTTCTTTCTTCTAATATAATTATAGTATGTTGCTAAAATAAAACTGGTTACGTTGCTGAAATAAAACTGATTTTTGTTGTAAGAGCTTCAGCTTTATTTTGAGTGAAATGGGAAGCACTGAGAGTTTTGAGTCTAGTAATGGCATAATATGGTAAATGTTTTTCCCGGTGACTGCTGCGTTGAGAAAAGACAAAAAGAGACAAATGTGGAAGTAGAAAGACAAGTTAGGAGGCTAATACAATGATCTGAGCCAAAGATGATGGTGACTTGGACCAGGGATGGAGTGAAGAAATTAAAAAGTGGTTGGGTTCTGCACACATATTTTGAAAGTAGCACTGAAATATTTGCTCATGGAGAAGATGTAGTTAAAAGAGAGAAGGGAGTTGAAAATGACTCCAAGGACTTTGATCTGAGCACATGGGAAAGTTGAGTTTGAGATGTTTGTTAGACATCAAGTAGAGACCAAGAAGGAATTTGGCCATATGGGTCTGGAACTTAAGCAGCCACTAGCAACTATGAAGATTATTGGACCAAAAGGTCTGTGAAGTCTTACTCTTCTCAATTTTACCACCATGCTTGGGGCAAATGTCATTTGATATGATCAGAAGGCTTACAACTGGTCAAAATTTGGAGATTTGGAAGGATAATATATTTGCCTTAAACCATAATGGCTTTGTCAATTTCTACCATAGTTCAACTGTCACCTAATACACTGGTGCTCAGGAACCTCCAAAGAAGAGAGCAAAAGAGAGCAGGCATTTTCATAGAGTTATTTTTTTTTTCTGACATCTTGTGAGATTTTCTGGAAGTGTGTAAAATGGCAAATACATTCCATTTCATTTTAACAATATTTATTGAGCATTTGTGATGGGATGGTTGCCAAGGGACTTGCAAATTAAATAGAAATCCCATAAATTTTGCAAAAATATAAAATATTATGGTTCTCAAGATACCTATAGTCTAAAGGGGAAATATACACAAAATAGGGGACACGCTTCAAAGGCAGTGGTTCTTAAACTTCAATGTGCACAAGAATTTCTGTACTCAACCCCAGGGATTTTTTGGTAAATCTGGAGAGAGGCCTAGTATTCTAACAAAATTCCATGGTATTCTATTGAAGATAATCTGTGATTCTAAATGATGAAAATTACAAATGTACCCAATAAAATTTATACTTATTCGTTTATAACATTATGTGTCTAATCCAGAAATGAGGCGGGGTCAACCGGTCCCCAGTAAAATCAGTAGAAGAGATTTTACTAAAGTTTTGAGGGAAAGAATTGAGATGGAAAAGTGTAGACACTGTAAAATAGTATTAACTTCAAATTCAGCACTAGACATCACATGCCTACTCTCATTCACAAGTCAGAAATCTTCTGGACTCTAAGCTTTGCTAAAATCACATGATACAATATATTTAAAGAAGAAACGAGTGTTATTTAAAATTAGATATTTGTGGAGACATTAAAATATCAGATCGTTCTCCAGAATTATCCTCTATTAAGTTAACAGAAACAGAGTCTACCGTGATTTCTTGGTCTTGAAAAATAGATAACATGTTATGACCTTTCTATTCGCAAGCTTCTATGATTCTATGGGTAGTTATTACTGTTTGCTTAGAACTTTTCTCTAAGGTTCCCTAAAACAATGTATTTACATATGATATCTGCTCAGCTTGAAACTTGCAGTAGTAAGCAGTTCATTTAAAATTTGGGAATCCAAGAGACTAAACAGGAAGTCAGAGAAGCCATATGCTCTGGAACTGCACAATCAACAAAGGATACTTTTAGAAGTCTGTCAGAGAACTCTGTATATACAAGACCCATTTCCATCTAATTTATAGTACCCATGGCAAGAGAGAAAAAGTCTCCAGACTCCTCGCTATGGTATGGGTAATGTCTCACCCTGATTCAAAGAGCAATATAAGACCTTCAAGATGGTAGAAAAGTAAGACGTGGAGATCACCTTCCACCCCACAAATACATCAGAGATACATCTACACGTGGAACAACTCCTACAGAACACCTACTGAATGCTGGCATAAAACCTCAGACCTCCCAAAAGGCAAGAAACTCCCCACGTACCTGGGTAGGGCAAAAGAAAAAAGAAAAAATAGGGGCAAAAGAATAGGGACAGGACCTGAACCTCTGGGAGGGAGTTGTGGAGGAGGAAAGGTTTCCACACACTAGGAAGCCCCTTCACGGGCGGAGATGGCGGGTGGCCCAGGGGAATCTTCAGAGCCCTGGAGGACAGCGCAGCAACAGGAGTGCAGAGGGCAAAGCAGAGAGGTTACCGCACAGAGGATAGGTGCCGACCAGCACTCACCAGCCCGAGAGGCTTGTCTGCTCACCCACCAGCGTGGGCAGGGGCTGGGAGCTGAGGCTCGGGCTTTGGAGGTCGGATCCCAGGGAGAGGACTGGGGTTGGCGGCGTGATCACAGACTGAAGGGGGCTAGTGTGCCATGGCTAGCTGGGAGGGAGTCCGGGAAAAAGTCTGGAGCTGCCTAAGAGGCAAAAGACCATTGTTTCGGGGTGCACAAGGGGAGGGTATTCAGAGCACCACCTAAATTAGCTGCAGAGACGGGCGCAAGCCATGGCTATCAGCGTGGACACCAGAGACCAGCACAAGATGCTAAGGCTGCTGCTGCCGCCACCAAGAAGCCTGTGTGCAAGCACGGGTCACTATCCATACCCCGCTTCCGGGGAGCCTGTGCAGCCCGCCACTGCCAGAGTCCGTGATCCAGGAACAACTTCCCGGGAGAATGCACGGTGCGCCTCAGGCTGGTGCAACGTCACGCCAGCCTCTGCCGCCACAGGCTCACTCCACATCCGTACCCCTCCCTCCCCCCGGCCTGAGTGAGCCAGAGTCCCCGAATCAGTGGCTCCTTTAACTCCGTCCTGTCTGAGCGAAGAACAGACACCCTCAGGCAACCTACACGCAGAGGCAGGTCCAAATCCAAAGCTGAACCCCAGGAGCTGTGGGAACAAAGAAGAGAAAGGGAAATTTCTCCCAGCAGCCTCAGGAGCAGCGAATTAAATCTCCACCATCAACTCGATGTACCCTGCATCTGTGGAATACCTGAATAGACAATGAGTCATCCCAAAATTGAGACGGTGGACTTTGGGAACAACAATATATATATTTTTTTCCTTTTTCTCTTTTTGTCAGTGTGTATGTGTATGCTTCTTTGTGTGAATTTGTCTGTATAGCTTTGCTTTTACCATTTGTCCAAAGGTTCTGACTTTCCGTTTTTTTCTTTTTTTATTACTTTTTAATTTTTTTTAATAATTATTTTTTTAATAATTATTTTTTATTTTAATAACTTTATTTTATTTTTTCCTTCCTTCTTTCTTTCTTTACTCTGTTTTCTTCTGAACCATGTGGCTGACAGGGTCTTGGTGCTCTGACTGGGTGTCAGGCCTGTGCCTCTGAGGTGGGAGAGCCAAGTTCAGGACGTAGGTCCAACAGAGACCTCCCAGCTCCATGTAATATCAAACGGCAAAAGCTCTCCCAGAGATCTACAACTCAACAATAAGACCCAGCTCCACTCAACGACCAGCAAGCTACAGTGCTGGACACCCTATGCCCAAAAACTGTCAAGACAGGAACACAACCCCACCCATTAGCAGAGAGGCTGCCTAAAATCATAATAAGGTCACAAACACCTCAAAACACAACACCAGACACGGACCTGCTGACCAGAAAGACAAGATCCAGCCTCATCCACCAGAACAAAGGCAATAGTTCCCTCCACCAGGAAACCTACATAACCCACTGAACAAACTTTAGTCACTGGAGGCAGACGCAAAAACAACAGGAATTATGACCTGCAGCCTATGAAAAGGAGAACTCAAACAGTAAGTTAAGCAAAATGAGAAGACAGAGAAACACACAGCGGAGGAAGGAGCAAAGTAAAAACCCACCAGGCCTAACAAATGAAGAGGAAATGGGCAGTCTACCTGAAAAATAATTCAGAGTAATGATAGTAAAGATGGTCCAAAATCATGGAAAAAGAATGGAGAAAATATTCCCTCCCATCAAGCCTCTTGGATAGCCTCATGCACCAGAGGGCAGAGAGCAGAAGCAAGAAGAACTACAATCCTGCAGCCTGTGGAACAAAAACCACATTCACAGAAAGATAGACAAGATGAAAAGGCAAAGAGCTACCAGATTAAGGAACAGATAAAACCCCAGAAAAACAACAGAATGAAGTGGAGATAGGCAACCTTCCAGAAAAGGAATTCAGAATAATGATAGTAAAGATGATCCAGGGCCTCAGAAAAACAATGGAAGCAAAGATCGAGAAGATGCAAGAAATGTTTAACAAAGACCTAGAAGAATTAAAGAACAAACAAAGAGAGATGAACAATACAATAACTGAAATGAAAACTACACTAGAAGGAATCAATAGCAGAATAACTGAGGCAGAAGAAGGGATAAGTGACCTGGAATACAGAATGGTGAAATTCACTGCTTTGGAACAGAATAAAGAAAAAACAATGAAAAGAAATGAAGACAGCCTAAGAGAGCTCTGGGACAACATTAAACACAACAACATTCACATTGTAGGGGTCCCAGAAGGAAGAGATTATAGTCAAAAACTTCCCTAACATAGGAAAGGAAATAGCCACCCAAATCCAGGAACCACAGAGAGTCCCATACAGGATGAACCCACGGAGAAACACACTGAGACACATAGTAATCAAATTGGCAAAAATTAAAGACAAAGAAAAATTATTGAAAGCAGCATGGGAAAAATGACAAATAAAATACAAGGGAACTCCCATAAGGTTAACAGCTGATTACTCAGCAGAAACTCTACAAGCCAGAAGGGATTGGCATGATATACTTAAAGTGATGAAAGGGAAGAACCTACAACCAAGATTACTCTACCCGGCAACAATCTCATTCAGATTTGATGGAGAAATCAAAAGCTTTACAGACAAGCAAAAGCTAAGAGAATTCAGCACCACTAAACCAGCTCTACAAAAAATGCTAAAGGAACTCCTCTAAGTGGGAAACACAAGAGAAGAAAAGGATCTACAAAAGCAAACCCAACACAATCAAGAAAATGGTCATAGGAACATACATATCGATAATTACCTTAAACGTGAATGGATTAAATGCTCCAACCAAAAGACACAGGCTTGCTGAATGCATACAAAAACAAGACCCATATACATGCTGTCTACAAGAGACCCACTTCAGACCTAGGGACACATTCAGACTGAAAGGGAGGGGATAGAAAAAGATATTCCATGCAAATGGAAATCAAAAGAAAACTGGAGTACCTATACTGATATCAGGTAAAATAGACTTGAAAATAAAGAATGTTACAAGAGACAAGGAAGGACACTACATAATGATCAAGGGAACAATCCAAGAAGAAGATATAACAATTATAAATATATATGCAGCCAACATAGGAACACCTCAATACATAACGCAACTGCTAACAGCTATAAAACAGGAAATCGATAGTAACACAATAATAGTGGGGGACTTTAACACCTCACTTAAACCAATGGACAGATCATCCAAAATGAAAACAAATAAGGAGACAGAAGCTTTAAATGACACAATAGACCAGATAGATTTAATTGATATTTATAGGACATTCCATCCAAAAACAGCAGATTACACTTTCTTCTCAAGTGTGCACAGAACATTCTCCAGGATAGATCACATCTTGGGTCACAAATCAAGCCTCAGTAAATTTAAGAAAATTGAAATTATATCAAGCATCATTTCTGACCACAACGCTATGAGATTAGAAATGAATTACAGGGAATAAAACATAAAAGACACAAACACATGGAGGCTAAACTATATGTTACTAAATAACCAAGAGATCACTGAAGAAGTCAAAGAGGAAATCAAAAAATACCTAGAGACAAATGACAATGAAAACACGACAATCCAAAACCTATGGGGTTCAGCAAAAGCAGTTCTAAGAGGGAAGTTTATAGCTATGCAAGCCTAACTCAAAAAACAAGAAAAATCTCAAGTAAACAATCTAACCCTACACCTAAAAGAACTAGAGAAAGAAGAACAAACAAAACCCAAAGTTAGCAGAAGGAAAGAAATCATAAAGATCAGAGCAGAAATAAATGAAATAGAAACAAAGAAAACAATGGCAAAGATCAGTAAAACTAAAAGCTGGTTCTTTGAAAAGATAAACAAAATTGATAAACCATTAGTCAGACTCATCAAGAAAAAGAGGGAGAGGACTCAAATCAATAAAATTAGAAATGAAAAAGGAGAAGTTACAACAGACACCACAGAAATACAAAGCATCCTAAGAGACTACCACAAGCAATTCTATGCCAATAAAATGGACAACCTGGAAGAAATGAACAAATTCTTAAAAAGGTATAACCTTCCAAGACAGAACCAGGAAGGAACAGAAAATATGAACAGACCAACCACAAGTAATGAAATTTTCCAAGAAACAAAAGTCCAGGACCAGATGACTTCACAGGTGAATTCTATCAAACATTAAGAGAAGAGCTAACACCCATCCTTCTCAAACTCTTCCAAAAAACTGTAGAGGAAGGAACACTCCCAAACTCATTCTATGAGGCCACCATCACCCTGATAACAAAACCAGACAAAGATTCTACAAAAAAAGAAAATTACAGACCAATATCACTGATGAACATAGATGCAAAAATCCTCAACAAAATATTAGCAAACAGAATCCAACAGCACATTAACAGGATCATACATCATGATCAAGTGGGATTTATCCCAAGAATGCAAGGATTCTTCAATATATGCAAATAAATCAATGTGATACACCATATTAACAAATTGAAGAATAAGAACCATATGATCATCTCAATAGATGCAGAAAAAGCTTTTGACAAAATTCAACACCCATTTATGATAAAAACCCTCCAGAAAGTGGCCATAGAGGAGACCTACCTCAACATAATAAAGGCCACACTCGACAAAACCACAGCAAACGCCATTCTCAATGGTGAAAAACTGAAACCATTTCCACTAAGATCAGGAACAAGATAAGGTTGTCCACTCTCACCACTATTATTCAACATAGTTTTGGAAGTTTTAGCTATGACAGTCAGAGAAGAAAAAGAAATAAAAGGAATTGGAAAAGAAGAAGATCACTGTTTTCAGATGACATGATACTATACATAGAGAATCCTAAAGATGCCACCAGAAATCTACTAGAGCTAATCATGAATTTGGTAAAGTATCAGGATACAAAGGTAATGCACAGAAATCTCTTGCATTCCTATACACTAACGATGAAAAATCTGAAAGAGAAATTAAGGAAACACTCTCATTTACCAATGCAACAAAAAGAATAAAAATTTACCTAGGAATAAACCTACCTAAGGAGACAAAAGACCTGTATGTAGAAAACTATAAGACACTGATGAAAGAAATTGAAAATGATACAAACAGATGGAGAGATATACCATGTTCTTGGATTGGAAGAATCAACATTGTGAAAATGAGTATACTACCAAAAGCAATCTACAGATGCAATGCAATCCTTAAAAAATGTAATGGCATTTTTCACAGAACTAGAACAAAAAATCTCACAATTTCTATGGAAATACAAAAGACCCCAAATAGCCAAAGCAATCTTGTGATAAAAAATGGAGCTGGGGCTTCCCTGGTGGTGCAGTGGTTGAGAGTTTGCCTGCCGATGCAGGGGACACGGGTTCATGCCCGGGTCCGGGAAGATTCCACATGCCCTGGAGCGGCTGGGCCCGTGAGCCATGGCCGCTGAGCCTGCGCGTCCGGAGCCTGTGCTCCGCAATGTGAGAGGCCACAACAGTGAGAGGTCCGCATACCACAAAAAAAAAAAAAAAAAAAGCGGAGCTGGAGGAATCAGGCTCCCTGACTTCAGACTACAAAGCTACATTAATCAAGACAGTATGGTACTGGTACAAAAACAGAAATATAGATCAATGGAACAGGATAGAAAGCCCAGAGATAATTCCAGACCATATGGTCACCTAATTTTTGACAAAGGCTGTAAGAATATACAATGGAGAAAAGACAGCCTCTTCAATAAGTGGTGTTTGGAAAACAGGACAGCTACAGGTAAAAGAATGAAATTAGTACACTCCCTAACACCATACACAAAAATAAACTCAAAATGGATTAAAGCCCTAAATGTAAGGCCAGACACTATCAAACTCTTAGAGGAAAACATAGGCAGAGCACTCTACGACATAAATCACAGCAAGATCCTTTTAGACCCACCTCCTAGAGTAATGGAAATAAAAACAAAAATAAACAAATGGGACCTAATGGAACTTAAAAGCTTTTGCACAGCAAAGGAAAACATAAACAAGACAAAAAGACAACCCTCAGAATGGGAGAAAATATTTGCAAATGAAGCAACTGACAAAGGATTAATCTCCAAAATTTACAAGCAGCTCATGCAGCTCAATATCAAAAAAACAAATGACCCAATCCAAAAATGGGCCAAACACCTAAGTAGACCTTTCTCCAAAGAAGATATACAGACTACCAACAAACACATGAAAGGATGCTCAGCATCAGTAATTATCAGAGAAATGCAAATCAAAACTACAATGGGATATCACCTCACACTGGTCAGAATCGCCATCATCAAAAAATCTACAAACAGTAAATGCTGGAGAGGGTGTGGAGAAAAGGGAACCTTTTTGCACTGTTGGTGGGAATGTAAATTGATACAGCCACTATGGGGAACACTATGAAAGTTCCTTAAAAATCTAAAAATAGAACTACCATATGACCCAGCAATCCCACTACTGGGCATATACCCTGAGAATACCATAATTCAAAGAGTCATGTACCACAATGCTCATTGCAGCTCTGTTTACAATAGCCAGGACATGTAAGCAACCTAAGTGTCCATTGACAGATGAATGGATAAAGAAGGTGTGGCACATATATACAATGGAATATTATTCAGCCATAAAAAGAAACAAAATTGAGTTATTTGTAGTGAGGTGGTTGGACCTGGAGGCTGTCATGCAGAGTGAAGTAAGCCAGAAAGAGAAAAACAAATACCGTACACTAACACATATATATGGAATCTAAAAAAAATTAAGGTTATGAAGAACCTAGGGGCAGGACAGGAATGAAGGCTCAGACATAAAGAATGGACTTGAGGACACGGGGAGGGGGAAGGGTAAGCTGGGACGAAGTGAGAAAGTGGCATGGTCATATATATTCTACCAAATGTAAAATAGACAGCTAGTGGGAAGCAGCCGCATAGCACAGGGAGTGCTTTTTGACCACCTAGAGGGGTGGGATAGGGAGGGTGGGAGGCAGACACAAGAGGGAGGAGATATGGGGATATATGTGTATGTATAGCTGATTCAGTGTGTTATAAAGCAGAAACTAACCCACCATGGTAAAGCAATTATACTCCAATAAATATGTTAAAAAAAAAAAGAGTAAGAAAGCAAGAGTCCGATTTGTGAACTAAACATGATTGATTTCTAACAAAAAAGCAATATAAAGTTATACTGTACGTAAAAATACAAATACATCAACTACTTAATCAAATTCAGTTATACATTAATAATCTACACAATGTGCTGATGTGTTAATGTTCTTGAAGTGATTAGATAGGTAGGAAGAAGGAGTAAATTATTGGAAAGGGCTCCATAGCAAAGCAGAGATGTGAAGCAGGGAACGGATGAGTATATATTTTCCAAAAGAAATGGAGGTTCTCAGAGTGGAGGCTGATGATACAATGGTGAAGAATGACAGGGATATTTACCTGCCTGAAGGATCACACCTGTCTATGTTATTGGTAATTTTGGGCAGATAGTTTGCATAGATGCAAGTGGTTCATGAGGAATGTTAGAAGTTTAATTTCAAGTCATGATTAGGAACTAGAAGATGATCGTTTGGGGGCTTGGGGAGGATTCAACTCAAAATTGAAAAAGGATCTTGAGCTAAGAATGGTTTTTACATTCTTAAAAGATTGTAAAGGGGAAAAATAGTGAATATTCAGTAGGGGCCATATGTGGCCCACAAAGCCTAAAATATTTTCTGTCTGGCCCTTTACAGAGAGAGTTTGCTTTTCCTTGGTTTATATGCTTAAAATTCCTGCACACTATTATCAAAAAGTATCACACTCATGTGAGTTCCTAGAGAATGAGAATTCAAGGGTTTTATTAATCTCTGCGTTTTTCGGCCTAGCAGGGTGCACGAACACAGTATTGTAGAAGCTCAGAACAAATTTACTTTATTGAATAGTACATAGAACATGGGAGTTAAGACATTTCAAAGGATAAGAACTGAGAAGAAATCATGGAAGACCATAGACCTGAAGGAATAGAACTTTACCTCCTCTGTTCACTTGGCTCATGACATTCCTGGGTTTGTTTAAACCTAATATGTATGGACATTTATTTAATTTTCATATTTATTTTCAAATAAATGCCATCTTATATAAAATGTCAAAAAAAAAACCCAAAAAAGACAAAATTGAAGAAGGAATAACTTAAAAAAGAAAGTGCAATTGTGTTTCAAAGGCCAACTATTGGAAGATGCAGGTGCCTTAATAAGTGTAAAGAATAATAAATGAATATAAGATTACTGCAGTTGTCCATATAATAAAAATAGGTAAAGTTTATTGAGACCTTAGTACATGCCAGGCATAGTTATAAGCAGCTTTACATGTATTAGCTTACTTATTTCCCTCTACAACCTGTTTAGATAGGTATCAGCCTTATACCTATTTTATAGATGAGGAAATTGAGGCACAGGGTGGTTAAATAAGATGTCCAAGTTTGCATAGTATATAAAGAATCTGGGATTTGAACTCAAGTGTTCTGGCTCCTAAATATGATCTCTTAGCCACTATAACTCACTGGGGGTGCCCAGGGATATAAAGAGAAAGAAAAGAGAGCTAATAAACTTTCCAACAGAGCTGTAAGGATTAAGGGGTCAAAAGAGAGAAAAGAACTGAAGATGACTGCAAAGTTTCCAGTGTGAAGAACAAGAAGGATTGATAGGGAGTTTGGTAACTAGTTAAGTTTTAAAAGTTTATTAGTGACACAATAATAGTAAGAGGTGACGAAGTAATTGCCAATCAATATGTGAACATCATTTCTTTCAAGTAAGGAATTTTCCACATTGAGAAAAAAATAGATTAGGAGTTGATTTTGCCTCTTAGTAGCTATATTTAAAGTTCTGCAGCTATTTTTCTTGTGAGATAATACTCTGTATTTATGTAACACCTTTCTTCTAAAGACCTCAAAGCATTTTACCACAACCCTTACCTTATTCATCCTCATAACATCCCCTTTTAAGAAAGGCAGTGTCAAGTCTAATGACTACAATTTTACAGGTGGGAACACTAAGACAAATGGACCTAGTGACTTGCCAAGATCAGTGAAAAACCTGTAGCAAAACTAGGCGTAGAACTTGTGCTTTTATAAATTCAAAATCCTTTCCAATCTCTTCTCAATGATATGTCTCAAATTTGTCTTAACTTTGGCATTCCTTTATCTATAAATTAGCATGTGTAGAATCATGCTAATGATTATAATCTAATTTTATCTGAGAAGTGTGCATTGTGAATTTGGCATTTTTAATTGAATAAATCTATAAAATGATCAAAAATCAATGTTTCATTCTTTTTTTAAAAAAAAGTAAAACTCTCCTCCTCAATTAAGCATTTATTCCAACTGATTTTAACCCTAAAAAAGATTTGATATGTGTATAAACCCTGAAAGTCCTGAGAAAATGCTGTTTTCTACTTGGAGAAACTTTAGTATATGGAAGCCCCGAATTACCAATAAATGGTAAAGAAAAATAAGA
Organism: Stenella coeruleoalba; assembly: GCF_951394435.1. NCBI lineage: Eukaryota > Metazoa > Chordata > Mammalia > Artiodactyla > Delphinidae > Stenella > Stenella coeruleoalba. The sequence goes on from NC_137164.1 coordinate 45,760,336, forward strand.
CAATACACATACACACAGATGTGGTGGTAATATAGCAAAAAATTAATTGGTCTCTTTAAAGGAAATTAAGCATTCCATCCTGATAGTAAGAGAACAAACAATAACACCCTTAACTCTTGGGGAAAATTTTAAAACTCAAAAACTATGTTACTACTCACTTCTATACTAACTAGGATTTCTATCTCACTTCATTGCAAATGCAGTGCAAAATTAGTTGATAATCATAATACTTAGATGTTCAGGTCTTAAAAAGAGAGAGAGATGACAGAAAAAGTGTTGATTTAATTTTTTTTAAGGGCGCTAGTAGAATATATTCACTGTCAGAGTCCTTTAACAAAATCCTTATGTACACATGCGGGTGGTGAGCACAGTGTCTGGTACAAGTTGCCAGTCTAAGATCAAAGGCTCAATCCTTGGCCTATACAATTTAAGGCACGTATGCATTTGTCTTTTCCTCCTGAAGCTGCACATGCCCAGCTCTTAAAATGTGTAAGTCCTTTTAGAAATTCTACCACAGGTTGGCAGATATTCTAGTTCCAAAAGGAACTGGAACAACTTTTTCAATGACAGTGAAAAGAATAGAATGATGAAAAACAAATGATGTACAACAATGTGCCAAAAATAGTGTCAAATTAGGTTCATTATTATCCCCAAAGCCAAAGAATTGCTGGGGGAGCTAAGTTGGATTTCATGTTTGTACTGTTTTCTGTAACAAGTATAAAACCTTATAAATATTTAATATTTTTCTGTGCTGCAAGACTGCCATTATTAATAACTACTATTAACATTCGTGAACAGTGGCCAACCATTTCCTACATATAAATAAAAATTCTGAGGAATAAGTGTGAGTTTTCTGGATGACTCAAAGCTTTGTGCTTTATAAAATGCTCAATTTAATGGTCCAAAAATCAACCCTAGCAAAAAAGTAGTTCTTTTAATAACACAAATGACACACTGTAAGTTCACTTATGTATTCAACAAATACTTATTAAACACTTGCTCTTGTCAAACATTGTTGAGAGCAGTGGGGATAAAGCAAGGAACAAAAACAAAGCACTACTTTCATGATGCTCACAGTACAGAGTGCAAAAATAGAAAAGAAGTCATAATTAATTAAATAATTATATAGTATGTCTGGTGTTGATAATGGCTGAAAAGAAAAGCTCACGACTCAGGAGTCAAAATATTGTAGAGGAGGAATTTTGTTGTAGAATATTTCACTTTTACATTGCTTGAATGGAGTCAAGTCTGAAAATTACCTAAGGAAACCTAAAAAAAAGTTGTGTATTATACCTTGCCCTATTAGAGGGTTTAGGAAAATCCAATATAGTTGGAAAAACCCATCTGTTTTGCCATATTGTTAGTTTCTGGAATTTCTTCCACATGAAGACAGTGAGCATTCTGTCATTCCATAAAAACTTATTGAGAACCTACAATATACAAGACCACATGTTCAGGAGCGTGGTGGTGAATAAGATCCAGATTTTGTCCCAGAAGAAATGTATTGTCATGGGAAAAGGAGACACAAAACTAATTTAAGCCATGTAAGTGACATAAATGCTACCAAAAATGCAAAAAGTTGAATAATTAGTCTCTTATGAAGCTTCTCTTGAATGGATCTGAGTGGAAATATGGAGGGTAAGAAAGGTTTAGGTAAAAAGAATGGCATGAGCGGAGGCGGGGACGAGAAGGGCTGTGTAGTCTCTGGGATCCGAAGCCCAGGAAGTAGAGATGAGGCTGAAAAAGTAAGTTGAGGACAGATCCTGGAAGGACTTGAATGAATAGGTTTAAACTTTATCCTGTAAGTAATTGTGATCCACTGAGTATTTTTGAGCCAACAAAAGACACTGTCAGATTTGCATTAGAAAGTTGTCTCTGGCAACAAGGTAGAGGAGGAATAGAAAATGGGTAACAATGAAGTCAGAAAGAGTGTGAGCTCTTGCACTGAACTCATGGCAAATTAAAAGGATTTAAACCAAGACAGAAATAGGGACTGAAAGAATGGAATAGCTCAGATAGACATTTTTATTTGACAGCCAATTTGTGGAGCATGAAGCAGTAGAAAAGTCTTTTTATACACGTAAACAAATCTTCCAAATCAGAGGTGGGACAAGTAAGCAACTCATATTTTTTTATGGAATCAACTCAAATATAAACACTGTGCTTGCAAAGTAAATACAGCTTTCTACTTAATAAAGTATATGTTGAGGTCATAATGGGTGCCCAACACTGCTAGGCTCTGTTTGGAATGAAAATACGAAGGCTCAAACCAACTATTATCCCCCAAATAAAGATAATAAACTGCTGAAGTTAGCATATAATAGAGAACTTAATTATGTAGTACTATCTAAAAATGTTATTGGGGCACTAGAGATTAATGTGAGCTCTTGGAGTAATTGGTAGACACTATGTTAACCAATCTCAGATTTAATATCTTTGACTTTTTTGTTCATGGGGAAGGATGGAGAGTCAAATGACTTGATCAGTCTTTCCGCTTGCCAGAAAACCACTACTTACTACTCAATGAAATCAAGAATCATTTCCTACCTCGTTTCAAATCTTCAGAAAGAATAGACACTTTTAACTTCCTATTAGAAGAGTTTTCCAAAAACTAATGATTTTCAATGTTGAAGAGTTCTTCTGACTAAATTACTCCTGGTAACTTATTTTTTAATATCATTTTAAATAATTCTACTCCCACCTTTTTAACTTTCAAATGTTTGTAGAATCTTATAATATACCCCATAGTCATTACTTGCCTAGCTATATATTTGTCTACTTAAATCTTTTCTTATAAATTAATCTCTCCCTTCTCTTAATCACTGCAGTTGCTTTCCCCTGGCCTAACTGCAATTTTTCTTCAAATTATTGGTTCTGAGGTACCTAATGTCTAAGACGGTATTCTAGGCTTAAATGATACCTGGATAGTTCCTTTTTATTTATTCATCGTACTACCCATGCGTGTACCATTTGATTCCCTGTGTACCATCGCCCTTAGAGATACTTGACCAGGTGGAAATATACTTCATACCTGAAAGATAATCATATGTCTCCCAAATTTTATAAAGAAAAGTATCTATTTTTATACATCCCTTGTCTACTATTATAAAAAAACATAAGGCAATCCACCATCAGCATTAAAGTAAGTTACTTGAATTTGGTTTTAGTGCTTTTTTTTGCTTCAATTTTTATTTTAGCACATGTGTCTTGCTTAATCTTTGCAAAAAATGACTACATCGGAATAATATTTCCCAAAGTATGTATCACCTATGGGAAAGGTGTATGTCTCAAAATTATTCTGTATATTTCCCCTTTTATTTTATACTCTATCTAAATTAATATGTGGGCTAAGGAAATTTAATTAGAAGGAATGATTACCTTAATTTCTAAAATAAAGGGGAACTGTGAAATTTTTTAGAAAAATTTCCATTCTATGTCTATTAGGCTGTAATCTTTAAAATAATATTTATCCATATTTCAAAAAAATCTGAATCTATTGATTCAGATAAGCTTGTAATTCCAAATAATAGAGAGGTAGAAAGTGAACTAATGCTCTATTTCTGGATTTATAGGACTTAAAAATATGTGTTCCCTATGCCAGGGAAACAAATAATCCTTCACCCATGTCCCAATCCTTGGCAACACAACTCATGAAATTATATTCTCCCTTTTGTATCTAAAGTCATGTGATGGAGAGACTTCTTTTTTCTTTTCTTCTCTCCCCTTCATGTTTTCTTGAATCAATTATTTATCCATATTGAAAAGAGTATCTTCCCAACAGCATACGGAACTCCTTTCAGGCAAAAACCATATTTCAGTTTTCCTAATAATTAAGCAGGGTTATTTGGCATATAGTGGTGATTCAATAAATTCACTGAATTTCACTGAATTCATGAGGTATGAATTAGTGGATAAATCGTAATCACTTCTCCAGTGTTGACCCTTTATGCAAAGATGGACACAGTATTTTCGGAAGGAATGTCTTAAAGAAAAAAAAAAGTGGGCTTTTATTCAGAGAGTAAAACTGCCACACTTTGTTTTCATTATTTTTCCTTCCCATTTTCTCTGACTCCTAGGAATCAGATGTGTTCCAGTACACATTTCTAAAATTGTTGGCCATTTGGCGGTAGTAAATCTCAGACATTAGAAAGCAACTGGTGAGATTTGAATAAGCTCTGTAAATTGGATAATGGTACTATATTAACTGTTAATTTCCATATTGTGTACCGTGACTATGTAAGAAAATATTCTTGCTTTTAGGAAATACATACTGAAGTATTTAGGGGGAAAGAGGCATTATCCCCACAATTTATTTTCAAATGGTTCTGAAAAAAATCCATAGACAGAGACAAAGAGAGACAGAAAGAGAGACAGAAAAGAGAGGGAAGGACTAAGCGAATGTAGTAAAATGTTAACATTTGGGGATCAGGGTAAAAGTATATGAAAGGATTGTACTGATTTATGCAACTTTTCTGTAAATCCGAAATTATTGTTATTTCAAAACAAAGAGATGTTTGAAATAGTCGTGTTAAAACATGATTAAAGAAGACAATTTCGGTGACACAAACTTTATTTAACACTTTATGAAGTGGACAATCTCCATCTGAAGAACTGCAAAATGAGATAGAAGGCAGGAAGCTTGTACAGGACAAAGAATAAAGAACAAGGGAGAGAAAAATAGAAAATATATTTCTGGCTGGGGCTACGTAGCCAACCTTGGCTGGAGTGAGAAGGAATAAGGAAATAAGTACAGAGCCCAGAGCGGGCTCCATGTCTGGGGACTGGCTGACTGGATAGACAGCGTTTCTGGTCAAGGCGAGCATTTACAAGAACGAAAAGTCATCTAAGTTTCGGTTTGCTGACGTGACACCCCAGGCAGGAGCAGCTCCATCTTGGATCTAGAAAGTTATTTCAACCGCACTGTTTATTTGATCGGTAATTTACCTTTGTAAAAATGTTTTCATGTTCTACATTATCTCACCAAATTGTTCTCACAGCTCTTTTCTTTTTTTTCTTTTTTCCCTAAGAAAGGAAACAAATTCAGAGAGTATCTACATTGAAGTGTCAGAACTGGGAGTCCAAGGTTTCCAACTTGAAGCACAGAATTGTTTGTTATACATACCATTCTTTTTCTCTATATTTAAAAAATTACTCAAATCGGGCTTCACTGGTGGCGCAGTGGTTGAGAGTCCGCCTGCCAATGCAGGGGACACGGGTTCGAGCCCCGGTCCAGGAAGATCCCACATGCCGCAGAGCGGCTGGGCCCGTGAGCCATGGTCGCTGAGCCTGCGCGTCCGGAGCCTGTGCTCCACAACGGGAGAGGCCACAACAGTGAGAGGCCCGCGTACCACAAAAAAAAAAAATTACTCAAATCAATTACCTTGAGGCATTTCAAGAGTTTGGCGTCAATAAGGAACATTTTTGTAAACAACTGGTCAAATAAACGAACTTAGTCTTGTTTCTCCACACCTGAAAGCATCAGACCATCAAAAGCCTATCCATCCGATCAACTGATGTATTGGGCCCATCTGATCTGCCCCTCATCTCCCCTCACACTCATCCACATCCTCCTCTTGATCTCTATATCATGAACTGGGATCACAAATATATGATGATAGCAAATATACGATCTCCGTGAAATCTAATCAAAAAGGAATCTGTCAGGGGGAAAGTGAAATATATTAAATTAAGGGTGTAGAGCACTTCTGGTTTCTTATTGGCCCTGAGCTTATGTGAATGGTACCCAAGTGCCTTGGAAAAATTAGGGCTGTCCCAAGAGTGACCTCTTCCAGGCCACTCCATACCCTTTAATTAACTCTAAACTTCGGAGACCTGAAAAAGTAACCACAACTCCACACATGTCTCTCTGGGATCCATTTACACTCTGGGAGAATATGTATGAATAGGTCTTTTACCAAGATTTATTGAGTTCCGGATGCCATGCCTTGGTTTCAAGAATTATTTTTATCTCTTTGATTCAAGACTCTTGAATGTTTTAACCACTTCCCAATTTTCCCAAAGTTTTTTTTTTTTTTTTGCTCGATACACACTGATTTCAATAATCTCAATGATTTTGATATTTTACACACTTCGAAGGCAGAATAAATAACTGATCTAACTAGAGTAGATTTTAATACCAAGAAAACTATTTTTCTTACATTTTGGAACTATTCACTAGCTAAATATAAAGCTCTTTCCTTTTCTCCCTGGAAACATTGACCCTGAACTGACAACAAAACGTTAGGTGGGATATTTAAATCTTAAGTGAGTGGTCAGTTAAGTGCCTGTAGAGGTAAAAGGACAGATAGCATATCTGGTATGCTAATGGAACCTATTTACTTCAAGGAAAGTGACAAAAACATCAATCAAATCAGAAGAGGCTATTAAGGATTGTTAACTTCCTTTTAGATGAGCAATGATTTCCATTGGGATCGGAATAAATATTCATGCAAAGGACCAATGACAGAAATTTCACCAAAAAATCATACCACGATAAAGTTTCTACACAGCTTATGACAAAACTTACCTGGCTCCCAATTTCACAGGAGCTTTGACTATTTGGGACACATTTCCCCTTTTAAAATATCGATGAAGATTAGCATTCTTTCTTCATTTTAAACCCAAAATACATTTATTTAAAACTATGCCCTGAAGTATCTCTAATTCTCAAAAGATTGTATATCTCCCCTAACCATAAAAATTACACAATTTCTAATGCTTTGAGATTATTCAAGATGTATTTCAATTAAAACACACACACACATACACACAAACTGGAAAGGTTAAAAAAAATTTAAGGAAGCCGTATTAAGTCATAATTTAAAATTATATGCAAATTATGTGACGAGCAATATTTTTTAATTGAACAAAGTCAAGCCTTTGGCAGCTTTCCATGTTTGCCGCCACCTGGTGACAGCTCTGTGCAAGCTTATTATAAGTACCCCAAAACAAAACCCTATTGGTAGAGTCTAGTTCAATCTATTTCAACTAGATAAATATCTATTGCGCTACTACAATATTTTTAGGATTGGTTTAGATTCTACTAGAAACACAGAATTATAGCATAAGGACTCTTAATGGTACTAACAATTGAGAGAGAAAAGCAAACAAATAAAAGAAACAATTGTTGTGGCCATTATCTAAAAGATAAAAGCCAACAAATGTTGTCATCATCAAAGGGATTCATGACTTTGAGGCTAGTTGACACCATTAGCAAAAAGAAGGAATGAGAGAAAAAATTTATATGGGAGGACTACAGGTTACATCTTAGAGATTTTGAAATGGTGATGATGTATGCAGGGAGAGATTCCAAACTGAAATCCTGAGGTTTGCTTTTCAGAAGTTAGTTATTAATGGTAGCCTTCTACGGTTCTTCCCCATTGTTCATTTCTTAACAAAGAGTAAAGTTTCTTCCCCATTGTTCATTTCTTAACAAAGAGTAAAGTTTTACCTCAAAGAAATCTTCAAGAAAATGAGTCTTGATAAGATTCATATTCAACTAATTGAGTCCCTTCTAACTGCCAGTCACTGTGGTAGACACTTTCACACGCATTATCACATTTAATTCTCACAGCAATTGCGTGAAGTTGTTTATCTAGAAATTCTAATTAATTATTATTGTCATGAAAATGCAACTGCCAAATATTAATCAAGTATTCACTGAATTAACTAGACATATATTGTTTGATTTCTTATCCTATACTGCTTCACTGCCCAGTTTCCAATTTTCCTTTTAATAGACATTAATAAAACAAAGTAGCAAAAAGAGTAGTTCAATGTCAAATAATGCACATGAATAAAATTCCTTCGTGAAAACAGAAATATATTGGGAGACGGAAAGACCCAACTTACAATCTAAGCTCATCCTCAGGCAAATCGCTAAATTTTCTTGAGGCTTAGTTACTTCATCTGTCACATGAAATCAATGACTTTCATTCAGTCTACGTTTTTGGACTGTTGTATGGATCAAATGAGTTACTGGTGAAAAAGTCCTTTACTAAACAGAAGTATGTAAATCAAAGGTTTAAGAGAGGGAGAAAGAGGACATTTTTCTCTGGGTCCTTCTTCTTCCACTTTCAAAGTCTTTCCTTGAGAAGGCTTTGTGAATAAAGAAAAGTAGCAAGAAAATGGACTCCTTTGGTTTCCATCACCTCTGTGCCTCATCCATGTCCACCATCCATCCTTTTCCTCCTATATGGCCAACCCTATGCCCAGACACATCCCTGCAGCTAGGACTGTCATTAGTGGTTGTTTATATGGTTTTACTCAATCTTGTCATAACTCTTAACTTTAGCTGCTGATCATTGACACACTCGTCACTGAATTAAAGAATCCATTGAAGAGACAGAAGAGTGTCGCTTCTTCATCTCATGCTGGACAGCTCACGTGTCCACCTTGATGTTGACATGCTAACACTGAAGAGGTCTCAGCCTTTCTGTCTCAAATGCTCAACAGGTAAGCACAAATTTTCTCTCTGAACCACACAGAGTTACTAATTGTATTTCATCTGCCGTTTCTGTTTTATTTCAATCTAATGATGTAAGAGAACAAATAATAATAAACTTTAAGAATTCTCCCATGAATAACAATACACTCTTCTTCCCCTCTAAGAGAAAACAGAAATAAAAAACATAGATTACAAAATTAGTTTGAAAATAAAGAAAATATCCTACAGATTTAATTTCTAAATATTGAAATGGCTTACTCATAAAATCAGTTGACTTGTCCCCTTCTTTCTTTAAAATGGGTAATATCAAGAACCCTAAATAAAAATAAATAGACAAATGATCAAAGAAGAGTAATAGGCAGGCTTTCACGTTTCAAGGTTATTAAGTCAGAATGGCAGAATGGAAAAACGTAGAGAGCCCAGGAACCCAGTGGCATTGCAGGGGTGCTATTCTGATCCTGAGCTGCCTATTGCCAAACGCCCTAATCCAGGACTCATAAATGACTGGTGAAACCTTGAAGCAAGGGTAGCGGAAAGAGACTGGATAATGTAATTCTATGTTATGGAGAAAACAGAAATCAAAGTGAGGGATATCAAGGCGAGAAAATGTGAAGGATTAACTTCTAGTAAGATTGAATAAGTGTAATATCTTGGTAATGTAAAAAATCAGTGAAATGCAGGGCCAGTCTTTAGTAAGAGAGAAAGTGAAACATTTGACCCAGGCACTGTGCTATGAAGGACACAGGAATCTCTCTCGAAGCTGCTACGAATACGCTGAAGGCAGTTATCATGATGTCAAGATGAACTGCATACACACACATTCTGTCTAATGAGGTCAACTTTCATTCATTCACTTTGCTTTCTCTTTTCTTTTTTTGAAAACCATGTAGATAAAGAGATTTTTTAAAGGGAAAACTATAAACATTCTAATACTAAAATAACTATTTTCATATTTTAAACTTCCCTTGCAGGCTTCATCTATGTAACTGTGACCTTCATGTACATAAAACATTTGTGTTTTATATTTTTCTACCAATCGTTATACACTAACATGTTCCCATGTTTCTAGTTAGCACTTTAAACGCCAGCATCTGTAGGGCATTCAACCTAGAAACTAGGATTTATTCTGAATATTAAACTGAACAATTGAAAGTGCTTTTTCTTTTCTTCTTTAAAATTTTTTAGGTTTCTCTATGGTTTATTTTTTTAATTTTTATTTTATAATGGTCTATAGATGATTTACAATGTTGTGTTAGTTTTAGGTGTACAGCAAAGCAATTCAGTTATACACATACATATATCTATTCTTTTTCAAATTCTTTTCCCATTTAGGATTACAGAATATTGAGCAGAGTTCCCTGTGCTATACAGTAAGTCCTTGTTGTTTATCTGTTTTAAATATAGTAATGTGTATACATCAACACCAAACTCTCAATTTACCCCTCCCCCTCACATTTCCCCTTTGGCAACCATAAATCTGTTTTCTATGTTTGTGAGTCTCTTATTTTAAGCACCAAATTCCAGGAAAGAGATGTGTGATGGGTACCTAGTCCTGTTCAGAAGAGGACTGTGATAAAAGAATCCTCTTTCTTTTTGGAATACCATCCTGTCCCTACCGTAGTCCATTTGGACCAGGTAGGGCTGACCCCAAACCAGGAGTGGGATGGTGACTGGATTGTTCAATATCTTCCATCCAGTTGGACAAACTGTTTGGATGGGGGAAAGTTATGTGACCCTAGTCAGTACAGTGAGACACAGTTATGGAAGAAAAGTTCTATATTTGCTAGATGTGAAGCTGGTAGAATGAAGGGCTGAGTTTACCTAGGCTACCACAAGGCAAGAACCTCTCTGGGACTTTAATTAACAGAGAAAAGTTTGGACAAGAGGTGTGACAGAGAATAAGAGAAAAAGACCAAGCCCTAATTGACTTTTTTGAGTCCCTGGATGCAGCTAGGCCTGACTTTTCAAATATGTGAACTAATAAATCCTCTTTGAGGTTTAAGCCAGTTTGAGTTAGACTTCTATTACTTGGAACCAAAATAGTTTTGAATGATTCTAAACCTGAGAAATGAGGCATGACAACTATAAGAAAGAGGGTATCTACACTTAGGGCCTTGGATTTGGAGAATATATAATAGCTTTCTCTGTGAATAGATGTATTTCACCCAGAAATAAACTAAATATGGTTAATGGGATCTAAGAACCTGAAATTTACAAAATGCAGTGTCTTGTTACTGCAAAGTGAACCAAGTAACTGAGATGAGTCTGCACAGCTAGCTGGGTTGTTCCAGGATTTGGCCACATGATTCAAATCCAACCTCATGCTAGCTGCTGTTCACTGCTGTCTGGGAGGGGTTGTCCACTCTGCCATGCACATTGATTCTATGTACTCTGGCTGGTTGGAACTCCCAAGACAGGTGACAGTGATGCCAGGATTCTGCAGCTTCGTTGGAAACTGTTTTGTTGATCTGATCCAAGGTGAATGGGCTAGAAGAATCCTGGGGACCCAGAGACCTACCCTCTCAGGGACCTTCCTGAGAACTCTTTTCCCTACTTTCTCCTCCCTCACTCTGTCCCATAGAAGAAAACAATTTTAGTTGAGAAAGGGACTGGGCAGAGGATTGTATCCAATTAGCTCTATTGCAGGGTTTACTATTATTGACTTTGTGAGCTCTTACTCAATGACAGAGACCATGTAAAACATACACATAAAATCTGATTTAATCCTAAGTCTCTACTATATAAGTCAGGCGCTAATGGTATGGTCATGTTATAGGTGAGGAAATGATCCAGTCTCCAATGGAAATGACCTTGGACGTTCCGTTTTGAGCCCCTCGCTTTGCATGTGAAGACCATGAGCCAGGAGTGACCAGGTCTGGCCCGAGGACGTCCAGCAAACCAGCAAGGTCAAGGCTTGAACTCAGCTGCCCTGATTCTGTTCTCCTTTCTCTCTCTTAGGCTCACTTTGCTCTTTGCCTTTCTGTCCCCAAACGTTGAAGAACAAATATAGAAATTAGGAAAAACTGCTTTTTGACAACTGCAAATAGTGATAGAATACCAAACTTAAAACTAAGTGAGAAGGGAGATGATAAAGTTTGGGGAACAGGCCATTTTGGTGTCCGGTAAAGGACAGGAGAGAGAAAATGTAGACAATGTCTCCTCAGAGAAGGAAAAGAGTGAATAAGAGAAACTGAACTCCTTATGCTTAATTGCCATATTTATAATCTCCCCCTCCAGGTATAAAAATCACCTTAGTGCTTCCCTGGTGGCGCAGTGCTTGAGAGTCCGCCTGACGATGCAGGGGACACGGGTTCGTGCCCCGGTCCGGGAAGATCCCACATGCCGCGGAGCGGCTGGGCCCGTGAGCCATGGCCGCTGAGCCTGCGCGTCAGGAACCTGTGCTCCGCAACGGGAGAGGCCACAACAGTGAGAGGCCCGCGTACCGCAAAAAAAAAAAAAAAAAAAAAAATCACCTTAATGGGGAAAATAGCCATGAGAAAAAAAAATTAAGAATTGGTAAGAACAAAGAAACGGTGAGCATAAAACAACAACCAGTAAGACAGATAAGAGTATGTAACTGCAAGCAGTGGATAAGTGGGTGGGTAGCAATCAGGCATTGTGAGATAAGGGCAATTCTGAAAATCAGAATAATAGAAATAGTGGGTCATTTACTCACCTAATGAAATCCAGTTTAAAAACAAGTCAGGGGAATTCCCTGGTGGTCCAGCAGTTAGGACTTCGAGCTCTCACTGCTGAGGGCCCGGGTTCGATCCCTGGTCGGGGAACTAAAATCCCACAAGCCCAGTAGCATGGCAAAAAAAAAAAAAAAAAATCTAGTCAGTGAAGTTGGTACTTGAAATATGTCTATGGTACTGGGATCACTCCGTGTGCTTTCCTAGTCCATCCCATTCTAAGGAAAACACTAAAAAAAAAAAAGAAATGGCCAGTTTCTCACCTGTCTTAATGTATCACAAGCACTAGATCCAAGCACAAATCTCTCTTAAAGAGCTTGGATTGACACCACAGGGTGCCGAGCAGAACAGGCGCGAAGAACCCCAAGGTGGTTTATTTAACTAGCTAATTGTTAACTGGTAGGGGTGGGTGGTGGCAGGGAATGGGAACGGCCTGCCTTTTGCATGAATGAATTCAGCACATGGAATTCATGTTCATATTTACATTTATAGCATACAGAATTTCTATGTCATTGACCCCAAGCTGATAAACAAAATTGCAAAGTTCATTTTAATTTCACAGACTCAGCCAATCTCATCAGTCTCCCCATTATGTTTTCATATTAAAAGAGAGAGAAAAAAATGAGAAAGCATATGTTTATAGCCAAGAATAAATATAACAATAATAAAGGAAGTAAAAAAGGAAAACTGACCTTGGCACAGTGACTTAAATTTTTCCACCTTTCTCATATGGAGAGTTTCCAAGTTCTACCATTTCAAAGAAAACACCTCATCGAAGACCACATAATTGCATGTTGTTTCCATTCTTTAAGTGTGGGAAATGAAGCCTTTTCACATTCACATCATCAGCTGTGCCCCAGGAAACCTTCCATTCTTTCCAAATTACTTTTTGTATCATTAAACCAATCAGCATTAGGTACTTAGGATTATTTTCTGGAATAAACCCTGAATCATTATCTACATCATGTACGCAATAAAGGCAAATAATGACATCATTATATAGCACAGGAGCACTGACCCTAAATGACCAGGACCTAAAAGGAATCAGGGCAGTCCTAATAAGAATCAGGCAGGATGCCTAATGAAAATCAAACAGCAGACCAAATAAGAAATAATGTATTTTGCCTCCCCTTCAAATTCACTTTTGATTTGCTTTTCATGAGAATCCCTGTTTGAAGTGGAACCCCCACAGGCTAGAATTGTCAGAGTTAACTCTGCAATGAGTAACTCCCAGGTGGTTCTCTGGACCATTTGATCTGGGACAAGAACCCCTCGCTCATGCAGTAAATATTTGATGGGCATTTACCATAACCATAGGCTTCAACTTGGCTGGTTTTTAATTCAACAAACATTACTGAGAACCTAACACAAGCATGGATGGTGCTAGACTCAGAAACTGAACCAATAAATAAGAAATGTCCTAGACGCCACTTAGACTGTGTTTATTACATGCCAGGCACAAATACTTATGCATTATTTATTAATAATCTAATATTCCCAGCAGTTGTATGAGGAAATGTATGTTTTGCCCCATTTTACAAGTGTGAAAAATAAGGCTTATCCAGATTAAGAGACTTGCCCAAGGTCACAGTGCAAAGGAGGGGCAGAGATGGTAGGAATAATTCAATCTGTCTCCAGCTCAGACAGTGTATTGTCTTCTATTGGAACCATTTGAAATTGTTGATACTGGACCTTTTTTTGGACCTACAAAATGACAAATGGGTTTTTCCCAAAAAGAACTGGGGGTATGGTAGGGAAGAGAGAAACAGAAATAGAAAACTTTCTTTTATAAAATAAAGGATGTTTTGCAGCATGATGGTCATCCACATCACCACGTGAGTGTGCCCAGTCCCTCCCAGCCACCACTCTGTAGCCTTAGCTGTGAATCCAAATCTCTTCACTTTCTGTCCCCAGTAGAAATTCAGTACCGACACAATGAGAACACATCCTATATTCACCTGTGCCCTCCCCTGCCTTATTCTGACTGAGACTCCAACTACTCCTGTCATAACACTTATAGGCTTGGGATGGAAATGTGAAAAAGCATTTGCCAATATTTGCCCTGTCACAGAAGGAAAGCAAAGAGCCTGGACAGACAGGATGTGGTAGGTGTCAAAAGAGAACAAGATCAAGCACACATAGGATGTCAAATAGTTTTTGCAACATTCTTTTACACAGATTATTTACAAACTTGATTATATGACTCATGTTTTGTAAAGAAGCTTGCAAATCTTGGGCTTCCCTGGTGGTGCAGTGGTTGAGAGTCCGCCTGCCGATATAGGGGACACGGGTTCGTGCCCTGGTCCGGGAAGATCCCACATGCCGCGGAGCGGCTGGGCCCGTGAGCCATGGCCACTAAGCCTGCACGTCTGAAGCCTGTTGCTCCACAATGGGAGAGGCCACAATAGTGAGAGGCTCGCGTACTGAAAAAAAAAAAAGAACCTTGCAAATCTCAAAGAATGGATATAGTTTGAGCACTCTTCCGCTTTAAAAATGCACAAAATATATTTTTTAAAGAAGGAAATTTTCTGCCATCTATTGTACACATTGGATGAGCTCTAAATGCTCAAAGCATTTCAGATCTAATCTTTGTATCTGTTTCCTGCTAGTAATCAACATGCATGAGTTTCAAGGGAAGATTAGAAATGTATTTATTCTGAGTATGATTCCCTATAGGCGTTGACTATGTAAAGATGATGGAATTGTTTCTCAGATTCTTTTCCATTATAGGTTATTACAAGAAACTGGACATAGTTCCCTGTGCTACACAGTAGGTCCTTGTTGTTTATATATAGTAGCATGTATCTGTTAACCCCAAGCTCCTAATTTATCCCTCCCCACCTTTCCTCTTTGGTAGCCATAAGTTTGTTCTCTATG
The DNA here is from genome assembly GCF_951394435.1 of Stenella coeruleoalba. Lineage (NCBI taxonomy): Eukaryota > Metazoa > Chordata > Mammalia > Artiodactyla > Delphinidae > Stenella > Stenella coeruleoalba. The sequence goes on from NC_137164.1 coordinate 45,775,351, forward strand.
CCTGTGAGTCCATTTCTGTTTTGTAAGTAAGTTCATCTGTATCATTTTTTTAGATTCCATACATATATACACATATGTATATATGTCTGTGACTGAATCACTTTGCTGTACACCTGAAACTAACACAACATTGTAAATCAACTATACTTCAATTAAAAAAAAAAAAAAGAAGAAGAACTGGTGTAGCAAATCACAATCAGTTCAACTTAAAAAAAATTGATGGAATTGGTTGATTAATATAGTTTTTACAGGAATCTAATCTTTTCCTTCCAAGACTATCAGCCTCTTGAAAGCAAGGACCACATCTTTAATTCTGAATTTTTCACGGGTTAAATAGCACACAATAAAAATGTAGTCGCTTGGTTGCTTTATTTAGGTTATAGCATTTGTAACTACTCGAGAGATAAACCAAGTAAGAAATTGTTTTTAGCCTTGATGTTTGTAATCAAAAACGGGCTGAGTTGCAGGAAATAATGTTTTATCAGTCAACCATTAAAATATTCCACATAGTATTAGGCCTCTGCAGAGCCCAAACTGACCAACATGAAATACTTCATCTCCTTGGACAATACATCCCATAAATTATGAAAAGAAAATGGTATTTTATGAGAACCAGGCAACCTCATTTTCCAGGCAGCACATTTCATTCATATTGCCGTTATTAATAGGTCACTTACAGGATTCATGACTGGTGCCACTGCGTGAAGGTACCCATACAGGGACACTCACCGTGGCGAAAAGCAGTATATCTCAGTTCTTTCTAAAACAGTAACTTTATCAAAACTATCACAGGTGTCCTTTGCACTCCACTCAAACATTTTCTAATTGGAAGTGTTTTAGGTCGTGTTCATCGAAGCTCCTAGAAGACTTTTTTTACCTTCAATACTTTCAAAAATCTCCTTTTCACCAATGAATTTTGTCTACTAAAGTTTGTATTTCCTCCATGGATTACTACATGCAAAAGTGCCTGGTTGTACTTTTGTAACTCTCAAATCAGCTCGTCTTTTGCATGAGTAAACATATTCAATATTTTTTAAATTAGAAGTTGAAGAATGCACAGGATGAGATGGCACTAGAAAGAGAGCTAGGACAGATAATTAAGGATTAAAATCTAAACCATTGCCTCTCATGCAAGGTAGAGCAAGAAGCATGGATGGCTTCCATCTCCTGAAAGAAATACAGATACAAGGGACCTACCAGACAAGGCATTCTGCAGTTTTCATTATAAAGTTAATATTTATCTTATAGCACTGAGTTTATCTTACCAACATATCTCATTCAGAAAAAGAAGAATTTCTTGATTTACCACATTAAAGTAAATATTGCTAGGAGATGTGTGTTAAATTTTTAATAAAAACTACCCTATCTTTGTTGGATCGAAGAGAGCTGCTTCAGCTGAGATGTAAACAAAACCAAATAAAAATACATAATTCCAAATACTGAGCATCACTGCACATGTTGACCAGCCTGCCCATGACAATTGCAGTTTTATGTAGCTGAGCATTTCAGAGCTTCAGCTAAGTTTATGATAAGTCATCATCTTAGAACTCAAATGGGCAATTACCTGTAATGCTGACCCACAGGATAGCATTTCAGAACTGCATACTCCTCATGTCTGAACTATGCCCCACAAAAGGCACGAAAGTGAAGTTCAATTCAATTATATTTACAAACATCACCCTTTGCCTTGTGTGGATGTATTTTCTGTACAGAAGATTTATTAGCATGGCGTGTTCTTCTTTGTACAGAATAGAGTTAGATGTAAAACCGAGGTTGTTTTCAGTTATCCCATATTCTTTAAGTTAGCAATAAAAATCCTATCACTGAAGAGCAAAAGCAGCCCAATATGGTGATCTGGATTCTCCCCCTCGTATGAAGGAGAATGAAAAGTCAGCGAGCCCCGGAAGGCTCCACATCTGTAAGAAGCGAGCCTTCAGCAGCCTGCAGTTAATGCCCATGGAATCTCTTTCCCATCCTGGAATAAGCTGCATGGAGGGGAGAATGCAAGACAAATGGACAGAGAAAAGAGGACAGCTTCAAACCTTCAGGTTCAGAAGGAAAGAATAAAGCCAAGTCCTCAAACACTGTCCCTGAGTTAAATATCTATATTTTGGACCATCTACCTCCTCAGCCTGCTGAGATGCTTCTCACTGTAATAGACAAGCCCCACAGCCTTAAGACCACAGACTCTGCAGCCAGACCCTTGTGCCTTTGAATCCCACCTCTGCTGCTCACCAGCTGTGTGACCTTGGGGAAGTTTATGACCTCTCTGCCCTGTGCCTGGATTTCCTCGTCTATAAAATGCAGACAATAATCATATCTATCTCCTAGGGTTGATATGAGAATTAAATGAGTTAATATTTGTTAAGTTCTTGCAAAGAGTCAGGCACACAGAGAATGGCACTGTATTTATTAAATATGCAATACATTTATATTATTAATGAAGAAAATATATTAACACATATTTTAAATATACTTATTAAATAAAGTAAAATGTTCATTCTACCAACTTCCTTGATTTACATGATAGGAGAACTAAAGATAAATTCAAACCCTACCTCTTTCTCCAGCCCTATGCTTTTCCCCTCCCCCTTTACCCAGCTCATTAGCCTTTTAATCATGATAAGAGAACTTTTTCTCTTAATAACAATAAAAGTTAACATTTAGTAACCACTCTACATGTACTAGGTTGCTTACCTCTTCAGTCCTCATAAAAACCAATGAAATGAGTGTTATTATTATCCCCACTTAACAGATGAAGGAATGAAGGCATTGAAAGATAAGTAAATTATCCAGGATAACACAGTTAGGATGCAACAGAGCCAGGATTAGAACTCAGACAGCATTGAAGTTTGCTTCATAGAAAGAAAATGTATCACACCAGAAAAAATTTCCTATTGAACTGACCTCTTATAAAATTAATCATCATTCAAAAATCCCTCTTACCTGTAGTCACTCTATCCCAGCTAATACCCAGACAACCTGCAAATACATGAGAATGAGTGATTGCTGTTTTAAGCCACTGAGTTTGGGCTTAACCTTACTGATAAGGCCTTTGTATGCTTTTGATAAATGGAAACAAAACTCAATTTGAAAATGCTTTAAAACTATGAAACGAAGATACATTGAAAGCCTGTATGTTTTCTTATACAATATACACACACACACACACACACACACACACACACACACACACAGATTTTAGGCTGATTGTTTAAATACAACATAAATAAAGCCCCTCCTAGAAAAGTAATCCTTTTTCCCAAAACACTAATGTCTATACCCATATTTCAGGTTAACATGCTTTTGTAAACAACAACCAAATAAAATTGCAAATCTTACCAAACATCCAGGATTTCATGAGGTCAAGGAAAATGCTGTCCTAAGACTGTTCAGAGCACATGCAAAGCCAGTGACAAAGCAACTGGAAAGAGTTAAATCAGTCAACAATCGAAGAAGAGAAATTTCAACAAGTATGATGACACAATGTGTTTCCAAAGAGATGGATTCTAATGTCAAAGAATTAAGGGATGTCTATGCAAACACTGATAAAGTCCTTGAATAACTTTACAAAAATTATTCTTTTACAAAAAGATTTCTTTTATGAGTATACTATGCAAATAAGCCAAGACAGCAACTCTTCCTTCAGGAGACAGAACTGAACCAACAGAACACAAACTGGATTCTGCCAAAAAAACCCAAAACTTGATTCATTTTTTGGTACACCATTCAAAATATAATAAAATCTAAATTTGGTTAAAATATAAGAGCAATTGAACATATTTTTTTATAACTCTTAATTTTATTTTTCAAGATAAAGCCCACTCAAACCTTTTTTTCCTGATCACATTTTGGCCAGTATTTTTAAGTGGATTCACTTCAAGAAGGCTTTTCTCTCCATTACCAATTGTCCTCAGATAAAAGTAAAGAGGACTTCCTCTCCCACATTTCTCTATCAAAGAATCTCCAAAAAATAAACATATCTAAGTCATAAAAAGATTATAACAAGAGTAATTCTGCTATCTGGTGGCAAAACGCATAAACAACCAGCGCGAGTGACAGGATTGTAAGTACCAAAAAGGGTCTAAATTTTTATTACATTTCCCTAAAAATGATAGATTTTCTCATCTGAACTAAAAACAAAATACTTAAATTTTGCCAAGGAATCATTAACATTAGGAATAAAGAAAAGAAAGGGAAAGGATAGAATATTATTGAGTACTGTGTGTTAGGTACTGTTAGAAACTTAGCATTCAATTTCCAAGAAAATATCACTAAGACCTTCTTTCATTAGTAAAGAACAACTCTCCAAAGCGATACAACTGCCACAAAGATAAACTGGTCAATGGCCACTGTAGTGTAAATGCCTCCTCTGACTTAGAATCATACAAAATGAATTTTAGAGCAGGAAGAGATCTTAAACATCACGTAGACTGACAGTTTCATCTTACAGATAAGAAGACAGAATCCAGGAGATTAAGTGACTTGTCTAAGATCACACAACTGGTTAAAGTCAATGCAGGGTCTAGAATCTATCTCTCAACTTGAGGACCAAAATTATGTTTCCCTTTCTCTTCACCAATAAATGGTAGCAATTATGAAGGAGAATTTCAACGAAACCCTATTTCACTCCACATGTTTTCCTCATGGAGTCTATTTCTCCCATTTGAAAAGGGGTAGTGGGTTATATCAACAGTGAGTTTAACATCATTTTCCATACTTAAGCATAACAGAATCTTAAACCAAAGTGGGGCTGCAGGGGTTCCTTGGTGTGACTTCCAGCCAAGACAGCCTATGGATTTCATCCTCCACGCACTGCCCCATGGCCAGGCACCCTACTGCAGAACGCAGCCTGCACAATAGTTCTGAGAGTGTGGTCACCAGACCCACACAGCATCAACATCAACTGAGACCGCCTTAGAAATGCATATTCTTGAGTCCAATCCCAGACGTACTGGTTCAGAAACTCTGAGAATGGGACCAAAAACAATGTGTTTAACAAGCCTTCAGGTGTTTCGGACGCACACTAAGGTTTGAGGACCACTGATCTACACAACCAAAACAATGGCTACTTAATAGAATCTGATGTGTTCCACGTGAGAGGCAGGTCTTTATCCTGTATAGAAATGCCAACTCATTTGAGAATGTGTTTTGCTACCTAAATTTTGAAGCATTGGCACAAAACTTTCCTGACAGCAATTGTTTCCATTTGCCAGTGGAATCCCATTCCCAGCTTTATTCAAGATTTGGGGAGTTAAGAACGAAATAATGCCATTTGCAGCAACATGGATGGATCCAAGGATTATCATACTAAATGAAGTAAGCCAGACAGAGAAAGACAAATACCATATGATCTCACTTATACGTAGAATCTAAAATATGACACAAATGAATTTATCTACAAAACAGAAACAGACTCACAGACATAGAGAAGAGACTTTGGTTGTCAAGGGGAAGGGGGTGCTGGGGAGGGTTGGATTGGGAGTTTGGGATTAGCAGATGAAAACTATTATATGTAGAATAGATAAACAGCAGGTCCTACTGTATAGTACAGGGAACTATATTCAATATCCTGTAATAAACCATGATGGAAAAGAATATGAAAAAGAATGTATATGTAGTATAACTGAATCACTTTGTTGTACAGCAGAAATAAACACAAAATTGTAAATCAACTATACTTCAATAAAATAAATCTGTGAAAAAAGCCTTGGGGGGGGGGGTTGTTTTGTTTTGCCTTATTCCCCAAAGATAATGTGTTCCTATCAAAGCAGAAATGAGAGAGGGGAGGAAGGGTTTTAAGAGCACAGAGACGAGGACAAAGACGTTGCCACTTTCTCTTCTCTTCCTTTTCATTTATTTATATATTTTAAAATTTTTGGCTGCGTTGGGTCTTCGTTGCTGCACGCGGGCTTTCTCTAGTTGTGGAGAGCAGGGGCTACTCTTCATTACAATGCGCAGGCTTCTCATTGCGGTGGCTTCTCTTGTGGTGGAGCACAGGCTCTAGGCGCACAGGCTCAGTAGTTGTGGCACACGGATTTAGTTGCTCCCCGGCATGTGGGATCTTCCCAGACCAGGGCTCGAACCCATATTCCCCGCATTGGCAGGTGGATTCTTAACCACCGTGCCACCAGGGATGTCCCCTTCCTCTTCCTTTTCTACTTACTCCACCCACTTCTCCATCTCAGCCTGCTCAGCTACATCCGTCTCTTCAACCACTATTGGCCCTTGTCTTATTGGCCCTGTTCCTTCAGCTCCCATAACTGCCACCTCTGTCCCTCTCCCTCCACTGGTTAACTGCCATGACTTCCATTTGACTGCCCAGTCCTTAGGTTCAGAAGATCAAGAAATCTCAGTACTTACAAGACACGTAACGTCTAGTCAGGTCCATCTAATACAGAGGAGAAAAAACTCAGGTCTTGGAAAATTAAGTAAATTATTCACTGCTATACAGCTCTTTCAATTCAATAAATAAAATCATATCTTTTTTCTATTGTGCTTTAGCTTTCTTGCTTGAGTTCAGCGTTTTAGACCCTCAAAAATCAAGTTAAAGTTGGTTTTGTCATTGTATAACAATTCTTCCTCGCTTAGGTGTATCAAAAGTTTTCCTAAGCCTGCCTTTGATCTTTTCAACAGCCATTGGTGAGAATCATCAGAGCTATAAAGTACTTAGTGCATCCGAGACCTTCCTTGAGATTGTCTTTAGGACATTGATCTTTCAATCCGAATAACAGTATTATCATTCAGTCTGTATTTCAATATCTTTGCAGAGATATTTCTGCCTTCAGCACCTAGTATGTAGCATGGACTGTCCTAGATACTGAGAATACAGCAGCTAAGAGAACAGGACTGGGGGAGGTGGGGAGAACCTTTCTTCATGTAGCTTACATTCTACAGGAAAGCACAAAATAAGTAATAAACTAGTGCATTAGTTAGATAGTGGGAAGCAGCAGCTTAGCACAGGGAGATCAGCTCGGTGCTTTGTGATGACCTAGAGGGTTGGGATAGGGAGGGTGGGAGGGAGGCTTAAGAGGGAGGGGATATGAAGACTTACGTATGCATATGGCTGATTCACTTTGGTGTACAACAGAAACTAACACAGCATTGTGAAGCAATTATACTCCAGTAAAGGTCTATTTAAAAAAAATAAAAAAACAATAGCATATTAGATGACAGAAAATGCTAAGGAGAAAAACAAAGCAGGGGTGGGGAATACAAAAAGTTAACAAAGGTTACAGTTCTAAGAAGGGTGATCAATAAAGGCTCATTAAGGCAGGAATATTTGAATATCTTAGGAGACTCTCACATGTTTTTTTAAAACATTTGTTTGACATAACTAACTCTTAGATAGTCTTGTTGAGTTCTAAGAATTACCAAAAACCATTTGTTTTGCGATTACTCAAAAACCATTTGTTTAGCCATACATTCTGGAATTTTCTAGGAGTTAACATCAACCTTATGAATTTTCCCTGTTTTTTCCCAGAATCAGTAATTTCAGAGATAACCATAAGAAAACACCAAATACTGGCATATATAAAAATAGAAAATGCAAGGCCACATTGCAACTACACAACTATTTGTTTTCCAATATGGAAAAATATCATGAAAGTTGTTATTTAAAAAACAGGATTTGGGCTTCCCTGGTGGTGCAGTGGTTGAGAGTCCGCCGCCGATGCAGGGGACACGGGTTCGTGCCCCCGTCCGGGAAGATCCCACATGCCACGGAGCAGTTGGGCCCGTGAGCCATGGCCGCTGAGCCTGCGTGTCCGGAGCCTGTGCTCCGCAACGGGAGAGGCCACAACAGTGAGAGGCCCGCATACTGCAAAAAACAAAAATAAAAAACAGGTTTTTCCCTTCTGCACTTTTATCTACTGAACAAACATATCCATGTTTATTGATATTATTATTATAGCCAGCTACCCAAGCTCCTAAGAACTCAGCAATAAACTGTGAAGTGGCCACCTGGGTAGATGAGAAAAATTGTGGGAGAAAAAACAGAATGAACCTTTAAAACACCTTTTTGCAGAGAACTGTATTTCACCTTTTTGTCTCAGCCTGAACTAATAAAGACGTAATTTATTTATCCTCAAGCACCTCAAGTCAAATATAGAGTCTTCGGGGCCCGGTGAATGTCTTTTTATGCCACTTTACACTTGGTTCACAGAAAAACAATGAGTTCAAGTAATTTGGCCAAGGTTACATGCAACTGAGTTTCTGGCTTTGTCTGTTTTAAAACTGGAAAGCTTAACGGTTTCCCCTTCTTATTGTACTCAGCAGAATCCATTGTCTCTTTCTTCACTTCTCTGCCCAGTTCTTCAGAAAGCATTTAAAATCTTTAACTGCTTTGGTCATTTTAGTTCTTCCAAATTGGGCAATTACACAACTGCTTCATGTCCAGTATAATTAGTTACTGTAAAATGTCCAGAAAAAAATGGGGCATCGTTAGGAAAAAAAGGGGGGACTGGGTAAAACAAAATGAAATGAAAGCAAAATCAAACAAAAGAACTTTATACAGAATAAATAATATCTTTGAATCAGACTTCCCAGGGTCATGACCAAGATCTGATGATTTATTCAGCTTTGTTTGGGCAAGGCATCCAATGATGAGTCAGAAAATTAAGCTATCACCTCTTCTCAACAAGCTGTACTAAAGAATTCATAGGCTGCTTATTAAGCTTCAAGCTATACTGGCCTTTATATAATAGGAAATCTTTATTTTTTGCTTTCTTTCTATTTAGCAAATTTTCAAGATGATTAATTGTCTTACTACAGCAAATTAGAACTCATCTTCTAGAATTTCTTTTCTCCATGCCTGAATTCTCTTTATTTTTTCCTGGGTTTTGGAATCAGTCCTAGATTCAGATCCCGTGTCTTTCAGTTGTGTTCCGAATGCTGTGTGTGACGTGGGCTTGTTATTTACCTCTCTGAAATTCATTTTATGCTTAAATGGCAACAAATAGTACCAAATTCTTCCAAAGGTTATTTCGAGAACTAGATAAATAATAAATATGATAGTACTCACAGTTATTGTTTAAATCAATGTTCGTTTCATTTCCTCCTCACCAGAAATTTTCCTTGTTCGCTTAAAACAAGATTTCTTATTACAAAAGTTTTACAGGATAATTGTCAAACATCTAGAAAACAGAGACAACTAAAATGAAGAAAATTGAAATTATTCCTATTCCTCATAATTAAAGCTCATCAGATTAACATTTTATATATATCTTAATACTCTTTCCTTCTGTAGGTAATAGAATATTTTTTTTAGTTGTAGCACTAACTTAACTCATTATTAAAGTATAACATACATACCAAAAATTGCATAAATCGATGAATTTTCACCAAGTGAACACACCTGATATCACTACTTGCGATGTGCTTTTGGACTTAACGATGCATCAGGACCACAACAGCATAGGAGCCAGGCTCTGAGGCCAGGTTTCCTGAGGTTGAGTTCTGCTCTGCAGTTTCCTGGTGATGTGACCTGGGATGAGCTATTTAACCTTTTAAGGGCAGTTACCTGTTAAATGGGAATAGTTTCTCCAATTACGAAGATTAGATGAGTTAATGTAAATAACTTGCTTAGAACAACATGAGACATATAACATGTACCCAATAAGGTAAGCTATTATTATTATTCACTATCTGGAGAACAACAGTAATTACACATTCCCTGTGTGCATAAGAGTCATTTTTGTCTTGAAGAATTTGGTTAGCTCTCTAAAAGTCTTTTCTGATTTCCTCATATGCAATTAACCAAACGGAAAGTAATCACCATTCTCACAATAAACTGCATGTTTCCATTTGAGATCAGATTCCCTCAGCTGGTACCAACACTGCAAAACGTCCCCAAACACACCCTAACCTATCTTTCCAAACATAAATCTTTTTATTCCCTTCTATAAACACTCCTATCAGGCAACTCATTCTCCTTTAAACACGTCTCACTCTTTTCTGCCTCTGGCTTTGGGTTTACATCTCCCTGCCCTCTTGAAACGCCTTTTACCATCAAGCTTTCAAAATTTCCCACACTCCTCTGGGAAGAGCTTCATCTCCCTCTGAACTCAATGTCACCCTCACCTGGCAGTCGTCATGCACTGTCTTCATCACAACAAAGCAGTTCACAAGTATATATGGCACTTCCCAGCTCACAAAATGCTTTCAGACAGTCTCTTTTGATCCTCACAGCAATCCAATGAGACAATAAAACTGTGATCATTATCCGCATTTTACCCTGAAAACACAACTAGCCCCTGCCCAGTATGAAAGCTCCTCCAGACCAAAGAGATCACACTTCTTTTAGTTTTCTTGCCCACAAGACATATTTACTCTAGAATTGATCTACTGACTAAATCATTGTTATCCATAAAAATAGAAAACACTTTTGGGTTTGCTATCGTACATCTCTCTGGCCTAAATACATACAGTTATTATTTATTTAACAGTGTACTGAATGTCTGCCATGTGCCGGCACTGTGCTCCATCTTGGGACCCTTTGCTAGGAATCTGTTTCTCTGTCTGTATTGAGATTATGTGAAAGAGCATTGGGGTACCTGCTGGAACACCTAGGGTCGAGTACTGCTTCCACTAACATACATACAGGGTTATCTTGTGCGTTTCTGGACCTGAGTTTCCTTACCTACAATGTGGAGATGATAATTGCTGATCTGACCCCCTCATGAGATTATTACGAAGATCAAAGATGATATGCAAGTACTTTGTATGCTTTATGAAAATATGAAAGTATCAATGTTGTGCAATTATTAAGAGATGTTTCTTGCCCTTGCCTTCCCACAGTCCAGTTGAGAAGATAAGAACTATACATAAGATAAATTCTAATATAAGATGACATATGATGCTCAGTAACAGAATGTGCAAATGTATGATAACCTAGAGAGAACGTGAAAAAGTAACACTGAGCTTTATTTTTTTTAAATAAATTTATTTTATTTATTTTTGGCTGCGTTGGGTCTTCGTTGCTGCACGCGGGCTCTCTCTAGTTGCGGTGAACAGGGGCTGCTCTTCATTGCAGTGCAGGGGCTTCTCATTGCAGTGGCTTCTCTTGTTGTGGAGTTCAGGCTCTAGGCACACAAGCTTCAGTAGTTGTGACACACGGGCTTAGTTGCTCCACGGCACGTGGGATCTTCCTGGACCAGGGCTTGAACCCGTGTCCCCTGCACTGGCAGGCAGATTCTTGACCACTGCACCACCAGGGAAGTCCTACACTGAGCTTTCAAATTCAGAAGATTAAAACATTATTCCAAATCTTAGTTTGTCCTATAATTTATTAATGTGAAAATATTAATTCTTCTTGTGGGAATTGACTTTCCATCAGAAATTGGATTACTCATTTGGGATCTTTAAATGTTTTTAACGCCCTGGATTACTGTGGCAGTACCTTACCCAGGTTCATTTTGTTCTTTTACACCAGTTCCAATGAAATTGCAAGAGTTATTGCCCCCTGATTTCTGAGGGAGAAAGAATAGGAGAAAATGTAAGGAAGCTGCTCTTTGATCTCTGTGCACATCAATTACAGGTAATAAATCTCCCTGCAGTTGGAACTAAGACAGGATCTCAAAAGTGCATGGACTTTTCCTATTAGAAAATATAAACCAAATAGTGACCATTTGTTGTTTAGATTTATTTTTGTTAGTAATGTAACTGAAAAAACAACCCAGCATTGAAGGATGTGTCATTTTTTAATCTCAGCACTTTTAGCTACTGCCAACAACAGATAGAGTATCTTATTGCAATAATTCAAGGATTTCTCTATTAGTTTCTCTAAGCCCTTAAAGCAAATGAAGCTCTTAGGATATAAAACACCTTCTTTCTCTATTTTTTTTCTCAGCTCTCAAGCCTAAATGCGTTTCAGGGTAGAATTTTAAATGAACTAGATAAATGAAATTCTATCTAACTGTATTAATTTTTGACACACTTTTTATGATTCTTTTAAAAAGAACATAGAAACAAATTGCAGCCCTGGCTGCCGTACAGTCATGATGAATAGCATGCTACAAATAATATTTTTTTTCAAACTTTTGAAAGAACAATTTAGATGTTTAATCTCTTAGGTGGCTTTACAAACACCCTCCATTGATAATTGACCAAGGAGCTAGGAATGAGGTTTCTTAAACAAAGAAAACGACTCGTATATTAAAGGAAGCATTTTCATACTTTTTCTCCCTGTTGTTTAACCTTTTGTTCCCATCACAAATATCTACCCGTAGTTCTTATCTCTGACCTTGAGGGGCTGTATAGTTTTATCGAGACTTCCTTTTAGCTCACAGATGACCTTCAGCGGATGTCATTGAGCTCTGACCCGCCTCAGTGATCGGCTCACACAAAATACATATGCTGAACAGTGCTGGTGTGTGCAGTAGGGGTAAGTGAATTATTTACAAAAATTTGAGTTGACACCTTTTATCAAATGTGGAAAGATGAAGACAAAACAGCTGCTATTGCTGTCGTAAGCAATCTGCTGGTGATTGAATAAAAGTGTCAAGAAAATGGCTGCTTGATGGCCTTTTGTTCTCCCTCATCCAGCTTGATGTTTGTTTGAGCTGTCAGTTAGGAATCACGGCGGTGTGATTTATCAATAGACTGAGTGACCTTCTCTTTCATCTTGAGGTAGAACTAGAAGACAGTGCCCTCTACTGTGAATACACAGCACTTCCTCAGTGTGCCATTCGTCTGAGAGATTAGTTTGCATTTGCTAGAAGCAACTCACCCTTACAACACTTATGGCTTTTTAAATTTTGTCCTGTTTCCATTGCCTCCATATGTTTATTTAAAATTAGAAAAAAGAAATTTTAAAAGCCTTCAAGCATATTTCTATACCTTCCAGCAAACTAATTTAGAAAATCATTATTTCATATTAAAATGCTTCCTCCTTGCTAATTAGACTGCAGAATAAGGAAACATTATGTTTGATAGCAAACTGAATCTTTAAATAGTGTTTGGATTATATTGTTATTAATAACTCATTAGCATTAACTCGAATTATTTTGTAGTCTCTATAAAAAGGTGGATTTAGACTTATTTTTCTGTCATACCATCATGGTCTCCTCAGGAAAAGATATTATTATCAATCAGCTTTATGGATTTTTGAGTGGTATGAAACCATAGTGGAACAGGACCTTACAAATGAATATTTCCACTGCCGTTGTGTAGATATATGCATTTTTTTTAAAGTAGGACCTTCTAATTTAATGGAGTTTTTATATATAAAACCCAAATAAGATAAAAGTAAATTATGAGAATAAGGTTATTCTAGCGGTTGTTGAAAAGGAAATCGTGAATCTATTTAAAAGAATTAAAATAGCATTATCTGATTTCCAAAAACACATAATCTTTTAAGATTAATCAGATCTAATTTGCTACAACAGGCAGCAAGTTTTTTTCTTTTAAAAACTGTTAGATATACACTATTTCAAATACATTTATTTTCCGCCTAAGGTATTTCATAATAATTTTTTATGTTAACTTTTTATTTTGTATTTTTATGTCAGACATGAAAAATCATTGTGTAAGTAAGTATTATTTTGTTGGCTGAATCACAGACTTAACTCCTTAAAGATACTTTTCCAGGGCTGTCTTTCCTCAACATCTCTTAGATGTTTTCATCGCACCACAGATTAGAGAAGACCAGGTGAGGTTCAGAAAAAGATGTGCTTCCCCAATTCACAAAATTTCCACTTTGTACTCCATGCCGTTTCCTCCCTGATTTAATTTTGAATGACCGTTAGGTGGTTACCTCACTCTCACTTAAATTCACAGAAGCACCACAAACAGACCAAGCTTGGGGTTCAGACTTCAATTCCTGGCACGAGCTTTGACTTTTTCCTCTCCATCCTGATATAATACACACCATGACTTGTTCATAAAAGATCTGCAGCAAAGTTGAATAATATGTAAATTTTATGTTGTAATGAATTAGGTCCTAAGATCTTTAAAGGTCAGACACCTGGTATAATATATCACATGCTTTAATATCAACTGCAAAATAACCGTAATAAATTTTTCCAACACCACATCCTCATACACTGTTACCCACAAGGAAGCACCAAAGGAAATGTGTCATTTGTCAAAACATGCAGAAAAACTGGCATGTGTACAAGTCACTTTAAAAGTAATGATCCGATTCGAAATATCTTTCCAAATGAATATTTTGTGGTTGAACAAAGAAAAACACATTAATGATTGACTGAAATCATCTCCTGATATGTAAAAAGAAGAAGGAGGAACAAACAACTAACATTCTAGGATATACGATCAAATCATTTTAATTAGTTACAAGATAAATGTATAATTTATAGGCAAAGAGCCTTATTTGATTATCTTTAAGGAAAAACTCAACAAGCATGGAAATTTAAGTATGGATGAGTGAGTGGTCTATTATAATGATGTATAGCTTTCTGAGTTATAGAAATTTTATAATTGCTATTAAAATTAAAATATTTATTTCTTTTATAATGCTATTTGCAAGCTTCAATTACAAGTCTCTATTATAAGAACATATCTATTAGCAAGGGAAGAAAAAGAGATTTGCTCACGAAAAGAGCAGGCTTTAGAGATATTTTTTTTAAAAGTGCAAACCCACGTAAATATCTGCTCTCATTCTCACCCACCCCATGTCCCTCTACTCAAATAGTGTATTTTATTAACTTAAGTGAAATGCATATATAAGCAGAAATGTTCATCTTTAGAATTTCTAGTGTCTCTGACATGTATTTGTAATGCTATTGAAGGTATGCCCTTAAAAATATACATTGGAAGCAGTTATTTTATATACCACCCACCCCCCACCTATTTGACCATGAATTTTCAGGAGGGATTGAGACTGTATTTGAGAAATAATTGAATGGTTTATCAATTTAAATAGGATTCATGTTTTAAACTTGAATATGCTTAAAGTCTGTGATCACCTAAACAACCACGCTTATTTTTTTCCAAGCTATTCTAGAATGGTCCTGTTCGTATGTATATATGACATCAGTCAATAGTCAAAAAATGAAGTGGAAATTTTGTCTAGATCATTAAGAGGTACCCTATGAGTAAAAAAAAAAGAATTGAATCCAGTGTAGTTTTAGTATTTGAAAGTTCTGGAAAATTGCCCAAATCCCACCATTTTTAATACATATACATAAAGTTAATCAGAATATTCATAACCTTTATAGCCGGATCTAAAATGGACTTTCTAAGCTGGGAAGGATGACCTCCACGCCCTCACAAGCAGCTGAATACCTGTGTTCCTGCTCCCAACAAATCCAATGTAGAACTGATTAGACAAACCGAAGGGAGCAAGGAGCTCTAGAATGAAACTTTCTGGGTTTCAATTAATTTGTTCAAGATGGGCAGAGGATGTAAAGAAACAATTTAAAGAAAAGCAATGCACAGTAATCAAAGAAAAGCAATTTACAGTAAAATGACCAAAATAAAATTTTAGACCATTACACATAACATTCATGCAGGTGTTGGAAGAAGTACACGTTCATCCTCTGCTGGTAGAAGTGTAAATTTCTTTAGCTTTCTAGAAAATAATTCCAGATAGTAAGGATTTGGTAAACAATTTGGTAATATGACCCATTCATTCTACAAATGTTTACTGAATGCTTAGTTTGTGCCTGACAGTACACAAAGAGACAAAAATCCCTGTTTTCTTGGAGCTGATATTCTGGTGGGGGGAGATAGACAATAAGCAAGCAAATGATTAAATAACATGTCAGATGTTGGTAAGAGCAATGGAGAAATTGTTTTAATTGGCAGGGAAGGGAGCAGAGGTGTATGGCTGTTTTAAGTAGAATGGTCAAGGGTCGCTTCCATGGAAGAGAGGGTTATGGCAGGTAGGAGCCACAGCCACGGGTGATCTCAGAATCCTACCTAGACCAAGCTCCATGCCATCAGATTGGTTTACTGCCAGTCACAAGGGTGGGGGAAACGCCCACCTCACAGCATGCTCTCTGCTGTGGTGACCAAGCGGCAGACCCACCGCCTGAATATCCCTGTACTGGAGAACCCACCCATCTCAGCCAGTGATACCCAGACCCTTGGGAACCAACTTCAGAGCTGACAAGCTGCTGAGCCCTGATGCTGGAATGGGCAGCAGGACAGGACAAAGCCCCTTACAAGCCTCTGAGCAAGGGGGAGTTGGGGGGACAGCCCACCAAGCCCACTATGACATCCCCATAAGCACTCATCCTGGCTCTCCCCTTCTTGTCCTGGCTCTGAGTTTTCTCTGAAAGAACTCACATTGGCGCATTTCATTTATCCTAGGGAATTAAGCAGAAGGCAAAACCAAATATATGCTTAAAGTTCTTCGTCAGTTATTTACAATAGAAATATTCAGTGAAAGGCAGGACTGCAACTTATATTTACAATGATTTAAACATAGATATGCATAGGAAAATTACAGAAAACAAATTCACTAATGTGTCAGGTTATAATTTATAACCTGTTGTAAAGTAGGTTAGCAAACTATGGCCCAAGGTGCCAAATCTTACCCAAAGCTTGTTTTTTTTTTTAAGTTTTTTTGAACACAGCTGTGCCCATTCATGTAGCTGCCTTTGCAATACGACAGCAGAGCTGAGTGGTCGCCACAGAGACCACACGGCCTACAAACCTAAAATATCAACCACCTGACCCTTGACAGAAAACGTTTGCTAGTCCTTGATCTGCAGAGTTCAGTTTTAGATGTTTTAATTTCTTCCTTGTGTCTCTGTATCTCTATCTTCTCTACAGATAAAAATATATGATGGTTATAGTCAGAAAAGAAAGATAAACAATTTTGTTTTTTTCTACAGTCATGGGAATATACCATAAAATGATGGATCGCTATTAACAGATCCAGCTTGGTCCTCAGCCATAGTTAAATAGCTTATAATGGGAGCTATACAATCACTATTTATGCCACCAGCGTTTGTTGCTCGCACTTACCACATTTCAGGCATTGGCTCTAAGTGCTTTGCAACTATTACCTCCTAATCCTCATAATAATTCTATGAGACAGGAATTATTTTTGTCCCCTTTTACAGATGAGGAAACCAAAAAACAAAAGAGTTAAATAATTCATCCAAGGTCATACATTTGTACATAGGAGACAGGATTCGAATCCAAGCAGTCTACAGCCAAGGTCTGTACTCTAAGTCCTGTACTGTGCTGCCTCCTTGTGACTATTTAATTCTTGTACTGTCTTCTTACAAGAAAAATGTACTTTGTTCAGGGTAAAAGTTAGTTGTCTCAAGTTAATACTTGAAGTCCAAAAACTTTTGCAGAGGCTGAAAGGGGAAAGAGGTGGGTGGGAGAGAGGAAAGAAGGAATAGATATGGGAGGTCGAATTTTCATAGTCCCAACTGGTTTAAAAAAGTGGGTCATGGAAAGGAGTCTGGTGTATTAGTCAAGGTTCTCCAGAGAAAGAGAACCAATAGAATGTGTGTGTTTATATAGAGAGATTTATTTTAAGGAACTGGCTCACAGAAGTATGGAAACTGGCAAGTTCAAATTCTATGGGGCAGGTCAGCAGGCTGGAGACCCAGGGAAGAGGTAATATTGCCACTTGAGTCTGAAGTCCATCTGGAGGCAGAATTCCTTCTTTCTTGGAGGACTTCGTTCTTTTTCTCTTAAGGTCTTCAACTGATTGGATGAGGCCCACCCACATTATGGAGGGTAATCTGCTTTACTCAAAGTCTACTGATTTAAATGTTACTCTCATCAAAAAAAAATACCTTCACAGCAATATCTAGACTGGTGTTTGACCAAATATCTGGGTACCACGACCAATGCAAGTTGACACATAAAATTAACCATCACATCTGAGTAAATCAGTGAGAAAAAGGGAAAGACTAGAAAGAGGAGTAGAGTAAGGGACACAGTTACAGTATGGAGAGGAGCAGATACTTCTCTTCCCTCAAGGAGTTTCCAATCTATCAAGAAACAAGCCAACAGAAAAGTCATGGTTGTAGATGGGCTGGTGCTTTGACTCCAAACAAGGATTTGGACCCATCTAAGCATGGGTGGTCAGTGGGTGGACAAGCAGCCTGGGAAAGTGGCTTTAGGGTTTAGCTTAGAGGGGCAGGGAAGCTTGGTCAAGAGGGATTGTGAGTGGGATAGGAGTTGGAAAGGACAGCAAGGAGCTTAATATCTTATCCTACATCCTATGCTGCAGGTAAAAGCAGAAAGACTTGTCTTCATTAGACCTTCTGTGACCCTCAGGACATCAGCCATGCTGCTTTGGTCAACAGGAGACCATGCGTTGAGAGTGGGGCAGGACAGCCTGGCTTCAGCTTCTATGTGATGAGGGCTCCAAGGACCCTCTTCACCACTTTCACCCATTCAGGGTTTACAGCTTGGGTAGGTCCAGGGAACAACACTCTGCATCTCCAAGTGGTGTGGTAAGACCACAAGCAAGTATTGAAAGAATTGTGGAGCAACAGATATGGGTGAGGCTTGATGGGAGGTAACTGCATGTAGCAGATGTCAGACAGACCCAGAGAATCTTCAGGATACTGGGGAGGCTGTCCGTGGGTTACCGGAGATTTAGAGTTGAATTAATGTTACTCTTACTTAACGAGGGTTAGTGCCCATAGGCTGAGGAGACTCTGGTGGCAGTACTGTATAATGCTTGTTTTCATGGATGTAAGCACAGTGTGACACAGAGCAGAGAGGCTCAAGAGATCCTTGGAGTTCGGGCTGTTGTGCATAATTACATGTAACTTGAACATGGAATATATGTGGAGGTGAGGGTCAAGGGGGAATCACATCTTCTCTGACTTTAGAGACTTTTTCAGATTGAAACTTCTTCAGATTAAATCATTGAGTCACAATGATTCTTCCTTCCATTTCCTTCCACCCATTACCCCGCCCACCCCACTCTCCCTCCCTTCACCGCAAATTCATCTTCCTTATTGTGCAACCTCCCTCTGGCAAAAATCTCCGTATTCATTTGGAGACCAATAATTACCAAATTTGTTTGAATGGAAACAAAAGCAGAATGTAAGCTCTATCAAGGCAAGAGTTTTGTTTCTGTTGTTCACTATTTTATCCCTGGTGCTTGAAAGAGAGTCAACAAACAAGATATATTGCTAAGAAAAAGAAAGTCAACTCAGTTTCCTTATATTTGGGAGGTCATAACAATTTGTGATACCAAAGGGAAGCCCAGGAATAGGTCAGATTGCTTAGCAGCGTGCCTGCCACATAGTTAGTGGTCAGCGAATGTCAGCTGTTATTATTTACATAATGAAAAATAAAAGGGACAAAAATTGATTTTCCAGAAAACAAAATATTAAGTAGCTAGGCATATAGGGTCCAGGTTATGAAAAGCCTCTGTGCCATATTGAGATGTTCAAATTTTATTTAAAGGCAAGGTGAAACTTCAGAGGATTTTAAGCAAAGGAATAAGTGGTAGGGGTTCCATTTTAGAGAGACTTTTTTGTGGCACTGTGAAGACCAAAATGGGATGGAATTTTGAAAAAAGCAGGATAGAAAGCAGGTGAGAGATTGCAAAGGTATCTGGGAGGCAAAATTGGCAGGACTTGTTAAACAATTCAAGAAAAAGAAAAATAAAGGTGAGTAAGAGAAAATACAGCATGAATACTTTGGGCTCAAGGGAGAATTTCTTGCAAATATGTTTATAACTGGATTACCGAGAAAGATCATACAATCTCCTTTTCAGGGGGTCTTTAAAAATGAGGTGGAGTCATCTGTGTTTGGTAGCTGAAGGCTTGGGCTTGGTTGGAAGTTGGCCCACTCTTTTGATGCTACAATTTCAACAGAAAGCCAAAAAACAGTCACTTCAGTGTATAGAAATAATATATAGTATTTGTAAGGTTCTAATCATATATTTTACCTTCACATCTTCTTGTATTGTTTTTATTTACGTACAGAATTTTTCCCACTCACCTTTAAATATGTTGTCATTCTCTGCCCATGATTTTTTTCCAATCATGTTCTCATTATGTCCCATCACTTTATGACAATGACATTGCTGCCTAGTGACTTCATTACTGTAAAGAAACAATATGAGTTTACAGCTGACAAAAGCATAATTAAAAGCATAAATTATGGCTGCTGTCAGGATAAGAGACATTAACACTGAAACTTAGAACATAATACAGAAATAGCTTAGGTTTATGCTACCTGAAATCACTGTGAACCTTGAGTGTTTTCTCTACAAATAATCCACCCAAAAGTTATGACTTTTTTTAAAACAAGGAAACTAGGTGAATCACCATTTATTGCCTCTTTTTCAGGTCTTTTTTTCTTGATACATGCTGTGCTGTTATTAAAAGGTGTTACGAGACTGTATTAAAGGCTGCTGAAAAAGATATTAGTATAAAGTGGATGTCATAAAAAGCCAAAGAAGTTATGAATATAGGCACTAACAGAAATCTTTAATCTTGAACAGAGTTCAAGGAAACTTAGCCAACATCTAAGAAATATGATGTTCAACTACCATCTGCTAACTAAAATCACAACAGTGTCGGTTCTTTCTTATTCTGAGATGGAGCAGCACCCCTGCTTTCACTTACACATCATCTTCTGAAACTAGCCTAATGTTGAGGTTCAGAAAACCATCACCCCATTGCCAGTGTGCTTTCAGACTTCAAAGTGGAGACCAAAATTTCAATATAAGCATTCAAGAACACTGCTTAGAGAAGAGAAGCATGGTAGAATTTTAGTCCTGGGAATCTTTACCAGACATGCTTTTGCCTGGAATGATAGACCTCATAAAAGGAGATCCACAGTGAAAGCCTGTGTACAACTAGAGGGTACTTGGGTACTTTATTTGGGGTGTTGCAGTGGAAATACCTGATTATGTTGAGGTGCTAGAATAGATGAGGTCTAATATCAACTACCACTCAGATTTCAAATCTATAGACACACACACACACCCTGAAAACTTTGGCACTCCAAAATAACAAACAACCTCCCCTAAAAACTTCAGTGTTTTCCTTTGTGTGTGTGTGTGTGTGTGTGTGTGTGTGTATCTATATATCTATATGTATGTAGATATAGGTATGGATACATGTATATATCTATATGATTTTTAGATTCTTGAGTATTTTATTTTATATATCTATATGTATAAATAGGTATATAGATATATAAAATAAAATTATGCACACTGATTCACGAATGCATTTGAGCCTTTATATACACATGATCCTATAGAAATAATAAAATGGTATGTCTTATGACAAAAAAGAATAATAACAATAAATAAGAAGATAGGAAAAAACTTTTGGATATGATGAATAAGTTTATGGTATAGATTGTGCTGATGGCTTCATGGGTATATACTTATCCTCAAACACATCAAGTGTATATATTAAATATGTACAGATTTTTGTATGTCAAAAAATTTTATTTTAGAGAAACACAGTGTTGTTTCATATGCTACATTAGCAAAGGTTTAAGTGAAAATCTCTAATTTTGGTCAAAATATTTTTAAACTAGTACCTGATACAATGAGGGGAGCAATTTAAATTTGTTCAAACCTCCTGAAAAGTAATTTGGCAATGTATTTTACAAGATTAAAAATATGTTCATGCAATTTGAGCCAGTAAAATTATTAATAGTAATATCCTAAGGCAAAAATAAAATATAAGAAAAACACATAGATGTGAATATTTTCTTTACAGTATTATTTACAAAATAGAAAAGGAGGCAACTATAGAACTGTATGAAATATTATGCAGCCGTTATAAAATTAATATAAAAACCCAGAAAATAATACAAAGAATATGTACCTAACAGTGTGAATTCCCAAACGTATTAGAAAATCCTAGTCTTATCTGTTCTCTGGCCTCTGAGAACTGTAAATAGGACAATGCCCCAATGTGGTTATAATATAAGTAAATACCAGCTTATATATTATCAGAAATATTTTCCATTTTTAAAATTTTTATTTGTACATAGTAAACTCTTACATATACCATAATTATTGAAGAGTTTTGCAGACAGGTAGCTAAGAGGATTATTCCTACCATAAACAAAGACATATTTTCCTAATGGTGAATAGCAGATTATTTATTCCTAAAATTCATTATTTCCCCACTAAAGAATCTTCCTTTGTGATAAACAAGTAGATTTCCTTAGGAGTGATTGTCCTTTTTACCAAAATGTGAGGTCTAATTTCTGTTAAAATATTTTTCAATATTTTTAATGAATTTTAATAAAGGTTTATCAGGCACTTGTTATGGTGCAGTACTTTTATTAAATTCTGTGATCCATAAAACATTTTTTTGAATGACACATAGTTTAGTTTTTCATTTAGAGGCTATAAAATTGTTCACAAAAGTTATGTTGAAAAAAAAGTGATTGAAAGTACTAAAACACTGTACAGAATATAAAACCCTTTCATAGACTTTTTATGACACATGAAACATGAGTCTTAAAGGTTTAATGTTACTGACTTTTATACAAGCCTTTTTAATTCTTGATTCCAGTTATGGTTCTGCAAATGAACTGTGACATTAAAAGGAATCAGGGTGGAACTGCCGGGGCTCACTTTCTAGATGAGTTCCCACTGACCAGAAGAGTTTCACTCTAGGACCCACCCCGCCCACAGCTGATTAACACTCACTTGCTTTCCAGGAACAGAGGAGGGAGCCTGCTTGACAGTTTCCCTCCTACCTGAATTCAGTATGAATGTTGGGGAGGGCGGTCAGATAATTATTAGTAAACATGAAATGTGAAGGGTGACTATGGCTTCATCCTTGTTTCCTTAATGTCCTACACCATTTACTATAACTGCAGTGTTGCCTTAGCTGATCTACAGAACCAGTATTTCTGTCTGTCCGATTAAAGTCATGGATAGACTTTCAGCAGAAACTCTGCAAACCAGAAGGGAATGGCAGGACATATATAAAGTGATGAAAGGGAAAAACCTACAACAAAGATTACTCTACCCAGCAAGGATCTCATTCAGATTCTATTGAGAAATTAAAACCTTCACAGGCAAACAAAAGTTAAGATAATTCAGCACCACCAAACCAGCTTTACAACAAATGCTAAAGGAACTTCTCTAGGCAGGAAACACAAGAGAAAGAAAAGACCAATAATAACAAACCCAAAACAATTAGGAAAATGATAATAGGAACATACATATAATTACCTTAAAGGTAAATGGATTAAATGTCCAACCAAAAGACATAGACTGGCTGAATGGATACAAAAAAAAAAAAAAAAAGACCCGTATATATGCTGTCTATGAGAGACCCACTTCAGACCTAGGAACACATACAGACTGAAAGGGAGGGGATAGAAAAAGATATTCCATGCAAATGGAAATCAAAAGAAAGCTGGAGTACCAATACTGATATCAGACAAAGTAGACTTTAAAATAAAGACTATTACAAGAGACAAAGAAGGACACTACCTAATGATCAAGGGATCAATCCAAGAAGAAGACATAACAATTGTAAACATTTATGCACCTAACATAGAAGCACCTCAATACATAAGGCAAATGCTGACAGCCATAAAAGGGGAAATTGACACTAACAAAATAATAGTAGGGGAATTTAACATCCCACTTTCACCAATGGACAGATCATCCAAAATGAAAATAAATAAGGAAACACAAGCTTTAAATGACATATTAGACAAGATGTACTTAATTGATATTTATAGGACATTCCATCCAAAAACAACAGAATACACTTTCTTCTCAAGTGCTCATGGAACATTCTCCAGGATAGATCATATCTTGGGTCACAAATCAAACCTTGGTAAATTTAAGAAAATTGAAATCATATCAAGTGTCTTTTCTGAACACAACGATATGAGACTAGATATCAATTACAGGAAAAAAATCTGTAAAAAATACAAACATATGGAGGCTAAATAATATGATACTAAATAACCAAGAGATCACTGAAGAAATCAAAGAGGAAATCAATAAAAACCTAGAAACAAATGACAATGAAAACACGACAACCCAAAACCTGTGGGATGCAGCAAAAGAAGTTCTAAGAGGGAAGTTCATAGCAATATAATCTTACCTCAAGAAACAAGAATAATTTCAAATAAACAACCTAACCTACACCAAAAGCAATTAGAGAAAAAGGACAAAAACAACCCAAAGTTAGCAAAAGGAAAGAAATCATAAAGATCAGATCAGAAATAAATGAAAAAGAAATGAAGGAAATGATAGTAAAGATCAATAAAACTAAAAGCTGGTTCTCTGAGAAGATAAACAAAATTGATAAACCATTAGCCAGACTCATCAAGAAAAATGGGAGAAGACTAAAATCAACAGAATTAGAAATGAAAAAGGAGAAATAACAAGTGACAGTGCAGAAATACAGAGGATCATGAGAGATTACTACAAGCAACCATACGACAAAAAAAATGGACAACCTGTAAGAAATAGACAAATTCTTAGAAAAGTATAAACTTCCAAGACTGAAGCAGGAAGAAACAGAAAATATGAACAGATAAATCACAAGCACTGAAATTGAAGCTGTGATTAAAAATCTTCCAGCAAACAAAACCCAGGACCAGATGGCTTCACAGGTGAGTTATATCAAACATTTAGAGAAGAGTTAACACCCATCCTTCTCAAACTCTTCCAAAATATAGCAGAGAGAGGAACACTCCCAAACTCATTCTACGAGGCCACGATCACCCTGATAGCAAAACCAGACAAAGATGCCACAAAAAAAGAAAACTACAGGCCAATATCACTGATGAATATAGATGCAAAGATTCTCAACAAAATACTAGCAAACAGAATCCAACAGCACAATAAAAGGATCACACACCATGATCAAGTGGGGTTTATCCCAGGAATGCAAGAATTCTTCAATATATACAAATCAATCAATGTGATACACCATGTTAACAAATTGAAGAATAAAAACCATATGATCATTTCAATAGATGCAGAAAAAGCTTTCGACAAAATTCAACACCGATTTATGATAAAAACTCTCCAGAAAGTGGGCATAGAGGGAATCTACCTCAACATAATAAAGGTCATATATGACAAAACCACAGCCAACATCATTCTCAATGGTGAAAAACTGAAAACATTTCCTCTAAGATCAGGAACAAGATAAGGTTGCCCACTCTCACCACTATTATTCAACATAGTTTTGGAAGTTTTAGCCATGGCAATTAGAGAAGAAAAAGAAATAAAAGGAATCCAAATTGGAAAAGAAGTAAAACTGTCACTGTTTGCAGATGACATGATACTATATACAGAGAATCCTAAAGTTGCTACCAGAGAACTACGAGTGCTAATCAATGAATCTGGTAATGTAGCTGGATATAAAATTAATGCACAGAAATCTCTTGCATTCCTATACACTAATGATGAAAAATCTGAAAGTGAAATCAAGAAAACACTCCCATTTACCATTGCAACAAAAAGAATAAAATACCTTGGAATAAACCTACCAAAGGAGACAAAAGACCTGTATGCAGAAAACTATAAGACACTGATGAAAGAAATTAAAGATGATACATACAGATGGAGAGATATGCCATGTTCTTGGATTGGAAGAATCAATATTGTGAAAATGACTATATTACCCAAAGCAATCCACAGATTCAATGCAATCCCTATCAAACTACCAATGACATTTTTCACAAAACTAGAACAAAAAATTTCACAATTTGTATGGAAACACAAAAGGCCCCGAATAGCCAAAGCAATCTAGAGAAAGAAAAACGGAGCTGGAGGAATCAGCCTCCCTAACTTCAGACTACAAAGCTACAGTAATCAAGACAGTATGGTACTGGTACAAAAACAGAAATATAGATCAATGGAACAGGATAGAAAGCCCAGAGATAATCCCAGACACATATGGTCACTTTATCTTTGATAAAGGAGGCAAGAATATACAAAGGAGAAAAGACAGCTTTTTCAATAAGTGGTGCTGGGAAAACTGAACAGCTACAGGTAAAAGAATGAAATTAGAATACTCCCTAACACCATATACAAAAATAAACTCAAAATGGATTAGAGACCTAAAAGTGAGGCCAGACACTATAAAGAGGAAAACATAGGCAGAACACTCTATGACATAAATCACAGCAAGATCCTTTTAGATCCATCTGCTAGAGAAATGGAAATAAAAACAAAAATAAACAAATGGGACCTAATGAAACTTAAAAGCTCTTGCACAGCAAAGGAAACCATAAACAGGATGAAAAGACAACCTTCAGAATGGGAGAAAATATTTGCAAATGACGCAACTGACAAAGGATTAATCTCCAAAATATACAAGGAGCTCATGCAGCTCAATATCAGAAAAACAAAAAAACCCAATCCAAAACTGGGCAGAAGACCTAAATAGACATTTCTCCAAAGAATACATACAGATTGCCAACAAACACATGAAAGGATGCTCAACATTACTAATTATTAGAGAAATGCAAATCAAAACTACAATGAGATATCATCTCACACCAGTCAGAAACGTCATCATCAAAAAATCTAGAAATAATAAATGCTGGAGAGGGTGTGGAGAAAAGGGAACCCTCTTGCACTCTTGGTGGGAATGTAAATTGATACAGCCACTATGGAGAACAATATGGAGGATCCTTAAAAATCTAAATGTAAAACTACCATATGACGCAGCAATCCCACTACTGGGCAAATACCCTGAGAAAACCATAATTCAACAAGAGGCATGTGAGACAAATCCATAGAGACAGAAGGGAGCCTGGTGGTTTCCTAGGGCTGGGAGTTGAGAGGAAGAGGGTGGGGTGGTGTTCAGGAGGCAGAGGGATTTTTTGGGGGTAATGAAAATGATCTAAAATTGATCATGGTGATGAATGTACAGCTCTGTGAATATACTAAAGCCACTGAATTATACACTTTAAATGAGAAAAAAAAAGGAGACATATACCACAATGTTCATTGCAGTTCCATTTACAATAGCCAGGACATGGAAGCAACTTAAGTGTCCATCGACAGATGAATGGATTAAGAAGATGCGGCACATATATACAATGGAATATTACTCAGCCATAAAAAGAAATGATATTGAGTTATTTGTAGTGAGGTGGATGGACCTAGAGTCTGTCATACAGAGTGAAGTAAGTCAGAAAGAGAAAAACAAATACCGTATGCTAACACATATATATCGAATGTAAAAAAAGAAAAATGGTTCTGAAGAAACTAGGGGCAGGACAGGAATAAAGATGCATACGTAGAGAATGGACTAGAGGACACGGGAAGGGGAAGAGTAAGCTGGGACGAAGTGAGAGAGTGGCATGGACATATATACACTACCAAATGTAAAATAGATAACGAGTGGGAAGCAGCCACATAGCACAGAGAGATCAGTTCAGTGCTTTGTGACCACCTAGAGGGGTGGGATAAGGAGGGTGAGAGGGAGATGCAAGAGGGAGGAGATATGGGAATATATGTATACATATGGCTGATACACTTTGTTGTACAGCAGAAACTAACACAACATTGTAAAGCAATTATACTCCAATAAAGATGTTTTAAAACAGCAGTATTATAACAAATTCAATAAAGACTTTAAAAAATAAAAAATAAATCATGGATAGAAATTCCCTTTGGCTCTACTTTTGAGGAATTTTGAGTCAAGGTGCAGACCTGACTCCAGTACAGAAGACAAATTCACTCTTTTTTGTTAACTTCTAGTATTTGGAGTCAACCATACAAAGTTGCTATTTTGGTAACTTAAACATTGAAACCTTCGAATTCTTATGGCTCATCTTAATTTTCCAAGAATGTCTAAAAACTAGTTTAAAAGCCACAGTGGTTGTTTGGGATAAAGAGGAGAACAGAGTAATATCTGATGAATCAGGTCAGTATACGAGGCTAATTTGAGTCATTCAGATTAGACTTCAGAGTGATATGCTCAGCTTAAATTATCTTGAGTAGGGCCTCAACATTGCACATTATTTTGCAAGTGTAGACATTGTTCTTGTTGGTTAATTTCCTGGAGGAAATCAAACAAAATTCCAGTTTCCATTTATTAATACTGTGCTCTGAAAATCACTTACAAAAATGATTGTGTTTATAGAAGAGAATGAAAAAAGTGTACTGCTGAATAGCTATTCCACACATCCTTGTGCTGCATTAAGAATCATCAATGGTACATTCCAAAAGGCTGAAATAAAATACCTGTGCCATATATGATATTCATGATTCATCTGTTTGTTTTAATAAAAAATATCTTCCTTTTTCAAAAGTATTTTAATATGAAAGGGACTAGACATTGGATTTCTCAAAATGAGTCATAACTTAATATCCTGAATGTAACCAAAAGAATGATCAAATATAGTAAAAACGTCTGCTTCATTGTAACCTGTGATGTTTCTAATTCGAAACATGTGATTCTAATTTAACAAAAATTATAAAATAACTTCTTTATACATCTCAGCACTACATATTTTAAACCAAAGTCTCACACATTTTACAATAATTTTAGTGTACTTTAGAAATTATTGAAAGACATATTTTTGATATATTACTATATAGTGCATTAAAGACATTGCAAATTGTAATTTTTTCTTTAACTTCCATGATTCATGTATTATCCATTTGTAGCTTAGATATTAAGACTGTAAGATATTAAAACTGCATTTTGGCTAGAATATTCTGTGTGAAGACTAATCATTAAGACAGATTTGCTTTTCTCTCATGTATCCTAAATTAATGAACTTTTACTAAATTGCCAGATGATTTCTGCACTTTCTGATCTTTGAAAATTACTTACCTATCTATTACTCTAGAGATGAACAATACAAAATTCAAAATACTTAGCCACTAAAGCCAAGAGCTAACAAGCAAAAATCCTGCCTGACACTCAGGAATCCATGAGAGATTTTTCTGAAGGGAGAGAGGCTTCTGAGATACATCGATAGAAATCTGAGTAAGCCAGGGGGAGTGGAAAAAGCCATTACAAGTTTTATCAATATTAAAGACATTTTTAGAACTATCAAACATTGCTAATTTAGAAAGGAGAGAGAGTAAGTTAAGGAAGTATAAACAAATCTAACTTTTTGAAAAACAAACTTTCCAAAGAAGTAATATTTTCTAAAAATCATATTTTAATTTTTCAATAGGTATTACATATATTTGTTTTTTAGGACATTTTTATATGTCTCTTGCTTGTTGTGTCACTGGATTTTAAAATTGTAAGCATGATAGAATGAAGCACATGTATTACTTCCACTTGGAGGCAGTACAGTCAAGTGTGAGACCCCCAAGATATCACTTTAGAAGCCACGGTTGAGATGGCAGAGCCACAGAATAGAAGAACCCTGTATCCTTGGGTCACAACACTGAGAGGAGGCACTCTGGAACACCACCTGGCCTGCTTTGTAATTTGCAAGACGAAGAACTAAACCTTGTTGTGTTCAGTCACTAATATTTAAGGTTTTATTTGTCACTGCAGCAAAGCCTAGCCTATCTTGAGAGCACTGTGTCTTATAAGCCAGAGAACTCAAAGCCATCCTCAATTTCTCCCTCATATCTCCTCACCACCTCAAATCAGTCCACACATGTATTTAGCCTCTCTAATTACTGTTCTATTACTACTCTAGCAAGTTCTACTCTGTTCTGAGAGCCAAGAATACAAAACTAAATAAGATAGAAGCTTACATTTTTGTGCACGAGACATAAAAATTGACAAATTATTTGAACCCAGTGAGATTGGGTGCAGTAACAGAAGTTGGTACCGCGGTGGCACAAAACGAGAGCTCTTTCTTACCACGAATCTGATGAGGTTCCCCAGAGCAGAAAATGTTTAAGTGGTTGTCCAAAATGATGACTAAAAAACTCCTCCTCCCCACTGTCCCTGCTTAGCCAAGCCTTATCTTAATCTTAGACTGTTAGAATAGCCTCCTAATTGGTCTCCCTGCCTTCAGCTTTCTCCTACCTTAAACATCAATCCTCCCAAATGCCAGCTAGGTTATCTTTCTAAAGCTCAAAATTAAGCAGGCGGGCTTCCCTGGTGGCGCAGTGGTTGAGAGTCCGCCGGCCGATGCAGGGGACACAGGTTCGTGCCCCGGTCCGGGAAGATCGCACATACCGTGGAGCGGCTGGGCCCGTGAGCCATAACCACTGAGCCTGTGTGTCTGGAGCCTGTGCTCCGCAACGGGAGAGGCCACAACAGTGAGAGGCCCGCGTACCGCAAAAAAAAAAAAAAAAAAATTAAGCAGGCCACTCACTTGCTTGAAAGCATTCCACTGCTGACCTTTCCATCTCATTTCCTACCGCACCTCCCTTTGTGCTCACCACAGAAAACTGATCTTCCCTTGAACACCCCCAACTTTTCACGCCCCATTGCTGAGTGTCCTTTGCTCCCTCTGACTTGATGGCCAAACCTTTTTCCCTTTCTCTGCTTTGGCAAATTCCTATGATAAAGCACTTCTGGCACAAATCTGGTAGAATGAACCATGCCTTTTGCTTGTGCTCTGCAAATCTATCGCCTATAATAATAATAATAACTAATATTTATTGAGAACTTCCTTTTTGTCAGGCACTTAAGCACTTTCTACATAGATTGCTCCATTCAGTTCTCACAAAAGACCTATGAGGTTGCCTTATTATTGTGTCCCTTTTACAAATGAGGAAACTAAGGCTTGGGTTAGGTAGCCAGCACACGTTTATATACAGCCAGTAAGGGAAAGAACCAGCATAAGAACCTATCATAGTTGGACAGTTGGATTCCTGACTTGTACACTTCACCACTATGCTTTTTGATCCCCATTCAAGTTAAAAATCCCTTGGTCTGCATCCTGCCTTAACCTCTCACTTCTTTTCCTATTTTTTCCACATATATTCAATAACCCAGCTATTATTAGGCCCACACATACTTAGCATGTTATTCCCTCATCTTGAAAGACTCTTTCTCATTGTATTTGTCCAGTTCACTCCTGCTTGTCTTCACATGTCAACCTTGGCATCCTCTCTTCTTATGCTACCACGTTGAATGCTTATGCCATGCCTTAACCACTGGTTATTCTCTCTCTCTTGCTCTCATTCCCAAAGAGCTGCTTGAGAGTCAACATTACTCTTAGCCTCTAACCCCAGAACCTAGCTAAGTGTCTGGCATACAGTAAATGCTCAACAAATGTTTTTGAGAGAATGAATGAATGATGTATGTTTTGTTCTTCACATGTTACCACTATTAAAATTTGGTCCCCCAAATCATTAACTTTTTATTTTTGAATGAAGGACATTTTGTCCTTTCTTAATAACTTCCTAATGAAAGATTCAATTTGTGAGTTATGTGATCCCATTCATATTATATTTCCTAATTCATTATTTATTTCTCTCATATATGTATGAGCAGATATATATTACAGAAAATTAAAGCTCTGAAGTAAAAGTGAAAGTGATATTTTCTCCTAAACTTTTCATTTCAAAACTTAAATTTTCAGACTTAAACTTAAAATGTGATGTTTCCAATCTTTCCTTTTTCTCTTGCAGTTTCCTAAAGGGTTCAAAAGTCACCTGAGCAAACAATAATAATAATGGTTAAAAAGTATTAAGCTCATAATATGTGACAATCTCTGTTTTCATGTTTTACATAAAGTAGCTCATGTATTCCTCACATCAACCCTCTGAGGTTGATATTAGTATTATCCCCATTTGATGGATGAGGAAACTGAGGGCCTTTGAGATGAAGTAACTTATTTAAGGTCACACAGCTAGTGAAAACAGAACATGAAGACAGCTTTCAAACTCAAAGTCATCTTATATCAGAGTATTTTAAAGGAGATGATATTTTACATATTGATACCTATATTTCCAAACAAATTAATAAGAATGAGAGGAATAAAAGTAGCCTACATTGGGGATATGACAGTATTATTGGGAGATGAGTTCTCACATGTTGCATTAGACCCTAATTGCGTATCCCTATGATACCTTGGCAAAGTGTAGTATTTTTCATGAACTACCCTATCCTCCAATCTGGGCGTGAAAAGCTAGATTTGTAAAGTGATTCCTTTTTTATTCCTGCATCAATATTCATTTTGCTTAAGCCTCTCACTAACTGACAGACTTGATAGTTTGTATAGAGAGGTTCAGGAGGACTAAGACCTCACAATCAATTTCATTATTTTGTTTATCACTTAAATCTACGGCAGTTCACTGATCACACATATACCAGTACTGCCTCTGATCTCATCTTCAACAACCTTATAATCCACCTGGAGAAATAAATAGCTAGGATGCGAGACAGAAGAACAGACATACCATAAAAGAGATACAGATAATAGCTAAGTGCAACTGGAAGAGGCAGGCAGTATTCCTACTCAAAGTAGAATTTGAGTTGGAACTTGAAATAGGAGAAGAATTTCAACAAGTGTTGATAAAGTAAATGCCAATCTGGCCAAGGACAAAAGAGTGGAGGAGAGAAACATGAGGCCCAGTGAGGAAACAGAAAGCAGTTCAGATGGGCTGGTGAATGGAGTGTCTACTGAGGAGCACTGGAAAGTCAGAGGAGATTTTCTTTGAAACCCATTACATAAGGTCTTGAATAATAAGCTAAGGTGTGGAATAGAATTCTTTAGGATTTGAGAAGTCAATGAAGGTTTCAGGAAGAATTTTCTGGCAAAAGTGTCTAATAGAAGGGAGAAGCCTAGCCCAGACATTTTGAGGCTATTGCAATACTCAAATTGATACATAATAAAGACTTAAAAGGAAGAGGCTCAAAGGGACTAATTCAGGAGATCATATGGAAACAGAAGCTATAGGACTTATAACTCATGATATTGTGAGAGAACACTCAAGGTTTCACCTATTGATCTTGGGACTATTGATGGCTTTATTCAAAATAGGAAACATAACAGCAGAATAAATCTCAAGGAGAAGGATGACGGTCACATGTGGACATGTTTCACCCTATGGGGTAGGGACTGTCCAGGGGAGATGCCAAATGGGCAGAACTGGAGTTTAGAAGAGTTGACACTTGGACATATGTATTTCTCAATCACTCAGAAAGGAGTGCCTTGAAACCATGAGATATGAACAGATGTCCGAAAGAGAAAAGATGTTTGATAGAATGTGGACATTAGAAAAAGGCAAAAAAAAAATGTATGAAGAATAAAGCTAAAGAGTAAGCAGGAAAGAGAAGACCACCCTGGGGAGAGCAGAGTTATGAAAATCAAAAAGATAGAAAGTACGGACAGGAGTGTCAAATGTTGCAAAAATATCTCTGAGAATTACAATTAAGATGAGAATGAAGTGAGGTGCTGACTGATAGGACACAAGGAGAAGACATAATCTGGGACTGTGGTCACCTTAATTATAATTAAAGAAATAATTGGTGAATTTCAAGAGATTTTTCTATTCAACAAAATCAAATGAGATATTTCATAGCAGAGCCAGTTACCTAGATTCTATCACAGTGTTCTTTCCCATTACACATCCCTGAAAGAAGACAAACATACAAAAATGGGAGAAGATTACATAAAGACTAAGAAATTGGCATGAAGTATTTTTTAAAAAAGAAAAAAATTTGTTTCTTCAGCAAGTATTTATTGAGCAATTAGTGTAGGTAAGACTATAGATGAAAGAAATTAATATAAAAATTTATTCCTATGTATTTTATTCACTTTGAAGCCATTGTTAATGGGATTTTCTTGATTTCCTTTTTGGATAGTTCATTTTTAATGCTTAGAAATGCAACTGAGGAGATTGGTTCAAGATGGTGGAATAGAAGGACATGCTCTCACTCCCTCCTGTGAGAACACCAAAATCACAACTAATTGCTGAACAATCATCAACGGGAAGACACTGGAACTTACCAAAAAAGATACCCCACAACCAAACACAAAGGAGAAGCCACAATGAGATGGTAGGAGGGGCACAATAAAATCAAATTCCATAACTGCTGGGTGGGTGACTCACAAACTGGAGAACACTTATACCACAGAAGTCCACCCACTGGAGAGAAGGTTCTGAGCCCCACATCAGGCTTCCCAACTTGGGGGTCCAGTAAAGGGAGGAGGAGATTCCAAGAGAATCAGACTTTGAAGACTAGTGGGATTTGATTGCAGGACTTTGACAGGAATGGGGGAAACAGGACTCCACTCTTGGAGGGTACACACAAAGTAGTGGGTGCATTGGGACCCAGGGGAAGGAGCAGTGACCCCATAGGAGACTGAACCAGATCTACTTGCTAGTGTTGGAGGGTATCCTGCAGAGGTGGGGGGTGGCTCTTTCTCACCGTGAGGACAAGGACACTGGAAGCAGAAGTTCAGGGAAGTACTCCTTGGCATAGGTTGTCCAAAGTCACCTATTGCACCACCAAAGAGCACGGTAGGCTCCAGTGTTGGGTGACCTCAGGCCAAACAACGAACAGGGAGGGAACCCAGCCCCACTCATCAGCAGTCAAGTGGATTAACGTTTTACTGAACTCTGCCCACCACAGCAACAACCAGCTTTACCTACCACCATTCGCTCCCATCAGGAAACTTGCACAAGCCTTGTAGATAGCCTCATCCACCAGAGGGCAGAGAGCAGAAGCAAGAAGAACTACAATCCTGCAGCCTGTGGAACAAAATCCACATTCACAGAAACATAGACAAGATGAAAAGGCAAAGGACTATGTACCAGATGAAGGAACAAGATAAAACCCCAGAAAAACAACTAAATGAAGTGGAGATAGGAAACCTTCCAGAAAAAGAATTCAGAATAATGATAGTGAAGATGATCCAGGACCTCAGAAAAATAATGGAGGCAAAGATGGAGAAGGTACAAGAAATGTTTAACAAAGACCTAGAAGAATTAAAGAACAAACAAACAGAGATGAACAATACAATAACTGAAATGAAAACTACACTAGAAGGAACCAATAGCAGAATAACTGAGGCAGAAAAAGGGATAATTGACCTGGAAGGCAGAATGGTGGAATTCACTGCTTCAGAACAGAATAAAGAAAAAACAATGAAAAGAAATTAAGGCAGCCTAAGAGACCTCTAGGACGACATTGAAATGCAAAAACATTCGTATTATAGGGGTCCCAGAAGGAGAAGAGAGAGAGAAAGGACCAGAGAAAATCTTTGAAGAGATTGTAGTCAAAAACTTCCCTAACATGGGAAAGAAACTACCCACCCAAGTCCAAGGAGCACAGAGAGTCACATACAGGATAAACCGAAGGAGAAACATGCCGAGACATAGTAATCAAGTTGGAAAAAATTAAAGACAAAGAAAAATTATTGAAAGCAGCAAGAGAAAAATGACAAATAACATACAACGGAACTCCCATAAGATTAACAGCTGATTTCTCAGCAGAAACTCTACAAGCCAGAAGGGAGTGGCAAGACATATTTAAAGTGATGAAAGGGAAGAACCTAAAATCAAGATGACTCTACCTGGCAAGGATCTCATTCAGATTCGATGCAGAAATCAAAAGCTTTACAGAAAAGCAAAAGCTAAGAGAATTCAGCACCACCAAATCAGCTCTACAACAACTGCCTAAGGAACTTCTCTAAGTGGGAAACACAAGAGAAGAAAAGGACCTACAAAAACAACCCCAAAACAATTAAGAAAATGGAAATAGGAACATACATATCGAAAATTACCTTAAACGTGAACGGATTAAATGCTCCAACCAAAAGACACAGGCTTGCTGAATGCATACAAAAACAAGATCCATATACATTCTGTCTACAGGAGACCCACTTCAGACCGAGGGACACATAAAGACTGAAAGGGAGGGGATGGAAAAAGATATTCCATGCAAATGGAAATCAAAAGAAAGCTGGAGTAGCTATACTCATATCAGATAAAATAGACTTTAAAATAAAGAATGTTAAAAGAGACAAGGAAGGACACTACATAATGATCAAGGGAACAATCCAAGAAGAAGATATAACAATTATAAATATATATGCACCCAACATAGGAGCATCTCAATACATAAGGCAACTGCTAACTGCTATAAAAGAGGAAATCGACAGTAACACAGTAATAGTGGGGGACTTTAACACCTCACTTACATCAATGGACAGATCATGTGAAATGAAAATAAGGAAACACAAGCTTTAAATGACACAATAGACCAGAGAGACTTAATTGATATTTATAGGACATTCCATCCAAAAACAGCAGATTACACTTTCTTCTCAAGTGTGCACGAAACATTCTCCAGGATAGATCACATCTTGGGTAACAAATCAAGCCTCAGTAAATTTAAGAAAATTGAAATCATATCAAGCATCTTGTCTGACCACAAAGCTATGAGATTAGAAATGAATCACAGGGGAGAAAACGTAAAAAACACAAACACATGAAGGCTAAATAATATATTGCTAAATAACCAAGAGGTCACTGAAAAAATCAAAGAGGAAATCAAAAAATACCTAGAGACAAATGGCAATGAAAATACGACAATCCAAAACCTATAGGATGCAGCAAAAGCAGTTCTAAGAGGGAAGATTATAGCCATACAAGCCTAACTCAACAAACAAAAAAAAATCTCAAATAAATAACCCAACCTTACACCTAAAGGAATTAGAGAAAGAAGAACAAACAAAACCCAAAGTTAGCAGAAGGAAAGAAATTATAAAGAGCAGAGCAGAAATAAATGAAGTAGAAACAAAGAAAACAATAGCACAGTTCAATAAAACTAAAAGCTGGTTCTTTGAGAAGATAAAGAAAATTGGTGAACCATTAGCCAGACTCATCAAGAAAAAGAGGGAGAGGACTCAACTCAATAAAGTTAGAAATGAAAAAGGAGACGTTACAACAGACGCCGCAGAAATACAAAGCATCCTAAGAGACTACTACAAGAAACTCTATGCCAATAAAATGCATAACCTGGAAGAAATGGACAAATTCTTAAAAAGGTATAAACTTCCAAGACTGAAGCAGGAAGAAACAGAAAATATGAACAGAACAATCACAAGTAATGAAATTGAAACTGTGATTAAAATCTTCCAAAAAACAAAATCCATCACCAGACAGCTTCACAGGTGAATTTTATCAAACATTTAGAGAAGAGCTAACACCAATCCTTCACAAACTCTCCAAAAAACTGCAGAGGAAGGAACACTCCCAAACTCATTCTACAATGCCACCATCACCCTGATACCAAAACCAGACAAAGATACTACAAAAAAGAGAAAATTACAGACTAATATCACTGATGAATATAGGTGCAAAAATCCTCAACAAAATAGTAGCAAACAGAATTCAACAACATATTAAAAGGTTCATACACCATGATCAAGTGAGATTTATCACAAGGATTCAAGGATTCTTCAATATATGCAAATCAAACAATGTGATACACCATATTAACAAAGTGAAGAATATAAACCATATGAACATCTCAATAGATGCAGAAAAGCTTTTGACAAAATTCAACACCGATTTATGATATAAAAAACTCTCCAGAAAGTGGGCATACAGCGAACCTACCTCAATATAATAAAGACCATATACAACAAACCCACAGCAAACATTCTCAGTAGCGAAAAGCTGAAAGCATTTCCTCTAAGATCAGGAACAAGACAAGGATGTCCACTCTCACCACTATTATTCAACCTAGTTTTGGAAGTCCTAGCCACGGCAATCAGAGAAGAAAAAGAAATAAAAGTAATACAAATTGGAAAAGAAGAAGTAAAACTGTCACTGTTTGCAGATGACATGATACTATACACAGAGAATCCTAAAAATGCCAGCAGAAAACTACTAGAGCTAATCAATGAATTTGGTAAATTTGCAAGATACAAAATTAATGCACAGAAATCCCTTGCATTCCTATACACTAATGATGAAACATCTGAAAGAGAAATTAGGGAAACACTCCCATTTATCATTGCAAAAAAAAAATAAAATAAAATACCTAGGAATAAAACTACCTAGGGAGACAAAAGACCTGTATGCAGAAAACTATAAGACACTGATGAAAGAAATTAAAGATGGTACAAACAGATGGAGAGATACAGCTTGTTCTTGAAGAATCAAGAATCAATATTGTGAAAATGACTATACTACCCAGAGCAGTCTACAGATTTAATGCAATCCCTATCAAATTACCAATGGCATTTTTTACAGAACGAAAACAAAAAATCTTAAAATTTGTATGGAGACACAAAAGACCCTGAATAGCAAAAGCAGTCTTGAGGGAAAAAAATGGAGCTGGAGGAATCAGACTCCCTGACATCAGACTATACTACAAAGCTACAGTCATCAAGACAATATGGTACTGGCACGAAAACAGAAATATAGATCAATGGAACAACATAGAATGACCAGAGATAAACCCACACACCTATGGTCAACTAGTCTATGACAAATGAGGCAAGGATATACAATGGAGAAAAGACAGTCTCTTCAATAAGTGGTGTTGGGAAAACTGGACAGCTACATCTAAAAGAATGTAATTAGAACACTCCCTAACACCATATACAAAAATAAACTCAAAATGGATTAGAGGTCTAAATGTAAGACCAGACACTCTAAAACTCTTAGAGGAAAACATAGGAAGAGCACTGTTTGACATGAATCACAGCAAGATCTTTTTTGATCCACCTCTTAGAGTGATGGAAATAAAAACAAAAATAAACAAATGGAACCTAATGAAACTTCAAAGCTTTGCACAGCCAGGGAAACCATAAACAAAATGAAAAGACAACCTTCAGAATGTGAGAAAATATTTGCAAATGAATCAAGAGACAAAGGATTAATCTCCAAAATATATAAACAGCTCATGCAGCTCAATATTAAAGAAACAAACAACCCAATCCAAAAATGGGCAGAAGACCTAAATAGACATTTCTCCAAAGAAGATATACAGACTGCCAACAAACACATGAAAGAATGCTCAACATCACTAATCATTAGAGAAATGCAAATCAAAACTACAATGAGATACCATCTCACACCAGTCAGAATGGCCATCATCAAAAAACCTAGAAACAATAAATACTGGAGAGGGTGTGGAGAAAAGGGAACACTCTTGCACTGCTGATGGGAATGTAAATTGATACAGCCACTGTGGAGAACAGTATGGAGGTTCCTTAAAAAACTAAGAATAGAACTACCATATGACCCAGCAATCCCACTACTGGGCATATACCCTGAGAAAGCCATAATTCAGAAATAGTCATGTACCAAAATGTTCATTGCAGCTCTATTTACAATAGCCCAGAGATGGAAACAACCTAAGTGTCCATCATCAGATGAATGGATAAAGAAGATGTGGCACATATATACAATGGAATATTACTCAGCCATAAAAAGAAACAATATTGAGCTATTTGTAATGAGGTGGATAGGCTAGAGTCTGTCATACAGAGTGAAGTAAGTCAGAAAGAGAAAGACAAATACCGTATGCTAACACATATATATGGAATTTAAGAAAAAAATGTCATGAAGAACCTAGGGTTAAAACAGGAATAAAGACACAGACCTACTAGAGAATGGACTTGAGGATATACGGAGGGGGAAGGGTAAGCTGTAACAAAGCGAGAGAGAGGCATGGATATATATACACTACGAAACGTAAGGTACATAGCTAGTGGGAAGCAGCCACATAGCACAGGGAGATCAGCTCGGTGCTTTGTGACCGCCTGGAGGGGTGGGATAGGGAGGGTGGGATGGAGGGAGACGTAAGAGGGAAGAGATATGGAAACATATGTATATGTATAACTGATTCATTTTGTTGTACAGCAGAAACTAATACAACATTGTAAAGCAATTATACTCCAATAAAGATGTTAAAAAAAATTTTAAAAAAGAAACAAAAAACCCAATCCAAGCATGGGCAGAAGACCTAAATAAGCATTTCTCCAAAGAAGACATACTGATGGCCAAGAAGCACATGAAAAGTTGCTCAACATCACCAGTTATTAGAGAAATGCAAATCAAAACTACAATGAGGTCTCACCTCTCACCAGTTAGAATGGGCAACATCAGAAAATCTACAAACAACAAATGCTGGAGAGGGTGTGGAGAAAAGGGAACCCTCTTGCACTGTTGGTGGGAATGTAAATTCATACAGCCACTATGGAGAACAGCATGGAGGCTCCTTAAAATCTAAAATTAGAACTATCCTACAGCCCAGCAATCCCACTACTGGGCATATACCCTGAGAAAACCATAATTCAAAAAGACACATGCACCCCAATGTTCATTGCAGCACTATTTACAGTAGCCAGGTCATGGAAGCAACCTATATGCCCATCGACAGATGAATGGATAAAGATGTTGTGGTACATATATACAATGAAATATTACTCAGCCATATAAAGGAATGAAATTGGGTCATTTGTAGAGATGTGGATGGATCTAGAGACTGTCATACAGAGTGAAGTAAGTCAGAAAGAGAAAAACAAATATCGTATATTGATGCATATATGTGGAACCTAGAAAAATGGTACAGATGAACTGGTTTGCAGGACCAAAATTGAGACACAGATGTAGAGAACAAATGTATGGACACCAAGGGGGGAAAGCGACAGGGGGTGGGGGTGGGGGTATGATGAATTGGGAGATTGGGATTGACATGTATACACTGATATGTATAAAATGTATAAAATGTATTAAGAACCTGCTGTATAAAAAAATAAATAAAATAAAATTTTTTTAAAAAAGAAATGCAACTGAGTTTTGCATGTTGATCTTGTATCTTGCAGCTTTACCGAATTCTTTTATCAGTTCTAATCATGTTTTTGTGGAGTCTTTAGGGTTTCCTACATATAAGATCATGCCATCTGCAAAAAAGAGAGCCATCTGCTCAGGCTAAGATATCCAGTACTATGTTAAAATAGAAGTAGCAAGAGTGTGCATTCTTACATTGTTCTGGATTTTAGAGGAACACTTTCAATTTTCACTACTGAGTATGAAATTAGTTGAAGGGCTTTTCATATTGAGCTTTATTATATCAAGGTAAATTTCTTCTATACCTAATTTATTGAGAATTATTATCATGAAAGGTTGTTGAACTTTGTCAAATGCTTTCTCTGCATCAATTAAGATGATCATGTGATTTTTATCCTTTATTCTATTAATGTGGTGTATCACATTGATTTTTGTGTGTTGAACCATCCAAGTATCCCAGGAATAAATCCCACTTTGACACGGTGTATGATCCTTTAATATGCTGTTGAATTCTGTTTGTTAATATTTTGTTAAGTATTTGGCATCTATGTTCATCAGGGATATTGGCCTATAGCTTTCTTTTCTTATGGTGTCTTTGTCTGACTTTTGCCAACGATATGAAAGATTTGTACACTGCAAACTATAAAACAGTAATGAAAAAAATTTGTAAAGACACAATTAAATGGAAAAACTTCTCATGTTCATGAATTGGAAGAATTAATAATTGTTCAAATGCTCATACTACCCAAAGGAATCTACAGATTCAGTGTAATCTTTATCAAAATCCAATGGCATGTTTTATGGAAATAGAAAAAAAAATTCTAAAATTCATATAGAACCACAAAAGATGCTGAATAGCCAAGGCAATTTTGAGCAAGAAGAACAAAGCTGGAGGCATCAAACTTCCTGATTTCAAAATACATTACAGGGAGAGGGGGAAGATGGCGGAGGAGTAGGATGTGGAGATCACCTTCCTCCCCATAGATACATCAGAAATACATCTACACGTGGAACAACTCCTACAGAACACCTACTGAACGCTGGCAGAAGGTCTCAGACCTCCCAAAAGGCAAGAAACTCCCCACGTACCTGGGTAGGGCAAAAGAAAACAGAATAAACAGAGACAAAAGAATAGGGACGGGACCTGCACCAGTGAGAGGGAGCTGTGAAGCAGGAAAGGTTTCCACACACTAGAAGCCCCTTCGCAGGCGGAGACTGTGGGTGGAGGAGTGGGGAAGCTTCGGAGTCACGGAGGAGAGCGCAGCAACAGGGGTGCGGAGGGAAAAGTGGAGAGATTCCCGCACAGAGGATCTGTGCCGACCAGCACTCACCAGCCTGAGAGGCTTCTCTGCTCACCCACCAGGGCAGGCAGGGCTGGGAGCTGAGGCTCGGGCTTCGGTCAGAGCGCAGGGAGAGGACTGGGGTTGGTGGAGTGAACACAGCCTGCAGGGGGTTAGTCCGCCAGGGCTAGCCGGGAGGGAGTCCGGGGAAAAGTCTGCACCTGCCGAAGAGGCAAGAGACTTTTTCTTCCCTCTTTGTTTCCTGGTGCGCAAGGAGAGGGGATTAAGAGCACCGCTTAAAGGAGCTCCAGAGACGGGCGCGAGCAGCTGCTAACAGTGCGGATTCCAGAGACGGGCATGAGATGCTAAGGCTGCCACTGCTGCCACCAAGAAGCCTGTGTGCGAGCACAGGTCACTCTCCACACCTTCACTCCTGGGAGCCTGTGCAGCCCGCCACGGCCAGAGTCCCAGGATCCAGGGACAACTCCCCCGGGAGAACGCATGGTGCGCCTCAGGCTGGTGAAATGTCACACAGGCCTCTGCAGCAGCAGGCTCAGCCCACAGCCGTACCCCTCCCTCCCCCCGGCCTGAGTGAGCCAGAGCCCCCGAGTCAGCTGCTCCTTTAAACTTGTCCTGTCTGAGCAGAGAACAGATGCTCTCCAGCGACCTACATGCAGAGGCGGGGCCAAATCCAAAGCTGAGCCCCGGGAGCTGTGAGAACAAAGAAGAGAAAGGGAAATCTCTCCCAGCAACCTCAGGAGCAGCAGATTAAATCTCCACAATCAACTTGATGTACCCTGCATCTGTGGAATACATGAATAGACAACGAATCATCCCAAATTGAGGAGGTGGACTTTGAGAGCAAGATTTATTATTTTTTCCCCTTTTCCTCTTTTTGTGAGTATGTTTTTGTGTGATATTTTGTCTGTAGAGCTTTGCTTTCACCATTTGTCCTAGGGTTCTATCCGTCTGTTTTTTTTTGTTTTTTGTTTTTTTTTTTACTTTGAAAAAAAGTTTTTTTCTTAATAATTATTTTAATAACTTTATTTTATGTTCCTTTATTTTATTTTATCTTCTTTCTTTCTCTCTTTCTTTCTTTCTTTTTCTCTTTTTTCTACTTTTTCTCCCTTTTATTCTGAGCCATGTGGATGAAAGGCTCTTGGTGCTGCTCCCACAACCAGGAGTCAGTGCTGTACCTCTGAGGTGGGAGAGCCAACTTCAGGACACTGGTCCATGAGAGACTTCCCAACTCAACATAATATCAAACAGCAAAAATCTCCCAGAGATCTCCATCTCAACACCAACACCCAGGTTCACTCAACGACCAGCAAGCTACAGTGCTGGACATCTTATGACAAACAACTAGCAAGACAGGAACACAACCCCACCCATT
This sequence comes from Stenella coeruleoalba, assembly GCF_951394435.1. Taxonomy (NCBI): domain Eukaryota; kingdom Metazoa; phylum Chordata; class Mammalia; order Artiodactyla; family Delphinidae; genus Stenella; species Stenella coeruleoalba. The sequence goes on from NC_137164.1 coordinate 45,818,576, forward strand.
AGCAGAGAGGCTGCCTAAAATCATAATAAGTCCACAGACACCCCAAAACACACCACCAGATGTGGACCTGCCCACCAGAAAGACAAGATCCAGCCTCATCCACTACAACACAGGCACTAGTCCCCTCCACCAGGAAGCCTACACAACCCACTGAACCGACTTTAGCCACTGGGGACACACACCAAAAACAATGGGAACTACGAACATGCAGACTGCAAGAAGGAGACCCCAAACACAGTAAGATAAGCAAAATGAGAAGACAGAAAAACACACAGCAGATGAAGGAGCAAGATAAAAACCCACCAGACCTAACAAATGAAAAGGAACTAGGCAGTCTACCTGAAAAAGAATTCAGAATAATCATAGTAAACATGATCTAAAATCTTAGAAATAGAATAGAGAAAATGTAAGAAACATTTAACAAGGACCTAGAAGAACTAAATATGAAAAAAGCAATGATGAACAATGCAATAAATGAAATTAAAAATACTCTAGAAGGGATCAATAGCAGAATAACTGAGGCAGAAGAACGGATAAGTGACCTGGAAGATAAAATAGTGGAAATAACCTGCAGAGCAGAATAAAGAAAAAAGAATGAAAAGAACTGAGGACAGTCTCAGAGACCTCTGGGACAACATTAAATGCACCAACATTCGAATTATAGGGGTTCCAGAAGAAGAAGAGAAAAAGAAAAGGACTGAGAAGATATTTGAAGAGATTATAGTTGAAAACTTCCCTAATATGGGGAAGGAAATAGTTAATCAAGTCCAGGAAGCACAGAGAGTCCAATACAGGATAAATCCAAGGAGAAACACGCCAAGACACATATTAATCAAACTGTCAAAAATTAAATACAAAGAAAACATATTAAAAGCAGCAAGGGAAAAACAACAAATTACACACAAGGGAATCCCCATAAGGTTAACAGCTGATCTTTCAGCAGAAACTCTGCAAGCCAGAAGGGACTGGCAGGACATATTTAAAGTGATGAAGGAGAAAAACCTGCAACCAAGATTACTCTACACACCAAGGATGTCATTCAGATTTGATGGGTAAATTAAAACCTTTACAAACAAGCAAAAGCTGAGAGAGTTCAGCACCACCAAACCAGCTTTACAACAAATGCTAAAGGAACTCCTCTAGGCAAGAAACACAAGAGAAGGAAAACACCTACAATAATAAACACAAAAACAATTAAGAAAAGGGGAATAGGAACATACATATTGATAATTCCCTTAAATGTAAATGGATTAAATACTCCCACCAAAAGACATAGACTGGCTGAATGGATACAAAAACAAGACCCATATATATGCTGTCTACAAGAAACCCACTTCAGACCTAGGGACACATACAGACTAAAAGTGAAAGGATGGAAAAAAATATTCCATCCATCCATCCATCAAAAGAAAGCTGGAGTAGTAATTCTCATATCAGACAAAATAGACTTTAAATTAAAGACTATTAGAAGAGTCAAAGAAGGACACTACACAATGATCAAGGGATTGATCCAAGAAGAAGATAAAACAATTGTAAATATTTATGCACCCAACATAGGAACGCCTCAATACATAAGGCAAATACTAACAGCCATAAAAGGGGAAATTGACAGTAACACATTCATAGTAGGGGACATTAACACCCCACTTTCACCAATGGACAGATCTTCCAAAATGAAAATAAATAAGGAAACACAAGCTTTAAATGATACATTAAACAAGATGGGCTTAATTGATATTTATAGGACATTCCACCAAAAAACAACAGAATACACATTTTTCTCAAGTGCTCATGGAACATTCTCCAGGATAGATCATATCTTGGGTCACAAGTCAAGTCTTGGTAAATTTAAGAAAATTGAAATCGTATCAAGTATCTTTTCAGACAACAACGCTATGAGACTAGATATCAATTACAGGAAAAGATCTGTAAAAAGTACAAACACATGAAGGCTAAACAATACACTACTTAATAACGAAGTGATCACTGAAGAAATCAAAGAGGAAATAAAAAAAATACCTAGAAATAAATGACAATTGAGACACGATGACCCAAAACCTATGGGATGCAGCAAAAGCAGTTCTAAGAGGGAAGTTTATAGCAATACAGTCCTACCTTAAGAAACAGGAAACATCTCAAATAAACAACCTAACCTTGCACCTAAAGCAATTAGTGAAAGAAGAACAAAAAATACCCAAAGTTAGCAGAAGGAAAGAAATCATAAAGATCAAATCAGAAATAAATGAAAAAGAAATGAAGGAAATGATAGCAAAGATCAATAAAACTAAAAGCTGGTTCTTTGAGAAGATAAACAAAATTGATAAAACATTAGCCAGACTCATTAAGAAATAAAGGGAGAAGACTCAAATCAATAGAATTAGAAATGAAAACGGAGAAGTAACAGCTGACACTGCAGAAATACAAAAGATCATAAGAGATTACTACAAGCAACTCTATGCCAATAAAATGGACAACCTGGAAGAAATGGACAAATTCTTAGAAATGCACAACCTGCCAAGACTGAATCAGGAAGAAATAGAAAATAAGAACAGACCAATCACAAGCACTGAAATTGTAACTGTGATTAAAAATCTTCCAACAAACAAAAACCCAGGACCAGATGGCTTCACAGGCAAATTCTATCAAACATTTAGAGAAGAGCTAACACCTATCCTTCTCAAAGTCTTCCAAAATATAGCAGAGGGAGGAACACACCCAAACTCATTCTACAAGGCCACCATCACCCTGATACCAAAACCAGACAAGGATATCACAAAGAAAGAAAACTACAGGCCAATATCACTGATGAACATAGATGCAAAAATCCTCAACAAAATACTAGCAAACAGAATCCAACAGCACATTAAAAGGATCATACACCATGATCAAGTGGGGTTTATTCCAGGAATGCAAGGATTCTTCAATATACACAAATCAATCAACGTGATACACCATATTAACAAATTGAAGGAGAAAAACCATATGATCATCTCAACAGATGCAGAAAAAGCTTTTGACAAAATTCAGCACCCATTTATGATAAAATTCCTGCAGAAAGTAGGCATAGAGGGAATTTCCTCAACATAATAAAGGCCATATATGACAAACACACAGCCAACATCATCCTCAATGGTGAAAACCTGAAAGCATTTCCACTAAGATCAGGAACAAGACAAGATTGCCCACTCTCACCACTCATATTCAACATAGTTTTGGAAGTTTAAGCCACAGCAATCAGAGAAGAAAAGCAAATAAAAGGTATACATAGAGAATCCTAAAGATGCTACCAGAAAACTACTAGAGCTAATCAATGAATTTGGTAAAGTAGCAGGATACAAAATTAATTCACAGACGTCTCTGGCATTCCTATACACTAATGATGAAAAATCTGAAAGTGAAATCAAGAAAACACTCCCATTTTCCATTGCAACAAAAAGAATAAAATATCTAGGAATAAACCTACCTAAGGAGACAAAAGACCTATATGCAGAAAATTATAAGCGACTGATGAAAGAAATTAAAGATGATACAAATAGATGGAGAGATATACCATGTTCTTGGATTGGAAGAATCAACATTGTGAAAATAACTCTACTACCCAAAGCAAACTACAGATGCAATGCAATCCCTATCAAACTACCACTGGCATTTTTCACAGAACTAGGGGAAAAAAATTCACAATTTCTTTGGAAACACATAAGACCCCGAATAGCCAAAGCAATCTTGAGAACAAAAAATGGAGCTGGAGGAATCAGAGTCCCTGACTTCAGACTATACTACAAAGCTACAGTAATCAAGGCAGTATGGTACTGGCACAAAAACTGAAATATAGATCAATGGAACAGGATAGAAAGCCCAGCGATAAACCCAAGCACATGTGGTCACCTAATCTTTGATAAAGGAGAGAGGAATGTACAGTGCTGAAAGGACAGCCCCTTCAATAAATGGTGCTGGGAAAACTGGACAGGTACATGTAAAAGTATGAGATTATATCACTCCCTAACACCATACACAAAAATAAGTTCAAAATGGATTAAAGACCTAAATGTAAGGCCAGAAACTATCAAACTCTTAGAGGAAAATATAGGCAGAACACTCTATGACATAAATCACAACAAGATCCTTTTTGACCCACCTCCTGGAGAAATGGAAATTAAAACAAAAATAAACAAATGGGACCTAATGAAACTTCAAAGCTTTTGCACAGCAAAGGAAACCATAAACAAGACCAAAAGACAACCCTCAGAATGGAAGAAAATATTTGCTAATGAAGCAACTGACAAAGGATTAATCTCCAAAATTTACAAGCAGCTCATGCAGCTCAATAACAAAAAACAAACAACCCAATCCAAAAATGGGCAGAAGACCTAAATAGACATTTCTCCATGGAAGATATACAGGTTGCCAACAAACACATGAAAGAATGCTCAACATCACTAATCATTAGAGAAATGCAAATCAAAACTACAATGAGATACCATCTCACACCAGTCAGAATGGCCATCATCAAAAAACCTAGAAGCAATAAATGCTGGAGAGGATGTGGAGAAAAGGGAACACTCTTGCACTGCTGATGGGAATGTGAATTGGTACAGCCACTATGGAGAACAGTATGGAGGTTCCTTAAAAAAACTACAAATAGAACTACCATATGACCCAGCAATCCCACTACTGGGCATATACCCTAAGAAAACCATAATTCAGAAATAGTCATGTACCAAAACGTTCATTGCAGCTCTATTTACAATAGCCCAGAGATGGAAATAACCTAAGTGTCCATCATCAGATGAATGGATAAAGAAGATGTGGTACATATATACAATGGAATATTACTCAGCTGTAAAAAGAAATGAAACTGAGTTATTTGTAGTGAGGTGGATCGACCTAGAGTCTGTCATACAGAGTGAAGTAAGTCAGAAAGAGAAAGACAAATACCATATGCTAACACGTATATATGGAATCTAAATATCTTTTTGTCTACTAAAATCTTTTTGTCTATCTTTTGTCTATCTAAAATCTTTTTGTCTACTAAAAAGCTTCTTCACAGCAAAGGAAACAACCAACAGAATAAAAAGACAACTTACAGAATGGGAGAAAATATTTGCAAACCAAATATCTGAAAAAGAGTTAGTATCCAAAATATATAAGGAACTTCCACAACTTAATAGCAAAAAAAATAATAAACTGATTAAAAAACAAATAAAGAGTCTGAAGAGATATTTCTCCAAAGAAGACATACAAATGGCCAATAGGTACATGAAAAGGTGCTCAACATTAATAACCATCAGAGAAATACAAATCGAAACCACAATAAATATCACTTCATAGGTGTCCGAGGGCCTATTATCAAAAAGACAAGAAATAATAGTGTTGGCAAGGATGTGGAGAAAAGGGAACCCTCATACACTGTTAGTGGAAATGTAAATTGAGTCAGCTACTATGGAAAACAGTATGGACATTCCTCAAAACATTGAAAAAAGAAGCATCATTTATGATCTACTGATCTCACTTCTGGGTATATAGCCAAAGAAATTGAAATCGGGATCTATTACTCAGCCATAAAAAGGAACGAATCTGAGTTATTTGTAGTGAGGTGGATGGACCTAGAGACTGTCATACAGGGTGAAGAAAGTCAGAAAAAGAAAAGCAAATACCGTATGCTAACACATATATACGGAATCTAAAAAAAAAAAAAATGGTCATGAAGAGCCTAGGGGCAAGATGGGAATAAAGATGCAGACCCACTAGAGAATGGACTTGAGGATATGGGGAGGGGGAAGGGTAAGCTGTGACAAAGTGAGAGAGTGGCATGGACATATATATACTACCAAACGTAAAATAGATAGCTAGTGGGAAGCAGCCGCACAGCACAGGGAGATCAGCTCGGTGCTTTGTGACCACCTAGAGGGGTGGGATAGGGAGGGTGGGAGGGAGGGAGACACAAGAGGGAAGAGATATGGGGACATATGTATATGTATAACTGATTCACTTTGTTATAAAGCAGAAACTAACACACCCTTGTAAAGCAATTATACTCCAATAAAGATGTTAAAAAAAAAAGATATATAACAAAAGCATTGCCATGCTCATTGTGGCATTATTCACAATAGCCAAGACACATGGAAGCAACCTAAATGTTCATTGTGAATGAATGGATAGAGAAACTATGTTATTTACATATAATGGAATATTAACATGTACATATAATGGAACAATATTATAATGACAGAAGGAAATCTTGTCATTTGCAGAAACACAGATGAATCTGTAGGATATTATCCTAAGTGAATAAGCCAGACACAGGACAAATACTACAAGAGTTCACTTATATGAGGCATCTGAACTAGTCACACTCATAAAAGCAGAGAGTAGAATGGTGGTTACCAAGGGCTGGGGGAGTGGGGAGGAGTGGGGAGGTATCGGTCAAAAGGTACAAGTTTTGGAAGGTGAGCAATTTCCAGAGATCTATGTACACCATAGTGCCTGGAGTTAACAATACTGTACTGGATACTTAAAACATTTGCTTAGAAGGTAGATATTAGGTTAACTGTTTTTAACCACAAAAGTAAATATGGTAGAAAGAAACCATTGGAGGTGATAGATATGTTTATGGCATTGATTGTGGTGATGGTTTCATGCGTGTATACATACCTCTAAACACATCAAGCTATATTCATTAAATATGTACAGGTTTTTGTATGTCAATCATACCTCAATGAAGTGGGTTTTTTTTTAATTAGAATAAAAAGTGGTCTCTGCCCTTGGGGAACTTATTACGTTATTAAGGAAAGAATGTGTTAAACCAAGCTCATAGATACAGAGAATAGATTGGCAGTTGGTAGAGGTGGGATGGGGGTGAGTAAATGGGTGAAAGGAGTCAAAACTTACAAACTTCCAGTTATAGAATACATAGTCATGGGGATGTAGTGTCACAATGTGGTGACGATAGGTAGTAAACTGTGTTGCATACTTGAAAGCTGCTAAGAGAGTAGGAATCTTAGAAATTCTCATCACAAGAAAAAAAAGTTCTGTAACTATGTGTGGTGACGAATGTTAACTAGGCTTATTGTGGTGATTTTTTTGCAATATATACAATATCAAATCATTATGTTTTACACCTGAAACTAATATAGTGTATGTCAATCATACTTCAGTAAAAACGTATTTATAATTAGAAATGTGAGAGACCTTTAAATAAGATTCAGAAACTTTGAATTGATAGAGAAACTGAATCAAAAAGAAAAGATATTTTTTAAATATTATCATCAAGCAGAATTAAAGAACATATTTGAGATAAAGATGAGAGTAGGCCCCTTAAAAGAGAAAATGGTTACTTAAGCCAGATAAGACACACAAAGGGATTTTAAAGAATGTATATGCTACATTAGCTTGAGTTAACATGTTCTCATATTTTCATCATTAACAGCAAAAATAATATCATGAGCACCTACTCTTGTGAGAACACTTGATATCTGTGACATAGGAACTAATTAATTAACTGAACATTGAGTTGCATAGAGTCATTGAGTTGCATTGAGTTGCATAGAGTCATTAACTAATTAATTAACTGAACATTGAGTTGCATAGAACATTGAGTTGCATAGAGTCAAATATGATTTGGGAATGTTAGGATCTCTTTATTTAAAGTATAATCCTCTGCCAATGATTTAAATACCTTAAAAGGTAGCAATGATGGTTCATATCACACAACTGACCAGCTTTTAGAATGTATCAATTAGTCTCACAGATCCACTGAAGGTAAAATGTAAAAACCGCTAAACTGCTAGGAATCCCTAATGAAAAAAATTTTGGTGATATTAAATTGAGTCAGCAAAATGCTTCAAGTTCTCCAGACTTATTTTGGGAATGGGTGAGCAAATGAATTAAGTGGTGGGTAAATACATCTGGGATATAAAGTAGCAAAGCAGATAAGAATCCATTTTTTATAATTAAAGCTTAGCTAAACTATCATTTGGCCACAATGAAAATTTTGTGTAGAACTATCAATAACAACAAGAGATTTGTAGAGAAAAATTGCCTTGCAGCATTTCTGGAAAAATTAATGCATATCCAATATTGATCTTGATTGGGGCATGTTAAACTTTTCCTCCTTGAGTAAAATATTCTTGAGGAAGTCAATAATATGCCATAATCTCATATGACGCTAATAAAATAACGCAAATGACAATTCATTTTTGTTTACTTGTCTGTGAGTTAATGGATGGATAAATTTTATTAAAAGAGGAAGCAAGAATTTGGTGCATAGTAGGCATATTTATAAAACAATTGTGATTGATTTTTTATGGTCACTTTTCTAAGAGAGAAAGTGAAACAATCAATCTCTTGGAATTCTTTCCTGAAAAGTGTTTTTATAGCTGTTGATATGTTATGAATTTCAGAAGACCAAAGCCATGTATATCAGGAAGTTTGTTTTGTTCACTAAGATGTAATGGAGTAAAAGAAAAGTCCAAGGAAGCTAAAAATATGGGAAACAGCGGAATTAGAATGACTTTATATGTAACACTACTAATTTTATTACTCAAAATTCTTGAAATCAGTAACACTGAAGTTGTCTTCTTGTACTCAAGGGACACTAGTAAGGGAAAAGAAGAGCTGAGCAGTGAGATAGCCAGCTAAAGTCTTAGATTCAAGGACAAATACAGAGCAAGTAAGAACTATTTTCCATTCAATCCAATTTTGCTGTGTATCCATTATGAGAAGGCAATGAACTAAAGACTTGTGTTTGCACAGTACCTCAATGAAATTTGCAGGGGAAAATACAAACAGTGTATCTTAAGAAAATAAATCTAAGCCTGATTCTCCCTGGTTATTTCCTAGCCATCATTAAAACTCTTAGAAGGGCACTTTAACTCTTTCAAGGCGCTTGTAATCCATTTAGACAAAGGCAGAAAGTTTACAGTAAGAGTTAAGGTACTACTTAAATCCAAAACTTTACAGCCCAGGAGTGCCATGGGCAATGAGAATTCCTCTGAGGCATGCTTTCTTTGGAGAATATATTGTTTGACCACAGTGTGAGTTTGGTCATGATGTATACAGAACTGAAATATTAAACAAAATGGTAACTTAGGTAAACTGTCAGTTATTGAGAAACATTGTTAAAACTAGCTCGACTATGTAACAATAGGGCTTAAAAATAAAAGGAAGGTCCTGCCCCTTCTTGCTTTACTGGTCTCACAGACAAAAGAGAAAATTCATATTAGTAAATTAGTTGTCCAAATTAGAAAATCTTTTCATCATCATATAAAAAGTGTTACTCAAAATGGATCATAGACCTAAATATGAAAACTAAAACTATAAAACTTCCAAAAGAAAATTTAGGAAAAGAAATCTTTATGACTTTGGGTTAGGCAAAGATTTCTTAGATATGGCACCCAAAGCATGATTTATAGAAGAAAAAATTGATAAATTGGACTTTATCAGAATTAAAATCTTCTGCTCTTTGAAAGACACTGTTAAGTGAAGGAAAAGATAAATCATAGATCTGGAGAAAATATTTGCAAAGTATATATTTGATAAAGACTTGCATATCTAGAATATATAAAGAACTCTTAAAACAATAATAAGAAAACAATTCAATTTTTTAAATGGCATAAGATTTGAACAGACATTTCACCAGAGAAGATATATTGAATGCAAATAAGCTCCTGAAAAGATGCTAAACATTATTGGTCATTACAGAAATGCAAACTAAAGCTACAATGAGATACTACTACATACCTGTTAGAATGAGTAAAATTTAAAAGCTAACCATACTAAGCATTGACAAGAATATGGGGTAACTGGAATCTCATATACTGTTGATGGGAATGTAAGTTGGTACAGTCACTTTGGAAAACAGTTTGGCAGTTTCTTAAAATGTTAGACACTTGCCATATGATCCAGCCTTTCTACTCCTAGATATTTACCCAAGAGAAGTGAAAAGCATATGTCTAAACAAAAACTTATACCTGAGTGCTCATAGCAACTTTATTTGTAATAGTCAAAAATCAAAACTACCCAAAAAGCCCCTCAACAAATGGTTGTATGAAATGGAATACTAATCAGCAAACAAAGGATATACTACTAATACAGAGAACAACATAGATGATTCTCAAAATCATTTTGCAGAGTAAAAGAAGCCAGACAAAAACTGTAGTGTGTACAATTCCATTATATCAAACTCTAGAAAATGCAAACTAATATGTAGTGACAGAAGGCAGATCAGTGGGTGCCTGGGACAGGGGTGGGGGGCAGTGCGGGAGTCTGAGAGGGAAGGTGTAAGGAGAAATTACCAAGGAGGATGAGGAAATGTTTGGGCATGACTGGTACATTCAGCATTTTGAGTGTGGTGATGGTTTCATGGGTAAAAAATTTTCACACAGTACCCTTTAAATATTTGTAGTTTTTGTATACCTTAATAAAGTCATTTTTTAAAATGAAGGTGTAATCCTTTTTGGTTTTACTGGAATGTTCTAGGCAAAGGAAAATATAAATAAGTAAAAAAAAACATCTTTTCCATATAAACTGTGAATTTAGTCTGTTAATGGGTCCTGAGTTCTCAACATCTTACTTTCCAACTTTTGTTGTGGATGGGGCATTTCCATTACTGATCCACATCTCCAAGTGAATTATGTCGTTCTCGTTTGTGCATCTAGGAACTGTAGCAGGCTAATCTTTGCGATGTATGAACTACATACCAAGCACACTCCAAATGCTCGACATGTACTATTCCACTTAATTCTCACAATAATACTTTAAGATAGATTATTCCCATTTTTCAACAGAGGAAACTAAGGTTCAGAGGGGTTAAATTGTTCAAGGTCACACAGCCAGTTAGTACTAGAGTCAGGATTTGAACTTAAACAGCCAGAGACTGGAGTACATGTGCCTCAACATATGCTATATTGCTTCACTGTAGAATAACAATGTATGGTCCTGTGATAATTTATCTGCCACCGGGAAAAAGTGAAGAGGATGTATATTAGCTTCTTAGGGCTGCCATTCACAGAGTATCAAAAATTAGGTAGCTTAATAGCCAAGACATGGAAACAACCTAAATGTCCATTGACAGATGAATGGATAAAGAAGATGTATATATATATATATATATATATATATATATATATATATATATATATATATATACACACACACACACACACAATGGAATATTACTCAGCCATTAAAAAGAATGAAATAATGCCATTTGCAGCAACATAGATGGACCTAGAGATTATCATACTAAGCAAAGTAAATCAGAAAGAGAAAGACAGACACCATATGATCTAACTTATATGTGGAATCTAAAATATGACACAAGGGCTTCCCTGGTGGCGCAGTAGTTGAGAGTCCACCTGCCGATGCAGGGGACATGGGTTTGTGCCCCAATCCAGGAAGATCCCACATGCTCCGGAGCGGATGGGCCCATGAGCCATGGCCGCTGAGCCTGCACATCTGGAGCCTATGCTCTGCAATGGGAGAGGCCGCAACAGTGAGAGGCCTGCGTACCACAAAAAAAAAAAAAAAAAAAAAAGACACAAATGAACATATCTACAAAACAGAAACAGACTCACAAACGTAGAGAACAGACTTGTGGTTGCCAAGGGGGAACGGATACAGGGGTGGGAAGGATTTGGGAGTTTGGGTATAGCAGATGCAAACTGTTATATATAGGATGGATAAACAAGGTCCTACTGTACAGCACAGGGAACTATATTCCATATCCTGTGATAAACCATGATAGAAAAGGATATGAAAAAGAATATATATATGTGTAACACTGAGTCACTTGGCTACCCAGCAGAAATTAACACAACATTGCAAATTCACTCTACTTCAATAAACTTTTTTTAATTACGTAGCCTAAAACAACAGAAATTTATTGTCTCACATTTCTGGATGCTATAAATCCAAAATTAAGGTATTGGTGGGGCCACATTCTCTCTGATGGCTCTAAGGAAGTCCTTCATTGCCTCCTCTGTCTTCTGGTGTTTACCAGCAATACTTGGTGTTCCTCAGCTTGGAGATGCATTACTCCAGTCATGAGGATGTCGTCTTGTGTCTCTTCACATCATCTTTCCTCTATACAATGTATCTTTCTGTGTACAAATTCCCTCTTTATATAAGGATACCAGTCATACTGGATAAAGCCCACCCTAATGACCTCATTTTAACTTGATTACCTCTGTAAAGACCCTATTTCCAAATAAGATCACTTTCTGAGGTACTGGGAGGTTAGGACTTCAACATTCTTACTTGGGGGAAAATAATTCAACCAATAACAGGAGGTGACAGATTGTAGAGCTAAAAAATGTGGGAAAACTGTAAGATTTGTCTTAGAACAATGAGCAAATTCCTTATCTTAAACACTGGTAGAATCTCTTAAAGATCCACAAAACTGTAAGTATGGCCTTGCAATCAGTCAGCTCTATGGGAATTCTTAGGAAAAGAGTACACCATGTGCAGGTTTCCTTGTTTAAATCAAACCCCTAGTTCTCTTTACAATTTTCTGACTTTCACAAGTTATAAATTACTATTTGAATATATATTCTTTTTATTTATTTATTTATTCTATAAATACTAGTTGAGCTCTGTATTACATGTCAGGGATAGTGTTGGCTACTGGGAATCACAGTCTGGAAGAAAGGCAATGTCTTTCAAGTATAATAAGGTGAAAAGGGCTTAATAGAGGTTTACATGGAATGCTACTAGGTCCAGAAGAAAACAAGTTACTCAGGAAAGGGGATAATGATCAAGGAAAGTCTGAGATCATTCTTAAAATACAAATAATGTCTTGCCAGACAACAAAAATTAGAAAGAGCATTTCAGAATGTGCAAAACTGAACTCAGAACATCCAAAACAGAACCCCGGTTCTTTTTCAAAATCTGCTCCACCAGGAGCTGTCCCTGTGTCAATCAATAGCAACTCCATCTTTCCAGTTGCTCAGAACAGAAAATTGAGAGTCATTCTTTTCTTTCTTTCTTTTTTTTTTTTTTTTTTTGCGGTAAGCGGGCCTCTCACTGTCGTGGCCTCTCCCATTGCAGAGCACAGGCTCCAAACACGCAGGCTCAGCGGCCATGGCTCACAGACCCAGCCGCTCTGAGGCATGTGGGATCTTCCCGAACCGGGGCACGAGCCCGCATCCCCTGCATCGGCAGGCGGACTCTCAACCACTGCGCCACCAGGGAAGCCCCTAGAGTCATTCTTGACTCCTCTTGTTCTCTCATATCTCTATCCAGCCTACCAGGAAAGGCTGTTGTCTCTACTTTCCAAATATATCCACAATCTATGGACGTTTCACTACCTCTGCCACCATCGTCTCTCACCTGCAATAGATTCCTACCTCTCCCTAGTCTTGCTGTTTCTAATTTTGCCACCCTCTATGGTCTATTCTCAACACAGCATCCAGCATTATCATTTTAAAATGTAAGTAAGATGACAGTAGTCCTCTGCAATGGCCTCCCACTCCATTTACAGTAAAAGCTAAAATCTTACCATGGTATAAAAGGCCTTCACAACTCAGCCCCTCAATCTCTCTCACTCCCTTTCCCAGCACCGTTCTCTCTCTGACTTCTCACCCCTACTCACTCTTCTCCAAACTCACTAGTCTCCTTGCTGCTCCTAGAACAGGACAGGCAGATTTTCATATTAGGGTTTTTGCACTGGCTGTTCCCTCTGCTGGAACTCTTTTCTTCCAGCTCTCCATATGGCTAATTCCCCTGCCTTCTGCAAGTATTGCTCAAAGGTGACCTACTTCAAACCCTCTGTATGAAACTGCACCTCACCTTTCCTCCCAAACTACTACCTCGCATTCTCAATTCCCCTTATCTTGCTCTAACCTTTCCCCATAATACTTATTGGCTTCTAACATACAATACTTATCTATGATGCTCATTCCTAGTTAGTCTTTCTGCACTAGGACGCAAGCTCCACGTTCTCTTAATTGGTGTATCCCTAGATATGGAGCCTATTACATAATAAATGTTCCAAAAACAAATTTTTTTTTTGTCCAATGAATAAAAGGCTCATCAAAATGAGAAGAAAAAAAGAAGTCATTCCAATGACTGCAAATAATCAGTGTCAATGGAGCATTAAGAGCACACGGGATAAATGCAGAAGGTAAAATTCGAGTTGTAAAATGTCCTTCCACGCCCTGGAAAGAGTGCCGGCAAGTGGAGAACCACTGACAAGATTTACACGTGGAATTCACATTATTATATTACCATATTAGATCACTCTTGCAATCACTCTTGCACTCTTCTGAATCCGCCATCTCCAATTTTCAACGATCACCAAAATAAAATTTTACAATAGTTTTTTTTTTTTAATGTTGTAATAAGCCTGACCCTTCCTGAGTGCAATAGAAGCATAATTGTTAGAACACGGACTCTGGAACAGACTGCCTGAGTTTAAATCCCATTTCAACCAAAAACTCTAGGATTTAGCAAATTAATCAGCCTCTCTTTGCCCTATCTGTAAAATAAATAAATAAATAATTTAAAAAGGGTTGTGGGGTTTAAAGAGTTTGAATAAATAAGACACAAGATGAAAAGACAACCCTCAGAATGGGAGAAAATTTTTGCAAAGGAAGAAACTGACAAAGGATTAATCTTCAAAATATACAAGCAGCTCATGCAGCTCAATATCAGAAAAACAAACACCCCAATCCAAAAATGGACAGAAGACCTAAACAGACATTTCTCCAACGAAGATACACAGACTACCAACAAACACATGAAAGAATGCTCAACATCACTAATCATTAGAGAAATGCAAATCAAAACTACAATGAGGTATCATCTCACACCAGTCAGAATGGCCATCATTAAAAAATCTACAAACCGTAAATGCTGTTTGAGACGGTGTGGAGACGGTGTGGAGAAAAGGGAACCCTCTTGCACTGTTGGTGGGGATGAATATTGATAGAGCCACTATGGAGAACAGTATGGAGGTTCCTTAAGAAACTACAAATAGAACTACCATATGACCCAACAATCCCACTACTGGGCCTATACCCAGAGAAAACCATAATTCAAAAAGAATCATGTACCACAATGTTCATTGCAGTTCCATTTACAATAGCCAGGACATGGAAGCAACTTAAGTGTCCATAGACAGATGAATGGATTAAGAAGATGTGGCACATATATACAGTGGAATATTACTCAGCCATAAAAAAGAAACAAAATTGAGTTATTTGTAGTGAGGTGGATGGACCTAGAGTCTGTCATACAGAGTGAAGTAAGTCAGAAAAAGAAAAACGAATACTGTATGCTAACACATATTTATGGAATCTAAAAAAAAAAAAATGGTCATGAATAACATAGGGGCAGGACAGAAATAAAGACACAGACCTACTAGAGAATGGACTTGAGGACACGGGGAGGGGGAAGGGTAAGCTGGGACAAAGTGAGAGACTGGCATGGACATATATACACTACCAAATGTAAAATAGATAGCTAGTGAGAAGTAGCCGCACAGCACAGGGAGATCAGCTTGGTGCTTTGTGACCACCTAGAGGGGTGGGATAGGGAGGGTGGGAGGGAAGGAGATGCAAGAGGGAAGAGATATGACGATATATGTATAAAAATAGCTGATACACTTTGTTATAAAGCAGCAACTAACACACCATTGTAAAGCAATTATATTCCAATAAAGGTGTTAAAAAAATAAAAGAGACTTAGAACAGTGCCTGGACATGGTAAGCACTATGTATGTGTTTTAATACTTTCAATACTAAAAGAAAAAACACACTTCATAGATGCTTTATTAAATTGCAAACTATTTTTTCATCTTTCCTCCAATAGTTTTGCATTTTCTAAATTGAGCAAGACTTTCATACATAAATATTGGCGGTATTTTCATATATTCTAAATTAGTAAAACTTAAAGATGTGATCATTGAAACTAACACTTCAAAGAATGTGTTCTGTTGTGTTTTGACTTTAAATGACTCCTATCTCTGACTTCCACAAATTCCAATCTAGATGAGCAATATTCATTAAAATACCCACCGTTTGTTTTATTATTTATAGTTTAGATGTCTTTCCATTTAAACAAAGAGACAGATTGTCTTCTAGCTGAGACACCTGGAAGGTGCTTGAAGTACAAAGGCCATGATTCAAAAGTCTGCAGTGCAGTCAACAAGCAATTACTTTTGCATGTGATAGGAGACTGTCAGCTTCAAACACAGGACATTCTTTGGGAAGATTAGTCCAAATTACATTTTATTACATTGGCCTACTTGAATAGCCTAAACTTCATATACTTCTTATTCTAATGGAATTCCAACTGGGGCATTAATATATTGTTTATGACATGTTTGGAGTTCTTGTGTTATCAGCATGCATTCATGAGAGAAGCTTCAAACAGTATCAGATAACAGAGCTGGATGTTGGCTGTTGTACAGCATAGGGGATTTTATCATCTTGTTGAACCAGTGGCAGTGATTAAATTAAACTGTCTGAACAAAGCTTTTGCATGTCATACTGTTGAATGGCAAAATGAAAGAGTGACACACTTCAAAGATCAGAGGAAGGGAGACAGGGCTAGAAAAACACAGTTATATAACTGTTTATTTGCAACATTCAGAGACAAAATCAACAGTTAAAAACTGTTTCCATTTTACTTCATCTTTAAACATTTCGGTATCACTTCGTTTGATTTCTAAGCACATTTCCCCATATTCTTTTCCACATAACATACTTAACTTAGAATGCTGACTGAATGATGAGGTTGTTTGGGGAGGTTTTTTTGTTGCTGTTCTGTTTCTTTGTGCAAGGATGGTTTTTAATTTGGTTTAATTTCTTATTTTTCTCTTATTATTTCTAAATGAGATATTTTAGGGAAAAAATCCAGGAGACTAAGATGTTTCCATAATTTACGAGCACAATTTTTATTTGGGGAGACAAACACATGGGCTTTTATTTTTCCACTTTAAGAAACAAATGAAAATTCTGAAGGAAAAGTTTAATAGAGTAGAACTAGACTAAAATTATTTTTATAAGCTGAAATATTGTAACATATGAACTCTCTGAAGGAGTTTATTAGTAAAAAAGTTTTAAGGATATAAATGTATCTGAGATACAAAGTAAGCTTTATAGGAATCTACATATTTTCTATCCAATGAAATTTGTAAATCAACAAACTGTTCTGACATTTATTTATAATTATTTTTGTTAGCAAAAAAAAAAAATGGTTTTGTTAGTCTTAAGAAAATGTTATTTCCTCTTACACAAAATAAAACTGGGAAAAAATCCAGAGAAAGCAAACTGAGCTTTAGTGCTGTTTCCATTACAAAGTCTAATAGTTTTAGATTACTGCTTAGGTTGGTGATTTTCTTTTTATTTAAAGACTCTAAGTCAACTATATGGAAATATTTAAGAAACTTCAGTGTGTCAAGGTAGTTACAGAAGACAGGTGTTAGATGATATTAACCTTTGTAAATACATCAGTTTCTTCCATTTTGATTTACACAATTTCCAGAATTATAAGATAATGTTCATTTTGAAGTAAATGCTCGTTCTTAATAATGCATCTTCACATTTAGTTTTTCATTTTCATTTATCATAAAAGGAGATGGCCTTTGACAGAGATTCAGTGCTCAGTGACATCCACTAACATTTTAAAGTACAAAACACTTTAAATCCAATTCCACTTTAGATACTTAGCAACAGGGAAAAAACCATAGAAAATATTAAAACAAAGTCAACCTGTCCTTTTAGAATATTCCACTGCAAAAAACCACATCAGTATGCACTCTTTACAAGTGTATTCTTTCTCTAACCCACACCAAATATCCAGGACACGCTGAGTATAGTGAAATATAAGGAAACCAACAGAGGAGAATCAGGATTGTCTACAGATATAAGAAAAGATGAATTTTGACTTAGTTATGTGGTATACTTTTTGAATTGGGTTAGAAACAGTCTCACTTAGAAATCTGTAAAGAAGCAAAACAATTCTTAAATTCATAGATTTCAAAGTCCTGAAATCTCTATGATTATAAACTTGTTCAGAGTTTCATTTATAAATTGTATTTTCAAAGTATGTATTTTTGATTCAAATATAATTAGGAGGAAGTTATTTTGGGCATTTTCTATTACACAGAATGCTAACGTTTGTTTATTCAAAGTATTTTTTAATTTTCTATTCATTCAAAGCCTTCTATGATCTAAAAAAAGCACAAATAGAGAATTTAAATAATGTAAGTAACGAGTTATTATATAACCCATATAATACAGTATGTTGATTATCTTCAATAAAAAGTTACTATATAACCTCAATATTTATACCCTAAAAACAAAAAGTAAACTTTTCCATTTCTCCCTGCACTTTACAAAAATTATTCATGAATTAAACAATGAAGTAGGGCTTCCCTGGTGGCGCAGTGGTTGAGAGTCCGCCTGACGATGCAGGGGACATGGGTTCGTGCCCTGGTCCGGGAAGATCCCACATGCTGCGGAGTGGCTGGACCCGTGAGCCATGGCCGCTGAGCCTGCGCGTCCGGAACCTGTGCTCCGCAACGGGAGAGGCCACAACAGTGAGAGGGCCGCGTACTGCAAAAAAACCCAAACCAAAACAAACAAACAAAAAATAATGAAGTAAATCTCTGTGAAGTCATAACAGCAGGAAAATGTTCATATATATATTACCTGGTAAAAATACAATAAAAAATTAGAAATGAATAGCAAATTTTATGTAAACACTCCATATGTAGGAAATACTAAAACACTCCCTAAGTAAATCCTGCCTCAAATAAGAAATTATAATGAGAACATCATGAGTCAAAACTCATGAGATATCTTCAAAGCAGATTTTCAAAAGAAAGTCATACTCCTGGATGTTTATATCATCCAAGAAAGAAAAAAAAAAAAAAGACCATAAATTAAATGAGCACTCAGCTAAAGAAGTTAGAAGAAAAGCAAAAATACCTTTAAATATATAAAAAGGAATTAATGGACCTCAGTTTAGAAATTAATAAATGAAAGAAAAAAACTTTGGACTTGATAATTTCATCTATAAACTGATATTTGGAAAAGATAAATAGACAATCCCTTAACAAGTCTATTCAAGAAAAAACAAGGAAAAAAGCAGATACAATGTTAAAAATCAGAAAGGATCTATAATTACAGATTAAGTTTTCAAATTATAAGGGAATACTATTAACACAAGACCCAGAAGCCAAAAAAAGGGAAAGAATTGTTAATTTTACTACATTAAAAACATTAACCTTTTGTTTGGCAAAAGACATCCTCAACAAATGTATAAGACAGATTACAAAATTACAGTCTGGGAGAAATGTCTGCTATCTATATGAAAGATAAAATAGGTGAAATAAGAATAAACGCATCTCAGGAGAAATAAATATTGTTACAAAACTCTAAAAACATGACTCTTCTTTGATATAGCAGTTCTGTTTTCAGTAATTTATCCTGTAAAAAGTGTTTCAAAAGATACAGTCAGATGTCCATTGCAGTTGATTTAAAATATAGAAAAATGAGAAACAACTATGTTGGTTAAAAAAAAAATCACAATACAAACATACAAGGAAATAATATGCAGTCATTAAAAGAGTTCAGAAGCAGATAAATAGAAACATCTCCAAAGCCTATTGTTTAATGAGGACTACGGGGGAAGCAGATTACAGAACAGTATGCAGAGCATAGTCAAAATTATGGTTTTAAAAAAATGAGGTAGGAGAAGGGTTACATATGTGTAAAAAGGCCTGGAAGACTACACACCAATCTAGTAACTATGGTTATCTCTAGGAATTGGCATTATGATTATGCAGGTCCAGTTTCCTTCTGTCTAGATCAGTCTCCCTTTGTTTCCACGACATTGGTTGAAGAGATCCGAGCCATTTGTCGTTTAGAATATCCCTCCTCAAGCAGTCACATAGCACAGGGAGATCAGTTCAGTGCTTTGTGACCACCTAGAGGGGTGGGATAGGGAGGGTGGGAGGGAGACGCAAGAGGGAGGAGATATGGGGATATATGTATATATATAGCTGATTCACTTTGTTATAAAGCAGGAACTAACACACCACTGTAAAGCAATTATACTCCAATAAAGATGTTAAAAAAAAAAAAAAAGAATGTCCCACCTCTGTATCATTCAACTTGTTGTTATACAACTGATCCATCTCTCCCCTGTTTTCTGTAACTGGAAGCTAAGTATGAAATCTTGATCAAAAATTTAGATTAGGGCTTCCCTGGTGGTGCAGTGGTTGAGATCCGCCTGCCGATGCAGGGGACACGGGTTCGTGCCCCGGTCCGAGAGTATCCCACGTGCTGCAGAGCGGCTGGGCCCGTGAGCCATGGCTGCTGAGCCTGTACGTCCAGAGCCTGTGCTCCACAACAGGAGAGGCCGCAGCAGTGAGAGGGCCGCGTACAGCAAAAAAAAAAAAAAAAAAAAAAAATTTAGATTAGACATTTTTGGCAAAATATAAGCAGTTCACTCTGGGCACTAGGATTACAGTGAAGGTACAGGAGAATATAGTGATATTTACTTTCTGTGATACATATTTCAATATTATTGGGGCTTTTGCAGTAAACAAATACATGAGCAATTTTTTTTAAAAATAGAGATATTTGCACTGACACAGAAGAGACTCAGTAGTATACCAAACATATATTTAAGGGGAAAAAGCAAGGTAGAAAGTAAGATCTTTCTCTTATAAAAAAGAAAGGAGTGTGTGTGTGTGTGTGTGTGTGTGTGTGTGTGTGTGTGTATACATACATGTGTCCACATAGACATTTATCAAGAAAGATGTAAAAAAATGTTAACAAAGGTTACTTTTGATGGTGGGATTATTGATTTTCCATAGTGCCTTATTTTACTCTTTTGCTTAATTCCTTTTTCTTCCATAAGTACATAATGGTTTTGTGAAGGGGTGAAATTTGTAATTATTTAATGAAACTAATTATTTTAGATGTTGAAAATAGCAACTTCTAACAATGAGGAAGAAGAAAGACCAAACGGAAGAAGTATACACAAGAACTCAAAAACAGCAATGTTTGAAACAATGGCCTGGTTTTCCAAGGAAATACCAAATTATATTCAACATAAGAGATACTTACTTTCCAAAGCTGTGCATTCTCAGAAAATGAATTCCTAAATATGTCTTCACAAAGCAGGCCATATTTCATAATATCTTCATTGCAATTGTGTTTGGGGACAGCAGCCAGGGCAATATATTTGTTCTACAGAACTCTGCTGAACAAATTATAAATATGACCATATTTCGTTAGAATCATAGCAATAACCATGACCTGTTATAATAATTTAAAATATAAAATTCTATTCCAAATAGTAAAAAAAATAAAAAAGAAAGAAAACGAACAGGAATATGGTGCTTATTAGCTTACAAGGGCCTTGGACGAAGATAAATTAACACATAAATATGTATTAAGTTATAAATTTGACATTTTAACCTTTATTTTGTAATTTTTCTGTTATGAAAATTTTCATAAACATCTTTCTATATCAAGGAGAGGTGTTCAAATCATTCTGACTTAAGCAGGTCTTGGCATTGAGACCATTCATGTAAGTAAGTAGGCATTGCAATGGAGTCTTGTAAGCCCTCTTTTAAAATTTGAAGATATGAGGTCTTGGAAAAAATGAATAAGTAAATCTTTTTTTCTTTTTCTTCTTTTCTTGATCCTTCCTACACTTAACAATACTGCAAGCTTAAATAGGAAAGTAAATCTTCAAAAGGAATTCTAATTTTGTAAGAAACAAATTGTATGTGTGGATATGTACACATATAGACATATTTAACTATCACATATAATAGACAAAAAGATAGAATGACAAGCACTTGGTTGTGATATTGATTACCTCCGGGGATTGAAATTGGAAAGTACATTACTTATCTATTACTATAAACAAATTATCTCAAGACACTGTAGCTGAAAACAACAAACACTTATTATCTCACAGTTTCTGTGGATTAGAAATCATGGAGCATCTGATCTGGGTGATTCTAGCACAGTTTCTCACAGGGTGTAACCAAAGGATTGCCTGGGTCACCTCAAGGCTCAGCTGGGGAAGGACCCACTGTTGGTTGGCTTCAGAAGCGCCACTTACAAGCTCCCTCATCCCCTGAACTGCTTCAGTTCTTCTTCCTCAGCTTCCAGGAACTCTCTTTCCCAGAGGACTCTCCAGAAAGATAGCTAGAATGTCTTCACATTGGGCCTAAACTCTGAGAGTCACAGCTACCAAACAAGAGAGAGTACATCCAAGAAAGTGCTAGAGAGGATCCAAGATGGAAGCCACAGTATTTTTATAACCCAATCTCAGTGGTGACATCCTGGTACTTCTGCCATTTACTACTCATTAGAATAGAGCCCATACTCAAGAGGAGGGGATTACACATGGACATGAATACCAGAAGGCGTCATTGGGGGCCACCTTGGAGGTTACCTACCACCGAGATAGAGTTTTTACGTTTACACTTCTGTATTGTTTGAAATATTTCGCAACGACTAAATCCAACCTTTATAGTGTTAAAAAAAAAAGTAGTGATTTTTTTAAAACCCGGAATTAATGTAAGAATAACAGCTAATTTCTACGTTTTAATTCTCATTTCATAAGGTTTCACATCAGCAAACCATTTTCTGCTTGTCCACTGTTCTTGTTCTTTCTCTAGTTTTTTTTTTTTTTGCAAAGTTTTGAACCCAATTTCCTAGAGGCAATAAAAGTTTTCAAATTTAAATGATTTTTGTTAGAAAGGAACTACTTCCTGGTAAATGGCACTATGCCATGCTTCAGTTGACATCACAATTTCAACTGATTCATTAAAATTCATCAGAACTGAACCTACCAACTTCTGATGACTCACTTATCTGTCCCCAGAATTGTTGGCTCAGCCTGCAGTTGCACCTTAGAACTTGCCACTTGTGTTGCAAAAACACAAGTGCTGCAGAGACAGTCCAGCACTGAAGGGGAGTGTTGTTGTTGTTTTAATTTCCACACAAGTGTCACTATCTTCTTCAGAGCCAAACATTTCACTAGTTATGCAAGATAACTCTTGTGAAAAGCTGAATTAACTGGTACCACACTTCTGATTTCTTCAAGAGATATGGTAGTAATCCTTAAAGATTGGTACCCCAGGCAGCTACCCAACAAGCTCACCACTTAGCCCGTTCTCAGTGTATGAGAGCAGGAAAGTGCAGAGAGACCAGAAAAATGGCAGCAAGCAGAAGTCTGAGATAGTACTCACTATGCATAAGAAACCCTGAGATGGAGAAAAGAGCCAGCCAGCTGATTAATTAGCTGTTGTGAAAGTGAGGCAGAGTGTTGATGCCTCACCAAAATGGTGAACCCTAGAGTAAGACGCAAGATGAACTCATTGCCCAGGGAAGAGCCACTAGGTAGATGGGTCATGGAGTCATCAGGGCTGCTGCTGGATGATCAGGACAACTACTGGGTCCTAAATGACATTTCAATATCTGTGAGGTTGTTTTCCTCCTTCTCCACGTATCTTTACAACAAAAGCCTAAAACCTGGTGTAACTTAAACATGTCTCTATTGCTTACATCTGTAAGGAAGTCAACTTATGCAAAAGTTTTAGATATTGTCAGATATTGAAAATTATGAATGTATTTTCACTTCAGCTGAGCTTGAGGGAGGTTAGTATTTTCAAATATCAAAAACAAAGACAATTTTTCAAACATAGGACTAAGATAAGCCAGCATTGAATAATGCTTTATGGTTTATAAACCACTTCCATGCTCCCACTGCCATGTAACCTTCACAAAGTAATAATGTAGTCATTATTAACTCCACTTTACAGATGAAGAAACAAGCACAGTTATGTATACCATCATGTATATTGGGGGGAAATGCAAGTGGTGGGCAACTAGTATTGTATACTTTATACAGGATTTTTAAAAATTCTATGCCAATTGAAATATATCTTATACAAACATTTTGTGTAATTCCCAAATAGTTAGATTGATAATATTTTTAGTAAGAAGTTTCCATTACTCCAGGGCAAATTGAGATGAATGAACATCTAGTAAGTAATGAGTGATATATATGCATAAATCAATTCAGGAGAGACTTTTTAATCATTTTAACTACAGCAAGAAATTTACAATATTATTAGTGATTATTATTAGGGCCATAATAACACATAGACAGAAGTTTTCATCTTTCTGGGAATTTAGAAACATTTAATATCTAATCCTCCCTGTGTCTGTTGGAGGTTACTCTTTTACTTGGTGTTCTTATCAATATAGTATTTTATCAAGATACTATTCTTTAAAATTGTCTTTAATGGCCTTTCTGGAGAGGAGGTTCAGTATGGTGCTTAAGAGCATAGACTCTGATCCTGGGTTCCAGTCCCAACCCAGGCAATTACCTTAGGCAAATTATTTTAATTCTCTGTGTCAGTTTTCTCTTTCATAACACTGGTGTGATTAAAAGAATAGCATATATCCTCGTAAGATTTTCATAAGGATTAAATGACTTAACACTCACAAAACTCTTAGAATAATACTTTGCATATAGTAGTCCCTCAATATTTGTCAGGCATTATTAGTATAGTTATTCTTTACATCTAACTTATGAGGAAGGTTAGCATAAACAGATTTAACTTGAGAGCAGAGCAGTTTTCCAAAAGTTTGTGTGGAAACTTGCAATGTATTGCTTCAACTAAACAGTATTGCCAGTGGTGAATGGCAGTTCCCCTAACTGGGAAAGAGCTGACACTCTGTTATAGTAACCTCTGGGAAAGAGCTGACACCCAGTTATAGTAACCTCTGCCTTCTGTATCTTTAAGGAATGCAAACTTAGAACCAGGCAGATGAATGTGGGATCATGGAAGGGGTTTACAAACCATAAAGCCTTATTCCAGGGAAAACCACAAATGTCCCTTTCGCCAATGATGTGGTTGAGATTGTACAGTTCTTTCAACCCCTGCACTCTCTGAGCCCCTCTAAGTTCTGGGGAGTAAGTTACAAAGTATGGTAAGAATTGTGGGTGTCACCAGACACATCAGGGAACACCAAGGGGTCGTGGAGAAGATGGAAGTGCGGGCTGTGAGGGCAACATGTCTCCAACAAAGGATGTGGGAGGACTCTTCCAATGCTTGAAGAAGACTCAAGACCCAAGACTCCAAGGGTGTCATTTGCAAGGAAAGATTACAGATTGCCAGTGTAGGAACATATTCAATGATTTTTAGATGTAATTTACTAGACTGTGTGTTGCTAGCATTATAATTTTCAAGACGACAAAAGTAAGTACCAAAAGGTCCATGCAGAATTATTTTCCATTCTGGTTAAAAGGTGGGTCTGCATGAGTAATGGTGGGAGGAGCATGTTTTCCCTTGGCAACAAGTCTTGAAACACTGTTATGAATGGAAGCAAAAGGAGGGCAAATCCTATAAGCTTCTAGGTTTGGCACTCTGCCTCTTTACATCACAAGCTGATGTGTCCTGGGCATACTACCCGTTGGTCATGTTTTTGTCTCCTCCATTTCTCTCTAACCTTTTAAGGAAAGAACCTGGACAGACTAGGACATAGAGTGCAGCATGGAAATAAAAAGGGTATAAGCTTTTGCACTTGCTTGTTCCTCTTCCTGGATGGATTTTTCAAACCAAACCTCTATATATATGGCCAACTTGGGCTTCAGGTCTTATTTAGAAATCCCTGGTTCCAGAAAACAACTTTCCAGATCCCTCCAAACTAGACATGTTTCCTCCATTATGACAGTTGCACACTGAATTGGAATGTCTTGTTTGTTAGTCTTTATGAATTTGTAAGTTCCTTGAGAACAGCGAAAGTGTCCTCATCTTTTTATCTTCAGTGCCATGTGTCACAACTTTCACATAGGAGGTACTCAATAAATACTGGTTATCTGAGTGAAGGAACAAAAGTGGGGATTTCAGGGAGGTGGAAAGACGAATTCTTCAGTCCCTTTTTGTTTTCCTTGTTTTGTCTTGAGTTGGAACTGAGTGCCCCCAGATCCTTTTCCCCTGTAAAGTGGAGCTAATAGGAGGTCCAGAGAGAAAGCATGCAAGAGACTGGCTGCTAAGGGCCAGTACTGGTCCAGGCTGTAAAGAGAAGGAATGAAGGGAGCATCGTGGTTTCTATGTTGTCTAGGCAAGTTGACTAGAGCAAGAAATCGGAAGTGTCAGAGCAAAACCCCTAACTGGGAAAGAGCTGACACCCAGTTATAGTAACCTCTGCCTTCTGTGTCTTTAAGGAATGCAAGCTTAGAACCAGGCAGATGAACAGATATTGATCAAATAGAGGAATGAAGACCCCAACTGTGGGCACTCAAAGCTCACTTCTACAGAGGGCAGATCTGTCCTCTGCTGAAACACTGCTATGTGTGCATTGGCACTAAGGACAGAGAGAGCCTAATTACAGAAAGAAAGCTGGGTGCTCTGGCGAATCCTCTCCTCACCTGCTAGCTGGAACATGTGTGAGGTCTGCTTGTGGAAATAAGCAAGTTACTCTTCTTATTGTTGCTAAAATAGCTTTAGGTTATTCAGCATATTAATGGAAGGAGTTGGTCTCAGAATTAGAGATAAGCAAATACCACTATATTCCACTTATGGAAATCAGAGCTGAGAAGTTAAATGCCACTCAAAGAGACAATTTTCCAGCTCAGTAGAACTAAGGAATTCTTAGCTTTTAAACTCGGTTTTATCGGATGGAAGGAAGTATTACTGGAGAACTGGGAGATTAAATGTCAAGACTAAAGCTATATGTACGTGTAATAATCACATCAGCCAAAGTGGAGTGAACCCAGTATACTTTGTTGTCTCCATGATGAAACTGTGCAGTGATCAACCATGTCAACTGTGGTGTGATCTAACTCAGTCTACTAGAAATAACCCAATCAGCTCTGAGCAATCTAGTGACTTTGGTTATAATTTTAAATTGAGAGTCTCTGGTATTCCTTTAAACCCACATAGAGAAAGAATTTAGTTAAAATGGCCAAATCTTCTCTCAAATATTAAAAATATATATATATATTTAGGGACTTCCCTGGCGGTCCACTGGTTAAGACTTCACTTTCCAATGCATGGGGTGTGGGTTTGATCGCTGGTCGCAGAGCTAGGATCCCACAGGCCTCAGGGCCAAAAAACCAAAACATAAAGCAGAAGCAATATTGTGGCAAATTCAATAAAGACTTTAAAAATGGTCCACATCAAAAAATAATTTTTTTTAATGTAGGATTTCTGCAAACCACACATGCATTCTAGAAATGACTGATTACTTAAACATATTCATTACGGTTCATGTTTTTTGTTTTAATTACTGACATTTTCCTGTGTTATATATTTTTCTTCAAATATACAGATCATGTTTGCCAAATTGCCTAATGAGCAAGATGTTGAGTTTTGGCTACATTTTGTCTATCATTTTGCATAGTGTGTTGTACATACTGTTCTCACACACAGCATAACAGTAGAAACAAATGTCCAACAGCAAAACAATAACATGGGTGACCATAATTGTGAACTGACCATTTAGATAAACACAAACTATCCTCTCCCTATACCTTTTTTTTTTTTTTTTTTTTTTGCGTTTCGCGGGCTTCTCACTGTTGTGGCCTCTCCCGTTGTGGAGCACAGGCTCCGGACGCGCAGACCCAGCGGCCATGGCTCACGGGCCCAGCCGCTCCGTGGCATGTGAGATCCTCCCGGACCGGGGCACGAACCCGTGTCCCCTGCATCGGCAGGCAGACTCTCAACCACTGTGCCACCAGGGAAGCCCTATCCAAAATATTTTAAACACAGTGTTAAACCAGAGACTTTTTTAAGGGGGCAGGGGTTTCTGTTTTTAACACACAGGTTAAATCAAGTAACCATTCCCTGAACATTACAGCTTATTGATGTTTTACTGCAGTGTTTTTTGTTTGTTTGTTTGTTTTTTGCGGTACGCGGGCCTCTCAATGCTGTGGCCTCTCCCGTTGTGGAACACCGGCTCCGGACCCGCAGGCTCAGCGGCCATGGCTCACGGGCCCAGCTGCTGCGCGGCATGTGGGATCTTCCCGGACCAGGGCACGAACCCGTGTCCCCTGCATCGGCAGGCGGACTCTCAACCACTGCGCCACCAGGGAAGCCCCTTAATTTCTTCTCTAGTCCTCATCACCTTGCTTTTGCCACTTTCTTACTTCTCTGTGCACATTCAAAGGAAATTAATAATAAGAGCTAACATTTGTTGAATGCTCTTTTTGTTCTAGAAACTGTGTCATTTTCTTTATAGACTATATTTTTCCCCAGTAACCCTATTATTATCATCTCTATATAAGACATGAGAACACTGGGACTGATTGAGATTAAGCTATTTATTCAACTACAGTTAGAGGGTCTTTAAATTATTGTTCAGCAAATAATCTCTCCCCTTCCCGCTCTGTGAAGAGTAGACTGCCCTGTATTTCTGATATTGGACTTGCTGGGTCCATGAAATGTTAACAGACATGATGTGAGCAGAGGTCTTAAATGTGCTTCATGGGTTTGGCTTGCTTCTGGCATTCTGGCCATCTGCCATGAGAAAACATGATCCAGATGGATGCTGCCCTTCAGCCTGGGCCGCATAATGAAATACACAGGGCCTAACCCCTGCTCCAGGAAGCTGTTAATCCTGGAGATATCAAGACATGTACTGTAAGTCTGAGTTAAACCTGTAGCCTGCGGCCCGGAACCTAGCTGAGCCACTGACTTGCAGACCTGTGAGCCAGAGAATCAGTTGCTGTTTTATGTCACTAAGTTTGAGGGTACTTTGTTGCTATGGACTGAATGTTTGTGTCCCCCACTCCAAATTCATATGTTGAAATCTAATTCTTAATGTGATGTTATTTGGAGGTGAGGCCTTTGGGAGGTAATTAGGTCATGAGGGTGAAGCCCTTGTGAATGCAATTACTGGCCTTATAAGCAGAGACACGAGAGAGATGATCTCCCTCCCTCTGCCATGTGAGGATACAGTAATTAGGCATCTACCTACAGTCCAGAAAAAGGACCTTTACCAGGAGCTGACTTATCTTGTAGTTCTCAGTGCTCAGAACTGTGAGAATTTTGTTATAGCAGCACAAGCTGTCTAAGACATTTTTTGTGCAGCATTATTGAGACAATGTAGATGGTAAGTTGTAGAAGTAGGATTCAAATCCATATCTATCAGGTAACAACATAGAAGAGCTCACTTCTTACTCAACACTGCCTGTCTGTGAAATGGTTGAATAGGAAATTGAACACAAGATATATGGCTCCAAAGTCTGAGGATTATAGGCTAAAGGATTTAAAAAGGCAACAGGAAGGGAAGCTAAGACAATGAATAAGGAAGCTGTGGGCCTTAAAAGTACTTAGAGGGAGGAGATAATCTATGTGACCCAAGCCCTCTTCCTCCTTGTGTTCAGTCCTCAAACCCACATCTCGTCTTTTACCCTCCTGTCCCAATTGTCACCTCTGGATAGCACAGAGAAGATAGAGCCAATATGTGTGCCAGTCCAAAGAAAGCAAACTGCTCTAGAAAAATCCTGAAGTGTCTGTTTTACATATATTTTCCTCATCTTTCATTTTAAAAGATTAAAGAATACGTCTGCCCATATTTCCACTGATTGCAAGGATCCAGAAAACCACTTATGAGTCAGTATTTCACAAATGTTCAAATATAAGAGGATTTTTTTTGATAGCAATATCATTTTCTGATGAGATGGAGACACAGAAATTCACAATAGTGGTTTTCATTAAAGAGCATCCTTGGCACTTTTAACGGCAAAAATTATTAGCAGTTGTCTTTTGGCAAATTCCAAGCCACGCAATTATGTTATACCTGTTCATACTCCTCCCATGATTTCAAATATCATTCTTCTTTCTTTCTTCCTTGAAATAATGTGATATTACTGTGAAGGTCTAATTCAATTCCAGAAGTCAGTGAGCCATGGTTTCTCTTTTCTTAATATCAGGGCTTTTAACATTTTAATTAACTAATTGTTATAAAGCAATTGTATGAAAGAAAATATGGTATTTATAATATTGATATCAACTGGTTTTATAATACTTAAAGCCAATAAGACCATTAAGAGAGATAAATTAGAAAACCTCCTAGATTTCTTTCACTCCCAAAACCTATGATACTTTA
This sequence comes from Stenella coeruleoalba, assembly GCF_951394435.1. Lineage (NCBI taxonomy): Eukaryota > Metazoa > Chordata > Mammalia > Artiodactyla > Delphinidae > Stenella > Stenella coeruleoalba. The sequence goes on from NC_137164.1 coordinate 45,848,674, forward strand.
GGTCATTCTTGCCAGAATTGAGGCCCCTCTAGCAATACTTACCACTGAATCCATATTTCAGGTTCACTTAATAAAAGGTAGAACCACTTTAGAGCAAGTATAAGGGAGCCTAGATTTTATTTTACTTTGAGATTCTAAATCTATTAATATTACCCTTGAACCTGAGGTTTATTACAATGCCTCAAATCATGCCCTCCCACCGGTTGAAAATGCTTCTCTAACTCATTGCATTATTTAGGGTTCTCCAGAGAAAAAACACCTATAGAATATATGTGTATAAACACGCATACACATTTTACATTGATAACATTTATTTTGTACTCATTTTGAAACTTATTTCAGTTGCATATTCAGCTTATATATAACTTAACAGACATATTACAGTCTTATAGGATGTGTGTGTGTGTGTGTGTGTGTGTGTGTGTATACACACACACAGAAAGGAAGAGAGAGAGAGAGAGGACAGATTGATTGATTTTAAGTGCTTGGCTCACACGATTGAGGAAGTTGGGAAGTCTGAAATCTTCAGGGCAGGCCAGCAGGCTGGAAATTCCAGCAGGAGTTGATGCTGGAGTCTTGAGTCCAAGGATAATCTGGAGGTAGAATTCTTTCCCCTTCAGGGGACCTCAGTCTTTTCTCTTAAGACCTTCAACTGATTGATTGGATGAGACTCATTTACATTATGCAGGGTAATCTGCCTTACTCAAAGTCCACTGATTTAAATGTTAATCACATCTAAAAAATACCTTTTCAGCAATATCTAGACTGATGTTTGACCAAATAACTGGATACAATTAACCTGGCTAAGCTGACACATAAAATTAACCATAATACTCATTGATCACCAAAGTGGGATGACGGTACTCCAGAAGCTGCTCTAGACAATCAAGTGGTGTGTGGGAATAAAAAATATAACTTCTTTTTGTATTTATTTTGATCTGAAAAAATTTATCTTTGCCAGTATTTTGTGCACAGATTGACAGCAGCACCCCTCTCAGGCCATATGAGAGATGTCACGTGCCATGACTGGCATTTAAGGTGTCCCGAGAGTAGGAGCAGGAGATCTGGGGTATGGAGCATTGACAAGGATCCCTCATAGCACAGGCTACATTCTCAAATTTACCTGAGCCACTGACTGTGGTAGATGGAATAATAGCCACCCGAATATATCCACATCCTTATCCCTAGAACCTGTGAATATGTCACCTTACAACACAAAAGAATTTTGCAGGAGTAAACAAGTTAAGGATCTGAGATGGAGAGTTTATCCTGGCTTATCCAAGCGGGCCCAATGTAATCACAATACCTTGTAAGAGAGACACAGGAGGAGCCAGAATCAGAGAAAAGGTGATGTGACAACAGAAGCAGAGACTGGGGTGATGCCCTTTGAAGCTGGAGGAAGAGGCTATAAGCCCTAGGAAAACAAGTGGTCTCTAGAAGCTTGAAAGGGCAAGGAAGCAGATTCTCTCCTAGAGTTTTCAGAAGGGATGCAACATTGCCAGTACCTTGATTTTGGTCCAGTGAGACCAGTGTTTTCAGAAACAATGTATCAACAGCAGAAAAGGTGGAAATTTCTTGCTAAATTTCAATGAAAACCTCTGCATCACTTTTGAATGGGATTTTAAAACGTGTATTATGATTTTTAATTACTGCTGCACTTCTGCAAGTATTAGCTGGTATCTTTATAAGTTATTTCAACTCTAGCAGTCATTAAACTATGTATCCAAAAAACCCTTAGAATCAGACCTTCAAATTATTTAATCACAAAGGGGGTAAATCGAGATTTGAAAATTGATGTTACATGTTCATTCACATCGAGAGCCCGAGACACCACCAAACCATTGCTGATGACTGTGGCTTGACACCACCACACCAGCCAACTGAAAAAGAGAAAAGAGGAAAAAGTAAACCAACACTCTCAGCACCCCTCCTGTAAGGCCACACATTTGTTGAGACCATCTCCTCTCTCCTTAGGGATTTCTCACTGTTAGCTGGTAATTTAGCTGGTAGTTTGGTGTTTGTTCCTAGAAACCATGTTTCCTCTCTAGCTTCTATAGTTTCTCCAGGGTTGATTGTGGAGGACAGACCCAGAAACACGGGCTAATTTTCTACCAATGCCTTTAGTGACTTACTCACCTCATCTAGTGCCCTCATATTCCCACCTCTAAACCCTTTACCAGTTTACTTCAATATCCAGAACATCAGCTTGAATTCCTTCGACTTCTCTGCCTTCCATCCCAATATGTTTTCCTTCTTCTGAAACAAGAGGAAGAAAGAAGTGTTCCTTGTCTTTTTGAAGGCTAGCCCTTCCTTCTTTTCCCATGACCTTGTTCTACCCACCATCCCTTCTCTTTCTTCCAGATCTGTTGTCTCCTTTCCATTGGGTCCTCTTCTTTCTCAAGTGCAATTAGGTCCCACTCACTCTTTTTTTTTTTTTTAAATGTCTGAAACATTTATATTAACATATTTCCATACAAATAACCCAAAGAAACTTTAGCATAAGTTTTTTTGTTTGTTTGTTTTTCTTTTTTTTATATACATGTTCTTATTAGTCATCAATTTTATACACATCAGTGTATACATGTCAATCCCAATCACCCAATTCAGCACACCACCATCCCCACCCCCTGTGGTGTTCCCCCCTTGGTGTCCATACATTTGTTCTCTACATCTGTGTCTCAACTTCTGGCCTGCAAACTGGATCTTCTGTAACATTTTTCTAAGTTCCACATACATGCGTTAATATACGATATTTGTTCTTCTCTTTCTGACTTACTTCACTCTGTATGACACTCTTCTAGATCCATCCACGTCTCAACAAATGACTCAATTTCGTTCCTTTTTATGGCTGAGTAATATTCCATTGTATATATGCACCACAACTTCTTTATCCATTCGTCTGTCGATGAGCATTTAGGTTGCTTCCATGACCTGGCTACTGTAAATAGTGCTGCAATGAACATTGGGGTGCATGTGTCTTTTTGAATCAAGGTTTTCTCTGTGTATATGCCAAGTAGTGGGATTGCTAGGTCATATGGTAATTCTATTTTTAGGTTTTTAAGGAACCTCCATACTGTTCTCCATAGTGGCTGTATCAATTCACATTCCCACCAGCAGTGCAAGAGTGTTCCCTTTTCTCCACACCCTCTCCAGCATTTATTGTTTGTAGATTTTTTGAAGATGGCTATTCTGACCAGTGTGAGATGATATCTCATTGTAGTTTTGATTTGCATTTCTCTAATGATTAATGATGTTGAGCATTCTTTCATGTATTTGTTAGCAATCTGTATATCTTCTTTGGAGAAATGTCTATTTAGGTCTTCTGCCCATTTTTTGGATTGGGTCGTTTGTTTCTTTATTGAGCTGCATGAGCTGTTTATATATTTTGGAAATTAATCCTTTGTCCGTTGATTAATTGTGAATATTTTCCCCCATACTGAGGGTTGTCTTTTTGTTCTGTTTATGGTTTCCTTTGCTGTGCAAAAGCTTTTAAGTTTCACTAGGTCCCATTTGTTTATTTTTGTTTTTATTTCCATTACTCTAGGAGGTGGATCAAAAAATATCTTGCTGTGATTTATGTCAAAGAGTGTTCTTCCAATGTTTTCCTCTAAGAGTTTTATAATGTCAGGTTTTACATTTAGGTCTCGAGTCCATTTTGAGTTTATTTTTGTGTATGGTGTTAGGGAGTGTTCTAACTTCATTCTTTTACATGTGGCTGTTCAGTTTTCCCAGCACCACTTATTGAAGAGACTGTCTTTTCTCCATTGCATATCTTTGCCTCCTTTGTCATAGATTAGTTGACCATATGTGTGTGGGTTTATCTCTGGGCTTTCTATCTTGTTCCATTGATCTATATTTCTGTTTTTGTGCCAGTACCATATTGTCTTGATGACTGTAGCTTTGTTGTATAGTCTGAAGTCAGGGACCCTGATTCCTCCAGCTCCGTTTTTTTCCTTCAAGACTGCTTTGGCTATTTGGGATCTTTTGTGTCTCCATACAAATTTTAGGATTATTTGTTGTAGTTCCGTAAAAAATGCCATTGGTAATTTGATAGAGATTACATTGAATTGATAGATTCTTTTGGGTGGTATAGTCATTTTTAACAATATTGAATTTTCCAATCAAAGAACATGGTATATCTCTCCATCTGTTGGTATCATCTTTAATTTCTTTCGTCAGTGTCTTATAGTTTTCTGCATACAGGTCTTTTGTCTCCCTAGGTAGGTTTATTCCTAGTTATTTTATTCTTTTTGTTGCAATGGTAAATGGGAGTGTTTCCTTAATTTCTCTTTCAGATGTTTCATCATTAGTGTACAGGAATGCAAGGGATTTCGGTGCATTAATTTTTTTTTTTTTTTTTTTGCAGTACGCGGGCCTCTCACTGCTGCGGCCCCTCCCGCCGCGGAGCACAGGCTCCGGACGCGCGGGCCCAGTGGCCACGGCCCACGGGCCCAGCCGCTCCGCAGCACGCGGGATCCTCCCAGACCAGGGCACAAACCCGCGTCCCCTGCACCAGCAGGTGGACTCCCAACCACTGCACCACCAGGGAAGCCCCGGTGCATTAATTTTGTATCCTGCAACTTAACCAAATTCATTGATTAACTCTAGTAGTTTTCTGGTGGCATTTTTAGGATTCTCTATGTATAATATCATGTCATCTGCAAACAGTGACAGTTTTACTTCTTCTTTTCCAGTTAGGATTCCTTTTATCTCTTTTTCAGTTAGGATTCCTTTTATCTCTGACTGTCGTGGCTAGGACTTCCAAAACTAGGTTGAATAATAGTGGTGAGAGTGGACATCCTCGTCTCATTCCTGATCTTAGAGGAGATGCTTTCAGTTTTTCACCATTGAGAATGATGTTTGCTGTGGGTTTGTTGTATATGGCCTTTATTATGTTGAGGTAGGTTCCCTCTATGCCCACTCTCTGGAGAGTCTTTATCATAAATGGGTGTTGAATTTCGTCAAAAGCTTTTTTCTTCATCTATTGAGATGATCATATGGTTTTTATTCTTCAGTTTGTTAATATGGTGTATCACATTGATTGATTTGCATATATTGAAGAATCCTTGCATCCCTGGAATAAAGCCCACTTGATCATGGTGTATGATCCTTTTAATGTGTCGTTGGATTCTGTTTTCTAGTATTTTGTTGAGGATATTTACACCTATATTCATCAGTGATATTGGTCTGTAATTTTCTTTTTTTGTAGTATCTTTGTCCGGTTTTGGTATCAGGGTGATGGTGCCCTCATAGAAGGAGTTTGGGAGTGTTCCTTCCTCTACAGTTTTTTGGAAGAGTTTGAGAAGGATGGGTGTTAACTCTTCTCTTAATGTTTGATATAATTCTCCTGTGAAGCCATCTGGTCCTGGACTTTTGTTTGTTGGAAGATTTTTAATCACAGTTTCAATTTCATTACTTGTGATTTGTCTGTTCATATTTTCTATTTTTTCCTGGTTCAGTCTTGGAAGGTTATACCTTTCTAAGAGTTTGTCCATTTCTTCCAGGTTGTACATTTTATTGGCATAGAGTTGCTTGTAGTAGTCTCTTAGGATGCTTTGTACTTCTGCGGTGTCTGTTGTAACTTCTCCTTTTTCATTTCTAATTTTATTGATTTGAGTCCTCTCCCTCTTTTTCTTGATGAGTCTGGCTAATGGTTTATCAATTTTGTTTATCTTCTCAAAGAACTAGCTTTTAGTTTTATTGATCTTTGTTATTGTTTTCTTTGTTTCTATTTCATTTATTTCTTATCTGATCTTTATGATTCCTTTCCTTCTGCTAACTTTGGGTTTTGTTTGTTCTTCTTTCTCTAATTCCTTTAGGTGTAAGGTTGGGTTATTTATTTGAGATTTTTTTTGTTTCTTGAGGTAGGATTGTATTGCTATAAAATTCCCTCTTGGAAGTGCTTTTGCTGCATCCCTTAGGTTTTGGATCATCATGTTTTCATTGCCATTTGTCTCTAGGTATTTTTTGATTTCCTCTTTGATTTCTTCAGTGATCTCTTGGTCATCTAGTAACGTATTGTTTAGCCTCCATGTGTTTGTGTTTTTTATGATTTTTTCCCTGTAATTCATGTCTAATCTCATAGTGTTGTGGTCAGAAAAGATGCTTGATATGATTTCAATTTTCTTAAATTTACTGAGGCTTGATTTGTGACCCAAGATGTGATCTATCCTGGAGAATGTTCCGTGCACACTTGAGAAGAAAGTGTAATCTGCTGTTTTTGGATGGAATGTCCTATAAATATCAATTAAGTCTCTCAGGTCTATTGTGTCATTTAAAGCTTCTGTTTCCTTATTTATTTTCATTTTGCATGATCTGTCCATTGGTGTAAGTGAGGTGTTAAAGTCCACCACTATTATTGTGTTACTGTCAATTTCCTCTTTTATACCTGTTAGCAGTTGCCTTATGTATTGAGGCGCTCCTATGTTGGGTGCATATACATTTATAATTGTTATATCTTCTTCTTGGATTGATCCCTTGATTATTATGTAATGCCCTTCCTTGTCTCTTGTAACATTCTTTATTTTAAAGTCTATTTTATCTGATATGAGTATAGCTACTCCAGCTTTCTTTTGATTTCCATTTGCATGGAATATCTTTTTCCATCCCCTCCCTTTCAGTCTTTATGTGTCCCTAGGTCTGCAGTGGGTCTCTTGTAGACAGTATATATATGGGTCTTGTTTATGTATCCATTCAGCAAGCCTGTGTCTTTTGGTTGGAGCATTTAATCCATTCACGTTTAAGGTAATCATTGATGTGTATGTTCCTATGACCATTTTCTCAATTGTTTTGATCTTGTTTTTGTAGGTCCTTTTCTTCTCTTGTGTTTCCCACTTAGAGAAGTTCCTTTAGCATTTGTTGTAGAGTTGGTTTTGTGGTGCTGAATTCTGTTAGTTTTTGCTTGTCTGTAAAGCTTTTGATTTCTGCATCGAATCTGAATGAGATCCTTGCCGGTAGAGTCATCTTGGTTGTAGGTTCTTCCCTTTCATCACTTTAAGTATATCATGCCATTCCCTTCTGACTTGTAGAGTTTCTGCTAAGAAATTAGCTGTTAACCTTATGGGAGTTCCTTTGTATGTTATTTGTCATTTTTCCCTTGTTGCTTTTAATAATTTTTCTTTGCCTAATTTTTTGCCATTTTGATTACTATGTGTCTCAGTGTCTTTCTCTTTGGGTTTATCCTGTATGGGCCTCGCTGCACCTCCTGGATTGGGTGGCTATTTCTTTTCCCATGTTAGGGAAATTTTCAACTATAATCTCTTCAAATATTTTCTCTGGTCCTTTCTCTCTCTCTTCTCCTTTGGGATCCCTATAATGCAAATGTTGTTGAGTTTAATGTTGTCTCAGAGATCTCTTAAGCTGTCTTCATGTCTTTTCATTCTTTTTTCTTTATTCTGTCCCAAAGCAGTGAATTCCACCATTCTGTCTTCCAGGCCACTTATTCGTTCTTCTGCCTCAGTTATTCTGCTATTGATTCCTTCTAGTGTAGTTTTCATTTCAGTTATTGTATTGTTCATCTCTGTTTGTTTGTTCTTTAATTCTTCTAGGTCTTTGTTAAACATTTCTTGCATCTTCTCAATCTTTGCCTCCATTATTTTTCCGAGGTCCTGGATCATCTTCACTATCATTATTCTGAATTCTTTTTCTGGAAGGTTTCCTATCTCCACTTCATTTAGTTGTTTTTCTGGGGTTTTATCTTGTTCCTTCATCTGGTACATAGCCCTCTGCCTTTTCATCTTATCCATCTTTCCCCACTCACTCTTAAATACAAGTCACACCTTTAATTCTGTTACAGCCACAAGCCAACATTTTCTCTTATTCTTTCTTCTGCTGTCAAATTTCAGGAAAGTGATGTCTTCAATTATCTCCACTTTCTCTCTACCCCTTCAATCCTTCACCCTAGTGGAGAAGGAAGGTCTTTGATTGTTTCCTAATATAATACAAACCAAAAGCCTCTTTCCATTTCTCCTATGTTCCGGTTGAAGATTTGATACCCGATCCTCATGCGTTCCTTCTTCCTTAACGATACCATCAAGATTTACTTGATATCTTTTAACCATCTTGGTTTTTTTCTCGTCATCCTTCATGCTCTGAAGCAGGGTCTTAAACTTTAACGTTTATTAGATAAATGTTAACAACTTGTTAAAAATATAGAGTCCTTAATGTTATCTCCTAATTCTGGTTAGGTAAGAATGAATGGGGTCTAGGAAACTGTATTTTCAATAAGCCCTTTCCCACTGTGATCCTCTGGCCTCCACTCCCACTCAGGGCAAATACTCTGTGATCTTACCTATGCCCCTGGCCTCAGCTTGTTTTAGGATGAATCCTAATTCTATATCTCTTGGTTTATATTTTCGTTAGAGGTCTGAACTTGCATTTCCAACCAGATGTTAACCTCTCTTTCTCTAATTTCAAAGTGGATACCTTACGCTTATGTAGTTTCAGAAACAAACCCATCAGCTCCCCCCAAATCCACTTCTGCTCCCATCTTCCTTAACTTTACTAACCGCCATTTTTCCAATTATGTGGGCTCTGAAACCTCAGAAAACCTCAGTCATCGTCAAGCACTTATTGACCCAAGAGAATGTTTATGATCATCCTCTCCTTGGAGTTCCCAGGTGAGGATGACACCACCTTTCACCTGATCTTGTCAGCATCCAACTTGTCTTTACTCTCCAAACGACCTGACCTGCTGCTGCCAGATTAATCTTCCTTAGGAACAGCTCCATTTCTAGAAAACTTTGCCACCTTTTTCTTTTCAATCAAATTTAATTCAAACACTTTAACTTGCAATCAGCTTCTTCCTCTGAGGCTCTGAAACTCCTGTCCTAAGATTTCACATGTATATATCCTCCCCACCCCGAGTTGCCTAGATGCAGGATGCTAATCCTTGTCAACCGAAGGTGTGGCAATTATTTTTCCTCTGTTTTGTTGCCTGTGGATTTTTATGGTATTTTTGTGTTTGTCTGAAGGTTTGAACTTTTATACCATCAAATTTTTCCCACCTTTACTTTTTCTTAGTTTGCTTCAAGAATTTTTTTTGTTCAAGGGTTTTGCTGGTCTCTAGGATGAACTCTATCTTGTTTTATGTTACTCTTGTATCTGTCTTCTCTTAGACTGCAAATTTGTTATCTTCTTTATAGATGTAATGAACATATTAATGAACACTTACTATGAGCTATTATTATCTTTAGCCCCTCACAAATATGAATTCATTTAATCCTCATTTCAACCCTATGAGGTAGGTACTACTATTGGGCCTTTTATACAGACGTGGAAACTTATGTAACTTTTCCTAGGTCACACAACTGTCACATAACAAGGTCACACAGCTAGTAATCCTGGTGGAGCCAGGCTTAGAATCTAGAAGCTTTGACTCCAGAAACTGTGCTTGGAACCACTACCTTATACCACCTTCTCATATGTGGAAAAATAATAAGTATTCTACAAGTACTTGTTTTGTTTTGTTTGTTTGTTTTTAATTTTTGCCAGAGTTGGGTCTTCTTTTCTGCATCCGGTCTTTCTCTAGTTGTGGTGAGCCGGTACTTCTCTTTGTTATGGTGCTTGGGCTTCTCATTGCGGTGGCTTCTCTTGTTGCAGAGCACAAGGGCTTCAGTAGTTGCAGCACGTGGGCTCAGTAGTTGTGGCACACAGGCTTAGTTGCTCCGCAGCGTGTGGGATCTTCTCGAACTAGGGATCGAACCTGTGTCCCCTGCTTTGGCAGGCTGATTCCTAATCACTGCACCACCAGGGAAGTCCTAGAAGTACTTGTTGAATGAATGAAATTTAATATATAGGCTGAGTGGGTATTTCTTTTTTTTTTTTATTTACAGTTTGTGTTTAATGCAAATCAATTCCATAACAAGAGAAGTTACTATGAATCAAAGCATAAATACACAAACACAATATACAATCCAAAATAGATGTACAGCATTCAGGCATGAAACAAAAGAGAATGTTCATTCACACACACAGTAGCTTGAGATCTGTTGGATATGGTTGTTCCAGTGTAGATTTCTAAAGATGGAAAAAAAATGACTGGTTATCAAGACTACTGTGGCCATATTAGATTTCGGAACATCTAAGCATCAGTGTGTGACCATGCGAACAAAAGACTTTAGGGAGTGTCTATTTTTAAAAAGGTTTCTGTGCATCAAGGCAGTTGTGAAAAGATTTACTTTCCAAAATCAAGCCCATTTTAGGCTTAGGACCAGGTTCTAACTATCTAAAAATATTGAATGATAACATAAAGTGTTCCAAATGTGGCTATACTGATTCAGTTTAAAAAGAAGTATTTACAGAAAAGAGTACAAAAGTTTTTCTGAATTTAACGTAAGCAAGCTTCCAGTCTTCCCTTGCCAAATATATTTGATTTATAGTTTAGCTCCTTCACATATTTGCCTTTTTAATTTCAAGATTTGTCAATCTTACCTTCAAAACAGATCATTTTTTAAACTGTAAAAAGTATCCGACATATGCAGAAATAAAAAGCATTTTGAATTAGTTGAGATCAATGTAATTCTACTCTTTGTTATCTGTTTAGCTAAATGAATCTACTGCTCTTTTTGAATAAGAATAGTTGATAAATATATAAGCAAAATGTACTCATTATGCTTGGATTTGGGGTAGATTCCAATCCATCATTGCCCTGGTACATATCAATGACTATATAAAAATTCAAATGCAATGTCAAACCCAAACCCCAAGGGAAAGAAAGAGTTCAGTTCCCAAGAGAACAGCAATAGCTTAACATAAAATTTTCTCTAGAGTACATCAGCATTAAATTAGTACTGCTGAAACAACACATTGAGGATTTACAGTAACACCTGGAAGTTCCTTCTAATGTACATATAAATAGAATCACAGAAGCTTTGTTTTACCTCATTGTTTTATGGCCTTATAAATTTAATGAACAAATGAAAACTGAATCTCTGTTCCACATCCCATTCTTTATCTCTTGGTAAGATAAAATCTATTCTCACTTTCAAGGTAGAGTTTTATGTGTCCATACTTCTTAAGCCACATTTAAGGAAATCATCTCTTAACTAATTTTGGATGTTGTCTCTCTTCATCTTGTACAGGAAACTCCAGCAGATTTAATATTGGCATTCGTCATCTAGTCAAACCCTTCACATGCTCTTCAAACCAATCAAATTTGGGATCCTCAACAGTTTCTGTCAATAAAATAAGGTGTGGAACTAGCAGATTCATTCAATGAAGACCTGTTCTTTTTTCCCTTGTCACACTGGATGTCTGGATGCCATCTGAATTGGGTTTAGAGGATGGGAAGTACAGATGTTTCTTGGCCTGAGTCTCTTAACAGTAGAGATGTAGAAGGGAGAGCGAGATCACCAAGAGACCGGCTGTTGACTGCAGAGTACCGGCACTTGCCTTGGTGGTGGCATTCGCTGGATTGGGGGCAGCTGAGGTATGCTGGGAGGAATTACTTGAAGGCGTTACAACAGTTGTTTGATTTGAATAAATCTGCGTAGGTAAGAGCAGTGCCAGAAGCAGCAGCCCCAGTCCAAGCCTGGCCACCATCGCTTTGCCCATGTCCGCTCCGTCGGTGCGCAGCGCGTCTCACTGGATGCGGGGTACGTGAAGGACCGCTGGCTCCGGGCGGGCGCAGGCAAGGTGGGCCTGAGTGGGTATTTCTGGGCTTTGCACAGTCTTTTAGAAGACCTCGTGAAAGCTTGAGTGGTCGTGAAAAATGGTTGAGCAACCATAATATGAAATGCCAAAGGACTCAGAATGAGACTCCAAGTTACGAGGCTTTTAGAGCACCAATCTTCACACACTCAGTTAGCTAAGAGGGAAATCTCGGAAGATGAACAGGAGGGAGCACAAAAAATGTGGAATCCAATGCAATGGGCAGTTTTCCACATCATTATAGCAGTATTTTGTAACAATTTCTTTGGCAACTGACAGCAGGCGTTTAAATCAGCTATTTCCTCCTCAGAATTCCTCTCCAAAGAATAATAATGACCTCTGCAACTCTGAAGGAAATGTAGCCCCTACTCGGATACAATCTTATCTGGGAAATTGCCATGGTATTCGTCACAGCTGTCATTGAGTGGAGCCCATTAGAGATGTGCTGAGTGTAGATCTACAGGGTTGTAAGCTCTGAGCTCTCCCACTCCACAATCTCCCCTGGTTTCAGCAGGAAAACAAAAACCACTCAGTGTTTTGGGGACAGAGTCTCCTCAGAGCAGGCTCAGCAAGAGAGAGCCATTCAGACAGCCCCAAGCCCATAGAAGTTATTCTACGGCTTGGGTTGTAGATTTATAAGGACGTTTGCAGGGATACCATTGGGAAGGGCAGAACACAGAGTTTATAGAGAAAGCCCAGATTTCTATTTCTTTAATTGGAGAGCACGAGGGGAGCTAAAGACCTAAAAAGCTGGGCTAGTTGTGGTAGGAGGTTGGCACTGGGACCTTGGACCAGAATTCTTTTTGGTTTGTTTCAATGAAACAGTGAGCTGTTACAGCTCCTTTTCTTTTCATGCAGAGTGTTAGAGCTGAAAGTCTAATGCTGGATGATATATAATTTAAGAAACTGGAGTCCAGATTTCTGTCCAGTGACTGGGCAGAGGCCCACATGCAGGAGGTGGCAGGACCCAGGATGCCTGGATTTGGACCAGTGGGACTTACTAAAATTTGGTTCTGTGAGGGAATATTCCTGAAAATCTAATGTAAGTTTTCTTCATTAATAACTAAGTACCCCAAATCCAATTCCCTTTTATTTTCAAATAAATTTTGTTTTTAACCTACAGTTGCCTTTACGAAGAAACAGACATAAAAATAGTCTTCTACGCAGTAGGATTTAGAAACAATTTATTTTAAAATTACAGGAGAGTTCCCTGGTGGCGTTGTGGTTAGGATTCTGGGCTTTCACTGCCGTGGCCTTGGGTTCAATCCCTGGTTGGGGAACTGAGATCCTGCAAGCCATGCAGCGTGGTCAAAAAAATTTTTTTTTAATTAAAAAATCCAACTGGTCTTTACTCTCCAAACGACCTGACCTGCTGCTGTCAGATTAATCTTCCTTAGGAAAAATTCTGTTTCTGGAAAACTTTGCCACCTCTTTCTTTTCACTTTAACTTGCAATCAGAATCTTCCTCTGAGGCTCTGAAAATCTTTTAAAAATAAAATAAAATTTCATTGTCCTAGAAACTAACTTACTGCACGATGCGAGTTGCTTATTCCCAGAAAGTTGTTTACCCACCTTGCCTCAAAACAAAATCTTTGCCCACACACAGCACATCACAGGGTTTTCTAAACTAGAGACTCTAAAACTGGGTATCGCTTACTCTGCACAGATAACATTGCAGATGTTGTTGCTACCTCCACTCCCCTCGTGCCACCAGAAGACCATCCCTAGGTTCCTGAAGATTGTGGGCATTACCAGCATGCCCCAGAGTTTCCCTTTTGCTGTTTTTTTTTTTTGTTTTAATTTTTATTTATTTATTTTATTTTAATTTTTATTTTTGGCTGTGTTGGGTCTCCGTTGCTGTGTGTGGGCTTTCTCTAGTTGCGGTGAGCCGGGGCTACTCTTTGTTGTGGTGTGCAGACTTCTCATTGTCTTGGCTTCTCTTGTTGCAGAACACGGGCTCTAGGTGCACGGACTTCAGTAGTTGTGGCACGTGGGCTCAGTAGTTGTGGCTTGCAGGCTGTAGAGCTCAGGCTCAGTAGTTGTGGAGCATGGGCTTAGTTGCTCCATGGCATGTGGGATCTTCCCTGTCTAGGGCTCGAACCCATGTCCCTTGCATTGGCAGGTGGATTCTTAACGACTGTGCCACCAGGGAAGGCCCTCCCTTTTGTTTTTGTTTGGTTGGGGAAGAGGCAGTCAGCAAAGGCTGGGAGAGAGAGCTGAGGTAACTCAACAACACCATGGCAACTGTTATGTAATCTCATCAATTCTTTTATTTCTTCCCATTTGCTCAGCTAACATCTCCCCTCCTCTCTCTATTACTTGCTCTCATTTTGAAAGAAGAAGCCATGTTTCCATCCCCACCCCAGCGCCTGACTGAGAACAAGATGCCCGTGGACCACACCAGTGATTGGACTTCACTCCTTTCCATCACCTCCCATTTTCCTTTCTTGTTTTCTGCTCTTTTTCGACGGTCCAGTCTTCAACTTTTTGAAAGCCAGTTGTAAGGAAAACAGTGGTGAAAACAATGACTGAAATAGGGACAAAAGTTTCTTTGAACTAGTTTGTATTTTATAATATGATATTACATTATCAAATTATGTCTGTGTTTCCCAACACATTCTCTTTTGTGTAACTCGCTTATTTTTCCTCTTTGTAGGTCCATAAAATAATTTTCTCTTTGACGGTAAATGAACCAGAGCAAGAGTACAACTGTTTGTGAAGCTATTCTCAAGCGCCTAGTAAAGTGCTCTAATGACAAATACCCCTAAAGAATTATTGTTGATAAATGGTAACATGACACACGAAATCAGGGTAAAAAAATAAAAGCCTTGTTAAAATTATTAGCATAGAAAGAAAACGATATACCATGTTTAACTTTTGAACTGTATTTACATAGCTAACATAGTTTTTATTCTCTTTCTTTGTTAAAAAAAGTATTTTGAATTTATAACCATGAATGTATCATCCATCTTTGTAATAATATTATTATTATCTTCAATATATCATAACTAAGTATAGTTCAGTTGTACACATAATTACATCCATGTGTAACATTTTTAAAGTTTCTGTATAAATTTAAAAGTGTATTTAAATACTACCTTTTATTTTTAAATTTGTATTAAAAGAGAGCATGGCAGTATTCTAAAGTCAATGAAATTCCATCACGTATATATCAATTGAGATGGGTGCATATATAGGTACATATATAAACATAAACTAATTCAAAGTTTTCTCCTTAATTTTAAGCTTAATATGATTAAATTAGTTATTAAATAATCAGTTGTCTTATAATCAGATTCTACTGTTCAAACTAAAATGAAATATACCTCCCTTTATTAAAAAAAAGTCTGGGGAACGGATTAAAGAGATGACATGGTAATTTCCATTACAAGTACTTTTTCTGCCATCTAGTGGAAAAATGAAATCTATAAGGATTCGTAATTTACATTTTTAATTCTATAGTCTCAAATTACTTAGCAAGGGCTTATTTGAAATATCAAGAAAAGAAAACAAATAATGTGTTCTCTCCCTGGTTCTGGTTTGATCTGCAGGTGGACCAAATGGGGGTAATCCTGAACATTCCCCATGTTGCCAAAGGGACTACAAACAGAATAATGCAGGGGATGCTTCGGGCTTTCTATAATAGTCACAGAGGCCATCGACTCCAAACAAGGTACTAGCACCCACTGTTTTATGTAACGACAGTGATCGTCGTTCACTGTCAAAGTGATGAAAGATGCCTCTTTTCCCTACATCCCTTTTTGTTCCTGTCTCACTGCTCCAATCCTATAAACTGGAGGAGAGGATTTAGACTAGAGAGATGTTTTGTTGAGCACTGTCTAGATCAATGGCTTTCAAACTTTTTAAACTGCAACTCACACTAAGACGTGTATTTGACATTGTGACCCAGTGTATGTACATAAAACAGAAGACAAATTTCCACAAGTAGTAACCTTTATATAAGTGATCACTACGATATTTCACATTCTGTTCTGCTTTATTCTATTTCACTTTTTGGTATTATTTTAAAACTTTTTAAATTGATTTCATGATCCACTAATAGTCCTGAAGATTGAAAAATCACTGGTAAGAGTTTCCTGAGAAGTCCTAAGTGTTTACCTCCTCTGCTTTAAAAATAAAAACGACAAAAAGTTAAATGAAAAAAGATGATAGAGATTGGTTAATTAGTACAAAGACCTTTGAGAACTTCTCAAAGATATTTTATCTGGTGAATGTTCACTATGATATAGCACTAACATCATCCTCTCTGTCGCCAAGAATAGAAGGCTTGGATTCATCTTCATAGCCACCTCTCTCATTGAATCAATCATAAAATTCTGTGGATTCTATCATCACAACGTGTCTCATATCTTTGTTACTCTTTTCATCTGGTTTAGACCCTTCCCATTTCTCCCTGGATGGTCACAGAAGCTTCCACACTGCTCTCCCCATCTCCATCTTTCAACCCTCTGGTCCAACCTTCACACAGCTGCCAAGACTTTCTCTCCTCCTCACAGGTCAATGACATCATTCACTGCATCCCGTGACTAATGAAGAACACCCAAGCACCTTAGGGTGGCATTCAAAACCCTCCCTGCTCAGTGCTTTGTTGGCATTTAATAGTTTAGATTAGATTATTGCTCTCCCCACGAGATTGTGAACTAGGACTATACCTTTGTCTCTCTTTGAGCATATTATATTTGCCCCAGCAGATGCTTAATATGTGTCTGTAAAAGTCACTGAACAAAAAGCAAAACAAAAGAACCAAAAAAAGAATGTATCAAAAAAAAAGGCACTGAACAAAATTTCCTTTCTGACTTTCAGTTTTCTCTTTAGTCCTGTGTACACCCTCCATTCCAGTTGCTATCTTACGAACAGTTCCCTGAACTCATGTTTATTAGTTAGTTTTTCTAATTTAATTTTCTTTTTTTAATTGAAGTATAGTTGATGTAAAGTAGTATTATGTTATATGTGCACAATATAGTGATTCACAATCTTTAAAGGTTATACTCCATTTATAGTTATTATAAAATATTGGCTATAGTCCCCGTGTCGTACTATATACCTTTGTAGCTTATTTTATACATAATAGTTTGTACCTCTTAACTTCCTACCGCAATATCGCCCCTCCCCCTTCCCTCTCCCCACTGGTAACCAGTAGTTTGTTCTGTATATCTGTGAGTCTACTTTTTTGTAATATTCACTAGTTTGTTGTAATTTTTAGATTCTACATATAAGTGATATCATACAGCATTTGTCTTTCTCTGTCTGACTTCTTTAATTTAGCATAATGTCCTCTAAGTCCATCCATGTTGCTTCAAATGGCAAAATTTCATTCTTTTTTATGACTGCGTATGTAGTATACCACATATTCTTTTCTTTTTATTGATGTATAGTTGATTTACAATGTTTCAGATGTACAGCAAAGTGATTCTGTTATATATATATATATATATATAAAACTGAATATATATATTCTTTTTCATATTCTTTTCCATTATAGGTTATTACAAGATATTGAATATAGTTCCCTGTACTATACAGTAGGTCTTTGTTGTTTGCCTATTTTAGATATAGGAGTATGTAACTGTTAATCCCAAATTCCCAATTCATCCCTCCCCACTTTCCCCTTTGGTAACCATATGTTTGTTTTCTATGTCTGTGAGTCTATTTCTGTTTTCTAAGTAAGTTCATTTGTATCATTTTTTTAGATTCCACATATAAGTAATATCATATGATATTTATCTTTGTCTGACCTCCTTCACTTAGTATGATAATTTCTACGTCCATCCATCTTGCTGCAAATGGCTTTATTTCATTCTTTTTTATGGCTGAGTAGTATTCCATTGTGTATATATACCACATCTTCTTTATCCATTCATCTGGCAATGGACATTTAGGTTGCTTCCATGTCTTGGCTATTGTAAATAGTGCTGCTATGAACATTAGGGTGCATGTATCTTTTCAACTTAGAGTTTTCAACTTTTCTGGATATATGCCTGGGAGTGGAATTTGCTGGATCATATGGTAA
This sequence comes from Stenella coeruleoalba, assembly GCF_951394435.1. NCBI lineage: Eukaryota > Metazoa > Chordata > Mammalia > Artiodactyla > Delphinidae > Stenella > Stenella coeruleoalba. Next base: position 45,866,354 of record NC_137164.1, read on the forward strand.
CTCTATTTTTAGTTTTTAAGGAACCTCTATACTATTCTCCATAGTGGCCACACCAACTTACATTCCTACCAACAGTGTAGGAGGGTTTCATTTTCTCCACACCCTCTCCAGCATTTATTACTTGTAGACTTTTTGATGTTGTTTATTTTAAAGAATGTGCCTATGCTCAAGTTTTTTCCTGGCTGCCTTACTTTCTGTTTCCTGCCTGTGGAAATCCTTTTCCCCTTTAAATTCCAGCTCAGATGCCATCCCTTGCAAGAAACTCCCTTGGTCCCCAGCAGACTGAATCCCCACAGTGTAATAGTAACTTCAGTATCTATTCAGTGCTTACGCTATCGTGCCCAGTTTAAGATCATGTTTCTCTGTGTCTGTCTCTCTTGATTGTGACCATCTCGAGGGCAGGGAACATGCCTTTTGCATTTTTCTAGCCTTTGGGGCTATTCCAGGTGTTGAATGTATGTTCATTTACTTGAACACACTGGTTACATGTATCTTTTTAAATACATAATGATGTATTATCATCTGATAATGATGTTATCAGATGTGTAGGCCAGCCACATCTTAGATGAGCTATTTTAAGTTTTAAGTTTCAGAGCAGGTATTTGACCAAGATTTCCAGTTTGAATTATCAGTCCACACTCCAAAAATTTATTTTAGTATTTCTCAAGCACTATATCCTTCTGAAAATACCAGAAAGTAGAAAAGCTATCAACCAACAGCCCGTTGGATTGCCCCTTGCCATGTTCCCATAATGATCTGTACTTTCCTCTGTCACTGGACTTCCTCCTTGTACTGCACGATCTGGTTCCATGAGATCCTTGAAGGTAGGGAGTCTCTCATTCATTTGTATACTCAGCAACGAACGTACCACCTACACCTAGCAGATGGTCAATAAATGTTTGTCGAATGAGAGAACGAGAGACACAGAGAATTATAATGGATAAAAAAGAAGTATTAGATATTATGTCCATCTTCAAGGAGATTATGCACCAGTTAGGAAAATAATTACCTAAATATTCTGACCGTCATGTCCTACACTTAATAGACATTCAGTCCATTTTAATGAATTACTATTAATGAAATTTCTATGTGCAGGAAAAATGCTAAACACTCATCAAGAAGTGCAAGTGCTGTCTCTGTCCTCTAGGAGAGCACGATCAAGTGTGAGATAATAAAAAATGTTCACAACACATTACTCAGCAGGTTGGTTTCCTGCCAAATGTGTTTTGGAGATATCACTGTAAGCTGTAATGGTTAGATAAGACTTCCCAAAGAAAGAAGATCTTTGTCAAGAACTGTGGAAAGTTTGAGATTTTACGCTATTTACAAGCTGAAAAGTTAGTCTGCCGCATTTTCATAGATGCTGGCAGAGGCCACAAAACTCCTGGCTCCGAAGCAACGGACTCTATTGCTCCGAGAACAGCAGGCAGCAGGAGCTTTGTGTCCACATTGGTCCCCTTTGTCCTCCACAGCCCACGGGGGCAATAAAGGAGGATGCAGCACACTCTGTGGGTTTGCATCACAGCTGAGGGACACTGAGCTAAGGAAACCCCAATCCTCTGAAGAGGTGGCTAGCAAACCTGTCCAATCTTTGTCCTGGAGGGAGACATTATCCTTATTATCCTGGTCAGAAAACAAATCTGTTCTCTCCCAAAGGGAGATCCTGTCTGCGTTCCAAGGCTTTTTGCTGTACAAACATCCTTGACAAAATGGCCCAGAACGAACGCTGTCAAGGCCTTTCCTCAGAAGATAGACAGAAACACAAGAGACCCATGGAGGACGTTTTTTCAACATTTTTAACTTGGTTCTTGAAGGTCGGGTGTGATTTGATCACGTAATAGGAAGAGAACGAGTATTCTAGGAGAAAGAATTTCGTGTGCACATATTTATTTGATGACAGACCTCTCCAAGCCTCAGTTTCTTTACCTCTGTGATTGAAATAATACCTACTTCACAAGGTTGCTGTGAAAAATGACATAAGGTAATGTATGTATGGCATCCAGCCTGGTTTTTGACACATAGGAGGTGCCAAACTGTTAGTTCTTTTCCCCAGAATGTATAGATTGAGACTCTGTAGACTGCCCTGAGATTAAGAAAGGGAGAAAGAAAAGGTCTTTAGCAGTAAATTTGCAAAAATTTTTATTGAGCATCTACTATGTTTCAGGCACCAGGCTAGACACAGTGTCTGTCCTCTTTTTTTTTTTTAAAGAATGTTTTCTGCTGTTGTAGGGTGTGGTATTTTTAATTTAATTTATTATTATTTTAAATTTATTTATTTTTATTTATTTTTGGCCGTATTGGGTCTTCGTTGCTGTGTGCAGCCTTTCTCTAGTTGTGGTGAGCGGGGGCTACTCTTCGTTGCAGTGCGTGGGCTTCTCATTGCAGTGGCTTCTCTTGTTGAGGAGCACGGGCTCTAGGTGCGTGGGCTTCAGTAGTTGTGGCTCGCGGTCTCAGTAGTTGTGGCACACGGGATTAGTTGCTCCACGGCATGTGGGTCTTCCCAGACCAGGGCTCGAACCCGTGTCCCCTGCATTGGCAGCCAGATTCTTAATCACTGCACCACCAGGGAAGCCCCCATGCCTGTCCTCTTAAAGCTTACATTCTGCTTCATGGGGAAACTAGAGGAGAATAGAATTATATTGCTTCCATCAACTAAACTTGTTGAAGGTATACTTTCAACAAGGTTTTATGGCAATGCCATCTGACCAGGAAGCCAGGGAATTATTGAGACAGAGATGGAGCATAAAACCTAAAATAACAGAGAAATGTCAGAGTTCAGTGACAGCATACACCAGTCAACAATGGCTTTTCAGGATTATGTTGAAAGAAGGATACTAATAATCACAGAAGGAAGATTTCATGTGAATTTTATCAACAACTACATATGATTGTTAAATCATTAATTTGATAAATATTTATTGAACATTCACTCCATGTTATGTTTTGTAATAGGTGCTAGAATTCCAGGACCAAGAGTAGCAATTCCACTGAGGGTGAGATGGCCCCCAGGAAACAAGGGATTAATTTTTCACAAGCTGGTATCAATGTTCATCTACATATGGATGGAGAGAGAAGTGTGAGAATCTTGGAGATACTATGATAACGTATTTAATGCAAGGATGATTAGATGATTGAATCATTGGACAATCTTAAATTAGAACTTGAATTAGGAGAAAAGGGAGCTGTTAACATTTCTGTCTTTATCTATGGAAAGGGCAAAAAATTATTTGTCATATCATAGACCATATTTATGCCTGAAATATTTATTAGTAATAAAACAATAACTTTTGAGAGAAAAAAGAGTGTTATAAAGACCATCCCTATTTGGGGGTGGAATGGGTCTTGATAATTTAACCACTATGTTAAGCCTGCTTGATGCATTAGAATAGTATATGAAAAATCATCTCCAGTTGGTTTTTCTGGAAGAATAATGTTAACAGTACTTTTTTCCTATCTTGCTTCCAGTGCAATGCAGACTAGATTTCAGTTATTTGTCAAGAAGCTACCCAAGGGGCTAGATTGTGAGAAATGGCACATGATGTTTGACAGCTGAGCGATGGGGGCTAACTAGGAGAAGTGAATTACATTTGAAATGAGAAGCTGAGGACAAGGCTATGCAAGCAAAGCCAGAGGGAGCAGCCCTCCATCTTTAGCTTCTGTTACTCATGGATCATGAGGTGGGCTTCAGCTGATGCTGAGCTGGTCTTCCATTGGATGGCTTCAGGTAGCGTTGTGTCCAGCAGTCAAATGATTCGAAAGACCTTGAAAACTCTCCACCCTCCAATCTCATCCCCTCCCCTACTGCCCTGTGCTTCTAGCTGGCTGCATTCCTTCAAGTTGAATGGTTCTTCTAGGACTTGGCTTTCCCCAGAAAGGGGTGATGCATTATCAGTAAATCCTCGTTTGGATTCCTTTGCTCCGATCTGACTTTGTGAGGAAAAACAAGAAATCTTGGCACAAAATGCTGAAAGGGAGAACAGAAGGGAGCTGAGAAATCCCAGGTGTGAAAGCATCTTCTCTCTTCCACACGTCATTTTCCCTAGGGGCTCCCTTGTTAACCAGATTTACGGCTACATCCCAACATACATTCCAAAACCTGTCCTAACTGATGAAAGTGACAGTGCAGGAGTCATAATAATCCATCACAACGGCTCTCTTCCTTTCTAAGTCATGCTAGTGACTTGCTACCTTGAAAGGTCAAGTCCACAACAGTTTTTCCTAAGACCACAGGGCTCCCAAGGTCTTTGTGCAGTAGCATTTCAATGTAAGAACAGCTCAGGATACAGAGTGCCATTTCTGTGAAATTGAAGCACTTCTGTTTTTGTTCCACACAAAATGCTTTTGTGTCTTTCCTTCTCTCTGAACTTGGCCCTTTACATTTCTATTAGGTAAAGATGGGTAAAAGCAGGAACGGTGTTTATCCAGGGCTAAAATGAAATCTTGCAGATCTCTTTCTCCCAGGCTACCCCTTCTCTCCCCCAATTTTCTATTAGTAGATTTCCAAGGAAGCTCCTGTTTAGCCAGCTATTTTCTCCTATTTTACATGATGATTTTCAGTGTTCAACAGGAGCAAAGATCACTGATATTCCCACTGGGCTTATCAGAAGCAACTGAACAACAAGCTCTTTTATGTTGAAAATAGAGATTTAAACATTATTCATAATCCTTACTTCTCCCAACACATGCTCATCCTCATGGGCTCCTTTCACTAATTAGCTATGCAAGTCTTTACATTAAAATTTAGCTACATATTAATCTTTTGGTTTTATTGCTAGGATGTCTTGATTTTCCTTGCTATACAAACACAGTATATGCTTACATTTAAAAACGTTTTGTCTATATTTCCAAAAAGAGTATATAAAAGCAGGAGTTTATGAAAACATCAGGTCTGATTCCACTGGTGAGAAAAGATTGTATTTTGAATTTGTGTAATCAGAACCACTGAACCACTCTGTAATACGGAGGAACGAATCTGACTCCATATTAGATCCGTTTCTTTTACTTTAACCTTTGCATTCTATTGCTTTTTTTTTTCTTTTGCGGTACGCGGGCCTCTCACTGTTGTGGCCTCTCCCGTTGCGGAACACAGACTCCGGACACGCAGGCTCAGCGGCCACGGCTCACGGGCGCAGCCGCTCTGCGGCATGTGGGATCCTCCGGGACCGGGGCACGAAGCCGCGTCCCCTACCTCGGCAGCCGAACTCTCAACCACTGCGCCACCAGGGAAGCCCTGTAGTCTGTTGCTTTTGATTCGAGTTATGAATGTTGCCTGTAGCCTGAAATATACAGGATAGCCCACTTTCAAGGTTCTGACCTTTAAGTGTATAACACTTTTCTATTCATATAGAGTTAAAAAGTTGCAGAACAGAGAATAACATGTGTCTTGTTGGAGGTTTACAGGGACATCATGACCTCAGACCAAGAAGTTTGCAACAAACAGCCACAGCCCCTCCCCTTTGAGTATAAAAGAACCCTAAATTCTACCTCGTGGTAAGATGGTTCTCTAGGACCTTAGTCCACCATCTTCTCAATCTGCTGACTTTTTGAATAAAGTCACTATTCCTTCCCCCAATATCTCATTTCTCGATTTATTGGCCTGACGTGTGGCAAGTAGGACTCAGTAACAGCTCCTGAAATTAGGTTGCTAGATAAGTCCAATTAATGTAAAATATAAAATGAAAATTAATATTTATGAAGCCTCTACTATGTGCCAGGTGGTAAGCTATGGATTTTACATATCTCCACTTAATCTTCGTAACACTGTGAACTATATATTATTATCCTCATCCTACAGATAAAGAAACTGAGGCTTGGATAGGGCATATGGAATCCATGTCTGTCTGACCCCAAAACTTGAGCTTTCTGCTAAACTATATGATTAGAGCCAAAATGAATCTTGGGGATTACCTACGGTAGTGGCTTTCCAAAATGTAGGATGAGTGTCAAAGGGGGTGGTACATGGGACAGTACATTTCAAATGCAATAAATGCCATAGTGAAGAAGTTCATTTTTTTCAACTCTTTTCATCTTTTTGATAACTCAATTCTCTGTCTCTAAAACTTGTTCATCTTCTTTTCTATCACAGAAAGAGCCAGTCTCAGTATCACAGCTTCTGAAGACAATACCTAACTAAGATGTAAGTCTATGTTTATTTTTCATTGTAATTATTTTTATAGCTGCTTTCTAGCTAGGGAAAATGATGCTGGTTTTCCTTTTTAGTAGTCATGCAAATTTTTATTTTAAAAATCAACATATTTAGATTATTTTAAGCTGGCCTATTTAAAGAAAAATGGTTATAAATAATAGTTCAGTGGTATACACACGTGGTAAAAATCATGAAGATGCCCTAAGAAATATAGACTTTGGGGGCAAGGCGTTGGAGAGTCTAGGCTAAAACTCACATGAAACAATTGAAGAAGCTCACATGATACAATTGAAGAAATTCAGGAGGCCTAGAGAGATGTAATTAAGTGTCCATGACATAAATTTTACTGAATTGCTAAAACATGATCATTTACTTTTTTTTTTTAAATTGAAGTATAGCTGATTTACAATACTTCAGGAACAGCAAAGTGGTTCAGTTACATATATATTTTTTTTCACATTCGTTTCCATTATAGGTTATTACAAGATATTGAATATAGTTCCCTGTGCTATACAGTTGGTCCCTGTTGGATCACTTACCTTTTAAAACATACAATGATCTCCCCACAAGCAGGTCAGGTTCCACTGCTGTTTTCCTGGCGGGGCTTCAGACATCTTTTGACTACACATACAAACTAGAATGAGAGAAAACAAAAATTCTGTCTCCTTCTGGAGCAGTCACATAGTTTCAGTTTTCTCCAGTGCTAAAAGGTGTGAAACTGAAGTGGGTGGTATGTTAGATTAGTTTGATAGACTGGGACTTTCAGCTTAAGTCAGAAGTAGATATTTTATATTTGTTTTTATAAAATTTACATTATTTAGATATTTCAACATATGGCAATAAGCACATTCAAGTATAAGCTGTAGCTGTTACAGTAAAAAGACCCTTTACTTGTAGGAGAGCAGGTAGACTGTCTAAAAAATTTAACATGTGACATAGTTTTCCAAAATTACCTTTTGAAAGTAAAATTATCAGAACCACCTCTTCAAAGGCTTTTGATGTAACGTTTCAAGTATGCATCTGGCAATCTACTGCTTTCAGTAGCTAGAGGTGAAAATGTGGACTGCTTCTGATATAACATGCCTGCATTTCCATTCAGCTCCTGGGAACCCACAAGATACCCCGGTATTCTGCTCTATTCTAATGGGCAAAGAAGCATCATCACTTAAGAGGTAGACTTCCTGAGGCTGCTATTTAGGGCTGTCAGATGTACCACCTTTTTTCTTACAACACTTAAAATACCTGGTGTATATGAGCTCAATAGTGAATTTCATAAAACAAGAGATTTTTGTTGTTGTTGTTAAAACTGGGCTCTCCAAGTACAGTACTTCTGAAGAATGAATGGTTTTAACCTGTTATTAAAATGCAATAATATAGATCCACAGAGATGTCACAAGCCCACCAATATCAGCAATAGCATTCTGGTTAGGAAAAGAACCCTGGAGAAGCTAAGCATCTATCATTAGTCTTTTGTTATATTCTCAGCTTCTGCTTCCAGTTTCAGCTACTACAGCTGGGAATCTGATTCCCAGTCTCTTTCAGCCCCTCCCATCTTGCCTCTTCACTCCATGAGATGGTGACATAAAGTGAGTGGTACATGATGTGTGTGGGCTCTAGAGTCAGTTCACCCGGGTTGGAATCCTGGCTCTGCCACTTTCCTGATTAAGCCATTTCTTTACCCCTCTGTGCCTCAGCTTAAAGCACCAAACAATGCCTTGCATGGAACAAGTTCTCAATATGTGTTAGTTATTATTTTTCAACTGCATGGTGGATATTGTTTCTTGGGTGCTGAGTTTACCCATGCTTTCAGCTAACATATATTTATTGAGCACTTATTACATGCCAGTTCAACATGCTTGAGACACACCAATGAACAAAACCCCCCAGAATCCCTGCCCTTGTGGAGCTTCTTCAGGTAGAAGGAGACAGACAATAGTCAGTAAATATCACAACTAAGTAAACTGTATTAGAGAGTGATAAATGCTACAGGAAAAAAGAACAGATTTGGGTAAGGGGACTGGGAGGTAGGCAAGGGTGAGATTTCATATATATGTTCAATATGATATTCCTAAAATGCATTTTTCCAGAAAAACTAGATTCCCTTCTTGATTTCCATTTACTGATAAATCATTCTCTTTGCTACCCAGGTTAAAAACTCAAGTCACTTTAGTTTTTATATTTTCCCCCTAACGTTCCATTAAATCTCATGCGTTTTTCTTCTTTATTGTTCCTTGAATCTACCGATTTGAACCTTAGGCCTGCGTTACTGTCTCCTGTCACAGCCTCCTAACCAGTCCCTGCTTCTGGTCTCATCCTGCACTGCACTTGCAAAGCAAATTCCATAACAGAGTTTACCCCATCTCTTCCTTTCTCTGATGCCTGTGAAATGAAGGTCGAACTCGTTCAGGGATGTTGATAATCTGGCTTCATCCTGTCTTTTCAACCCTCTCCTACCTCCCCCTAAATATAACTTTCCATTTCAGCCAGAATAATCTACTTCTATGGATCCTCCCTCTGTGCCTACACACCACACTAGGTTCTTTCTAACACTCTATTGCTCAGTGTTTGCCTTCTCTTTGCACAAGTGTTAGAAATTTCATTAAATATTCCATATGGAATTTTGTATAATTTGACTTATTAAAGTATCCCAGGTAACACATCCTCATGAGGGAAGTGGTGTGGACCTGATCTCAGCAAGGTGGACGTGCTGATGGAAGGGCTCACTGTTTTCTGGAGAATTCACAAACATCTAAAACTGTTTTGATGCCTTTACTCAGCTTACTCAAGGACAGATTACCAGCTAACTAGTTTACTGCCAAAAATGTGCAAACAAGATCTATTTTTCCTAGACTGTTTGCCTTCTCCCCTAACATATAAATCCTGTTCTCTCCTATTATCTCAATGATTTCCCTCTGAGAGCAATTTCTGTAAAAATAACTTCATATCTGCTTTTAGAAATAGACATAGAAACATTTGTTGTTTACATTTAAAAATGTTTCAATGATTCAAGTGATTAAGTCTTTAGAAAAGCAAACCCATCTTCTATTTTTGTCATGTAAAAAAATCCAACCGTTCATTTAATGTAGTTTGTGTAAAAACACCCTTGCCACTGGTGAATATCAAAGCACTTTTATATTAATCTGCTTTCTTCTGTGACGTCCTAATCCACAGTGGGCTACCATCTTGATTTCTCAGCAATACCGTCCACTTGAGACTCTTCAGGCTGCTTGCATGTAAGTGATTCAACCGATTTCTATTTTATATAGGTTTCAATACTAGTGAAATACACATTTCTGCCACATAAAATGCAGACTTTCCCAAAGATTCTTTTTAATTTAAATGGTAACCTTCAATTGTGCCAGTCTTCAAAACTACGGGGAGCATGTATCTCGAAAATAAGAAATCTATTATTCAGAACTATCACCAGCCAAAATTATTCTTATTTCAGATTCAGGTTTCCCAAGTGGCTGGCTGGTCTCTGGGCTATTTTCAGCTGAGTTGTTAAGTAGGACTAAACACAGGGTGCTTCTTCACCAACATGGGGTAAGGCAGCCATCAAGGCTGTGTTACAAGAAAAGCCTATTTCACCTTCCCAATTTGTTTAGCTTTTGCTTACTATCCCGGGTAGACCGACTACAATGGTTTGTTGATAATAGGCACTTTATAAATATTTGTTCCTTTATTAGTTTGTTACAGTTGCCATCACAAACTACAGACTGGGTGGCTTAAACAACAGACATTTATTTTCTCACAGTTCTGGAGGCTGAAGTCCCAGACCAGGTTCCTGGGCAGCTTGTTTTCTTCTGAAGCCCCTTTCCTTGGGTTGTAGATGGCCGTCTTCTTGATGTGTCCTCACATGGTTTCTTCTGGGTGCATGCACCCCCCGTTGTGTCTCTCTGTGTGTCCAAATTTCCTGTTCTTGTAAGGGTTGTAGTCAACTTGGATTAGTTCTCACCCTAAAGACCTCTTTTTAACTTAATCACCTCTTTAAAGGCCCTACCTCCAAATACGTCACACTCTGAAGTATGGAGGTTAGGGTTTCAACGTACAGATTTGGGGAAACACAATTCACCCCAAAGTTTCCTAACAGAGATCCCAACTGTCACTTAAACCATGTCTAAAAAGATTTTGGCTCTATTGTTGAGGAAGGTATTAAAGTGAATGTTCTTAATGTCACTGAACTGTATAATTTACAATGGTCAAAATGGAAAAATTTATGTTGTGTATATTGTACTACAATAAAAAATGTGGTTAGTGTGAGAAACTAAACTTTTAATTTTAATTAATTTAAGTTTAAAAATATATAGCATGTTTGAAACATGTATGTAAATTTCATAATGTCCACTATGTAAAGTTCTTATTTGAAATATAGAAAAATATAATCTCACGTATTTGAAATGCCAACTTTGTTTTCAAGCCCGGGGAAATGTTATAGCTACATGCTTTCATTACCAGGGAAAAGTACTCCATTTTACCGCCTCAAGACTGATTTGAAATTGTAAATTATAAAGCCTACCTTTAAACAGTCTTCAATCACACATAACAAATAAGCATCTAAATATTTACCAAATACCTATAGAAACACAAGTTGAATTCATAGAAGCGTATTTTAAATCAGAAGTACATGCCGATACCACCAAAATGGTTTTATTTTTGACACTGCCAACGTGCACAACAATGCATTACTTTGGTTTCCTTAAACATTACTTAAGTACGCATTAGAAATATATGTTTACATTTAAGAAATGTAACACATTAAGAAAGCCCTCTATAAACTTAACTCCTTCTCAATATATTTTCCTGCTTTGTTTCACACATAAATAACATAATCTACAAAGTCATAAATAAAACTATTAACTCTTATGACCTAAAAGTATATACAAATTTTGGAACTTGACAAGAATGTCCTTTTTCTGATTGTATATAAATAACAACATGCAGTATTGGCAATGCTTTTTAATTAAATGAATGACTTACAATCAAAACTTTTATTGTCTCCCAACCAGTTCTCCCTATAATAGACCTTCAGTGCACTTGGTAAAGATGTCATGTATTTAAAAAGTCAAAGTGGTCAAAAGACTAGATTTTTAAAATAGAACAGAAGGTTGCCATTAAATATTATTAAGCCTTATTAAAATCACTTTGGTTTGCCTGAAGAACAAAAAATGCTACCGAAGAGTATATGCTTGTACTAACAGTTTTTAAAAAAAATTTTGGCTGCACCCCGCAGCATGTGGGATCTTAGTTCCCTGACCAGAGATCAAACTTGCACCCCCTACATCGGAAGGTGGAGTCTTAACCACTGGACGGGATTTCCAGGGAAGACCCTATACTACCATTTAAATGGAAGCTAACAAAGTCTTAAAAAATCAGATTAAATTTGTATTAGTCTTGGGAAAAATATTCCACTGAGATTCTGTTATAGGAACAGAATCCATGCTATCCTAAGTTTTCTAAAATTTATTTTGAACCATCACTTCAATTAGTTAAAACTTTCAGGGTAAAAATAATGACACATAAAAATGATCTTAGAAAGGCATATTTAGAATTCCTGATACAGAACCCTTGATTATTTGGTTTTTGTTTAATGACTGGAAACCTTTATTCCTTCAGAAAATAATTAACATTATTTGTTGAGTGACACCATCTATTTAGTGATTAACTAGATAACCACTCAAGGTATATTAAGTAAGCACTCAAATTATTTTTATGTAACAAAAGTAAAAAAGACTTTTCATGTTGGAATTGTTTCATTATGCATTATTATTTTTAAGGCCGTGATTTACAGAGTATAAAAATTAGAAAGAAAAATATTTATTTATTAATAAGAATTAATATTCTCTATTAATATTCTCACTAAATTTAAATGATTCAAATGATAAATAATAGTAAACTAAGCACTGTCATTACTTTTAAAATCTAAGTTTCTAAGTTTCATTTTTCAATCAATACAAATATGATCTGCTTCACAATATTAACTGCCAGTCAAACTTTATGTTTTAAAAAACTAAATATTCTTTGTTAAAGAGCAGTTTACAACAAATGTTTTTCCACGCTCTTATAAAAAACAAGATTCTGATATGCATAATGAATCTAAGTCAAAATCCACAACTGGTAGCTGAAATTGTCAACTTCCAGCCTAATACAACATAAATCCACAGTTGTTTTGCATAAACAATTCAAAATTAAAGTTTATAATGGAAATGTCAACAAGTCATAACTACAACATTACTACTGAAGGGTTCCACTATACTTCAACCAGGCACAGCAGATGTGCACATCTGATAGACAGACTGCTTAGAAAATTAAAGCTATCCGAGCTATAAATAAGGAACACATAAATATGAACACAGCAGTGCCAAAGCATTAGAACTGTTAAAAAAAAAAAAGATGTGGTGTAAACACAACTGATAGTTTTCTCCATAAGCCACTTTCACTGATTTATAAAGCTATGGTTTTATAATTCTTTTAAAAAGGACAATGTTTCCACATTGCTACATGCAGTGATTTCATTGTACATTCTTAACTACAATGCCATCTTCAATCCTCTTGCAGAGCTTGACATATCTCACCAGGATTTCTTCAGAAAGTCAGCTTGTCATATTTTCAGCAGCCTAGAACAAGAAAGTATGATTCATTATAATAAAACCATGGAAAAAGAGACACCATGGAAATAAATTTGTCAATACTGCACTGTTATTAACAAACAACTCCTCCCCCACATATACCAAAGAACTTTTATCAGGATAATGCATTGGTTTTCACTTTTTGCAGTACATTCTTTGAACTACCTTTTGAACTGATTGCTAGGCTAACAGTAGCATTCAAATTGCATTACATACAAAAATCTCTTCCTATGCTGCTTCCTTATTCTCTTTCAAACTCCAGCATAGGTGAACAAAAATTCTTATAGTTGTGGAAGATGTATATTAAATAAATCCTCTTCCACTGGAATTTCAGAAATGTACTGATGAAAGGCTATGATACCCTTTATTTTTATCAACAGGGTTATGAGACAACACTAAGCCAGGGAATGTTCCCAGGCTATAGTCCACTGACCCAGTTCTAATCACCATTTTCATCCTTTCTTAAATAGCAGGCTCAGATATTTTTTAGAACTTACTGTAGGTAGAAACTTAAGAGTTAACAACTCTGATGTCAGAGGGTCTGAGTTCAACTCCCAACTCAACCACTTGTAAGTCCTGAGAGAAGTAAGTTAGTCACCATAGCTTCAGGTTCCTTAGCGGTAAACTACTACTAGCTGTAATACACATCCCTGTTGTGATTATAGAGGAAACAATGCAAGGAAAGCCTTTAGTGCACTGTTTGGCAAAAGGAAAAGTACTCATAAATATTAGCTATTCCTATTGTATTATTCAGTTATTCTTCTGTCATATGAAAGCAACAGTCGTGAGTTAAAATACAGAAAATCTGAAGAGTTTTTATAATTATTTAAAATTTTTGATTAAAAAAATCAGAAACCTTACATGTATATCTGACAAAAGGTTTATTTCAAAAATATTTAAAGAAAGACTACCCACAAAGAAAAGGACAGACAACCCAGGAAAATGGGCAAGCTACACGAAAAAATATCTCACAGAAGAAAATGGCCAAAAAACATGTGAAAATGCATTCAATCTCACTGGTACTCAGAGAAATGCCAATAAAATGACAAATTCATAAACACCTACCAGAACAACTAAAATTAAAAAGACTCACAATAATAAGTGTTGGCAAAGATGTGAAGCAAGGGAAATTCATATGCTGCTGGTGGGGATATAAATTCATACAACTACTTTAGTAAAGTTTGACATTACCTCTTCAAGTGGAAGATACACATAAGCTATGATCCAGCAATTTTACTTCTAGATACCCACTCAACAGAAATGCTCACATACATGCAACAGGAGACATGGAGAACTAAGCTAACAGCAGCACATTTGTAATGGCTCCCGACTGGAAGCAACCTAATATCCATTCATAGTAGGAAGGATAAATAAGTTATAGTATATTTGTACAAAGAAACATGGTTATTACAGTGAAAGGGAATGCACTCCAGCTATACTCAACAGAAATGAACCTCATAAACATAATGTCAAACGAAATAACCCAGTAAAAAAAACTGTGCTGGCATTGTTCATAATAGCCAAAAAGTGGGAACAACCCAAATGCCAATCAACTGATGAATGGATAAAATGTGGTATATCCATACAATGGAATATTATTTGACAATAAAAAGAAATAAAGTACTGATACATGCTATGACATGGACGGATCTTGAAAACATTATGCTAAGTGAGAGAAGCCAGAGACAAAAGGTCACAAGTTATATGAAATGTGTGGAATAGACAAAGCCATAGAGACAAAGTGGATTAATGCTTCCTAGGGGCTGAGAGAAAGGGAGAATGGAGAATGACTGCTAATGGGTGTAAGGTTTCTTTTGGGGGTGATTAAAATGTTCTACAATTAACTGTGATGGCTGTACAACTCTGTGAATATACTAAAATCTATATAAATTTTACACTTAAAAAAAGAACTGTGCTGCAAGATTCCATTTATATCAAGTTCAAAAATTTTACAAAATGAAACTGGTGTTTAGAGATCCATGCTTAGTCAGTAAAATTGTTAAAAGAAAGTATCTACCATAAAAATCAGGACAGTAGTTACTGAGTGGGTAGTGGGAAAGAGAGGTTAGTGATGGGGGAGCATAAGGGAACTTTTAGGGTGCTGGCAATGAGAATTGTATAGGTATTCTCTTTACGATAAATTTTTGCTCTGTAAATGTGTCTTGTTTACCTTTTTGTGCCAGATTTAATAATGAAAAAGTTTTAAAAAGCACAAAACCAATGACCCAAATTATTGGAACTTATTGGAGAGTAAGTTAATCTGAGATGGGTAAGCTACAGGTTTTATACGCCTACATCCTCAAAGGAAAGAAGGGTAGAGAGAAGCCATTTTGTCCTTGGACAAGGTTTAAGAGGGACTGACTTGAAGTTTCAGTATTCATGGTGAGTGAGTGCTACATAAACATGGAAATAAAAATCGTGAGATTTTAAAATCATAGTGTGTGCAAGCAAGAGAGGGAACACAATGCTTTTCCTGTTTCCAGTCTCAGCAATTAAAAGGTGGTGAATGTGGGGCTTCCCTGGTGGCGCAGTGGTTGAGAGTCTGCCTGCCGATGCAGGGGACACGGGTTCGTGCCCCGGTCTGGGAAGATCCCACATGCCACAGAGCAGCTGGGCCCATGAGCCATGGCCGCTGAGCCTGCGCGTGCGGAGCCTGTGCTCCGCAACGGGAGAGGCCACAACAGTGAGAGGTCCGCATACCACAAAAAAAAAAAAAAAAAAGTAAAAAAAGGTGGTGAATGTGAATTTGAAAAACAGTGGTCCTCTGGGTCCATGTTGGCAGTCCAGCCCACTGGCCTCAGCAGTTCCTGGCCTCTGAGCCACTCTCCCCTCTTTTTTTTTTTTTGCGGTACACGGGCCTCCATACTTTGGAAATTTCCCCAGCAAACATCCAAGTTATTGCTTACAAGTTTTGTTTTCCTGTCAACAGCAGAACATAATTCAGCCAAGTGCTCTTTATACCGAGGATGGCCTTCCCCTCCAGTGTCCAATAACTAATGTTCCTCATTTCCATCTGAGACCTCACCAGAAGCACCTTTCATGTTCATATTCTAGCAAGATTCTGTTCATAGTGATATATGTATTCTCTGAGATGACTGAAGTTCTTCTCTCTTCTTTCTGAGCTCTCACCAGAATCACCTATAACACCTACAGTCACCTACAACAGTGTCTTCAAGGCAATCTACGCTTTTTCTATCATGCATCTTAAAACGTGCCAATCTCTATCCATTACCCAATTCCAAAGCCACTTCCACATTTTTAGCTATTTCTTACAGTAGCACCCCACTCCCCAGTAGTGAATCTGTATTAGATTTTTAGGGCTGCCATAACAAAGTACCACCAACTGGGTGGCTTAAAACAACAGAAAAGTATTCTCTCATAGTTCTGGAGGCAGAAGTCCAAAATCAAGGTGTCAGCACGGCCATTCTCTCTCTGAAGGCTCCAGCAGAGCACCCTTCCTTGCCTCTTAGCTTCTGGTGGCTGCCAACAACCCTTGGCCTTCTTTGGCTTGTAGACGCCATCACTCCAATCTCTGCCTCTGTTATCACCTGGCATTCTCCCTTGTGTCTGTGTCTTCACATGGTGTGTGCTTTGTATATATGTGTCCAAATTTCCCTTGTCTTTATAAGAACATTGGTCTTTAATCCATTATGATTTCATCTCAATTTGATTATACCTACAGATACACTGTTTCCAAATAAGGTCATAGTCACAGGTGGTGGACTTAAGCATATCTTTTTGGGGGTAGACACTATTACCCACAATACAAGGAGAATTCTAAACACAACTGGAAACTTCTAAGAAAATGCAACATGGTCCAGATAGCAGCAAATTTTGTGATCTGAACATATGCTACAAAGCTCCTGGCCGTCAGAATTTCTCCTGATGATGATAGATGCTAGCTTAATCATGTTTAGAATCTTTCACATAACTTCATCATTAATCATTTTCTAAACAAAAGCATCTTTACTTAGAGAGTTAATATACAAATCTCTACCTTTAATGCTTCAGCGGCCTTGCGAAGTTCCTTAATAACTGATGATAAAGCTTCTGGGTTAATTCCTTGCTCACAGAGTCGTACACATATAGACAGAGTTTCCATATCTAATCCAGTATTCAAAATTCTTGAAATCTCAAGCAGAACTGTAAAAAGACAGAAAATTTTAAAAACAAAATCTTATAATATTTTAAAACATGCACATTAATACTTCTGTTTTTAATTCATGTAATACTGCATAATACCAGAGAACTAGCATAGCATCCCTAGATTTGGAAACTGGCATGTAATATTGTCTTCCCCTTACCTAGCTCTAGAAACTTAAAAATAAATTTACATCCTCCCTCCACAAAACTGCTTTCTACATCTTGGTTTACATTCTACCACTCATTTAATATCTATCTAAAATTCATATATCATAATCAAGATTATTCTGAACATTTGTCCACTTTTTAGTATTCTTTTACAATGTAATTTAATTAGTCATGTTACATTCCATTTTATGGAAACATTATACATTACTTAACCACTCTGCTATTTTGTTAGATGGTCTCATGTTTCCCCCATTAAAATAATATTGTAATAAGTATCTGCACATAGTAACTTAATTTTATCAGAATAAATTCCTAGAAGTGGAACTGCTCAGTCAGTAAAATACCATTTAGATTCTGATTTGAATTGTATGAAAACACATTATTTTGGGATGAATGAACACGTTAATAACATTAAGCCATCCATTAACTTAAGTCTAAGTCCTTCTGAAAACTTTTACAATATTCATGATGTTCATGATACGGGCCATTCCCACTTTTTCATACCTTACATTCATTTTCATCTCTAGTTCAATTTGAGTCTTTTAAAAAACCTTTATCTTCCATTCCTCTACTTAACTTTTTGAACACATGGAGTACCGTTCTAATGTCTTCATCTGCTAATCCTAACATCTGTGTCAACTGTGGGTCTGTTTCAACAGATTAAAATTTCCTCCTCATCATGGGTCATATTCTTCTGTTTTGTACACCTAATAATTTTTGATTGGATGCCGGACATTGTGAATTTTACCTTGGTGGGTGCTGGATATTTCTGTATTTCTATACATATTCTCAAGCTTTGTAATGAGATACGGTTATAAACAGTTTGATCCTTTGGGATCCTCTAAGATTCATTAGTCAGGACCAGAGTCCCATTTAGCATAGGGCTAATTAATACCACACAATGTCTTGTGAATTATGAAGTTTTCCACTCTGGCTGGTAGACACAGGCTCTATTCCCAGTTCTGTGGAGCATAATGTACTGCTCCCTTTAATCCTTTCAAATGGCTCTTTTCCCAGCTTTCTGGGTACTTTCCTTGCACATGTGATCAATGCTATGCTGAATACTTGAGGGAGACCCCTCTGCGGATCTCCAGAATTCTCTCTGGGCGCAGGATCTTTCCTCTCAGGTACTCTGTCCTGAAAACTCTACCTGCCTTGGTCTCCCTGGACCCTAAGCTGCTGCTCAACTCAGGGTGCCCCCTGGCTTCTGCCTGAGTTACTCCCCTCCCCCCACTGCACTGTGGCCTGAAAACTCTGAAGGTAGGAAGCTGGGGCAGCTATCTGGCTCACTTCGTTTGTCTCCTGCCTCTCAGGAATCACTGTCCTTCCTTGCCTGATGTCCAGTGTCTTGAAAACCATTGTTCTGCATGTCTTGCCGGGATTCTGTTGGTTGTTTCAGGTAGGAAGGTAAATCCAGTCCCTGTTACTCTATCTTGGCTGGAAGCTGACAGCCCTTTCCGTTTTCATTTCTTCAGTTTTGATATTCCAACATACTTTGCTTTTCAGTTGTATTCAGGCTGTTATTCATGTTATCTGCTGAATTTATTTCAATAACTCTATTTTAAGATTTCTAATTTCCCCCCATAATCACATGTTCTGGTTTCACAGCTAAACGCTTATTTATAACCACTCCTTATTTTGTGGCTGTTGTTTCTGCCTTTACCTACTGGAGGCTATATGTTTTTATCTTTAGCCATTTTTGAGATTTCTGTTTTCTGCTTCACACAGAAACAAGCAGCAAAAGAGAGTGGTTAAGAGTGTGCTCTCCAGAGGCAGACAACCTGGGTTCATTTTCCACTTTCATTACTTACTAGGCAAGATAACTGCTCTGTGCCTTTCTTTCATTATTCTAGAAAATGGGGATAACGATAGTACTTACTTTATAGGACGGCTGTGAGGATTGAAGGACGCACATATGTTTGGCATATGACAGTGCTCAATAAAAGGGTCAGCTGTTACTACTACTTTCTCTCACTTTCCCCTTTTTTTCATTTTCATGTTAGTTGTTTAGTTTTGTTTTTCATCTACCTTAGGTGCTCTGTGACTTTTGGCGGAAAGCTCATCTTCCACAGCTTTTTCTTGGACATCCTTGGCTGTTCTTGGATGGGTGGTCTCACACTGGCTTCAGCTCTCTGGAAGCATCCTGACTCCAGACCCATAAGACACATGGATGATGCTTCTCAATCCCTGGCCTGGCAGATGGCACAATTTGGGCCCCCGGCTTCACTCAGGCAGGGCAACATCCTTCCCCCGGTTTCATTCCCAACCCCCTGCTATGGTTCCCATCTGCTCCGTTCTTTGGGGGGAACCTCTCTCTTTCTAATCAATGGAGACTTCCTTTTCTCGTTTTTGAACATGGTTATGCTGACCATTGTTATTTCAATGTTATTTCCTGTCATTTTTATATGCTTGGAGCAGAAAGTTGCAGCAAGTGCTCAATCATCATTGATTTTGATAGTGAATGATCAATTTCTTTAATTTTTTGTTTGGATTGTTTTCATAAATGGATTTCCACCTCACTCATGCATATTCTGAGTGGTTAGTGCCAATACTCTAGGACATTACTTATTTTTATTTTGTAGCCAGCCACCTTAACAAATCTAATGAAGCTTCTAACAGTTTTTCTGTTGATTCTCTTTTGTTTGCTACTCAGATAATCATTTGACCTACAAATAACAGTTTCATGTCCTTTTTGTTTGTTTGTTTGCGGTACATGGGCCTCTCACTGTTGTGGCCTCTCCCATTGCGGAGCACAGGCTCCGGATGCGCAGGCTCAGCGGCCATGGCTCACAGGCCCAGCCGCTCCGCGGCATGTGGGATCTTCCCGGACTGGGGCACGAACCTGTGTCCCCTACATCGGCAGGCGGACTCTCAACCACTGCGCCACCAGGGAAGCCCTCATGTTCTTTTTGATAGTCTTTTTTTCCCTATCCTGTGCTATTCGCAAATTTTCATATCAATATTTTAAAAAGGTACTGAAAGCAGGTATTTTCAATTTTATTTAAAATGCACGCAACATTAATGTTAAGGATGGTGCTGGTTTCGTGCAGCTATATTTTATCATGTTAAAAATGTACAGTGTTCTTTGGCTAAGACTTTAAAATCAGAAAAAAAAAATTTGAGTCTTATTGATAACTTTTCATCAAACACTGAAATGACCAGGCAGCTTTTCTCCTCTGACCTTGTGAGGGAATACATTATTATTGACAGACCAGATTCACAGCTGAAGAACACTGAGCTTGGGGAATCCCAACTTTTACAATAAGCCCGCAGCAAGTCTGCTTTTTATCTGGAGGTAGATGTTACTTCATCCCTCATTGCTACTCACTGTCAACACAACCAGAGAAACAGCAGGAGGAGAGAGCAGTCAGGGCCTTGCATTCTCGGCAAACAGAGCTCAGGGCTCATGGAAGATGGCATTCCCTAGAGTGGCACTGCACGACTTCAGAGGCTGGGTTAAAAAGGCAACAGAGCTCTCTCCAGGCTCTTTCTTGAGACACTCCTCCTTGGAACCAGCCTCCAAGTGTGAAGAAACCCACATGTTCCAGACAGCAACCCCTGCTTAGAGCCCAGCTAACAGGAGCATCAACCAGCAGGTATGTGAGTAAGCTCTGAGATGACTCCAGACTCAGCATTGTCTGATGGCAATGCACAAGACACTCTCAGGGAGAACCACCTAGAGCAGCGGTCCTGAACCTAACCTTTCTGGCACCAGGGGCCGGTTTTGTGGAAGACGATTTTTCCACTGGGGGGTGGGGGGATGGTCAGGCGTTAAAGCGAGCGATGGGGAGCAGCAGGTGGAGCTTCACTTGCTCGCCCGCCGCTCCCCTCCTGCTGTGCGGCCCGGTTCCTAACAGGCCACGGACGGGGAGCGGTCCACGGCCCGGGGGTTGGGGACCCCTGATCTAGATGAGCTTGGGCAACACCCAGGACTGTGAGAGAAAAGTAACTGTTGTGGTTTTAGGCCCCCGAGTTTGGGGTGGTTTGTTACAGGGCAACAGACAACTACAACCCACATTCTGACTCTCTTCCAACTGTGTCATCATCTCTCCAGTTCTCTCTCGAATTCTCCTCTCTCTCCAGTTTTCTCCTCACGGTAGACCCTCATCTATAAATGCTATAGTTTTATTTATATTTTTATAAATATTTTATACTTTATTTATATTTTTATTACTCCTGACTTCATGCCTTTGTTCATGCTTTTCTCTTCCCTGCATACAACTCCACGTTGTCTTTCAGGGCCATCTCAGTACTAGTATTTCTTCCGTTAAGCTTTCTTTTAAAAGTCACTTTGATCATTACATCCTAACTTCACATACTGTCTGTCATCAGTCAATAAATATTTCTGTAGTGTCTACTGTATAATTGGTACCTGTATGTATTTTGTGCCTACTATGCTACTGCTAGAAATGTAGTTGTGGACAAAACAGATATGGTCCCAGTTCTCATGGACAGTACAGTCTAAAAGAGCCATACGTTAAAACAACAACTGATTCCAGTTATGACAAGTAAAATGACGGAAAAGGACAGCATACTTCCAAAACAAATTACAAGGCATCTTACTTAGCTGTGAAGGACACAACTTAGGAAAGACTTGTCTGAAGAAGTTACAAGTAAGCTTAGACTTCAAGGATGACTAGAAATCAACCTGACTAATGCAGAGGCAGGAGGATGGGCAAAGACTGGGAGCCAAGAAGACAGACTCTGCACGAGGTCTTACGCTGGGGAGACCTTGGTAAATTCACAGATTGAAAGGCTCATGTGAAGGCTGTGTAATTAAGGGGGCTGAATACGTGTAAAATACAAGATGAGGCAGACATGAAAATCCACTAAGGCCCTACTAAAGGTTTGAGAACTTTGGGAGGCTATTAGAAGACATAAAACAGGAGTGTGACAAGATGAGATTTTCATTTTTTAAAGATTTTGGCTGCAAAACATAGAATGGATCCTGGAAGGGGGTAGAACACGTGTGGAGAGGGAGTCCAGCTAAGTTATTGCAATTATGGAGAAAAGACTGGTGGGTGGCATGGATGGGAGAGTTTAAGACAAGTGGTCAAATCTAAGATAAGTGAAGAATTGAAAAAGATTAGTGAAGAGGCGGAGGAAGGGGAGGTCTCACATGAGCAACGGGATTGATGGTGGAAGCATGGGCTATACGTTTGCTTCACTGACACTGCCCTGTATACCGTGGACTCTCTTCACTCCTTTTGCTAGTTTACTATCTGCTACATAAAGTAGAACAGATGGTCTTCCGTATCCATGGGTTCCACACTGCATTCAAGCAACTGTGGATTGAAAATATTTGGGGAAAAATATTCCAGAAAGTTCCCAAAAGCAAACCTTGAATTTGCCATGAATGTGCAGGCAACTGTTTTCATAGCATTCACATTCATTAGGAATTATAAATAACTGAGAGAGGATTTAAAGTATACAAGAGGATGTATGGAGGTTATATTCAAATATTCTTCCATTTTATATGATGGACTTGAGCATCCACAGACTATGGTATTAGGTGGGTGTGTGGGGTCCTGGAACAAATTCCCCTGAAAATACTGAGGAACAATTGTATTACATCGAAGCCTCTAGCAGGGAAGAGGTACATCTGAGTCACAGTTGCCAAAAAACTTAATTACTAGTAGTAAAAAAATTAGAGGCATAAGGAAAACTCTAGAACTTCAAGAAAATAAGAATTAGTATGAAGCTATCAACAGAGTATCTAAAATTTCAAAATGCTGAAAAGCAAAAGGGGCAATTAAGTACATTGGAGGAGGGAGAAAGGTAATTGAAAGAGCCTGATATTTTAAAAAGAAAATGCAGGAAGAGAATGTTGAGGATCTAAGAGAGAGTGGAGGCCCTTATGCAATAGACCCTATACTAAATCAGGGCCAGGATCAATCAGCTTCCTTTCAGAGTGATCTGTGCAGATAAATAAAGTCCACCGCTCTCCTGTCTAAAGTACCTTTATCAAAATCCTTTCATTTCACAATAAAATTACAAATATTCATAGCCGAATTCTACAACCCCTGCAAATCATCTGACATCAATTAAAATATTAAATCACTTAGCTGGCTCTAATACTGATGGGAGGCAGGTAGAAGAGGATGAGGAGAAATATACCAGATCTTGAAGGAGGGCAGTCAGACCCAAAAAGTTTTGAACACTTCCGATTGGCTCTCACAGATAGATTTGAATACAGGTGAAACCCCACATTAACAGAATTTCAAATAATAATGGTTTTTGAGTAGGTCAGCCCAGTCCCTTGGGCAATTTAAAGTTCTATGTCTGAGAACGAGAGTGGAGGAAGGTGGGTTTATGAAATGACTGCATTTAGGACTTTTTCAGTTCAGTGTATGGTCAATTATTAATAGCACGTGCACTATGTTTCCCACTGTGCCTCAATCGTTACAGGCAGCATGGAAAATATTTTCATTAACTTTGCAATAATTAAACTTCACTTTTTTATGTGAAATGATTGCTTTGGACCCAATTATGGCATGATAGCAGTGATTTTCTGTAAGTCTGGAGTTCCAATGGACACGACAGGATCTAACTGCCACATTTAACAGATGTGAGCCACTGTCAACCTGGGGCCTTTCTTTTTTACCTTCTGGTTTGTGGGCAAACTGCATGTAGAGAAGCAGTGTTCTTTAATTCACATTCTCTCCGTCAATGTTGGTTTAAAAAAAAAAAATCCTGGTCTTTCTTCACTTTTTCATGTTCTTACACTCTCTATAATCTTTATTTTACACAAAGTTCTCTCAGTGAAAATCCTGATGATGTAACCAATACAAATGATCAGTTCTCATTTCTATAACAGGAGTTCCACCAGAGAGAAAATGAGAGTTTTCTATTCAAATGGAATCCCGTGGCCGTATAATTAAGGAACCTATGCACAGCTAACATAAGAAAATTGACTAGAAATCCCGGCATACATGCTCCTTCCTGTTCAGAAACCACACTGGCTTCCAAGCAAAGATAAAAGACAATAATGTTGTACACATATAGTTTCTATGTACCTATATCCACTTACAAAATAAAACTAATAAGCTGTGATACATCTAGAAGGATGGGAAAACAGGCTGAATATGATATTAACAAAATTCTATTTTTCATAAAAAGGGCAAAGCAGATACTTGGTAAGTAAAATATTAGACGCAAAGGCTCTAATAATAAAAATAATTCTTTGAAAAGGCTTTTTTCCAGGGCAGAAAAAGCCAGAAGCTTTATCAGAAGTCCCCATAAGGGGACTTCCCTGGTGGTCCAGTGGTTAAGAATCCGTCTTGCAATGCAGGGAACGCAGGTTTGATCCCTGTTTGGGGAACTAACATCCCACATGCTGCACGGCAACTACTGAGCCTGCGCGCTCTGGAGCCCGTGAACCACAGCTAGAGAAGCCCGGGCGCTGCAACGAAAGACCGGACACAGCCAAAAATAAATTAATTCAAGTCCATAAGGAGGGGCTCTAAAAGGAAGTGGAGCCTACGGTGGAGACAAAGACACGACATGAAGGCTGACGCTGTTTAGTGAGAATTCCATGTTTTGACAGAGATAGAGGCCGATGTGGGTATCCCCTGGAAAGTGCAAACACCAATGTTTACCATCTATCAAACACTCATATAGAGGTGGATGCAAATAAAATGGGGAAAACGAAAGCGTCTGCAAGTGGGATGACGTCTTATACACAAAAATAACACAAGAAGTATCTTTTAATGGTCACCTTCGAGATGTTTTTACCTGGTTATCTTATTTAAATATTTACAACCCTGGGAGGTAGTAAACGTGTTTTACATAATAAAAAGAAGCGAGCTCAAAGACGTTTAAGTAGCTTGTCCAAGTCCACCACCAGGCGTATAAAGTGGCAGGGCCGGCATAAGAGAGGAGAAAGAGAGAGGATAACTCCAAGACGCTTTTTTTCCCCTACTACTTGCGGGTACGCCTTACCCGCGTGCTCCAAGCTCCGAAACGGATAAATACGCCCACAGCCCCCCGGACACCAGCATCACCTGCTCCAAGACGAAACTGGGCAATTTTGATGAAGGGACAATTTGCTCCTCCACCGGCTATTTGAAACGCGTCTGCTTAAGTGCTAGAGACAAAGGCCGTGGCGGTGACCAAACACTCGAGGCCACTGTCCGCAAAGGGACTGCAGTCTGGGGCGCTTTCGAGGCGCCCAGGGCACTGGCTGCGGCGCGGGGTGGAGGGGAGCGCGAGGCCGATACCAAAGGGGGGACGCGGGGACCCTGCGCGGGAGGGGGGCGTGGAATGAGCGCGCTGGAGGAAGGACGCGGGGAGGTGGGCGTACAGCGGGGAGAGGGCGCGGGATGTGCGCGGCGCACGGGGTTTGCCGCGGGAGGGGCGGAGCGCTCGCGGGGCTGACGTGGGTCCGCAACGACATACTCGCGACGAGCTACACAGGAGCGAAGAGACGACTTTCAAAGGATGGGGCCATCAGCCCTGCAGCCCTGGCGGGTCCCTTGGGAGGATCTCCAAAGATGCCGATCTAGGCAAGAGGTGGATCAGAAGTCCTTGTGGGCCCACCCCCGCCCGAGGGCCTGGGCTCTGGGGAACCGAGGCAAGGTAAAGGGGGCGATACGGGAACTCACCGTCCATGGTTTCCCTCACCGCATTCAGATTCGCCGCCGCCGCCCCGGCGCCGCTGCTACTCGCCATGGCGGAGGCCTAGGGGGGGCGAGCGAAGGGCCTGACCCGGAAGTGGAGCGCCTTCCTTTCTCCTGGGCAATCACACTGCGCGTCCCCAGCTCACGCCGGGCAGGCTCCGCCCCTGGCTCGCCTCTCCAGCGCGAGGCTGCGTTGATTTGAATTTGGAGCCTGGTTACTCCGGGAGGAATGCGAAGCGAGGAGTTGTCATTCGAATTTACTACGCGGCCTCGATGCAATTGGCTGGTTCGCGGACAGCGGTGAGACGCGATTGGCCAGTCGCGCGCAAGGCCCGTGCTCTGGTTGGCCTAAGCGCGGAAGCGGGGAGTTAAAGAGTCTGTGCCTGTCGTGGGAGCTGGACTGGCATCTCGGAAGCGCCCTGGAGTCGCTTTGGGGGGCTTCCTATTTGTACACACCACTAGGTATGTTCTTTGTAGTTCCTGGCCTTTCCTCCTGTCTCGAATTGGAGAGCTCACGTAGCCCGGCTCCGGACCGGCCTGCACGCTCGCCTCGGGATGAGTGGAAGCTGCCAGGGAGTAGGTGCGGAAGAGGGGTCGCCAAGAAAGAGTGATCGAGTAAGATTGGGGATGACACCGGCGTGAGTGTCCTCTTCTGTTCTTCACCTGAGGAGGCCAGCTGCAACGTCAGCCTTCCAAGGAGTGGGTTCTTTTTCTCTAGTTGTAGCCCCCCTTGACGGGAAATAATGCAGTCTCTCCTTCTATCCTGGGGGTCTTAGCCTTTCGCTAAGGGTGTTTGAGAAGAGGCAACCCAAAGCGGTTAATTTCCTAGCCCTAATCAGTCATTCTTTGCCGACGGGGGCTAATGTGCAAGAAAGGAACCCGTGCACAGAGAGACCAGAGACTTCCTGGTCTCTTGTTTGCTCGCTATTCATAATTGTTTAGTAACTGCAGTTTGTTAGGGAATTGCTGGGCTATCCGAATTATGTTCAAAGTGTGTAGAGACTTGAGATAATGAATTAAAAACTGTAGGTATAAATTCTTTAGTGGAAAAAGGTTTTGTGCCTATTGGAACATTTAGTTGTCTTGAAGACGGGACCTGAACTCATTCACCTTTGGTGGACTGCAGCTTACAAGCCACTTAACTTCTCTGAACTTGTTAATTCTCCTGCAAAATTATATCACTAATACTTTCCCTCTCTAGCTTTCCAGGTTATTCAGAGGATCACGTTTGTGTAAGCTTATAAAAAAAACCCAGGAGGCTTAGGTTTTGAGTTAATTCTTTTTGTGAAATGTATGTTTGTTGAATACATTTTAGTTGTCAAAATGAATGTCTAGGGAATTTTGTACTTTTATTATACATACTTCTGATTTCTTTTTAGTTTTCTCTCTGTGCTATGGGAGATGTCAGAGAATCAAAAATGCAAATAACACCTGAAACTCCAGGAAGAATTCCTGTTTTAAATCCTTTTGAAAGTCCTGGTGATTACACTAATCTCCACGAACAAACTGTCTCCAGTCCTTCTGTTTTTAAATCGACAAAATTACCAGTAAGTTATTCTTGACTAGTGTTTCCAAACAACTTTAAATGTAATTATCTTTCTTTACAAGACAAGTGGGAAATTTATCATGGAACATACATATCTGGAATGTTCTTTTTAATTGTAATGTTCATTATAATGTAGTGGTTGGGCTAAAAATAACTTAGCCCGATTTTTTTTTAGTTAGCATTTCTTTTTATTTTATTCAATAGATAGCATGTTAGCTTCCTACAGCTGTGAGTGGTGCTAGTTACTATGGTTGATGATATGTGTACTAATCCATGATAAAGAAGAAACTACGTCATCTAATTATTCTCCGGTATTCAACAAACATTATTTGAGTGCTATTTGTCAGGTACAGTTCTTAGCTATAGAGGTTATACCTTGAACAAGTCAGGGTCATAAAACACAAATTCTCAAAGAGCTTATACTCTCATCCAGGGGTCAGCAGACTTTTTCTGTCAAGGGCCAGATAGTAAATATTTCAGGCTTTGCAACTCATCAGGTTGCTGTTACAACTAGTCACCTCTGTCTTGTATTGTAGAAGCGGCCATTGGTAGTATGTAAACAATAAATGTGACTGTGTTCCAATAAAGCTTTATTTATGGACAGTGAAATTTGAATTTCATTTAATTTTCACGTGTCGTAAATTACTAATATTCTTTTGGATTTTTGTCACCCATTCATTATTAGCTTGCAGATTGTTTAAAAAGAAGTCAACCTCTAATGGGATAGACACACTAAACTGGCAACTTCAAGAGAATATGTTATGTGCTATAACACAAGGATGATATGGAAGAGAACGTGCTCTTTAGGAGATTAGGGAAGGCTTCATCTCTTTAGCTTATTTTTACTGTTATTGGCTACAGTGGAGAAGTTCTTTTGAAGTCTGATCTTTTAACTTAGTAAATTATCTAGGAAACTAAACTGGGTGGCTGTTGATGCTAGCTACACATTCATATCAGCATGAAGCTAGTTATGCACTAGAGGAAAGTTTTACAGTGATACACTTTATATTGAGTCATTATCTGACTTCATGATTTTAAATTGAATAGTATTAGTTAGTCTTAATAAAACTAACAGAATGACTGCAACTTAATCCTCAAAGCAAGAATGCATGACATCTTGGGTTTTTAGGCCTGATTTTTCAAAAATATATTCTGAATTTACAGATTAGGATTTGGATAAGTTTTTTGGTTTATTGGGTAGTTGAATATAGAAAAGCAGCACTGCTTACCACTCATAATTATTTTGAGGATCACCTATTTTATGAGCTTTTGCAGGCACTTCTGTAGTTAGGACTTTGTTTAATTTCAGTTCATTCTTGGTGAAAATAAAGACTTGATAACTCTAAGAGATTTTTAGTTTTACTTGATCATGTTGCATCACTGATGAGTGTTAATTGTGCAATTTCTATACCTTTAATACTCTGTGATTTTTCTATTATTATGTAATTTAAACAATCACCCAGAGGGAAGACTTGGATATTTTAAAGAGATACAGTCAAGTCAGTTGATTTAGTGTGATTTGGTTACCATTTGCCATTTAATTTAGTAGTAAAGTCAAATTTTAAAATATGAGCTGTAAGATATTTTTATATTATAACCATTCACACTAATTTTTGAAGCTGACATTTGAAGTCAGCATTTTGATGAACTATTTTAGTATACTTTTACTCATAAGATCGCTTTCTTTTGTTAAGACTCCAGGGGAATTTAGATGGTCTATTGATCAACTAGCCGTAATAAATCCTGTAGAAATAGACCCAGAAGACATTCATCGTCAAGCTTTATACTTAAGTCGTTCTCGGTAAGTTTTCCTTTTTCGCACCTAAGTGTAATAACGTACTTTCAAGTGAAGAGAGATAGGAAATTCCAAGGTTGAATATTTTTATTTGTAAAGAAATCAGGGAGGAAAAATTATGATGCAGATTTATCTTATCTAAATAAACAGTGAGCTCAAAGAACTACATCCAGCAAGACCCCCTTGCTAACAGTTCCAGATCTGGGTAGGAGTCCTTTTCTTTTAGAGACAGTTTCCTCCCTCTGCTACTTATGTGACACCTTTGCTTCCCCAGCACTTGGTAGAAGGAAGGTCATTTTGAAATCTGTATCTTTGTACATGATTATGACTTCTGCCATTGAATTTTTGTTTTGTTTTCCTTTTTGGTGGTATGGGATAGAGTAAAATGCTGTTTTATTACCACCTACATTTAGGGAAGCTGAAAGTCCCTTTACCAAGTTAAGACACATTGAATGGAAGAGTATCCATTATCAACAGAGCTTTGACACTTGGGGATCTGATTTACATTATCAGCCTAGTAGTCAGAGCAGCCCTAACTAATGCTTTTGTTGATGTGTTGTATAGATTTCCAAGTACTAGTGTGTCTTAGACTCCTGTTACTTAATGATGCCTAATGTAGTGAGACCATACACTTCTTTGGGGGAACATGCATACTTTTTGATTACCAACTGCAGTCATCTGTAATTACAAATTACAGATAGCAGTAGTCAGTAATAGTTTGAGGGACTCTTTTGTTGATGTCAGTTTTATAGTTTGATTTTTTTTTATATTTGAAATAATCAAATCCTGATATGATCAGCTTTTAATTTTTGGTACTAAGGTACATGTGTTATCGGTCTAAGATAATGAATAATTCTTTTCCCTTTAACTAGAATTTAATCACACAAAGATGTACACATATTGAGATGCTCTTGCAAATATTTGTCTGGCTTTTGTACCCCTTCCTCTTTTGGCTTGGTAGCTTGATGACCATCCCCTCATAATTAATTAATGCACATCCAAAGTGCTATAGCAAGGGACTAGAATGGGGATAGAGCATGAAAGATTTTAACTTAACACTAGATAATACCTTTGAGAGAATAGGTGAAAAGAATATCTGAAAGCAAATGTGTCACGAATGAGACGAATTTTTTGTTTCACACAAACTGTGTGCTATACTTCGCCTCCTCTCTTCAGTATATTGAACCATGGACCGTCAAGAGAGATGCGTTGAACACTGTGAGGCACTGAAGCAGTACAGGAGGTTCTTCCTGCCCTGTAGTCAACAAAGTTGTGACACAGCATTTCTTTACTTACTAGTAAATCCTGTATTGTTTGAGCAGGTTTGTGAAAAGAACCTTGGTGTATTTCAGTAGATAGACCTGTAACGTAGAAGAGGGGGAAAGACGCTGATTTAATTTAACTTCCTCATGTAATTCAGTGAATGGTTATGGCTTCTACCGAGGATAGTGAGTATACTCTTAAAACATGTTGATTCCTTCTTAGAAATAAGCAAAGGCTTCCAGTGTCTCTTCCTCTCTAACCCAAGTTCCCTATTTCAGTGCTTTCCACCTTTTTCATGCCATGCTACACATAAAAATGAGAACTGCAAATCATCCTGGTGTAAACAAATGAGTCTGTCCATACAGGAGGTGAACAGTCCTGAAAGCTCCTCTCTGCCTTGGCCACCAAGGGTCCGTTCAGGGCATACCTGTAATACTGGACCCTGCATGCATCATGCTGGTCAGGATACCCTGCCCTATATGACTCCTTAGAACCTTCCATGATCAGGCTCTCCAGTATTTGGCCAAACTGATTTTCACTGCTTCTAGCCATCACTTGAATATTTCAGGTTGTTAAAGCCCTCTGATGAAGCAGCAGAAAGTTTCTGAATGAGGTATTGCTAGATCAGAGCTTACTAATACTGTACGCTGTTATTGTTATGCCCTGTCATTTTGACCTGTTTATGTCGACAATAAGATGGAGAGAACTGAGTTAGTACTCTCAGAATGGCTGTTCAAGCTGAGATATGTGGATTATCATTGTAGTCTATTTTCTCACAATTCCCTTATTTGAGAGATCCACTTGATTTTAATTTCTAATACACGTACATTATTATAAGCTTTGTTAAGCTGCAAGTTATACATGAAAAAATTTGGAGAGAAAAAAGTGTCTTACCAACTTATTGATGGTAAGCAAGTATTCTTTCTGGGAACAGATTAAAGAAGTGGGCCCTGGGAATTCCCTGGTGGTCCAGTGGTTAGTACTCCATGCTTTCACTGCTGAGGGCCCAGGTTCAATCCCTGGTCAGGGAACTAAGATCCCACAAACTGCACGGCGGCTTGGCCAAAAAAAAAAAAAAAAAGAAGTGGTCCTACAAGGCTAACTGCTGAGTCCTTGGCAAGTATATGCCTTGTGCTTGAGACCCGACAATTTATATTAAAACTTACAGCTGATAAATTTGGGGTGCTATAATTGCATAATGTATCAAAGTGGGAAAAAAAGAATTTGTTTGGACAAAGTTTTATATTTTATATTTCAAATTTTATATTGTTGATATTTCATTTCAGAATTAATAATTTTGCCTGTTTATTTAGAACTGTAAGGATGATAGTTTTTTTTCCTTTTATTTCAGAGTAAGAGTTGATTCTAAAATTACGACTATGATAAACTTGCTATAATTGAAGAAAAAGAATTTGGACAATTTTTAGATTTCTTTGGAGTGACATACTTCTTAATTTGTGGTGATTAAAGGGCAAAGTTTATTCAAATTACTTTCTTTACATTGTTAATAGTAATTTAAAAATTGTATCAATGTAAGCCTTTTAAAAGGAAATATTATTCCATTCCAACTGTGAATGGAAAGGGGGGAGGTAGGCCTAACAGCACAAGGCTGAATGAATATCTAAATACTGTCATTTATGAAATGTGATAAGGTCCCAATTTTTCTTTTAAAATGAGCTTAACATTTGCCAGTTTCCAACGGGGAAAGAAACGATTTCTTTGAAAGGTTATTATTTTAAATGTTCAATCTGCTGAAGTAATGGCATGGTTATTTTTCTTCTTTATCTCTGTATAGAATAGATAAAGATGTGGAAGACAAAAGACAAAAAGCCATTGAAGAGGTAACTTAAAACTGTTACTGATCACGAAGCTAGTTAAGCATCGATTCTGCGTGCACAGCACCTCTAAGAGAGGAAGACTTCCTTCAGATCCTTTCCTGTCCCAACTCCCACACCAACCTACCCGTCCCCAGTCCCTCTCAGAGCTCCCCTAAGACCAGTGTTTTTGAGCTGTTCCAGCGCCTCTCATTGTAATGACCGGTTGAGTGCTTTTCTCCCCCAGACTGAATTCTTATTTGGCCATTATTGTGCTTGTTCATCTTTTCATTCTCACGGCCTTCCTTGTGCCTTGGATGAGCACAAACCATTGTTTCAAGTTGGAGTTTACATAGAGCAAGTTGAATATTTTCAAGCCTTGGAAGTCTAGATTGGCCTCAGTAACGGTTTTATCTTTTGTTCTTGTTAGTTCTTCGAATTTTTAAGACATAGAATATATTTCATGAAATATAATGTACTGATAAATAGAAAAAGTATATCCCAAAGGTAGGTTGTTTTTTTTTAAATAAAACTAATGAAGTTAGTTTTTCACTTCTTGCTTTCTTTGTTTGCTGAACTCTTAGAGTATAAACGATGTCTATCTAGATATTTGCTCAAAAGTCTTCATGTCATGGTAGCATTTTTTGTTTTTCCTTTTTCTCTCACTAGCCCCCTCTATTCCTTAGCTGCACTTGGATCTTCTGCACCCCAAAAGACTTCAGCTATGGCATGTTCAGAGATCCAGTGATGTGCTAGCCCCCATATTTCAGATATAGCCTATTTCTTAGGAAATCGTTTCATATGCTTTACTCCTGACAAATGTTATCTACTTCTTAATCTATCTGATAACTTCAAAATTTTAATTCTAATCCAGTCACTTGATTCCTCCCCAGTTGAATATTCTCAGACTCTTTCCCATTTCCCAACATTTTGGGAAGTATGCTTTCTCTTTCGAATTCTCGACTTAATTTTAAAGGGAAATTCAGGAGAAAACTTAAGAAAATGAATTCAGAGTGAAGATTAGGGCCAATGTAGCAGAAGTTACTGTATCAGCCACAAATTAAATTCATACATATGCATGTGAAATACAGTAGATATATGCACATAATAAAAACAAAAACAAACTGCAAAGAAAAAATATAAAATGAAAATGAAGAGCCTTTTGTTCCCTGTCTCACTCCTTAAAAGTAATTACTGTAAAATTTCTTGAGTACACTTTCAGATTCGTGTGATCACATGTGTGATAATAGCACATGTCCTTTAAATATTTGCACATAAGTAGGATCATCATTTTTATACTGTTTTGCCTCTTACTTTTTTGCTTAATAATTTCTTAGAATTTTTTTTTGATTATCAGCACGTACCAGTTATTAGTAAACAGCATACATAGTATTCCATTGTATGAATGTATCATAGCCTAATCCAGCCCCTATTGACAGATGTGTAGGTTGTGTTCAGTGTTTTTTCTATCACAAGTAATGCTGCAGTGAACACACTTGTACGTATATCTTTGTGAACTTGCTAAGTCAGAGGGTTTGTGCTTTCAGCTTTTGGTAGATTTTGCCATATTGTTTTCCCAAAAGGTTGTACCAATTTATTCTCCCGGCAACGTTATGATACTGCCTGTTTTCTCATATCTGCAGTATTGGCTATTATCAAACTTCTTAATTTGTGCTAATCTTATTACTTTAAAAATTTATCTTGTTATTCGGATTTGTATCTCTTTCATTCTCAGTGAACTTATACTTCGCTTCATGAGTTTGTGGGTCTTTTATATTCCTTTTTTTCTGGGAATTGTCTGTATCATCTCTGTTCCCCCTCCCCCCCTCCTTTTTTCAACATCTTGTCTTCATGTTTTCATAGGTAGTTTAGTCAAGGAAGTTAGTTCTTTGTCATAGGTATAGCAAAATATGAAGAAAATGTTCTGAGTTACCTCCAAAACATGGAGACGGGAGGGGAAAATACTGTATTACTTACTGTATTAGGCTTGATTAATTTTATATCCAGAATGAAAGAGGAAACACATTTATCCAAATGCTGTATCTCCATTTGAGTGTACTGGCCAGTGGTGTGCTGGTAAATTAACAACAGGCCCTCTGACTGTGGGAGGAGTATGAGTTTTAGTGATTGCTGCTGTCCATAGTGTAAATACTCCAACCACGGCCAATTTCAAGTTAGTGATGTGACATCGCTGAATGGGGAAAGAAATGTAGCAGTACACCATTATATGTAGGCATTCTACCACACAGACACAAAAGACATAATTAACCTCAAGAGCATAGATGTTGGTAAATGTACTAAAACAATTAGCAAATGATGATTTTGAGTTTTTATTACCTTTATTTTTAATATAGTTTATTTAAGTTTACATAATTTTAATATTGGCTTTGTTTGATAACTGATACACAGAATTCCTGAAATTTTAATTATTAGATCTTGAGAGTCAGGACAAGCCAGCTCCAGCACACTATTGATACCGGCTTACACGTATACATTTATCTCCATTTATTCCTTCCCTCTTCATCCTCCCTTTTGTCAGCCTCTCCCCGTGTCCAAAAAAATTGGGGGAGAAATGAAAAATATTTCCTTTATGATTAATAACCTTAGCTTAATTTGCAAATTTAAGTGGTTGATTTGAAGTATTAACATTTTTCTTTATATATACTTTAAATTTCTTCCATTTTACCTTTGCTCATTTGTGCTTTTAAGTATGAAATTTTAAAATATAACTATAAAGTCAGTATGTAACATGTTTGATGGTTATTTAACACAGCTGCCTTTTCATATTTCATATGCCTAATTTTGTGACTTTAATTTTCCTAGTTTTTCACTAAGGATGTCATCGTACCCTCTCCTTGGACTGATCATGAAGGGAAGCAGCTTTCAGAATATGATTCCAGTAAATGTGAGTGTGTTAAAAATTGTCTGAATAAAAATCATAAAAATAAAAAGCAATGAATGTAAAACAACATATAGTGAGTGTCAGTTTATCTGCTTTGGTAGGAAGCTTGCTATAAATTAAATTTCTGGATACCAGAGGATTTAACTATTTAAGAGTTAGGATTCAAAACTTGACTAAAATTTACTAAATTCTTTTTTTTCTTGGCCATTCTATTTTGAATTTAACTTTTTCTTCATAACCATTGTGAATATCAGTTATAATGATGGTTATAGAGGATCTGTAGATGCAGAAATAGTTGGTATTGAATATAGAGCTGAATTGTTAATTTTTGCAGTGATTTTGAAGGTTAATTTTTTTAAATGAAATCCTTAAATTGCTTTTGCTTTTTGCTAATTTCCTGGTTTCTTATAATAGTAGAGGAAGGATGGGCATTTATAGGACCTCTGGGACAGTGTAATACAGCTGATTATCTGCAAAATTAAAAAGGAAGTTGAAGAGCAAGCCAGTAATCTTTCAAATATTTTTCTACCTCTAGGAAGTGGTTATCTTATATTTGCTCTCACTGCCCTTTGAGCTGTGAGCAATGTTCAAGTATTACTTGTTTATATGCATCCCTCATTTCAGTGGAATTGCCCGCTCTTCTGTATAGCATACATTAATTATGCTCTCAGTATAACAGGGAATATTTGTTCCATTCTTTATCAAAAACACAATACAGAAAAAATGGATTAAGCACTTTTCATGTGTCCAGACAGTGTTAAGTGCTTTCAGTATTCCTTACAACAGCTCATATGAAGTAGATGCTATTATTGGTCTCATTTTATAAGTGAGAAAATCTAGATTTAGAAAGGTTAGAGCACTTGTCCCAGGTTACAGATATGATAAGGTGGCAGAACCTGGATTTAAAAGTATGCATTTCTCAGTTCAGATTCTGAATCGTTGCAAACTAAAGGTGGCATGCAGTAGTGGATGGAGACCTGGGCTGTAGACCTTCTGTATTATAAACCAGAAGGGGTGACCTTGATCAACTTTTTCAATCTCTTTAGGCCTCAGTTTTTCACTTGTAAAATCAAGGGGTTAAACTAGATGGTTGTGTGATAACATGCTTCCCAGCTCTAAAATTCTGTATCCAAGGTGATGTATTCATAGATGGTAGGTTTCTTCCCCCCAGTGTTTTAATGTTGGATTTTTGAACAGGTGAATCAACCTTGTTATGTGATCTTTTTTATAACATCATTTTATATTCGAGGTAACCTGTTTTAAAGTGAGGCAGATCAGCAAGATGCTAAAAATACTACATACAGCCTCTTTGGTGTGCTCATCAAGCCCGTGATGACAGAGTACAGTGGTTAATTGGCGGGGGTGGAAGGGGGTGCGCAGGCCTGTGCTGTCTACAGTGGTGTTGGGAGATAGTTCAGTTCTCTGTGGGTCTCGCATTTCTATACATCTCATGAAGAGCGCCACGGACAGGTTTTGATCCAGGCTGTTTTTTCAAGGATGTTTGTATTGTGAACATCCTTGGAAAACAGAGATGGAGTATCCCTCTGGAGCAGAGGGTAGGTTTGTTTGGCTGTCTAGTACAGTAATGGTAACGTCTCCCTCTGGGGCAGGTTTGCTTGCAGCTTATAAAGAATGGGATTTCCCGTGCTTAGCGTTCCTCAGCTGGGGCACAGACCCTCTGTGTGTGCTGTATCCACCTGGGCTCTTTCATGTCCCTTCCTTGGGACTGAGGGGGCAAAGGGAGCTGACATGAACATGAAGCTCATGTTGCCTCCTGTGCTGAGAATAATGAAGTCCCTTTGTCTGTGACCCGAAGCCTCCTTTCTTCAGCCAGCATCTATGCAACGTTGACACACTAACCTGTCAGACCCTTTACAGTTCTTGACATACGGTAGCCACTAGCCACATGTGGCTATTTACATTTAAATAAATTAAAATTGAAATTTTAGTTTCCTGCTCATACATGCACATTTCACGTGCTCAGTAGCCGCACGTAGTGGTGACCATATCGTCCCGCACAGATATGGAACATTTCCATCATCACAGAAAAAGTTCTGGAAAACACTACCTTAGAGTAGAGATTGGCAACCTCTATCTGTAAAGGACCAAATATTAAATATTTTAGGCTTTGCAGACCATACAGTTTCTGTTGCAACCAGTCAACTCTACTGCTTTACCATGAAAGTGTATCCCTGATGATACGTAATGAACGAGTGTGGGTGTGTTCCAGTAAAACTTTATTTACAAAAATAGGCAACCAGCCCGATTTGTCTCGTGAGCTATCATTTGCTGACCCTCACTCTAGAGTAATGCCGTCTGGGTTTGAGTCATGCCCAGTTTAGCTTAGTAGCTGTGTGAACTACTTAGCTTTCCTGTGCCTCACTCTCCTTCCCTATGAAATGATGAAATGAGATAATACTTCGAAGATCATGTACCTAGCACATGGTAAGTGCTCAGTGTTATTTACCTGAAGAATAACAAAGACAATGGTGAGTCGGGGGAACAATGATTTTGTTTGTACACATTAGCTTATGCTGTCAATTTTTATGTAGCAATTTATGCAGCAAGGTGCTTCAATGACTGTACTACCCATTGCATTTTTATTTATGGACTTGAACGAGAATTTCTCTGGGAACTATACATAGGCTGAGGATTTCTGAGTTATAGGCTACATGTTTTCTGATTTGACTGTGCGGCGCCAGGCTGCTCGCCAGAACGACTGTACAGTCTGCACAGCCACCCGCAGTGCCTAGGGTTCCCATATCCCCACATCCCTGCCAGTACGTGGCTTTCACATTTTTGCCTTTCTCATGGGTTGTTTGACATTCTAAATGATGGTTTTAATTTTCATTTCTCATATATTAACAGCCTTTTTATTTCCTCTCTTGTAAAATGCCTATTTCTAATTCCTTCCTATTGGAGTTGTTGTCTCTTTCTTTTTCCTTTGAATTTCTAAGATACCTTGTAGTTACATTTGTAGTTATCTTAGTTCTAAACATTTCACATGTCATCTCCAGTCACATATGTGCTACTTTTGTTTTGATGTCTTTGGTTGCCTAGAAATTCTTATTTTGGTGTAATCAAATCCATCCATTTTTCCTCATTTGATTGTGGTCTTAAAGTTATCTATGAAGTCCTTTTAGAGGAAACAACCAAGAAAACACTTGCAATACAGTTGAAAAGTGGTGTGAGAATAATCCTGTCTAGATGGAAGACACAGTTTAAGCTGAGACTTGAGTTAGCCGGACTCGGGGAATAGGGCAGAAAAGTCAGAGAGGAAAGAATATTAGAAATACCTAGAGGTGAGAGAGAGAACCTGTTTGTTTTTTAAGGTATTCAGATAATGTTCGGTTGGAGGACAGCTGTGCTAGAGACAGAGACAAGGTTTTGGAAGGGCTTTATTTACACCATTAAGGTGTTTGGACTCCAGCCTAAAGACCAAGGACATTACAGGGTTTTCGCAGCAGAGTGCCTTGGTTGCATTTGCCTTCTAGAAGGTCACACTGCCTACAGCAGAGAAGGCATTTGAATCTAGAATTCTATTTTTTCACCCATTTATTTACTACCTGGTGCTTTTTCAAGTTAAGAAGCTTAATATTAGTCATTAACTTCAGATTTTTAAAAAAATTATTTGCACCCATATTTTTGACTCCTCTTGGCGAAAAAAAGAAAACTGAGCACGGTTTTATTGATCAAATTTCAGTTTCTTTCAGAATGGCCTGGTGCTTTAATTCCAACAATTTATCTATTTCCATTTTGGAAAAGCATCAAGCAACAGAGGATCTGTTTGAGGACATTGACGTTGACTAACGTGTGTCCCCAACCTTTAAAGGTTGACGTCATGTAGAGCACCGCTGCTTTCCCTAAAAAGCATCTCTTGGTGCCGCCTTACTTGCTGTGGTAATCCTTAAGTCTTATCCTTATGCTTCCTCGAAGTTGACAATCAATCAATCAATAAAAAAACAAACAAACTTAGCAGAAACATGCCAAGTTATATACATTACATTTATTTTTTAAATGTAAAAGTTTCCACACTTCATTTTTTTACTCTGGAAAGAGTAACCCTAAAGTAAATGAACAGAAAATGTAAGATTTTTCACTTAGAATGTTTTACAGGTATTAACGTCAATAATGAATCTCCAATTGGAAGAAAGCTGACCGTACATTCTGAGACAAGCAATGGTGAGTATGAATGTAAATTGGAAAAGAAGTATGTTCCATATTAAGCGACATTTGATGTTAATTTCAGTACATGTGATAACACTTCACTCTGGAATTGAAGTTGTTTACTTTTTATGAATAAGCTATATGAGAGCTGACCTTGAGAAACAATTAGAATAGATATATCCATCCATGTTTGAGAAGTGGCAATAGTGTGTTATTTTGTGATTCAAATCATGTGAATCGAATTTTGGTTTTGGAAGGCATTCTTTTGAAAATTTGTTAATATTGGGAAATCTATCCCCAAATATATATAGGCTGGCTTCTTTTTTTTTTTTTTTTTGCGGCATGCGGGCCTCTCACTGTGGTGGCCTCTCCCGTTGTGGAGCACAGGCTCCGGACGCGCAGGCTTAGCGGCCATGGCTCACGGGCCCAGCCGCTCCGTGGCATGTGGGATCTTCCCGGACCGGGGCACGAACCTGTGTCCCCTGCATCGGCAGGCGGACTCTCAACCACTGTGCCACCAGGGAAACCCAGGCTGGCTTCTTTTCTGATACAAGTGCCAGCAGCACAACCAGAAGTTATCTTTTACCATTAACAGGTTTACATCAGTGCTGGAAAGTGTGGGAAACAGGAAGGTGGCATGTTATGGAATGGGATGCGTAAAGTAAATAATTCAGTTTGTCTGGAGCATCATGGGGAGATGGTTGATGGGGAAGCACATGCTAAACTGCATGGGATACACTTGCATTGATTTAACCATGTTTGTGTTTATCTGCTTGCTTCCAGCTGCTTGCCAGACATTGCTGTCTCTTCCTGTGGATTTTAATTTAGAAAAGGTATTAGGTAAGTATTGTATTTGTTTAAACCTTTAATAACTTAAATAAAAGGTTTTGTTTTAATGGCTTTTGTAAGTGGGAATCTGTGGCAATGCCTCCTCTAAAGAAGTGGGGAAGCCTGAAATTTCTCATTTTTCTTTAATATGGCCTGAATTAGCCTTTTTATCATAGTGAACTTAACTATAGACATAAACTATTCATGAATACATCTTATTGGCACTACCCATACTAATAATGAGGCACTAAAAAAAGAAGGAATCGTTTCAGATTTCAAGCAGCACCTGTGCAGTTAAACTTTGCCCTCTTTTTGGAAAACAGTTCAAACATAGAGACTGGTTTTTAAAACATCAGACAACTGAAATATAATTGCTCTTCCAAATGACTAGCTCTGCCTTTTATTCTGTTAATATTAAATATAGGTGACTATTTTAGAGCTGATGAATTTGCAGATCAATCTCCCGGAAACCTCAGTTCTTCATCCCTCAGAAGAAAGCTATTTTTAGATGGCAACGGAAGTATCTCTGACTCCTTACCTCCAGCTTCTCCCAGAAGTCCTCGTAGTGGTGTTCAAGCATCACTTGAGGTTTTTTATTCAATAGATCTATCTCCTGTGCAGTGTAGGAGCCCTGTGCAGACCCCGAGTTCGGTAAGAAGTGGGCCAAGTGGCTGGTTGGTTGGCTATAGGCATCTTGGACCTAGATGCTTCTACTGCTGTCAAAAGGAATGATTGTCTTTTGGGTTTTATATTTCATGTGGATTAGCCTAGTTCACATTTTGTCATTAGGTATAGGAATGCTTTTTGTCAGACTCTCCAATTTTGTATTTAGAGGTAAATGAGTCTCGAGGAATTTCAGGGTAAGGTACTTACTGAATTACGGAAGAGTTTCAGTATAACACAACTAGATTGGTGTTAGTGGACTAACTTAAAAATTTTCATAAACTGCTACTTGGTTTGTGTAAATACGGTGCATTTATATTTTATCTTCTCTAGTATATTCTATTTCAGAATTTTTGGAACAGTCTTCTTAACTATCCTTGTTACAAGATGCCTTGTCTTTTGGCGTGTTTTTTTTTTGTTGTTGTTGTTTTACCTTTTTTTTCTTATTAAAGTATAGTTGACTTACAGTGTTTTATTAGTTTCAAGTGTACAGCAAAGCGATTCAGTTATACATCCGTATATATGGTTTTTTCAGATTCTTATCCCTTATAGGTTATTACAAAATACTGAGTAGAGTTCCCTGTGCTATACAGTAGATCCTTGTTGATTATCTATTTTATATGTAGTAGTGTGTATATGTTAATCTCAAACTCCTAATTTATCCCTCCCCACCTTCCCCTTTGGTAACCATAAGTTTTTTTCGTGTGTCTGTGGGCCTGCCTTTTGGTGTCTTGCCTTCTGCCACAAAGCAAAGGTGGCATCTTGCTTTCTCGTGAATAACCAAAGTTATACAACCTAGTTTATGAATGTGTTTCAAAAATAAAGATAAATAGCACTTGGTGTAACAGAGCTAAGGAAGAGAACCGTTTAATTTTATTTATTTATTTTTATCACAGGGGCAGTTTTCTTCTAGCCCTATTCAGGGTAGTGCAAAAAAATACAGTTTGGGAAGCATAACCAGTCCTTCACCTATTTCTTCACCCACTTTCTCACCAATTGCATTTCAAATAGGAAAGACACCACTCTCAGGTATGTCTTGTAATACAACCCCCAATTAAAATTTTATATTGTCAATATTTGTTATTAAAAAGTCTCTTTCTAGCTTGTTCTAACTACAGAGCTCCAAATGACCACTCACCCTTTTAAAATTTAGAAACTTGGATTTTTTTTTTTTTTTTTTTACAAAAGGAACAATTTACTTTTTTTTTTTTTTTTACTTTTTTTTTTTTTTTACAAAAGGAACAATTTACTTTCAAAGACTGAAATTCTCAGCAAAGTTCTGCTCTCATGTCAGATACAGGTAATTTGACTAGCAGTATTTATACCAAAC
This sequence comes from Stenella coeruleoalba, assembly GCF_951394435.1. Classification (NCBI taxonomy): domain Eukaryota; kingdom Metazoa; phylum Chordata; class Mammalia; order Artiodactyla; family Delphinidae; genus Stenella; species Stenella coeruleoalba. The sequence goes on from NC_137164.1 coordinate 45,908,362, forward strand.
ATCTTATGAGCAGAATCAAAGAAAGATAGCTGTCGTAGAGATAAGTTGGTTTCGGTATGCCTTCCAGTGTGTAGGTTCAGACTTTGGTAATCAGATATTCATATTGATATTGTGTAAAGATATATTTGTTTGAGTAAAGTTTTTAGGTAGTGTGTGAGAATTTACATATTTTTCTTTGCAATATGTCAGTTTTTCCTTGAAAAAAATTATAGCACTTCTTGAAAATTATTCATAGTTTACAAAACCTATTCATAGTAAATAAAATTGGAAAACTGAAAACTATTTTTGTTAGTCTTCCTTTTATATATGTACATGTGTATGTGTGTATATATCTTCATACATATATGAACACACACACACACACACACACACACACACACACAGTTCTATATCCTGCTTTTTTCACAAAGCATTCTATTAGGAGTATTTTCGTAGGTCATTCAAGTCATTTATTATTGTTTGAAACCATGATTCTGAATCACTATATGATATTCCATTTCACAGATGTATCTTTTGTTTTCAATCATTGATAAACATTTAAATTATTTCTTTTTTTTTCTTGTATGTACAGTGTATTGTACATATTTATTTCTTTAGGTTAAATTCTCAGAAGTGGAATTATTTGGTGAAAGGGGATGACTGTTTTTAAGGCTCTTGAGGAATTTTATCAAATTTTCTTCATAAGAAGTTGTACCAATTGAAATTTTCATCAGTGGTGTGTGAAAAGTCATCTTTTTCCCCATCTAGCAACACTGGTCTTACCATCCTTTTTGATGTTTGTTAATTTGGTACATTACAAAAAGGTCTCTTACTGCTTTAATTTTCTTGTCTTTGGTTATTACAATGTTGAACTTTTTCCAAATGTTTATGGGTCATTTGTTTGGGGGGATTATTAGTTCAGACTTCAGTGTTTTTGTTGAACAAATGGTCTCTCATTGCTTTAATTTCCATATTTTTCATTATTTGTGTGACCAAACACTTCATATGTTCATTTACCATTGGGAGGATTGTTTATATGCTTTTGCCCATTTTTTTAAACTTTTGTTTTTATTAAGCTAACGAAGCTATAAAAATTATTAACTTTTAAGGCATTTTGATCATTTTGTTTACCATTGTTAAGCTCTTTATTGTCGCAAATATTATTTTGCAGTTTTTTGTTTGCCTTTTAATGTTGCTTATAGTATTTTACATAAACAGAAATAGATTATTACATATTTCATTTACCAGGTACAGCTGTTAATTTGCAGCTATCAGCTGGTTTGTTCTATTATCTTGGATGTGAACAACATTGTTATAGTAGCAATATGCTTGAGGATATTTGCCAGAGGAATTATATTTTGAAGAGCCTCACCCTGTTTATGGATACACATTCATTTGTGCTATTATTTTTAACACCAAAATTTCACTTCAGGAAACAACACCACTGTTAGAGAAATCCAGTTTTTCTGGCATGAAACATGTTGATGACCATTTAGTAATGGCTTTCCCATGTCCATGTTTTCATGATGTGATTTTTCCTTCCCAATCTTTTTTTTTCCACTCCCAATCTTTTAGAGCAAAGGAAGTTAACTTTCCATTCTCCTGATGCTTCGTCTGGAACAAATTCTAATGGAATTACCAATCCGTGTATCAGAAGTCCTTATATAGATGGCTGCTCACCAATTAAAAATTGGTCTCCTATGAGACTTGAGATGTGTACAGGGGGTGCTAAGTATCGGCCCTCACTGATTCGGGTACCTTTTACTCTCGAGGCTCACAGCGAAGATGAAGGAGACAAGGCAGATGTTCCTTCCACAGACGCCTCCTCCCTAGCCATGGGCACGGCTGGAGTCCACCTGCCGCAGTTGGATGGTGACACTTGTCCACATGGCGCGCACTTGGTAGTGACCGCCATGTCTATTACCCAGAACCAGTCCGGTGCTTCTGAGAAAGAATTGGCACTGCTTCAGGATGTGGAAAGTGAGAAGGAGAATAACACTGTGGATATGGTCGATCCCATAGAGATAGCAGATGAGACCACTTGGATTAAGGAGCCCGTTGATAATAGGAGTTTACCCATGACTGACTTTGTGAGTGGGATCGCCTTCAGTATTGAAAACTCTCACATGTGCATGTCACCTCTCGCAGAAAGCAGTGTCATTCCTTGTGAAAGCAGTAACATTCAGGTAAGGTATTTGAATATTCTAGAGTCCTTTCCTTGGTCCCTTGTTCTTCATCCTTTCTTTTGTAAGATTATAGTGAGAAAGAAAATGGGTTGTATGTGAGACTTAACAGCATTACATATGTATTTTTAATCAGTACTAAGTGATATCAAGAGGGTTAGTTCTTTTAACTTGGACTGATGATGCATATATTTAATATTCACATTCACTGATATTTATTTGGAGTAGGAAAATAAGAGAGCAGAAAAGAAATCAAGCTGCTCTGTTTTTACAAACTGCTAGAATCTGGCAACTTCTCAGGGTTCACCTCTCTTTCCTGTGGAGCTAGTTCCCAAAGAATTCAGTTTTTGGTGTAGTGTTTGTATTCTAAAAATACAGTAGTTTTGGTTTTTCCTTTATATAATTTAGGAAAAGCAGTTTAGAGCACTTTTATGTATATTTCTTTTGGACTTTAAAAAAAATGTGATTTGTAACCGCCATTTTTCATGTAATCATACATTTCCAATTTTGCAACATCTGGCAACAGGAAAGCATGATTCATTTGACAAATACACTTCACAGCTAGCACTTACTTTCAGAAAGACATTTGTTCCACTAACTGTCATATTCTTTGAGTTGAGAGTTTTGAAAGAACTTTGAACTAGAAAGGCAATTCTACCTGCCATTTCATAGTAACAATATCTAACACTTATGTAGCTCTTACAATATGTCAGGCATTATTCCAAGTACTTTACACATGTTAATTTGTTTAATCTTCACAACGGTCCTGTGAAATAGGTATACCATCATCCACATTTTACAGATGAGGAAACCGAGAGTCAGAGAGGTTCGGTCAATTGCCTGTATAGCTAGCAAGTGTTGGAGTCAAAAGATTCAAATCCTGGCAGTCTGGATTCCATGTTCTTTAATCCAAGTTTATACTGACCCATAGTAATAGTTAATACTACACAGTCTTCCAGTGTGCCAGACACTCTTCTAACCTCTTTATAGATACTAATTCATCTAATTCTCACAACAACTCTATAATGCTTTAGTGCTCTCTGTTTTGACATGCTGAAGTGTAAAACTCATGGAGGGATTTTAAATGATCCCAAATTACATATAATCTTTTGCTCATATTTTATGCCTATGCTGCCTATCCTGACTTCTAGGATTGTTGCTCAAAAAAATACACTAGAATCGCTTTTACATATTCCAGCTTCTAAATTTGGTTCCTAAGTAAAGAAGCGCATCCAGTCAAACTTAGCCTTAAAGGTATTGTTAACTTTTTTGCTCTCCTTTTTTCTTACTGCCTCTTTTTTTCAGAGCATCTATAGCAGCATTATAGAATACTTAGATGGAAATACACATTAATCATCCAGTCCACCTACCCCTTGGAAGCCTGTCTCATTATAAGTTGCCATCACTCCCTGCCTGAGTACCTGCAGGGGTATCCCAGCCCATCTTAGAGGACTTCTCTCACCATTTACAAGCCTCTTCCCTAGCGAGCTGAACTATGGTTCTGTCTGTGGTATCTATCAGTCAGTTTCAGTTTTATCCTTTGGGTCATATCATAATAACGTGTACTGTTTGCAGAACATTTTGTAGTTTAAAAATGTTTTCTATACATTCTTTCCTACCACAGGGGTAGCTCCAAACATTCAAAGACAGTCACATTTTCCCAGGGCCTTTTGACTTGCTTTACTGTGACGGGTTGGCCTCCAAGCATTGTACACAGCTGTATTCCTGGAATATCCCTTCATCATCCTGAGAATTCCCTTAACCTCTCGCATGTTCTGTACCCCGTTCTTCTGTTTCCTGGTTTACTTCTCACTTGACTGGAACACATTTTCTAGTAGCTTTCTGAGAAAGAGTACCTTTTTCAAGATACTGCACGTCTGATCACATGTTCTTTATTCTCTCACATTTGAGTTTGGAAATAATTTTCCTTCAGACTTTGTTTCGTTGATTCTGTTTTCAGTGTTGCTGGTGAGAGATCTGAAACCATTTTAATACTTAATCTTTTGCATATGGTCTCTTTTTATCCCTTTCTGGAGTAAAGGATCCTGAAATTTCAGTGATTATTTGGTATGGGTTCCTTTTCATCAGTTGTACTGGGCACTCAGAGGGCCCTTATGATCTGTAAACTCATGCCCTTCACTTCTTGGATCTTTTCTTGAATAATATCTTAGATTTCTCCTCTTGTTTTCACCATTCTTTGGAACTCCTTTTGATTCTCCAATTTAAAAACTTTTCACAGTTTTTTTTAACTCCCTTTTGTTCTAATTTTTGGGAAATTTGGTCAACTTCATACAATAACCCTTCCATTGAGTTTTTATTTCTGCATCTTAATCTTAAATTTGTAACTCTTTTGTTTGTTTTGCTTTTGGTGTTAATTTAAAAATCTGTAGAGTGGCTGGCAAAGCATTGCATGGTCTGGCCTTTCCCTTACTCTCCAGCCTCATTTTGTTTCCCTTCCTTCTCTGTTTCAGTCACATTGGCTTTCCAGAGTTTGGAATACCATGTTGTCTCCCTTGACGCCTGTGGCGGTTAACGAGATGACCTGTGTTGTCTGGTTGGCACATAGTAGGCACTGACATTAGTAGTGGTCTGGATGGGAGCCAGTGTGGTAAGCCACCATGTTATGTTAGGGGCACCATGGTCCTTCTCTTCCTAGAGAGTGGGACAGACTCCTTGTGTACCGTACTCCCTGCACCACAAGGGTTTTGTTCAAATGGAACGTCACTCCCAGGAGTAAACAAATATGCATCCATTCCCGAAAACTGGAAACATTTTTCTTAAGATGATGATAGAATGCACTTTCTAGGCTATTCTTATGTTTGTGTTGGGGGCAAATGTAGTCTTTCTTTCGCTGATCATAATTTGCATAAAAGGGCGTAAGTGCAAGATGACTGCATTGTGGGTTGTGTTTGGTGTTTGTCACTGTGCACGTTAAGTGTGGAGTGTGCAGTGAGTGGACAGGGGCAGTGGGGCCTCAGCTCTTCGTCATCTCATTCCGACACTGTGAAAGTTACCCTTTCTGAGCCTTAGCCTCATTTGTGAAGTTAATAGGGTGCTGCAAGGAGAAAATAAGAATATTACATGGAGCGCCGTACAGGGCTGGTGCTTTTTTTAGGCCCTCATGAAATAAATATTTGTCATATTTGTACCAAAACTGAAGTTTGCTAGTCCCTTTTTTTCTTTTGCTCTTTTGGGCTGTAACAGTGTGTTGTAGAATGCTGTAATTTTAATTAAAATGAAAAGCTGAGCTAACATCTAGAGCCATTATGTACGTGGTATTATTATGAAGGTAAGATTTTTATTTCAGTGATGGGTATGAGTATAATGTAAGCCACCTTTTAAAAAATGTGTATTGTTTTGAATCCTCTTAAAGGTAGCTTGCCATTTAGGTAAATTTTATTTAGAGATGCAAGTAAGCCATTTAAGACAAGCTTGGTAAATGAGTTGGAAGAAGTTGATTGTAATCTTCATTTTCATCTACTGGGTGTGAGCACAAAGTAACAGGGAAGTATGTTCTTAGTGGTTTGTACACTGACTTTCAAGAAAATTACAGGGACTTCCCTGGTGGTCCAGTGGTTAAGACTCTGTGCTTCCACTGCAGGGGGAGCGGGTTTGATCCCTGGTCAGGGAACTAAGATCCCATATGCTGCGTGGCGCAGCCAAAAAATAAATAAAATAAAATAAAATAACCTAGAATTTTAAAAAAATAAAGAAAATTACAAGATATGTTTTATTAGAAGGAATTGTAGTAACTACTTTGAAGAACAAGCAATTTTATGTTTATTACTTTTTAAATTCATTCAGTATGATCAATATTAAATTGTATTAATACAATATTAAATTGTATCATTCAGTTGTGAATAATAGTATATAGTGATTCATTTAAATGTTTTAAAATACTGTCTTTATATATAATTACATAAGCCAAATCTTACATATATATATTTTATATAAATATTTTAAAATAAATTTACTTATTTAAACATAAAAGTTCCTCAAAATAAATTTTGTGGTCAAGTGAATTACACTTTGCAATGTTACCTGTGGTGGTTTTTTTTCTCTCTCTCCCTCTCATTCCTGTCAGATGGATAGTGGCTATAATACACAGAATTGTGGAAGCAATATTATGGATACGGTTGGAGCAGAAAGTTACTGCAAAGAAAGTGATGCACAAACCTTGGAAGTCGAGAATAAATCTCAAGTTTTTAATATAAAGGTATGGAAAAAACAGAGAAAGCTTGATATGGTTGTAGTTTTTTAAGTATTTACTAAATGTGACTGTTTTCAGCCTATTTTTTTCCCGTTTTGTGTAAAATCTCGTTAATTGCTATCTGTTGATGCCTCATCCTGTCTTCAGTTCATTTAATAGCAGGAGAAAGTGCTTCAAAACTTTATTTTCCTACCTCTTCTGCTATGAGGGAGCATAAGAGAAGAGGTGGGGGAAGGAGAGCTAGCGCTGCTCTGGAAATGGGGCTTGAAATCAGTTCCTTTAAGCGAAAAGGGGAACAGCAGAGGGTGCCCAATAGGAGGGAGGTGGAGGGTTTTGCCTCTAATATTAGCTCAAAGCTAAACTAAAAAAAGCATCTTGATTACTAGAGAGGGAAATAGTACAACTGAGAGATTTTACACATCAGTTACGAGCACTCAAACAAAGGTAAGGGTTCTTTTCTTAAAATCCAAGCCTTTAGAGATAACACATGTGTATCTAAAAAACTGAGTATTTATACAAAAGTATACTGTTGAAGTGAACACTTACTGAACCTCCAGATAGGATGGATATGTCTGTATATGGTTGGTGAGTTCCACATCCATGGATTCAACCAACCTCAGATCAAAAATATTCAGGGCAAAAAAAACCCCAAAATCCAGAGTTCCAAAAGCAACACTTGAATTTGCCATGTGCCAGCAACTATTTACATAGAACTTATGTTGTATTTGCAACTATTTACATAGTATTTACACTGTATTGGGTATTATAAGTAATCTAGAGATGACTTAAAATATATGTAAATACTATGCCATTTCATATAAGGGACTTGAGTATCCATGGATTTGGGTATCCTTGGGGGTCCTGGAACCAATCCCCCATGGATACTGAAGGACAACTGTATTCAGATTTGAAGAATCCCATCATAATTTTAGGCACTGATCAGGAGAATTTTTGATTTTTATGTGCCAGTTTATTAATAAACAATAAATATCAAGTGTGCAACTAAACATAACTCTCCAAACGAATATTCAAATTTAATACGGAGGCCACATTATTTTACCTTTCCTCCGTTTTGTCATGAGGTGGGATTGTAGTTGTCCATTTAAAAGCAAGCAAGCATTAAGATACAGGAAGTACTTTTATGATACAGAATACTGATTTGTAACAAAATGTATCTTCACTGTCCCTTTAGAGTGCATAGGAAGTTTGCATCTCGGTTTTAAAAACATTTCACATAATTGTTGTATCCTTGAATGGTCCTATTTAAACTGAAAATAAGGTATTTTCTTTTTCACAGCAAGACCACTCAATGCAAAGGTGTTGGATGAAAATTGCAAATCGGCCTCAATGCAGCAGCCCGTAGAGCACCTGTCTCAGAACCAAAGCCTCTAACTGGACAGCTCCTCACATATTTTTCATGCATGGGATCCATAATGTGATCGTGATGGGGAAGAAACTGCTTCAACTAACATGCTGAGCTTTTTTTCTTTCCCTCCTTAATGTGAAAAACCAAGGGCTTAATTTAGTGACAACAGAAAAGCTCCTGGAACTTTCAAAGAAGTTACTGAAGTACAAGTTCAGCTTTTAGCAATAAATATTTTTGTACTGACCTTGAGTGATATGTTTGTTTAACAAAAAACTCGAGTGATAACTTTGCTCCTGCCCTACAGGGTCACTTTACTGACAGCACTGAATTTAGCAGAAGTTCTGGGAACATGTGGAACTGTGAAGGTGCTATGTTTTATTTTACTTAAAAGTATGTGAATATACAGATGAATTCAAATTTATAACCTTGGTGAAAGAAATAAATGTGAGTTAGAAAGGAAACTTAATCGAAGAAGTAGAAAGGAGGTTAAGCAGGTTTCCAACACTTTTCATGCTTGAGCTGTTTGTTCATTTCAGTGTAGAAATGCTTAGTTCCAGTGATAACTGGTCTAAAAAGTGTAGATCTTCATGTGTTATTATTAGTGGGGTTAATGTGGGATGCCCAGAATGTATCTCCATCCCTAGGGTAGGGAACATCCTTTGTATGGAGAGGAGTTAGTTAAGAACACAGGAGAACCAGGAAAAACTGGGTGGGGGGGGGTTTCCCATAGAGTTTTAGGCTTATGAAGCTAGGGTTGGACAGACATGTAACTAAATTTTTAAAATTAAACAAACATATTCATGTTGGGAGTAGAATGGGTATATAATTTGGAGGGAAAATATTCTTTACCTTGGGAGAATGTATACTCGTATTTTACAAATTACCTTTTAAAAACTGTCTCATTCAGGAGGGAATAATTCATACGTAGCCCTAGGAAATAAAGACATACTCTCATTGTGTCACGTCCTTCCTTACTTTTCTGCAACTTGTAAACTTCCTGCCAACCTGCAAGACTTATTTCTTGCTACGTACCTGGCTCATCCTCTCCCCTCTGTACACTAAACATTAAAGCCATTAGCCACTAGGTCCATTGCTAAAGATTAGTGCATTAGGAGGCTGAGTCCTTAATCACAGGCTTTAGAATTAATAGGAGCTTAAAACAATTGTACATAAGAGGAATTCTAGATCCTAAGGGTAGGTGCTTCCCTGGCTGTGTTTTTTTTAATAGCAAAACTCAAGAAACAACAAAGTTGTGATTGTAACTTGGATTCAAATCCTCCTCTGTCACTTATGACCCAAAATAGGCATAAACCATCAATCTCCCACGGGTTAAATGGGGATAATAGTCCTTACCAAACAGGGTTTTTTTTTTTTTTTTTTTCGGTATGCAGGCCTCTCACTGTTGTGGCCTCTCCCATTGCGAAGCACAGGCTCTGGACACGCAGGCTTCGCGGCATGTGGGATCTTCCCGGACCGGGGCACGAACCCATGTGCCCTGCATCGGCAGGCGGACTCTCAACCACTGCGTCACCAGGGAAGCCCAAACAGTGCTTTTTAAATGAACTATTTCATGTCAGCTGTGTAGCATAAGTAGTGGCATTCAAAGCATTTCAGATTAGCAAGGAAGAGGCTTCAGGGTGAAAATAAGGTTTCTGGTCATCTTGAACTACTCAACAGGGACTAGAGCCTGAAGCAGGCCTTCTTCATAGAAGAGGTGTAAGAAAACAAACCTGGAAAGACAGATGTGAGGTCAGCATAGCCTTGTTTTACCCAGAAGCCTTCCTTTTCCTCGACTGCAGGTAAACTATGGCCCATGAGCAAAGAATTTTTCAATGGCTGGGGGGAAAGGTGCAGCATGGAAATTGAATTTAGTAGTATTTTGTTAAACACATGAAAATTAGGAAATTATTTCAATTTCCCTGCCCGTAAACAAGGTCTTGTTGGAACGTAGCCATGCTCGGTTGTTTACATATAGTCCGTGGCTGCTTTCATTCTGTAAGAGCAGAGGAGTGAGTGGAGAGCTATGGTTGTGACAGAAACCACCCGGCTGGCACAGCCTGACTTGTCCGGCCTTCACAGAAAAGGCTTGCCCACCGCTTTAGGCGTTAGTCCCCTCAAGGCTCTCCGAATGAAACAAGTTCTGCCTCAATGTATGGATGTTTTCCTCAGTAACAGGAAATGGGAACAATCATTTTAATTACTGAAGTGCCTGAATGTACACATTGGAACTATTCTCACTTACTACACCTGCCGATGTGTTCGCCAGTCACTTCTCACTGTACTGCAAGCTCCTTCAGGGCAGAGATCGTTTACTTGACTGGTGAGGAACCTGGTACAGTGTCGGTACTTCAGAAATTGAATGAGCCAAGTAAAATGTTTTAAGGTAACTCTATCTCGAAATATTCTTGAAGACACCTATTTTATCATTAATAATCTTTGTGGTTGACAAGGAAGTAGGCACGGGCACACCAAGTAGCAGTACTTCAATCTGTTCCCTTTAATGTCCTCATGCAACCCCTCCTTTCCTCCATAATCTGATATATATGCAATTTAAAAGCCATTATTAATTGCCTCCTTATTTTATAAGTAACACGATGTGATGTTTAAAGGGCCATCTCTATTCTTTCTTTGAACCCTAATGCCTTATTTTCGGGGAGATATTTGAGCTGAAGGTCAAAGATGATGATCACACTTATTATCTGGTATTAAAAAAAAACTATTTTTCCAGTTAGATCAAAATATTCTACTTCACCTTCCTTCAACACCCAATTCCCAAACATTCACAGCTGTTCAAGAACCACTAATAAAATGCAGGAGGCTTTTTAACAGTACAGGAACACTTAGTATAAGTCAGGTAAATTAAAGGTGGCAAAGGAGATTAAATGCTGAAGTCCCTGACAGCTCCTGACTTCACTGTCTTGAAATCTAAAAACTGCCGTACCACACACTGACAGCTTTCAAGACTCAGAAAGAATAGACTGTTCCTTCTAAAAATGTTATATTTTCTCCATAGGAAAATTACAGTTTTTTTCTATCAATAGTAGATAATCAAATTACTTATGCAAAATTCATCTCCTCTTCAGTGAGCAGATGAGTGCTCCCTTTAAATGATCTTTACAGATCCCTCAAGTTGTTATCCTGTCACTATTTAAGTGATGGTTATTCAATCGAATTTTTCTGCATAAGTAGTTCTGTTCAATCCAGAAAGGAAGTAGTATGATGGGACAGACACAGTCAACAGTTCAATAAAAATGCAAATTTCAAAAATTATTAAAATGTGCTTAGAAGTAACAAACTATCACACACTTCTTAGGTTTACAAGTGTTCCCTCAAGATTTTTTTTTTAAGGAAGCCAATCTTTGAAGCTTTTTTTTTCTTGACTGTAGCTATTTTTGAAGCTTCTTCTTCTTTGTCTCTGGTTCACTAATGTCCATGTTTGAAGTATCAGTAGGAACGCTTATTCCTGGTATCTAAAGTAATGCAAATGGGAAAAATAGATGAGTAAAAGCGTAAAATAAGGAATAAATCTTTCTCATCTTCCCCTTCCCCACTGACGCTTTTAAGTTCAAAAAGATGCAGGGGTGGTAGGGGGAAGAAGGAGCAGATTTTCCACAGGATATATGTGTTGGTATGTATTTCACACACAAAGGAACAGTGGTTCAAAATGTAAAAGGCAGACATGATCTCAGCAGGTAGAAGCATGTCATTTGGGAAGGGTGGGTTTAACCAAAACGTTCAATTTATCCTAGCTGTGAGCCACTCTGTCAGGATCAGAGGCCTCAGGTGTGTCGGGGGCAGAGCCAAGGTTAAGAACCAATGTCTTAGGTGGAAACACACTTTAACTTGATCTTCAAAAGTGCGGATTTCAGAAAGAACTAGGCAGATCTCAGAACTCCACTTTTGGCCCCAAGGACCTCAGAAGAAGCCCAGATGCCTGGGTTCCCATGGCCTAAGGAAATCAGTGAGAAAATAGGATTTCCTATGCAGATATTTGTCTTCCACAATACTTACAGGATTCTATCCTTAAACAGGAATAACTTATGACTATATCACTCTCTTTCACAAAATACATACTGTTTATTCCACCACAACATGGACACTCTAAGTTTGGTCTTACCTGTGGTTCTACCAGGGACATTCGGATCTTCTGATGCTGAAGATTAGATGAGTCTAACATGATTTTCACTTTAACTTTATCAAATATATGAAACACTGTATCTTCTATTTTAAGTGATGGTATCTAAACAAAACACATTTTACTATTTTTAATTGCTTTCTTACACTTGAGGCTTGGTTCTAATTCTTTATAATTTATCTTCCATATTAATTTAAAAGTTTAAATTCTAAAATAACTTCAATATTTATTCAGTATCTAGGTGTTCAACATAACAAAAACCACTAATCTAACAAACTCATACATATGACCTAATTATGTGCAAACCTCCCCCTTTCATTAATGTGGTCCCAATATATATTCATTAACTGTAGGATTCTCACCCCTTTAATTAGCAAATTGTTGGTGTTATACAGGAGCACAAAGGTAATGTGGGCAGAATTTATTGTTCTGTAGTTCTACTAAGATTAGGGAAGTAGGGAGTGTGTCAGGTAAGAGACACTTGGAATTAGTTGAAAAAATTCCCTTCTTGGAGCTATAAACAGCCATTTATTCCTTTACTTTATGTGGTCCCAATATATATTTATTGGGTCCCAATGTGGTCCCAATATATATTCATTAACTGTAGGATTCTCACCCCTTTAATTAGCAAATTGTTGGTGTTATACAGGAGCACAAAGGTAATGTGGGCAGAATTTACTGTTCTGTAGTTCTACTAAGATTAGGGAAGTAGGGAGTGTGTCAGGTAAGAGACACTTGGAATTGGTTGAAAAAATTCCCTTCTTGGAGCTATAAACAGCCATTTATTCCTTTACTTTAATCCATTTGTCCACTAGGGACAAAGCATAATTCAAGTTTTCCTTAGAGGGGAAAACTTTTCATGGTATAAAAGAAAGAAATCAAGAAAAACTTTTGTATATGGCAAGAAACACTGAGCTGAGAAATAGTGAGTAAAACGATAAGCTTAGCTAGCATAAAGTTCTGTAGGGTACAAAAATAATTTTACCCTTTATAGGTACCATTTGCAACTGTCCCCCCTCCAAAAAAAGCCAAAATAAAAACATTAGAAATACTGTACCTCATCATCGTAAGTAAGCCGTGGCTTTGGTTTGTCCTTTTCTTCAAAAAACACTGTACCTTCTAATCCATACTTTGGAATTAACACCACAAGAGCATTCTTTCTCACAAATAGAATATAAGCTTCTTCACTTACTATTCCTTTGCTTTTGAAAAATAACTGTAAAAAAGCATACAACCTTATCAAGGATTGTCTTAAGATATTTTGAAGTTAACAAAAAAAAAAAATTCTGCAATTAAAAGTGAACGAAACTTCATTTCTAACATTAGTGATAGAAGGCAAATACCTGGGTATGAAAAGCCACAGATGCACGCTGAGCGTACTGTGCCATTTTGTGCCGAAAATTGAGATTTTTACATACTTCTGTAAGCTTGTGTTTGTCTGTCAACTCTGGGTAAGTGCAGTCAGCCCCGACAGCCACAGCCAATAACCGATGAACGATGATGTCTGCGTATCTAGATATATGAAGGAGAAATAAGAATCATGCTATGTTAACATTAAAATGTCCTTTTAAAATTTGAAATCAACTGTTTTCTATCTCTAATTTCATAAGGAAAAAGTACCTTCGGATGGGTGAAGTAAAATGTGTGTATATTGGGGACGCTAAGCCATAGTGATGAAAATCAGTATCCATTCCAGAGCAGAAGTACACAGCTTGCATCATGCAGCGAGTTGCCAATATTCTTAACAGGGTGTTTAGATATGGGAAGGTAAGTGAATCAGCCCGGTCCAAAGAGTCAGCCAAAGCCTTGGCTGTATCAGTTTTAATTTCCAAATTCTGTGGATAAAAAAGAGGGGAAAACGCATCATATTAAACATTTTAAAATCACTACCAGCATGTCTTCAAAATATAACCAATCAGATTGAACAAATATGGTGGTTTTTGACCACATATTCAGTGTTTATATCTTTTATCCTAAACCTAGGAGAACTAAAAATAAAGTCATAAAAAGTAATGGCTGTTTTTTGCAACATTAAACCTTAAATTTTTCTGAACGCATTTGAAGGTACTACAGTATCAACATTCTTAAGAAATTTCAAGGGGAAGAGAATATTGGGAGCAGTAGTGCTATCTCTCAAAGTCCAATCTGTACTTGCCTTATCTCTGTTGGGGCAGAAAAAAATCAAAGTAGATCTGGATATTTTTCAGCATATCTGGATTTTCTCTGCAGAGTTTCCCTCCATTCAAAGTAGAAGATCAGAGGCAAAATAAAACTGTATTGGTTACTACAGCTCAACGTGCTGATACAGCAATTGGCTGCTTGTTTTACTTTGGGAGATGAGGCAAAAATACTTATATCTTCCTTCCTCTACCCAGGTCATAGAAAGAAATAGGACAGTAAGAGAAAATTCTCCAATTTACAGTACAATCCTTAGAGCAGAGGAGAAGCTGATTCTGTTCTGATGGATATGATAGGAGCAGGCCTACCATAAAGGTCTGAAAAATCAGAAATCAACGTCATCCTGTTAGAATAATACCCTAAAATCCAAGCCACAGTCACCCCAAGTGTAGGGATAATCATGCCTAAATAAGTCTACTAACCAGAGGCAGGGAGCATAAGGGGCTGAGGAAACGGGTGCCCTTTCTATGTTTTTCCTTTTTTCCACATATGCAAAAATGGACTTCTTTCTTAGGGACATGACATAAAGAGGGCTTTAGTGAGTTGAAGATAAAGAGAAAAAAAAAACTATCTGTTAAGTCTCTAAAGGTAGACAGTTTGGAGGAGGCATGAAATAATACAGGCATAAAAAACATGTGTAAAGGCACAGAGATATGGAAGAGCTTAATACGTTCAGGATATTATAAATAACTTAGTCTGGAATATCTGGCTTTAGTATAGGGCTCTCTTTATTTAAAGACATTAAAGGATTTTATTAAACAAATGATTTCAAGGTGCGAAGAGATGACCACACCCAAGTTAGATGACTTCTTTTTTAATTGAAAGAACTACGGGCATATTTTTGCATCAGGAGACAACAAAATTTTTATGGAAATGTAAATATAGATTATTCAGTGCAATGGCTGGATCACTACACAAATACAGATGCTTTTTCAAACTATGTGACCTTACCTTGGATTTAGCTGCCTTAACAAGAATTTCGTAATTTGATGGAGGAGGGGCAGGATGTTTTCGAAGCAGAGCATGCTCAGGAAATTCTTCGTGAATTTTTTTTGCAACAGAGATGTTGGCAAGTAACATAAATTCTTCCACCATGGAATTTGTTTCTCTGCCAATGGCAAAATCGTTAAATAAGGAAAAAGAATGAGACTTCTATATATCGTTCACAGGTTACCTTCTCTACCAAGAGATAATGAAAATTCCTATGTAAACATTCATGTGTGTATGCACATGTGTTTTTTTAAGAACTTAGTATCCCTTTCATTTCTCAGCTACTGTGCTAACGATCTCTTACTAGGCATCTACTCCATGAGTAAATCTCACGCTAGAAGAGACTTTACAAATGGCAATAAAAAACAGAAGCTTTGGGCTTCCCTGGTGGCGCAGTGGTTGAGAGTCCGCCTGCCGGTGCAGGGGACTACGGGTTCGTGCCCTGCACCAGGAAGATCCCACATGCCGCGGAGCGGCTGGGCCCGTAAGCCATGGCCGCTGAGCCTGCGCGTCCGGAGCCTGTGCTCCGCAACAGGAGAGGCCACAACAGTGAGAGGCCCGTGTACCGCAAAAAAAAAAAAAAAAAAAAAAAAAAAACAGAAGCTTTAGTAACTCTAGTAATATATAAAATCTAAATCATAAGCATTTTCACCTCTTTATACTGAGTACAAAGAGATTTTTATTCAATTATAAGTCCACAGAAATAAAGTTTTCTAAGAATTAAAAGCTATTTAGGTCATATCAATTTTGGCTTTAAAAAAATGAAAACTTTCACTAATAAACTTTCACCCCAAAACGAAGAGATATTTAAAATAGCTATTTTGGGTGCATATTATGGCCCAGGCATTGTGCTATAAGTGCTATATACATTGCGATATGTGTGTGTGTATACATACACATATACAATACATATACACACATATGTATATATATATGGATATAGATATTAGTCCTGTTTTGCAGGTGAGAAAACTAAAGATGTGTAACATTATTCTCTTGCTCAAGATTAGAATTATCAGTAGAAACAGGATCTGAGCCCATATAATCTGACTTCAAAGCTCTTAACCAATGTGATATTGTTTTTCATTCTACATAGCCTATGTCCACTTAAAATTTAGTTTAGTAAATGATCTGTGTTGTTTAATAGTGCTTTCTTTCTCCCAAGTTACTGAACATGCATTATTAATCTGTCATTCATGTTTCCATTTTTAACAACATCTTATAACTTCTTGACAAGATTCCTAAAATATATTAATTTTTTTTTTTTAATATTAGGAAGACCTCTAATTGTACCTTTAAAACTATGGGACAATCTCTTAGAAATGTGGTTTTTCTTCTTGGTAAGAAGAAATGGGTGATGTTCTGCTTTGGCAAAACTAGATTCAAGATCTTCCTCAAAAAAGCCCTTGGTATTGGGTTCACTGTTCCTATTAACATTAGACTTATTTGCACAGAAATTCACCCAAAGGTATTTTTAAATTTTAGCTCTAATGCTATAACGCACACACTGGTCCTAACTAACAAACTTGAGAATATTCCCATTTTTAATCCTTGGTCATCTACTAGAAAAGTGTAAATGCATGATTAATTTCAGATCACCTTACATAACAGGCATGGAAAAGAGGCCTAACTCTGATTTAATCCAAAACAACCTTGCTCCCTAAATCTTAGCCCAAATCAATAAAACTGTAACAACAATACCTAACCTCTGACTATTCTTCGCAACACCCTATGAGGTAGGTACCATTACCAATCCTATTTTACTGACAAATAAATCGAGTCATAGAGAGGTCAAATAACTTGACCAGAGTCACTGGCAGAAGTGGGATCCAAATCTAGGCAGTCTGGCTTCAAAGCCCAGTGTTTGGCCACTATTCTACCCTATCACAGTATATTCTCTATTAAATACATAAGAAATTAATGAGGGTAATCTTCCTTTACTTACCATAGCTATTACTAGTCAAGTTCTAATATACCACACATTAAGACAAACCAAACTGGCAGTTTTCCTTTTATAATATTTATCTTATAAATAAGATACATAGGTTTTATATAAAAAAGACTAGAAAGTGAAATCATTTACTTTTCTCTACATTTCATAAGTAAAAAAAACTCTGTAGAAATCATAACCCTACTAAAAATAGATATTTGGGGTACAAATATGCTTTATTAATATATATACTAGATATTACCTTAAAATCAAAATCTTATCTACTACCCATCAAAAAAATTGCATACCTAAGTTCCTTGGTCTGCAGATCTATAGGATCATGAGTTTCACTGTCCATGTGGAATCGAACTTCTGGAGAAGAAAGAGTCAAAGCCCTAAATAAGATAAAGAGGTGAATCAGTCATGTGAGCAGTAACAGATATAATTCTGGAAGTGATTCTTTTAAAACAGAAAATGATTAGAGCAAGTGCATAACAGTTTTTCTTATGAAAGCTTTATGACCATCTGCTAAGTTTTATGTTCCATTTTCACGGATAGCCTAATATTTTACAGCTCTAAAATGCATTTAAAAAGGGAGGACAGTAGCAACACAACAAAATGAGTCCTTGTGTTTCTCAGGATTTGAATGACTTCTGTACCGAAACTGAGTTTTTACTTAGCTACAAGAGTTTGTAATCAGTTTTATAAATAAAGAAGGTAATCAATAGTATTTTATTTACTATAGGAAACAATGTATTAGGGTGAGGGATGGTGGAGAGAGGCAAAAGGGAAGCTGCCATGGGTAGATCAGTAACATCAGAAGATCCCCAGTTCGAAAGTATCTTCCACATACACTCAACCAAGGAGAGGAGACAAACTACAACTAATGTCACAAACACTAATGGCTATTAATATCTGAGTGCTGTGGGTCAGAGAGTGCACTAGGCTAAGTGCTTTACATGCACAGTTCATTTAATGATTTGGCAAGTTCTCCTTTGAAAAGTAAATTCCCACAAGGCAAGGCAAGTATAATGTTTCTACACACCTTGATGCTATTTTCATCAGGTCAGCTCCAAATCAACCTAAAACTAAGAATTTTAATGAGGCTGGGTAACTTTGGACAATCACAAAAAAGGGAAAAAGATGATTTGGGGCAAGTTAAGTGGGATTCCAAGTCCTTTTTTCCCTTGACTCTTCACCTTTATTAGAAGAACTACAGAAGAAATACTAGAGAGGGAATCCCGACAAATATTCCTTTCTTTCCATGCATACTTTACAATAAGGTTCTAAACCACAATTAATCTGTGTTAATCTATACATCTTGACCTAAAGAGCAAGGTATACTAATCACATTTTGATCACTTTTTCTTCACAGAACATTTAAAACGTGACATTTATTCTTTAACATAGACATATGATAAATATAATTTAAGACACAACACATCCTTTAAGAAGGTGAAAGACACCAATTTTTTTTTACTGATTCCTTTCTCTATTCATCCTAAGACTGAGAAGACTCGATGATATGTTTTACCAATAGATGACTATCTATCAATACTTACAAAACTAGAAGTACAGTGTTCAAGTTAACGAAATATCTTTCCTGTCCTAATTAGCGGAAGCTGTTACAGATGCAAATTTACATCTC
The DNA here is from genome assembly GCF_951394435.1 of Stenella coeruleoalba. Classification (NCBI taxonomy): domain Eukaryota; kingdom Metazoa; phylum Chordata; class Mammalia; order Artiodactyla; family Delphinidae; genus Stenella; species Stenella coeruleoalba. The sequence continues at coordinate 45,926,981 of NC_137164.1, forward strand.
TTACTTTAAAACTGCCAAAATAAATACAGTTTCAATTTGTTTTATTCACTTTGCTTTTACAACAAACTTTCTTCTGATGCCTGGCATACTGAAAACCTTCAATAAACGAATACTTGATGAAAAATGTGTTGTTCTGTATTACAAAAGAAATCTAACTATACTCCTCTTATTTACATCTTAAGGACAAACTTGAGCAATAATTTCATTGGGTTTTACTACATCCAAATTATCCTTATATAGTTCCAAGTTTCAGGAGAAAATTCCCAGAAAACTGAAGTGTGAGTAGAGATAGGGTTGGCTCAGCATAAATGCCTAGAACAACACTGTCCAATGGAACTTTCTGCAGGGATGGAAATGTTCTCAATCCACCTTGTCCAACATGGTAGCCACTAGCCAAATGTGGCTACTGACGACTTGAAATATAGCTAGTGTGACTCAGGAACTGAATTTTTTATTTTAATTTTAATGAATTTTAATTTAAATAGGCACATCTTATGAAAACAGCACAGATCTAGAGTTTGCACTCCCCAACAAAAACACTTTTAGTAACTACTTGTGACCCTACCCTAGATGGGCACAGGAACCCAGAGACCAACATATGAAAGGCTCAAGAACCTGCTTTACTCTGACAGTTGATGTTTTTCAAGAATCAAATTTCTTCTAACTATTTCAACAAGTTTGGGTACTTGGATACTCCTTAAAACTCCTCTGCAGTTTGGCAAATGCCATGATATAACAGCTAAAAGTTGTAAACCTGCCGCTAGCAATCAGATCTTTGGTAAGACTGCTTCTAGGTAACTCTTAATCATTTAAAAAATGAAGGTGTTGGGGGCTTCCCTGGTGGCACAGTGGTTGAGAATCTGCCTGCCAATGCAGGGGACACGGGTTCGAGCCCTGGTCTGGGAAGATCCCACATGCCGCGGAGCAACTAGACCCGTGAGCCACAACTACTGAGCCTGCGCTCCGCAACGAGAGAGGCCGCGACAGTGAGAGGCCTGTGCACCGCGATGAAGAGTGGCCCCCACTCGCCGCAACTAGAGAAAGCCCTCGCACAGAAACAAAGACCCAACACAGCCAAAAATAATAAATAAATACATAAAATTAAAAAAAAAAAAAAAAACTTTAAAAAAAAAAAATGAAGGTGTTGGATTAAACAACCTCTAAAATCTCTTCCAACTCTAAGTGCAAGAAGGACTTCATCTATATTTATTTTAATATCTGAAAACCAATGTTCAATCTTGAAACTCATTTCTAATTAAAATCAGGAACGATCCAAATAGAACAGTCTTAAGACAATCTTGCCTTCCTAGCATTTCTTCAAGATCTTTAACTCAAACATATCAAGATCTTTGACACAACAGAACTCTTGAACAAACCAGAATCAAGTCCAGAATCAAGCTGCTAATATTTAAAAAGGTATCTAGAAGAAACGGAATGTTTCTACTTAAGAGCCCCTATTCAGCCTATTAAATAATTCATCACTGTCCATGATAAAACACTTTAAAGAGTTCACAAGTTAACTTAATGCCAGGATAGGTGAATTAAGACAAATCTTAATAACTATTTTTGAAATGTACCCATTTTCAATTCTTCCTTTTTTCAAAATTTTAGCTAGTTTATTTAGTCCACGGAGACTAGTAGTAATACTATCATTCATGGTTGCTGAATCAATTCTCATCTGAGCTTCAGCATATGTAAGGGAAGCCTAAAAAAGAAACCATATGTTAATACAATGCTTATAAAAACTGGCTTACTATGTTCTCATATTTCCACTATATAAAATCCATGATTTCAGAAAACCTAAAATCAATAACAAAAGAAGAGATTCCTATCTATAATATTTATACTCCACACCTATGATTTCTGGTTCATTTACTCTTATCTGATGCATTACACAACATAAGCGAACTTATGTTAAAACAAAATAAAATGGTAGAATGGTTAGTAAATAGTTTAAACTATTTACTCATAGTTCAGTTAATGTATAAATACTTAGGTAATGTTAAAATAAAATAAAAGGAAGGTTAGATTCTCTGATAATGACTGTAAAGTGAAATCCTTTCTGGAGAACCAATACTGCCTTACTCACAGCAAATAATTAATAAAATTGTAATAGTCTAGACATTGTGTTTTATAGGAAATCTACTAAATACCCAAAATTAGGTATTTAACCTAAGAATCAGAAAAATCATAGTAGAAAACATTAATTTCCAATTACAATACAAATAGTACCTCTGTTCCTATTTCCCTCCTTATGTAAAACACCATTTTTTAGCTTTTTTTTTTCTAAGCAGCTTTTTGAGTAAAAATCAGGAATAGTACAAGAGAGTTAGGTGATGCAGACCAGGTCAGATTCTTGGGAGAACCAACTTATCTATTAGGGGATAAGAGTTCCCCATCTAAAAATGTTTTCTGTTATATGCTTACTAATTTTTTTTCATATAATTTTGTTACACTGACCAAGTCTAGGAGAATTATAAACTCATCCTATTTAAAAATACTAATCTAGGAAAATTTAAATCATTCCCACATTACTATCTGTCAGTTTAACATTGCTTTCTTTCCAATCACTAGCTGATTAGAAAAGAATGATGTCAAAGGGAGAGAAAAAGCCGGCAAACTTGGAAAACAGATCATTGGAAGAAAAGTGGTTTGGCAAACATCAGAGGTAGATTCAGGGCAAAATGAGAACACAGGGGAATCTGGGGAAAAGTATTAAAAAAAGGAGAAGAATGAGAAACATAATCTGGCTCCGTTCTGTGTGAACATCGAGCTCAGGCTAGTCCTACTGGAATTCAACCATGATTTATCACATTATTTCAGTGAGAAAGTGTGAGGAACAAGGAGACGGTGTACATGCCATCTTTTAAAATACTAACCAGTTATAAACTGGGACAACTTCAAACACTGGAGTTCCTGAGTTAGGGCTAAAAGAAACCTACTTGGTCTCCTCAAGTATATAGGCTTGGTAAGTTTCTGAATACAGGAATAAACTCATTTCTAAATAACAGCAAAAATTAAGCAAGTAACTGAAAACAACTAGAGTTTGCTGCAACACTGGGGAAAAACTTATTATTATTATTAATAAGCCTAACTTTTTCAAAACAATCTAGAACATTGTTAAAAGCACCAAAGATGTTAAACATGAAGTAGTAACCATGAAACCAACCTTTGAATTAATGACACTTTTGGTAAACCTTGTTTTTAAGATTTCTGCATTGTGATTCATTTCCCAAATACATGAAAATGCCAACCTATGAGGAAAAATAGATGGTATCTGTTAATGGGAATCAGTTATAGAAGTAAATACTATGTTTTTATGAAGAAATGTGATAAGTACCTGTCAACGTTAGATCTTAGGGAACATAAGTTAGAGCTAAGCAACTCTGGAACCATGTCAATCCTCTGGAACAAATAAAATAGAGTTGTGGATTACCGAGCTGTCTCCACATGTTTTTTGAGGTTCTACTCTCAAATATCAATAGCATTGAACTTACAAGGGGGAAAAAAAGGCCTTTGTGAAAAGAAGTGAGAAAATGTGAAATAAAAAGTCTATTTCTAGAAAAGTAGTTACACACAATTTTTACAAGAGGGAAGCAATGAAAGGGAACTGGATTTCATGTCAGTCGGTCTAAGTTTAAGTTCTCTACACTACCCACCTAGCTGTGCTCTGAAACTTTGAAATCTCTGGTCTGTACAATACGTTTGTACCAGATAACAGACACAGGCCCTAATAGCTCTACGACTGGACCTTCCTCCAATACTTCACACAAACTACATGGTGTTTTCAACATTCTAAAAAAAGAGAAACACTAAAATTTTATGGAAAAAAGCTACACAGAAGAACTTTGACAATGAATTTACCACAGACTAAGCTTAACTTTCCCTTCTACTTTCACAATTTTTCTCTGTAAGTTTATGGGAGCATACTTAATGAAGAATAAATGGTAAATTGTGACAGAACAGACTCAACTTAACTATATATAAGAAACAGAAAATATATTAATTACCCACCAATAATAAGTTAAATGCTACACAACAATTTATATCAACTACGTCTACTTGTTATTTGGGTCACTCAATAACAAAACACATTGCAATATTTTCACTGATTTAAGGCCATCTTATTCTATGTATGTCTTTTAGCTAATTCATGTACTATTCCAGACTGTTCAAGAATCCAAAAGTGCCCATGATTTTGACAAACTGCACAATTAACAAAGTAGTATTTCATATTTCACTATATACTGAGGCTGTCCTCTTCTCAGGAAGCACCTCAGATGGTTTTATTATTAAGAATAAAACAGGTGATGGAAATGATGTATCAAAATTCCACTCTAAATTTAATATATTTACCTTTTCACAAAGATACACAGTTGTTCCCCTTCTAGCTGATTCTTGATCCAATGCATTTCCTGGTCTAATAAAATAGCTAACATCAGCAATATGAACACCAACCTTAAAAAGATAAAAAGGATGTCAACATGCTTAATTGGGTAAATGTACTAATGGAGTTCTAATGAGAAGAAATACGGCCAAAAGGAAAAAGGACCTTAGTCACAGTTACCATTTCAATTTTTTACATGCCCATTAGTCTCTGCAGCTACAACTGACTCTACTTGACATAAATAACTCACAAACAAATTCTACAATAGGTCAAAAGAAAATTAACTCAAGACCAGAACTATATTTGGATAGAACGTCATTATAATTATGAATACCTCCAAATTTCCATTTTCAAGTTCTCTACAATGGAGAGCATCATCTATATCAGTACATCCTGGGGGGTCCACACTACAAACACACAGATGTCTCAGGTCTTCTCTGTTTTTCATGTCCTAGAAGATACCACATTATTAAGAAAGAAAAAACTATTTTGGTGGTACAGATGTAACACAAGCTCTTATGCAATCAACAATATCTATAAATTAAAAAAAAACAGCTTTATTTCTTAATTATAACTGCATATCATGATTTATAACTTGTGAACTCTTCATCTTAGGAAAATTTGACATAAGCTAATGTCTGTCCCCTAGAAAAGTCTGTCTTTCAGTAAAGCAAATGATTTCCATGATACCTAAGAGTTCTGTACCAAACTAAATGCAGGGGAGGAGGGAACTACGGTTTCTACATATTTTAAAAAAACACATACAGAAATCAAACAAAATTAGTAGCTCAGATACAGTGATTCACTAAGAATTCTTTTCAACATACCTTCTCAGTGATGCTCCAGGGCATCTTTGGTAGAAGGCTAAGAACAGCCTGTGAGAAAGGCTGATGGGGAACATCATGCTCAAGTAACAAAACTTCCGTTTCAGTCTCTTTGTCTCCGACTTCACCTAAATTTTTTACAAAGTGCCCCTAAAACCAAAAGATATTATTAGAAAGGTGTATTTTACAGCTTTTTGTTTGGCAATTTATATTTTACTATCACATTAAATCCCTGAACATTTACATATCACTTTAGTATTTCTAAATGTTCTCCACACTTCTTAAAAATGACAACTAGGTAAATTAAAGCTAAAAATGACAAAGACTTCTCAAGTGATTTATGGGGGAGACTTCCCAAGGGCCTGGTTCTCATATAAAAAGGTGTCTGTTTATTTTCTATTATTTTTCAAGTTTAAAATGTGCTTCAAATATCCTATCTTCCAAATTTGTTTATTTACAATCTACTTAGGTCTCAAATGCTGTTTTTGTAGTAGCTGTCACCAAAAGTTATTTGTTAGGAAGTCTGAGTAAAAGTCACCAAATGATTCACATTGGAATTTCCTAAAATTAATTTTCAGCTTGGACATACACTTACCAGGTAACTGTGAAATACTTCTAGATCTCAGTATGTATTTTATACAAAAGCAGATTCTATTTTCAGTAAAAGAAGCAACTTTATTCCCAAAGTTTTAATTAAATATTCTAAAATAAAATGATTAATTCAAGCTTACATTTGGATATCTGGAATTTCTGGGCCAACCATCAATAGCAACAATAATTCTCTGCCCTTCTAATGTAGAGGCCTGTCTGGTTTCTATCCGAATTCTAGGGATTCTCTTATCAGCAGGAGTAAAGAGATGTCTTCTTGACTAGAGAAAATTAGGAAAAAAGATTTTACACATACAAAAAAGGCTGGGGATGGGGGCAAGGTGAGTGAGGGCTGTAAGTTCTATTCAATGTATTTCATTTTCTATTACATAGCAACATGCTCTTTACTCACCTCTTTAATATCAGACTTCGAAAGCATGCCACAATATGGTCTCCAGTTCCTTCTTATTATTCCAACAACTCTACCTGTAGGCTTTAACATTTTTTCACTTACAGCAGTCTTAAGCTGAGATGTAAAAATAAAAGTAAAAATCTTCAGTTATCTTTCCTGTAAGGATAATGAGACAATTTCCCTTCAAAATTAGAACACAGGTACTTTCTCAGGCAGTAAATTATGACATAAAACTAAGGAATTTTGATGCTTCAAAATTCTAGGCAAGAGCATGCCAAACAAAACTACAAAAACAGTTCCATAGTAAAGCACTACAAAAAAACAAAAGTAATTGAATAAATATGTCAGAACTGGACTCTGCAGTTTTAATATGAAGATTTACTGACTTGCATACATGTGCGTGCACACACACACACACATGCACAGGTCTGGTAATTAAAAGACTAGGATTTTAGTACTAGTTTTCAATAATTAGCTGAGTGGCATTCATTAATTCATTAAAAAAGAGATGTATCTTTAAAGGTTCGTCCTTATCCAAAATATAAACCCAAACAAATAATAGTTTTTATTAGAAACAGCAGAAGAACCTTATGGTATTTCACCTCTAACACTCTCTTATGGCCTGGACTCTGCAAAGATAATGTTATAGTAAGACTCCAGAGTAGTGAATATAATTCATATAAAGAGAACTACTACTAATGTTGTGTGAATTCCAACTAATTGTATTATTGTTGTAATTCTAAAATGGGAAAATAAATAGGTCATATCAGGTAGACTTTAGGTCAAAAGAAACACCTGAAAGCACTCTCTTCATAATAAATATGGTAATAGAGAAGGAATTATTAAACAGACCTATTTGTAAGGGCCCAGAAGTACATCTCTTATGCTGAGGGAACTTTAACATTACATAAAGGCATTTCAGAAAATTTTAAATTTTTATTTACTTAAACCTCACTAATTCAGCCAGACCGTACACCTGAATGTCAGAATTCAAGTTTCATACTCAAGTCTTTTTGTATTTAAACCTTTGTTTTATTTGAGCAAAAGAAGACATTAATTTAAAAGCAGACTACTTAGAGGAAAAGAAATCAACTATGTGTATGACATATATTATTAAACTGACAGAACTATAATTTTATTCATTATACCTAGCGAATAAAATAAATATTAATAAAATAAATCTGAAAGCAATGAAACTTGTTTAATTTTTTCCAAAGACAATACATTAACAACTTATTCAAAGCTACGCAGACAAAAAAATAAAACTTTCTTGGTTTCATACAATGCATTCTCTCTCCTCTTCTTTCTCCATATCATCTTCATTTTGACCTTCGTCAAGTAAAACCACAGAAGATGGTGCTACCCACTGATTCTTCGGAAGAAGCTCCACAGCCACAATATCTTCATGAATAGCTCGGTTTAAATTTTTAAGTCCTTGTAAGATTATCTGTGTGAAACAGCAAATGACACGTGCCCAGATATTTTCAAAGGCAATATAATAATGGGAAGGTTGCCTACAGAAGTTTAGATATATTCTGATGTCTCTATGTTTCTATTTCCCCTCCTTTATATATTTTCTTCCTTTATAGTGGGGCCCTTTACTCTGCCCTCTTAATTTCTCAATAGCAAATAGAAAAAACATGGTCAGAAAATATGGGTTGTGTTCATGGCTCTACCATAACTCTTACATTAGTACCACAATTTCTTAATCTCTCTAAATCTCAGGGTCCTGATTGGTAAAACAAAAAAGAGAGTACCTACTCTTACAGGCAGAGTTGAAAATATATGAAATGCAGCATTCAAAGCAATGAGATGAGTACCTGCCCAATAGTGAGCACCCCAAAACAACTGCTATTTGCTTTAAAGTGTGTGAAGCTCTCCAGAGCAATTATACATTATGTAAATAGTATTTCCCACAATAGATCATAATACAGAAAATAAAGGTACCATAGTGGGGTTTTTTATTGATTAGATTTTTATTCTCTTAAAAGTGGGTTAATAGTTCTTTTCCTCAATAAGCAGTTTTTTGAAAAAGTGATTAATTCTACTAGTATCTACGACCTTTCACATAACTTTCTTCAAGCTGATAAATTGGGAGGATAAAGCAAACTTAACTTCTTGTACAAAAATGTTAAACACTTGTGAAAAAAAAAGAACAGAAAACATTTTAGTGTAAAAGGAATTTATGTACACACTTGCCTCTTTATTGTCTTCAGTGTCACCATGAACCCATACTGTAGCTTCTAAGTAATTTTCCCTGCTAGCTCTAAATGTCCCTTGAAGGTATGCACCAGATTTTATGCCTTGTTGTAGCTTACTTAATGGAAGATGCTCTGAAAATATTATTTTTCCACTATCTATTTCATTCTGTGAAATAAACAAACCAAGAGATATAGTTAGTAGTGAGTCTTTTGTATGCTCCATATACAACTATTAACACCATCAGGTATTTTTTAAAACAACCGTCACATTATGGTATATACCACTGTATGAATTTGAATGAACATAGCACAGTAAGAAAAAAAAGCTTTCTATTCTTAGAAATACACAAACATTTCCATTTCATTATATTTAGGTGTCAGCTACAGATGCAGAACACTAAGAAACTCTGTGTACCCCCCTACCCCTACCCAGGCCTCCTGGAATGAAGGTGTGTAGTTAGGTGATCAAGTGAGCGGGTAGGTATATAAAGGGTAATGGAAAGCCTCAACTGCATGAAAAGACTGTGGTTCCTGAAAGCACAAGAAAAGCTATTTTTATTTGGATTATTTTAAACAGCTAAGAATGTTAAATAGAGGTAGGCTGGCGTCTACTGTAGATCTACCACAACACCTTCCAGGATTCTCTAAGACCTCAACATCCACAATCCTGACTGCTTGGCTCCTTTAGTTTTCTTCATTTCCTAAATTCCCTACCTTCTGAGGAGATCACTTTACACCTTCTTTTTTCCTGCTTAACTCTCCAAGTTCCTTGTCTTCCTTCCTCACTCTCAGATGAAGGACCTCAATCTCCACACTGAGAATCAGAAGCAGTCACTCGAGACCTACTTCACCTCCCTACCACTGAATCTGCTCACCTATGTGAGCATCTCCTCTCCTCTATTCAACAACTTTGTCCTATAATTACTTTCTCTCTCTGGAATCAAATTTCCCCCCCTCTCTACTATAACATCCTCACCATCATATAAACTAATATAACCTATTTTTAAAAAATATGGACCTATTAAATACTATGATCCATTAAATAAATTAATGATATGGTCTATTAAAATACATTAATTAACTGATTATTTCCTCATAGCCCCAATCTATCACCAAGTCCTAAAATCAACAAAATATTTGTATCAACAAAATATACCCAATATCTGATCTACTTCTCACCATCTTAACTGCTGCTACCGTGATCCAATTTTCTGTCTTGTCTCCCAGGGGTACTAAAATATCCTCCTAACTGGAGGACCTTGCTTCTAATCTATTCTCCTTAGAGCAGCCAAAATGGATATTACTACTCTCCTGCTCAACAGCTGTCTAGCACTCATGGGCTAAAATCCAGTTTTTTTTCCATGACTCACTACACCCTAAATGATCTGGTCTCTACCTACATTTCTGACTTCATCCCTAACATTTTCTCCCTTGCTCACTCCATCCAGCCACACTTTTAGCTATTTCTTGATCTTGCCAACTTATTCTAACCTCAGAGACTTTGAACTTACTGTTCCTTCTGCATGAAATGCTCTTCCCCTAGTTAATGTTAATACATGGTTAACTCCCTTACATAAAGTAGCTAAAATGTCTCTGTTTCAAAGCAATTTGCTTTGTTAACATCCCTCCTAGCTCAGCTTAGACATTACTTCTATCAGGAAGCCTTGACATCCCAAATCGGGGTTAGATGCCCTTGCTAAGTTCAGTCAATTCTCCTATAATGTTTGTTTTGAAAACACAAATGTGTTCCAATGCAATTGATATATTAAAAAATACCAGGTGACAACATAGGAGCACCTCAATACATGAGGCAAATGATAACAGCCATAAAAGAGGAAATCGACAGTAACACAACCATAGTAGGTGACTTTAACACCCCACTTTCACCAGTGGACAGATCTTCCAAAATGAAAATAAATAAGGAAACAAAAGCTTTAAATGATACATTAAACAAGATGGACTTAATTGATATTTATAGGACATTCCATCCAAAAACAACAAAATACACTTTCTTCTGAAATGTTCATGGATCATTCTCCAGTATAGACCATATCTTGGGTCACAACTCAAGCTTTGGTAAACGTAAGAAAATTGAAATCGTATCAAGTATCTTTTCCGACAACAACACTATGAGACTAGATATCAATTACAGGAAAAAAATCTGTCAAAACTACAAACACATGGAGGCTAAACAATATGCTACTAAATAACCAAGAGATCACTGAAGAAATCAAAGAGGAAATCAAAAATACCTAGCAACAAATGACAATGAAAACACGACAACCCAAAACCTATGGGAGGAGCAAAAGCAATTCTAAGACAGAAGTTTATAGCAATACAATCCTACCTCAAGAAACAAGAAAAATCACAAATAAAAAACCTAACCTTACATCTAAAGGAATTAGAGGAAAAGAACAAAAAAACCCAAAGTTAGCAGAAGGAAAGAAATCATAAAGATCAGATCAGAAATAAATGAAAAAGAAATGAAGGAAACAGTAGCAAAGATCAATAAAACTAAAAGCTGGTTCTTTGAGAAGATAAACAAAATTGATAAACCATTAGCCAGACTCATCAAGAAAAACAGGGAGAAGACTCAAATCAACAGAATTAGAAATGAAAAAGAAGAAGCAACAACTGACACTGCAGAAATACAAAGGATCATGAGAGATTACAACAAGTAACTATATGCCAATAAAGTACACAACCTGGAAGAAATGGACAAATTCTTAGAAAAGCACAACCTTCCAAGATTGACCAGGAAATAGAAAACACAAACAGACCAATCACAAGCACTGAAATTGAGACTGTGATTAAAAACCTTCCAACAAACAAAACCCAGGACCAGATGGCTTCACAGGCAAACTCTATCAAACATTTAGAGAAGAGCTAACACCTATCCTTCTCAAACTCTTCCAAAATATAGCAGAGGGAGGAACACTCCCAAACTCATTCTATGAAGCCACCATCACCCTGATACCAAAATCAGACAAAGATGTCACAAAGAAAGAAAACTACAGGCCAATATCACTGGTGAACATAGATGCAAAATCCTCAACAAAACACTAGCAAACAGATTCCAACAACATATTAAAAGGATCATACACCATGATCAAGTGGGGTTTACCCCAGGAATGCAAGGATTCACTGTTGGCAGATGACATGATACTATACATAGAGAATCCTAAAGATGCTACCAGAAAACTACTAGAGCTAATCAATGAATTTGGTAAAGTAGCAGGATACAAAATTAATGCACAGAAATCTCTTGCATTCCTATACACTAATGATGAAAAATCTGAAAGAGAATTTAAGGAAACACTCCCTTTTACCACTGCAACAAAAAGAATAAAATACCTAGGAATAAACCTACCTAAGGAGACAAAGACCTGTATGCAGAAAACTATAACACACTGATGAAAGAAATTAAAGATGATACAAATAGATGGAGAGATACACCATGTTCTTGCATTGGAAGAGTCAACATTGTGAAAGTGACTATACTACCCAAAGCAATCTACAGATTCAATGCAATCCCTATAAAACTACCAATGGCATTTTTCACAGAACTAGAACAAAAAATTTCACAATTTGTATAGAAACACAAAAGACCACCAAAAGCCAAAGCAATCTTGAGAATGAAAAACGGAGCTGGAGGAATCAGGCTCCCTGACTTCAGACTATACTACAAAGCTACAGTAATCAAGATAGTATGGTACTGGAACAAAACCAGAAATATAGATCAGTGGAACTGGATAGAAAGCCCAGAGATAAACCCATGCACATGTGGTCACCTTATTTTTTTTGTTTTTATTTTTTTTGTGGTACACGGGCCTCTCCCGTTGCGGAGCAGAGGCTCCGGACGCGCAGGCTCAGCGGCCATGGCTCACGGGCCTAGCCGCTCCGGGGCATGTGGGATCTTCCTGGACTGGGGCACGAACCCGTGTCCCCTGCATCGGCAGGCGGACTCTCAACCACTGCGTCACCAGGGAAGCCCGTGGTCACCTTATTTTTGATTTAGGAGGCAAGAATATACTATGGAGAAAAGATAGCCTCTACAATAAGTGATGTTGGAAAAACTGGACAGCTACATGTAAAAGAATGAAATTAGAACACTCCCTAACACCATACACAAAAATAAGCTCAAAATGGATTAAAGACCTAAATGTAAGGCCAGACACTATCAAAGTCTTAGAAGAAAACATAAGCAGAACACTCTATGACATAAATCACAGCAAGATCCTTTTTGACCCACCTCCTAGAGAAATGGAAATAAAAAGAAAAATAAACAAATGGGACCTAATTAAATTTAAAAGCTTTTGCACAGCAAAGGAAACCATAAACAAGACGAAAAGACAACCCTCAGAATGAGAGAAAATATTTGCAAATGAAGCAAGTGACAAAGGATTAATCTCCAAAATTTACAAGCAGCTCAAGCAGCTCAATATCAAAAAAACAAACTATGCAATCCAAACATGGGCAGAAGACCTAAAAAGACATTTCTCCAAAGAAGATGTACAGATTGCCAATGAACACATGAAAGAATGCTCAACACCAGTAATTATTAGAGAAATGCAAATCAAGACTACAATGAGGTATCACCTCACACCGGTCAGAATGGCCATCATCAAAAAATCTACAAACAATAAATGCTGGAGAGGGTGTGGAGAAAAGGGAACTCTCTTGCACTGTTGGTGGGAATGTAAATTGATACAGCCACTATGGAGAACAGTATGGAGGTTCCTCAAAAAACTAAACATAGAACTACCATATGACCCAGCAATCCCACTACTGGGCATATACCCTGAGAAAACCATAATTCAAAAAGAGTCATGTACCACAATGTTCACTGCAGCTCTATTTACAATAGCCAGGACATGGAAGCAACCTAAGTGTCCATCGACAGATGAATGGATAAAGAAGATGTGGCACATATATACAATGGAATATTACTCAGCCATAAAAGGAAACGAAATTGAGTTATTTGTAGTGAGGTGGTTGTACCTAGAGTCTGTCATACAGAGTGAAGTAAGTCAGAAAGAAAAACAAACACCGTATGCTAACACATATATATGCAATCTAAAAAAGAAAAAATAGTTATCAAGAACCTAGGGGCAGGACAGGAATAAAGATGCAGATGTAGAGAATGGACTTGAGGACACAGGGAGGGGGAAGGGTAAACTGGGATGAAGTGAGAGAGTAGCAGTGACATACATACACTACCAAATGTAAAATAGATAGTGGGAAGTAGCTGCAGAGCACAGAGAGATCAGCTCAGTGCTCTGTGACCACCTAGAGGGGTGGGGTAGGGAGGGTGGGAGGGAGACGCAAGAGGGAGGAGATATGGGGATATATGTATATGTATGGCTGATTCACTTTCTTATAAAGCAGAAACTAACACACCATTGTAAAGCAATTATACTTCAATAAAGATGTTAAAAAAAAAATACCAGGTGATTGCAGAAAACTGCACCTAGCTGAACCAAGCTGAATCCACACGCGCACACACAAACACACTCTCAAACATCTATCAGTTACTTCAGATCACTGTGTTTTACGAGCCACAGCACTTCATCTGGTGTAACAACTTTCTGTTCAAATTTAGATAACCCTCTTTTCACCGCTTCATGAAGTTTCTGAGTGTTTCCCTAACCACATTTTCCCTAAGCTCTGTGGGTTTCATTATATAATTTTGCATGGCACAGTGACTTTGAGGAACACACATGTGTTACAATAGAGTCAACTGTAATTTCACCATATCCTACACTAACCCTACCACAGTGCATAATCAAATACTGTGAATCACCAATGTTGGATTACTCCTTGTTTCTTCTTCTAGACCAAAACAACTATGTGATAAAGGGAGTGTTCTTTTTGTGATCTCCAGTATGGTAGTCACTAGGCACAAGTAGCTCCTGGTTGCTTGAAAGTTGACTAGTACAACTGAGAAACTGAAGTTTTAACCTGAATTAAATTTAAACAGCCGCATGCAACTAGTGGCTACTCATTAGACAGGATAATCCTAAATCTGTATTCTAAAAATCAAGCCCAGCTTTTATTTTCTCACTTCCATTTAGTTTTGTAAAGTAGCTGGTTGAAGACAAGCAGGGATGGAGAAAATGCTGTAAAGACTGGATGTACATATAACGTTATATTACATAAAACCTATTTTTATATCAATAGTATCTACCATTTACATTTACCATAGCTGTTTGCCAGGCACTGAGATAAGAATTTTATGAACACAACTGTTATCACCTCATTCAACCCTAATAACAACACTATGAAGTCATTATTGCTAAGCACACTTTACATACAAGGAAATATTGGCTCACAAAGTTTAATGGTTCCCTCTCAAGTCCACTATGGCAGTGATCCCTTTTCTCATCCCTCTGCCTCTAATCTTGCCCTTGATACAATGCATCATCTTACAAATCGAAATTGGAGTAGTCTCCCAAATAAGTAACAATTCTGGTCCTTCTCCTCTGTTCCTCCTAGACACACTCTCATCCACCTTTAATGTCTTTTAGCCTGACAATATAAGGTAGGGAGCCCAGAATCCTATCTGCTAACTTCTCTTCATAGAAGCCTTTTAGGGAGACCTTTACAAGACAGTTTAAAAATTACTAACAGAATAAATTGTTAAGTCCACACTATCTGGTCCCTTGCCTTCCTGTTCTACCTCTTATGACTCCCTCCCTCCTCCTATGGAATTGATGCTACAACTGTATGCTCTCTCTGCAGTGCCCACCACTTCTTTGTCAAATACCTACTCATCACAAGCCAGCCATGAATTCCTTCATTTATTAATCAAACAGATAGTGCCACCTTGTGCCAGGCCCTACTCGGGTTGCTGAGGATATATCAGTAAAGAGCGCTATTTGAGAAAGTCAAGTCTTTAGGACATTTTGATAAGAAGTCTATTAGAGCCACTCTTGTTTATAACCCAACTCCTATTCCAATTCCAGCTTACCCACTGATATTCCAATTTTTAAATTTGGTAACTATGAGCCTAACATCCGGAAGTGGATACATTAATAATTTCACTTTTCAAAAACAAAATAAAACAAACTCAAACATACCCCTTCTTCAGACAAACAAGCAAGACGATCTATGAGTTCGGGGTTAGCAGTTAGGCTTTTTACATATTCTTCACCTGAAAAATAAGTTTTTTGTTCTTGATAAATTCAAATGTGGTTTTTTTTCCTCCTTAGATATGTTTTTTCCCCTTCTTTTGTTTGTGACAGTACATATGTCAATTTTTTTTGGTGGGGGGGAAGCCCTCTGTTGAGGTGGTCACGCCCAAAGGCAGTGGGTCAAGTATATCTATAAGCTTTCATTGCTAAGCCAATTCCAAGTCTTGATAGGGAAATTAATAGCCACTGGTGGTACAACTCACTTAGCTTAGAAATGCTGAGAAATAAAAAAAAACACAAAAATATCACATTAAGTTATATAGGACTATGAAAATACCAAATGGTCAAATGAACATCTGATTATGGGCCTGATGATAGTTTTTACATGCATTTGCAAACATGAACTAACAGTCCAGTCTCCATGGAGACTTACAAGTGAAAGCTGGTATCCCTTCTTCTATGGCTTTCTCTTTGTTTTTCCTGTCATTGGTTATGAAGATAACTCGCAGCTGATTCTCTGCCGACATTTTCTTCAAATGTTCATTGTACCACTTTGCTGCTACTCGAATGGCTCTATCATTCCTGTCATTAGAAGTTTCTCCCTGTAATTGTTCTACATAAGTTTCTCTAAGTGTAATAGAAAGGGAAAAAAAAGAAACAAATGGAAAACAACAGAATCAAGCACATGTAAAAAGTCTTAGGACATAAATGCTTAATAATTACTAAACTTAATGTCAATGGTACATCTTTTTCTCTTGAATGTATTCACATTTATAACTCAGAGTGGAAACAAATAAGATCCCTCTAGTCACGTTTTTAAGACAACAACTTACTTGGAAAAGAAGAAAATCACATTAATGGAGCAATAAAAAAGACTAAAATAAATTTTTTTCACCAAAAGAAAAATTCAAGATCAGAATTTCTACTTGAGGTTGGGACATTAAAAAAGTAATAGTCTGTTGGAAAAAAACTATACTAAAACTTTGCAGGTCTGATAATGAGATTTCATTCAAACTGTAGATTAACAGGAATTCCTAAAAGCTATTGATTGTATGATTAGATGATTTGTGATGATATGATTAATGTATAGTTATTAAATACATAATGCACATAAATTATCCATGGTAAACCCTGAATAAATGACAAACACCATCTAGGGACTGAAAGACCAGATACAGATATGATTGTATATTCCTTCTAAGTCTATCCACTCTGAGCTATCAAATGTCAGCATACTTATTTCTTTAAATCTGTTCTTTGAAGCTAAATTTAAGTACAATAACAAAATTCAGCACAACAACTTCTACCTACTTCTTAAAAATTATAGGCTCAATTTTAGAATTCTGTACTTATTTATATGGTTTTCAGAATTATTTTATTATTCACCATTAAATAAACCTGATAATGCTTTTAAGCTTATCAAAGACACTCATAAATTTTTGAATTGGTTTTAGCATGACTGAGCAACAACCTGACATGAGATTTGCTCGAGTGTCTTAATTCTTCCTGTCAACCCCAGTATTGCTAAGCTCTATTCACTGCACTTAAGCTAACAAAATTGCTAACCTTGGATTAAAAATCCAATGATCATGCTCCACAGACACTAGGTCTTTAAGCACTGAAAAACAGTGAAGTTTCTGTTTCTGGATTTCGAGAGGAGACAGAAATAAGAAGTCTACAGGTGCTTTACTGATGTTCTTTACAACAACAGTATTTAAGTGTGGGATATAAGAATAAAGAAGAGAGGGCTTCCCTGGTAGCACAGTGGTTGAGAGTTCGCCTGCCGATGCAGGGGACACAGGTTCGTGCCCCGGTCTGGGAAGATGCCACATGCCGCGGAACGGCTGGGCCCGTGAGCCATGGCCGCTGAGCCTGCGTGTCCGGAGCCTGTGCTCCGCAACAGCAGCGGCCACAACAGTGAGAGGCCCGCGTACCACAAAAAAAAAAAAAAGAATAAAGAAGAGAAATTTGAGAAATTAAATATTTTTAATTTGCATATTCCAGTGGGATTTCATTATTACATCTACTGTCTAATCTAGCAGTTCTCAACCAGGGAGTGATTTTCCCCGCCAGGGGACATTTCACAATGTCTGGAGACATTCTAGGTTGTTACAGCTCGGTGGATCGGTGGGGAAGGGGAGGTCTGTTACTGGCATCTAGTGCATATAGGCCAGGGATGCGGCTAAACATCCTACAATTCCTAAGACAGCCTTCCCATAACAAAGAATTATCCAGTCCAATATGTCAATAGTGCCAACATTGAGAAACTCTGATCTAATAAAAGTAAATTAGGGACGTCCCTGGTGGCGCAGTCGTTAAGAATCCGCTTGCCAAGGCAGGGGACACGGGTTCGAGCCCTGGTCCAGGAAGATCCCACATGCCACAGAGCAACTAAGCCTGTGTGCCACAACTCCTGAGCCTGCGCTCTGGAGCCCACGTGCCACAACTACTGAAGCCCTTGTGCCTAGAGCCTGTGCTCCTCAACAAGAGAAGCCACTGCAATGAGAAGCCCGCGCACCACAAGGAAGAGTAGCCCCTGCTCACCGCAACTAGAGAAAGCCCGTGCGCAGCAATGAAGACCCAATGCAGCAAAAAATAAATAAATAAAATAAATTTATAAGGAAAAAAAAGTAAGCTAGGACTCATCATAAATTATTTCTGTAACATAAGGAACAGGCAATATCATATTTTCTAAGATCACACATTAAGTTCAAACAAAGGTCTTGAATCTGAAACATAAAGAATTCTATTTCTTAACCTTATTGTCGTCAATAGGATCTGTTATAAGGTATTAGTTTAACTGTTAAGAGCCCATTAAGAATATATCTGCTTTATATTTTTAAAGCTTTCCTTCACAAACTCCTATATTTTATTAATCTTTGTTGGTTATTCGCTTAATATGGTATACCAGGAACCTAGGCAAATCTCGTCTTCCAAAATCCTATTGCTCGACTCATGCTAAAACCAATTCAAAATGAAAACATTTTGGAAATTAAAGTACCTACCATAGCCGAGGAGCCAGGAGACTTTGGTTCTGGGTTTGACCCAATCAATGCCTATGTGACCTTAGCAAGGTTTGTAAACTCTGTAAGAACCAAATATTACTCTCAGAAGTATGAAACCTATGGTGTATCTTCTGACGATGTCACAGATTACCGCCAGGAACTCTCCCCCCAGTTTAGCTAATTCTATAGTTTTCTGATAATTGACATAATTTCCCCCCTACCTATGGTGCTCGTTAGTAAATGTATAGAAATGCTTCTCCTGGTTATTAGTCACATCTCGGATTCGTTTATATACCGGAGCACTCCGATTTCTCACTTCTTGGAGAACTGTTTGTAGCACAATGACATTCCTGATGGCAGGGTCCTCAAGGACATCAATCTTTTAAATAAATAAACAAATAAATAAATAAACGAAGAGTTAATTTTTCCTCTGTTCATTCATAAATTGCTTCTGTTGAACGTGAAACTCTGCCGGTTAAAAAAAAAACACTAACCGTACATTAAATAAGGAGCTATTTTGCAACAGAAAACCCTTCAGGTCCATTAAAAAAGTACACATGTAAATAGGCTAATTACAAAACTTTGTAGAATTAACTTCATTAATAAAGTAATACGTTGGCCCACATAGCTTTCGTTCGTAGGCACTTACAAGCTGCCTGGGGGTCGCAGGCTGGAGGCCACAGAAGCCCAGGTCCCCGACCTCCAGACATTAAAATCTAAGGCAGAAGAGACACCAGGAGTTAGAAAATTGACGTATTTAAAATTCCTATAACTCCAAGAACTCAAAAAAAAAACCCAAAACAAAATAGTACATGGAAAAGAACCTCGGCCTGGGGGGGCAGGAGGCATAGGTCCTGACGGGGTTTGCCTCTCCCTAAGTACGTGATGTTGCCCAAGACGCTCCTCCTTGGGCATCAGTCTCCCTATCTCCCTTTCTCCCGGTGGCGCCGCTGTGCCGCGGTTCGCCCGCCTACCGGCGCACCTGGTGGAGCAGCACGTTGGTGTCAGGCAGCAAGTAGTGCGGCTGCGGGCAGAGGCTGCTAACCCGATCCAGGGGCTGCGGCTCGAGGACCGGCCCCTCGTGCGCACTTCCGCACGCCGCGCATCCAGACGCACCGCAGCCTATGTCGTCTCGCAAGTAGTGCTCGCGCACGATCTTCATCACGCCGCCCGCCCGCGTCTTTTTTAAGAAAGTCCTGGACTTGAGCATCTTGCCTCGCGGCTTGGAATCCCGACCTCAACAGTTCTCTTCCGGCGGAAAATGTCAAGCTTGGAACCCTGTCGCACAACTACACTTTACCCAGAGGTTTGCTCCTTCCCCCTCCAGGATATTAGTAAACCCCTCTCGCGGGGAAACCTCGAGACAGCCGTTGGTTGGCTCTCTGAGGGCTGCGAGGATTGGGCGAAAGCGGGTAGATGGGAGGAGCCCGGAGCCATTTCCGCCCGTGAATTGAGCGGGGCCGCCTCCGGACTCCATCTCCCAGCATGCTTTGCTTCCCGCGCCTGGGTGGACGCGGGAGGGCTGAGTTCCGGTAGCGTGGGCATCTGCCTGCTGCAGCTTCCTCCCTGTGCGGAAATGGTTGTTTTGGTTACGGGTGCTAACGGTCACCGACCTGTGATTTCTCGTTAAGAGACTGCAACCCGAGCTGCTGTCTGGAGACACCTTCAGCTCACCTAAAGTAGCAGCGGTGGCGGCTTCTCTAGCCTGCGACGTGGAGTAATTGAAGCGTTCCAGGTAGCTCACGGCTCGCCCCTTCCTTTTGTGCCTGGGACAAGGAATCTTCTGATGCTGCCAAATTCGGGTTTTATTCTTCACGCCGCACGTGTGGGCAGTGCCAGTCCCGGACCCTTTGTATCCCAGGTGATGTTGCCTGTCTTTGATTTCGCCTTTCCTTATCCCTTTCCCTTTAAAAACGAGGGAAGCCGATCCAGTCAGAGTTCTTAGGTTTCCCTTCCACACACCTTTTTTCTAATCGTTCAGTTTAGAAAAACTGATATCTACAATACCGTAAGTAATTTATTATATCGTGTAGTATTAAAACGAGGGAGTTGCTGAAATTTTTGTGAAAGGGTAAGGAGTTCGAGGAATTTGTCTTTTACTCTCTTGTTTTCATTTTGCTATCTGCAAGTCTATAAAAAAGTTTTATCTCACTATTTCCCTTTTAAAAAAAACTTAACTGATGCCTCATTGCCTGTAGAATAAATTTCGAACATACTGAAACATTCAAGGTCCTCCACAGTCTTGATTATGTATAAGGGACAACCCTTCTGTGTGTTTGTGTTTGGAGTCACAACTCAGATTCACATGGGCTTGGACCAGGCTGACTACTACTATGTCCCTCTGTTGTTTTACACTTTCATCACTTCTATACCAACCTTAAAATGTGAATGGTTTTCCCCTTTTATTACTCGTTTCCAAATCCTTCAAGATTCTAAGTCCTACCTCTGTATAACCTTCCCCTGACCAACTCAGAAGAAACTTCTCTATCTTCATGTGCTGCTTTTATTAGTAGTATTCCTGGGTACTAGCGATTTAGGGCTTTATTGTTTATCTCATACATTTCTTTGTTTACTCCAAGTAAGAGTCCTGCCCCCAGGAACTGGGTTTTCTATTCATAAAAAGTATGGGTTCAAAAAAAAAAAAAGCATTGTAAAGCAACTATACACCAAGAAAAATTAATTTTAAAAAAAGTATGTTTTAGAATAAGACTTAATGAGTTTGATTTAATATGTTTGATTTGAGCAGTAACTTAACCAATCTGCCCTAGATTTGGGGTCCTCCAGTTTGCCTAATATTTACTTAGGGAACCCTTAGTATCTCTTTGATATACTTTCTGCTTTCCATAGAGAATGTTTGAGTACGTTTAAATCAATATTTTTTAATCTACAGAAAATTGAAATAGAATTGGAGAAGAAAAGTGTCCCATAATAATTAAAAATGTCTCAAAAAGTTGCCAAGCCATCAAAAACACTGAACATCTCTAGCTCTCTGGAATCTGAAGATATTAGTCTAGAAACAACAGTTCCTACAGATGATATTTCCTCATCAGAAGAGAGAGACGGTAAAGTCAAAATCACCAAGCAGCTAATTGAACGGAAAGAACTGCTTCATAATATTCAGTTACTGAAAATAGAGCTATCACAGAAAAATATGATGATCGACAATTTGAAGGTTGATTATCTTACAAAGGTAAGATCATGTGTAAATTTGCTATCTGTGTGCTTTATTGTCTTGAAACTGCAGATATATAAGAATTAAGTTTATGTAATCTGAACTTAAAATGATAAATTTAAAATATCAAGAAAAGAATTATATTTTCTTGCATAGTTTAAAAAAGCTGTTTTTAAAAAGAGAAGGGGGGCTTCCCCGGTGGCACAGTGGTTAAGAATCCACCTGCCAATGCAGGGGACATGGGTTCAAGACCTGGTCTGGGAAGATCCCACATGTCGCAGAGCAGCTAAGCCTGTGCGCCACAACTACTGAGCCTGTGCTCTAGAGCCCGTGAGCCACAACTACTGAAGCCCACGTGCCACAACTACTGAAGCCCGTGTACCTAGAGCCCGCACTCCACAACGAGAAGCCACCGCAACAAGAAGCCCGCGCACCGCAACTAGAGAAAAACCACCCACAGCAGTGAAGACCCAAAGCAAAAATAAAATAAATCAATAAATTTATTAAATACATAAGTAAAATAAAAGGAGAAGGGAAGTGAATAATAATTCTGTGTACCAAATAAAAAGTCTTGAAAGAAGGGGTGACTTAAAGGTGGGCAGGGATGAATTCCTTCTGTAGGCTCAGTTGTTTTTTTTTTTCTTTTTTGGCGATACGCGGGCCTCTCACTGTTGTGGCCTCTCCCGTTGCGGAGCACAGACTCCGGACGCACAGGCTCAGCGGCCATGGCTCACGGGCCCAGCCGCTCCACGGCATGTGGGATCTTCCCAGACCGGGGCACGAACCCGTGTCCCCTGCATCGGCAGGCGGACTCTCAACCACTGCGCCACCAGGGAAGCCCCTAGGCTCAGTTTTTTTAATGTATTATGTGTGAGGTATATTTTCTCCAGTGTTTTTTTCTGGCCAAGTTTTTTCTGCTTCATTGAGAATTAGCCCTGATGTGACTAGTTGGATAGGGAGAATCAAGATCATTATTACATTACTGAATCTGTTTAGTCCTCTAGCATGGAGATTTGGTTTCTTTATATCTTGCTCTTTGATAGTTACTGTGTCATAGTACCAAGTGTAACAAATTCACTTACCCTATTCTTTAACAAGTGGTATCTGCCAAGTAACAAGGGATGCCCTAGTCCTTGTTTTTCTGCCTTGTGTGTTTATTTACAGTTACGGAGTGTTTTATGTAAGGCCTGGTAAAGTTGTCGCTAGTTATAAAAAATTTACAGTGATTTCAGAAAGACAGGATAAACATTGTAACTCTTACTACTTCTGTCTTCTGAGAAAGTCTTTTCTTTCCAGTAGTAAACCCTCCATCTTTGCTCTTGATCCCACCTCTTCCTATCTCCTCCCCTCCCCATTTTGTTTCAGTTATATTTACCTTCTCTCTTGTTAAGTCAGTCTTGGTTAGTTCTTGCCTATGTATAAGTATCATGCTGCTAGAAAAATTTCTTGACCATGCCTCTCTAGGAAAATGAAATGTCCTAAATCCCAAGGTCTTGATGATGTAAAGAAATCATTTAGGTACATTTAAATATATATATTAGTAGCTAACATTTATTGAGTGCTTATTCTGTTCCAGACCCTGTTCTGTGAGCTTTTTCATGTATTATCTCATTTAAGCCATACAGCTCTTTGAGGTGTAGGAGCTTTTAGGGGGATCTTCTCTGACCTCTCATATTAAATGAATCAATAGCATAAGTTAGACTGATATTTAGTAAGCACACAATAAATATTAGTCATTGTTGCTGTTATTAACTAAAGTAATATTCTCATTTTTTTCACTCTGCTTATTTTCTGTGCCTTACATCTATGCTCATAGGACTACCTGCCTTGTTTGTTGGGTATTTGTCTCTCTTAATAAAGTGTAAGGATCCTGAGGACAGGGACTTCTTTGTAGTCCCTGTTGTATCTCTAGCACTTAGAACTGTCCCTGGCACCTAGTAAGTGCTCAGCTGGTTCTTAACTGAGTGACTTAACCTCATTTTGCTGTTGAAAAAAACAGAACCATAACTGGTTAATAGCTTACCAAGGCCATTCAGATGGAAGTGATGGAGCCAGGTGGGATTAACACCAAGAAGTCTAATGCCTATGCTCCATCCAAGTAAACCTCCTAAGACTTCCTTTTAGGTTCTTTATGAAGTCACCTACCTAGACTAGGTCACTTGGTATTTTATCAGTGTATCCTGTGGTTTCCCATTCTTTTCCCTTAGTCATATTGTTTTTACTCTTCAAATGGACTGCCACAGTGTTACTGGCTCATGTATCTCTATCCTTAAGACCTCCTTCAATGGAAGTCATTGAAGAAGCCTGAGGTAGTATCCCACTTGTTAATCTACCCACTCAGTCAACAAATATTCTATTAAGTGCCAACTGTATACCACATTGAAAATTACATTTTGTTTGGCCACTTTTTAAATTATTTGTTTTCAGCTTGCATTGTGCTTGGTTATAAATAGCTTCTCTCCTTTTTAAAGTGTAACGTTTACATTATTGGCATGGTGGTTTATTCATGAGAGGCTTTCTGGTATAACAGATCAGAGCTGCAGTTCCAGACACACACAGTTTGAGTTTGAATCCCAGCCCTTATAGTTACCTTGAGCAAATTCCTTAAGTTTTTATTCCCTGATTTCCTGTAAAATAAGAATAATCATAGTTTTTACTTCATGGAGTTGTTGGAGGATTAAATTAATCAAGGCACATAAGCTCTTAGATGCCTGGTATATAATAAATAATAGTAGTTATATTTATTCAGCACTGTATATTATTATTATTGTATCCCATGGTGCTTAGTATAGTTTTTTACTTTTGTGGTTTTCTGGTTGGGCTGAAAATGTAGAAGATTAAGTTAGTCATATTCCTGAGCTTATGACACACAGTCATCATTGATCCTTGCAAGATCACTTCTTATTTTGTACATTTATTCTTTTTATTCACATAATTCATTTCTCTTCCTCCCTTTCTCTATGTTTGTTTTTTCCTTTTAACATTTATTCTTTAAAAAAAATTATTGAGGTACAGTCAATTTACAGTATTATATAAGTTTCAAGTGTACAACATAGTGATTCACAATTTTTAAAGGTTATACTCAACTTATGGTTGTTATAAACATTTATCTTGAACACGAGTATTTTTCTTATTTTTTACCTTTACATAAATCTGAATTGCATGTTTTGTTTTAGATTTTATTTCTTTTATAGTTTTTCTTTCAACTCAGTGCGGTTTTTAAGATCCTTCATGTTACCACGTGCAAGTCTAGTGCTTTGCTTCCAGCAGCTACACAGTTCAGGTGTGTGTCTACCCATCCGTCCACCCATTCCCGCAGCGATAGGCACCCAGGGTGCCTCTAGCTCCTTGCCACCACATGCAGCGTGGCCTTCTTTAGACATTCCTCTTCTGAACCTGGTGTGAACATTTCTTTGACATATATACTAAGGAGTGGAATTTCTGGCTCACAGGGTATATGTCTACTTAATTTAAGTGTACTTCCAAATTGCTCTCCAGAGTAGCTGCCTGCTCTACATTCCTGTGTTTTTTGTCTATGAGCACTAGGGTTGTCCTGCTTAGAGACCCCTTGGGGTAATATATTTGCTGTCAAATATGGGAGGAAGTATTATATGGTAGAAGAATTACTCTTCCTTAATTCATCAAATCCAAGCCACCTGGATTGGAAAACGGACCACTATGTGTATTGCTAGGGTTAAACACTGCCAAGTTAAACTGTCATGTGCTGTAGTTTGTAAGATGCATTCCAGCTTCAGAGATGAAAAATGTGGAAAAGTGTCCATCTGGGATTGATGAAGAAACAGTATTTTTAGCCACTCATTCATTCTCCAAAGCTTACCAATACATTGAACATCAGGGATACGAAGATGAAAATGTCGCATTCTAGCATTACAAAAATAAATTTCCCTCCCAAGACTATAGCTCCATGATAATGGTTGGAGTGGGAAGCTGGGAAGTGTAAGTCTTTAACTGGACAGATTGTTGTCTCTAATAAAAACCAGAGTTACCTGAGAAAGAGGGGAAAACTTGATGTTGGGAGACAAGTAACAGTTTTTTCCATTCATCAAGGTCTTTTTTAGTTCGGAAATATGTGAATCTATATAATATAACTTCTCTCCACACCAGTATGGCAAGGGTACAATGCTTATGTTTATTACAGCTTATTACTGGTGGTACAGTTTATTACTAAGAATGTCTCGACCCATGTTGATTTGACAGAAGCAGGTTGGTCCCAGGAAACTTAAAAAGCATGGATTCCCCCTCCCCACTCAGCTGCTTGCTGACTGAGAGCACTGGGAAGGCAAGCTGCTCAGGCCAAACTTCCTAATCTTAGAGGATTGTTAGCTTTGCACTTTTATCCCCACTTATTGCTACCTAAATCACTTTCCTTATTCCCCTCCTTACTCCTTTCTTCCTCATTCTTCTTGCTTGTCAATTTTTAAATGCCAAAATCTCTCTTGGTTTATTTCTCATTGGAGATCTGTGGGTTCTTTATTGCTTGGAAATGGAGGAGTGAATCTCCCTAGCTTGACTGTCTCTGAATTGAGGGACTTAATCTAAAAGTCAGTTAAAATTGTAGAAGTTCTAACCCTGGAAAAAACGGAAGTTTCTCCTTGTGGTAACAGTTTTCTTGATTTGCAAAATAGTAATTATGAGGAATGTGGTTATCTTTTGTTGATTTAAGACATTTATTGAGACATGTTGCCAGGAATATAGCAGTAAATATGACAGAGTCCCTTTTTTATGGAGATCACATTCAAGTGAGAGACATGATCAAACAACAATTAAACAAGATATCTTCAAGATATGTGACGTGACATTGCTCAGCAGTGCGAGTTTTCTGCTTTGGATAGGGAGTCAGCAAACTTTCTCTGTAAAGGCCTGGGCCAGACAGTAAATATTTTATGCTTTGCAGGCCACATATGGTCTATTACATATTCTTCCTTCTTTTTTTTTTTTTTCTTTTAGCAACTTTATAAATGTAAAACCTATTCTTAGCTCATGGATAATCAGGAACAGGACATGGGCTGGATTTGGCCCATCACCATGGTATATTAACCCTTGCTTTAGATTATGTAACAGAGAAGTCATTTGCAGATTTTAGGCGCCTGGAGTGACATGTCCTGATTTTTATTTTCAAAATGTCGGTGAAGTAATAGACTAAGAGCAGATAAGGTAGAAGAGGAAGACAGTATTAGGCTATTGCCTTACGTAAGACTCCTAACTTTTTGGCTTCATCACCTGGAGCCATTTATTGAGAAATAGAAGGCTGGGAGAAAACTGATATAGGAGATAAAGTTTAAGTTCTGTTTTGAATATGTTAAACTTTAAATGTCCACCCATTAGACTCATAAATAGAATTGTCGCTCTGACTTTAGAGGACAGTCCATGACCAGGGAGTTTGGGGGGGGGGGCACACACACGTAATATACATCAGCATGTAGGTGCCACTTAAAGCTATGGGATTTGGTGGCATTACGTGGGGAGAGTAGAGGGCCCCAAACCAAGTCAATGAGTAGTCAAATATTAGGAATGTGTTAAAAGAAGAAAATCCAGCAAAGGAACCTGAGAACCTTGAGAGGGTCCAGTGAGTTAAGCAGGAAAACCAGGAGGAGTATCACATAAGGTGAAAGAGGATGGAGTGGTCAGCTCTGCCAAATCATGTTGTCAAGTAAGATAAATACGCAGAAATAACCATTGGACTGGGCATTATGGATGGGATTCATAACTTTAACGAGAATTGTTACTGGAATAGTGTGGGACAAAAACCATATGGAAGTTTTGCTCTGATGATGAGCAGAGAAAATGGTACTGTGGCAGAGGAAGTGGTGGGATCAAGGGAGTGTGGTTTGTTGGGTTTTTTAATGGGAGACAAAAACATGTTTGTTTAATGACAGGAATAGTTCAGTAGAGAAGGAGAATTTGATGACACAAAAGGAATTCACTTGAATGTATTAAGGACTGACTGTTAAATTAATCTGCATATTTTAAAAGGTGAACAAGAACTGCCTGGGTTGAAAGGGAAAGAGTAAAGAATTTTTTAAATAGTCTAAGAGTGAACTCGGGTGCATGGAGGCTTAAGAGGGAGCACAGCATATTGGGGAAATGGCAAGCACTTACTTTTGCTGGAACAGAGTTTGCTTTTAAGCTAGGGATGAGAGACATGGTAGGTAAAGGCCAGATCAAGAAAGATTAGTATAGTATGCCATTAGGTTTGGAATTTATTCTGAAGACAGTGAGGACCCTCTGAAGGATTTAAAACTGGGGAAATAAATTTTTGATAGCATTTTTAAAAGATAAGATGAAGATAGTTTTGGAGATTGGCAAAACTGAAAGCAGGGAAACCAGTTAGGAAACCATTATAATAATCCAGGTGAGAGATGACAGGGGTCTAACTGAAGACTTGTCACTGGGTATTAAAGAGGATGGTATAGTTTTGACAGCTTTTTACGGAATAAGCTCAACAATAAAAACAATGATGTCAGAAGAGGGGGAAGATGGCGGAAGAGTAAGATGCGGAGATCACCTTCCTCCCCACAGATACACCAGAAATACATCTACACGTGGAACAACTCCTACGGAACACCTACTGAACGCTGGCAGAAGACCTCAGACCTCCCAAAAGGCAAGAAACTCCCCCATGTACCTGGGTAGGGCAAAAGAAAACAGAATAAACAGAGACAAAAGAATAGGGACGGGACCGGCACCAGTGAGAGGGAGCTGTGAAGCAGGAAAGGTTTCCACACACTAGAAGCCCCTTCGCAGGCGGAGCCTGTGGGTGGCAGAGGGGGGAAGCTTCAGAGCCGCGTAGGAGAGCGCAGCCACAGGGGTGCGTAGGGCAAAGTGGAGAGGTTTCCACACAGAGGATCAGTGCCGACCAGCACTCACCAGCCCGAGAGGCTTGTCTGCTCACCCGCTGGGGCAGGCGGGGCTGGGAGCTGAAGCTGGGGCTTTGGTCGGATCACATGGAGAGGACTGGGGTTGGCTGCGTGAACACAGCCTGAAGCGGTTAGTGCACCATGGCTAGCCAGGAGGGAGGCCAGGAAAAAGCCTGGAGCTGCCGGAGAGACAAGAGACTTTTTCTTCCCTTTTTGTTTCCTGGTGCACAAGGAGAGGGGATTAAGAGCGCTGCTTAAAGGAGCTCCAGAGACGGGCACGAGCTGTGGCTAACAACGCGGACACCAGAGATGGGCATGAGACACTAAGGCTGCCGCCACGAAGAAGCCTGTGTGCGAGCACAGGTCACTCTCCACACCTCCGTTCTGGGGAGCCTGTGCAGCCCGCCACTGCCAGGGTCCCGGGATCCAGGGACAACTTCCCTGGGAGAATGCATGGCACGCCTCAGGCTGCTGCAACGTCACACCGGCCTCTGGTGCCGCAGGCTCGCCCCACACTCTGTACCCCTCCATCCCCCCGGACTGAGTGAGCCGGAGCCCCCGAATCAGTGGCTTCTTTAACCCCGTCCTGTCTGAGCAAAGAACAGATGCCCTCCAACGACCTACATGCAGAGGCAGGGCCAAATCCAAAGCTGAACCCTGGGAGCTGTGAGAACAAAGAAGAGAAAGGGAAATCTCTCCCAGCAGCCTCAGGAGCAGCAGATTAAATCTCCACAATCAACTTCATGTACCCCGCATCTGTGGAATACATGAATAGACAACGAACCATCCCAAATTGAGGAGGTGGACTTTGAGAGTGAGATTTATTATTTTATCCCCTTTTCCACTTTTTCTGAGTTTGTACGTGTACGCCTCTGTGTGAGATTTTGTCTGTTTAGCTTTGCTTTCACCATTTGTCCTAGGGTTCTATCCATCCATATTTTTTTTCTTTTTTTACGTTAAAACAAATTTTTTTTAATAATTATTTTTCTATTTTAATAACTTTTTTGTTTTACCTTACTTTATTTTATTTTCTTTTATCCTCTTTCTTTCTTTCTTTCTTTCTACTTTTTCTCCCTTTTATTCTGAGCCATGTGGATGAAAGGCTCTGGTGCTGTAGCCAGGAGTCAGTGCTGTGCCTCTGAGATGGGAGAGCCAACTTCAGGACACTGGTCCACAAGGGACCTCCCAGCTCCACATAATATCAAATGGCAAAATTTCTCCCAGAGATCTCCATCTCAACACCAACACCCAGGTTCACTCAACGACCAGCAAGCTACAGTGCTGGACACCCTATGCCAAACAACTAGCAAGACAGGAACACAACCCCGCCCATTAGCAGAGAGGCTGCCTAAAATTATAAGTCCACAGACACCCCAAAACACACCACCAGACGTGAACCTGCCCACCAGAAAGACAAGATCTGGCCGCATCCACCAGAACACAGGCACTAGTCCCCTCCACCAGGAAGCCTACACAACCCACTGAATCAACTTTAGCCACTGGGGACAGACACCAAAAACAATGGGAACTACGAACCTGCAGCCTGTGAAAAGGAGACCCCGAACACAGTAAGATAAGCAAAATAAGAAGACAGAAAAACACACAGCAGATGAAGGAGCAAGATAAAAACCCACCAGACCTAACAAATGAGAGGAAATAGGCAGTCTACCTGAAAAAGAATTCAGAATAATCATAGTAAAGATGATGCAAACTCTTGGAAATAGAATAGAGAAAATGTAAGAAACATTTAACAAGGACCTAGAAGAACTAAATATGAAACAAGCAATGATGAACAACACAATAAATGAACTTAAGAATACTCTAGAAGGGATCAATAGCAGAATAACTGAGGCAGAAGAACGGATAAGTGACCTAGAAGATAAAGTAGTGGAAATAACTACTGCAGAGCAGAATAAAGAAAAAAGACTGAAAAGAACTGAGGACAGTCTCAGAGACCTCTGGGACAACATTAAATGCACCAACATTCGAATTTAGGGGTTCTAGAAGAAGAAGAGAAAATGAAATGGACTGAGAAAATATTTGAAGAAATTATAGTTGAAAACTTCCCTAATATGGGAAAGGAAATAGTTAAGTCCAGGAAGCACAGAGAGTCACATACAAGAAAAATCCAAGGAGAAACACGCCAAGACACATATTAATCAAACTGTCAAAAATTAAATACAAAGAAAACATATTAAAAGCAGCAAGGGAAAAACAACAAATTACACACAAGGGAATCCCCATAAGGTTAACAGCTGATCTTTCAGCAGAAACTCTGCAAGCCAGAAGGGACTGTCAGGACATATTTAAAGTGATGAAGGAGCAAAACCTACAACCAAGATTACTCTACCCAAAAGGATCTCATTCAGATTTGATGGAGAAATTAAAACCTTTACAGAAAAGCAAAGCTGAGAGAGTTCAGCACCACCAAACCAGCTTTACAACAAATGCTAAAGGATCTTCTCTAGGCAAGAAACACAAGAGAAGGAAAAGACCTATAATAACAAACCCAAAACAATTAAGAAAATGGGAATAGGAACATACATATCGATAATTACCTTAAATGTAAATGGATTAAATGCCCCCACCAAAAGACACAGACTGGCTGAATGGATACAAAAACAAGACCCATATATATGCTGTCTACAAGAGACCCACTTCAGACCTAAGTGAGGGGATGGAAAAAGATATTCCATGCAAATGGAAACCAAAAGAAAGCTAGAGTAGCAATTCTCATATCAGACAAAATAGACTTTAAAATAAAGACTATTAGAAGAGACAAAGAAAGACACTACATAATAATCAAGGGATCGATCCAAGAAGAAGACATAACAATTGTAAATATTTATGCACCTAACATAGGAGTACCTCAATACATAAGGCAAATACTAACAGCCATAAAAGGGGAAATCAACAGTAACACGTTCATAGTAGGAGACTTTAACACCCCACTTTCACCAATGGACAGATCATCCAAAATGAAAATAAATAAGGAAACACAAGCTTTAAATGATACATTAAACAAGATGAACTTAATTGACATTTATAGGACATTCCACCGAAAAACAACAGAATACACATTTTTCTCAAGTGCTCATGGAACATTCTCCAGGATAGATCATATCTTGGGTCACACATCAAGCCTTGGTAAATTTAAGGAAATTGAAATTGTATCAAGTATCTTTTCCGACCACAACGCTATGAGACTAGATATCAATTACAGGAAAAGATCTGTAAAAAATACAAACACATGGAGGCTAAACAATGCACTACTTAATAACAAAGTGATCACTGAAGAAATCAAAGAGGAAGTCAAAAACTACCTAGAAACAAATGACAATGGAGACATGACGACCCAAAACCTATGGTATGCAGCAAGAGCAGTTCTAAGAGGGAAATTTATACCAATACAATCCTACCTTAAGAAACAGGAAACACCTCGAATAAACAACCTAACCTTGCACCTAAAGCAATTAGAGAAAGAGGAACAAAAAAACCCCAATGTTAGCAGAAGTAAAGAAATCGTAAAGATCAGATCAGAAATAAATGAAAAAGAAATGAAGGAAACGATAACAAAGTTAAATAAAACTAAAAGCTGGTTCTTTGAGAAGATAAACAAAATTGATAAAACATTAGCCAGACTCATCAAGAAAAACAGGGAGAAGACTCAAATCAATAGAATTACAAATGAAAAAGGAGAAGTAACAACTGACACTGCAGTAATACAAAAGATCATGAGAGATTACTACAAGCAACTCTATGCCAATAAAATGGACAACCTGGAAGAAATTGACAAATTCTTAGAAATGCACAACCTGCCAAGAATGAATCAGGAAGAAATAGAAAATATGAACAGACCAATCACAAGCACTGAAATTGTAACTGTGATTAAAAATCTTCCAACAAACAAAAACCCATTACCAGATGGCTTCACAGGCAAATTCCATCAAACATTTAGAGAAGTGCTAACACTTATCCTTCTCAAACTCTTCCAAAATATAGCAGAGGGAGGAACACTCCGAAATTCATTCTACAAGGCCACCATCACCCTGATACCAAAACCAGACAAGGATATCACAAAGAAAGAAAACTACAGACCAATATCACTGATGAACATAGATGCAAAAATCCTCAACAAAATACTAGCAAACAGAATCCAACAGCACATTAAAAGGATCATACACCATGATCAAGTGGGGTTTATTACAGGAATGCAAGAATTCTTCAATATACGCAAATCAATCAATGTGATACACCATATTAACAAACTGAAGAAGAAAAAAAATATGGCCATCTCAATCGATGCAGAGAAAGCTTTTGACAAAATTCAACACCCATTTATGATAAACCCCTTGCAGAAAGTAGGCATAGAGGTAACTCTCCTCAACATAATAAAGGCCATATATGACAAACCTACAGCCAACATCGTTCTCAATGGTGAAAAACTGAAACCATTTCAACTAAGATCATGAACAAGACAAGGCTGCCCACTCTCACCACTCTTACTCAACATAGTTTTGGAAGTTTTAGCCACAGCAATCAGAGAAGAAAAGGAAATAAAAGGAATCCAAATCGGAAAAGAAGAAGTAAAGCTGTCACTATTTGCAGATGACATGATACTATACATAGAGAATCCTAAAGGTGCTACCAGAAAACTACTAGAGCTAATCAATGAATTTGGTAAGGTAGCAGGATACAAAATTAATGCACAGAAATCTCTTGCATTCCAGTACACTAATGATGAAAAATCTGAAAGTGAAATCAAGAAAACACTCCCATTTACCATTGCAACAAAAAGAATAAAATATCTAGGAATAAACCTACCTAAAGAGACAAAAGACCTGTATGCAGAAAATTATAAGACACTGATGAAAGATGATACAAATAGATGGAGAGATATATCATGTTCTTGGATTGGAAGAATCAACATTGTGAAAATGACTCTACTACCCAAAGCAATCTACAGATTCAATGCAATCCCTATCAAACTACCACTGGCATTTTTCACAGAACTAGAACAAAAAATTTAACGATTTGTTTGGAAACACAAAAGACCCCGAATAGCCAAAGCAATCTTGAGAATGAAAAACGGAGCTGGAGGAATCAGGCTCCCTGACTTCAGACTATACTACAAAGCTACAGTAATCAAGACAGTATGGTCCTGGGACAAAAACAGAAAGACCGATCAATGGAACAGGATAGGAAACCCAGAGATAAATCCACGCACGTATGGTCACCTTATCTTTGATAAAGGAGGCAGGAATGTACAATGGAGAAAGGACAGCCTCTTCAATAAGTGGTGCTGGGAAAACTGGACAGGTACATGTAAAGATTAGATCACTCAAAGTTAAGCTCAAAATGGATTAAAGACCTAAATGTAAGGCCATAAACTATCGAACTCTTAGAGGAAAACATAGGCAAAGCACTCTGACATAAATCACAGCAAGATACTTTTTGATCCACCTCCTAGAGAAAGGGAAATAAAAACAAAAATAAACAAATGGGACCTAAGAAAACTGCAAAGCTTTTGCACAGCAAAGGAAACCATAAACAAGACCAAAAGAGAACCCTCAGAATGGGAGAAAATATTTGCAAATGAAGCAACTGACAAAGGATTAATTTCCAAAATTTACAAGCAGCTCATGCAGCTCAATAACAAAAAACAAACAACCCAATCCAAAAATGGGCAGAAGACCTAAATAGACATTTCTCTAAAGAAGATATACAGACTGCCAACAAACACGTGAAAGAATGCTCAACATCATTAATCATTAGAGAAATGCAAATCAAAACTACAATGAGATATCATCTCACACCAGTCAGAATGGCCATCATCAAAAAATCTAGAAACAATAAATGCTGGAGAGGGTGTGGAGAAAAGGAAACACTCTTGCACTGCTTATGGGAATGTGAATTGGTACAGCCACTGTGGAGAACAGTATGGAGGGTCCTTAAAAACCTACAAATAGAACTACCATATGACCCAGCAATCCCACTACTGGGCATATACCCTGAGAAAACCATAATTCACAACGAGTCATGTACCGAAATGTTCATTGCAGCTCTATTTACAATAGCCCGGAGATGGAAACAACCTAAGTGTCCATCATCAGACGAATGGATAAAGATGTGGCACATATATACAATGGAATATTACTCAGCCATAAAAAGAAACGAAAATGAGCTATTTGTAATGAGGTGGATGGACCTAGAGTCTGTCATACAGAGTGAAGTAAGTCAGAAAGAGCAAAACAAATACCGTATGCTAACACATATATATGGAATTTAATTTTAAAAAATGTCAAGAAGAACCTAGGGATAAGACAGGAATAAAGACATAGACCTACTAGAGAATGGACTTGAGTGTATGAGGAGAGGCAAGGGTAAGCTGTGACAAAGTGAGAGAGTGGCATGGACATATATACACTGCCAAACGTAAAATAGATAGCTAGTGGGAAGCAGACGCATAGCACAGGGAGATCAGCTTGGTGCTTTGTGACCACCTAGAGGGGTGGGATAAGGAGGGTTGGAGGGAGGGAGACGCAAGAGGGAAGAGATATGGGAACATATGTATATGTATTACTGATTCACTTTGTTATAAAGCAGGAACTAACACACCATTGTAAAGCAATTATACTCCAATAAAGATGGAAAAAAAATAAAAATAAAAATGATGTCAGATAAGAATAAGCAGTGGAGGAGATATATCAAATATGCGTGACTCAGATTTTTTTGCTTTGGAGCCCAGGGAGATGTAAGGAATATAAGATAAGTGAGGGTGATGACTAGGTTCATTTTGGACATTTATTGCAACACCCATGTAATCAATTGAAGATGTATAGTAGGCAGAGATTATAGATGGATCTGAGGTATATATTCAGGGTCTGGCCAGGAAATAATTAGCTGGGCAAGGCACCAGCATAAAAATTCCAGTTGTCAAAGGGTTTTTCACTTAGATTAGATTAACGGGAAAAAATGATCTTAATGACAGCCTGGCAAAAAAACATTCATAAGGCAGCAGATTCAAAGCATAGTTTTTTTGTTTTTTGTTTGTTTGTTGCGGTATGCGGGCCTCTCACTGTTGAGGCCTCTCCCTTTGTGGAGCGCAGGCTCTGGACGCGCAGGCTCAGCAGCCATGGCTCACGGGCCCAGCTGCTCCGCGGCATGTGGGATCTTCCCAGACTGGGGCACAAACCCATGTCCCCTGCATCGGCAGGCGGACTCTCAACCACTGCGCCACCAGGGAAGCCCCAAAGCATAGTTTACCAACCATTTTTATGAACAAACAGAAGGTTTTATTAAATGATAAATTTGCGAACTGACCGTATAATTTATCTTTTTCTCTTTTTTAAGATTGAAGAATTGGAAGAGAAGCTTAATGATGCACTTCACCAGAAGCAGCTACTAACATTGAGATTAGAAAACCAGTTGACTTTTCAACAAAAGGATGCCAGGTAAAAGTTTTAAAAAGCAGCAATACCGGGCTTTCCTGGTGGCGCAGTGATTGAGAGTCCACCTGCCGATGCAGGGGACACGGGTTTGTGCCTCGGTCCGGGAAAATCCCACATGCCACTGAGCGGTAGGCCCGTGAGCCATGGCCGCTGAGCCTGCTCGTCCGGAGCCTGTGCTCCGCAACGGGAGAGGCCACAACAGTGAGAGGCCGCGTACCGCAAATATATAAATAAATAAATAAGTAGCAATACCTGTCTAGCAGTTAGTAATGTCATTACGTATTCATGCATGTGATCGTAAGCTAAAAAGAGAAATCTTCAATCAAAGACGGTAATAATTTTTACATCCAGACTGACAAAAAAAACTACTTGATACGTACACAAAATTCAAAAAGCCAGAATTCAACATTCATTCAACAAATATTGCCAGTGTCAGTGAACCATAAATGACAATGGAAGCTCTCTAAACTCACCACCACTTAACTGGCTGTCTGGATTAAATTTTTCATTTGCTCTGTAGAACATACTGATATATTCTTATGGCCCATTGAATTCTTCTGGGTTAATGTACCTTTTGTTTGCCTACATACTTCCTCCAGCTCAGTTGTGTGTTTATGCAGAGTCTGTTGTGTTTACTCTCAAATATGCCTATGCCAATCATACTTATTATACTTACATAATCATACTTACACTTAATTAACATTATATTTTAAAATGAGTACAAAAACATGTCATTTATTTGCAAACTATAATGAATTCTTTGGAAAGATTCAATTAAAGCGAGTGACTAAAAATCATCAAATTAAGTGTAAGCAAGAGGTGTTTAGAGATTAGGGGCAAAAATCAAATCCATAATAAGTATCCTCAGATTTCCCAAGTGTCTTTTCAAAAGGTCTCCTGCCATTGTAAAGAAATCAGATTTGGAAATCATGAAAAATGATTTACAGAAAAACAAAGCATATCTCCGTATTACAAAAAATCTGTACCCTATGTAAAAAATGTTGCCAGTGAATGTTTATGTCTATATTTTAATTAGCTGTAAATGTGTAAAGTAGGTGTCTTTTCCCTTTATAAGATCTTACTCTTTAACTGATATTTTAAAAAATTATCAGACCAATTATCAGCTACTATCTCATTAGATAAGTGGTTCTCAAATTTTAGCATGCATCAGAACCACCTGCCGGGCTGAAAAAAGATTTTTGGGTCCCACCCTCAGATTCTGATTTGAGTTGGGCCCTGAGAATTTCCATTTTTACCAAGTTCCCAGATGATGCTAATGCTGCTACTGGTTTGGGGATAACACTTTGAAAACCACTGCATTGGATAATAGGACTTCTACTCTATTTCTT
This sequence comes from Stenella coeruleoalba, assembly GCF_951394435.1. Lineage (NCBI taxonomy): Eukaryota > Metazoa > Chordata > Mammalia > Artiodactyla > Delphinidae > Stenella > Stenella coeruleoalba. The sequence goes on from NC_137164.1 coordinate 45,964,381, forward strand.
TAGGCACTGATCAAATTAAATGAAGTGGAGAGGGCAGTAGGAGACTATTGCAGTAATTCTCTTGATAGCTGATAGTGGTAAAAAGTGGTTGGATTCTGAATATATTTTGAAGGTAGAGTTGATAGGATGTCCTAATGGATTAGATGTGGGGTTTAGGAGAGAAAGAGGAATCAAGGATTGTACCAACATTTTTGGCCTGAATAAATGAAGGGATGAAATTGCTGTCAACTAAAGATGGTTGGGAGTGGTGGTGGGATGAATTGGGAGATTGGGATTGACATACATACACTAATATGTATAAAATAGATAACTAATAAGAACCTGCTGTATAAAAAATAAATAAATAAAATAAAATTCAAAACTAAAGATGCTGAAACCATAGCGGAATAGGTTTGTGAGAGAAGAGCAGGAGTTCAATTTGGAACATGTTAAGGTAGAGTTGTCATATTAGAAATCCATGTGGAGGTATATGAGAAGTCTGATCTAGAGATATAAATCTGGGTCATTAGGATATAGATGGTATTTAAGTCACGAGACTGGATGAATTCCCCAAGGGAGTGAACACAGACAGAGGAGGGGACTGAGTACTCCAACACTAAGGCAAACTAGATAATAAGACCGAGAAAGTGCCACCAAGAAAATAGGATAAAAATGAAGAGGAAAAAAATAGGGTGTCTGGGAAGCCAGATGAAGAAAGGAGGGAGAGATCAGATGTCTCAAGTGCTATTGATAGGGATGGAAAGAACTGAGAATTGATCATTAGCAATCTGAATGTTACCAGACCTGATTGGCCTGGGTTTAAGAGGAAAGGCATTGAAGAGAGCACATACAGAATACTTTAGAGAAACAAAAGGGGCAGTGAAAGGGGGTCAAAAATTGTGGGAGCTTGTTTGTTCATTTAAGACAGGACGAATAACAGCATGTTTGTATGTTGATGGGAGTGATACAGTAGGAGGGGGAAAAATCAGAGGGTGCCTTCCTGCTCAAAATTTTTGGGTGGGCAACTAACAATGTGTACTACATGGATTCCTTGAGAAAGGCGGTTGATTATGTGTGGATTACTGATTTCATTACCTCATTGGTTGAATGAATACATTATGGTGGTTCAGTGTTGCCATCTTAAAGAGGTATACCTTGAAGTACCTGGATAAAGACAAATGAAAATTACTTTAATGAGTAGGGTCCAAAGCAGGTATATAAGATTTACACCTTAAGGAGAAGACATGTATAATTTTATAATTTGTATTTTAAATGTTATTAAGAACATTAATTTTCTATTTAATAATTTATGTGGCTACACATTCAGTAATTAGTGTAGCATTGTCATTTCGTGTTTAACTGGTTAAGTCAGCATTTAGTTGGAGCCAAAAATACTATTAAGCTTCTCATTTCTTAATTTTATGTTACTATAAAAAAGGAACTTTGAGAAAATTAGATCTCAGTGATTTTTTTAAGCTTGCTATACATTCTCTCCTAATGTAGAAAATATCAAGAACTAATGAAACAAGAAATGGAAACTATTTTATTGAGACAGAAGCAACTAGAAGAGACAAACCTTCAGCTAAGAGAGAAAGCTGGAGATATTCGTCGAAACCTGCGTGACTTTGAGTTGACAGAAGACCAATATATGAACCTAAAAGGTCTTCCGGAAGATCAGCTTTCTATTCCTGAATATGTGTCTGTAAGTGTCTTGTATCATTAAAAAAAAAAAAAAGAATGCATATATTTCCAGACTAAAATTTGCCATTTCTATAGTAGCCATAACTTTTTTTTTTTGCCATAACTTTTGAAGTACCTAATTGATAAATTATTTTATGACTCTGATCTGAAGTGAGTGAATGGTGTTCAGATCACCAAATTTTAAAGGGTCTTGGCCATTGACCTCCAAAGTCAAGCAATAAATAGGGCTCTAAAGTTAATGGCTGGATAATCCATAGAAATGAATTATTTTATCATAAACTGTGGCAGTTTATAATGTTCTCAAATGAAAAATTATAGAGATAACAGATTAGTGTTTGCCAGGGGTTAGGGACATTAAAGAAGAGGGGAGTGGTGTGATTATAAAGGGACAGCATGAGGGCGATCGTTACGGATCTAGGTCAGGATCTCAACTGCAGTGTTGGTTACACAAGTCTGTATGTAGGATTGATCTATGGCAGTGTTCTCAAATCTTTCTGATATCAGCATCCATTTACACTCTAAAAATTATTGAAGGCCCCAAAGAGATTTTGCTTATATAGACTATATCTGTTAATATTTACCATATTTGAAATTAAAACTGAGAAATTTTTACAATACAGGAATACACAAGTACACACTTCATTAGCCTTAAGGGCGATGATATCATCACACATCATGTAGCCACCGGCAGACACTTAATGGGCATAAGATTAAGAGTAAAAGAGGCAAAAAATATTAGTATTACTAGGAAAATAGTTTTGGTCCCATGGATTTCCTGAAATGGTCTCAGAGTGGCAGGGTGGGACCAGGGCTCTCAAGAGCACACATCTCACACAAACTGCAAGTTTGTGATATACAGAGGTCATTTCACCCTAAGAGGCTTGATTTTTTTCATATGTAAAAGGGTTAATAATAATAACAGTGCCTTTTATTCAATAGCTTGTCATAATCTATGATGAAAAAGAATCTGAAAAAGAATATTTATATGTATAACTGAATCACCTTGCTGTATAGTGGAAACTAACACAGCATTGTAAATCCACTATGCTTCAATTAAAAAAGAATAATAATAACAGCAACTTTCTGTTGAGGTAATTGTGAAGATTAACTATGAATTTGTATGTAAAATGCTTAACACAGTGCTTAGAACATAGTAAACACATAATAAATATTATCAGTTCTTTTTGCTGTAGTGGTTGCTACTCTTGGTTCTCATTTGGATAAGGCTTCCAGATTAATGATTTCCTACAAAACGGAGTACTGTTTTTTGTCCAGCTTTTTATTTAACATAGCTTGAACATAATCGTTTTGCCCAAAGTACTGTCCAAAACCAATTAAATATCTCCAGTGCTGTCATTGAGGCTTTAGCCATTGTAGATGGAAAGTATCCCATTAGTGGCAGGCATACATATTTTTGTTCTCTGATCTGTTAATGTTCCTTGTCTTATCTTTTGTTTTCAGACAGTACCATCCTAACTAGTTAATTATACACAGGTTCATTGTGTCAAGTACTAGCCTTAGGACTTGCCTCTTACCAAATATGGTACTCCTGCAATACAGCAATACATTAAGGAGTTTCAGACTGTATGCCTATACAATAAATAGTCCCTAATTGTCCTCTCCTAATTTGCTGATAGCTTAGTTTTGTAGGAGCTTGTTAGTTGGAACACTTTACTAAGTTAAGGCAGGCAAATTCCCCTGAGAGAATTATGAGTGGGAAGAGAGGTCTGAACTGAATGGAACAGTGACATGAAAATACCTCCTGATTCATCCTGATTATCCCTTCCACAGCGGTGGTAGTAAGTAGATTTCACCAAGAGCCTGGGGTGTAGGCTTTTCCTATATTTAGGCATGGGAGACAGAGCAGTGCACAAACCAGACAAAAATTCCTGTCCTCACAGAGCTTACATTCCAATGGAGCAACACACACAACAAATTAAGATATGTAGAACGTTTGTCCTAAATGCTATGGAGAAAAGAGCAGGAATGAAGAGTGAGGATGCTATTTTAAATCAGCGTAGGGGAGGGAGTTCCCTGGCGGTCGAGTGGTTAGGACTCCATGCTCTCACTGCCAAGGGACCGGGTTCGATCCCTGGTCGGGGAACTAAGATCCCACAGGTGGCGCGGCCCCCAGAAGAATCTGGTTAGGGAAGTCAGGGAGGGTTTTACTGATAGGGTGATGTCTGGTCAGAGACCAGAAGGGAGTGAAAGCATGAGCCGTACATTTATATGTGAGAAGAGCTTTTCCATCAGAGGAAAGAGCAAGAGCAAAACTCTGGAACACTTGATGTGTTGAGGAAATAACAAGTGGATAGTGTGGAGTGAGCAGTAGTGGGAGGTAAGGAGTAAGGAGAACATGGAGGACTGATAGAAGAGAGGAAAGAGAGACCGTGTCACAGGTGGGGAGTTACAGATAATCTGGGCCTTGAGGGGACTTAATTGAACATTAAGACTTAATGAAGTATTAGTGGTCAGGGACAATTAAAGACCGTCTTGTATCATTTTGTACAAACAAAACTTTATATATAATAAATATAATTTATATAATCTGAATATATAATCTGAAACACCTTAACACTTTCCTTTATTATCTTAATACTTTTCCTTGTAGTACTGATAATTGAGAGTGCTGTTAATTAGCAAATTTTAATTGTAATTTGGGTCTCGAGACTGCTTATAATTTGATTTTTTTTTCAAAGATCCGGTTCCATGAACTAGTGAATCCATTAAGAAAGGAAATCTCTGAACTACAAGTGAAAAAGAAAGACCTGGCCGAAGAATTAAGTGAAAACAAGGGTCAACTGAAACAACTGACTGAGGTTTGTATAATTTTGATCCCTGGTGTGAAGAAGCTCCAAGAGGTCCTTAAGATTTGTGATAGGGAATATAAAAATCAGTGAAAGAAAAATGGAACTCGGGGATGCTGACTGCTGTGATTCTTCATAAGTAGTGGGAAGGAGGTGAGACTGGAAATAGCCATCTTATTTTGGCAGGGTACGTCCATGATATTGGCCGTAATCCCCGGCTGAGTGTTTTGTTGTTGTATCTCATTTCATTCTCAGTTCTTCATTACAGATCCGCCCTGTTGGTGAAAAGAAAGGGAGCCCTTGTCCATTTATAAGTCATTTTGCCTCTTCATCCAATACAGTTAGCTCTCCTAATACCTGTTCAGAGCACATGCACTAATGTTAGCATCCACCCCACTGATGCCTTGTGCTGTGCTAGGTGCTGGCAGCAGTGAGTACAAGAGAGACAGTGCCTGCCCTTCCAGAGTTCAAATTCTAGTAGGTTGGAGTTATACCTTAGATGATATCTTGACACTCATTCTTTGTGTGACCTTGAACAAGTCATTCAATGTTTCCTGCTCTGTCAAATGAAGAAAATAATACTGTTTGTCCCATTTACTTCATTGAATTGCTCACAATTCTGTTTCAAAGTAAAAATGTGATTTTTAGCAAGGTTGCCTATAAACTATTTTGTGTCCTATTTCAAGGGCAACTTTTACCAAAGATCTGTTATCCAGAAATAAACAATTATGATTTAATTTATATTTTGATGCTCTGATTTGCTGCACTGTTAGTGCTGGATGGAATCTACTTTGGTCATTATAGAGCCAATATTACAGGCAAATGAAGGCTCAGCTTCCATCTGCTCATAGGAGCATTGAAGTCATCAGGAGTGATGCCAGAGAGGCCGATGTGCTGATGTGAACCCTACCACAGGGGTCTATTATGGTGGTTTTTTTCTGCTGCTAACCGGCCACATTGTGCAGGTAAACTGTTTTGCACATTTAGAAAAATAGCTCTTAACTTTTAAAAAATTTGCATCTAAAGTCAAAATAATAAAGGACAAAGAAGACCTCAATTTGGCTACTAACTAATTTTGCAACCTCGGGCAAATCATTTAATCTCCATTGTCTCTGTAGAATGCCCAGGATGGTGATGGTGGTGGCAGCAGCGGTGGCGGTGTGCCACATGGTTCGTTAGAGACAAGGCAGATAAGTTTTCAGGCTTAGTTCTGCAGCACGTTATGGTACGTCAGTGTCCCTCAGGGACTTCTTATTTTTTAGAGGGAGGACTGGAGGAGCTTTCTATCCTTGTTTCTATCAAACCACCTCTATTTTTTTTTTTTTTTTTTTTTTGCGGTACGCAGGCCTCTCACTGTTTTGGCCTCTCCTGTTGCGGAGCACAAGCTCCGGACGCGCAGGTTCAGCAGCCATGGCTCACGGGCCCAGCCGCTCCACGGCATGTGGGATCCTCCCGGACCGGGGCACGAACCCGTGTCCCCTGCATCAGCAGGCGGACTCTCAACCACTGCGCCACCAGGGAAGCCCAAACCACCTCTATTTTAATCTCTTTTGACATTTGGGGATTCTAAGAGTACCTTCTCCTGAACAAAGGATTCTTTGGACCAAAAAAAAAGAAGGCTTGGATCTCTAAAATTATCATTAGTATGTGACATATTTTTACTGTGTGGTAAAGCAAGTCTTTCTACTCTCAAGGGTCAGTAATGGCATTGTATCCCAGATTTTAGTTTGTTTCAACCTTCCTAATACCTTTAGTATTTTATTGACATGAAAGCATAGAAAATTAACACTGGTTTCACTCATAGAGTTCCTTAGTGTTTTTAGTGCATGAATACCTCTTGAACACAGAAGGAGTTTTGTTTGTGAGCTTGTGTTAGGGTTCTCCAGAGAAACAAAGCTAACAGGGTATGTAAATATATATGGAGAGACGTATATTTTAGGGAATTGGTTCTTGTGATTGTGGAAGCTTGGCGAATCCAAAATCTAATGGGGTAGGCTGGCAGGCTTGGAGATTCAAGGGAGGGTTGCAGTTTGAATCCAAAGGCAGTCTGCTGACAGAATTCGTTCTTGCTCAGGGGAGGTCAGTCTTAGTTCTAGTGAGGCCTCAGCTGATTGGATGAGGCCCACCACGTTATGGAAGGTAAACTGCTTTACTCAGAGTCTACTGATTTAAACGTTAATCTCATCTAAAAAATGCCTTCACAGAAACATGTAAAATAACGTTTGACTGAATATTTGGGTACCGTAGCCTAGCCAAGTTGACATAAAAAATTAGCCATCCTAGAACCTTTCCATGTGCAAGTTTGCTTCTTAAAGGTTTACCACCTCTCAGCTGAAAATACAATCTTCTGTCTTAAACCTTTTCCTGAACTTAATGTAAAGAGGGAACTGAATCACATTCAGGAAAAAAGAAAAGTAATGCCTTATCTCCATAATAAAAGGTCTTAGAAACTCAGAGAATATGATTTAGACATAATAGAATTACTTTTGTATTAAAGCCACCCTTAAAGTTAGATTCTTCTGCTCTGTCAAGGGCCTAGTACAGGTCAACTTGCCCAACACTCAGAAAATATAGACTGAAAAGTTTTAAATGAAAAGTCACCAGCTAGGACCTTTTTATAAGGATATAGTGAGTGAATGTTAATATCTAATATTAAAAGAAATGTTTTTAGCAATATATTGTGGGGGGTTATTTTTTGAAATGATTTGTTAAATTATTTACTGCTCTGGTATCTGGGGAATTCAGAGATACTAGTTTGAGTTTCATCTCTGCAACTCGACGATGGTGTGATGATCTTGGATAAAAAACTTAGTCTTTACTGCCCCTCCCTGCAGTCCCCATCTGTAAAATAGGGATGAGAATATGTAACATCTGCCTCACTCACATGGCCATTATTATGAGAATAAAATTTATTCAATAAATAATTCACTATACCTTGATTATGTGGCAAGCATTGTTCTAGGTACATGGAATACCTCAGTGAACAAAACAGAGATCTCTGGCCTCATGGAATTTATGTTTTAAAAGGAGTGCAGGGAGCTTCCCTGGTGGCACAGTGGTTGAGAATCCGCCTGCCAGTGAAGGGGACACAAGTTCGATCCCTGGTCTGGGAAGGTCCCACATGCCGCGGAGCAACTAAGCCCGTGCACCACAACTACTGAGCCTACGTGCCGCAACTACTGAAGCCCGTGCGCCTAGAGCCCATGCTCCACGACGAGAAGAAGCCACCGCAATGAGAAGCCCGTGCACCGCGACGAAGAGTAGCCCCCGCTCACCACAACTAGAGAAAGCCTGTGTGCAGCAACAAACACCCAACACAGCCAAAAATAAATAAATAAAATAAATAAATTTATAAAAAAAATAAAAGGAGCGCAGGGAGGGACTTCCCTGGTGGTCCAGTGGCTAAGACTCCATACTCGCAATGCAGGGGGCCCAGGTTCGATCTCTGGTCAGGAAACTAGATCCCACATGCTGCAACGAAGAGCCCACGTGCTGCAACTAAAGATCCTGCATGCCACAACTAAGACCCGATGCAGCCAAATAAATATTTTAAAAATAATAAAATTAAATTTTAAAAAAAGGAGTACAGGGGAACAAACAGTAAACATTATATTGGAAAGGAAGCACAAAGTAAAATCTCGAGTTTGCAGATAGCAAAGTTTTTCTGAGTGGTAGAGTACTACGCTAGTAAGGCAAATTGGAGGAAGATCTCAGAAGATTAGCAGACTGATTATAACCTGTGTGTTTTCTTTTATGTAACCTCTCAGTTTATGATCCCCAAATCAGCATATTCAAAATTGGTCACCAACCCTAGAGACTATATTTTTTTTCTATTTTATTATGAAAGTTTTTGAGCATAGGTAACTAGAAAAAATTTTACAATGAACACCAGTATACCCGTCACCTAATTTCTGCCATTAGCATATCACTATACTTATATTAATCACATACCTGTCCATCTATCCATCCACTGGTCATATTTAATTTATGAGAAATTGCCAGACTGTTTTCTTTGTAATGTATCAGTAGTTCCTTTTTTTTTTGGGTAATATTTAATTGTATGGATATATTCATCCTCCAGTTGATGGGCATGTGAGTTATTTCCACTTTGGAGACATTATAAATGAAGCTGCTACAAACATTTGAACATTGGCTTTTGTGTGGACATACTTTTTTGTTTTTCTTGTGTAAAATTTAATAGTCAGATTTTTCACTTCTAGATTTCCATTTGGTTATTATAGTTTTTATTTCTCTGCTATTTGTGTATTCATTATAAGCACATTTTCCTTTACACCACTGAGAATAGTTAAAATCTCTGCTTTAAAATCCTTGTCTGCTAATTCCAAAATCTGAGTCACCTCAGAGATTGTCTCTGTTGATTGTCTTTTCTTTTAAGGATGGGTCACATTTTCCTGTTTCTTCAAAGGTTGAGTAACTTTAAATTGATAATTTAAATCTGAGTAAATTTAGATCTTAACATTGCAACTGTTAGGTTGTGAAGACTGCATTTTGACAGTGCTGATGCTTTTGTTTTAGCAGGAATTTAACTGGTTTGTACTCAGATAGCATGCTCTGTCTCTTGGGCAGCAGCTCAAATTTCAGTTAGGCTTTTCTGGCCTTAGTAGGACTGCTTGGGTCTGCCCTACACATGTGTTGTTCAGAGGTCAGCCAGAGATCTGGCAGAGATTATCTGCGGAACTCAGAGTACCCCTTTTCTGGCTGTCTCTAGAATTCCCTCCTCACTTTAGAGCAGCTGAGTTGCCCAAAACTCTTGTTTTCTGGTTCTTCAAGCTAGAAAGATGAAGGATATTCTGTTGTACCTTTATCATCCAATTTGGCACATAGTAGGCCTGCCTTCCAGATAAAAGGCATTTTAAAAAGAGAGAGAGAGACCAGGAAATTTACCCAATGCTGTTCCCTTCTTCCTCTCGTAGAAGACATCCCTCCAGAATCTGCCTGATTTTGGTCACTTTCCTGTGCCTTCAGATGGTTGTTTTATATTTCGTCCAGAATTTGAAGTTGTATCTGCAGTAGGGTTGGTCAGATGGGAACTTGGAACCATCACCAGAAGTGGAATCACCTTACAATTTTGTTTTAAACACAGGTGAAGGAAGAGAAAATCCAGTCTGTGCATGTAAAATATTTAGCTTTGAAATCCTCTGTTTTCTCTAAAAAGAATCTTAGCTTCATTGGAGAATCTTTTTTCTCAACATGTTTAACTTTGTACTGATATGGGTGATGACTCGTTAGGCATTATGAAGAAAAATATTAAAAGCAAAATAAAATGCATCACTAGACCTTGAACAAAATGTACAGCTTTGAACATTGTAATTTTGGTTGTTTGCACTACTTACCTATTAATGATTATTGAATTCCCGATATAGCCATAAATTTCAGAGTTTGGAAAGTAAGATCTGGTATTTGGGCAGCTGAGTTTACTATCTGAGGACACACAAAGATTAGTATGTGTCAGATGAACACCAACAGCTGGGGAAAATGTGATTGAAGTTCATAGAATCACAAAATCATAAAATCACATAAGGTGAGGATTGACTTGCAAGGGGATAAACTCAGGACAAATACAAGATGGTACTACTATTTTATAGAACAAGTAGTAAATTAATAGGAAACTTAAAAAGAGGAGGCAAGAGCCAACAAATATAAATGCCCCAAAAATGGCAGCATCATGGCAATTCCATGTGGGTTACTAAGAGAAACTAAGATATTTTTTAGTTATGTCTCTGAGTTTTAAAACTGGGAGTTGGGAAAACAAACTTTCCGGTTTACTAAGACTGTTGGATTGAGTTTTGTCTTTTCCAAAAATGAACTGAATTTTTTTTTTTTTTTTTACCACATGGTGGCAGCATATATCCATTTATTTCTGTAACCGGTTTTGGGCTACTCAAAACATCTTGTCATTTTTGACCTAGAGGCCAAAGTGTTACATTGTTACCTTATTTTCATTTATATTCCTTATTTCATATCCATTGCCTTAAATCAATCAAATACTATGTTTTTTTAATAAAATTTAGTAGATCTATAACTGGGAGATAGAATTTTTAAAAATTGAAACTTTTCTGGCAAAACATGTAGTCTTCAGATTAAAGGTGTCTCAGTTATTACACTGATATTCATAATTACACCTAACAAAAGCATTCAGAGATGTTAAAGCCCCACAAGTACACAGTTAATTGTGCCTTTATTCATATAAGCTGCTAGTTCATGGCAGATATGAAGTGAAAAGCTGATTTGTTCAATATCTATTACGTGAAATTTAATAAAATGTGATTTTTGACCTTTAAAAAAGAAGTCGCTCTTCCTGAAGTGCCAATTTTAGTAGATTTCTGGAATTTTCTTTCATTATTTTTTTCCACATCTTTAGTTATTTGGAAATAATATCTGGATACTAACCCTGGAAAATAGGGCTCATCTTTTACTTCAAGTTGAGAGTTTTTTTATAAGCATCAGTAACATAGTCTAATTATAGCATATTTTGAGCTGTATTTCATACATGAGCTTGTGTATGGTACTTAGTGGTTTCATAAGTGTTATACGTTTATTTCCTATTTATGAAATCTCTCTGTAACAGGTCAGAATTTTGGTCCAGTACATGTAGCTAAGCTATGGGCAGCTGTTGTGCTATTGTAGAGTTATTTCAGAATGTTTCTTTTCAAAAGAAAGAAAAGTTAACAATATTATATAGGGCATTAATGAGTCTGTACTTAGAACCATTAAGTTTCATGAGGAAATGGTGAAATACTTTTCTCTTATGAGAACTTTGGTAACTAGGAAGCAAGAAGAGTGTTTTGTTTAAGAGAACTTCCTTGTTTAGGAAACATAGTTACATTTATTGAGAAAAATTCTGCAAAATTACCTTGAGCCTCATCTTAAGTATTCATACATGAATAATCCTGTTAATTTTATTTGAATGAAAATGAAGTATTTCATTAATGATACATACTTGTTAGTCGGGTTTTTTAATTTCAGAGCATTATTAACTATTTGTTTTCTGAAGTTTCTTTTTTATCCTGTCCAACTGATGAATTTAAAATTCCTTTATAAGATACATGTTATGATGCTACTCATCAGTTGTAATTATTTTTGGGTATCTGACAAATTCATTAGTAAACAATAATAGTTTTGCCTCTCTGTATTACATTTAAGTTGAATAAGCTCTGCTTAAAACTTAGATTCCTGGATACTTTCATAGGTTCTGGTTTTGGTTTGAGACGGACCTAAGAATCTCAATTTTAATAAATAACCTAGGATTCTAATGTGGCAGGTTCATGGACCATGAACACAAATCTCCTTTGTTGTTGTTTACTTATTGAGGTACAAAAACACTTTATATTCTTAATTAAATTTCATATTTTATATATTATAATAATAATTAATAATAATTAATATTTTAATGTATTTATAACATCCACGAATATAATAATTAGAATAACACTAGCTGTAGTATTACTACTTGGAGGTTCTAAAACCCATTTCTTACATATACATCTAAAACCTGTTGCTTCTTTATAAACTTGTTGTATTTTTACAAATTATGTAAATGACTTAAAGATAAAACTTCATGAGGAGGGAACAGTTCATGGGAAAGCTATAATGAAGGCAGTTTAAAATAGGATGTTATCGGGGAGAAGCCTCTTTTCGCTGATTGTTTTATACATGGCTGTAAGAGGAAAAAATTTTTAAAGAGTAATGTGGCCTTTTTTTTTCTCCATCTGCCACTGTGTTTATAATCTTAAAGAAATCCAGTGACATTGTTAATTTATTTCAGGGACAGATTTTGAGGGGATTATTAGGTCTTGAGATGAAATTTTGAACCTAGGAGCCAGGATGGTATATCATATTTTGGGAAGGGAAAACAACTCATGAGGGACCTTACCAAGTACTGTAGCTTCAATCTGGGTACACTATGAACACTTTGTTCTCTTGCTATACACATCTCAATCCAGATTCTACAGACATAATTTGGAGTGTCTAAGAGGGTTTTTTTTAATCATTTTAACTTTATGATTTAATTTCTTTATCGATATAAAAAAGTAATTAATAGCTGTATATGCTGGATCATCTGAATAAATAATTTATACTGGAGTATTAGCCCCATGACGTTCATGCCTATGTCTGCATTTAATTTTGTCATGGCATTAGCAGCACAAAAAATAATTTTAAAAACAGCCATCAACTTGATATGTAAAATAGGCATTTCAGCCAAATAATGGCCAGATGTTACCATGGGTCACTGTATGAATAAAGGTTTCACAGCTCAAATAGAGAAAAATAGTGTCAAAATTGAGTCATCATACTACTGGGTATAGCCATGCCAAACTCAAACCTCAATAAACTCCCACTTATTGTAACACTTTGAAGTTACATGAGCTAGTCAACGTAAACTACGGAAAGAATAAGCCTTGCTATTGAGGCATATTTGAAAGAGATGACACCCTAAATGCATTTCATTTTTCCTTTTTTTTCAATTCCAATGATCTGCCTCTTCTTAGCCAAGCTCACATTAGGGTTAGGAGGTGGCTAGACCTGACTGAAGTCTGGGGCTTTGGGAAAGCTAATGTTCCAGTTATGTATTGCTGCATAACAAACCACACTAAAAACTTCGTGACTTAATTTTTATCTGTCACAGCTCTGAATATTGATAGGCTCAGCTGGATATTTCTTACCTGTCTGAGGCTGGAGTCATCGGAAGTCTTCATTCACATGTTTGGGGCCAGATCACTCTCCAGCTGGCTTCTCCATGTGACTAGTTTAGGCATCCTTCAACGTGGCAGCCTCAGGACCTAGCAGTTGGTCTCCAGAGTAAGTGTTCAAGCATAAAGAAACCCAGGCCAAAGCTGAAAGTCTTCTTAGGACTTTAAAGTCCCACCAACATCATCATGTTCTCTTAGTCAAGCAGAGCATTAAAAGGAATAGTCTTCAGTCAGGGAATATCTTGCCATATACAAGGGAAGAAATTGATAGAGGCCATCTTAGAAATAGGCTACCATGTTTGGGGTTTTTCTCTCCTGGCCTGAGTGAAAGCCTGGACACAGTATGAGAAAGCCCTAAGCAAGACCAGAACAGATTGTTGACAGAGCTTAACCTGTAAAAATCTATAGGACTCCCTGCCCCTCCCACTCCAGATAAGGTGGATAAAGTCTCCTTTGCCTCCAGAAGCTGAAAAATAAAGTATTCCACTTAAAGAGACTGCCATATTGACTGTAAAACCACACTCATTTCTATTTATCTATAAGGAATATGCTTAATGCATATTGATAAAGATTGAAAATTAAAGGGATGGACTAACAGTTATGAAAAAAGAACAAGAATGTAATAGTAATATAAGATTAGAACCACAAAACGGTAACAGAAAACAATAATGAAAGGTGATTTTAGAAACATAAACTTCTACGTATCAAGGAACATAGTAATTATAAAGAAAAGCGTTTTAGAAAAACAAGGAGAACTTAATGAAAGTGTAATGATGGGGGGAAAGTTTATAATGTACTTTCTACAGAACTGGATAGACTTAATAGACATAAAAATAAGTCAGGGCTAGAAGAATAGATTCAATCAATAATTTTGATTTAGTTGCTATGTATAGAGCTTAACATTCCTTGACCAGGGAATAACTTTTTTTTTAAATGTCAATGAAGGGAATTCCCTGGCGGTCCCATGGTTAGGACTCTGTGCTTTCACTGCCATGGGCCCTGGTTCAATCCCTGGTTGGTGAACTAAGATCCCACCAGCCGCACAGGGTGGCCAAAAAATAAATAAATGAATAAATAAAATGTCAGTGAAAAGTTGACAGAACTATCATGTATACACTTGACCACATAGTAAAATTAATAAATTTTTAAGTAAAGATTTTGTAGTCCCTATTTTTATCCTAATTTAGTAGTGATAATTAAAAGGTGAGCAGAAAAAGTTTAGAAATTAGGAAACATTTTTTAGATCAAAGAAGAAACAAAAAACAAACAAGAGAAACATATCTTTTAGATCATAGAGGAAGTGAAAACAAGAAAGCAATTAAAATGAGAACATTCTATATCAAAATCTTTTAGACACATTTAAAGCTGGGCCAGAGGAAGACCTATCGCCTTAAAGTGCCTTTATTATTAAAGAGAAAGATGAAAAATAAAGACATTTAGTAGTCATCTTAGGAAAGAAAACAGAACAGTCAGAATAAGGAGTTTGGAATTATTGGACATTAATATTGCATGTGGCTCTGTGAAAAGCTTGAAAACTGAAAAAAATGTCCCAACGAAATATAGATTACTAAAATTAGCAGAAGTGGAGAACTTGAATAGAACGATTACCATAGAGGTATTACAGAGTGAGTAAAGATGTACTGTTGATGAAGTTACCAGGTTCACAGATGGATTACCCTGATAGGTTTACAGTGGATGTCTATAAGCACAGCTGATTCTAGTTAAATAAACTATACGAAACTAGTATTGAAAAAGATGGAAAGCTCTGAGAAGGATAGTACAAAAGCAAAACAAAACAAATCTATCAGCTAATTTTACTTATTACTAAAGATGCAAAAACTAAATGTTCAAAAATGAATTCTAGCATTGTATCAAAAGAATAATACTTTACGACTAAGTAAAGTATATTCTAGGACAGAAAGGATTATCCATTATATCAGCAAGTTTAAGGTGAATAACCATGTGATTGTATCATTAAATGATAAAGGATGTTAAAATTCAGTGACCATTCCAAATAAAGAGACTTTAAAATATTTACTTAAAAAAAGCCCGCAAAAACTTTATCCTAAGTGGCAAAACAGTAAAACCTTTTTCTGTAAAAATCAGGAACCAGACACAGACTGAGTTGCTCATTATTACCTAACATGGTCTTAGAGGGACCTAGCAGATGCACTAAGAAGAAAAAAACTATCCATGTAAAAATTTGAAAGGAGATTAAAATTTTTTTTTCTGTTAGTTTAAAAACCAGCTAAAATTAATGTAGAAATCTGATATTGTGACTGAATGCAGGATAAATGTGTAACTGACCAATAGCATTTCTCTAGGTTTAGAGTAATAACTGCTAGAGATGGACTTGGGGGAAAATACTTAATTCATGGGAAAAGTAATGGACTTATATGAAGAAAATGATTAAATCTTATTGTTGTACCTGGAAGCACTATATCTCAGAAAGGAGACAAAGTCATAAAAATAGCAATTTTTCCACTGTTAATATATTAATTAAATGCAATTATTTATATTCTGAATAAATAATATATAATAAAAGCAGTCATTTATATTATCTATATTATTATTAATATATTAGTATATACTGTTATATACAATAATATATTAATATATACTGTTATTAATATATGCTACATATTAATATATACTAAATATATATTGTTATGTGTGTTCATATGTTAATATTAATATATACTGTTAATATATTAATTAAATGCAGTTATTTATATATTTATATTATAAATAAAATATATAATAAATGCACTTATTTATATTATAAGTTAAATTATATCCCAATAATTTTGTTATTTTCTATGTTTGATATTTTGGTGGAGGAGAGAAATGCCATACAAGGATTGAGATTGGATAAATGATTTTAGTTTATGTGAATAAAACAAATGTTCTGAAATTGCCAAGAAAAATGTGGGGGGAAGAAACATGAAAGGTGGGGAAAGCTGAGATGCTGGGCCTACCAAGATCCCAGTATATACTTCAAAACTACTGAGGTCAACTAAATGTGATATTGGCAGAGAAACAAACATCAGTAGAACAAAGTATAGAAACAGGTCTAATTATATACCACAATAGTGGTCGTTCAATTCAGTTGAAAAAGAGTGTTTTTTGTTTGTTTGGTTTGGGGTTTTTTTTAAATTAAATTTATTTATTTATATTTTTGGCTGCGCACGGGCTTTCTCTAGTTGCAGTGAGCGGGGGCTACTCTTCGTTTCGGTGCACGAGCTTCTCATTGCGGTGGCTTCTCCCGTTGCGGAGCACGGGCTCCAGGCACGCAGGCCTCAGTAGTTGTGGCACATGGGTTCAGTAGTTGTGGCTCACGGACTCTAGAGCTCAGGCTCAGTAGTTGTAGCGCACGGGCTTCATTGCTCCGTGGCATGTGGGATCCCCCCGGACCAGGGCTCAAACCAGTGTCCCCTGCATTGGCAGGTGGACTCTTAACCACTGAGCCACCAGGGAAGTCCCAAGAGTGTTTTTTTAGTATAAGGGTCCTAGCACAACTGGATGTTATTCATCCGTTAAAAAAAAAAGTTGGTCCTCACATTCCATACCATATACACATATTAATTCCAGTTGGATTAAAATTTTTAGAAGGAAATCTAGGCCATTACTTCAGTAATCATGCAGATTCTTAACTCAGGGTCCACGAGCCTCCAGGTGGAATGGGGAAAACATTATTTTCATTTCTTACTGAAATTTAGCATTTCCTTCAATTACAGGTAAATACAAAAACCACAGTAGGACTGTCACTGCCGATGACTCTGTCAGCATTAGAATTCAGGTATTTCCATATCACAGTGTAGTTATTGCAGGTATCTTTAGAGATTATGCTCATCACTACTTCAACTTCAGTGTAGTTGAAGATCCCTCACTGGATCTGATCTTTAGTGCATTAATAAAAAAGGACATGTATAACTTTGAAAAATATTTCAGTAGTTTTATTGCAGTATACAATTAACCCCTGAACAACATGGGGTGCCGACCCTCTGCGCAGTTGAAAAAATCTGCATATAACTTGTAGTCAGCCCTCCCTATCAGCAACTGTGCATCTGTGGATTCAACCAACCATGGATCGTGTGCTACTGTAGTATTTATTATTGAAAAACATCTGCATGTAAGTGGACCTGCACGGTTCAAACCTGTTGTTCAAGGGTCAGCTGTAATTTGTTTCCTTTGCCATTCTGTGTATTTTAATTTTTGATTTTAGAGACTTCAGTCTCAGAAGGGGTTCACAAGTATTACCAGATTGCCAGTGGGGTCCATGGCCCAAAGAAGTTTTGAGACTTCCTAATTTAGATGATTATTAGCAGTGCTTCTCAAACTTTAATGTAAATACGAGTCACCTGGGGATCTTGTTAAGATGAAAACTGACACAGTAGTTCTGGGATGGGGCCTGAGTCTGTTCACTGTTGGCACACCTCCCGGACTGTATTAGTGCTCCTGGCCTGAGCCAGTTCATGGACTACACTGTGAGTAGCTAAGTTCTGGACTGAGTTGTCCAATATAGTGGCCACGTGTTTACATTTAAATTAATTAAAATTCCATTCCTCAGTCTTACTAGCCATACAGGTAGTTAGTGACTACTATATTGGATGGTACAGATATAGAACATTTTCACCATTGCGGAAAGTTCTATTGGACAGTGCTGTTCTAGAGGTTGGGGTAATCTTAGCCAAGACAGAGAAACAAAAAGCTTTAAAAGAAGAAGACAAAAAGGAAACCACAGGCAAAGTTTAATATTTAAAGTACCCATTTGGGACAAAAATTGGAATGCAGATGATCAAAAGTTAGTATCAGCACTATTTCTAGCTCTTAGAAATTAACAAGAAATAGACAACCCAATGGAAAAATGGGCAAAGACTATAATAGGCATTTCACAAAAAGTGCAAATCCAAATGTCCAGGTGCTCAAACTAGCTAGCATTTTGGGAAATACAATTAAAGTAACAGTGAGAACTCAGGTTGGCAAAAATGGAAAAGGTCTGATATCTGTGTAGATATAAGGAAAAAGATACAAATGTTACTGATGGAAAAGTGAACTGCCATAGCCTTTTGGAAAGACATCTGACAACATCAGTTAAAATGGAAAATAAGCGTTCTTCAACACAGCAACCCCAGTGCTGGGACTCTGTCCCATACAGTAAAATACTAGTATGTAACCATAAATGCCTGTCAACACAACAAGGAAACGTTTGCATAAACCACGTACAGTGTACACCCTGGAATATTGTGCAATCATTGACAAGAATGAATTAGAGCATATCAGTTGATTTAGGATTTACACCAGGTATCCATCCTCCCATTTGTGTTGTGTGTGTTCATGAGTATATGAACATGGAGAAGAATAGGGAAAGATACATGTTACTTAACGTGAGTTACCTGGGGATGTGGATGGGAGTCAGAGGAAGAGAGGGAAGAAAGAGATAAAAAAATATGAAATTCTTGCTCTTAAACTTACCAGTATGTAATGATAATTCCATAATATATATCTTTTCATTTATAAAACTTATAAAAATTTATAAAATTGTTTGTGTGTGTTTAAACTGTTGAAGTATTTTAAATAATTACAGTAATTTACTTGTAAAACAAAAATGACTTTCTTTTGCCATGAATGAGTCACCTGTTGTTGCACCATACATCCTCATTTGCTTCAAGAGCTAAAAAAGGGCTTCCCTGGTGGCGCAGTGGTTGAGAATCCGCCTGCCAATTCAGGGGTCGCGGGTTCGTGCCCCCGTCCGGGAGGATCCCACATGTCGCAGAGCGGCTGGGCCCGTGAGCCATGGCCGCTGAGCCTGCGCGTCCAGAGCCTGTGCTCCGCAACAGGAGAGGCCACGGTAGTGGCCACGGCAGTGAGAGGCCCGCGTACCGCAAAAAAAAAGAGCTAAAAAAAAATTATTTGAACCTGACCGTAAACTGGTGAATCAACTTAATTTTTTATTCTTTCTACCCACACTTATTAATACTTTTAATGCTTATCTAAATCACTTAAAAGGCATGGGAAACCATACCTTTTTGCATTGATATACTTAATTAACTTCTTTGAATTGTAAGGGAGATTTTAAAGATAATTTAGCCACTTGGTCTATTTTAAAATGTTAAGATTTAAATATTTTTGGTTCAGTCATATTTGGGTCAATACCTGTTGAAAGGCCAGTACTTCAAATTTGTTCTTGTAGTTTGCCGAATAAAACGTTGGCTATAAAAGTTGCCTCTCAACAGATCAACATATGGTTTAGCAATGGAGGGTTCTGCTAGATCCATGAGCTAGTTATGAATAATAGTCATACAATGTTTAGTACAATAGTAGGCACATAAAATGAGTTGGTGAACTAGTGTCCTCACTTTGCAGAGGCAGCAGTTAAGATCCAGAGACCTTGGGAATTCCCTGGCGGTCCAGTGGTTAAGGCTTGATGCTTTCACTGTCTTGGGCCCGGGTTCAATCCATGGTTGGGGAACTAAGATCCCACAAGCCACCCAGTGTGGCCAAAAAAAGAGAAGGTCCGGAGACCTTGGCTTGCTGGGGCAGTTAGTAGCAGAGACAGATTTGACCCCATGTCTCTATCTTAATCTGATGTCCACAACGCTTGATGAAAGTTACCTTTCTTCATCTCTCATCTCTTTCTTCATTATTGTTTAAAATTTTTCCTTTTAGAAAAGCTTCAACTTTTATGTTTGAGTTCACATTTATTGAAAAGATATTGAAGATTATCATGTAATATAAAATATTTAAATGTTCATGTTTTCTTTTTAACCCAGAGTAGACTTTCAGTTCTTCAGTTTTGTCTTTTTTTCCTTAAGACCTTAGAAGAAGTCCAGAATTTTTTCTTAAATAATACATTTCTTGAGGATCTTAACAACAACAAAAAAGTAGTCTCTGGGAGCAAACAGACTGTTGTTTCTTAAAGAAACAGTCTTTAACAATCAAAGATTAATTAGGTTCCTTGTTCTTTTCAGTATTTAGTTGCTTGGAGTAGATTATAGGCAATGTGAAACTTGTAAGAGTTCTGAGGAGTGAATTCTCATTTTCTCAGAATAGCTAATCAAGACATTTCTTCTCATTCACTAAACTGCTATCCAACGTAAACTGCTTCTGATCTGAACCACTGACCATAAGATAAATGACACTATTTCCCATTTCTAATTTTCTTAGCTGCTCTGTCTCTCCCCAGGCAGGAGATCACTTCATTTATTAAAGATTTATTTTGAAACATAGGTTACCACTCTCTTCTCAGTTACATGGTGTGAGAGACAGATGATTTAAATGATGCTTAGAAATTGTATCTAAAGTAATTGCTTTTGGGTTTATACAGCAGCTGTTTAAAATGTGCCTATTGAATCTTTGAATACATTTTTACTTTTTGTAGAAAACATTTAGGTTCAATGTTATTTTGTCAAATTATTTTTTAAATATATATTTAAGGAATAATTGTAGTAATTGTTTTAAAGGAGGGGAGTCCAAATTTAAATATGAATTATGCATGTGCCATATTTGAACCTGTAAAATTTGCAATAAGTTTTTTAACACTCTGGATTTGAGCAGTAAATAATATTAACTTCCAATCAGTGGTTTTATAGGTTCCATGGAATAGAATCTTTAAAAAACAGAAACTTGAAATTAAGAAAGGAATGAACTATTTATGAGTTCAAGAACCTAAATTCTAGCTCTATCTCTGCTAGCTCTGGAATCCAGAGGTTTATGTGAGTGTGGAAGTGCCACACTTAAGGACAAATCACTTAACCCCCCTAGGCCTTAATGTTCTTGTCATGGAAATAAGAAGTTAGTAATAGATTATCTCCAGTCTATCTTTCATCTCTGAAATTCTGTAACTGTGAAACGCTCAGCTGGTGGTGTTTGGAAATAAGAGCCTTGCAGGGGGATGGGGGAGAGAAGACATCTCATTTTAAATATAAAAGGCCTAATAGTTGATAACTTTGCCAAAACACTGTATAATATAATTTTTTCAGTTTTTATATCAAACAGTAGAGAAATATATAGAGTAAAAAACTGAGTGTCTCTTTATTACCCCCTTCCATCCTGCTCAGCCCTTTTCCCCTTCAGTGTGACCCTTGCATGTCCCCCTTTCCATTCCTAAGACCAGGATCCCTGCAGAACTTCTCCCCAGTTAGCGTTTTCCTGGTTGAAGCCTCTTGTCTTACTTTTTTAAAACGTTTGTGTTGTAAAGAAATTTTAATTGACTTTTCACAAAGTGAACACACCCATTTAACCACCACCCAGACTGAGAAATAGAAGCCCCTTTCAAGCTGCTTTTCTCAAAATCTTTGAGAAAATTCTGCGTATATGTTGCATTGATATCATTGTTTCAACTGAGGTGTTTTATTTGCAGATTTATGATAATATTCTTTAATTTCAGTTGGAAAACTGATGATTTATTAATCCTTAATTTTTAAAGTCACTTTTGCTACATCTTGAGCTGGTTATTTTAAATGCTAGTGCTGTATAGTCCCTTTATATTTCAACATTAGTTGACACCACAAACATTTCCAGCGTTAACTACTATGTGAGGGTTACTGGCTATAACCAGAGATAAGGCAGGTCTTCAAGGAGCTTCAGGGTGCGTATCAGGAAAACCGAGGATTACAGACAAGACAAGAAAACTTGCAACTACAATAACAGATTTACTTTTTTCAGGCTAGAGATAGCCTTCTATTATTTCCTCTTATGAATAATTTAGGAGATGGAAAAGATGACATTAACTCTGGCAATCAAAGTCAGTTCCATTCTAGATGTGTAGAAAACTGGCAAACAGTTGAAATCTCAGTGACTTAATTGTCATTATCCCTATGCAGTTTTTTTTCTTTATTCAAAAAGGACATTGAGACTTGCTGTTAACCAAACCTATTTACTTCTTATGTAGAAATTTTCTGTTAGAAATGGCTGGTGATTGGAAATTTTGTGTTCTCTTTCTTTATGTTTGAAAAGATTAAGCTTTTTCCTTCTTTGGTTTCAGTCTATTTAATATCCTCTTTTGCTCCTTCTTTTCCAGAAACATTAATTATATACTTTCTATGTTATAGGCAGAGTACTAGGTACTAGAATTATAGAAAATTTCCTTTAGTTTTTCCTTTGATGTGAGAGGCAAGTAATGGCTGCTCACAGCACATGTGATGTGTTTTCTGATGAGGTAAGAACCAGGTGCTGTGGAAAAACGTAAGACAGACATCTAACTCAGATTTGGGGCTTGGAGTCTTCCCACAGAAGGTATTGCTGAGTTCGGGTCAGGAAGAATACATAGGAGTAATACGAAGTAGTCTTCTCTACCATCTTTAGCCTTAGCCTTAAAGTTCTACACAGTCATGGGTTTGATTCATTTTTTATTTTTTATCTTTTTTCCAAAGCTATGCCTTAATGTATTTTATTTGCTAATAGTAAGTGAAGCAGATTATTTTTTTCAAAATATAAGGGTAATCATTTTATTTAAGGGGAAGTTTTTCAGTTGAAAAGTCTTAGAAGATTTGGTAGGATATGTACATTCCTGTATTGAACTTCTGCTTATACTTGGTCATATAATGCTTATATTTAAAGAATGAATATATATATATATATATATATATATATATATATATATTCACACCCGCACATATATACTATGTTACAGACATATGCATGTACAATATAATAAATACACACATACGCATATCTCCTATGGAATTGCTCTCTGCTCCAGAAGTTTATACCCTGTATATTTCAGGGCAAGGTATTGATGTCCTCTCTAGATCTTAGATTTTGGCACTTCCACACTCACATAAACCCCTACCTTTGAGGGGGCATTCATTTCATCTAGATGCCCTACTCTATAACCTTCTTCATTTGCAGACCAGTGGGACATTGTTTTTTACTCAGTGGAACCCGCGGTCTAGATTTAGTCTTCCTTTCTACCTTAGCTGCTGCCTGGGTTACTTCTTGAGATTCATCCACGACCTTGGCCTTGCACGTCATTGATCTTCTCATTCTGAATGATTACCTCTTCTTTTCTTTAGCACTCAGGTTCATGGCCCGCGTTCTGTTCCTTGTCTCCCAGAACTGATTTACTTCTGAAGTTATCAATTCAGGCTGACCACTGAACATACTACTTCCTATATTTCCACATTTTTCAATCAACTGCTTTCAACCTATCTTTAGCAGAATTGCCAATCCATATAATTTTTTTTTTATCCATATCTTCCTAAATGTCTTTTCTTCCCTCTTCATCATGTTATCAGTCTTAAACCTTTCTCTTGTCAGTGTTGTCGAATTCCTCCCTGTCTTTTTATCGAACCTGCCTGACAGAATCTCAACTCTTTATTTTTCTACATGAGCGCTACTGGAGAAAATCACAGAGGCAGTAACAAGGCTGTAAGTTTATTGTTACCGACTTCGAACGGGCCCACACAATTGTGCTGTAATTCTATTTTTTCTAGTTCTCTCATTTTTCACAGCAGTTATTTTAGGCATTCACCACTCTCCTCACATCTCCAGCTTTCCACTTTCCTTCTCCCTCAGCAAATGACTTGGTATTTCATTGCACAGAGAAAATGGAAATCCTCAGATGAGAACTCCCACAGTTTCTTGCCATAAGCATATTTACATCTGCACTCGTTCGGTTTTGTTTGTTTGTTCTTACTGTTTATAGTGGGAAGAGCCTTTCAAGGAGTGGAAAGTCATATGCCTTTAGAAACCAAGTGATAGTAGAAAATAGGTGAAGCAGTAGGGTAAGGAGTATTCTGTGACTTGTAGGGCATTGATAAGAGCTACCTGAGGACATCCAAATTCAAGTTTTTAACACTGTATCAGCTGGAGAAAAGCCTGCCATGATATGAGCATGGCTGCTGGTCTAAGACAAGTCTTCACAGTGAAGATGGAGCCCACACCCTGAGCCTTCTTAGGGGCTTTACTGCTCTGCCCCCCGACCATGCCCATTTTCTCCAGCATCAGTACCTCTTTTGCTGTTCTTTCCCATCGATATTTTAACATGTCCAAGCTTGTTCCATCTTTTGAAACCTTCATTTATCTCTATTTTCTTCTCTAGCTACTTCCCTTCTGCACTCTTAAACTAAGGAGAGAATTGCCTACAGTTCGGGTGTTTGACAAATTTAGATTGGAGTCCTTACCACACTGTTCATGAGCTCTGAGACTTTTATCCTCTCCAAGCCTAGTTTCCTCAACTGTAAAAATGAGGATAATACTTTGCTCCATCATAAAGTTAAGTATTAAGCAAGAGAATGCATGTATCATAACACGAAAAAGGACATATTGTATATTCAGATATATTTGCTTTAGCCCCTGGCAGTCTACTTTCTGTCCCCATCCCTGAAGAGTTAATGGATTTGTTTATGGGTCTCTTCTCAGTAGTAATTAGTACCCCTGACAGTCTTGTCTCCTCAGAGTAGCTCTTCTACGGTTGTCCCTGCCACACACCCCTGGTTCACCCTCTGTTTCTGTGAATACTCCCTCGGGTTCCTAGGGCTCTTTGTCCTTTCCTCACCCTTTAAATGTTTATATTCCTCAGGAGTCTGTCCCAGTCTTTGTGCAATTATTAAGGTCGAGCTATCAATTTGGCTGTAATCTCCCTAGGAGCCAAAGCAAAGGAAAAGCATTGTGATGATATTAATTTATAGTTCATGATCATTTACTATGTGCTAAGCATTTTTATAAGCACTTTTCATGTATTACTTGATATAATCTTCACAACAACTCTACAGGGTAGATGACGTAGATGAGGACAATCAAGTGCTGAGATGTAAACCTGCTCGAAGTGTTACTGCAGGTAATTCAGTTCCGGACAGTTGAATTCTGGAGCTTTCCATCCTAACTATAACACTATACACTCTCCCAAAACAGTTACATGATTAGTAGTGTTTAGAAGGGTAAAAGCATTCTTCAGGGGAACTAAAGCATCTTCTGGGACTTAAGTCAGAAATTACGTGTGTGATGATTCTTTGGGGAGATGATAGAGTATCCTCAGCTATGATCCTCTAATAAATACCACATAGTAGCATTTCATTCTCATGGAGAACATCAGTGCAGAAGAACATAGTATGTACCAAAGCAAAGCACAGCCAGTATAGTTTTTCCATTACATTTTTCAAACAGCCTTTTGATAGAAATGTGGGAGCTAACATTTCAAAGTCATGTCTAATAGTTTAAAGGGGACAAAAACAGTCTTACTTATCTTTGTATCTACAGTGTCTAGCCCAGGACCTGTCACTTAGAAATAGTTCGGTCAGTATTTGTGGACTGAATCTGACCACACTGAGCTCATCAGCTCCTTAAAAAAGAATGACTTGGGACAGGATGTATTTCCCGTGACAGGTTCTGGGGGTGGAGTTGATGACTGCTTGCAAGATCTGATGAGCTCAAAGTGGGAAAAGAAGTGGGAACTCCGTCTCTGTGTCCTGCTTCTCCTCCCCATTCCCATATTCCTGCATTTCTTCATTGATTTATTGAAAAGTATTTCATTCTTACTCTATACCAAGTCCTGTGTAAAGTGATGGAGATCCAATGGTGAGCAAGACAAAGTCCATGCCCTTGAGATGTTTACACTCTGATGTACAAAAACGAATTTGATGATACACTAAGATCAATACTCTAAAGGAGTATTGACAGTATTCAGCTATTCAGGCAGTGTGAACAGATTAGAGCAGGGGTCCCCAACCTACGGGCCACGCACCACTACCAGGCCATGGACCGCTACCGGGCCACAGCTTGTTAGGAACTGGGCCGCACAGCTGGAGGTGAGCAGCACGTGAGCAGGTGAGCAGGCGAAGTTTCATCTGCCACTCGCCATCGCTCCCCATCACTCGCTTTACTGCCTGAACCAACTGCCCCCCCATCCCCCCACCCCCGCAGCCCCAATCCATGGAAGAATTGTCTTCCACGAAACTGGTCCCTGCTGCCAAAAAGGTTGGGGACCGCTGGGTTAGAGGAAGTGTAGTGTGTTCAGAGAACCTCAGATCTTTATTAGGGTTGGAGGTGAAGTATGATTATGAGAAATGGCGAGAAACGAGGCTTGTAGTAAGCAGGGCCAGGTGTGCTTTTAAGGTTTTCACTTCTACCCCTCTTCCACATCTCTGCAGTCCCTTTCTACCAGTCTGATGAGTACAAGGAAGATCAATGTAGAAATAAGTTCCAAGTGCCACAAAACTCCTTTTTTTCTGAATACCACAACTGAAAATGCGTGGTTAATCTCTTCAGTAACTATTTTTCATTGTGAATGTTTGATGTTCATGTGGCTCTTTGTCTCTCGTTGTAAACTCCTCAAGAGCAGGGTCAGTGTTTTATTCATTTCTGTGTCCTTAGCATCTGATAGTAACTCAGTAAATGTTGAAAACATCCTTAACATTAGTAGTCATTTTATGTATTATTCTATTAACCAAAGCATAGTTGACCTATTTTTTCTTTAAAAAACAGAGCTCAAGTTTTAAACAAATGAATTTACAGACTTCTCAGTGAGTTTAAGATTACCTGTCTTTGAGTAGGGAAACATTTCTAAATAAAAAAATTGAGGATTTTTTAAAATTACAAAGATATGCACAGCTTAACAGAAGAATTCAGTACAGAATTTGGTCAAGTACGTTTGGTTTGAAATGCCTTATTATTGTTTTTATTTATAGACTTATGAGGAAGATCGCAGAAACTACTCTGAGCTTCAAATTAGATGTCAACGTTTGGCCTTAGAATTAGCAGACACAAAACAGTTAATTCAGCAAGGAGACTACCGTCAAGAGAACTATGGTAAAGTCAAGAGGTAAGTAGTTAAGATGGCTACAGTTGTTCTCATTTTTAGCATGCATCAGAGTCACTTGAATTCTTACCATCAATGTCGTTAATTCTACTTTGTATCTTATTTTTTTTCTGTCTCCATGGTTTTGCCTTTTCTAGAATGTCATATAGTTGGAATCATACCATATGGAACCTTTGCAGATTGGCTTCTTTGACTTAGAAATATACACTTAAGGTTCCTCCATGTCTTTTCATGGCTTGATAGCTCATTTGAATAATGAATAGTATTCTTTTGAATAATATTCATTGGATAATAATGTGCTATTGAATAATGAATAATATTCCATTGTCAAGATGTACCATAATTTATCCATTCACCTATTGAAGGACATCTTGGTTGCTTCCAAGTTTTGGCAGTTAGGAATAAGGCTGCTATAAATATTCATGTGCCAGTTTTTTGTATGGACATAAATTTTCAACTCCTCTGGGTAAATACCAAGGAGCATGAGCATACTTGTATTGTAAGAATATGTTGAGTTTTGTGAGATACCACCAAACTGTCTGTTCCAAAGTGTCTGTACCATTTTGCATTTCCACCAGCAATGAATGAGAGTTCCCATTGCTCCACTCCCTTGCCAGTATTTGTTATCAGTGTTCTGGATTTTGGCCATTCTAATAGGTGTGTAGTCATATCTCGTTGTTTTAATTTGCATTTCCCTGATGACATGATACAGAACATCTTTTCATGTACTTATTTGCCATCTGTATATCTTCTTTGGTGAGGTGTCTGTTAAAGTCTTTGGCTCATTTTTTAATTGGGTTGTTTGTTTTCTTACCGTTGAGTTTTAATAGTTTTTTATACATTTTGGATAATAGTCCTTTATCAGATATGTCTTTGGCAAATATTTTCTTCCAGCCTGTGGCTTGTCTTGTTATTCTCTTGACATATACCTTATGTCTTCTTATTCTCTTGACATATACCTTAGTCTTCATTGCGCAGAAACATGGAGTTTTGGCAGTTTGTTGGATTTAGATTGTATTTTTATGTCAGTTGTTTTTATTTTATTTAGAAGCTGCTTTTGTCTTTTAAAATGTGATGCCTTAGAAGATAGGAACCCAGTGAAATCCTATGTGTGTAAATATTTTTGAAATCTTACTTGATTATTTTTATTTTATGGCATCAATTTAAATAGTTTGCAGTTTTATCTAAAGTTTTTTCAGCTATTCCTTTTTGACAAAAGGCACACATACTTTCAAAAAATAATACTTTCTGAGGATATGTTTCATATTGTGCTGCTGCTAAGGCAAAGAATTTTCTTTTTGCTGGAATGTACTAATGAACCACCACTTTAGCTGTATGTCCCTAGGAAATCTTAACATTCTAAGCCAAAGTTTTGTCATCTCTCAGATGGTGCTAATACAATAACTGCACTATATAAATTAAGAAGATCAAATAAAGTAATATTTATGAAAGTATATATATGTATGCATATATATAGAGAGATGATCCTAATTGTTCACTGCTACATCTACCTGCACCTAAAATAATTCTTGAACTAAAGCAGTCACTCAATGAGTGTTTGTTAATTGAATGGATGCTTTATAAATTGTAAAACACCATAAGTAAATTTGCCAGGACCTGGGGGATATAACATTGGTGCTCCTACTCCCAGCATGACTGACATGCATTATGTATTATTATGTATGCACTGTTATGTCAAAATATAGTGATTGTTGGAGCTTGAAATCCATGACAGCTATACTATTGGGCTTTCAAAGAAAGCTAGATTTCAAAAGAATCATTTCAAAATGAAGTAGGTTGTGATGGTAAGATGATACTTTGAGTTGGTGTTTTGATGTCCTGTCTGCCGCTATAAATCTATAGCAATAATAAGTGAAATATGAAAGGAGAAAACTAAAAGGCATAGTCATCAGAATAATCCAGGGTGGCCATGAATGAAGGGTAAACAAACCAAGATGAGTCCTGAGTTGATAATTCTTGCAGGTGAGTGATGAAAGTGGGGTGGGGAGGTGTCTCACTTTAGCATCTCTCTTTATGTGTGTTTTATTTTCTATAATGAAAACCTAAGAAATAAAAACATAATAAGCATCATCATGTGCTAGAAATGGAACAGAAAAACAACCAAGCAAGAGTGGCTCAAACTGTGAATCCTTTGGTTCACTCAATAGAAAGAATGGATTTTTAAAAAATGGTCTGGTCACAAACATAAGATAAACTGGGGGAAAAAAATCACTTTTATGTCCTTGATAAATTCTCACAAAGGTGCAAAAGAAAACAGATATATGGATGTTAGCTGCATCATTATTAGAAAGAATTCAAATGCTTTTCAACAGCAGCATGGAAAATAGATTGTGATTTATTTTTATAATGTAATTCTACGTAACAATTAAAATCATTAAATTAGATCTGAATGTATATATGGATAAGTCAAACACATAATATTAAATTTTAAAAAGCAAAATGCATGTGCCCATCTTACTTTCTTTCTTTCTTCCCCACCCTCCCACCCCCAAAGCAAGCAGTTCCTAAACTTTCTGGCATAACAAAAAGTTCTCAGGTTTATTTTGTGACTTCGTTGCCTCAGCCCTTTCTTTAAGGAGTCTTGGTTCCTTTTAGTGGAGAATGCTATTCAGAAATTAAGATTTGGGTCCTGGTCATTGCTACATTGAACGTTATTTCTAGGCCCTTTCAGTAGGCAGAGGCGCAATGAAGAGGCAAGTGAAAGGATGGCTTAACATACTATGGATAAGATCATACTGATATTTCTAATTCCAATTCAACACCACGATAGCTAGTTTGAAGGGGATCCAACTGGCCAAATAGGTACAACTTGAATATCAAGATGAATATTAACGATAATGAGTTACAATCCATTGAACAGAATAAGAGTCCTTGGGTGTGTGCTAGTAAATAAAGAGGATCTTCACAGTAGAATGCCAACCAATAAATACATATGCTTATTGGAATTACTATTTTGTAACCTCATAATACTGTTTGATTTAGAGTCATCATTGGAAGCTAAAGCCACTGGGTAAAAGTATATTAGAGAGCAGAATGTTAAAATATATCCTATAGCAAATTTGGGTGAATATCTCTTCCTTTCAGATGTCACTGAAAGTGTGTAGAATCAATTATCCAGTTATTTTATAGGACTCAGTAAACTGTGAAGCATTGTAAAAGAAAAAAATTCCCACAGATTACCTATTAATTGCAAAGGGCAAAAAGATACCTTTATAGTTGAGAACTTCGGCAGATACCACCTTAAGCAAATGATCAAAGTTATTGTCACCAATAATGAGATTAAGTGACATCATCTCAATATATCTTTATTTGATGTATTGAGGACACATTATCACTTCTGTAATATTCCTGCCCAAAATGCTTAATCTAAATCTAGTCATAGAAAAACATCAGACAAATGACAGTTGAGCAACATTCTATAAAGTTGGCCTGTGCGCTACAAAAGGTCAATGTCGTGAAAGACAAAGGAAGGGAGAACTTTAACCACTGGACCACCAGGGAAGTCCCGATGATTATATTCTGATTACATAAGAGAATATCTTTAACCTTTGGATTCACACCAAATTATTTAGGGATAAAAGGACCTAATGTCTGCGTATGACAAATAGTTGAGGGGGAAAAAAATGCACATGTAGAATTGTGTGCGTGTGTGTAGACGTGTATACCTGTATATGCGTATGTATTTTTATATATGTAAATTCACATATGTATATTTATTCACATAGATGAACAACAGAGAGAGAGAGAATAAATATGACAAAGTAATATTTAGTAAATATTACAAAGTAAATATGACAAAATATTAACAATTGGTGAGTAAAAGTATGTAAAAAAACATATAATATGGAAATTTATCATTGTTTTTAGGGGATGATATTGGGACAGTGAGAAAATATAGGGAACTTCAGCTTTACTCATAGTGTTCTATCTTTTTAAAAAACAGAACAAAACTTTAATGCAAATATAGACAAATGTAACTGTCGTCAGCTGTGGATAGCAAATTCATGAGTATTTTGCTGTATCATGCTTTATAATCTATTTTTTACATTAAAAAATCATAACAAAAGTCCTTACTTTGTGAGAATAAAAACATTTGTATGTAAAGGCATAAAACACTTAA
Organism: Stenella coeruleoalba; assembly: GCF_951394435.1. Taxonomy (NCBI): domain Eukaryota; kingdom Metazoa; phylum Chordata; class Mammalia; order Artiodactyla; family Delphinidae; genus Stenella; species Stenella coeruleoalba. The sequence goes on from NC_137164.1 coordinate 45,995,479, forward strand.
AGTAATATTACCAAAATATTAATATTGATAGTCATCTTTAATTAGTGGGTTTATGGGTGATTGTTATTTTTCAATTTGTGCTTTGCTCAAGTATAATTATAATACTTTGTTAAGCAGAAGAAATCTTAGAAGTCATCTTTCTAAATGAGTTATTGAAAATCTAATGAAAAGAAAAACAGTTCTTAATAGCTCTCTCCATGGAAGCACCAGGGGAGTAAATGAAATCAAGTGCAAAGGAACTGATTCTCACTGCAGAGAACAAGTTAAGAATTAGCAAATCTATTTCTCTGCTCATTTTTTAAGATACCTGTTTGTAGGGTTGGTCCAGTTCTTGGTTTTGCTGTGTTGGGGAAAGAGCTGGTCTGAAAATGGAAATAAGAATCTCTGGGTAATCATAAACAATTTGTGAATGAAATAACCACAAGAATGCCTGCCTGTGTATCATCTATGCAATCTGAGTGATGATTTAAGGCCTTTTTAGCCTAACAACTGAAAGCCTAGAGCCATGTTTTAAATTCTTTAAAAGTTTTGGCTTCAAGATTAGACTGAAGATGATTAATGAAAAGATACCAGAGTGTACCTTAGAAAGTTTTATTATTTACTTTGCTGATTAGTGTAGCTTACATATTTATTTTTTGAAGATAATAAATTCATGTTTATGTATCTGAACAAGGTCTTGAACAGAGTCCCTTCTAAATTTGAAAAGCAGATACTTTATCGTTCATGGAATGACACTGAAGTATCTCTGTTCAGTTTCCTGAAACATAATTGACGCTTTTAAAATGTTCGTTATAAAAAGAGACATAGAATTTACATATGTGTTTGAGTTTTATTTTAGTAAAAATAAATAAATGTATTTGAATTTTATAGTGAGCGTGATGCACTTGAACAGGAAGTAACTGACTTAAGGAGAAAACATGAAACACTTGAAGCCTCTCACATAATTCAAGCTAAAGAAGGAAGTGAATTATCAAAAGAGGTAAGCTTATAGAGTCACTTGTATTTTATTGTACCGTGATTGTGGACACAGCTCAGGGCAGAATTGTGAGAGGGACATTTTTCTTCCTTTCCGATGTAATTGCTAGAAAGAAGGGATTTTTTAGTAGCTCTGTTTATATGAAAATTTTCATGGTAAGGATTAGCCCTCTTTATATGTTGAACAAAAGCATAAATGAAAGAAAATAACTCAGTAAGCCTTGAAAAGTAAGATGACATTGCTCTGGACACTGTCTGTCTCTGCATGTGTGTAGGTAGCCACCTTACAGCATACTGTTACTTTACTGCAAAAAGATAAAGAATATCTCAACCGCCAAAATATGGAGCTTAGTGTTCGCTGTGCCCATGAAGAGGATCGTCTTGAAAGACTTCAAACTCAACTTGAAGAAACCAAAAAGGCTAGAGAAGAGATGTATGAAAAGTACGTAACATCAAGGTAAGATTTACATTATTTTCCATATCAATAGATATAAATTAACACCAGCTTCTTTGAGGGAACTCATGGCTTTGGGGAAGAATAGTGATTTTTTTGTAAGGTCTATAGGATGATATTACAATAATCGTTCATTTTGTTTCCTCATAAGTTACTCATTCTAATTGATTTTTTTCTTAAGATATTTTGTTTTTTCCAACAACCAAGAGCCTATTTCTTTTAGGTAGCGATATATACACTATGATTATTTTTATTTATTTTTTCTTATGATATAACCTTTTTTTTTTTTTTTTCGGTACGCGGGCCTCTCACTGTTGTGGCCTCTCCCGTTGCGGAGCACAGGCTTCGGACGCTCAGGCTCAGCGGCCATGGCTCACGGGCCCAGCCGCCCCGCGGCATGTGGGATCTTCCCGGACCGGGGCATGAACCCGTGTCCCCTGCATTGGCAGGCGGACTCTCAACCTCTGCACCACCCGGGAAGCCCGATATAACCTTTTTAATTCCCAGTGACTAAGATCTCTACATAAATGTTTTATGGAAATATATAAATATCTTTATAGAAGTATATTTTTGAAGAAAATGTAATTGTGTGGAGCCTGACTAAGCTGACCTTTTCTTGACTGTGTGAAACATAAAAGAATAAGGAGAGACAGCATTGAGTACTGGTTTAAGATACAGGCTCTGGAATCAGACTCCTGCATTTCAATCCTGTCTTCTCTCTTCAAGTAGATGAATAAGCTATTCCTTTATACCAATAGCCTTTATAATCCTTGAATTATTTATTCTTAATAACTTTTTTCCCAGCTTGTGGTATTTTTCATCAGTTTGTGCTTCTGCTAATACCCTGTGTAACGCTTTGTGACTTTGCTAAGAGATCACAGTGGCTATGATTGTTGTGCTTAGAAGGAAAGGTTTTGTAAAGAGTACATTCGGGTCATTTTTTTTAAGATTAATTGTCTTCCAATATGCACCACATCAGATCATTGTTTCTAAATGAATGACCTTCCATAATGCATTAGTTTTCAAGTCTTTTGCCATATGCGTTAAATTAGTAAAATATTTTTGAAGATGAATAATTATTCAACATGAATGAACATTTTATATAGTAATTAAGCCTTTAGGGTAATATGTTTAAAAGAAAATCTCAGATGGAACTAGTTTGGAATGGTATTTTTAAGAATTTTAAAGCTTTATATCTAAACTGTGTTTTTCAAGTAACATTGTATGTAGAGCATATTTGACATAAGATATTAAACTATTACATGAAGGGCAAAGACCTATTTCTTTTACAAACAACAAAAAAAAGGATATTCCTTTTGACTCTTTGCAGAGACCATTATAAAACAGAATATGAAAATAAACTACGTGATGAACTGGAACAAATCAGATTGAAAACTAATCAAGAAATTGATCAACTTCGAAGTGCCTCCAGGGAAATGTATGAACGGGAAAACAGGTAAAAAAAAAAAAAACCAAGAAGTTTATGTGATATTTTATTGCTCTTTGTTTGAAGCTTATAGGTTTTTTTTTTTTCTTTTTAAGTATTTATTTATTTATTTATTTATTTATTTAATTTATTTATTTATGGCTGTGTTGGGTCTTCGTTTCTGTGCGGCGGCTTTCTCTAGTTGTGGCAAGCGGAGGCCACTCTTCATCGCGGTGTGCGGGCCTCTCACTATCACGGCCTCTCTTGTTGCGGAACACAGGTTCCAGACGCGCACGCTCAGTAATTGTGGCTCATGGGCCCAGCTGCTCTACGGCACATGGGATCTTCCCAGACCAGGGCTCGAACCTGTGTCCCCTGCATTGGCAGGCAGATTCTTAACCACTGCACCACCAGGGAAGCCCGAAGCTTATAGTTTTATCAAAGTTAAACTTTAGTTCGTGACATAATGTCTTTTTTAATACATTAAAGAAAATTTGTCATAAATCTAAGTATAATGGAATATTAAAGTTCTAAGGTCTTTGATAACTAGCTTAGAACAGGGTTTATCAGATGTTAGGCCTGTTTATTCTGGTATTCCTATTATCTTTTTATCACCCTGTTAGCTCTTCCTTTTGCCTTTACCTTAGTTCAGATGAAGGACAGAAATGAAAAGGAAATTAGAGAGTACTAAGAGATACCAGTAGTTCTTCCTATAATATGCCAGTGATTTCTCCAGGAAATTTTTAGAAACTGGAATTATAATATGAAGTATCGCTTATGCCTCATATAGCTGCTGGTCCTAAAGACATGTTAGATAATCTTTAAGAAGGATCAGTTTTATTCATGCAGTTACTTTTAGAACAGCATATATTAGGTTTTTTTAGAGATTGGCAGCATTAAGGGAAAAATAAATGCTACTTATTTCAATAGCAGTTATTTTTATATACCATCATTATGGTCATATGGCTTTTCAAAATTGATGTTTTAGAAGGAAACATTTTTGAAATGGACTTAATTGTCATACTAGTTTATCAGAACCGACTTGAGTGTATGCTATTATCTTTGCCAACAAGCAAGACTTTAAATCAGACTAAGGTTGATATTAGAGAAGGTTACATTTGAGCTCTAAGAACAATAAATTTACTTATTTAGCAAATATTTATTAAGGTCCACCATGTTCTAGATATATGTCAGATGCCATAGATACAGTGGTGACCTCTGCCTTTGCAAAGCTGGTAGTCTAATGGAGAAATAGAGAAACCATGATCAAAAGTATGATGATAATGAAGCAAATGGCAAGATGCACAGGGTGAGACCACATAGACTCAAGGTATATCCAACTCAGCCCTGGGAGGAATCAGGGAAGATTACGTGGAGGGAGAAGTACCCATGCAACACCTGCATGATGACTAAGAGTAAGACTGTCAGTTATGGGAGGGAAGGGAATTAGGGGAATTAATGCACACCCTGGAGGCAAGACAAAATGAAGTTTTTTGAACAAATAGAATAATTCAGAGTGGTTAGACCATAGACCAAGAGGCAACGAGTTGTAAGGGATGAAACAGAAGAGGGAAATAGGTCCAAATCATGCATTTGAGCCATTGTCTAAGACCATGAACAATTGAAAGATTTGGGGAATATGCGTGATATGATCTAATTTTATATAAAAAGACCATTCTGTGATGTGGAGGATAGACTGGAAGAGTATAAGGCTATAGACAAAGAGGCCACTTTTAGAGGTTGTTTCCCTTATCAAGACGGGTAGTGAAGATGGAACTGGATTAGTAGCAGTAGAGACGGGGAGAAGTGGGCCAGATTGGAAGAGTGCTCAGGAGATGGAACTAACCTAACTAAACAGTCAGGAGGATTCATTGGCTAGATTGGATTGGGGAGTGAGAAGTTACAGATGTCACCAGGTTCTTGATTGGGCAGCTGCGGGGATAGTGATGCAGTTTTTAAAGCATTAGAAAAAGACACGGCTTTAATTGGGAAACATGACAAATTTAGTTTAGTTTCATTAAGTCTGTGTGACATATGCAATTAGAAGTTGATTATATAAGGTCTGAATCTCAGGAGAAAGATCTAGATGTGAGCTAGACCTGTGGCATAGGTGATACTACTATTTTGTTTTACAAATAAGTACTTATAGTCCTGTGGCTCAATTCTGTTATGGATTTTATAATAAAGGCTTTTATTGGCCAACTTAATAACCTTAAAATTCATGGGATTGTTTCTATGGTAACGTGTGATTACTTCCAAACAATTCACATAACCACATAAACCTTGGTATGTAATCATTTTGAGAATGCACTGATTTTTTAGTTTTTGTTGTTGCCGTTGTTGTTTTACTTTTTAAAGACTCCTTTAAAATGCATCCCCTGGTAACATAAATTGATGTAAACTAGCGCCTGTTCTCTAAGATGATTGGTAGAGGTAGGTTGAGAAACAGTCGACAGAACCATTTCTGGAAGCAGGGAAGCTGAAGACAGGTTTCCTTTTCCCCTGTGTTGTTCTGACTCCATAGCCACGTCAAAGTGGATACCACCTAGTCAGGGAATTCCTGGGACTGGGGCTACTGCCCTAGAAACCCCAGTCAGCCACCAGATCCAGAATGGCCCCATGGATATTGAAGCTAGGGTGGATGGTTGCCACCAGGTGGTGCCAAACTGCATCCCAGGCCTAAAGACATTTGAATTGCACAGGACTTCTAGCCAGCTGTATGTAGTATAGACTCACCTTTATCATTGTATTAACCTCACAATAATCCAACCCTGTGTTTTGTGTGGCTGAATCTTTTTTAATCCCAGTTTCTTCATTCTGGCAGGATTTAACTATAGTTAGAGCTTACGTTCCACTGGTCTTTCACAAGGTAAAAATAAATTGCAACTTATTTCTTTTTAAATCTTACAACTTAAAATAATTAAGGAACGGATTTTAGTATTCCTTGTTATGAAACATGAGATTCAGAAAACACAAGTGTACACATTTAGATATCTTTGTGTCTGAGCAAATTAATCATGTGCTTTGGACTTACACGTTTAATTGTGTCAGTTTTATTTTAGCAAAGTATGCTGTTACAATATGAATTAAAATGGATAAAGTACTTACACTGGCATATTGGTACTTAGTCTCCTTGCCTCTTGGCCAATAAACATTTTTAGGATAAAGTTAAATAATAAGATTAGAGAAATATATTTTGCCTTTGGTTTGCTTTCTATACGTTGGGGGATATTAAGAGAGTACCTTTTTAAAGACTTAAATATACGACATGACACCATAAAACTCCTAGAAGAGAACATAGGCATAACATTCTCTGACATAAATCATAGCAATGTTTTCTTAGGTCAGTTTCCCAAGTCAGTAGACATAAAAGCAAAACTAAACAAATGGGACCTAATCAAACTTACAAACTTTTGCACAACAAAGGAAACCATAAACAAAATGAAAAGACAATGTATGGAATGGGAGAAAATATTTGCATGCGATACAAGGCTTCATTTCCAAAATATACACTCAGCGCATACAACTCAATAACAGAAAAGCAAACAACCCAATCAAGAAATTGGCAGAAGACCTAAATAGACATTTCTCCAAAGAAGACATACAGATGGCTAATAGACACATGAAAAGATGCTCAACATTGCTCATTATTAGAGAAATGCAAATCAAAACTTTAGTGAGGTATCACCTCACACCGGTCAGAATGGCCATCATTAAAAAGTCTACAAATAACAAGTGACAGAGAGGGTGTGGAGAAAAAGAAACCCTCCTACACTATTGGTGGGAATGTAAATTGGTGTAGCTACTATGGAAAACAGAATGGAGGTTCCTTAAAAAACTAAAAATGGAGTTGCCATACGATCCAGCAATCCCACTCCTGGGCATATATCTGGAGAAAACTCTAATTCAAAAAGATATATGCACCCAAATGTTCATAGCAACTCTATTTACAATAGCCAAGACATGGAAGCAATCTAAATGCCCATAGACAGATAAATGGGTAAAGAAGATGTGGTATATGTATACAGTGAAATACTACTCAGCCATAAAAAAGAATGAAATAATGCCATTTCAACATGGATGACCTAGAGATTATCACACTAAGTGAAGTAAGCCAGAAAGAGAAAGACAGATAACATATGATATCACTTATATGTAGACTCTAAAATATGATACAAATGAACTTATTTACAAAACAGAAGTAGACTCACAAACATAGAAAACAAACTTATGGTTACCAAAGGGGAAAGGGAGTGGGGGAGGGATAAATTGGGAGTTTGGGATTAGCAGATACAAACTACTGTTACATAAAATAGATAAACAACAAGGTCCTACTGTATATCACAGGGAACTATATTCAATATCCTGTAATAAACCATAGTGGAAAAGAAAAAAAAAGATATGTACTCAAGGGTTGAGATTTAATAAAGTAATTTTACTGCTTTAAGAAAAGAGAGAGAGAGTGCCTTTTATTTTCTCCTCTTAGATGTGGAAAAGAAAGATGGAACTCATGCCATGCAATCTTGGTATCTGCCCCTGCAGTCAGTCATACCAGTAGTTTGTGAAGTTAAGGGGTTGAGAAGGAAGAGGAAGAGAAGAGATAAAGACCTAAGGAAAGGCAGAGATAAGCAAAGAAAGAACTTGGGTATTTGGGTACATCCAAAATACTATAGTTGGGATTATAATGTGTATGTATGCTTTGGCTCAGTCTATGAGTTAGGTTTCTTGTCTTTTTCTGTACTTTATATATAGTTGCTTTAAAATGATATTTTGGAGCTGTGGGAAATAATGAGTAAAACTCACTATGGTGGTGAGATTTATTGTATAAAAAACTTCTTACATAGTAGGACCGTCTTGCACATTTGGAAGAAAAGCATTATTCCCTGAACAGGGAGTATATTATGAAAGAGATTTGGAATGAGACTAAACTTAAATCTTGGCTCTGCCACTTACTAGCTGAGTGAATATGTCACTTAATATCGCTGAAGTTTAATTTTCTCTTTTATAAAATGAGCTCATAATACTCTTTCACAGGGTGATCTGTAAGGTCTAAATGAGATAATATGTGTAAAAAGTACAGTATAAATTATAAATCTGTATGTAAATGGTAGTTATTTAGATACCTTTTGCTTATGAGAAATACTTTAAAAAATTATTTTATCCATTGTGTGGACAATTTAAGTAAAATGAGCATTATATAAAAGAAAACTGGTAACGTTATGGAATTGTTTATTGTCACTGAAAGGCACTATTAGAAAATATATAATTATTCTTAAGTATTGATCTCCGTGGCATTTAACCACTTTTGTTGAATGAGACAATATAGACAGAGAGTCTGCATGCCATTTGTTTCAATCCAAATTTTTGCATAAGATGGCGAACTTATTTGTTCCTGATTAATACTGTGAGATAATGAAATAAGAGGAGATAAATTCAGCTGATTGTTTTCTCAGAAAGTAAAACTACCTTTACCTAAGAAAGGCTCATTATTATAAATAGTCTCATTATTATAAACACAGAAAGAGCTAGCCTCATAGTAATGCTGTAAAAAGGGTAAGGATGAGTTTGTTAGAGATATTCATTATACTCTTTATACTGCACAGAATATGGAGATTCAAATTGCTCTACAGTTATTTGAAAGGGGGAAGGCAGTAGGGAAAAGGGATCAAAAATATGTTTTTAAATGTAACAATTAGTATTGCTTTAGTGATTTAATTTTCCCACCGTATGAAGAAAAGCTATCTTGACCACAGTTTATCATCCTCCAAAAGTACTCAAGAAGAAGCTTAATGACGTAAACTTAAAATATGCATAGAATCTCAGAGTGATAGTAAACACTTTTGAATCTTGAATCTAAGTTTATTTACAAAGGTTAGTTGAGTATACCTAATGCATTACAATAGGTGAATTGGAACTAGTGTACAGAGGTTCCATTCATGATTTAAGAAATATATGTCCTCATTAGTGCTTAAACAAACTTCTTTCATTCATATCCTACCAGATATCTGTATAATTTTTAAAGTTCTTTTATGAAAAAACTTAAGAATATTCTACTTTATCTTTTCAGCTAGACTATTCTGAAAGTATATGGCTTTACAGATAAAGCCATAACTCAGTATCTTAACTTCTCAAATAATTGTAAATGAAATTTTATTGTTAGCTGTCTTTTATTGTCAACTATATTCTTTATGCCTATAGGTGATTACACATGCGTTCACTTTTTAATTAATAATATTTAAGAATTTCAAGGTGTATAGGGTGTTCCAGGTATGAAGCAAGGACAGTTCGGGTTATGCAAAAACTTAGATTTTCCTTCATTGTATCATTCATAGGGTGGTGAGGGAGGCTGGTAAAGGGAAGGGTCAGATTTTAAAATGTCCTGTTGTCAGTTTATGTGGGGAGGTTTTACAGTAAAAGGGTGGCATGATATATTCATCTTTTGTAACCATGGTTGCAGTGTGAGGTGGATTATGGTTGAAAAGGACATGGGGGCAGAAAGATTGGTTGGGAGACAGTTGCAAAGTTTAAGTGAAGATGAGAAATGGAATAAGAGCTGAATTTAAAGATTATTTATGTAGTAGAATTGACAAGACCTGGTTATTGACAGGAAGTGGACCAGAATAACTCCACCTCTTCTGCTTTCCTGGTCTCAGAGAGATGGATTGTTAGGCACGGCCATTAACTCAAGGTTGTAGACAAGATTGAGAAGGAAGATAACACTTAATTCCTGATGTTTTACAGATATGGCAGCTCTGATCAAGCCCCAAAGTAATTCTCTAAGATCACATGGTTTATTTGTTTGTCTATTATTCATTAAGAAATTTTAAATTTTATTATTACTTATTTTATTATTATTTATGAGGTAACATTGATTTATAACATTAAATAAGTTTCATGTGTACAGCATTGTATTTCTACTTCTGTATACCCTACAACATGCTCATCACCAAAATTTTATTTTTCACCTGTAATCATACAGTTAATCACCTTTACCCATTTTGCCTTCCCCTTCCCCTTCCCACCACCACTCCGTTCTCTGTATCTACGTGTTGTTTGGTTTGTTCATTATTTTGTTTTTATTTATTTATCAGTTTTTCATATTCCACATATGAGTTAGATCTTACGATATTTGTCTTCCTCCATCTGACATATTTCACTTAGCATAATACCCTCAAGGTCCAACCATGTTGTCACACATGGCAGATTTCATCTTTCTTTATTGCTGAGTAGTATTCCATTGTGTGTGTGTGTGTGTGTGTGTGTGTGTGTGTGTGCGTGTGATATATATATATATATGCCACACCTTCTTTATCCATTCATCTGTTGATAGGCTTAGATTGTTTCCATATCTTGGCTATTGTAAATAATGCCACAGTGAACATAGGGGTGTGGATATCTTTTCAGATTAGTGTTTTCTTGTTCTTGGACTATATACCCAAAAGTGGGGTAGCTGGATCATATGGTAGTTCTATTCTTAATTTTTTGAGGAATCTCCATACTGTGTTATAGTGGCTGCACCAATTTACATTCCCACCAATAGTGTATAAGGGTTCCCTTTTCTCTAGATCCTCTTCAACACATGTTATTTCTTGCCTTTTTGTTAATAGCCATTCTGTCAGGTGAAGGTGATAGCTCACTGTGGTTTTGATTTGCATTTCCTTATTAATTGGTGGTTTTGAACATCTTTTCACGTGCCTGTTGGGCATCTGTTTGTCTTCCTTAAAAAATGTCTGTTAATCTCCTCTGCCCATTTTTTAATCAGGTCGCTTTTGTTGTTGAGCTGTATGGGTTCTTTATGTATTTTGGATATAAACCCCTTATTGCATATATCATTTACAGACATCTTCTCTCATTCATTAGGGTCATTGTTGAGTTATTAATGGTTTCCTTTGCTGTGCAGAAGCTTTTTAATTTGATGTAATTCATTTGTTTCTTTTTGCCTTTGTTTCCCTTGCCTGAGAAGACATATCTAGAAAAATATTGTTAAAATTGATGTCAAAGAGCATACTGGCTATGTTTTTTTCTAAGAGTTTTATGGTTTCAGGTCTTACATTCAAGTCTTTAACCCATTTTGAGTAAATTTTGTGTATGGTGTGGGATAGTTGTCTAGTTTCATGTTTTTGCATGTGGCTGTCCAGTTTTCCCAACACGATTTATTGGAGAGACTATCCTTTCTCCACTGTATGTTCTTTGCTCCTTTGTCGTAAATTAATTGTCCATATGTGTGGGTTTATTTCTGGGCTCTCTATTCTGTTCCATTGATCTATGTATCTGTTTCTCTGCCAGTACCCTGCTGTTTTGATTACTGTTGCTTTGTACTATAGTTTGAAACCAGGGAGTGTGATGCCTGCAGCTTTGTTCCTTTTTCTCACAATTGCTTTGTTTATTCAGGGTATTTTGTGGTTCCATATAAATTTTAGAAAGTTTTGTTCTATTTCTGTGAAAAGTATCTTGAGATTTTGATAGAGATTACATTGAACCTGTAGATTGCTTTAGATAATAAGGACATTTTGACAATGTTAATTCTTTCAATCCATGAGCACGGAACATTTCTCCATTTATTTGTGTCTTTTTCAATTTCTTTCAACAGTAAGATCACATAGTTTATAACTAGAAAATTTTCTCTACTGTGCCCCAGATACAACTCCCCTCACTTCTCAGGTAAGGCCCTGAGGCAAGAAGGGACCTTAAGGTGATGAAGCTTCTCCAGCAGTTTTCTCTGTTTTCCCCATGGTACTCTTAGAAATATTATAATTTTCTTTATATACAATAAAAAATCTTGGGAAACATTGCCCTAATTATCATTCTCTAAGTGAATACCTTCATATTTTTAATTTAGATTTTCATATTTTAAAAATTTTGTATTGAAGTATAGTTGATTCACAATATTATATTAGTTTCAGGTGTGTAGCATAGTGATTCAGTATTTTTATGGATTATACACCATTTAAAGTTATTACAAAATCATGACTATAATTCCCTGTGCTGTACAATATGTCCTTATGGCTTATTTATTTTACACATAGTAGTTTGTGTCTTTTAATCCCATACTCCTATCTCACCCCTCCCCTAGATTTTCATATTTAGATAACATACTAACAATAACTACTATTTATTGAGTATACATAAATAGATGTATCACATACGTTATAGAGAGAATTAAATGGGACAGTTTATGAGGTTGTAGGTATTAGTATCACCATTTTACAAATGTGGAAGCTGAGACCCTGAGAGGCTGTGATTTGTCTATGATCATAGACTTTTTAACTGGTGAAACTAGGTAGCTCTGACTCTGCAGTGTAATGCAGACTCCCATCTTACTGGGCAAGGCTATGAAAATTGACAAAAGATTTCTTATTGAAACTCTAATTTTGGACTTCCCTGGTGGCACAGTGGTTAGAATCCACCTGCCAATGCAGGGGACACGGGTTTGAGCCCTGGTCCGGGAAGATCCCACGTGCTGCGGAGCAACTAAGCCCGTGTGCCACAACGACTGAGCCTGTGCTCCAGAGCCCGCGAGCCACAACTACTGAGCCTGTGTGCCACAACTACTGAAACCCGCACGCCTAGAGCCCATGCTCTGCAACAAGGGAAGCCACCGCAGTGAGAAGCCTGCGCACTGCAACAAAGAGTAGCCCCCACTCACCACAACTAGAGAAAGCCCACATGCAGCAACGAAGACCCAACACAGCCAAAAATAAATGAATAAGATAAATAAATTTATTTTTTTAAAAAAAGAAAGAAACTCTAATTTTAGTGGTAATGTTTTTAGAAAAGAAACTCGGTCTTTTAAGAGAGTTTGCAAACCCTGCTTCACACTTGAGGACTGAGTGCGGATTATTAGAACTTTATAAAAGCAGTAAAAGCATTTGTAATTTTGAAAATTAGGGAAGAGGCCTTCATTTTTCTATAAAATGGTATAATTTTTTGACAAGGTCTGCCTCTCAGACACTACTCTGCACTTATAACTAGAGCCCATCCCCTCTTGCTATATAAGGACACACTCCAGAAATTCTCCTCTATGTCTCCTATATTGACAGTTTTCCCGTCTGCCATGTATAAACATATTATTTCTCCCCTTTTTAAAAAGCCTCTTTTATCTCCACTTCCCCCTCCAGCCACTGCCCCGTTTCTTTGCTCCCCTTTGTGACCAGATTCCTGCAGAGTTTATATACTCATTCCTTACCCTCATTTTTAAAATTCCACTACCAAACTTTGCCTCCATACCAGTCAAAAAAAGCTGTTCTTATCACAGCCCCCAGAGCCTATGTTCCCAAAAAGTCTAGTGGTCAGGTTCTCTTCTTACCTTGCTTGACCACAGCGATATTGAATATAGTTGATCACTCCCTACTCCTGGAAACACACTCTCTTTAATGGCTTCCAGGATCCCACACTTTGACTGTTCCCCTTCCTCACTGGCATCTTTACTGGTCTTTCCTGTCTCCTTGACGTCTTTTGCAGCTGCCTCCGTGACATTTCCACTTGGTTATCTAATAAACGTCTTAAATTTAACATGTCCACATGCAAACTTCTGTCCCTCCAACCTTGCTCTGCCTCAGTCTGACCCAGTGCGATTAAGGACAGCTCTAGTCTTCTTGCTCAGGCCAAGAACCTTGAGGTCATCTTCAACATCTTTTTCATATTCCATATGTTATTCATTAGCAGATCCTTTTGATTGTGTCTTCAGAATTTATTGATCTTTTATCATCAATAAATACTACCTTGGTCCAAGTTATCATTATCTCTTGATTGATCTTTTATCATCAGTAAATACTACCTTGGTCTAAGTTATCATTATCTCTTGCTCTGATTACAAGAGCCACTTAAGTGGTCCCCCAGCTTCCTTCTGTGTTCCTGTTAAACAGTAGGTCAAATTGGATCACTCCTCTGCTCAGATAAAAAGGCACTCCATCTCACTCTGTCAAAGTTTAAGTGATTAAAATGGCCTGTGATGCTACCTCATCTGTGCCCAGCATTCCCACCCTCATTTTACTACTCTGTTCTACTCACTCACTCAATCACACTGCCTCCTGTTCCTTTAACAGTGGCGTGTTTCCCACCTCAGGTCTTTTGTATTTACAGTTCCCACAGCTTAACCACCACTTCTGGATACCCTGCAGCCCTGTCTCCTCTCTTTCTCCACATCTTCAGATGTCATCTGCTCTCTCCCATCTTTCTTGACCACCCTGTTTAAAATTGTGAAGGCCCCCCACTCCTCCCACACCTACTAGCCCACACCCGTTAGCCCCTTCTCTGCTTCACTTTTCTCCAGAGCACTTAGGACCTACGGACATGCATTTGGTTTCTTTCCTACTAGAATGCAATCTCCACGTGAGCACGGATTTTCCTCTGTTGTTCACGGTTGGATTCCCAGGTACCACTGTCTGGTCTGTTGTAAGTGCTCAATAAATATTTGTTGAATGGAAGAATGAATTGCTCCTACTTTTGAGAAATCAGACTGTTGCTTTAGATGAAATGAAAAGCTGCACAAAATTTATAATGAGATGGATTTGATCAGAACCAAGCATGGTGACTGACATTTGTAGTACCTCAATTAACCATCCACCAGAGTCACCTAGTTTCATTTCAATATATTACATTTTATTCCATCAGCTACTTGTTAAACCTCAACACATTAATGGATTTCAAAGTGTTTTGCATTTTGGTGCTTACCTTCTTTTTATAATTAAAAAAATCATTTATTTACTTTTGGCTGAAGTTTTCATATCTATAAAATGAAAAAAAAATGTGCTTGAGCACCAACTAAAGTAAAAGGATAGGAAAATGTAGCTTCTTCATTTAACAGTAATCTCAAAAATTTTCCACTCTTAAAATGCGTAACTTCCCCCAAGAAATCGTTACATAAAATTTATACTTTGTTGTTTTTTTCATGTCCTATTCATTCACTTTTCAACTATATTAAAGGAAAAATTATCAGTCATTGATTAAATAATGAAAGATAATCCACTTGGAATTCTTTTATTTCATGCCACCTTTTTTTTAAATCTTCATTGGAGTATAATTGCTTTACAATGGTGTGTTAGTTTCTGCTTTATAACAAAGTGAATCAGTTATACATGTACATATGTTCCCATATCTCTTCCCTCTTGCATCTCCCTCCCTCCCACCCTCCCTATCCCACCCCTCTAGGTGGTCACAAAGCACCGAGCTGATCTCCCTGTGCTATGCGGCTGCTTCCCACTAGCTATCTATTTTTCGTTTGGTAGTGTATATGTGTCCATGCCACTCCTTCACTTTGTCACAGCTTACCCTTCCCCCTCCCCATATCCTCAAGTCCATTCTCTAGTCGGTCTGTGTCTTTATTCCCATCTTGCCCCTAGGTTCTTCATGACCTTTTTTTTTTTCTTAGATTCCATATATATCTGTTAGCATACGGTATTTGTTTTTCTCTTTCTGACTTACTTCACTCTGTATGACAGACTCTAGGTCCATCCATCTCACTACAAATAACTCAATTTCGTTTCTTTTCATGGCTGAGTAATATTCCATTGTATATATGTGCCACATCTTCTTTATCCATTCATCTGTTGATGGATACTTAGGTTGCTTCCATGTCCTGGCTATTGTAAATAGCGCTGCAATGAACATTTTGGTACATGACTCTTTTTGAATTATGGTTTTCTCAGGGTACATGCCCAGTAGTGGGATTGCTGGGTCGTATGGTAGTTCTATTTGTACTTTTTTAAGGAACCTCCATACTGTTCTCCATAGTGGCTGTATCAATTTACATTTCCACCAACAGTGCAAGAGGGTTCCCTTTTCTCCACACCCTCTCCAGCATTTATTGTTTGTAGATTTTTTGATGATGGCGATTCTGACCGGTGTGAGATGTTCTCTCATTGTAGTTTTTTAATTTTTTTAACATCTTTATTGGGGTATAATTGCTTTACAATGGTGTATTAGTTTCTGCTCTATAACAAAGTGAATCAGTTATACATATACATATGTTCCCATATCTCTTCCCTCTTGCATCTCCCTCCCTTCCCCCCTCCCTATTCCACCCCTCCAGGCGGTCACAAAGCACCGAGCCGATATCCCTGTGCCATGCGGCTGCTTCCCACTAGCTATCTACCTTATGTTTGTTAGTGTATATATGTCCATGCCTCTCTCTCGCCCTGTCACAGCTCACCCTTCCCCCTCCCCATATCCTCAAGTCTGTTCTCCAGTAGGTCTGTGTCTTTGTTCCTGTCTTACCCCTAGGTTCTTCATGACATTTTTTTTCTTATATTCCATATATGTGTGTTAGCATATGGTATTTGTCTTTCTCTTTCTGACTTACTTCACTCTGTATGACAGACTCTAGGTCTATCCACCTCATTACAAATAGCTCAATTTCGTTTCTTTTTATGGCTGAGTAATATTCCATTGTATATATGTGCCACATCTTCTTTATCCATTCATCCGATGATGGACACTCAGGTTGTTTCCATCTCCTGGCTATTGTAAATAGAGCTGCAATGAACATTGCGGTACATGACTCTTTTTCAATTATGGTTTTCTCAGGGTATATGCCCAGTAGTGGGATTGCTGGGTCATATGGTAGTTCTATTTGTAGTTTTTTAAGGAACCTCCGTACTGTTCTCCATAGTGGCTGAACCAATTCACATTCCCACCAGCAGTGCAAGAGTGTTCCCTTTTCTCCACACCCTCTCCAGCTTTTATTGTTTCTAGATTTTTTGATGATGGCCATTCTGACTGGTGTGAGATGATATCTCATTGTAGTTTTGACTTGCATTTCTTTAATGATTAATGATGTTGAGCATTCTTTCATGTGTTTGTTGGCAGTCTGTATATCTTCTTTGGAGAAATGTCTATTTAGGTCTTCTGCCCATTTTTGGATTGGGTTGTTTGTTTTTTTGTTATTGAGCTGCATGAGCTGCTTGTAAATTTTGGAAATTAATCCTTTATCAGTTGCTTCATTTGCAAATATTTTCTCCCATTCTGAGGGTTGTCTATTGGTCTTGTTTATGGTTTCCTTTGCTGTGCAAAAGCTTTGAAGTTTCATTAGGTCCCATTTGTTTATTTTTGTTTTTATTTCCATTTCTCTAGGAGGTGGGTCAAAAAGGATCTTACTGTGATTTATGTCATAGAGTGTTCTGCCTATGTTTTCCTCTAAGAGTTTGATAGTTTCTGGCCTTACATTTAGGTCTTTAATCCATTTTGAGCTTATTTTTGTGTATGGTGTTAGGGAGTGATCTAATCTCATACTTTTACATGTACCTGTCCAGTTTTCCCAGCACCACTTATTGAAGAGGCTGTCCTTTCTCCATTGTACATTCCTGCCTCCTTTATCAAAGATAAGGTGACCATATGTGTGTGGGTTTAAATCTGGGCTTTCTATCCTGTTCCATTGATCTTTCTGTTTTTGTACCGGTACCATACTGTCTTGATTACTGTAGCTTTGTAGTATAGCCTGAAGTCAGGGAGCCTGATTCCTCCAGCTCCATTTTTCTTTCTCAAGATTGCTTTGGCTATTCGGGGTCTTTTGCATTTCCATACAAATTGTGAAATTTTTTGTTCTAGTTCTGTGAAAAATGCCAGTGGTAGTTTGATAGGGATTACATTGAATCTGTAGATTGCTTTGTGTAGTAGAGTCATTTTCACAATGTTGATTCTTCCAATCCAAGAACATGGTATACCTCTCCATCTATTTGTATCATCTTTAATTTCTTTGATCAGGGTGTTATAATTTTCTGCATACAGGTCTTTTGTCTCTTTAGGTAGGTTTATTCCTAGATATTTTATTCTTTTTGTTGCAATGGTAAATGGGAGTGTTTTCTTGATTTCACTTTCAGATTTTTCATCATTAGTGTATAGGAATGCCAGAGATTTGTGTGCATTAATTTTGTATCCTGCTACTTTACCAGATTCATTGATTAGTTCTAGTAGTTTTCTGGTAGCATCTTTAGGATTCTCTATGTATAGTATCATGTCATCTGCAAACAGTGACAGCTTTACTTCTTCTTTTCCGATTTGGATTCCTTTTATTTCCTTTTCTTCTGTGATTGCTGTGTCTAAAACTTCCCAAACTATGTTGAATAATAGTGGTGAGAGTGGGCAACCTGTCTTGTTCCTGATCTTAGTGGAAATGGTTTCAGTTTTTCACCATTGAGGACGATGTTGGCTGTGGGTTTGTCATATATGGCCTTTATTATGTTGAGGAAAGTTCCCTCTATGCCTACTTTCTGCAGGGTTTTTATCATAAATGGGTATTGAATTTTGTCGAAAGCTTTCTCTGCATCGATTGAGATGATCATATGGTTTTTCTCCTTCAATTTGTTAATATGGTGTATCACATTGATTGATTTGCATATATTGAAGAATCCTTGCACTCCTGGGATAAACCCCACTTGATCGTGGTGTATGATCCATCCTTTTAATATGCTGTTGGATTCTGTTTGCTAGTATTTTGTTGAGGATTTTTGCATCTTTGTTCATTAGTGATATTGGCCTGTAGTTTTCTTTCTTTGTGACATCTTTGTCTGGTTTTGGTATCAGGGTGATGGTGGCCTCGTAGAATGCGTTTGGGAGTGTTCCTCCCTCTGCTATGTTTTGGAAGAGTTTGAGAAGGATAGGTGTTAGCTCTTCTCTAAGTGTTTGGTAGAATTCGCCTGTGAAGCCATCTGGTCCTGGGCTTTTGTCATGACATCTTTTTTTTTTTTTTTTTTGCGGTACGCGGGCCTATCACTGTTGTGGCCTCTCCTGTTGCAGAGCACAGGTCCAGACGCACAGGCTCAGCGGCCACGGCTTACGGGCCCAGCCGCTCCGCGGTATGTGGGATCTTCCCAGACCAGGGCACGAACCCGTGTCCCCTGCATTGGCAGGCGGACTCTCAACCACTGTGCCACCAGGGAAGCCCTGTCATGCCGTCTTAAAATCAAATGCAAATGGACAGTTTTATGTTTTGTCCGGGAAGAAGAATCTGAAGGTAGAAGAGATTAATTCAGATGCTTTTCCTGTATGTAAGGTTGCCATATAAACAGCCTGTGTAAGTCCCTTTTTGTTCCAACTGGAAAAAATATGTTCACTTTTATTGACCAAAAATATTTTTACATGGGGGCAGAAGGAGGAGAATGGGTTGCTTAGTTGTAACTGCTAAGCTCTGCTGACAACCCTGTTTTTTCACTGTTTATCTTTAGTAAATTTCAGGTTCTGAGGCATTTGTGATGTTTATTCAGGCTAACACATGCTCTTGGCATTGCCAAATTCTGATTTGTTCCTGTTAGAATTTTAAGGGTTCCTGAAGTTTTTCTCATTTTTCTCACATTTTCCTTCCACTTTTCAAGGATCTATTCTGATTTGACCTATTGGTACCATGAAATTGGTCTTCTAGTAGGAAGGAAATATATTCCTTCCTGTACAGAAATCTGATGATATTGTATGTTTTGTACTGGGGTTTTCAGTAAATCCTTTTATTGGAGAAATCATCAAGAACTTAACTCTTTAAGTTTCTTGTTTGAATGTGATAATTTAAGTGATATCTCCCAGTTGTTTTTCCACAAAAGTTCTGGTTTATGCCTATTTCTGTAGCGTAATTATTAATAGCACCCCTTTCACTCTAAGACATGCCTAAGTTAAAAAATATATTATTTGGACACTAGTGATAATACTACGAAACTCACTTTTCTTTTGCATTTTACATAGGATTGATAAGGTTTCTTTTCCTTTTTCTGACGTCTTTCCTCTCAATCCACCCCACACACACAAATATAGGATGGATGGGGAGAGATCTATGTGTGTTATGGAGATGGAGTTAGTAAGAAACAACATGAAAGGATTATGAAAAAATTTTGGGAATCAAATGTTAGCTTTCTTTTTTTTTTTTTTTTTTTTTTTTTTTGTGGTACCCGGGCTTCTCACTGTTGTGGCTTCTCCCATTGTGGAGCACAGGCTCCGGACACGCAGGCTCAGCAGCCATGGCTCACGGGCCTAGCCGCTCCGCGGCATGTGGGATCTTCCCGGACCAGGGCACGAGCCCGTGTCCCCTGCATCGGCAGGCGGACTCTTCAGCCACTGCGCCACCAGGGAAGCCCAAAATGTTAGCTTTCTAAAAAGCATTTCTAGGGATTAGATATTTGAATTTTTATATTTTAAAACATTTGTTATAACGTTGGCCAACTCCCAGCATCTTTCTCTGTTGTGATTACTTTTGATTATATACTCGGTTTGGACTTTTAAAAGTTTAGCTCCATTAGCTTGTTCATGCTGTCAATTTTTATAGTTTGTCTTTTGAAGAACATTTGAATTCCTGCTATTTGTTCTGTAATTGTATTTCTGTTACATTTTCTAATGCATTTAACATTTTTAAATGGATAGTTTATTAGTTATATGGCAGTTATGGTTTTATCTGTGACAGGAATCAATCCATCTAGTGTTTTATCAAACCAGTCTGAGTTTCAAAGAGCATGGGCCAGAAAAACAAGTGTATAATATATTCACAATTCTTCCAAGAATTGTTTTTGATTTAACATCTATTTTTGTTAGGAGATAATCATGTAACATAAATCTCATAATGACAGAATTTCCCAAGGAGAAGATTTCTGTGAAACAAGGGGACTCTTCAGAGAGGCAGCCTAGTATGATGGAGAGCATAGACTCTAGCACCATATGCTTTTGGTTCAAATTTGGGCTCCATAGCTTACTTGCCACGTGACTGTTGTAGGCAAATACTTAACTTCTCTGTGTTTCAGTCTTCTTCGTAAAATGGAGATAATGATACAACCTACACTTTTTGCAGTTGTCATGAAGATTAAATGAGTTATTATATGGGCTTCCCTGGTGGTGCAGTGGTTGAGAGTCTGCCTGCCGATGCAGGGGACACGGGTTCGTGCCCCAGTCCGGGAAGATCCTACATGCCGCGGAGCTGCTGGGCCTGTGAGCCATGGCCTCTGAGCCTGCGCGTCCGGAGCCTGTGCTCCTCAACGGGAGAGGCCACAACAGTGAGAGGCCCGTGTACTGCAAAAAAAAAAAAAAAAAAAAGAGTTATTATGTGTACACTGCCTAGCAAAGTTCCTAGCACAGGGTGAGTACTCTGTGTTTGCTATTACTGTTATTGTCAGTGGAAGAATCGCTCAGTTTCTTTTTCTCAAACTTAATTTGAAACATTAAAAGTCAATTAATAATATTAAAGGAAGTATTTCTAATCTTTATGTTAAAAGGAATTGTGCTGCTTCTTACTGAAGTATGCAGGTTGTGACAGGATGTGGAAGATATGTTACCTGATAAGAACCGTTTACAGGGACTTCCCCAGTGGCACAGTGGCTAAGAATCCACCTGCCAGCGCAGGGCACACAGGTTCGAGCCCTGGTCCAGGAAGATCCCACATGCTGCGGAGCAACTAAGCTCATGCGCCACAACTACTGAGCCTGAGCTCTAGAACCCGCAAGCCACAGCTACTAAAGCCCACGCACCTAGAGCCCGTGCTCCTCAACAAGAGAAGCTACTGCAATGAGAAGCCCGCGCACCTCAACGAAGACCCAACGCAGCCAAAAATAAATGAACAAATAAATACATTTATATAAAAAAAAAAAAAGAACAGTTTACACGGAAATCTTACCAGCAAGCACCTATGAGAGGATCTACTGGTAGAAACTTCAGCTTCTAGCATTTTCTCCCATTCATTTCAGTTTTTCTCTTTTTGAATTACCTTTATTTATTGGTCCTTCAAGCCCCAACTTACACGTCTTCCCATCATTCACTCATCTGTTCCTCCAGTTAAAAATAATCAACTCCTCTTCTTTGTGGCCATAGAATTTTGTTCATGCCTAAATATAGCACTAATTATAGTTAACCGGATGGTGTAGATTGTAGCATGGTGAATGCCCTGGTATCTTCTAATGACACCTCCTTTCATAAGCCCTAATGTTTGTTTATTCTGGGTTTTATTTCTTTCTCTGTTTCTTCCTTACTTTCTTCCCTCCCTCCCTCCCTTCTTTCTTTCTTTCTTTCTTTTTCTTCTTTCTTCCTTTCTTTCCTCCTTTCCCCCTTCCTTCCATCCTTCCTTTCTTTCTTTTTTCTTTCTCTTCCAGTTTTGAAATACAATTGACACGCAGCACTGTATAGTTTCAGGCATCCAGCGTAATGATTTAACTTACATACATCATGAAGTGATGACCACAAGAAGTTTAGCAAACATCCATCATCTCACAGAGATACAAAATTAAAGAAATAGAAAAATTTTTGCCTCACAGTGAGAACTTTTAAGATTTACTCTCTTAACACCTTTCGTATGTAACATACAACAGTGTTCATTGTTTTCATCATGTTGTGCGTGACATCCCTAGTAGTTATTTACCTTATAACTGGAAGTATGTACCTTTTGACCCCCTTTATCCAATTCCCCCTCCCCCCATCCCCACCTCTGGTAACCACAGATCTGATCTTTATTTCTGAGTTTGTTTGTTTGTTTCTGAGGTATAATGACCTACAATACTATGTTAGTTCCTGTTCCACAGCATAGTGATTCCATAGTTCTATACATTTCAAAATGATCACCATGGTAAGTCTAATTACCATATTTGCTTTTATTTCTGTTGCCCATTTTTGCAGTAAAGAAAATATATATAGTTAGGGACTGAAGCTTTGCCATCTACCAGCTAAGCATTCATGATTAATTAGTACTGTAAATGTATCTACTTGGAATTTTGCAACTGAAATAACTTATAGAATAATAAGGCTATAGTATTTGAGAAATGAAAGTTGTGACCAATTTTGGATGGTTTACTGACTAAAATATATAGATTCTCTAGGGATGAAAAATATATAAATGTTTAATATACTTTGAGAACTTCATTCTATCTATAAAATTAAAAATTTCATGTTTCAGTTAATTTGAGAATAGTAGAATATTTCTGAAGGTCTTTGCAGTCAGGATGATATCAGAAAATAATGACTTGCTATTTTGTGATATCTAACTTAAAATGTACCTGCACTTAGATAATAGTGTACAAAAGTTATTTTCTTTTTAATAAGAGTTATCTATATTCCAGTTTTTTTAAATTATTTTATTTCTGGCTCATAAGCTATTTTACTGATGAATCTCTATTGGCTGACATATTCTAAGTTTTAAAATTGTTGTTAGCATCACCATACAAAAGATGACTTTGAGCACTGCCACAGCAAGTATGACCACTAAATATTTCTACCTAATAGTTATTAGATAGATTTACTCAAACTGTGTGGATTTTCATGGCTCCCTACTGACATTCTCCATCAGTAATAAAAACCAAATCTAATATCCAATCCAGTTCTTTATGGGAGATAGGTTGATGTGATGTAAAAAACACTTACATTGGAGTAAGACATAGCTGGGCTCAAATTATGGCTTTAACACTTCAGCTGTGTGACTTGGGCCTAGAGATTTAAGCCCTCTAAACTTCAGTTTATTCAGCTGTAGAGCAGCTTAGAAAGTATAACATCAAGGATTTGTAGGGATTAAGTGAGCACAATCATTTATGTTATACTCCAAATTTATTTATGTTATAACTGTTAGAGAAGAGGATTTTCAAAAAAAATTAAGTGACTCTGAAAGAAGAGTTACTGTTGGTATTTTTCTTGATTCAAACTTCCACTTTGATTAAAAAACAAACAGGATTTGATCTTTGAGGGCCCATATCTGTCTGTATCAGTCCTAATTACTCACTATTGTTACCTTCCACCTTTTGGACATTCCCCTTAACTGTCACTCAATGTATCTTCTGTCAATTTCAGTTCCTGCTGTCATCAGCACTGTAAGTGGATGACTCATAGTCTGACCTCATACTTCCTTGAGCCCTGCATGAGTATTGACCTTCATCTCAGCTCTTTCATATAGCTACTCTAATGTCACACCTTGCATCTTATGAACTAAAATTCCAGGACTGAAGACACTACTCTACCTCTGAATCACTGTTCTCTGACAGCAATCTCTAGTTTTCCATCTTGCCTGTATAACCACTTCCACTTAATCTGTTAGTTATCTTATCAGGACTTCAAGTCCTTTGTCCCTTACTTTCTCCTAATCTCAGTCCTTTTGTGTTCCCTTCTCTTTCCTTCCTCTCCATGTGAGACCCAGGGTCTATCAGTTTAGCTGTTCTCCTGCTTTTGTCCCAAACTTCATTTCCATTTGGATTCCTGTGATCTCTATATCCCTCATTATAACATTTTATATTGCATTTATTAACTTCTCAAAACCTCAGCTCTCTTGTGGATAATATGTTGGTAATTATACCTACCTCATTAGATTGTGGTAAGAATTAAATGAGTTGCTATAAATACAGACTGTTTACCCTACCTTCCCTTCGACCCTTGTGGAGAATAATTGTGGAGAAAGGTAACATGACATTTAGAGAGTAGACCATGTTTGTACTTACACTGCTGTGTGCTGCTAGAGAAACTCACCAAGCCAGGCACATTTGTATAATATACACTGTGGGACACCAGCCCTTAGGGTGTCCCTGAGATTATCAGTTAGTCCAATTCCAAGCAAGCCCATTTATGAGTCTTTAAAAGATGGATACTTGTGTAGTCGGAATAACTGAAGTGTACATTTACACTTTAGAAACCTCCGAGAAGCAAGGGATAATGCTGTGGCTGAAAAGGACCGAGCAGTGATGGCTGAGAAGAATGCTCTAGAAAAACATGATCAGCTCTTAGACAGGTAAGCATCCTGAAAATAGAAATGTTAAGACTCTTCGATTTTTGTTCCTGTTACTCTTTCTTTTAGAATATATTTTTTTAATAGAAGTTTAATTTTCATTTCAGTTGAAGTGTAATTTACATGTGATAATTTACATATGTAATAATTGCATATATTGAAACAAGATAGAGAAGAGTTTCCTTATACCCCTTTGGTCAGTCTGAACTACCACCCATCAAGAGGCAAACACTTTGTGATTTCTCTCACCATAGCTTAGCTTGTTCTTCATGGACTAAAAATAAATGGAATTGTACAGTATGTACCCTTTTGTGTCTAGCTTCTTTCACTCAGCATTATATGTTTTCATCCATTTTATGTTGTATCAGAAGTTCATTTCTTACTGTTGCTGGGCATAAATATACCACAGTTTGTTTATTCATTCACTTGTCAATGGACGTTTAGTTTGTTTTCAGTTTGGCGCTATCATGAATAAAGCTGCTATGAAAATTTTTATACAAGTCTTTTTGTGGGTATATGTTTCTGTTTCTCTTGGATAAATACCTAGGAGTGGAACTGCTAATCATCGAGTAGATGAATGTTTTACTTTAAAAGAACCTGCCGGACATCTCCAAGGTGATTGTACCATTGTATACTCCCCAGTTTATTTTTCAAAAACCTATATTTTCTGGTTCATGTCTGTTGGAGGGAGGGGAAGAGAGAGAGTAATTTGTCTTTAATTAATCAATAGAAAATATATTTAATAACCTAGTTAAAAGGAAAATCACTGATGAGTATTAAAGTAAATATCGTTACCTCATCAAACAATGTATTTTAGTGGTTCAACTACATGCAGAGTAAAGAGAGTGGTTACCTTTTTTTTTTTAACTTTTTATTTTGAAACACTTTCAGACAGAAAAGTTGCTAAAATAGTACAGAAAAGTTTTCATGTACCTTTCACATACTGGTAAACTTTGAAAATAAACTTTGAAGATAATCTCAGTGGGTCTTTTAATTTTTAAATGAAGATTAATTTGTGGTTTAAGCAATACATGGAACTAATAATTCAAGCAAGTTTTCACATAATTAAACTATTGCTAATCCTCTAGAATGTCAAAATCTTTTAGAATGGTCCAAATTGTTATACTTCTGAATTCACATCAACCTTATAAACTTGACTCATGGAGAAATTCTAATAAATGTAACAATGAAGAAATCTTTTCTATAATGTGAAAGTATGTCTAATTCTAAAGATCTTAATATAAAATTAAACATTTATAAACCAGCTGCTTTTATTAGCGTGCTGTTGCAACCTATCTTAAAATTATCTTTTATTATGTATAATCCTTCTGTTTATAAATCTATATCATGTCCACTAAAGATTTACTTAGCTCCTTGTTGTTGTTTTTGAATGTGATATATTTAGTAATGGCTCTAGAATAATATTTATGGACCAACTAACAAGCTTTAAAAGAAAGAGTAAGTAAACCAGAACTTATATTCACGCAAAATTTCATAACTTGCTAACTTGGTATGTGGTTGTGAGTTTGGAGAGAGAAGGATAGTAAATGTGGCCTTAAAATTGGCTGCTTATACTAAGCTCTGTAATGTCCTACACTCTGAATCTAAAATCCTTCTTATCCTACTTGTTCACACACTAGCAACTGGGTATTTATCCTGAAAGCCATGCGATACTTTAATATCTTCTGAATTACAGAGAATTCAGTCATTTAATGTTTGTAAAGCACATTAGAACAGTGTCTTGCACATAGTAGTTCTACAGAAATTATTGGTATTATAGAAAAATTTGCTGAGTTAATTCTGCTTTAACTAATGGAATTTTTGCTCTTAATTCCTTGAAGTGATAGTAAAACTTTTCTTATTTGGAGCCTAATTTTCATCCAACCTTAAAAAATTAGGACAGTTTTAAAATCAGGACAAAGAAGGAAAAAAAGAAAATGTTTCTAGACACACTAGAAATAACCTATGAGCAGCAAATAGTGTTAGTGCTCAGAACTTTAAAGCACATTATAGGGCCAAGGATTTATTGAAAAAATGAGAATAATGTCTGGAATCTAAAACTCAAAATAAGCTTGGACTTTAATAAAATGCCTAAAACAGCTAAATGTACTTATCTGTTTTTTGAGCTACAATATTAAAGTAAAGGGGAAAATCCCCATGCTTAGGGTTATAATGTTGCTAGATGATTTCAAAAAAGTAAGATTCTAGATATCCCCACAATTTAATTTTTCCTTAATTACTCTATAAACTTATTACAATTCATGTCAATAATTTCAAAAGACTTTTAGTGAAACTTGACCAACTGACTCTAAGATTCTTTTTCAGAATCGCTGTGGCTATGCTTGTGCCTACTCTTGTACGTTTACTCTTCCACATGAATTTTTGTAGTTATATTTTTCATGTTAATACCTTTCATCCGTCCAGAGTTCATTTGGGGGTATGGTGTAGATAGAGAACGAATTTTATTTTATCTTGCTCACTATTAAGTTAACTGTACATTTAATGGCATCCAAATAAAAATACCAGCAAGATTTTTTTCTGCTTAATCTACACTCTAACTTTCTCTTGTGTTGGGTGGTATGGGAGTAGCACAGGCCTTTTGGGATCCTGGAAAGGGTAAGTGAGTTAGGGATGTATTTGGATTAAGTGGTTTTCAGTCACTTCTGTTTACAGTTAAATTATTGCTAGCCATTTCTGAGTATCAGTGGCTTCCAGGAATATTCTTATTACCCACTGTGCAACATAGGTTGTGAGAGATAGGAATGTGTCTCGGGTACCCATTACTGGAACCAGGGATTATTGACCTTCTTTCTTGGTGGAGGGATAAGCAAGATGCAATCATTTATCCTTTATTTGGAGGGGAAGCCCTGGCAGTCCTCTGACCAGTGGATACTTAAACTTCTTACTGATGTGGTGGCTTCTCGAATCTTCATAGGGTTTTTTTTCCCCAGCTTTATTAAGGTGTAATTGACAAATTAAATTGTAAGGTATTGAAAGTGTACAATGTGATGATTTGATATACACATACATTGTGAAAGGGTTCTCCCCTCATGGAGTTAATTGACACATCCACCACCTCACATATTTACCTTTTTTTTTTTTTTTTTTGGTGGGAACATTTATGGATTTAAGGTCTCTCATAACAAATTTCAATTATACGCCACAGTGTTATCAACTGTTGTCACTGTGTTATACATTAGATCCTCAAACATTATTCATCTTACAGCAGGATTTTTTTTAACCAGACGTATCAAATCTATGGTTCATATGAAAAAATTAAAGCTATTTCTTAAATAATAAGACTTGAAAGTCAAAATTACTCCTTGATCCATGGGCTGCAGAATCGATGTGTTAGCAGGCATGAAAACAACATTCATCTCATTGTACATCTATCCTCAGAGCTGTTGGTTAACTAAACACATTGTCATTGAGCAGTAATATTTTAAAAGGAATCTTTTTTGTTTTTTGAGCAGTAGGTCTCAACAGTGGGCTTAAAGTATTCAGTAAAACCATGTTGTAAACAGATGTGCTGTCATCCAGGCTTTGTTGTTCCACTTATAGAACACAAGTAGAGTAGATTTAGCACAATTCTTAGGGCCCTAGGATTTTCAGAATGGTAAATGAACATTGCCATCAACTTAAAGTTACCAGCTTCATTAGCCCCTAACAAGAGAGTCAGACTGTCCTTTGAAGATTTGAAACCAGGCATTGACTTCTCCTCTCTAGCTATGAAAGTCCTAGATGGCATCTTCTTCCAATAGAAGGCTGTTCCATCTACATTGATAACTTGTTTACTGTAGGCATCTTCATTAATTATCTTAGCTAGATCTTGTGGATAACTTGTTACAGCTTCTACATCATCACTTGCTGCTTCACCTTGTGTTTAAGTTTTATGTTATGGAGATGACTTCTTTCCTTAAATTTCATGATCCCATGAACCAGCCTCTTCAAGGTTCAAACTTTGCTTCTGCAGCTTCCTTACCTCTCTTAGCTTTCAAAAAATTGAAGAGACTTAGGGCCTTTCTCTGGATTAGGCCTGGCTTCAGGGAGCGTTGTGGCTGGTTTGGTCTTCTATCCAGACAACTAAAACTTGCTTCATATCAGCAGTAAGGCTGTTTTGCTTTCTTCAATCCTGTGTTCACTGGAGTAGCACTTTTAATTTCCTTCAAGAACTTTTCCTTTGCATCCACAACTTGGCTAACTGTTAAGCACAAGAGGCCTAGCTTTCAGGCTATATTGACTTTCAACATGCCTTCCTCGCTAAGCTTAATCATTTCTAGCTTTTGATTTAAAATGAGAAATGTGTGACACTTCTTTTCACTTAAACACTTTGGAGGCCATTGTAGGGGTACCGGTTGGCCTAATTTCTGTATTGTTGTGTCTCAGGGAATAGGGAGGCCCAAGGAGAGAGAGAGAGCCTGGGAAGATAGGCAGGGAATCTGTACATGACCTTAAATGCTAAGCTATGCAGTCTGGATGCCATTCTGTTGAATGACATGATCAGAGTTCTGTTTTAGAACAATTACCCGAGAAGAATGAGGAATGAAAGTAATACTAAACTGATAACAGGAAGATAGTTCAGAGAACATTATAAATAGTTTGCTATCTTATATAGGCATGGTTCATGGCGCCCCCAAACAATTACATTAGTAACATGAAAAATCACTGATCCCAGATCACCATAATAAATATAATAATAATGAAGTTTGAAATATTGTGAGAATTGCCAAAATATGACACAGATACTAAGTGAGCAAATGTTGGGAAAATGGCACTGATAGACTTGCTTGATGCCACAAACCTTCAATTTGTAAAAAAAATGCAGCATGTGCGAAGTTCAATAAAGCAAAAGCACAATAAAAGGAGGTATGTCTGTATAGGCTTGGAAGATTTTAATGTGGAGATACTATTCTACAGTAATGGAAGTTACATCTAGAATGTGATTTGTGATTATCTTATTTATAGAATCATGCTGGGTCTGGGCACCGAAGCTCTAAACCAAAGGTCTTAAGAGGAAAATGACCAAACATATTCAAAAGATTAGAAAATGTCCTATAGTGTCAGGTTATAACTGTCTACAGATATTTGAAGTGTACTTTTCTCATGTGGTCAGGCCTAAAGTAGTAGAATTGGGACCACTGTGTATACATTACAAAAAAGGGTAAAGATAAACTTTCTAATAGGGATTTTCAAAATGCCTTGGCATCAAGTATATTCTTCATCATTAGAAGTGTGCAGGCATCAGCTGGCCAGGCATTCAGTAGCATTGTGTTTGTAAGCATCGAAGTATCAAGTGGGTAGCTTGATGAGTCTAAAGTCCCTTTTGATTCTGAAATTATCTGTAACAACAGCTCAAAAGAGTTGATACAATGGTGAACCCAAGCTGTTTTTGAGTGTATTTTTTTAATCTCTGCAGTTCACTTTTCCTGTTTTTTGTTTGTTTCAAAATAAAAATCTAGTATTTAGGACTATTATTTGAAAAAAACACTATATATTTTTTAAATATCCACTGGATTTTTAAAAAAATATTTATTTATTTGGCTGCATCGGGTCTTAGTTGCGGCACATGGGACCTTTTAGTTGCAGCATGCGGAATCTTTAGTTGCAGCATGTGGGGTCTTTAGTTGCAGCATGTGGGATCTAGTTCCCCAACCAGGGATCGAACCCAGGCCCACAGCATTGGGAGTGCATTGGGAGTGCAGAGTCCTAGCCACTGGACCACCAGGGAAGTCCCTCCACTGAATTTTTTTTGGGTATAGATTGCCTAAGAATATTTTGGGCATATCATGTATATTTTTTGTATATACTGAAACCCAAGGAAAAGTATTATTTTATTTTTCAGAGGTTGAGTTTTTAATACTCAGGTGTGTGATTCTGGTTTCCTTTGTGTCAAAATCAGAATAAACAGATGTATTTCAATCTTTACATGCATTGTGATTTCTGTGAATCATGCTTAAGTAAAGTCCAAGACATGTCTATACACAATTTTCTGGTCAGGTATAACTAATCTCAACTTTTTCATTTTGTTGAAAGTTTTACTTTATCAAATGCTTCATTTAATGATCAAACAACCTGTGTTATTATAAAGAGAAATGTAAGGAAGTAGTATGCCACTTTCAAACATGAATGAAAAAGGCTTTTTGCTGAAGGACTTTAATTTTCTACAAAAAATGGACTTTTCTCAGGCATATAAAAGACCTGTGTATGTCCCAATTCAAGTCCAACAATTCATTTAATAGTAAGTAACAAATACCCAGCTTTCATGAACAGGAACAGTTATTACCTCTTATTCTGTTGCTTTGAATCTCTGTAAGCACTCTGAGGATTCTTTCTGCCACAAAGGGGAAATTTTTAAACTCAATCAGTGTGAGTAGAATAAATTTGAATACACTGTTACATCTGTGGGATCCTACAGAAGAGACCTATGTTTGAATCTAAAGTGTTAGCTTGTAATCCAGAATTAATTTTAATAGCTTTTTTTTTTTCAGTTATAGTTGTTTTAATTTTTTTTTAAACTATGGTTTGATGTATTCGGAATAGTTTTTTCAGTTTGTTAAGTATTTTTAAATGAATATTACTTAAATTATGCTTTCATAATATTTAAATTATGTTTTCAATCCCTACAACTTCTCTGGTAATAATAGAATTTTGTCCTCATTTTTTCTCTTAGAAGACCAAAGTAAGGGGGAATAGATCTAGTGAGTAGATTGAGTTTATGTTATACTGGGCTAGTTTAAAGCTTGATATAGCAGCCAGCTGTCCTAAATTTCCATTCAGTGCTTTATCCCCCAGAGTAGAACAGTTCTGACATGCTTTTATTCTACCTTTTGTCATATTCTTATACTGTTTTATCTTTGTTTATCCGGTTTTTTAATCTTGCCTTGCTTCTTCAGCAGGCAAGTAAATGTTTGTGTCATTTTCAATATAAACTTAATGGGATAAAGGATGTTGAGATTTGAAATAAAAACTATAGTATTGTACTTAAACTTTGTTTACTTAATAAATTCTGTGATAATTTTATTCATATTATTCTTAGTTTTCATGGTTACGTAAAGTAATTCACATCATAATTGTTATTTGAATGCAGAAATTCTTGATTCTCAGTCCTATATTGTTATTCTTTTGACATACCTCTTTATGAAAGAAAAAATATACCGTAAATTCGTGCTTCTTAAATAATTTTTAGTATTTGATTTTTTTCTTTGAAAATTTGCAAAATACTCTAATTATAAGCTACTCTAATGATTTTTCAGAGTTTATAAAATTATCTTTTGTTACTTGATTTCTCTTATTCTTTAAAATGTTCTATTTGCCTATTGGTTTGTTTCATTTATATTGAAATAGTCTAGCCCCATGTTCTCAAATTTCTCTTGGCTTTTAAGCCGCTGTTCCATCTGACATATATTTGTCCACTTATATAGGATATCTCAAGCTGGTCTCATTACATCCTAAGTTACCACAATTGACTCTATTCCTTTCCTAATAAAGGCTTTGGAAATAGTAGTACATAATGTAGTATACATGAGAGCATTAAGAAATTTATTACTGAGGTGAAAAATATCTGTTCCTTCTCAGTCTAGACACAAACCTTTGAAAGGAACCGATAAGAAACACCCATATTCAGATCACAACGTATGGATTTTGTTTTATCCACCTCTCATCTATCTTCCTTTTTCTTTATTAGGTATTGGTCTGATCTGACATTCTTTGCCCCACCAGAAACAATGGCCCAGGGTGTCCTTTAACCATTCATGGATAATTTGTTGCTTATAATTGGGCTTACATGGCACTGCTAGTTCTGAAGTGATACACCTATTCTCCTCCACTTCAAAAGAATGTATCTTTTTTTTTTTTGCCACATCTTATTTAATTATGAATAAATTCAGAGATGTGTGTTGTATTTATAATTGAACCATTCTGCATTCATGTTCTCAAACATAATATAAACTTAAGTCTCTAATATTCCCATTATTTTCCAGATGGGAAAGAAAAACCTCATGAAACTTGGAAAATAAATTTTTTGCAAAAGAATGTATCTTGAATATTTTTGTGCAGCGAGTCAAAATACACACATACACAAAGCAATTAGATATTGTTTTCTGTCAGTCTTTTTTTCTCAAAGAAGGACTGGTGGCTTCTGTGGCCAAAAAGGATATTTACTCTATATCAGGAGAATTAATGATGGATGCCAATATTGTTAACCTGCAAGTCCATGGGGTAGAACATCTTTATACAGTAATAGACTAGAGTTATCAGCATATTTTGTTGTTTAGGTGGAACAATTGAGGTAGAGAAGGCTGTTTTCATACCTACCGATTTAAACCTCTTCTCTCCTCAATCCTGAATAACTCTCAATGGCCGTCACTCTCAGGAGATCAATTCACTGTTGATCTTATAAAATCAAAGCTGTGCTCCAGCATTCTATCTTGGTCCTTACTCTTTTTTAACTTCTTATTTCAAATTTCATGTGTGCACAAAAGCTACAAGAATGATGCAAAGAATTCCTTTATATCTTTTATCTAAATTCACCCCTTTTTAACATTTTGCTACATTTGTTTTATCATTTTTATTCTCTCTCTCTTTCTCTTTCTCTCCCCTCACCCCACACATTATTTTTTTTCTGAATAGTTTAGTAAACTGAATGCATCATATACTCTTGCCTCTTCAAGGCTTATTTTCTAGGAATAAGAATATTCTCTTATATAACCACAGTACACTTATCAAATTCAGGACAACATTGATAATAATACTTTTATCCATTTTTGTCAGTTGTCTGAATGATATCTTTTTATAACAGTTTTTTTTCTGGCACAGCATCCCGTCCAGAATTATGTTCTGCTTTTAGTTATCACGCCTCTTCAGTCTCTTTTAATCTGAAACAGTTCTTCAGTTTTTCTTTTCTATTTTGTTTTCATGACATTTGATTCTTTTTATGTTGGATCATATACACATATATGTCTCTTCCTTCTGGGATCTCTCCTTCTCAGCTTTAACTGTCACTTTAGGGAATGATCAACAGTGTTTTAAAACTCAAACCATACCTTTCCTTGTGTTTTGTAAACTTGTATTTCCAGCTACGTGATTGGCATTTTTATCTCAGTGTTTTTCTGGGACTTTAAACTCAGTATTTGTGAAACAAACTCGGCTTCCTCTCACATTTACCCTTCCCAAGACAGAACGTGGCTTCAGCTGACTTCAAGTCAGTAAACTATACTGCCATTTTTAAGTCATTTCTGTTTGAACTTTCATAATAATAATCCTTTCCTCTTGCTCCTGTGTGTAGGTTTGTCAAATTTCATAGCTTCTCCCCCTATAGTATCTCTAAAATCCTCTGCACTCCTGCTGGCAGTCATCCTGGGTCAGCTTCTCGTTACTTCTTGACTGGGGTCATGCTGTAATTGTGTACGATAACCTCTCAATTCGTTGCTCCATCTTTCCCCCTCGCTTAATCCTCTTGCTCAGACCTTTTCTTCCTGCCATAGTTTTGCATCCTAACATCATCATTTGCCAAGACACTTGAACAAGAAAGCTGGTGGTTCACAACTACTTTTTTTTCCTCACTCTCTTTCCCATTTATTCAACCAACAGGTTGTTTATTGATAACTGCCATGTGCCATTTGCTGTGCTAGATGTTGATGTACATAAATAAATCAATAAATGGGAGGTTGCCCCTGCTGAGAGTCAATTGAGGTAAATGGAAAATAAGCAAACAGATTCATAATTGTTATAATTATGTGTTTTGATGATTGCTATGAACTAGATTGTGTGAGGAGGAATAATGGCTCCAACAGGGTATATCATGATAGGATAGTCCAGAAAGGCCTCTCTGAACACTTAAACTAAACAAATATCATGTTTTTTCTAATTCCTAAATACATCTAATCTTTTCCCACCTCTTAATCCCAGGTGCCACTGCTTTAGTCAAGTCTTTCTTTTCTCTTGCCTGAACTATTTATAATAGTCTCTGAACTATCTCGCCGCTTTCAGTTTAGTCCTATTTTCATCACTTATTCTTCCAGGGTAATTGTTCTAAAACTCAGAACCCTAATTATGTCATTCAGCAGAATGGTGTCCATACAGCACACAGCTTAGCTCTTAGGGTCATTCACAGACTTCTGGCCTATCTTCCCAGTTGCAGATATTTCTTTTGATTCTCCGCCATTTACTCAAGACAAACGGATCTCTTCAAGTTCTGTAAGTGTTTATATGGGTTCTTTGCTAGGAATGACCTTTTCTCTTCCCTTGCTCATGTATCTTACCATTCATCTACTAGGTAGATACCCATTCATTTGGTAAGAATGAAATCCATGATCATGTCTTCTATGCATACCTTAACTTCCTGTCAGAAATGCTGAAGTCTCTTCTCTCTGTTTTCTAGCATTATATTATAATTGTGTGTTTGTTTACAAGTCTTTCCTCTGAAGTATTGGGGGTTTTTTTGAGGTCAGAGATTTCCTCTTCCCCATTTTTGCTTCTCTAGTAAGGTAAGGCCTCTAGTCAGTGTCTTTGATGTAAGTAATTCTCAACAAATATCAATTTCAGTTGATTAGAGCTTACCATGTTCATTTTGACTTACAACTTTCCATTATGAAGGCAGTTCAAGTGCTGAAAAGAGTGCCCAGGACTCGTCTTCATTTTACTGTATCAGTGGTTCCCAAATCTAGATGAATTTCAGTCACCTGGAGAGATTTTTTTTTTTTGGAAGACGTATTTTTTTGCCTCCCTCTACTCCTAGTATCTAGTGTACTTCCTACAAAACCCCCCAAATAATCCTAAACTATCCATTCATCGAATATGTGTTTGAGAAACACGACAACAGCTTTTGAAAACACTTGTAAGCTATAAGTTCTAAAGAAATGCTAGTTATTACTGTCTATCACTGTGCCCTTCTTGGTGCCTTAACCAGTAATCTCAAAGAAGATGTAAGCTTCTTCTCGAAGGCTAATGCCGTAAGTACCCTAAGATTTGAAAGAACTTGAGCAACTGTTGGTTATCTTATTAAAACATTGTTATCAGACCAAGGCCAGAAGACAGGAAGTAAACAAATGTCCCTATGCTCTGAAACACTGAAGAGGAAAGATTCTAGAACTATATACATCAGTAAACTTGAATGTAGCCCACTATGAACATTCTAAAACAGATCATTAAACAGATAGTGAGCATTTAGAAATGTAAATGGTGAAAACCAGAAGTCACCATTAGTTAACTATTAAGTCTTGACAAACTACTTTTACTTCTTTTTTTTTTTTTTGAGGTATTTACTAGAATTTCTAGAGAAGAGTGCCAGTGATAGAAGGTATCTCAATTTCAGCAAAACATTTTATTAAGATTGTCTTTGTAGAGACATGGGAATTGTGAAATTAATAACACTGTAAATTAGTAATGAATTGAAAGCAGTTTAAATATCAGTTTCAAAGAATGTTGATTAGTAGATCAACCTAGAGGGACATTACTGATGAAATGTTTACAGGCTTTTTACTTAATTCTTAACCTGCCATTGGTTAAATCATATTGGTTAAACCTAGATTTCTCAGTGAGCCCAGTGCGTAATTCTCTTCAAATTTCACACTTTAGACAGACTTTCATTCAGTAAATAAATTTAGTGAATTGTGCACCTTGTACCTGTCACATACCCCTTTTTGATATCCCTCTTTCCATTCTCAGTGATTAACAGGGAAGTAACTATAAGTTAGCCAGTATTGCATAAAATCATAGGCTAGGAAACTCTGACCTATGATTTAAAGAAAAATTTGTTTTTAAGGGAACTCTGAAATGTTAAGTTGATGGAGGACTTCTAAAAATGAAGATTTTGTAAGAGCATTTTTAGGATTTTCTCTGTTTGAATATTATATGGATGAAAATAAAATGAAGAAGATACTCTCATCTCCACTGGAAACTGAGGGAAGCCTCAATATGGTGTCATAAATTTCAAAGAATTTTGGTCAGAAACAGTGTAACCAGAACACTCTACAATTTAGCAGGTAGAGTACAGTGAGGTGGATAGTATACAGAGGAAATTCTGTGCAGCTCCTGGAACTCTGCAGTAGAACTTTCTGTAATAATGGAGATATTCTTTATCTGCCCTATCCCATACAGTAGCCACCAGCCACGTTGGGCACTTGAAGTTTAGCTAGTGTAGCTGAGAAACTGAATATGTTTTATTTTAATTAACTTAAATTTAAATAGCTACTTGTGGCTTCAGGCTCTTATTATATTAGACAGCTTAGCCCTAAAGTGAAGGGGTAAAAGCTGGAAATTTCAACCTCTTTCTCCATCATATATCTGCAGGAATGCCAGGCTAGAGGAGAGCCTGTTTAGTTGTGCTGTATCTTTTTTCCTTTGGTGTGATTTAGATTCTCAACCAAGAGTGATGGGGTTTGTATTAAAGCAAACCAAATAGATGTAAAACAGATAAATTGCAGAGAAGAATGCTTGCTGTTCCGTAGTTTGAATGGGGGTTATGTAAAAGCTGAGGGGTTATGATGAAATTTGTAGTCTAAACTGACTTTTTACCAATATGACTAACTCTCCCAGAAAGAGAGAAATAAATACAAAATATGAGAGACAAGGCTTAGAACTATAAACTTCCAATCCCATAAACTTGACCATGGGTAAAAGTATTTGGAGAAAATACAAACATAAGCTTCCAGACTTGGAACCTCAGCTTTCTCCCCACCTTTAAGCAAGGAAATTGCTGACCAGATAATATTTTCCTAGTCCTCCAGTTCGTTGGATAATGGAACAATCCAAACAATGTTTTGTTAAACAGGAAAGAGGCAAAATGAAGGCTTGGCTAGAACTGCCTTCATTCAAAGATTATTAAGTGATGGGGTGGGGGGCGGTTCAGGGAAGACAAGTATGAGATATATGTAAATATTTTTTTAAGTGGAAGGAGACAGCAGGAGTCCTATAAAAGCTGCAGAAGATAAAGAGAACATTTTAAAAGATCTATGCTAGGAATCTAGAAAGATTTTATAGATTATAACCTATTCACAACTAAAAGAATTTAAGAAAGCACAGAACTCTTTGAAACCAAAGACTTTGCAAAAGAATAAGATGGAAGGTGACTGGCAAAGTTAAAGAAAAAGATTACATAGAAAAATGACATACAAAACTTACAAAGGAATTAAAGAGAAAAAGGGGGGGTAGGGAGATCCAGAAAACTGAATTGGTGGGGGGTTTATAAAGCAGAAACAAATCAAAAAAAGAAAAGAAAAAGCAACAAAGAAGTGATGCAAATGGTTAGAGAGGAGGTATTAGACATGGAGAACAGACAACACATATCCACATTCAGAAAATTAGTGTGTCAATGGAAGAAAACAAAATGAAAGAGGAAAAAAATATTTAGAGATACAATAAAAGAAAATTCTTTCTGAAATTTATCAGAACTCACCACATTCTGGGTGGTGTGAAGAGGATGGGAAATAGCAATGTAGTAAATCCAATTGAAGTTATTGAATATGAACATTAAAGGAACATTATTAGAAGCATCTGGGCTGGATAAGTAAGTCATTTGCTAAGGAAAAATTGCAGGTTGAGCTTAAGTTTCTCCTCCATAACTTTATACTTTATTTATTCATTTAGCAGTATTTATGAACAACCTGCTTTAAGCAAGCACTTTAACACTGGGATTGAAGGTTTAACAGTGGTCTCTGTCTCAGTGGAATTTACGTTCCTATGATGTAAATCAACACATATAAATAAACGACAAAATAAAGAAGATAATTTTAGAAAGTAACAATTATTTGAGAGAAATAAAACAAGAGTGTGATTCAGGTAAGTGAGACTATGTGAGGGGTGACATTTTCTGCCTCCTGAGTGATGAAAACTCACTAGTCATGTGAGGACTCAGGAAGCCTCTTACCCACGTGGCATTTCTGAAAAACCTACTTGAGATGGTAACCTCACTAACCAAAGAATCAAAGAACTCATTAAAAAAAAAAAAAGAACTCATGAATTGAGATGTCAAGGTATAAAAGAACTGGCAGTGAATATTTAATGTAAAATTAAATCTCAGTAACTATTGTCATTCTGCTTTCAGAACACATTGTAATCATAATTGTTATGGGGAAATTACAACATAAAAATAATAATTTAACATAAGTAGAGGCAAAAATAGCAACTTGCAACTAAAATTAGAGAATTGATGGTAAGAGGAAATAGTGTGTATATAATATACTTAATATTGTATAATTATAATTTCCTCAAACTTCATAAGAATTAGTGGTTTTATCAAGAAATATCTATTTAAACATATTAGTCAGGAAACAAAACATTAGTTAAACTGTAAACAGATGATATCCTTTGTATATTGCCAGAGGAGAGGGAAGAAAAAAGAAAGCACAGACCTTATAACAAAAGATAGATAACAAAGCAAACAACAAAGAAGCAAAACACAGAAAATATAAATTTGTAAGACGGCAGACGACCAATTGTGTCTTTTCTGACAACAGTTGTAAATGTGATGAACTCACTATTATACAAGAAAAGAAATACAGTTTGGGTCAAAAACTATATTCTTTTCACAATAAGTGACTCTGGATGTATAAAGATGAAAAAATGAAAAATAACACAGGATCTAAATCTCTTCTGCAATAAATATTTATTAAAATTTGTTTTAATAATTCAGGATCTTGAGACTCCCTTTGTCATGACTATATATACACAACGAAATGCTCCAGAGCATTTATGCGTCGAATTTGCCACAGGGAAAGTGCTGATTGTCCCACTTACAGCCCACACCCAGACTGCTCGCTGTTGCCAGGGATCATTTAAAACATGGTTTGAGGGTAGGGATAGTTTCTAGATAAAATTCCTAGGTAAAGGGGGGGTGCCAACAGTTACTATAATGAACTGTTTACTACACTTCCTGATCGATAAATAATTGATGAAATAGGAAATAAAGCTCAGAAAATTTAAACAAACTGGAATCATGTTGTTAATTCATAAGCACTTTTTCACTGAATTCAGCTTAAGGGTCACATTAAAGTTATGATCAAAGATACAGTTCAGTATGTGGCTTATTAATTAGCTTAGAGAGAATGTGTGGTAGTGAGATCAAGGTTTCAGGTCCATTCACCTTGCAGACCTTTTTTTTTCTTTTTTTTTTTTTTTGCAAAGGTGAGTGGAGGGGGATGAGTGGGGTCTATGATCTTTTCTAAATCTAGCCAGCTGCGTCAGAAATGTGTAATTTTGGGTCACAAGCAGAGAGAGTAGATAGAATCAGTACAAATATCTAAGTATTACTAGAAAAAGAACTCAAGTACATGTCCTCCTGGTGACTGATCAATAATGTTGTGTTTGTAAATGAAAGAAAACACTTTATTATATATCTGCACATTTTTTAAGATGCTTTCTTAGAAATCCAGAGTCATAGGTGGTCAGTCATTATGCATATGAATTGAATCACAGAGTGTGTGTGTGTGTGTGTGTGTGTGTGTGTGTGTGTGTGTGTGTGTGTGTGTGTGTTTGTACAGCTTTCTTTATAGGCTGCTGCTCTGTTGCTGAGGGGGAAATTTTCATAGATTTACATTTGGTAAATATATCCACGTCCAAAAAAAGATGTGTAAAATATTGGAATGCCAGCTGACTAAATCAACTCATAAAAACTTCAGTTAAAAGTAAGATATTTTCCACGATTATTTTAAAATATGATGTTTACTGGAAGGAAAGTCCAGAGAATTACCACAGTTGAAGTGTGAGTGTATTTCTCCCACTTGTAAATGAGCTCTTATTTCCTACAGTGTAGATTCTGGTCCACAATGAGTCATTTTCAACATGTTTCAATTTAACTCCTAATACATTTTTAAACTTGGCAGGCATATTTAGATGAACGTTACTTCCAGTTTTAGAGACTGCTTCTAAATTATACTTCAGTACTGCAGTCATTATGAAAAGTTCTTTCAGTAAAACGGAAACAGGATTGATTGGAAGTGTATGTTTTGAGGAATAAAAAAATGGTTGCCATGAATAAAAATCAGATAGTTAAGCTTTTAAAAATTTTGTTACTACATAAACCCTCTTAATATTATATTAAAAAGTTGTAGTATAAGGTTCTTTTTATTGATAGAAGATACTTAGGAAAAAATAAAATTTATTCTAGATAATAAAGTTAATATTTATTGATCTCTTACTATGCCTAGCACTTTTGTGTGTTAACTTTTTTAATACCCATATAATAGGTAGTAGTTTAGTTTCTATAAACCATTCAGGCTTTTTTTCTATTATGGTGCATGGAGCCTAATACATTTCTGGACATATAACTGGTGCTACATGAATGTTTGTAAAAGCTAATACTTTATAGAGAATTTTACATATTGCCAACTCTTAATAAGTATTTAATAATTACCTTTTATAAATTTATGCAATCCTGTAAATCTTATGAATCTTGTGGCAGATTTCAGTTGACCAAGCTGTCCATTGTTAACGATTTTAATATCTTAATTTTTATCATAATGATGTTTACACTGTGCCTTACTCTTTTTAACACTTTATTTTGTATTTAATTTAATTTATTGTTTTTGGCTGCGTTGGGTCTTCGTTGCTGCACGCGGGCTTTCTCTAGTTGTGGTGGGCAGGGGCTACTCTTCGTTGCAGCGCATGGACTTCTCATTGCGGTGGCTTCTTGTTGTGGAGCACGGCCTCTCGGCACATGGGCTTCAGTAGTTGCAGCACACGGGCTCAGTAGTTGCGGCACATGGGCTCAGTAGTTGTGGCAGACAGGCTTAGTTGCTCCGCAGCATATGGGATCTTCCCAGACCAGGGATCAAACCCGTGTCCCCTGCATTGGCAGGCAGATTCTTAACCACTGCACCACCAGGGAAGTCCGTAACACTTTAAAGATTCCCAAAAGTTTAGAGTTGGGAAAAACTTAGAGGTTATTGAAAACAGTCCACCCATTTAGCAGATGAGGAAACAAAATCCAAAGAGGTTATCTGACTTGTCCTGAGTTACACTTACTAGGAGCAGGGCTAGAAGTAGATACACGTTCTCTTTGTTCCCATCCAAGTTGTTCGTTCTGCCACACAATTGTGTCCTTCCATCAGTAAACAGTAAACAGCATATGAAGCACAACATGTGTGATGTTAAACAACATCAATAGGTACATCTTTTGCTCTCCAGTATGCATATTAAAAACAACAGGCTCTTCTCTTCCCGTCTGAGGTGGCAGCTGGCTCCCTCTCCGCCAGCTCCGTTTTCCCTCTGCTCCTGCTTCACTTTTCTCTCGGGCTGGCCCGGCCTGAGCGCTCCGCCCGCCTCCTCAGGGTGGCCGCCTAGCCCCCGACCCCTGGAGTGCTATGCCTTCTCCTTTCTCTGGGCTTCAGTCTGCACCCAGCCCCTCCGTGAATGAGGAGTACATGATCATGCTGGGCACCGGCCTGATGGAATGTATCCTGTCAGGTATAATGTCAGTGAATGGAAAGAAAGTTCTTCACATGGATACAAACCCATATTAGGGAGGAGAGAGTGCATCATCTGTAACACCACTGGAAGATTTATACAAAAGATTTAAAATACCTGGAGCACCACCGGCATCAATGGGGAGAGGAAGAGACTGGAATGTTGACTTCATTCCCAAGTTCCTTATGGCAAATGGTCAGCTGGTTAAGATGCTGCTTTTTACACAGGTCATTCGCTATCTGGATTTCCAAGTGACTGAAGGGAGCTTTGTTTGTAAAGGAGGAAAGATCTACAAGGCTCCTTCCACTGAAGCAGAAGCTCTGGCATCTAGCCTAATGGGGCATTTGAAAAACGTCGATTCAGAAAATTCCTGGTGTATGTTGCCAACTTTGATGGGAATGATCCTAGAACTTTTGAGGGCGTTGATCCTAGGAAGATGGCAATGAGAGAGGTGTATAAGAAATCTGACTTGGGCCAAGATGTTATAGGTTTTACTGGTCATGCGCTGGCACTTTACAGAACTGATGACTGTTTATATCAACCATGTGGTGAAACCATTAACAGGATTAAACTTTACAGTGAGTCTTTGGCAAGATATGGCAAAAGCCCATACCTTCATCCACTCTACAGCCTTGGATAACTGCCACAGGATTTTCACAGCTAAGTGCTATTTACGGAGGTACATACGTGCTGAATAAATCAATTGAAGAAATCATTATGCAAAATGGAAAAGTGATTGGTGTAAAATCTGAAGGAGAGATTGCTCGTTGTAAGAAGCTCACCTGTGATCCCAGCTACTCCATCATCTTTGATCGAATAGAGAAAGCGGGCCAGAGACTTCCCTTGTGGTCCAGTGGTCAAGAATTCACCTTCCAATACAGGGGATGCGAGTTCGATCCCTGGTCGGGGAACTAGGATCCCACATGACGTGGGGCAACTAAGCCCGCGTGCCGCAACTACTGAGCCTGAGCCTACGCTCTCTGGAGCCCGAACGCCACAACTAGAGAACCCGAGCACCACAATTACTGAGCCCATGTGCCACAACTAGAGAGAAGCCCATGCACTGCAGCAAAGGATCCTGCATGCCACAAAGAATATCCTGCGTGCCACAGCTAAGACCCAACACAGCCAAATAAATAACTATTAAAAAAAAAGAAAAGAAAATTGGGCCAGGTGATCAGAGTCATCTGGATCCTCAGCCACCCCATCAAGAACACCAACAACGCCAGCTCCTGCCAGATCATTATTCCACAGAACGAAGTCAACCAGAAGTCAGATATCTATGTCTGCATGACCTCCTCCACACACAATGTGGCAGCACAGGGCAAGTACATTGCCATCGCTAGCACAACAGTGGAGACCAAGGAACCCGAGAAAGAAATCAGACCAGCTCTGGAGCTCTTGGAACCAACTGAGCAGAAATTCGTTAGCATCAGTGACTTCCTTGTACCAAAAGATTTGGGAACAGAGAGCCAGATCTTTATAACCCGTACATATGATGCAACAACTCACTTTGAGATGACCTGTGATGACATTAAGGGCATCTATAAGAGGATGATAGGATCTGAGTTTGACTTTGAGGAAATGAAGCAGAAGAAAAATGACATGTGTGGGGAAGACTGACAGTAGTACATGTTGCCAACTAATTAGGACATACTTAAAATTTGGCAAATGATGCATATTGTATGAAATCAATATTGTAAGGCCTGCTTTTGTAATCAAAACTGAGAGATTGCAGAGCACCATACCAGTAAATATTCCTCCCCTTTCTAATATCATGTATTAACTTGTTTTCATGGAGTGACTCTTCAGAATTGGCAGGTTCCCACATTTTGTTCAATTTAACCGATACCAGCTTATTTTTTCTAGTGAAGAATCAGTTTTAAAACGTCATACTGATACAGAGAACTTGATATAGTATTTGTATCTTTTAATCA
The DNA here is from genome assembly GCF_951394435.1 of Stenella coeruleoalba. Taxonomy (NCBI): domain Eukaryota; kingdom Metazoa; phylum Chordata; class Mammalia; order Artiodactyla; family Delphinidae; genus Stenella; species Stenella coeruleoalba. The sequence goes on from NC_137164.1 coordinate 46,039,326, forward strand.
GTGTAACCTTTACAGTTATGAGCTTCTGCTGCTCGAGAGCTGGGTCAGTACAGTTTGCGTGCCATCTGTCCTCTGGGCATTAAGGAGATTCAGAATCGAATGTTCCATAATCAGGGATAGCATCCCTCATTCCTCCCCACCCCTTTTCATTTACATCACGTGTTATAACAGTGCCTAGGCAGCACAGCCACAAGCTTGGTTTATGTGGGCCTCCAATTCTAACCAAACTCCAGACTTTGAGAGTCATTTTGGAGGAAGCCTCTGTGCAGTGTTTTAACCTAATAAAATTGATGAGAGCAGAGGGAAGAGAAACCTATCATAAAGCAGGTAAATGTAGAGCTTCTTTTGTGTCCCAGGTGTGACTTCTTCAATGGACCAAACTGCAACGCAGTATTTATTTGACAGAGCCTCTGCTTCAACGATGTCTGTCTCACAGTGGCTCCGAATGATTTCTGTACTGCAAAATGAAGCCAAACTCTGGAAACCAAAACAAAACAACAACAACAAAATTCACAGTGATACTATATTAATTTCCTGTGGTTGCCATAATAAATTACCACAAACTTGGTGACTTAAAACAACAGAAATTTATTCTCTCATAGTCTGGACGCCAGAAGTCTGAAACCAAGGTGTCTGTAGGGCCATGCTCCCTCCACAAGCTCTAGGGGCAATCTGTTCTTTGCTTCTTCCATCTTCTGGGGCTCCAGGCATTCCTTGCTTTCCTTGGCTTATGGCCACATCACCTCCAGTCTCTGCCCTCGTCTTCACATCACCTTCTCCCGTGTATGTGTTTTATAAGGATATATGTGATTGCATTCAGGACCCACCCAAATAACCCAGGACAGGCTCTTCTTCTCAAGATATTTAATTTAATCACATCTGCAAAAAACCTTTTTCCGTGTAAGGTAATATTTACAGGTCCTAGGGATTAGAACATGGACATATATTTTGGGGAGGGACCACCATTCAACCCACTCCATATGCCTTTTAAGTCATTTGAATTAGTATTTATTCAGATCCTCCAATCGGAATATGATTTTATTTTTAAGTTATCCAACCAGAACTTTTTAAGGTATCAGCGAATTTTAGGAGTTATTAAAATTCTATAAAGTTAGATTATCTTTTCAACCTACTAACTTGACATTTAGCAAATTACTTGCTGTTAAGCAAATGGCACCTTAAAGATTCTAGACTCTGTACCATATGATGTTGTGGCATATTTATTATGAATTAAAAGACATCCTACATGACTTTTAGTAACATTTTTTAAGAACATCATGGCAATGACATTAAGGGTTAAAGAAATAGAGTTGGACGTTTTCAACAGAAACAGTGTAAAAATCTAGCTTTAAGCTAAGCTATATTAACTTCGTTTAGACCGTATAATTGCTTTCTTCTATATAGCGATTGAATTTTGCTTTACTCTATTTAAGATTCAGTAAGTAAGATCTTGAATGCTTTAATAATATAATGACTTTCACGTTTTATTTTTGTTCTACTTATTTTTTTCAGTCAGCAAACTTTTAGCCCTTCCTGGTTTTAACAAATGTATGTGTAACCTGTTTATTTCTATGGCATATGCCAGATATGTGATCATTTAGTTTCTCCTTCTGTAGAAATCATTGTAACTAGATATGAAGAAATTCCAGAAATCATTGTTACCAGATGTGAGAATATTCTCAATTCCTTTTATGCATTAAAGTGTCTTACTTGTAAATGAAAGAAGAAAACGTAACTGATATTTTACATAATTCTGTGCATCACAAAACTAAATGATGTTTATTATACAGTTTTAAGTTCTCAGTAAATGTTAACTATTATTATTTGTTCTCAACATCCAGTTAGTTGACTTTTAAAGTTCAGTTGTGTCTGTTCTCTATTCAGTACGATAAAGATAAAGGGTTAGGAGCAGTCTCTGACACAATCTAGTAAAACTATTTCATGCAGATGGATAACTGGACTTGTTACAAGGCTCTCTGAAGAAGGGGATCCCTTTCCTCAACTTAGTTTATTTTAATTATTAGTAATTTACTGTTGGGATTTCCCTTGCATTGTTGTGAGTTTTAAAATATATATCCATGTATTTTTTAAATGGATTTTTTTTAGCTTAAAGGCAATGTGTTTTTATTTTACAAATGAAAAGTCTAATCTGTATATTTGTTAAAAGTAGGAAATGAGTTAATGGGTCTTCAAACAGTGAAACTTAACTGACATCCACATACTATGATTAGAATTCAGATGTTTCCTCCTAATTCACTGGGACCCCAAATATGAACTTCTATTAGCTAGAATATTCATAGATACTCCAAATGTGATGATGCCTACCATTTCTAAAATTCCTTTTGTCCAAAATCACAGATGGAAAATGCCCAAAAGAATGCATCTCCCAGCCTCCAGGCAAGGGTGCACCCAGATCATTCTAGTCAGATAGACTGTCCATATGTAAACCTGTAAAGGAACTCATATACCTGTAAATGACAATGAAATGTTAGCTTTGAAATTGTTTTTTAAAGTAGTTTACAGGAAAATCAAGGTATGGTTAATAGCCTGTCATTTATGAGAATGGAATGTTCTGTATGTTGCTACCACAGGACATGTCTGTTCTTACTCACTTCTCAACTTTTGCCATTGGTTGAACTGTGCATTGATCCAGAAATAAGTCAACATGTTTAAATGGGAAATGTGTTATTAAATTCAATCATTTGTATATAGTAAACATTTTTTTTTGGACTCCAAATAGCACTTGTAAAATATAAATCAGGTTGTTTAACTAAAGTGCTGGTCTCTAATTTTTGAAAATTAAAACTATGAACTGAATGCTTCTAAAGGAAAACAATTTTTTAGCCAGTTTTCCATGTTGCTAGCTACTCTACATTTATATGTGTTATCCATTATAGTAAATAATGCCTCTTTTCATTATAGAAACCACCCCTTGCCCACCACTATCAATAGCTCCCTTAGATATTAAGCATTACACTTATAAGAAATTGTAAGCTCTAACAACCTTTCTGCAGGCTTATGTACCAGTTCTCATCCCACAAATTTTAAGCACTACATTTACAAATTAAGGTATACTAAGACATAGCTAAAGTTTATGACTTCTTAAACCATACATATGTCTTTGATGATAGAGAGCACTAGAGAAATGTTGAACTAATGGCTCAAACTTTTTATAAGCTTTCAATAAAAAGAACAGCAATAGTAATTCTTGGGGTTTGTTTGAATAGAACTATGAAAAAGGTATCTAACTTTTTGCTTTTTATGAATTTTATTTATAAAACTTATGATAGGGCTTCCCTGGTGGTGCAGTGGTTGAGAGTCCGCCTGCCGAAGCAGGGGACACGGGTTCGTGCCCCGGTCTGGGAGGATCCCACATGCCACGGAGCGGCTGGGCCCGTGAGCCATGGCCACTGAGCCTGCGCGTCCAGAGCCTGTGCTCCGCAATGGGAGAGGCCACAACAGTGAGAGGCCCGCGTACTGCAAAAAAAAAAAAATGATATAATTTTATAAACACTTCTAAGAATTTTTAGTTGCCAATACTATCTGATAGGTGTTACAAATTTATACCTACATAATTGTACCTAAAGTAAAATTCCATACAGCTAAACTCATTTTCCTTGACCATTTTAAAATAGAACCTAATGGAAATTAATTGCCGTGACTGCCTCTTCCCTGTGAGAATTTGAGTATCCATTGCACAATTCTATGAAATGTTCTCTGCCTCCCTCGTTTCTTTAATATGCGGATGAACTTAAGGCTTCCTTCCTGTCAATTCCAAATGTTTAACACTGCTTGCCTTATTTCCTTTTATTTTAAATGGGAGCCAACATCATGAACTCCGTACTTTACAATGAACCTCAGAAAGCAGAAGAGAAACATATCTCTCCCCATAGTTTCAGAGGAGAATGTGGAGAAAAATACGTTATGCTGTGCTCAGATTTCTCTTTGGTGGAGTGTGAACTATGATAACAGTAATAGGAAGGTAAAATCTCTCTCTGAATTTTTCTTATGCTGGACTAGAAAGTATTCAACTCAATATTCATTGAACCTTTGTGCATAACACTGTAGAAGGAAAAAAACTTAAAATATGATTTTTGTTTCCAAAGAGCAGAAAGAATAAATGTATATATATATTTATATTTTAAAGCAAAATGTTCTCTATCTTAAGGAGTCAATACTGGTCTATGAATGTCCCTATCTATTTTAAAGGAGTATCGGGAATGACCTTTTAGAGGAGGTGGTCTATGAAATAAGCATCTGAAGTATGAATTGTGATAATGCAGATCTGAGAGAAGGGCAGTCCCAAAACTTTATAAACCTTCCTAAATGTAGGAGAAAAAAAAAGTAAAGGATTGTCAGGAAACAACAGATAATTCAGTCAACTGATTTGGAGTGTACAGTTAGGTAGAGAATATAAATAATTTCATATTCTGGTAGGCCTGAAATGTCAGAATGAAGAGCTTATATTTCTTCAGTGAGCAATGAGGGGTGTTGTGATAAAAATCATTTTAGAGAATTAACTTGGCAGTAATATATCTATATAGACATATTTTATATATATATATATATTATATATACTTCTATATATATATATTCAGAGTAATTCAAGATACCATGAATAGGAGCACCTGAAGCTCAGGTGACATGTAACCATGGCCTCAATTGGTGTGATGGCATAGGGAATAGATGGGAAAATTGGTTTTAGAAATACAGCTGGGGGATGGTGACTTATGGAGATTTTTCTCCCCTGCTCTCTACTCACCACGCTCCCTTTCCTAGAGAAAAGAAATTTCTACTATGTTTGGATCCTATTCCAAGACATTGTTCGGGCCATGTTTCTAGTTGGGTAGTCTCTAGGAAAAAGGTCAAAATCATGAGGACAGCTTGCTCTTCTGCTTCCTCTTTTCCTGTGACTAGAAAAACAGGGTTGGAGATCACTTGCAATTTTCAGCCTTTGGGAGTATATATGCGCTGATGTATATAGTCTTCAGAAGCTAGCCCGTGTTAAGATGGGACTGGGGCTTAATGGCCTCTCTTAAACCTATCTCATTCTCCATCCACATCTACCAGAGACCTCTGAGTTGGGGTTTTCACTATGAGCCCAGCAAATAACATAGTCATAATTTTATTTCCCATTTGCTCCTGGCCTCTTTGCACCTGTCTTTTTCAAGAACATCATGCTGAGGGTGCATTAATGCATTTAATGGAGCATTAAATATTTCTTGGATTTCTCCAAATATTCTCTAATAGTACCCAATCCCACTATCTTCACAAGCAAGTGGATCCTACAGTCTGCACACATTAGAGGCAATATAATTTATGTTTCAGATTACTGTTTCTGGACGTAGATTGCCTGGCTTATGATACTGGCTCTATTGTTACTGGGTGCATGCTTTAGGAAAGATATTTAACCTCTGTGTCTCAGTTTCCTCATCTATAAAATGAAGACAGTAATAGGAACTTAACTCATAGAATTGTTGTGAAGACTAAATTAGTGTTTGGCATAGAGTTTGTCACATAATCAACATTAAACAGTAGCTATCGTGGTTATTAAGGACTCAGTAACTGACTAGATTTGAAAGTATGTTTGGGGCAGTTATCAGTGATTCCTACAAACGTTTGGATAGTGGAGTTGACAGTGATTTCATTCAGAAATAAGACTTTCTGAAAGCAGAGGTGATTCATGGATGAATGAAGGTTATGATATTGATTTAGGACTTGTACCTGAAGTTCTAACACACCATTGACATAATAAAAATACGGTAAATAAATGGGACTAAGGAACTCAAGCCTGGGAGAAAGATCAGGCCTATAAGATAAAAATTTTGGACACGTCAACATTGCTGAAACTTGTACTAAGAACTGTGAAGTTTGGGAAGAGATTTAATAAGTGCTAAATACTTTCTGTGTGTTAGATACTGTGCCAAATGCTTTGAGAGTTTTTTTCCTTCCTTGATTAATTTTTTTCTCAATTTCTGTTATTTCTCACAAATGCTAATCTTTTTAAGTGAGGAAATTAAGACTGAAGGAGGTTGTTTTCTTAAAATGTCATAGCTGAAATCTACAAGCAAGCAATTAAACTAATGTAACTTTAGCAAGATTACAGAATACAGGGTCATCATGAAAAAGGTCAATTGTATTTCTGTATACTAGCAATAAGCAGTTGAAATTTTTGAAAATTAAAAGTTTTTTAATACTATCTGTAATAGCATCAAAAATACTAAGTATTTAAGGATTAAATTAACAAAATATGAAGCAAGTACACGACACTGAAAACTAGTAAATATTGCTGAGAAAAAGTAAGGTAGACCTAAATAAGTAGAGAGACACATCACGTTCATAGATTGGAACACTGAATATTGCTAAAGTGTCAGTTGTCCCCAAAGTGATGAATAGATTCAGTGCAATCATGATGAAAAACTCAGCAGGTATTTTGTAGAAAATGAGAAAGTAACCTAAAATTTATATGGAAATGTACAGGACCCAGAATATCCAAAATTTTTTTTTTTTTTTTTTTTTTTTTTTTGTGGTACGCGGGCCTCTCACTGTTGTGGCCTCTCCCGTTGCGGAGGACAGGCTCCAGACGCGCAGGCTCAGCAGCCATGGCTCACGGGCCCAGCCGCTCCGCGGCATGTGGGATCTTCCCGGACCGGGGCACGAACCCATGTCCCCTGCATCGGCAGGCGGACTCTCAACCACTGTGCCACCAGGGAAGCCCTATCCAAAATAATTTTTAAGAGATGAAAGTACCAGGATAATTCAATAAGGAATTACATAGTCTTTTCAACAACATGCTAGAATGTTTTGATATCCATACGCAAAAATACTACACCTCAACCCTTACCTCAAACAAAATATAAAAATTAATTTATAATCATTCATAGATCTAAATATAAGGACAAAAACTAGAAAAAAAACATAAGAGAAAAATCTTATTAACCTTGGGTTTATCAAAGAGTACATAAATAGGACACAGAGTGAAGCATGAAGAAAACACTTGTTAAATTGGACTTCATCAAAAAAGAAATTTTTGCGCTTCTGATAAAGGAAAAGGCAAGACACAGACTTGGGGAAAATATTTGCCAAAAATGTATCTAATAAAGGACTTGTATCCAGAATGCTTACAACTTAAGATAAGCATTCCAATTTAAAAAAAAAAAAGGCGGGGTGGGGGGGGGGCGGTGTCCAAGGTTTGAATAGACATTTCATGAAAGAAGAAATGCAAATAACCAATAAGCAAAAGAAGAGATGCTCAACATCATCTGTCATCAGGAAAATGAAAACGAAAACCACAATTAAATACCACGACAACCAGAATTCTACAATCTAGAATGGCTAGGTTTTAAAACACTATTGTTACCAGATGTTGACAAGATTGTGGATTAGCTGGAGTATCCATACATTGCTGGTACAAATGCAGAACGGTACAGTCACTTTGGAAAACAGTTTGGCAGTTTTTTATAAAGTTAAACATTAACTTACTATGTGATTCAGCAGTCCTGCTTCTGGTTATTTACCCAAGAGAAATAAAAACATGTGTCCACACAGGACCTGTCTGTAAATGTTTATAGCAGCCTTATCATAATGGTCCAAAACTGAAAACAACCCAAATATTCATCAGATAGTGAATGAATGAACAAATTTTGGTATATTCATACTATGTAAAACTACTCAGCAAGAAAAAGAAACCAACTACTCAACATACAATAACATGGGTGAATCTTTTAAAACGCATTATGTTGAATGAAAGAAGGCAGTTACAAAAGGCTACATACTGTTTGATTTCATTTTTGTGACACTCTAGAAAAGACAAAACTAATGACAGATGGTCAGTCACCAAGAGCCAGAGGTAGCTAGGTTAAAAATATTGACTTCAAAGTAGCACAGAGAATTTGGGGGTTTGATGGAAATGTTCTGTATCATGGTCGTGGCCATGGTTATATGACTGTAAACATTTGTTGAAACTCATAGACTTATATGCTCAAAACTGGTGAACTTTATGTATGTAAATTACATCCCAATAAAGCTGGGTTTCTTTGAGTGATTAAAAAAGGTATAGCCAATGGGTGGTTGTGCCAGTATTCAAATTTATTTCTCTACTTTATGGCCGGGGTGGGAGCGTCAGACAAAAAATAATTGAAAGTTGGGAAGCAGAAGAAACCTTTGCTGGATAGATAACTGATCTTAGTAAAGAGGAAGTCGTCAAAGGAGAGTGAAGAGGGCTCTGAATGTCTTAATAAAAGACAGCAATTTTTGGAACACCCAGTGCAGAGAATATAATAGTCTAATAGATATGAATAAGTTTATTCCAAGCAGCAGTAAGAGCCAGGTCATGGACTTGGTTAGCATGTTGTCAGTAATGTTCCAGAGCTTCTAATCAGAGGTTGACAATTCAAATCAGAGCCAAACCAAATCTAGCCTGCCATCTGTTTTAGCACAGCCTGCAAGCTAAAAATGGTTTTTATATTCTTTAATTATTAGAAAAAAATCAGAATATGTCATGACATTTGAAAATTATGAAATTCAAATGTTAGTGTCCATAAATAAAGTGTTATTGGAACACAGTACACACATTCGCTTATGGATCATCTATGCCTCCTTTCATGCTACAACTGCACAAAGCCTAAAATTTTTGCTTCTGGACCTTTACAGAAGAAGTTTGCTGATTCCTCATCTAAAGCATTTATGCCAGCTTTTCAGGAGCTTCCACAAGTAGCAGTGGTCATTATCCACCTCCTTCTCTGTGGCCATTCCCAGGTCTGAGTAGGCGGGTCACCGTTTGTGGACTGCTTCCTGGATATCAGCATGCTTTTCCCAGTGCATCTCTTTAGCTGGGCAAATGAAAAATTATTTGACTTTGAAGACATAGTTCTGTGTCTTGGTAAGGATAACATTCTACTACTGAAAAAAAAATCAAGTTCTATGCTTCCAAAATTTCTATATTTCAAGTAATTAGAACATCTTATGGTTCATATGAAACATGATGAGACATGTAGGCCAGATTGAAAGATGGAACTGCTTGGCCAGGAAAGCATGTAAGGTCACCTATCGTTTTACCCATGACAGCCCTTTTTTTTAAAATTTTTATAAAAAGTGTCTGGCAATCTTGAGTATTTAATTTCATTCAATAAATACTTAGTGTTTACTGTACCAGCAGTTTTAAGCATTTTACTAATATTAGTTCATTTAATCCTCATAACATGATATTACTATAATTATTCACATTTTATAGCTGTGGAAACTGAGACATAGGTAGAAAGGGGAAGGTGTGGACCCACACAGTCTGGCTTTAGAATCCTTGCTTGATTTAGTTATATGTAAATATTTAAAATTACATTATGTAAAAGAATGCTTCAGTCTCATTACATGAATCTTCAATATCACTTGAGGCACTTTTTTAATTAAAACAATTAAAATAGTTTTCCAAAACAAGTCATCTTCACTGCTTTTTTTTTTTTATACAGCAGGTTCTTATTAGTCATCAATTTTATACACATCAGTGTATACATGTCAATCCCAATCTCCCAATTCATCCCACCACCACCCCCACCACCTCGCTGCTTTCCCCCCTTGGTGTCCATACGTTTGTTCCCTACATCTGTGTCTCTATCTCTGCCCTGCAGACTGGCTCATCTGTACCATTTTTCTAAGTTCCACATATATGCGTTAATATACGATATTTGTTTTTCTCTTTCTGACTTACTTCACTCTGTATGACAGAATCTAGATCCATTCAGGTCTCTACAAATGACCCAATTTCATTCCTTTTTATGACAAATATTCCATTGTATATATGTACCACATCTTCTTTATCCATTTGTCTGTCGATGGGCATTTAGGTTGCTTCTGTGACCTGGCTATTGTAAATACTGCTGCAATGAACATTGAGGTGCATGTGTCTTTCTGACTTATGGTTTTCTCTGGGTATATGCCTGGTACTGGGATTGCTGGGTCATATGGTAATTCTATTTTTAGTTTTTTAAGAAACCTCCGTACTGTTCTCCATAGTGGCTGTATCAGTTTACATTCCCACCAACAGTGCAAGAGGATTCCCTTTTCTCCATACCGCCTCCAGCATTTGTTGTTTGTAGATTTTCTGTTGATGCCCATTCTCACTGGTGTGAGGTGATACCTCATTGTAGTTTTGATTTGCATTTCTCTAATAATTAGAGATGTTGAGCAGCTTTTCATGTGCTTCTTGGCCATCTGTATGTCTTCTTTGGAGAAATGTGTATTTAGGTCTTCTGCCCATTTTTGGATTGGGTTGTTTGTTTTTTTAATATGGAGCTGCATGAGCTGTTTATATATTTTTGAGATTAATCCTTTGTCCGTTGATTCGTTTGCAAATATTTTCTCCCATTCTGAGGGCTGTCTTTTTGTCTTGTTTGTAGTTTCCTTTGCTTTGCAGTCTTTTAAGTTTCATTAGGTCCCATTTGTTTATTTTTGTTTTTATTTCCATTACTCTAGGAGGTGGATCAAAAAAAATCTTGCTGTGATTTATGTCAGAGTGTTCTTCCTATGTTTTCCTCTAAGAATTTTATAGTGTCCACCCTTACATTTAGGTCTCTAATCCATTTTGAGTTTATTTTTGTGTAAGGTGTTCGGGAGTGTTCTAATTTCATTCTTCTACATGTACCTGTTCAGTTTTCCCAGCACCACTTACTGAAGCTGCTGTCTTTTCTGCATTGTATATCCTTGCCTCCTTTGTCATAGATTAGTTGACCATAGGTTTGTGGGTTTATCTCTGGGCTTTCTATCTTGTTCCATTGATCTATGTTTCTGTTTTTGTGCCAGTACTGTATTGTTTTGATTACTGTAGCTTTGTAGTGTAGTCTGAAGTCAGGGAGTCTGATCCCTCCAGCTCGGTTTTTTTGCCTCAAGACTGCTTTGGCTATTTGGGGTCTTTTGTATCTCCATACAAATTTTAATATTTTTTGTTCTAGTTCTGTAAAAAATGCCACTGGTAATTTGATAGGAATTGCATTCAATCTGTAGATTACTTTGAGTAGTATACACATTTTCACAATGTTGATTCTTCCAATCCAAGAACATGGTATATCTCTCCATCTGTTTGTGTCATCTTTGATTTCTTTCATCAGTGTCTTATAGTTTTCTGAGTACAGGTCTTTTACCTGCTTAGGTAGGTTTATTCCTAGGTATTTTTATTCTTCTCATTGCAGTGGTGAATGGGATTGTTTCCTTAATTTCTCTTTCTGATCTTTCATTGTTAGTGTATAGGAATGCAAGAGATTTCTGTGCATTAATTTTTTTTTAATTTATTTTTGACTGCATGGAGTCTTTGTTGCTGTGTGCGGGCTTTCTCTAGTTGCGGTGAGCGGGGGCTACTCTTCATTGCAGTGCAGGGTCTTCTCATTGCAGTGGCTTCTCTTGTTGCAGAGCATGGGCTCTAGGTGCACGGGCTTCAGTAGTTGTGGCATGCAAGCTCAGTAGTTGTGGCTCAGGGGCTCTAGAACACAGGCTCAGTAGTTGTGGCACACGGGCTTAGATACTCTGCGGCATATGGCATCTTCTTGGACCAGGGCTTGAACCCATGTCCCCTGCATTGGCAGGTGGATTCTTAACCATTGTGCCACCAGGGAAGCCCCGTGCATTAATTTTGTATCCTGCAGCTTTACCAAATTCATTGATTAGCTCTAGTAGTGTTCTGGTGGCACCTTTAGGATTCTCTATGTATAGTATCATGTCATCTGCAAACAGTGACAGTTTTACTTCTTCTTTTCCAATTTGTATTCCTTTTATTTCTTTTTCTTCTCTGATTGCCATGGCTAGGACCTCCAAAACTATGTTGAATAATAGTGGTGACAGTGGACATCCTTGTCTTGTTTCTGATCTTAGAGGAAATGGTTTCAGTTCTTCACCATTGAGAATGATGTTTGCTATGGGTTTGTCATATATGGCCTTTATTATGTTGGGGTAGGTTCCCTCTGTGCCCACTTTCTGGAGGGTTTTTATCATAAATAGTGTTGAATTTTGTCAAAAGCTTTTTCTGCATCTATTGAGATGATCATATGGTTTTTCTTCTTCAATTTGTTGATATGGTGTATCACATTGATTGATTTGCATATATTGAAGAATCCTTGCATCCCTGGGATAAATCCCTCTTGATCATGGTGTATGATCCTTTTAATGTGTTGTTGGATTCTGTTTGCTAGTATTTTGTTGAGGGTTTTTGCATCTATATTCATCAGTGATATTGGTCTGTAATTTTCTTTTTTTGTAGTATCTTTGTCTGGTTTTGGTAGCAGGGTGATGGTGGCCTCATAGAATGAGTTTGGGAGTGTTCCTTCCTCTGCAATTTTTTGGAAGAGTTTGAGAAGGATGGGTGTTAGCTCCTCTCTAAATGTTTGATAGAATTCATCAGTGAAGCCATCTGGTCCTGGACTTTTGTTTGTTGGAAGATTTTTAATCACAGCGTCAATTTCGTTACTTGTGATTGGTCTGTCCATTTCTTGCAGGTAGTCCATTTTATTAGCATAGAGTTGCTTGTAGTAGTCTCTTATGATGCTTTGTATTTCTGCAATGTCTGTTGTAGCTCCTTTTTCATTTCTAATTTTATTGATTTGAGTACTCTCCCTCTTTTTCTTGATGAGACTGGCTAAAGGTTTATCTACTTTGTTTATCTTCTCAAAGAACCAGCTTTTAGTTTTATTGACCTTTGCTATTGTTTTCTTTGTTTCTATTTCACTTATTTCTGCTCTGATCTTTATTATTTCTTTCCTTCTGTTAACTTTGGGGTTTTTTTGTTTTTTTTTCCTAATGTTAGATTGTTTATTTGAGATTTTTCTTGTTTCTTGAGGTAGACTTGTATTGCTATAAACTTCCCTCTTAGAACTGCCTTTGCTGCATCCCATAGGCTTTGGATCATCCTGTTTTCATTGTCGTTTTTCTCTAGGTATTTTTTTGATTTCTTCAGTGATCTTTTGCTTATATAGTAACACATTGTTTAGCCTACACGTGTTTGTGTTTTTTATGGTTTTTTCCCTGTAATTGATTTCTAATCTCATAGTGTTGTTGTAGGAAAAGATGCTTCATACGATTTCAGTTTTCCTAAATTTACTGAGGCTTGATTTTGTGATTCAAGATGTGGTCTATCCTGAAGAATGTTCTGTGTACACTTGAGACGAAAGTGTAATCTGCTGTTTTTGGATGGAATGTCCTATAAAAATCAATTAAATCTATTTGGCCTATTGTGTCATTTAAAGCTTGTGTTTCCTTATTAATTTTCTGTCTGGATGATCTGTCCATTGGTGCAAGTGAGGTGTTAAAGTTCCCCACTATTATTGTGTTACTGTCGATTTCCTCTTTTATAGCTGTTAGCAGTTGCCTTATGTATTGAGGTGCTCCTATGTTGGGTGCATATATATTTATAATTGTTATATCTTCTCCTTGGATTGATCCCTTGATCATTATGTAGTGTCCTTCCTTGTCTCTTGTAACATTCTTTATTTTCAAGTCTATTTTATCTGATATGAGTATTGCTACTCCAGCTTTCTTTTGATTTCCATTTGCATGGAATATCTTTTTCCATCCCCTCACTTTCAGTCTGTATATGTCCCTAGGTCTCAAGTGGGTCTCCTGTAGACAGCATATATATGGGTCTTCTTTTTGAATCCATTCAATGAGCCTGTGTCTTTTGGTTGGAGCCTTTAATCCATTCACATTTAAGGTAATTATTGATATGTATGTTCCTGTTACCATTTTCTCAATTGTTATGGGTATATTTTTTTTTCATATTTGGCACCATTTCATTAGAATACAAATGTCATAGTGTGACTAACATACCACTGATGAAAACATTTTAAATTACATTAGCATTGAAATTTAACCAATTTGTAAGTTTTAACATTAGTGACTATTAATCTCAATCAAAATAAATTTGTTTGATAGTGCCACTTAAACAGATCAATGATAGTGTTTTGGGTTTTTTTTTTTACATCTTTATTGGAGTATAATTGCTTTACAATGGTGTGTTAGTTTCTGCTTTATAACAAAGTGAATCAGTTATACATATACATATGTTCCCATATCTCTTCCCTCTTGCGTCTCCCACCCTCCCACCGTCCCTATCCCACCCCTCCAGGCGGTCACAAAGCACCAAGCTGATCTCCCGGTGCTTTGTGGCTGCTTCCCACTAGCTGTCTACCTTACGTTTGGTAGTGTATATATGTCCACGCCTCTCTCGCTTTTCACAGCTTACCCTTCCCCCTCCCCATATCCTCAAGTCCATTCTCTAGTAGGTCTGTGTCTTTATTCCTGTCTTACATGACATTTTTTTTTCTTAAATTCCATATATATGTGTTAGCATATGGTATTTGGCTTTCTCTTTCTGACTTACTTCACTCTGTATGACAGACTCTAGGTCCATCCATCTCACTACAAATAACTCAATTTCGTTTCTTTTCATGGCTGAGTAATATTCCATTGTATATATGTGCCACATCTTCTTTATCCATTCATCCGATGATGGACACTTAGGTTGTTTCCATCTTCTGGCTATTGTAAATAGAGCTGCAATGAACATTTTGGTACATGACTCGTTTTGAATTATGGTTTTCTCAGGGTATATGCCCAGTAGTGGGATTGCTGGGTCATATGGTAGTTCTATTTGTACTTTTTTAAGGAACCTCCATACTGTTCTCCATAGTGGCTGAACCAATTCACATTCCCACCAGAAGTGCAAGAGTGTTCCCTTTTCTCCACACCCTCTCCAGCATTTATTGTTTCTAGATTTTTTGATGATGGCCATTCTGACCGGTGTGAGATGATATCTCATTGTAGTTTTGATTTGCATTTCTCTAATGATTAATGATGTTGAGCATTCTTTCATGTGTTTGTTGGCAGTCTGTATATCTTCTTTGGAGAAATGTCTATTTAGGTCTTCTGCCCATTTTTGGATTGGATTGTTTGTTTTTTTGTTATTGAGCTGCTTATAAATTTTGGAGATTAATCCTTTGTCAGTTACTTCATTTGCAAATATTTTCTCCCATTCTGAGGGTTGTCTTTTGGTCTTGTTTATGGTTTCCTTTGCTGTGCAAAAGCTTTGAAGTTTCATTAGGTCCCATTTGTTTATTTTTGTTGTTATTTCCATTTCTCTAGGAGGTGGGTCGAAAAGGATCTTGCTGTGATTTATGTCATACAGTGTTCTGCCTATGTTTTCCTCTAACAGTTTGACAGTTTCTGGCCTTACATTTAGGTCTTTAATCCATTTTGAGCTTATTTTTGTGTATGGTGTTAGGGAGTGATCTAATCTCATACTTTTACATGTACCTGTCCAGTTTTCCCAGCACCACTTATTGAAGAGGCTGTCCTTTCTCCATTGTACATTCCTGCCTCCTTTATCAAAGATAAGGTGACCATATGTGCGTGGGTTTATCTCTGGGCTTTCTATCCTGTTCCATTAATCTATCTTTCTGTTTTTGTTCTAGTACCATACTGTCTTGATTACTGTAGCTTTGTAGTATAGTCTGAAGTCAGGGAGCCTGATTCCTCCAGCTCTGTTTTTCGTTCTTAAGATTGCTTTGGCTATTCGGGGTCTTTTGTGTTTACATACAAATTGTGAAATATTTTGTTCTAGTTCAGTGAAAAATGCCAGTGGTAGTTTGATAGGGATTGCATTGAATCTGTAGATTGCTTTAGGTAGTAGAGTCATTTTCCCAATGTTGATTCTTCCAATCCAAGAACATGGTATATCTCTCCATCTATTTGTATCATCTTTAATTTCTTTCATCAGTGTCTTATAATTTTCTGCATACAGGTCTTTTGTCTCTTTAGGTAGGTTTATTCCTAGATATTTTATTCTTTTTGTTGCAATGGTAAATGGGAGTGTTTCCTTAATTTCACTTTCAGATTGTTCATCATTAGTGTATAGGAATGCAAGAGATTTCTGTGCATTAATTTTGTATCCTGCTACTTTACCAAATTCTTTGATTAGCTCTAGTAGTTTTCTGGTAGCATCTTCAGGATTCTTTATGTATAGTATCACATCATCTGCAAATAGTGACAACTTTACTTCTTCTTTTCCAATTTGGATTCCTTTTGTTTTCTTTTCTCCTCTGATTGCTGTGGATAAAACTTCCCAAACTATGTTGAGTAAGAGTGGTGAGAGTGGGCAACCTTGTCTTGTTCCTGATCTTAGTGGAAATGGTTTCAGTTTTTCACCATTGAGGACGATGTTGGCTGTGGATTTGTCATATATGGCCTTTATTATGTTGAGGAAAGTTCCCTCTATGCCTACTTTCTGCAGGGTTTTTATTATAAATTGGTGTTGAATTTTGTCGAAAGCTTTCTCTGCATCGATTGAGATGATCATATGGTTTTTCTCCTTCAGTTTGTTAATATGGTTTATCACATTGATTGATTTGCATACATTGAAGAATCCTTGCATCCCTGGAATAAACCCCACTTGATCATGGTGTATGATCCTTTTAATGTGCTGTTGGATTCTGTTTGCTAGTATTTTGTTGAGGATTTTTGCATCTATGTTCATCAGTGATATTGGCCTGTAGTTTTCTTTCTTTGTGACTTCCTTGTCTGGTTTTGTTATCAGGGTGATGGTGGCCTCATAGAATGAGTTTAGGCGTGTTCCTCCCTCTGCTATATTTTGGAAGAGTTTCAGAAGGCTAGGTGTTAGCTCTTCTCTAAATATTTGATAGAATTCTCCTGTGAAGCCATCTGGTCCTGGGCTTTTGTTTGTTGGAAAATTTTTAATCACAGTTTCAATTTCAGTGCTTGTGATTGGTCTGTTCATATTTTCTATTTCTTCCTGATTCATTCTTGGCAGGTTGTGCATTTCTAAGAATTTGTCCATTTCTTCCAGGTTGTCCATTTTGTTGGCATAGAGTTGCTTGCAGTAATCTCTCATGATCTTTTGTATTTCTGCAGTGTCAGTTGTTACTTCTCCTTTTTCATTTGTAATTCTATTGATTTGAGTCTTCTCCCTTTTTTTCTTGATGAGTCTGGCTAATGCTTTATCAATTTTGTTTATCTTCTCAAAGAACCAGCTTTTAGTTTTATTGATCTTTGCTATTGTTTCCTTCATTTCTTTTTCATTTATTTCTGATCTGATTTTTATGATATCTTTCCTTCTGCTAACTTTGGGGGTTTTTTGTTCTTTCTCTAATCGCTTTAGGTGCAAGGTTAGGTTGTTTATTCGAGATGTTTCCTGTTTCTTAAGGTAGGATTGTATTGCTATAAACTTCCCCTTAGAACTGCTCTTGCTGCGTCCCATAGGTTTTGGGTCATCGTGTCTCCATTGTCATTTGTTTCTAGGTAATTTTTGATTTCTTCAGTGATCACTTGGTTATTAAATAGTGTATTGTTTAGCCTCCATGTGTTTGTACTTTTTACAGATCTTTTCCTGTAATTGATATCTAGTCTCATAGTGTCGTGGTCGGAAAAGATACTTGATACAATTTCAGTTTTCTTAAATTTACCAAGGCTTGATTTGTGACCCAAAATATGATCTATCCCAGAGAATGTTCCATGAGCACTTGAGAAAAATGTGTGTTCTGTTGTTTTTGGATGGAATGTTCTATAAATATCAATTAAGTCCATCTTGTTTAATGTATCATTTAAAGCTTGTGTTTCCTTATTTATTTTCATTTTGGATGATCTGTCCATGGGTGAAAGTGGGGTATTAAAGTCCCCTACTATGAATGTGTTACTGTTGATTTCCCCTTTTATGACTGTTAGTATTTGCCTTATGTATTGAGGTACTCCTATGTTGGCTGCATAAATATTTACAATTGTTATATCTTCTTCTTGGATCGATCCCTTGATCATTATGTAGTGTCCTTCTTTGTCTCTTCTAGTAGTCTTTATTTTAAAGTCTATTTTGTCTGATATGAGAATTGCTACTCCAGCTTTCTTTTGGTTTCCATTTGCATGAAATATCTTTTTCCATCCCCTTACTTTCAGTCTGTATGTGTCTCTAGGTCTGAAGTGGGTCTCTTGTAGACAGCATATATATGGGTCTTGTTTTTCTATCCATTCAGCCAATCTTTGTCTTTTGGTGGGAGCATTTATTCCATTTACATTTAAGGTAATTATCGATATGTATGTTCCTATTCCCATTTTCTTAATTATTTTGGGTTCGTTATTCTAGGTCTTTTCCTTCTCTTGTGTTTCTACCCAAGAGAAGTTCCTTTAGCATTTGTTGTAAAGCTGGTTTGGTGGTGCTGAACTCTCTCAGCTTTTGCTTGTCTGTAAAGGTTTTAATTTCTCCATCAAATCTGAATGACATCCTTGGTGTTTAGAGTAATCTTGGTTGCAGGTTTTTCTCCTTCATCACTTTAAATATGTCCTGACAGTCCCTTCTGGCTTGCAGAGTTTCTGCTGAAAGATCAGCTGTTAACCTTATGGGTATTCCCTTGTGTGTTATTTGTTGTTTTTCCCTTGCTGCTTTTAATATGTTTTCTTTGTATTTAATTTTTGACAGTTTGATTAATATGTGTCTTGGCGTATTTCTCCTTGGATTTACCCTGTATGGGACTCTCTGTGCTTCCTGGACTTGATTAGCTATTTCCTTTCCCATATTAGGGAAGTTTTCAACTATAATCTCTTCAAATATTTTCTCAGTCCCTTTCTTTTTCTCTTCTTCTGGAACCCCTATAATTCGAATGTTGGTGTGTTTAATGTTGTCCCAGAGGTCTCTGAGACTGTCCTCAGTTCTTTTCATTCTTTTTTCTTTATTCTGCTCTGCAGTAGTTATTTCCACTATTTTATCTTCCAGGTCACTTATCCGTTCTTCTGCCTCAGTTATTCTGCTATTGATCCCATCTAGAGTATTTTTAATTTCATTTATTGCATTGTTCATCATTGCTTGTTTCATCTTTAGTTCTTCTAGGTCCTTGTTAAATGTTTCTTGTATTTTGTCTATTCTATTTCCAAGATTTTGGATCATCTTTACTATCATTATTCTGAATCTTTTTCAGGTAGACTGCCTATTTCCTCTTCACTTGTTAGGTCTGGTGGGTTTTTATCTTGCTCCTTCAACTGCTGTGTGTTTTTCTGTCTTCTTATTTTGCTTATCTTACTGTGTTTGGGGTCTCCTTTTTTGCAGGCTGCTGGTTCATAGTTCCTGTTGTTTTTGGTGTCTGTCCCCAGTGGCTAAGGTTGGTTCAGTGGGTTGTGTAGGCTTCCTGGTGGAGGGGACTAGTGCCTGTGTTGTAGTGGATGAGGCTGGATCTTGTCTTTCTGGTGGGCAAGTCCACGTCTTTTGCTGTGTTTTGGGGTGTCTGTTATTGGAGTTATTATTATGATTTTAGGCAGCCTCTCTGCTAATGGGTGGGGTTGTGTTCCTGTCGTGCTAGTTGTTTGGCATAGGGTGTCCAGCACTGTAGCTTGCTGGTTGTTGAGTGAAGCTGGGTGCTGGTGTTGAGATGGAGATCTCTGGGAGATTTTCGCCGTTTGATATTATGTGGAGCTGTGAGGTCTCTTGTGGACCAGTGTCCTGAAGTTGGCTCTCCCACCTCAGAGGCACAGCACTGACTCCTCTCTGCAGCGCCAAGAGCCTTTCTTCCACACGGCTCAGAATAAAAGGGATAAAAAGTAGAAAGAAAGAATTAGTAGAAGAAAAAGAAAGAAAGAAAGAAAGAAAGGAGGGAGGGATGGACGGAGGGAGGGAGGGAGGGAGGAAGGAAGGAGGGAAGGAAAGAAAGAAGATAAAGTAAAATAAAGTAAGATAAAATATAATAAAGTTATTAAAATAAAAAATAATTATTAAGTGAAAAAAATTAAAAAAAAAAACGGACGGGTAGAACCTTAGGACAAATGGTGGAAGCAAAGCTATACAGAGAAAATCTCACACAGAAGCATACACATACACACAAAAAGAGGAAAAGGGGAAAAAATCATAAATCTTGCTCTCAAAGTCCACCTCCTCAATTTGGGATGATTCGTTGTCTAAAGGAGGGAAGGAAGGAAAGAAAGAAAGAAAGAAAGAAAGAAAGAAGATAAAGTTAAATAAAGTCATTACAATAAAAAATATTTATTAAGAAAAAAAATAAAAAAAAAAAACAGACAGATAGAACCCTAGGACAAATGGTGGAAGCAAAGCTATACAGACAAAATCTCACACAGAAGCATACACACTCACAAAAAGAGGGAAAGCGGAAAGAATCATAAATCTTGATCTCAAAGTCCACCTCCTCGATTTGGGATGATTCGTTGTCTATTCATGTATTCCACAGATGCAGGGTACATCAAGTTGATTGTGGAGCTTTAATCCGCTGCTTCTGAGGCTGCTGGGAGAGATTTCCCTTTCTCTTCTTTGTTCTCACAGCTCCCAGGGGCTCAGCTTTGGATTTGGCCCCGCCTCTGCATGTTGGTCAGCCGGAGGGCGTCTGTTCTTCGCTCAGACAGGACGGGGTTAAAGGAGCAGCTGCTTCAGGGACTCTGGCTCACTCAGGCCAGGGGAGGGGGGCCGGGGGGGGAGAGGGAGGGGCACTGAGTTCGGGGCAGGCCTGCAGCTGCAGAGGCCGGCATGATGTTGCACCAGCCCGAGGCGCACCGTGCATTCTCCTGGGGAAGTTGTCCCTGGATCCCGTGACCCTGGCAGTGGCGGGCTGCACAGGCTCCCCGGAAGGGGGATGTGGATAGTGACCTGTGCTCACACACAGGCTTCTTGGTGGCAGCAGCAGCAGCCTTAGCATCTCATGCACGTCTCTGGGGTCCGCACTTTTAGCCGCAGCTCGCGCCTATCTCTGGAGCTCGTATAAACAGCACTCTTAATCCCCTCTCCTCTCGCACCAGGAAACAAAGAGGGAAGAAAAAGTCTCTTGCCTCTTTGGCAGGTCCAGACTCGATAGTGCTCTTTTATTAATAGTGTAGGATATTTTTTTCCTTTGGGCTTAGTCTGGCTTCGCTTGCTCAGAGGGTGGCGCGTGCAGAGGCTTCACACCCATCCTTTCAGACCAGATTTCCTGGTGTGAAATGTTATGGGTTTATTTCTGTAGCTCCTTTTCTTCTCTTGTGTTTCCCACTTAGAGAAGTTCGTTTAGCATTTGTTGTAGAACTGGTTTGGTGGTGCTGAATTCTCTTAGCTTTTGATTGTCTGTAAAGCTTTTGATTTCTCTTGTCAAGTCTGAATGAGATCCTTACCGGGTAGAGTAATCTTGGTTGTAGGTTCTTCCCTTTCATCACTTTATTTTTTTAATTAATTTATTTTATTTTATTTTATTTTTTTTTATTTTTTGGCCGCATTGGGTCTTCATTGCTGTGTGCAGGCTTTCTCTAGTTGCAGCGACCAGAGGCTACTCTTTGTTGCGGTGTGCAGGCTTCTCATTGCAGTGGCTTCTCTTTTTGCAGAGCACAGGCTCTAGGCATGCGGGCTTCAGTAGTTGCGGCATGCGGGCTCAGTAGTTGTGGCTCGCGGGCTCTAGAGCACAGGCTTAGTAGTTGTGGTGCACGGGCTTTGTTTCATCACTGCATGTGGGATCTTCCTGGACCAGGGCTTGAACCCGTGTCCTCTGCATTGGCAGGTGGATTCTTAACCACTGTGCCACCACGGAAGCCCATCATCACTTTAAATATATCATGTCACTCCCTTCTGGCTTGTAGAGTTTCTGCTGAGAAATCAGCTGTTAACCTTATGGGAGTTCCCTTGCATGTTATTTGTCATTTTTCCCTTGTTGCTTTCAATAATTTTTCTTTGTCTTCAATTTTTGCCAGTTTGATTACTGTGTGTCTCAGCATGTTTCTCCTTGGGTTTATCCTGCCTGGGACTCTCTGCGCTTCCTGGACTTGGGTGGCTATTTCATTTCCCACATTAGGGAAGTTTTCATCTGTAATATCTTTAAATATTTTCTCAGGCGCTTTCTCTCCTTCTTCTCCTTCTGGGACCCCTGTAATGTGAATGTTGTTGCTTAATGTTGTCCCAGAGGTCTCTTAAGCTGTCTTCATTTATTTTCATTCTTTTTTCTTTATTCTGTTTTGTGGCAGTGAATTCCACCATTCTGTCTTCCAGGTCACTTAGCCGTTCTTTTGCCTCAGTTTTTCTGCTATTGATTCCTTCTTGTGTATTTTTCATTTCAGTTACTGTATTGTTCACCTCCGTTTGTTTGTTCTTTAATTCTTCTCAGTGTTTTTTCTCTAATTCTTCTAGGTCTTTGTTAAACATTTCTTGCATTTTCTCAATCTTTGCCTCCATTCTTTTTCCGAGGTCCTGTATCATCTTCATTATCATTATTCTGAATTCCTTTTTTGGAAGGTTGCCTATCTCCACTTCATTTAGTTGTTTTTCTGGGGTTTTGTTTTGTTCCTTCATCTGGTACGAAATCCTCTGCCTTTTTATTTTATCTTATCTTTCTGTGAATGTGATTTTCCTTCCACAGACTGCAGAATTGTAGTCCTTGCTTCTGCTGTCTGCCCTCTTTCTGGAGACAAAATCAGTGACATCATCTGCCTTCCAGTGGAAAGAGTACTTTGTGATGTACCAGTGTTAGCCTGTCTGATATAATAGGTCATACAATACGGGGAAGGAAGTTCACTGCTTTTTATATTTTTTCACTGTTGGAATCCCTAGATGGTACTGTTGTCAGATTTTCATCTTTTGCCACAGTATCCATTCAAAAACAATTTTTTTCCATTTGTTTTTTTGGTGTGTTTGTGATCTTCACAGTGTGATTGATTATGTTTCTTTTTTAAGATAATCTTTAACACCTACTTGTGGTGTAGTTGTGAGGCTGCATCCCAAAAATAATTATTATATGTGTTAAGTATCTTTGCTTCTATATTTATTGATTCTTTTAAGAGAACAATATTAGCATCAAAATTTGCATTGATTATGGTCTTTGCAAGCCAATGTGTCCTCCCTACACAGTGTCTTATATTTCCAAATAAAGCTATTGAGAGAATACTCAATGGGAAGGATTTTATGAAAACTCAAAGAAAAAGTGACACCCTTTTTGCCTTCCGAATGATTTGAGGGAAAGGCCTCATCTTATATTCACACCCGTACTGTAGGTATTGGTGGGGCACAGAGCCAACTTTGTCCAAAGCAACAGGAATAACTTTTCTCTCTAGATTTCTTTCTAGGACATCTATAACACCTTTAATGATTTGAACCTCCTTAAACCCCACACCTAAACCCAGGTTTACTCTCCCCATGGGGAGTCATTGTGTGTTTGATTCTTTTCGTAGACAGCCCTGGCCTGTTTCATCTTCTTTTTTCACCTTTCAGTCATGCCCTTTGCCTCTGCTGTCTTCCTTCTTTAGTTGTGTCTCTCCTCACTTAGCTGCCAACAGGGTATTGCTGGAGTTTGTGTATGTCTTTTTGGTACATACTTTATTTTTATTTAAAATTTTTTTTCTCTCTTGGATACAGGTTGTTATAGGGTAAGAGCGCAGAAATTTGAGGCAGGCCTGGGTGCAAATTCCAGCTTTGTTACTTACTTGGGCAAGTTACTAACCTTTCTAAGTCTCAGTTTCTTTATCTCTGAAAAGAGAATAATCTGAAACTCTGTTAAAATTTTAGAGATGATTAAGTGAAAAGCATATATATACATGAATAGCAAATATAAACATAAGGCACTAAAACGTTGGGCTCCTTTCCTTTGTATTGTTTTGTACACATGCTGACAGGAGTCGTGCCAGTTCAAGTTTCCTCGTAGTAAAATCCTATAGAGTTCATCTCTGACTTTTGATCACAAACCTCTCTCTCACTTGCTATTCTAACCAAGACCCAAAGCCTCCTACTGCTTTGGGTCTCGGTTAGAATAGCAAGTGAGAGAAAAGGAAGAGGTGGCAGGCCGTAATCGGTGGGCGGTAATAAAAGTGCCAACTTTCCCCCAGCCTAGGGAGGAGGAGCACGAGAAGCAACCAACAGTTGCTGGGATGGAAGGGTATATATAGGAAAAGTATAGGGAGACAGGTGAGGCTCCGGAAAATATTTAAGGGGAGAAAGCATTTCTTCAAAGTACTAATGTGAGATTTTTTTAATGTTTAATTTTTTTATGTTTAATTTTTTTCATTCAATTAATACTTATCTTTGATTATATGAGATACTTTATTATTTCATTTTTATCCTGATGCATTTGTAGCCATAAATAGACAGTTAAATAAATACCTAGGTATGCAGACATTTTCTGAATAAAAAGTATGATAACATGATATGTTAACTGTGCTAACATAACATTGTCTTATCTATCTAGTTGTTTGAAAATCCCAAGGTAGTGTTGTATAGAAAAACTAATAAGCAGTTATTTCGTCCATTAAGTCTAATGAGAGAAATTTAGAGACGAGGAAGTAGACCTAACAGAGTGATTTAGTTCTTCTCATTATTATGTTATGTTTTTCTTCTTCATTTCTGTTTTACATGCCTTCATGAGAGACATTCATGCTAGTGAGTTGCAATTATATTTTTTAAATTGTGTGTACATTTTGCAACAACTTTAACTCTTTACAGAATTTAGATATATCATGCTATCATGTCACACTAACTTTGCTCCTTGTTTGTATGTCTGTTTTTTAAATGTTTTTTGAATGTGGTCACATCTCCATCCTACCACCTTAGCCATTAGGTAAACTACATTTTTAGAAACTTTAATCTTTCTTGTAGCTCATTCATACCTATCCCATCATTTTGGTTTCTTTTTCCTTCATTCCCTGTGATTTGTTTTCATCTTACACTGACACCCAAACCTGGAAATAATCATCTTAATTCACTAGTTTTGTCACACTTCAGAAAAGACTGTCCCTTATCAGATTAGTTTATGATACTTTAGTGTTTTCTACCCTGGCTTGAACCGACTTAGTAATTTCAGTTTTATAACACCCAAAATGGTTAATATGACTCCATTTATTCATTCAGTATAGAGTCATTAAGAGTTTCTTATATACCAGGTGATACACTAGATCCTAAGAATCCAGAGCTACATTAAACAAGATTCTTGTACTTGAGTAACTTTTAATTGTACAAGGCACTGTTGTGAGCATTTCACTTATATTTGCTCATTTAGTCAACTAGAACTTAGTATTCCCAAGTCTATCCTTAGAGATTTTGATGCAGTAGGTCTAAGGGGGAACCGCGGCATCTAGAATTCTTACAAGTACCACAAGTGGTTCTGAGGTCATTCCTGATTGGGTAGATGGAATCAAGCTTAGGAGTCATCCTCACCCTTAGAAAATAAAAAAGTCTTCCTAGTGATCCAGCTCTACTATCAAACTCTATGATTTTGAAGACCCAGGACTCTGGTTTCTAGATCCCTATTCAGGAATTTTCTGAGAGTTCGCGTGGAATTCTTTAGCCTATTTTCAAAACACATTTATATAAGTTAAGGTTTGTAGTTTTTGCCTGTTAATAGGAAGTTAGTCTAAATGACCTTTATATTCCTTTTTGCCTTATACAGTACTTTGTGTGTTAGCTGTAGTAAGTTGATATCCTTTCTTTGCACTATGTCTTCTGGAAAAATAGGACAAAACCATGATTAGCTTATATTCTGCTACTGTTCATACCTGACACTATTCTTCATAAAAGCATCCCCCCAAAGTGTATTTTCTTATGAATTTTTTTTAAGACTTCATTTTTTTAGAGCAGTTTTGGGCTCACAACAAAGTTGAGAGGAAAGTACATACAGCAAACTTCATGACTTTTTTTAGATTCAGCTTTATAATATTCTGATCTTTTTCTTTAATGTAGCCTAACGCTCTAGGGTCTGTATTGAAAGCAGCATGAAATAGCTTTGAGTACTCTGATGCACTGATATAATAAATACTCTTGGTTCAGAGGATGATTCAAGTTGAATTTTTAGTGTTGTCATGTTGCCACCAAAGAGAAAACAGCTCCCCATTCAAACACTGTTATAAAATATTTTACTCTAATTTTATCTCATGCATGCTTTGATTTATTTTAAGGCTACATTCCTTTCATTATATTTGTTTCACTTAAGTACTTACTTTTATCTTCACATACCTGGTATCAATTTTTTGCCTTTATAGACAGCCAAATATTACTACATATTGTTTATTAATGACATTACATATTTTATTTGATCATGATATGATAGATGCATTGAATTACTCTAAATGCATGCTTGAAATTCTTATAAATCCATGGTACAGTTGTTAAACATACTCAGCATTTTTAACTCAGCAAAAAAAAGATCTCTCACATTCATTTAAGAATTAGCTTGTAAGCCAAAAATGACAGATGTAGTATTACAGCTGAGCAGTGGACTTGTTGAAGAAATCATCTAAATGGCAGAAGCATTTGGACAGATACCCAAACGCCTTTTAAATTCCTTCCTCATGTCCTGTAGTAATCATTGTTGCAACACTGATAGTCGTTTTATAAGTTTTTTCTGCCTGCTTTTTCAGTTTTGAAAATTTCACACTTGAAATGGAAAGACCAGAGTTACTAGAATTCTGTTTCTCTGTAATGTTATATATATATATATCTTTAAACTGCAGTCATTGCTCTTCTAATTTTCACTGAAAATAGTTTGGATTCAGTATCTAAGTATATATTTTAAAATTTTGTAATATCGAGATGACAAAAATAAAAGAACAGTTGGTAGAACACTAGGTAGCAATAATGTATAAAAGTAAAATCTTTAAAATAACACTTTCCATTTCAATGTCAATGAAAAGAAAGCAATTTCAGCTATATTCTCTAATATATATTAATTGTTTTAAACATGTTTCCTACCTTCAAAGCTTTCACATGGGCAACGTGGTCCTATCAGTAAATTTCTCTCATTACATACAGCAATTCTCGATTAGAAAACAAACACTTCCCAGTGGGAGGGCATATTAACAGGATAGTAAATTAGTATGTAATCCGAATAATAGGAGATTCTGACCTACTCCCCTTTCCAACTGATATATAAATTCATAAATTGAAGAATATAACTATATATTTAAATATTAAAGATATAATGATATGAAAAGTTACTTTTAAAGAAATACCTGTAGAAATTTTCACAAATCCTCCTTTCAAAATTCAATTCTAAGTTCTGGTATTAATTTGTATAAATATAAATGTGTATATAAATGTGCATTAATTTGAAATATGTAAAACTACATAAAATTGTGGTTTTTTAATTTGGGGTTTTGTTTTGTTTTGTTTGCTTTTTTAAAGTAATGGATTAGAAATTGTAGATTAGGTCTGGTAGAGCAGGAGTACTTATTTCTGGCTTCAGAGATCTTTCAGGTGTTTTCAGGATATTAAAAAACTTAACCAACCAAAGATTTAACTTTACTAGACAGTAATGATGTAGTGATAAGTACTTCATCCCTTACTTGGCTAATAAGTACTTTTATTTTGAGAAGTAAAATGTATGTCAGCCAAAATTATTTAAATGGAAAGTGCTTAAGTTTACATTTTTTAATTGCCCATATCAAAAATTTTTGAGTTGCCTTTAGCAAAATTAATTTTAAGTCAAACCACATAATGTAAAAAGAGTAACTTTATTTCCACCCTCCCATCTCCCAGATACCTTTACCTACAGTAATATCATTTCTCCCAAATGTACACT
Source organism: Stenella coeruleoalba (assembly GCF_951394435.1). Classification (NCBI taxonomy): domain Eukaryota; kingdom Metazoa; phylum Chordata; class Mammalia; order Artiodactyla; family Delphinidae; genus Stenella; species Stenella coeruleoalba. The sequence goes on from NC_137164.1 coordinate 46,066,820, forward strand.
TTTCTTTTTAGATATCTGTAAATGTCCTTATGTGATTTTAGATATATCCATGATACATGTATAAATATGTGCATACGTAATGAGTCAAGTTTATATTTTTTTAAAGAAACACATCAGGATATATGGATCCAAACAATAATATCCTCCACAAAGTAGACACATTTGGACCTCATATACTTTTCGCAGCTATCCTGGCATTGCTCAGTATGGTTACTTTGTAGCACAGCCTTTGATTGTAAGAGTCTTCTTCCTTCAAAGATGTATTTTGTTTCTGGAAATTCATACTTTGCTCAGAGTAAAGAATAAACTGGGTACGACTATTTGGTATGAACAATGAAGTAAGAAATTGGGGAGATGCTAAATGTCTGACAATAGAGGAATAATAAAGAATGGAAAATTATGTGGCCAATAAAAATAATATTTATAAAAGGGGTTTAATAGCATAGGAAGATTTTTAAGTTATATCGGGGGGAAGGGATAGCGAATTCTATATGAAGATATGATTTACATATATAATGTGCATAGCAAACATGTTTATATATGATAATATCAAATATTGGTGAGGAAGTAGAGGAACCATATTTCATACACTTCTGGTACCATTTTTAATGGATATTGCCACTTGGGAGGGAAATTGGGCAGTATCTCTTAAAATTTAAAATCTTTTGATTCAACAATTCTACTTCATGATGATCTTTCTTAGAGAAACATTCGCTCGTGAAGTGGAGGCATTATTTATGGTGGCCTTTGAAGCACTGTGTATAATTAAAAATTGGAAACAATCTAAATGTTCATCAGTTTAGGATAAAATAAATGAATTATAGAATTAAATGATTATGTCCACATTGTGATCTACTGTGTAGCAAATGGAAAGAATGAAGTAGAAACATGGATGGATCCCAAAACATATTCTTAGGTGAAAAAAATTTACAGACTGTATGTGACATGAGCCACTTTTTAAAAAATGAAAAAGGAGACTGATATATCCTTCTGTGTATAATACACATGTATTGTTTAAAAAAAAGAAAAGAGGGCTTCTCTGGTGGCGCAGTGGTTGAGAGTCCAACTGCCGATGCAGGGGACATGGGTTCGTGCCCCAGTCCGGGAAGATCCCACATGCCGCGGAGCGGCTGGGCCCGGGAGCCATGGCGAGGCCCGCGTATGGCCAAAAAAAAAAAAAAAAGAAAAGAAAAACCACAATGAGGATGCACAGAAAAGTGATAAATAGGAGGTCTTTAATCTTTACTTGTAATATTTGAAGTTTTTTCCCTAAGAATGGATGTGATAAATTACAGAAATAAAAACTTGAAAATATTTACTTGTGCAGAGAAGGAGATATATAAAAACATAAACAGCAATTATCATTATGAGCTTACAGTTGACATTTTCTTCTGTTTTCTGTATTTTCTAAAATTCTATAATAAATGTATTATTTGTATAATCAAGACAAAAATTGTAAAGCTATTTTCAAAAAGACACACTATAAATGATGAAAGGACATTTCTTATGTGGCTTATGAATTACTTCAGAATAAAAATGAATTCAAAGCATTTCTTAAGTTGATCGAATTGTTTGTTCAAATAAGTGTGTATTTCCCAGTCCTGTGAAATAGTAGCATTCATCCTGATGTCACCAATGCATTTGTTAAAAATTCAGTCCCCTTTGTTCTAGTTACAATTCATATAGATTAGACTCTCTAGTAAATCCATTAGTATAGTTTGGGTAGGTAATTTTAACTACTGGTTTAAGATACCAAGTTTCAAATCAGTGTGAAGGACTCCTATTGCCTTCATATTTTTAACATTGTATCTCTTTAAAATGAAAAAGTCTTTATTATATAAATCTTATATAATACATATAATCTTTACATGGCCAGTAGCTATTTTTTTATTAATCACTTATTTTAGTTCTAAAATATAGATTTTATTAAATCCTTTCCTCAAATATCACCTTTTAACAGAGCGATGCCTTCCCTGCCCAACGTCTTTAACATAACACCACCACTAATATCTCTATCATTCTCTCTACCCTCACTCTATTATTATTATTAGAATTTATTAGCTTATCACCCTACGTTTGTTTGCCTTTTCATCATTACAATGTGAGATCCTTAAAGAGTAGTGATGCTATTTGTGTTTCTCTGGTATCTAATAGTACCTGGCACATTTAGATACACAATAAATATTTTTAAATGAATTAGATGTTGAGGAATGAAATATTCTGGTTGGGACTTCCCTGGTGTTCCAGTGGTTAAGACTCCACGCTTCCATTGCAGGGGGTATGGATTCGATCCCTGGTGGAGGAACTAAGATCCCTCATGCTGTGCAGCATGGCCACAAAAAAAAAAGAAAAAAGAAAAGAAAAACAAGAAAAAAAAAGAAAGAAATATTCTGGTTAATGGAAAGTTAGTCCTATATAAAACAGCAGATATGAAAGAGGAAATAAAAAGTGTACTTTTGTAAAAAGTATTAAGTGTCTTGTACTTCATACTCATTATGCTTTAAATATGTAGTTGATAGAATACCAGTTAATATAAGATTAGACATGGGTCTATAAATATAGATATACAGATAGATACTATTGAGAGCAAAAAAAATCTTTAGGGATAATTGAAAAATCAGTGGTTTAGTATCTTTAACCTAAGATGATTAGCTTTTCCTCAGTTCATAGAAGCAGAATATCCAAACAAACAGGTTTTTGTGTCCTGTTTTTTTTTCCCCCCTCAATTCTTAATTGGCATAAGTGGATCTTAGGGTTTGGTTAACTATCACTCAGTGACTCATCCAGAAGCATTTTCAGCATGTGGTACAGGGCTAGTAATACATGTAGAACAGGTTCAGAAACACAACCGAAATTCTCTGTAAATAGAATGGAGATGAGTTTTATCCCCTGAGAATTACAAATAGCAGGGACAAAGAGTAGTTAAGGTGTGGATTAGTTAAAATGAATAATTCAAAGGGAATTGAACATCAACTCGATGAAACCTTATTAAAAGAATAAGGAGAGGGCTTCCCTGGTGGCGCAGTGGTTGAGAGTCCGCCTGCCGATGCAGGGGACACGGGTTCGTGCCCCGGTCCGGGAGGATCCCACATGCCGCGGAGCGGCTGGGCCCCTGAGCCATGGCCACTGAACCTGCGCGTCCGGAGCCTGTGCTCCACAACGGGAGAGGCCACAACAGTGAAAGGCCCGTGTACCACAAAAAATAAAATAAGGAGAAAGAGGAGCCCGAGACACCAGAATAAAATGGGATCAATGTCCCACTCAGGTAAGCAAGATTGATTCTCAGTCGCTTAGAGATGGCAGCTTCTGCCCTTGTCAACTCCAGTTTCCCACAGCGAAATCCCTGTCTGGAGCCTCAGGCCCATCTCTGTTTAAAAGCAATTTTTTTTTTTTTAATACACGTAGAAAGTTTATCAGCAGCGTATGCCCCAGTTGCTTGTCGAATTTAGAATTAAATTATCCTCCCCAACACAAAGGATTTAGTGGTCCAGCCATGACTACCTGCTCCCATGTATTCTTTTAAACCCCACAAGTATTTTCTCTATATTGACCCAGAGTCCCTTTCAAAACTTAATCTAACTGATGCCTAACTACTAAAATCCTTCCCTGAACCCTTTCCTGTAACTGGAAATACTGTTACTTTGCTTAACTTCTTTTACCAATCTTCCTTGTGCAGGTGTTATTTCCTGTGCTCTTTATCTATCTATAGTTGTTCTCCTGAACATAGACAAATGCCTTGCCTCAGGTGCTTCACTACCTTACTTCTAAACTGGGCCAGCTCTCAGAAAATCTTAATGGAAGGACCACTTACTGGTCCTGGTGATTATAGGAACCTTACCACTTATATAATATTTGGGAGTATTTTGCCTTAGAAAGTCTATCTAGGAAATGAGATTAGATAATTGGGTTCAGAATAAATATCCAGTTTTATTTTTTATTTATTTTTTTTAATTTTATTTATTTATTTTGGCCATGCCACGCGGCATGCAGGATGCAGGATCTTAGTTCCCCGACCAGGGATCGAACCCGTGACCCCTACAGCGGAAGCGTGGAGTCTTAACCACTGGACTGCCAGGGAAGTCCCATATCCAGTTTTAATATTGGAGAAGCCATGAACCTTTTGTGGATAAAATTCAAAGATCAGTTGTTGTTTCTCATTGCAATAAAAACTAAAATGAATAATTATAGGAGTCTTTGACTTTCGTACCAGTGATAATCTTGTTGATAGAGATTGGAATAAACAAGCATTGCTTGGCTTAATACATCAGAGTGTAATGAGCAAACTTTTCACCATCATATATATGTAAAGACTGCTGATGTAAATATTGTTATGAAAACCTGTTGCTATTTAGTGTTTTATCTGGTGCTTTTGTTCAAGTGAGCTCTCCCATTTCTGAGAACAGAACTCCATGTTGATGTCTCTCCTGCAGTTATTTCTCAGCACTGCAGAATATGCCATGCTGCTTGGAGTTTAATTCACCATAGCTGAGAGCATTTCTCATGGGTTAACATCTCTGTTGTTTCCTGTCTAATTGCTGATTTTCACCTTTTAACAGGTAAAATTCTCCTTGTTTGTCCAGCCCAAAGTACGTTGCAGTGAATATTCCTTGAGAGCAAAAACAGTTCATTCTAGGTCCTTATATTACTATTTTTAAAGTCGTATGTGATTTATGAGAAAGTCGTATGAAAACTAAAAACCCAGCTAGCATAGAGACTCATCTAGTCACGTTGGGGGCCTGGGCTAACAATAGTTGGAGATTCTGATTATACTTTAACTTTGTAAGAAATGTGACCTCTTAAGGTTACTATGCTGAGTTAGGATATCAAACATAAACTTGTTAACATGTGAATAATATTGACTTAGTTCAAGTAAGATGTTCACATTAAGAGGATAAAATGAGAAGTCTGAGTCAACAAAGTAAAATGTGACAGGTTATATTAGCAAAACAAGTAGGAGGAAGTTACCTGAGATTGTCAACCTGTACCCTTGTCATCTGTTCCTCACTCTGGAACTGCGTTTGCAGCTCTAATGTTTCCTCAGCATTTTCACAGTTCAACTTAAATTAGAAGAGTAACTATTATTACAAAGTCAGAATGATTTGAGGCAGATTTTCTTTTACTGTGTAAGCAACATGAGAATAGATGAGTCTTTAGAATTATCATTTGAGGGGGGGGTGGTGGTGGTATGAATTGGGAGATTGGGATTGACGTATATACACTAATATGTATAAAATAGATAACTAATAAGAACCTGCTGTATAAAAAAATAAAAAATAAGTATATCTGGTTAAAAAGAATTATCATTTGGTTCATAGAAGTGTCATTTTATTAAACTTAGTATCCTCAAATTTCTAGGAGATAACTACTTAACTGTTCAGTATAGGGGAAGAATAATAGTGCTAAAAGTAACTTTCAAGTGTCATATAATGAATAAGAAGAGCAGGTGAAATCTAAAACCTAAGTCTTTCATTTCCTGTTTGGAGTTAGCATTGACCTCAGAATTAACCACAATGTCCTGAATCCAGAAAAAGGCAAACTTTGCTGTTTAATTTTTTCGAAACAAATTCTTTTAAAGATAAATAGCACATTCCAAATGACTTATCAAGAATATATTTCAGTAATGAAGTCTAGTGTGTCTCACAGTTTAACATACAAATAGGTATGGATTTCACATATGTTTTATGCATTTATAAGACAATTTACCCCAGGGAGTACAGGGCATTTTCATGTCAGTAAATTGTTGAATTAATAAATTTTTGAGAAAAATAATTTTTTACTACTTCACATCCATGATGATGGCTATCATCAAAGAGACAATGGTAAGTTTTGATAAGGATGTGGAGAACTTACCACCCTCGTAATTGCTGGTGAGAATGTGCAACCACATTGAAAAGCAGTTTGGCATTTCCTCAAAAAGTTACAACTGGAGTGACCATATGACCTAGCTGTTCTTTTATACATACATAAAATTAATGCCTGGACTTTCCAGAAAGTTAAAGACACAAGCTGCATTCACCTTAAAGCCTTGGTATGAATTAAATAATGTGTAGCAATATGCTTGAATGGAACTTCCACCAATCTGATTGTGAGATGCTTTTACTAAAGATAAGAGTACCAAGAGTGAAGTAGCCTGTAGCAAGTATCTAAATGCCTATTTTCTCTGGTTATACTTTGAATGTTATTGTCACTTACAAGAGTGAAATGACCTTTAAAACACATTTGAAAGTTTATCTGAACTCAGAAATGTCAGTTAAGAGTACTGTGTAATAGTGGAAAGATCATTCCAGTAGACTCAAACATAGCTGAATTTGAGACCCCACCTGAAATTTACCAGCACCTTCTTCCTGTTTAAAGAAATTAATCTCTGAACCTCTGGTTTTTCATCTGCAAAATACCTAATAGAGCTGTTGTAAGGATTAAATGAGATACTATGAATAAAACAGACTATGCTCTCTGCTTCCCGCCCTGCACATACTCTTGTTTCTACTTCCGAGAGTACTTTCCACCCTGTACCTCCGCCTGCTGCGCACACACAAACACACACCTGCACAAACTGAGTTAAATCTTCTTCCTGTAGGTTCCCATCGAACCTAGGGATTACCTTATTGAAGCACTTACCATATTCTATTGAATTTTCATGTATATTTTCCTCTCTTCCCCGGAAAACTAAGTTCTTTTTTTTTTTTTGCCACGCCACGCGGCTTGTGGGATCTCAGTTCCCCAACCAGGGTCTCAGTTCCTGGAACAGGGACTGAACCCTGGGCCACAGCATTGAAAGCGCCAATCCTAACCACTAGACCACCAGGGAACTCCCAAAAACTAAGTTCTTTAAGGGGGAAGAAAAAAAAAGAAAACCTATTTTGTCTTCCATTGTATACATATTTGCCTGGCATGGTGTCTAGCTCAATAAATATTTGAAAAAATGAATTTTAGGAACATCTAGCATTATACTGGGTTCATAATAGCTCCCTGAAAAGGTGTAATATGTCTTTGTTTGCTTTCTGTTAGAACACAGTCAACTTGAAGCATTTTCAAATCTATAATATGCAGTGATTTATATGTTAAATGGAAATGTTTTCATTACTAGCTATACCTGTGGAATGAAGAGAATGTTTCTTATCTGTGTTGTAATAGACTGCTTATCGTTTTATATTTATCTTTGTACTTTGTACATTGTGTTTTCTTGTAATATTCAGATATATATATTTACTAACTTAAAAATTTATTTTACAAATATCTCAAGAAGATGCAGGTTAATGTGCATATTTCATGCCATTCTTCTCCATCTGATATTATTTAGACTTAGATGAAATAGCAAGTTTGGAAACAATGCTATAGATTTAAGAAGGCCTATGAAATATATGGAAATTCAGTCATTTTAAGCAATATAACTGAAATTTGTTCTTACCATTTTTTATTTTAAATGTCTTACAAAATAATAATAATCATAGAGAGGTAATAACTATTTTTGGATGGAAGGAATGAAAAGAAGGGAGGAGTAGAGGAAGTTTAATTGGTATGTTTTGTTTCCTGGACTTAGCATATTTCCATACATATGCCTCTCTAAATTATTTACAAAAGCTCTGCTGAATAAATAAAAGTTATTAACTGCATAATAATATGGGGATATAGAAAAAAGTAGAAGTAATGTTTATGTTTCTATAAATTGAGATTTCTTTAGTGTTTCATAATTTTCTTCTTTCAGGTACAGAGAACTACAACTTAGTACAGAAAGCAAAGTAACAGAATTTCTCCATCAAAGTAAAATAAAATCTTTTGAAAGTGAGCGTGCTCAGCTTCTACAAGAGGAGACTGCAAGAAACCTCACACAATGTCAGTTGGAATGTGAAAAATATCAGAAAAAATTGGAGGTACATATATAAGCTTTTCTTTTAAAATTAACACAGACTGTAAGCTCCATAAGTACAAGGTCTGTATCATATTGAGCTTTATAAATAATATTTGTGTTACGTATGAGAACAAGCCTGTGTCCTTAAGTTTTAAAGATCTCTTATCAAGAGGACATATCTTCCTCTTTTAGATAAAGAGGTGGAAAGAAGGAAAGGACCATTTCTAAGAAAAGGAATGCAAATTGCCATAGGTCTGTTTGTTGTTTTTAAAATACTGGCAAAAGTACCCTTAAATCGGAAATCTCATTTAACTAGAAAGTGGAGGGCTTCTCTGGTGGTGCAGTGGTTAAGAATCCACCTGCCAATGCAGGGGACAGGGTTCGAGCCCTGGTCCAGGAAGATCCCACATGCCGCAGAGCAACTAAGCCCGCGAGCCACAACTACTGAGTCCATGTGCCACAACTACTGAAGCCCGCGTGCCTAGAGCCCGTGCTCCACAACAAGAGAAGCCACTGCAATGAGAAGCTTGTGCACAGAAATGAAGAGTAGCCCCGCTCCCTGCAACTAGAAAAAGCCCACGTGCAGCAACGAAGACCCAATTCAGCCAAAAATAAATAAATTTATTTAAAAAATAATAAAAAAAAAATAAAAACACTGAATGAGGGACTTCCCTCGTGGTCCATGCTAAGACTCCATGCTTCCAATGCAGGGGACCCAGGTTCGATCCCTGGTCAGGGAACTAGGTCCCACATGCTGCAACTGAAGATCCCACATGCTGCAACTAAGCATGGGACTTCCCTGGCGTTCCAGTGGTTAAGGCTTCACCTTCCAATGCACTGGGTGTGGGTTCCATCCCTGGTTGGGGAGCTAAGATCCCATCTGCCTCATGGCCAAAAAACCAAAATGTAAAACAGAAGCAATATTGTAACAAATTCAATAAAGACTTTAAAAATGGTCCACATCAATAAAATCTTTAAAAAATAAATAAAATAATAATAAAAATTAAAAACATGGAATGAAAGGTGCAGTAATACCATTAAAAATAAAAAACATGGAAATATCATTAACATGATTAATTAGCTAATGATGTAAGTATTCATTACAACAATCTTTCAGAAATTTCATTTCTGAAGAGTACTCTGTTAAGTAAAACTAACAAAATAGAGTCTCAGAAAATAAAGCCTTAGGGGAAAACATAAAAACAATGTTAAATAATACATATTTAAAGAAACGTAAGTAAAAATTGTAGATGATGCTTACTTCTAAACAAAGCAGTGTTCAGCATTTAAAACTTCTTCAGGTGCCTTCTTTGGGAAATTGCTGCAGTCATAATCTGCTACTGCCGACTCTCCCACACATTTTAGATTAGATTAGCTCTAATTTTGTATTCATCTTCTGCAAATTTTTCATGGTTTAATTTTATAATTCCTAGCAATTTCTTTTTCTTTTCACATTGGATGGCTGTGCTTAAGGATGTGTTTGGGATGGGGGGGTGGGGTTATATTTAGGAAGGTAAAGAAGCACTTCCCCTCTCTCTACTGAAATAAACATTTCACTAACCAGTACTTCACAACATACAGTGCTGATATTTTCTAAACCATTCTATTCTATTATTTTTAGCTGGTTGGAGTTTAAATTGACTTCACGACCTCCTAAAGGTTGTGACTTTAGGAGGTCTATGGGAAAGTGGTATGAAAACCACTTTCCCATAGACCTACCCACTTGGTCTGTGGATGCAGGTGACTAATAATTATTGTGTTCTCTTGTGTAAAGGTCTTACATGGAAAAACAACTTTGTAAAAAATATTATGATTCTAAAAACTTTGGTTGATGAAACTGAAGCTGTAGGGGAGTTTCTTTACAGCTTCTCCTTTGTTAAACTAGGATCTTTGAGAGGACAAGGACTGTTTATTTATTACCGTGTCACCAATGCCTAACACAGCGCCTCACTCATGGTGGATGTTCAATAAGTATTTAATGAGTGAGTGACTGGTTTGATGAAAGCTAATATAATACCATTGTTTGAATCCATTTTTCTGATAGCAGAAGGTATCTTAGACAATTGTTATTTATAATGAATTTAGAGAGAAATAATTTTGTGAAAGGTAGAGATTGCTATAATTATGTACTTTTCAGTGGCTTTTACCCAGTATTCTCATTGATTTATAACTTGGGAACAGTTTGTTTTATTTTTTCGTAATTATCAATTGCCAAAAGCTTTCAAAACACTGGCTTTATATTTTTCTCTCTTTTTAAAGCAATTATTGACCTGTAATTTTGTATTTTCATTCATTTTATATATGTGTTATCTATATAATTTTGTATTATCATTATTAAAAGGAAGGAGATATCCACTGTGAAAGCTTGATATTTAATGGATTCCTAAAAGCCGTTGACCTATTTTTTGCATTCGTGTTTAAACTCAAATGTTCATAGACTGGTTTTTTCCTAAAGAATCTTTAATGTAATAGCCTTCCATGGGTCCAAGAATCAAGTTCTTCAATGGCTTTTCAGAAACTGTAATAAATTTTTTCATAGCAGCCACTCAGACAAATCCATAATAAAGGAGAATTCACTACCATGGGGTACTGAGGTATTGGAAGGTACCCCAAATCAAAAGTTTCTGACAATCTCTTCTCTATGTTATGAATGAGAATTTTAAATTGTACCTCTCAATTTAATACTACTTTTAAAGTCTCTTTTTAAAATAGTATTTTATGAAATATCTCATCTTCAACATTTTGATTCTTTATCTCTTTAGATATCCATTTCTGCATTTTTTCTTTGTGTGGTATTTTTATTGGAGAAAGTGGGGTACAGATGAAAGGTATCAGCTGTGCTGTAGGAATTGCCATTTAACACTATCCTTACTGATCCTCTCTTTGACAAGGAATTCAGCCACCAGATTCTTAATTACATCGCAATGTAGTGAACTCTCTGAAAGCTCCAGATTGTTAAACTGTGCAGTGATTTTGTTATAATAAATTCTCTAGAAAACATTTCCAGCCAGCAAGAATGAATAATGCTAAAACAGGAATTTTCTTTTTCTGACCCAATCAGGGACACTAGAAATCATACTACAGATATTATTCCCATGTTATTCTTTCTCTGCCCTTCAAAGGAATGTATTTGGAGGGTGGGAATGATGTTTAGTTTATCTAGGGTTGGGGGAGGGGGGGTTAATTAATTAATTTATTTGTTTGGCCGCACCGTGCAGCATGCGGGAGCTTAGTTCCCCAACCAGGGATCAAACCCATGCCCTCTGCACTGGGAGCACGGAGTCTTAACCACTGGACCACCAGGGAAGTCCCTCAGGGGGGGAGTTCTGATGGAAATAATTGAAGAAAATGAGATGGAATAGATTAAAAGAATATTAAATCAAAATTTCTGCTTGTTAAAAACTGTAAATAGATCTTCCACATCTTCTTTCTTACCATCACAGGAAGCACACAATCACATACATTTGTTAAGGTGAACTTTGTCATTAGAGAAACTAATAGAAAATTCAGAATAATTAAAGCAGTACATCTCATTTTTACAAACCATTTAATACAAAGTTCTCATAGTTGTATTTCCTGCAATGGTAATAATATTTTTCAGCACTTTTACTGTGTTCTAGGTACTCTGCTAAGCACTGTGAGTTTATCCTCTCACGTAATCCTTCCAGCAATATTCTGAGGTAGGCATAGAAAGAATAATTACCTAAGATCACAATGAATAAGTGTCAAAGCCAAAACTGAAATCCAAATCTTTCTGGCTCCAAACCATATTCTTACCATAATATTCTATTACTTCTCAGGAAATACTACATTACTTATGTTGTGTTAGGAAGTAAGTGTAATACCACCCCATAATTTAGTCTGTACTAGTAAGTAAACTTTCTAGATAGTTGGAATTTAATGTAAGCATTAGAACATTCCTTTGTTACTAGAAATGTCTCCTGTTTTAGTGAATTCATTATTGTCACCCTAGTGATTCCTTCAATGAGTTACCATAGGAAAATTCAGGATTTTTTGTTCTTACATAAAATAACTCCAATTTCCATGTCTTTTATATCTCTTTTTAATAATTTTTTAGCCTTTCTTTCTATACAAAGGCATTTTCTGATACTGCCCCGAGTAGCACTTCACATTTACATTTTGATTTGCTGCTTTGAATTTTTGATTGTTCAGCAAACCAAAAATCTTATTAAAACCATGGTAAGAGTAAATGAAATAGGACTTCCCTGGTGGCGCAGTGGTTAAGAATCCGCCTGCCAGTGCAGGGGACACAGGTTCGAGCCCTGGTCCGGGAAGATCCCATATGCCACGGAGCAACTAAGCCTGTGTGCCACAACTACTGAGCCTGCGCTCTAAAGCTCGCAAGCTACAACTACTGAGCCCATGTGCCACAACTACTGAAGACTGCACACCTAAAGCCCATGCCCCGCAACAAGAGAAGCCACTGCAATGAGAAGCCCACGCACCGCAGCGAAGAGTAGCCCCTACTCACTGCAACTAGAGAAAGCCTGCACACAGCAGCGAAGACCCAATGCAGACATAAATAAATAAATAAATTTTAAAAAAGACTAAATGAAATAATCTCTGGTGAAAAACTGAAGGACTCATTATGAGTGTATAATTTTTACATACAGCTCTGTAAGCCTTTCTCAAATACCTGTAGTCACCAGATAAATAACCTCCACCTAGGTGAGGAGTATAGCATTATTGAATTTTTTGAATTCTAATAAGCAAATGCTAATGTTACTCCTATAACTATCACTAAGTTTTAATTTTTTTTCAATTTATATAATAAAGTGCTTCATAATTTTCATTTAAAAACAAATTATTTTCCTCAGAAATAAATGTATTTTACCTCCTCAGTCATCTTAATTGAGCTACTTCATGTCTAAATCATTAAAAAAAAAATTTGTATCATGTTTTTTTTGTCTTAACTGTCAACCTATTTAATTCTGCTTTTGCAATTTTTTTTCTTCCACTCTTAGGTTTTAACTAAAGAATTTTATAGTCTCCAAGCCTCTTCTGAAAAACGTATTACCGAACTTCAAGCACAGAACTCTGAACATCAGGCAAGGCTAGACATTTATGAGAAACTGGAAAAAGAGCTTGATGAAATAATAATGCAAACTGCAGAAAGTAAGTCTCCCACCACTCCACACACAGCTTTTTTTTCTGGCAGCACAAGGAACCTGATATTGTTTCTAAAACTGCTTTGCTATATTTCTTTGAAATATAACTTGTAACTTTTTGTTTGAAAGAATACTTGACATTTTAAAAATTAGTTAACTTTGGACTTCCCTGGTGGCGCAGTGGCTTAGAGTCTGCCTGCCAGTGCAGGGGACACAGGTTCAAGCCCTGGTCTGGGAAGATCCCACATGCCACAGAGCAGCTAAGTCTGTGCACCACAACTACTGAGCCTGCACTCTAGAGCCCGCGAGCCACAACTACTGAAGCCCATGCTCCTAGAGCCCGTGTTCGCAACAAGAGAAGCCACTGCAATGAGAAGCCTGCGCACCGTAACAAATAATAGCCTCACTCACCACAACTAGAGAAAGCGTGTGCGCAGCAACGAAGACCCAAAACAGCCTAATTAATTAATTAATTTTTAAAAATTAGTTAACTTTAATCCTAGTAGTTGAGATCAAAAAAAATATAACTATGATCGATTTTATCTTTTCACTTATTTACCTCACTCATTCAGCAATAAAGTGATTACATATGCCAAGGTTTTATCTTTTCATTTATTTAGCTCATTCATTAAACAATTATTAAGTGAATACATATGCCAGGATCTGGGGATATGGAGTTCATGCGATAATTCTTGCTTATAGGTATTCCTAGTCTAGTCTGCTGGGAGAGACAAACATATTAACAGATAATTAAAGTGCTATTAGCAAGAGAGAGGCAGTTCTTGGTGTAAGTACAGAAGAGATCTTGAGTTAATTCCATGTTGGAGGTGAGGAATCCCTGAGAGGGGAGATGACATTTGAATGAGGGACAGATAGAAATTGAGGGACAGATAGAAATTGAAGGACAGATAGAAATTCATTGCATACACTGTGTTATAGACTTTGACTTTAATTTCTACTTCTTTTTTTTCCTCTTATTGTCTGTCTTCCAGTGTTGTCCCTGACTCCAAGGGAATATTCTAAATTAACATTTCACCATTGACTGTGATGTTTGCTACAGTGCATTATTTCTGTTCAGAAGTTAGAAATAATAGTGGCATTCTTATAAAAATGGGTTTAAAAACTTCAATTGAAGTTGAGGTTGACTTTATATGGGGCACCTTTTCTCGTAAAGACTGTATTGTGTTGATAGCCCAGTTTAAGAAAAACTTGTTTTATTCCTATCATTGCCTTTTTTTTTTTAATTTCCAAGGCCAGTGTCTGATAATTACAGTAGTTTCCAAATTTATCTTCAGTTTCTTCATGGAGTCTGAGTAATCTTTATAAAATACAGATTTGATCATACCATGCACCTGCTTTAATTCCCCTATCAACTTTAAACAGCCTAAAGTCAAATTCCTTAGCATGTCTTTTTATGATTAGACATATTTATCTTTGTACTTTTTTATGCCTTGCCATTTCCTATCATATTGCATTATTTTGAAAGTTCCATACTTCTGTTTCTCTATAGTTTTGCAGATATCCCTCTGTCTAAACAAATTAGGAGAAGAGAACTTCCTCAATCTGATAAAAGGTATCTACAAAAAACGTACAGCTAATATTATACCTAATGATGAAATATCAAATGCTTTCCCTTTAAAGGAGAGAACCAGGCAAGGATTTCTATTTTCATAACTTACATTAAACATTGTATTTGAACTCCTAGCCCGTGAACTAAGGCAAGAAAGGAAAAATAAGTATAAAGATCGGAAAGGAATAGGAAGACTGTATTTTCAGATTACAAAGCAATCACTAACACTGATAAGTAAATTTAACAGGCTATAATAATTACACAGAAATATACTAGAAGCTCAGACTTCCCTGGTGGTGCCGTGGTTAAGAATCCACCTGCCAGTGCAGGGGACATGGGTTCGATCCCTGGTCGGGGAACTGAGATCCCACATGCTGCAGAGCAACTAAGCCTGTGCGCCACAACTACTGAGCCTGCGCTCTAGAGCCCGCGAGCCATGACTACTGAGCCCGTGCACCACAACTACTGAAGCCTGCATGCCCTAGAGGCCACACACTGAAACTACTGAGCCCATGCACCGCAACTACTGAAGCCCGCATGCTTTAGGGCCTGCGTGCCCCAACTACTGAGCCCACATGCTACAACTACTGAAGCCCACGCACATGGAGCCCATGCTCCTCAACAAGAGAAGCCACCGCAATGAGAAGCCTGCGCACTGCAACAAAGAGTAGCCCCCGCTTGCTGCAACTAGAGAAAGCCCCTGCTCAGCTACAAAGACCCAATGCAGCCAAAAATAAATAAAATTAAAATATATATATATATATACACACACACACAGACACACTAGAAGCAAACAATTGGAAAAAGAAATTTAAAAAGCAATTTCATTTACAATAGTATCAAAAAACATAAAATGTGTAGGAATAGATTAAACAACATGAAATACAAACCATTGCTAAGAAAAATTAAAGAAGACTTGCTAAAACATCAATAGATACATCATGAATTCTATAAAATCAATATCGTCCTAATCATAATTCCTTTTTCTTTTTAACATTTTTGTATTCCATTTATGTGGAAATTCAAAGGACTTATTAAAAGGTCTACTTTTAATAATACCAGGGCACACCTACCAGAATGGCTGAAATTAGCAAGACTGGTTATACCAGACGTTGGTGAGACTGTGGAAGAACTGACACTTTGTTATAAAACCAAACAGCCTATCCAGTGATCCAGCAATTTCATTCCTAGTTATTTGCCTAAAGGCAAAGAAAACATATGCATACTAGAATAACCAAAATAATTTTGAAAAAAAAAGAACAAGATTGGAAGAGTTACACTTCAAGACTTAATATAAAGCTACAGCATCAAGCTAGTATACTACTGACATAAAGAAAGGCAAATACAACAACAAAATGGAATAGAGAACTAAGAAAGAGACCCACACTTGTCTGATTATTTGATTTTTAATAAAGGAAGCATACCATTCAGCTAGAGAAAGGAAAGTTTGTTCAATAAATGGTGCTTGGGCTTCCCTGGTGGCACAGTGGTTGAGAGTCCTCCTGCCAATGCAGGGGCCACGGGTTCGTGCCCCGGTCCGGGAAGATCCCACATGCCGTGGAGCAGCTAGGCCCGTGAGCCATGGCCGCTGAGCCTGCGTGTCCGGAGCCTGTGCTCCGTAACACGAGAGGCCACAACAGTGAGAGGCCCGCGTACCGCCAAAAAAAAAAAAAAAAAATTCATGTTTGAGTGGACCCAAGCAGTTCAAACCCTGTTGTTCAAGGGTCAACTATTTATATTTCTCAAAATTCATTGAATGATAGACTTAAGATTTGTACCTTTCACCATATGTAAATTTTATTTTTAGAAAAGAACTATAAATAATATTCAACTATAGTTGATGATTTACATGTTGAACTGTTTGGAGGTGAAGGCACAGGTCTGCAACTTAATTTGAAATGCATCAAAAAAATAAGATGAATTCATGAATGGATACAGTGATAGATAAATGTGTGAGAAATAAATATAGTACGATGTTTAATTTTGAATCCAGATGTTGGATATATGAGTGTACACTTCTTTCAGCTTTTCCATGAGTGTAAATATTTTCTAAACAAAATCTTTAGAAAAGATACATAAATTAATTTTTTGCTATGATATTTTATAAACCATCTTAAAAGTATCTTAAAATAAAATACATTTGCTTGTACTTGGAAGATTAGTAAACTAGGTTCTTTTCTATCTGTTGACATTGGAAATTAGAATATTCCTATCCTTGTTTAACGAATACTTACTGATTAAACAAAATTTGTAAGATGTAAGTGCAAAACATTCTTTTTTAGTACTATAGTGTGTACAGTATTCAAAGGATTATAATCTAATTCAGCTGAGATGAAGATGGTTAGACTTCATTTGTTAAGGTGTAACCATGGCAAATTACAGTATCCTGTTTACACTTGAATTGCTTTTTGTAATCAAATAAGTTTAATATTTGTATATTTGAGGAGTTTCGTTTTCAAAGATCGTCATCAGATTGTTAAAAGTACAGGTATTGTCTAGAAGCTAAATAAATTTTTTTTAAATATCAGATTTCTAATTGTCAAATTGAGGGACCTACTCTCCAACCTCATCCTACTTGTAACCTCTGCTGGGCATTTGTCACATTTCTCAAAACTCTTCTCTTGCTTAAGTCACCTGCCTTTGATTGTTTCTTCTCCGTCGCTTTTGTTGTCTCTTCTTTTATCTAACTGTTTCTGGTTCCCAGGGTTTTTTTTTTTTTCCCCTCATCCTCTTCAATTCTTACTTACCTACTTTCTGGATAATTTTATCCCTTTCCACAATTTCAGTTACTGGCCACAGGCTAGTGATTCCACAGGTCTGTATGGAATTCTTGCAGTCATTGAAGATGTAACATTATTTATATTTTCTCTTCCTTCCCTAAGACGTATTAATTTTCTTGTATTCTCGATCTGTTAGTAAGGTTAAAGTCTGTCTAATTACCCAACTAGCTTTTGTCAACCTTGATTCCTCCCTCATCCTATCTAGTGCCTCATCTCACCTGCATACCTACTCATTTGTCTAGAATCCAGGTTCGTTTCTCCATCCTCCATTGCTATTATGGACCAAGTCACAACTGGATTATTACTATAACCTGTAAGGAGTTCTCTGTGCTACCAATCTAGGTCACCCTTTTCCCATTATTGGAATTTTTTTTCCTATAATATCAGCATCAACAACAAAAATCTATTGGTCATGTCACTTACCTGTACTAATCTCTTAATTTCTTGTTGTCTCTAGAATAAAATCCAGACTCTTTAGCCTAGCAAACAAGACTTTAGTCCCATTCACAGTTGGAACTTGGCCTCCCTTTCTACTACTATTGTTTTCCAGACTAACTTCAGCCACTTTTCTCACAATTACTGAAACTTCACAGCTCTGTGCCTTTACACATTGCAGTTCCTTCCTGCACGTTCTCTGTGAATGTCATTCTCCCCATACCTTCCTAATGCCTCTAGCATGGGAAAAATAGTGGTACTAAGGCACATTCATATCTCTTTAGTACCATTTGCCATTTTGTGTAGGACATTGTTTCTGTAATTAAATCACCACTAGAATAGTTAGCCCATGAGTTATTAATCCAGTAAGTATTAAACTCAAATTTAAGTTGTCCATCAATATCTGATGGGTTTTTGAGATGTTAGCTAAATTTACCCCTCTTTCTTCTGACCTTAGAACTATTTAAGAGAAACAAGCGTCAGATAAGTATCTAAATGCCTGCTCTAGTTCTGATAGAGCTGGATTGGAGAAGCCAACTTGGATCTGAGCAATGATAGATGTTACTATCAGCAATGGCACATAGGATCTCTTGCTTACACTTGTCCCTCATAACTACTAATCCTACCTCTGAAAACTGATCTTGGTTCACTGTGAATAGGGTCAAAATTGAAGAAAAAAAAAACACTTATGAATATTCCTGAAATGTTTACTACAGAAGGATCAAACAACAAATAAGTGCATATTACAGTGATAGGCCTGCAAATAGCTTCACTTACTAATGTAAAATATTTGGCTTTATTTTAAACCTGAAACATTTCTGAAAGTAGGTTTCTCTTTTTGACATTAAAATACTGGTTATTGATGAATAATGTTATAAAAATTGTTATATGTCATGAACTGCTTTAAATTTAAATTTTAAACCTTTTTTAAAGGTTTAAAAAACCTTTAGCTTTTATAGCCTTTGATTAAATATTTTTTCATCTCAACTTACCGTAAATTGTCATCGCATTTAAACGTTTTACCCATAAAACATTAACCTGTTAGTTAAAATTCCTTTGGGGGAGTGGTGTGACAATAGCAAAATTTAGAAGTAAATGGTGTTACTGTGTTTTCTGTAATTTTTTTTTAAATGCCATCAATAGATTCTTAGGACTGTACATTTTCCTCACAGAGTAGCCTACTTAAATGCATAATTTCATTATTGCAAGTTAGGATAAAGTTGTTCTTCTGATAAAATAATGAACATCTTTCCTAATTAAAAATAATCATTTCTCTTAATCAAGAAAAGAAGTAATGAAATTGAGTTTATCATTACTTTTTCAGAAGTACATAACATACATTTCATGCAGAAAGCCTTTGAACCTCAGAGTAAATAACATCTGTATTATTATGCTTTATAACAAGAAAACTTAACGTGTCATATGATGCAGTCCCTTACTAAACCTTTTAAAAATTGATGGAACAAATCCAAGCAAGCATATACTTTACGAAATAACTGTGCTGCTGCTTACAAATGGTCTGCTTGAGGTTATGCATTAGCCCTTTTAAATGTTCTTATGCTCCTTAATTCATTATTATGACCTCTTTTATTTTCACTTCTGCCATACTTTTTAAGAAAAAAAATATTTCACATTGTACACTTCAATATTTTCCAGTTGAGAATGAAGATGAGGCTGAAAGGATTCTTTTTTCTTATGGCTATGGTGCTAATGTTCCCACAACAGCCAAAAGACGACTAAAGCAAAGGTAAAATCAATATATATTCATTTCACTTATCCGTTCAAGCTAAATGTAATTACATTGTGCTTTTTGATGAGGTACTGAGTGGAGTGACAAAATAAAGTTACTTTATTCTTAGTATGCATAAATATTAAATTGCTCACAAACACAGTAAGTAATAATCATGCATTTCATGTATTTTTAAGTGAGTTTAATGTTGGGTAGAATGTAAGTGTACATTAGAATTTTCCTAGAATTGGATTCAGTGATAATGACACCATTTTAAATTTATTTTCATCATAATTTCAGGTGAGTTACAAATGCTTTTTTGTACCAACAGTTTTCAGGTTAAAATTAATGAATTATGCTTCCTTTTTTTTTCACTTGTTTTTTATTCACCTGTCTACATTCCTTGATGTATACTTGAGAGAGAGAAAAAGAAAGAGATTGGGAGAGAGAGATAGAGCTAGCATATATACTGTGATTGAAAGTATAAAACACTTTGTGAAGACCAAGAAAATTTTTAGAAGATCCACTAGTTATTTGTTGAGATACTATTTAAAGTATACTAAGAGAAAATTGTACCTATGTTAATTGGTTTTCTAGTGACCTAACTCCTAACTCCTTTCTCCCACCTGAATTCATACTGCTTTGCAGAAAGAGCCCTGCTTGCTACCATAACAAATCTAAATGTTTCTATCAGACTTCTAAGCCCTTCCATGTGGCCCTACCTCTCCAGCCTTATTTACCTCTCTACCCCAGATGAGGGTAGTATATCTGTCTGCCTATAATGTCTATTTTCCACATACCATACAACAGAGCATTTGTCTTATCTCACTAGCTCTCATTTTCTATATTGTTTTCCCAGCTAGATGGAAAGTTCCTCAAGGTCAGCAACTACATCTTATTCTTGTTTATTCTCCATTGTCCCTACCTAGCATGGTGTAAGATACCTAGTAGAAATGTCTCTTCATCTGAGTATTTGAGGATTCAGAGCTGCTATCTGTTATTTTTACATGAATAGATTTAAACGTTTAGAGACATTACACACTAAGTAAGAAAAACAATTCATCTTAATTCTAATACTTTTGTAGAAACTTTGGCTCAGAGGGTAACGGCTCTTTACAGCTATCTAAAGTGATGTAAGATATAGACCATTTTATGAGAAGTAACAACAGGATGCTTAGAATTTAAGTTTCTTACTGGTTACACTGAACAGATCAAGGGTAGAAGACTACCAGATATCAAATTGTAGTTGGAATGGTTAATTCTGTTTAGTGAAGATGCAAGTATTTCTAAATTATGTATTACTTGAAAAAATCGGTTATAGTCCCATTCCATTCCCATTCTCCCCTGAGTCCCTCCTGAGGGTGACCTAGGATAATTTGTGATTTTCAGCATATCTCTGTTTTTGAGCATTATGTTGCCAAGGGAGGAATAGAAATGTAGTTTTGTGGGCAAGCGACTTTTTTATCAGTGGCAAATGATTGGTGAAATGCTAAAAACGGAAATTTGAAGGAGGAATTCCATTCTCTTCTCTATTTTATCATCTGATTCCTTCAAAAGAATCTTGGTCACAAGAAGAAAAAAGAATTTTTCTGTTGTAAGCTTTCTTTCTTTAGCCCCCAAATGCTGAGTTCTTCTAAAATTGAAAGCAATTATTACTATTATCTTACTATTTTTTTAAGAATTTCCAAAACAGATGTTGATTTCTTAATATTGAGATTGAAGATTTAAGGAACCACAACTGATTTATATTCTGAATAATCTTAACTGTCCAAATATTTCTAAAGATTTTATCACTGAGCTATCTATGTGCCTTGAACAAGTGCCTAATGGGCATGCTATTAATATCTCCTACCAGCTGGTGCCAGGCATTCTTCTCATGATGAACCAGAGGGTTATTTTGAGGAAGTGCTTCTGAGGTCATCTAAACTGAGTGAAGGGAAAGTAAGTCTAGATAGCCAAAGAGGACATTTATGCATTCCTTTGCACATTCATTCAAAAACTTCTATTGAGTGCCTGCTGTATGCACAAAATCGACCAATGGCAAAGAAGATCCCTGTTTAGGGTCTGATGCATTTCTGAAGTTTGCAAAGTCCATATTTGATTTCTTAATGGATATTTGTAAAGAAGTCAATGGCTTTGTGCTCTAAGTTTAATTTATTTAAGATGAAAGCAATATAACCTTCAAGAGAATCTATATTTAATTTGTCACATTTGAAATTAAAGCAATGGAAGCTTAAGGTGAATTATAAAGTAACTCAGTCATAATGGCAAATGAAATATTTGCATAATAAAGTTTTCATTATACATCAGCACATTTCAAAATATATTAAAATTTCAAAGGAACTTATTTCTCATCTGCTACACAATATATCCCATTCATACTAAATTTGATTTAAAATTTCATATATTCAACAACCAGAATTAAATATTTTAGGGTAACACTTAATTGGAGGGGATTTCTGATTATAAAAATAATATATGTTTATTTTAGAATATTAGGAAAATTACCAGTAATCCTACTGTCCAAAGATAGCCATTCAAAAATGTATACAGATACATATATTTTCTTATGTATTTAGGGTATTATTGTATGTAACTTAGAAATTTAATTTTTTATCTTATAATTTCACCCTGAACATTTTCTTATATCATTGAATATTCTTCAAAAAGGTAATTTTTAATGGTTATACACAACTTTAATTTTTAGGCCTTCTGTTTTTGAGTGCCATATTGCTGTTAGTAAATTGGATAGCCACTGAAAATTTTCACTAGTTCCCTATTGCCACCCAATGTATATTATGAAATTAAAATGAGAAAATGGATGCAAAGAAGTTCACCACACAGTGAGTGCCTGGCGTAGAGTAGGTGTCCAATAAAAGTTTGTTATGTCAATTAATGTTTCTTAACATAAATAGATCACACAGTTGATTTTCGAGGTAAAGCCAATGTTCCAGAAACTTTAATGAGGCACAAGGTGAGTTTTCATTTAAAACAATTTTGTTTTAAAATTTTAATGAGACCTCTTGAAATAATTAGTGGAAACAACTCCTGGACATGAAACTAGTTTTAGATTCACTTTCTTTGATATTAATCAGTTTCTTAAGACATAGACCATAATGCTAGTTTCCAATAAAGAAGTAGCAAAACTAATTTTTCAAAATTAGTTTGAAAAATAACTTCCAAAAGTGTATCTTAAACACATTATAATTGTTAAAGAAGGTTACTCACATTTTGAATTTTCAGTAGAGATATGAACAGTAACTAAATATTGCATTAAGCTTTCTGGGACAAAGTTGTGGAAAGTTAAAAGGGCATATACAATTAAAGTTGCTTAAAATAAAAAAGGCTCTTCTTGACTAAACTTGAAAATCTGAAGTAATGTTTTTGTTTTGGTAGTGATTGTTTTGAAAATAGCAAACAAGATTTTCTAGTTGCATGTTTTGGTTATGCTCTTTAACCTGTAACACTAAATGGGTAACACCCAGGCACTAATGTGGCCTTAGTGTGTGCTTCTCTGTTCGTTTTGGCATATCTGAGTGTGGAGACTTTTCTGAAGGTTTTTAAACCTTTCAAATTGCAAGATTTACTGCATACTATTGATCTTTGTTTTAGTTTCTGTCTAGTTTTATAAAGAGCTTTAAGTTGAAACTTTCACAGTAGACTAATCTTTATAATAAAGGAAAAAATAAAGCAGAGGAAGCTTTTATTTTCCTAGCAAACTTTTGTGCATAATGAAATTTTGTTTTCATCTCCTTTATTCTCACATGTGTGAGTTCTCATTTTCTTCCTTAGAGAAAGTTTTGCTTATTTCATTTGGGTTGGTTTTAGAAACCTTGAAAAAGTTATTGCTAATCTACTCATGATCAACTTGAAAGTTTAAACCTATAGAAAAACTAGAAAAAAACTCCTATAACTATAGGTAATCATAATGCACCACTATTTAGTCCTCAGTAACTGCCAAGAAAGCAGTCAGTGCAGGGAGCAACCTTGTGCTTTCTGAAGCTGAAATCGTTCTGGCCCATGTACCCTTTTTTTGAACCATTTTTCCATGCCATGCTAATTGAGACAGGACTCTGACCTGTTAAAACTGAAAAAGAGCAAAAAACCAAATGTTATTTCAGACCAAGTAACTAATTAGCAGGTAACTAAGTACCCACACTTATTTATTTGGAGTTTTGGTAATACTAAGAGAACCATCCAATATTGAAGGACTCAGGACAGAGCATCAGTCCTCCACTGTGCTCTGATATCTCAGATATAAATGGAGGTCGGCCATGTTCACACTGCCTGGGCTAGGCTACTATGAAACTATATGTGATAATCAGAAGTACTGACTGCCATTGACAAATCCAAGAGGATAACTTTTATTTTGAGTCAAGAGGTGCTGAGAGAGCTAAGATGTAACCCTTGGGGAAGTAATTTTACCAGATAAGAGATGAAGTTTTAGTTTAAAATTCAAATACAAAACTATACTCTTGTGGTATTGGTTTCTAGTTGATGTAAAACTTAATGTTGGTGCAGGTAAAAATCACATGGCAGTTATATAATTACAAAGAAGAATTGTATGCTGTACGTACGTGTCCCAACAGAGAGCCTGTAAAAGCAGTGCTTTCTTGAGGAATTCAGTACTAAATAAATAAATAAATAACCAAACAAACAAACAAACTTTATCAGGAGTCATTTCCCCTAACTGTATCCATGGTTACTCATTATAAAAAAACTCATTAAAGATTTGTTTTCATAGTATGTACATTGTCGTTAAGGAGACATAAACTCAGCTAGTTGAGCAATTCTTCTTTTGTCTTGCTTTGAATTTCAGTTAAACTAAACTCCCCTCCTGTCTTCTGACTTCTAATATCCCAGATTTCTAAACAGAATCCACCTATAGCACCAAATCACTCAGCACAACAATGTGCCACATTTAAAAGTTTAGGAGGTTGAAATATGGAAGCGGTGAATTGGTATCTGTGACATTTGCCTTCTTCCCTTATAAACTTTATGCTCTTTTTTATTACTAGTTCAATGCTTAGATGCTGAGCATTAGTTGTACTTTAATATTGAGACTCTGCAACCTTGGAATATGGTTTGTAGCAATTTGAGCAAAATTCTAGCATTTGAGCAAAATTTACTTAAAATCAGTCAGGAAGGATTTAGTAAGTGCCCCCTCTGTTCAGCACACACCACAGAGGGTAAGTCTTCATTTAAATTGTATCTGTTGGGGGAAAAAAAATGAACACCTGAAAGACTATCAAGAAATATCTAAAACCATATAATTTAGCACTGTATTCTGTGCCAGCCTATGTCAGTCAGAGGAATAGAGATCAGTGAAGGCTGGCCTGGTCAGAAATGGAGGAAGTGGACCTCGGAGAGAGCCTTCCAGAAAAAGCTGGGCTCCCAATCAGTGGAATAACCTATCTTCTCCAGACTGGAGGACCAACAGAGGTACAGTGGAAGGAATATACAAAACATGTTTATGGGACATTAAGCACAGTAGACATTAATGGAAAATAGGTTGGTTCTGTTGAGATTTTGGGAGGCCGTGATATTTTTAGGTAATTTAGATGTAGAATAGAGTTAACCACGTAGGTAAGATTTGAAGTGAATGGTAAAAGGACATAAACATCAATTTATTAAATAAGAAATACAAATGTCTGACAAATGTAGAGATGTTTAACCTCACAAATTTAATTTAAAATAAGATTCTATTGTTTATATGTAAAGTTAGCAAAACTTAAAGATTGATATTGCCCAGTGTTGGCTAGGGCATAAAGAAACAGGGGGTCTTGTATAAAGTTCATTCACTGAACAGTTTATTACTGAACAGATTATTATTGTACCAGGTATTCTCCAAGGCACTTAGAATACGTTAGAAAACAAATTTTAAAAAAATTTCTGTCACTGGAGAACTTTTATTCTAGTTCATAGGAACTAGATACATCAATCTAGTTCCAATCTAGTTCATAGGAACTGAGCCTAGATGCGTACCGCAAAAAAAAAAAATGACTGACAGAAAACGGGACTGTGTCTTTTCCATCTCTGACTCCAACTGATTATTAAGGCAAAATCTTATGCCAGTTGAAAGGATAGGAATTTAGATATGAGCATATCTAAATAAGCTACCCAATTCACTGTATAACAAAAGAACTCATCTTTTTCATTTGGAATAACAAGTTCTTAGAAATAGATGTATAGGGTGACATTTAGCATTTTTTTTTTCAGAGTTTTGTATGAATTCCTTTATCTGATGTTAGGAAATATTTGAAATACAATGGAATTATTTCTGTCCTATAATTTCTTTTAGAACAAAAATATTTTACTTCTTGTCATTGTAAAACATCTGCCTTCTCAGTTTCTACAGATTTTGCAATTCAGAGATTAATGGGTTAAGTCACATAGAATATGAAAATGTGATAAATATTAAATTTTTAAGTTTCTGGAATTACAGAGAGGGGCTTTGGAGCAACATCTGTTCTCAACATTATTAGCAGATTTTTTAAAGAATTATGCCCCAGTGGTTAGTAGGGATGATTTTATGATTCTTATAGCTAAACCTTTTTTTCTTAATTATGTCTTAAAAGTAGAATTGGGACATTTTACATTTAATGTGATTTAAAATACTAAAGATTACACTCAATACAATAAGTTGTGATCATCTTGTGATGATCACAGTGTGATCTTTTAGTGGTTTCTTTTAATACAGAATTGTTGCCTTTACTGTTAGACATCTGTCTCCACTTTTCAGACATCTTTTCCATCTCTTTTTTCAATAGAAAATCTATTCAGTTGTGTTTTGTATTATAAAATGCATTATGTTGTCTGAGGAAAACACTGATGCTGTTAGTTACTGTTTCAACTAATTGCCTTATTTGTTTGTAAATGGTAAATTTTTATAAAAATGAAGAAAAGCTGTGAATTGCTTTCTTGCGGTCTTTTCAAGCAAGTATCATAATGTAACTTTCCACTTTTATAGCAAGGGCTAGAAACTATTACTGTGATAATCAATATATCACAGTTACATTATTATGCAGATTTTTAATGTTACTTTCAAATTTTGAGTTGTTGGGATATTGGTCTTCCACTGTTGACACCTGAAAATATTATTCGACTCCATATTTTTCCTGTTAATATTTAAGTATTATTAGGAAATGGTTAGTTTTCAAGCACACAAACACATTTTGAGTATTTGAGATAGTATTCCTCTTTTGTAAGCATTAATTTTCTTATTCCATTCTCCTAGTGTCCATTTGGCAAGAAGAGTGCTTCAGTTAGAAAAACGAAACTCGATGGTTCTAAAAGACCTGGAACATCAAAAGAACCAAGTAACACAGCTTTCACAAGAGGTAAATAACCTAAATAAAAGAAACACATATAAAGAACCACAGTGTTCATTTTAATTCCTTGTTACTCCTTTATGTATTTTCTGAGCAGTTTTAAAATAAGCTGTTCGCTAGTATAAGATGATTTTACAAGCTATGAAACTAACTTAATGGTAAAGCCTTATAAAACAACTTAAAGTGTATGGCAAAACCTAAGATCAAAAGAGAGATTAAATGCCCAGACTAAATATAAATGCAGACTAGACAGACAAAGCTTTGATTTCTGCAAATATCAACTGGCAAAACAAGTTTGGCAAATTTTGGTAGCATTTTAAGTTTTTAACTAAAACCTCATTTTTAAAATAGATTTCTTTTTGCCTTCTTTGATAAAAAATCACTTATCTATTAAACACACTTGACTTGGTATACACTTAAGCTCTCACAGTCTTTGGTATATGATAGTTCCCAAATTATACTTATTCTTTAAAAATCAGATTCATAATTATTTTTCTTAGCATTCTATTGTATCATTTAAAGAATATATATACATTTTATATAGTATTTCCAATCTTCTTATTTAATCACTATCTAATTACACTTTATATGCTTCTAAAATTCAAGTAATGAAACAATTCAAACCAAAGATGCTACCTCCCTAGGGTTCTTTATTTCCTGAGCTTCAGCATAACAAGTTTCTCTGTGTTAATATTTTGGATCTTATAATAAAGGAACTTTAAAGGCATATATTAAAAATTATTAATACATACCATGTATTCTGCATTTGTTTTCCTACAGACCTATTCACATTTGTCTATTTGGTGCCTTCTATTTAATGTGCTTTTAATACTGTAACATTAGAAGGATCGTTATGCTCAAATTTCAAAAGACAAGAAATATATCATGTGACGCCAGTACCTGACTCAGAGTTAATGCTCAAGGTGGAAGCAGTGTTGTGCTGGCCACTGTTAACAACAGGCTGTCCAGGCAGGGGTGTGAGGGATGGTTCTAATTTGTAGCATTTGCTTATATCTGTGGCATAAATATTCCCACCATGACTAACTTCAGGCCTCCAACATAACATTACTAAACACGGAGTAGAGAAAAGATGCTCAGTAGCAAACATGATGTTTCCACCACACAGATATTGTACAATAGACATGTAAACTGAAGAGCATAGATAATAGTAAAATTAAAATTGTTGAGTTTTTGAGTATTTGGGGTTTTTTAATAAAATTTGTTTTATTAAAAATCTAAATAATTTTTAATAATAGTGATGTTTAACAACCAGCTCACAAAATTCCAAAAACTTTACCAGCCATCTCTCACAAACTGCTACAAGCCAGCTCCCTTACTGGCTTGGAACTGGGTGGAACCATGGAAGGATATATAAATAAGTGAATTACTAAAGAAACAAATGAACCTCTGTTTGTTAATATATTCTAGATCCCTCGTGTTTGTTTTAATTTCAGAATAACCTATCAAAAATATTTCTCTTAAAAATATTAACATTCCTATAAACTTATACATATGTCTTTATATTGCTTTTCTTAAAAACCATCTTCCTGAGCACTTCAGTTAATGAAACAAGAATTTCTAAATGGGACACACCCCTATACAAATTGTAGGGGAGAAGCATAAGAAATTAAGTGTTCTGGTAATGAAGTATAATTAACTTTGTGTGAGGCAATTTTTTAGAAAGCTGTTGGCATATTAGAAAAAGATGTAAATATTGAAATATCTGTGATATGAAATGGTATGATACCTGGAATTTGCTTTAAAATGTTCCATGAAAAGGTGAGGGGAGCTCAATAGATAAAACAAGAATCTCAAAATGTTGATAATGATTGAAGCTTGGTGACAGGTACATATAGATTCATTATTCAGTTCTGTACTTTTGTGTGTGTTTGAAATTTTTTCGTAAGACATATGGAGAATCAGTACCCTAAATTAAAAGGTCTGTGCTGACTGTAGCATATAATTTTTCCCTTGAGATTGAAAAAAAAAGCGTTATAATTTGAAATATTCCATGGATTTTACTTTTGTCTGCCTCACAAAAATTGCTTGCTTAAATTGAAAAACAATGACATAAACTAATTAGCTGAAAGATGGTACTATTAGATTGCTTCTATACCAATAGACTATTCATGATAGATGGTGAAAAAAACAGAGAAGGAAAGTTTTTCAGAATCTGTATTTTTTTGAGCAGGTTATATATTTAAACTAGCTTGGAGTTTTTGAGAATAATATGGAGATGAAACTCAAATGACTGATATTAGAATTAACAATAATTTATATGCTATTCAAAATATGTCTGAGATTATACATAAATGAATTGCCAAAATTAAAGTGCTAAAAAATATTCAAAATGAAAACAAATACTCCTTTTATAGCAGCTTTATTGAGTCATAATTGATATAAACTAAATTGCACAAATTTAAGCTGTACAATATAACTTTCGACACGTATAACCATGAAACAATCACCAAAATGAAGGTAATGAATGCATGCGTCACCGCCAAAGAGCCCCTTAGGAATCTCTCTCTCCCAGCCCTCTCCACCCGCAACCTTGTCCCCAAGCAACCACTGATTTGCATTCTGTCACTGTAGATTAGTTTGCATTTCTTAGACTTTTATATAAATGGAATCAATATATACGTTATGTACATACATATACACACACACGCAAACACGCACACACTACTTTTTTTAAGTCTTCTTTCATTCTGCAGAATTATTTCAAGATTTGTCCATAGTTCATTCCTTTTCATTGCTGAGTAACATTCCATTGTATGAATTTACAACAACTGTTCATCCATTCACCTGTTGGTAGATATTTTGGGTTATTTCCAGTTTTTATCTATTATAAATAAAGCTGATGTGAACATCCATGTACAGGTCTTTATATGAACATATGCTTCTGTTTCTCTGGGGTAAATACCTGGGAGTGAAATAGCTGGATCATGTAGTAGGTATCTAATGTTTTAAGAAACTGCCAAACTGTTTTCCAAATGTTCGTATTATTTACTCTTTCCACCAACAGCCTATGAAAGTTCTAGTTCCTCTACATCCTTGCAAAGACTTGATATGGTCAGTCTTTTTAAGTTCAGCCATTCTAATGGGTGTGTAGTGGTATCTCATTGTAGTTTTAATTTGCATTTCCCTAATGATTCATAATTGTTGAACATCTTTTCATGTGCTTCTTTGCCCTTTGTTGTTTCTTATTGGGAGAAGTGTTCAAATTTTTTGCTCATTATATCAGATTATTTTCTTATTATTGAGTTTTGAGAATTATTTGTATATTCTAGATACAAGTCTCTTATCAGCTATATGATTTGCAAATATTTTCTCCCCCTCCATGGCCTGTCTTCCCATTTCTTTAACAGTGTTTTTTGAAGAGCAGAAGTTTTTATCTTGTCCATTTTTTCAGTTCATTCTTTTTTGGACTGCGTTTTGGGTGTTGTATCTAAAATATCTTTACCTAACTCAGGGTCACAGTGTTTTTATATGTGTTTTCCTTTTTTTTTTTTTTGCGGTACGCGGGCCTCTCACTGTTGTGACCTCTCCCGTTGCGGAGCACAGGCTCCGGACGCGCAGGCTCAGTGGCCATGGCTCACGGGTCCAGCCGCTCCGCGGCATGTGGGATCTTCCCGGACCGGGGCACGAACCCGTGTCCCCTGCATCGGCAGGCAGACTCTCAGCCACTGTGCCACCAGGGAAGCCCTGTGATCCATTTTTAACGTTTGTTAAGTGTGTAAGATATAGATTGAACTTCATTTATTTGCATATTAAAACCAAATTGTTCTAATATCGTTTGTTGAAAAAAGACCCTTGTTGAAAATCAGTTTAAAAATCTGTGTGAGTCTGTTTCTGGACTCTCTGTCTGTTCCAATTATCTCTTTGTCTTTCTTTATGACAGTACCACACCATCTTGATTACTGTAGCTTTATAATGTCTTGAAATTAGGTGGCACTGGTCCTCCAACTCTGTTCAGGTTCAAAGCTTTTTGGCTATTCTGTGTCCTTTTCATTTCCATATGAATTCTATAATCATTTTTACAAAAAAAAAAAAGCTCTCTGTGATTTTGATTGGGATTGCATTGAGTCTGTGGATGAAATGAGGAAAATTGGCATCTTAATAATATGAATATTATGACCATGAACCCATTATATCTTTCCATTTATTTAGATCTTCTTTAATTTCTCTTAGTGGTGTTATTTTTTAGTTTTTATTTTAAAGTTTCACATCTTTTGACTAGTGTTAACAGGGTATGTGTTTTTCCATCCTTTAACTTTTAACTTGTTTATGTCTTACAGTTGTCTTATAGGCAGCATATATAATTGTATCTTGCTTTTTTATCCAGTCTGACAAAATACAACTTTTAACTGGAGTTTGGAGAACGTTTACATTTAATGTGTTTATTGTTATGGTTATTTTTAAGTCTGTTATCTTGCTATTTGTTTTTTATTTGTCCTAGCTATCCTTCCCCCCTCCCTTTTATTTCCTTGCCCTCTTTTGGATTAACTGAATATTTTTTATCACTTTATCTCACTTTATCTCATTGTTGGCTGATTGGCAGTAGCTCTTTGTTATTATAGTGGTTGCTTGAGATTATACTATATACATCTTTAACTTATCACCACCCAGTTTCATGTCATACTTTACTACCCCATGCATAGATTAAAAACTGTACCATAATACGTACTTTCCTATGTCCCCACCCAGCCTTTGTGCGCCCATTGTCACATATTCTATTTATACATGTATAAGCCTCACATTAAATTGCTATCATTTTTACTTTATCTTTTAAAGAAGTATAATAATATGAAGAAAATGTATTACATTTAACCAAATAGTTACCATGACCTGTGTTCTTTATTCCTTTGTGTAAATCCAAATTTCTACCTGGCATCACATTGCTTCTGATTCATCTACTTCTTTTAACAATACTTATAGAGCAGGTCTGCTGGTGATGAGTTCTTTTCACTTCTGTATGTTACAAAAAGTTATTTTACCTTTTTGTTGTTTTGTTGTTTGGTTTTTTCTCTTTTTTTTTTTTTTACATTTCTATCTATTCTTAACAAAAGTAAAGATTAAAACATGTTTCTCTTGTTATGCTACTATGGCCAAATAGACTGAAAGGGTTCACTCTTTTTTATTGGAGTAAAATTCACCATTTTAACCATTTTAAATTGTACAATTCAGTGGCTTTTGTTGTGTTTGTAATGTACAACCATCATCACTATTTAGTTAGAGAACATTCCCATCACCCAGAAGGAAACCCTGTACACACTAAGCACTCACTCCCCAGTCTCCTCTCCCTCCAGCCCCTGGAAACCACTAATGTGCTTTCTGTCTCTATGGATTTGCCTGTTCTACATACTTCATATAAATGGAATCATACAATATGTGACCTTTTGTGTCTGGCTTCTCCCATTTAGTGTAATGTTTTCAAGGTTCATTCATGTTGCACCATCTGTCAGTACTTTATCCCTTTTTATGACTGAATAATATTCCATTGTACAAATATATCACATTTTGTTCATCAGTTAATGGACATTTATTGTTTCCATCATTTGGTTACTGTACATAGTGCTACTATGAGCATTCATGTACAATTTTTTTGTTTGTTTGAACATGTGTTTTCAGTTCTTATGGGTATATACCTAAGTAGTAGAATTGTTGGATCACACAATAACTTCTGTTTAACTTTTTGAGGAACCACGAAACTTTTTCACAGCAACTGCACCATTTTACATTCCCATCAGCAATGTCCAGGGTTCCAATTTCTCACATCCTCGCCAATGCTCATTTTTCATTTTTTTGTGTTTTTCTAAATTCTAGCCATCCTAGTGGCTGTGAAGTGGTGTCTTGTAGTGATTTCTACTTGCATTAACCTTATAACTAATGATGTTAAGCATTGTTTTGTGTTCTTATTGGCCATTTGTATATCTTCTTTGGAGAAATGTCTGCTGAAGTTCTTTGCCTATTTTTAAATTGAGTTGTTTGTCTTTTTGTTGTTGAGTCATAAGAGTTCATTATATATTCTGGATATTAAATCCTTTTAGCTATATGATTTTCAGATATTTTCTCTCGTTCTGTGAGCTGTCTTTTACTTTCTTGTTAGTTCATTCAATCACAAAAGTTTTCAATTTTGATGAAGTTGAAGTTATCTGTCTTTTCTTAAGTTTCGTGGCCTTCACCTTTGGGAGTTTTTGTTTGTTTTGCAACTTGAATTTTTATTTTTGCTTTTTTCATTTTACTTTTTAATTATTTTTAATAAAAATTGTATATGTTTAAGGTGTACAACATGATGATACATATAATGATTACGACAGTCAAGCTAATTAACATACCTATCTCTTCACATACTTACCTTGTGTGTGTGTGTGTGTGTGTGTGTGTGTGTGTGTGGTGTGAGCATCTCACTATAATGTACTATACATAATACTGTATAATACTGTGTATAATGTATAATACTATACGTGAGGTAGTAAAATATGACATGAAACTGGATGGTGGTAAGTTAAAGATATATGTAGTATAATCTCAAGCACCTGAAGTCTACTCTTGTAGCAGATTTCCAGATATATCACATTTTGTTTATCCATTCATCCCTTGATGGCCATTTGGGTCATTTCCATCTTTTGGCTGTGAATAATGCTGCTATGAACATTTGAGGACAACCACCCTATACTTAACTACCTATTTTAATTTTTTTTTGAGTATACACCTAAGAATTGCTGGGTTCATCTTTGTTTTGTTTGTTTGTTTGTTTTCATCTTTGTTTTTGAGAGATATTTTTCCTAGGTAAAGAATTCAAGGTTGACTTTTTTTCCCTCTCTCTCTCTTTTTCAGTACTTGAAAGATGTTGCTCCACTCTCGTCTAGTTTACATTGTTTTTACCAAGAAATATGCTGTCATCTGTACCTTTGTTCCTCTCTAGGTAATGTGTCTTATTTTTCTAGCTGCTTTAAGATTTTCTTTTTTTCACTAGCTTTAAGCAATTTGATTAAGATGTGGCTTGCTGTTGTTTTCTTCATGTTTCTTGTGGTTGAGATTTGTCAAACTTCTTTTCTCCGTAAGATCATCAAATTTGGAAATGTTTCAGCCGTTCTTTCTTCAAATGTTTTTTCTGTCCTACCCTCTCTCATCCCTTTGGAGACTCCATTACACATATATTTGGCTGCTTGAAGTTGTCCTACAATAGAACAAACGATGTTCTGTTCAATTTTTGCAGCCTTTTTTTTTTTCCTTTCCTTTTGAATAGTTTCTCTAACTAAGTCTTCAATTCCACTAAGTTTTTCTTCTCCAATATGTAATCTGCTGTTAATCCAGTCCACTATGGTTTTCATCTCAGATATTATAGTTTTCATTTCTAGAAGTTCAATTTGGATCTCTTTTGTATCTTCCAGGTTTCTATTTAACCTTTTCAAAGTTTATTTTCTTGAGCATATGAAATACAGTTTCAATAACTGTTTTGTTATCCTCATCTAGTAATTCTGTTATTGTGTCATTTCTTGATTGGTTTCAATTATATTGATTTATCTTATTATATAGCATATTGCCCTGCTTCTTTGCATGCCTATAAGTTTTTATAAGCTTTTTTCTCAGACATGATTAAGTTTCTTGGAAAACTTTTTGTCCTTTCAAGTCTTGCTTTTATAAACAAAGAAGTGTTCATCTTAAGGCTAATTGTTTTCCCTACTGCTGAGACCAAAGTCTTTTAGTTACTATACCCCATGTCCTGTGAATTAGTAGGTTTCTTACTTTGGCTGGTGGGAACAGTACAATTCCTGGCCTGTGTGATCTTCAGAGATTGTTCCTCCTAATCTTTTCAGTGGTTCTGTCTCAGGCTCTCGTAGCTTCTTTACACACATGCACTGTTCAGTGCCCATGTGAATTCTCAAATTTTAGTGTTCTTTCTCTGTGCAGCTCTTTTATTCAGCACTCTGCCATGTGAACTGTAGCCACCTTAAGTTCTTCTTCTAGCAGCAGCTCCTTAATTCAAGGAGTTTGGCAGGCTCTGCCTTGATTCTCTCTCCCTGCACCATGGCCTGGAAACTCTCTCCATGCAGTAAACTGGAGCAGTTGTGGGGCTGGGCTCACTTTGTTTCCCATGTCTCAGGGGTCACTGTCCTTCAATGCTTGATGTCCAGTGTCTTCAGACCATTGCTTCATTAGTTGGCCCAGTGTAAAAGAGAAGAAAGTTAATTGGCTTCCTTTTTTGTGTGTATGTATATGTCCACCTAATTCTCAAGAAACCACCAAGTTAGTTAAGAGTGTCGATGTGGAGTTTATTAAACAGTAGAAAATCTAGGCTAAATCATAAATTATGCCACATTACTACCAACAAGAATTGGTCTTCCTTCACCTCCTTACTCCAGATTCTTGCTCTTTCTCTTTCTAGTCATTCAGTAAATATTTATCAAACTCCCACTGTATTCAACCACTGATAAACAAAGGAGGCATGGTCTTGCCCTCTTAGGGTATACACCCTTTTTCACAAAGGCCTTGTCCTCTAGTGTAAGCACTTACAGATTTATCTGTTATAGCTAACTTAATTTTAGAAAAAGGACATGCACAATCTCAAGTGACCAAATGGATTGAGTTGCCTGGAGTTTTGTACTTAGGAGGCACTTAATGCAATCCAGGTAATTTGTTACAAAAGTTTAGATTGCTAGATTTTTTTTTTTTTTTTTTTTTTGTGGGGTGCGCAGGCCTCTCACTGTTGTGGCCTCTCCCGTTGCGCAGCACAGGCTCTGGACGCACAGGCTCAGCGGCCATGGCTCACGGGCGCAGCTGCTCCGTGGCATGTGGGATCTTTCCAGACCGGGGCACGAACCCATGTCCCCTGCATCGGCAGGCAGACTCTCAACCACTGCACCACCAGGGAAGCCCTAGATTTTTTTTGAATAGATCTTTATTGGAGTATAATTGCTTCACAATACTGTGTTAGTTTCTGTTGCACAACAAAGCAAATCAGGCATATGCATACACGTCCCCATATCCCCTCCCTCTTGAGCCTCCCTCCCATCTTCTCTATCCCACCCCTCTAGGTCATCACAAAGCACGGAGCCGATCTCCCTGTGCTGTGCTGCTGCTTCCCACCAGCCAACTATTTTACATTCGGTAGTGTATATATGTCGATGCTACTCTCACTTAGCCCCAGCTTCATCCTCCCACCCCATGTCCTCAAGTCCATTCTCTATGTCTATCTCTTTATTCCTGCCCTGGAACTAGGTTCAGCAGTACCATTTTTTTTTTTAGATTCCATATATATGCGTTAGCATACAGTATTTTGTTTTTCTCTTTCTGACTTACTTCACTCTGTATGACAGATTCTAGGTCCATCCACCTCACTACAAATAACTCAATTTCATTTCCTTTTATGGCTGAGTAATATTCCATTGTATATATGTGCCACATCTTCTTTATCCACTCATCTGTCGATGGACATTTAGGTTGGTTCCATGTCCTGGCTATTGTAAACAGTGCTGCAGTGAACATTTTAGTACATGACTCTTTTTGAATTATGGTTTTCTCAGGGTATATGCCCAGTAGTGGGATTGCTGGGTCATATGGTAGTTCTATTTTTAGTTTTTTAAGGAACCTCAATACTGTTTTCCATAGTGGTTGTATCAATTTACATTCCCACCAAGAGTGCAGGAGGGTTCCCTTTTCACCACACCCTTTCAAGTAATTATTGTTTCTAGATTTTTTAAAAAAAAACAAGAAGTTTATTTAAACAAACAGACGCTTGACTTGAAGGGAAAACTATCTAGGATTCATTTATTTTAGAGTAATTTATCCCTACTTAAAGACAGATTGCCCTGCATGTAACAGCTACGTACAAAAAAGTTATAAAATTGTCCTTGGTTTTACAATGATAAATGAAAAACATTAAAATTCTCCAATCGAACAACGTATGCAAGAATTTTTATGTTCTTTTTTTGTTAAACAGTGAGAGCAAAATATCTTACTGGAATATAAAGATAAGAGCAGGGCTTCCCTGGTGGCGCAGTGGTTAAGAATCCACCTGCCAATGCAGGGGACACGGGTTCAAGCCCTGGTCCGGGAAGGTCCCACATGCTGTGGCGCTACTAAGCCCGTGCGCCACAACTACTGAGCCAGCTCTCTAGAGCCCGTGAGCCACAACTACTGAGCCCATGTGCCAGAACTACTGAGCCTGTGCTCTAGAGCCTATGCTCTGCAACGAGAAGCCACCACAATGAGAAGCCCACGCACTGCAATGAAGAGTAGCCCCCGCTCTCCGCAACTAGAGAAAGCCCACGCACAGCAACGAAGACCCAATACAGCCAAAAATAAATAAATAAATAATTTTTTTAAAAAAAAAGATAAGAGCGGATGAGCATGCCACTAATGGAGAAAAGGGGGTATCTTCACAGAACCAGTATTTTTCCCCATTCCATCTCCATTTGATGTCAATCAAAACATACCATTGGCCATTTAGTTAAAAAAAAAAAGCAATATGCTTGTGCACATATACCAGTTACTTTATGTATAAAAATAAAGGAATGGGGAAGGGGAAAAATGAAAGAATAGAGAAACTATACTGTAGTAGCCAGGATGTGGTGGAACCAAATTGCTGTTTTCTAATTGAGAGTGTCTTCTTGGTCGGGAGGAACAGAACTCTGGAGTAAAGTAGCAGGTTCCCTTTTTAGTAGACACCTCCTGTCTGCTGCTGGAGCACATCAATTGTATCTTCAGCCTCCATTTCCAGCTGCAGGTGTGTCTGTTTCATTGATTGGCTGCCCGTTAAATTGGAATCTGATCTGACTCATTGACAAACCCTATCATTCACAATAGGCTTTCATTAGTTTACTAAGTGGTGTATGCCTCTTAATCTTCAACTGCACCACAGAACCATCCTGCCCCGTCACCTTCAAATTAATACGATCGTTGTTCTCAGTCTTGACTCCTTCCTTGGACTTTTCATGGGCCACGGCGAGCGCCGGAGCCTCCTCCGCTGCCGCTTCCCAAAAGAGGTACCAGGTCCGCACCGAACGAGCACACAAGCAGCACCAAGAGGGCTGTTTCTAGATTTTTTGATGATGGCCATTCTGACCAGCATGAGGTGATACCTCATTGTAGTTTTGATTTGCATTTCTCTAATAATTAGTGACGTTGAGCATCTTTTCATGTGCCTTTTGGCCATCTGTATGTCTTCCTTGGTGAAATGTATACTTAGGTCTTCTGCCCGTTTTTTAACTGGATTGTTTGTTTTTTTGATATTGAGCTCCGTGAGCTGTTTGTATATTTTGGAGATCAATCCTTTGTCTGTTGTTTCATTTGCAAATATTGTCTCCCATTGTGAGGGTTATCTTTTTGTCTTGTTTATGGTTTCCTTTAGATTGCTAGATTTAAGAGAGACTTCAAGATGCATAGGTAGAATAAAGTAGATCTATATGTACTAACTTTAAAGAACATTCATACTATCTTGATAAATATTTTTAAAAGTAAGATTGCAGAATAATATTGTGTTCCTCCATTTGGGTTTTAATGTGTGTGTGTATGTGAGTGTGTGTGTAGGGGGTAGGGTTGTGTTTCTGTTAAAACGTAGAGCAAGGGCTTCCCTGGTGGCGCAGTGGTTGAGAGTCCGCCTGCCGATGCAGGGGACACGGGTTCGTGTCCCGGTCCGAGAGGATCCCACGTGCCGCGGAGCGGCTGGGCCCGTGAGCCATGGCCGCTGAGCCTGCGCGCCCGGAGCCTGTGCTCCGCAACGGGAGAGGCCACAACAGTGAGAGGCCCGCGTACCACAAAAAAAAAAAAAAAAAAGTAGAGAAAAAGTTTAGAAAACATACAACTGTCATGCCAGGGGCTTACAAGTACCACTATTCACGCATTATGAATATAAAATCAGCTTTATTTGATAAACTTACAATCAAAGAATTAACAGAGCATACACCATCACCCAAGTTATCTTCCCACAGATAGGTGTGCTTAGGCGTAGCAGAGAAGGTCTGGGTGCACCACATAAAGGGATCTGATAGAGATCCCCAAACACTGTGCACATTTAAAGTGGAAGAGGGTAGGGAGCATCTAGGTGACTGTGTAACAGTGGAAGAGGGAACCTCTAGAACTTACCGCCTATCAGCCTATTCTAGTAGTAGGAAGTGAGCCTCCAGGACCATCCATGTCTGTCTCTCTGACATCAAGCAGTGGTACCACTGGGATTGGGAGTAGAAGCGAGGAACTAATTTTCACGGTATGTTTTTTTTTTTTTTTTTTTTTTTTTTTGCGGTACGCGGGCCTCTCACTGTTGTGGCCCCTCCCGTTGCGGAGCACAGGCTCTGGACGCGCAGGCTCAGTGGCCATGGCTCACAGGCCCAGCCACTCCGCGGCACATAGCATCTTCCCGGACCAGGGCACGAACCTGTATCCCCTGCATCGGCAGGCGGACTCTCAACCACTGCGCCACCAGGGAAGCCCCTGTATTTTTTAATTGTTGGGATTTATTCCAACTCACATAAGATTTTTCAAAGGCATAGATTTGGCAACCAACGCATTATCGAACTCATAATAGGTATAAAATAAATGTTGATTCATTAGCTCGATCATTGACCTAACCCATCCACCAAACATAGGTAGATGTATAAAGATTATGAAAATAAGTGGTAAAATTTTTTCTAATGTATCTGTAAACAAGGATTACATTCCAACAATATTGTTTGTACCCAAAATCTAACTGCCAAGTAAGTATATACATACATATACTTGGAGACCCATACATACACACCTAAATGTGCTTATGATGTATGCATGGAAATACTTGGAGTGATGCACTCCAAAAGAAATCATTGATGTTGGTTATTATTGGAGAGGAGGTACTGAGGTTCTAGGATGGATGGAAGAGATCCTTTCAGTTAATATTCCTCCTCTGTAGTTTGAATTAGTTACTGCGTACATGTGGTATTCCCTCTCTCTCTCCCTTTCTTCCTCACCTTCTCCATTCATTATCAAGAGCAAGTATATTAAAGGAATATGGAAATGTTACAGCATCCCAGTAAAGGGATTTACTATAGGAAAAATTCAGAAGCATCTAAAAACATAACATGTGATTTGAAAGCTTCAAGACTGAGAAAAGGAGATAGCAAGGGTATCTAATGTATGCTCAGACAAGGAAAAATTATGTGGCAGAAGGAGTTCGTGCTTTATGGAGTCTTTGTAATACTTGCCTGTGTGTTCTAGTATCTACTAGTGACCTTGGGAAACATGATTTCCACAAACATAGTAAACATAAGTATCTAGATGAGTAAAAATTTGCCTCTGTCCTTTGAGTTACCTGACGCTAGTAACTGCAGGGAGTGTTCTGCCAGCATCCTCAGTGAGCCCAGTCCCTTGGAAGGAGTCTATAGTACACACGACTCCTACAGCCCCGCCTCAGCGTTTTAAAGGAGGATATTCACGTGCCAACCCCAGCCCTAAAACTTCAAGGTCATACTTTCCCACCATATTTCTAGCATTCCATTGGCACAATAAAAAACTCCACTATTTTATGTACTAAAGAATAAAAGCGGGGATGCTGCCAGTTAAACTGTGATGCAATGCTTTATTATCACTTTAATTTTAATTTTAGGCAAACATTCCTTTAGTCTTTAGGCAGTGATTTTTATCATACATTACACAACTTTTTCTCTATGCTTTTCTTCTAACACAAACTTTGTTTCAATGCCAAATCACGTTGTAATCTTTATGAAGACACTTGAAATGGTGGCTAAACTCAACCTATGAAGGATTATCCATACTCAGAACTCAATTGAAATCACAGTATAAACAGCTACGACCAAATTTCTTCATGTGCAAGCATGACCTTTCCTATGAAAACCTTTCCATTTTCATTTCATAGGAAAGGTGAAAAATAGTGTGATTTATTGGGTCCCATTGCCTCCCAAGGTGTTTTCCTGAAAACTTGTTGATACATAAAATTCCTTTAATAAAGAACAGTGCTTTTATTTCACCATTAGAAATACAAGGCTTAAAAAGTAAACACTTGGATGAGGTACTGTGTTGCCTACAATTTTTTAAATTTAGCAAATGCAGTTTAATTCATCAGTCCATCAAAAGTCTTTCTTCCAACCAGAACTGTCCTCCCTACTGTAGATCATGATTTCCTATTTTAAAATGTCCATTGCCTCCCAATGTCCAGGTTCTTTAGCATGGCATAGAAGACCAATTTGACCCTAACCTACTTGTCGTCCTCATTTTCTGTTACCCTCCCTTCCCCAGGCCCTTGCTTGCAGCCGCCTTCTCTGCCAGGTAATGTGTCTTTTGCTCCTGCCCCACCACTTTATTATCCTGCTGCTTCTCAGTCTCCTTCGTTTCCTTTTGTTCCTCTGTTCCGTAACTGTCAGCGTGCCCCCGAGTTCTGTCCTGGCACTGTTTTCTTCTTACTAAGATGCACGTCTTACCACATCTTGTTCTGTGGCTTCAGCTACCACCCGCAATAAATCTTTTTGTTTTAACCTTTTTTTACTAAGTCAGTTGTGTATGGGCTAAGTATAGATAATCATAATTCAAAGAGTACAGAAGGAGTATTCAGCAAATACCAAGTCCTCCCCGCTCTTTTCACATCATCTCTGAACGTCTCTCTACTCAACCTCCTGCGTTAGTGGTACTGACTGGGTACAACCTCTTATACCATCTCTCATCTGAATTATTTTAGTAACCATCTGTTCCGCCTTACTCTATTCTTTAAGCCCTCCACCTTGTTGCCAGAGTGCTGTTTCTAAATATAAATCTGATTTTGTTTCTCCCACAGTCAGAGTTGTTTGTTTCCTAAGAATAATGATATATAAGACCGTCCATTATCCAGCCCCTGCCCACCTACCCAGTTTCATCTTACATCACACACACACACACACACACACACACATACACACTCTCACTCACTACACCATGCTCCCTCCATACGTAACTACTTGTCCTTTACTTGTAATTCTCCAAGCACTCTATGCTATTTTGTGTCTCCATGCTTTTGCACATTCTGGTGTCTGCCCAGCACACGCTTGTCTAAATCACAGATACTTGTCTTTCAAGATCAATTTCAAGTAATCACCTACTCTTTTAAGCCTTTTCTGAACCCCAGGTAAAAATGACTTATGTATCCCCATGATACCAAATATACCTATACACACACACACACACACACACACACACACACACATAATTGTTGACATGGCTGTCTATAAGCTTTATAAGGGGAGGGACTCTGTTTTTATTGGTCTGGGTATTTCTCCCATTTAGTACATTTCTTGTTTCTAGTAGGTAGTAAATAGACATTTGTTGAAGGATTAGTTTTGGGTTTTTATGGGACAAAGTATATTAAAGTATTGAGGTATACTAGAATGAACTTGAAGCAGAGTGGAGATCCCAACCAAGAAGGCCAAAGAATGACAGTGAAATCAGAGCTGCTAATCAGAGAAAAAAAGAAAACCTTATAGTATCACAGACTCTACCACATGCTTTCTGTTATATATGGAACCAGAAGTCAGTATATATCATCTCTACCCACCACCACCATGAAAAAAAATACTTCAATTGCATGGGATCCGTAGAATCATCAACCTTTATTAAAAACACTGGGGAGTTTTTTCTTTTGCTTTGTTTTGTTTTAGGGTGAAAGGGAAATAAAACCAATAGCTAAGATGAGTAATAAAAAGATATAATAAAGGTTAAGAACGTCTTACATGTCTGTAGCGCTTAAATGTTGCTATATTCACTTACCATTGGATTATGAAAGCCATGGGCTTTCAAGTAAGGCAGACTGGCTTACATGACTCTAGGCAAGTTATTTATCCTCTGTAAGCCTCAATTTTTCAACCTGTAAGGTGGGAATAATAATACTGTATATATGTTTGCCCCAAGAATTAGAGATAACCCAATCTAAGTTAAGCATTTAGCATGCTGACATGTTAATCACTCAGTAAATGCTGACAGTTTTGTTGTTTGTTTGGTTTTTGTCCTATATGTCATTATATTTCACCTGGCCATGGTATTGATGAAATAAGTATTTTATTAATAAAGGTGGCATTTTTTAAAAGAAATAGTAGTTCCAGAATTGGAGTAACTTATGCTTATTTTGCCTATATGGAAATATTCAGAGTGAACTATTCGAATGAATTTTAACACAATATAGTAAGATTTGTTAATGATAATTAATTTCTGTGAAGACGTACATGGTATTAAAACTGCAATTAAAGAGTAATCAGTTGCTCTTCTCAAATGAAAAAGTATATATATATATATATATATATATTTTTTTTTTTTTATGGTACGCGGGCCTCTCACTGTTGTGGCCTCTCCCGTTGCGGAGCACAGCCTCCAGACGCGCAGGCTCAGTGGCCATGGCTCACGGGCCCAGCCACTCCGCGGCATGTGGGATCTTCCCGGACCAGGGCACGAACCCGTGTCCCCTGCATCGGCAGGCGGACTCTCAACCACTGCGCCACCAGGGAAGCCCGAAAAAGTATATTTAATTGCATACAAACTTAGCATTTTAGGAGAAGTGTGCAAAACTGCATATTTTAAAACTAATAAAAACTTCAAATTAACTAGAATTGTTCAGTTTAAATTAGAGAACATGAATTACTGATAAAATTCAACTAATTTGTTGAATCATTATATAGAAAAGCAAGAGTTAAGCAATAATAATATGTAATAAGATAATTAAGATAAACATTATTTAACAGCACTGATAACATAGTCTTTATTACAAATATTTAAGTAAATACTTTATTAAAATCAAATTATGTGAATAGATAATAAAGGCTAGCAATTTTGAGTGCTTACTTAATACTAGTGGTACTATGGTGTGAAACCATAGAAATGTTCCTTGGGCTAACTGAAATCTTCAGAGTGTGAGACCCATGAGTTTACCAGCCTGCCAGGCTTCCTGAGGCCTGAAAGAAGTTCTTGTGACTGAGTGGACTTCATTAGATTGCCAAGTGTATCAGAGAAGAATCAGAGAATCAGAAAAGTGACTCAAATGCAAAGTCTATTCAGTTCATTCAGGTTCCTGATGGATATGCTGTTGGCCTAGTTAGCATATTGAGTACTGTAACACATGGTCCCTTCACTCTTCAGATCTAAAATTTTCACTTAGTGATCAAGCCCTCAGAAAACTGGCTACAAAGTTGACCTGAGACTGATTTGGATTTGGACTGATTTGAATATAAATCTGGTCCTTTATAATTAAAGATGTAACTACCACCTGGACAAATATCTTTCATATTTTTTTGACCATGACCTGTAGTAAGAAATGCATATTACATAGCAACCCAGTACATATGTATGTATGTGTATTTGCTTGTGTGTGTGTGTGTGTATATATGTATATAGGTATGTGTGTGTATCTGAAATGATTTTCCCATCACAGTGAATACCCTTACCACGTGTAGCACCTTCTATTCATTGCTATTCTGTTCTGTTTCTTTTTTCTTTTTTTTAATACGGCTTGCAACCCACAAAGTGCAAACACTCATCTGGACAGATATGTAACACATTTTTTTCTCCTTATGGAAGCCTTCTTGAGAAATCAGTTTAGGGGTTGAAAAGAGAAGAAAGGTGAAAAAGTAAGAATGAGTAAAGCATGTTAGAGAGATAGGGAGTCATCTGGTGTGACTGTCGTATAAAAAGCTGTA
The DNA here is from genome assembly GCF_951394435.1 of Stenella coeruleoalba. Taxonomy (NCBI): domain Eukaryota; kingdom Metazoa; phylum Chordata; class Mammalia; order Artiodactyla; family Delphinidae; genus Stenella; species Stenella coeruleoalba. The sequence continues at coordinate 46,111,288 of NC_137164.1, forward strand.
ATGCTTCCCAGTTGTATGTATCCACCATCTCCAGGAGCAATGCTAATCTAATCTCTCATTTTGAATTAATAGTGTCATGGTGAAGCAATTGTTAATATGTTTCCATATTTTTGTCCTGCCCCTTTTCAATCTGTTTTTTCAGTTTGTTCAAGACTGCCCCTTGAACAATCTTGAACAAATTTACTGTGGTTTCTCCCGTTGGTTGGAATTAGTACCATTTACAAATATGAATAATTTCAGTCTGTAACTCTCCACCAAATTATTTATAATTCATATGTATGACCATGACTCAGAGAACCCCACTATTTTCCTTCTTTATCTAGGGAAGTAGTCAGGCTTCATCTTCACAAAAAGGCAACCCTCTCATTCCATGGTGGTTCCCTTCTTAAAATAAATCTTGTTTTACACTTTACTGAGTTTTTTTGAAGGCCTTATATCCATGTTTTAACATTTTTATCACTAAATCACAGACATTATTCTTGACAAACTCCAATAAATAGCAGGATTTTCCATTATAGAAACGATGTTACTTTTCCCCCAAATAAATTTGTATCCCTATGGCTCTTCACACAAGAAAGGACTGTGTAGGAAAAATTTATGAAGGTAATATTATTGTAAAATGTCTTAGTCTATTCCATGTCATTTAACACAGCCTAAGAAATAAACTATTTAGGGACTTCCTAAATAGTGCAGTGGTTAAGAATCCGCCTGCCAACGCAGGGAACATGGGTTCTAGCCCTGGTCCAGGAAGATCCCAAATGCCACCGACCAACTAAGCCCGTGCGCCACAACTACTGAGCCTGCGTGCCACAACTACTGAAGCCCGCGTGCCTAGAGCCCATGCTCCGCAGCAAGAGAAGCCACCGCAATGAAGAGTAGCCCCTGGGCTTCCCTGGTGACGCAGTGGTTGAGAGTCCGCCTGCCGATGCAGGGGACATGGGTTCGTGCCCCAGTCCGGGAAGATCCCACATGCCGTGGAGCAGCTGGGCCCGTGAGCCATGGCCGCTGAGCCTGTGCGTCTGGAGCCTGTGCTCCACAACGGGAGAGGCCACAACAGTGAGAGGCCCGCGTACCGCAAAAAAAAAAAAAAAAAAAAAAAAGTAGCCCCTGCTCCCCACGACTAGAGAAAGCCCGCGCTCAGCAATGAAGACCCAACACAGCCAAAAATAAATTAATTAATTTTTTTAAAAAATTAAAAAGGAAAAGAAGAAATAAACTAAGTAAGTGACTTTGTCAAATGTTAGGTAGTATTTATATGAAATTCAGTCTTACAATAAATATTTATTGAACGCCTACTATGTGCTGGGCACTGTTCTAAGCCCTGGGAATAATCAGTGGATAAAACAAACAAAAATTCCTGCCCTTTGGAGCTTATGTTCTACTGGGATTAGAAACAAGGATTTGTTCCAAGTAAAATATATTCTCAATTAGAACTTAAGTTGTATGAAGAAAGTAAAGCAGGAAAGAGGATAGCGACTGTTGCTGCCTATAGTTCTAGCCAAATGGGCACAAGAAAGACATAAAATGAATGCCATGGTTCTTGTATATCTTCTGAAAGTGACCAAAGCAGCAAGGAAAGTGGCTCTAGCTTGAAAGTCCCACATGAACAGAGGTGCCCGGGTAGAAGCAATCAGATATTTTTAGCATGGAAGTATGGCTATGAAGCATATTTCTTTGTGGTAAATTGGCCACATTTCTTTACTGTTTGTCTGTGTGCATATACATGCAAGCTTTTAGTCCACGTTCTTTATTTTGGGAATAAAGGGTAAGGGAAAGGAATTCTTATCTCTTCACATTTTGGGCTAGTCTTACATAATACTGCTTTCTTTTCTGTTATCGAGAGGCAATGATGAATATTGGCGAAGCACGTGATACTGGAGCCAGACCCACTGGGTTAAAATCTCATTTTTGGTAACTTACAAGTTGTAAAAGTTGGATAAGTTGTTTAACCCCTCTGTGCCTCATTTTCCTCATTTGTAAAATATTAAGTTCCAAATAAAATGTTCTATTGAAATTTGATCAAATGAGTGGATTACTTTTAGTTTTGAAGACAGATTGTTTTGTAACATTTAATACAGAAAAAAAAACAAAAGCAAGGCAGAAGGAGAAAAAGTAACTTTTAAAAACAGACAAAGACATTCTGAAAAGACTACTTACTGTATGGTTCCAACTAAATGACATTCTGGAAAAGGCGAAACTTATGGAGACAGTAACAAGATCAGTGGTTGCCAGGAAATAATAGACAGAGCTACAGGGGATTTTTAGGGCTGTGAAAATATTCTTTATGATATAAACAGTGGATACATGGGATTACGGTTGGTCCTCCATATCCACAGATTCCACATTCACGGATTCAACCAACTGCAGGTCAAAAATATTCAGGAAAATGTCTGGAAAGTTCTAAGAAGCAAAACTTGAATTTGCTCACACCAGCAACTATTTACATAGTATTTACATTGTCTTTGCAACTATTCACATAGTATTTGCAATTATTTACATAGCATTTACATTGTATTAGGTATTATAAGTAATCTAGAGATGATTTAAAGTATATGGGAGGATATGTGTTGGTTATATGCAAATACTATGCCATCATATATATTTTTTTTAATTTATTTATTTTATTTATTTATTTTTGGCTGTGTTGGGTCTTCATTGCAGCACGCGGGCTCTCTCTAGTTGCGGTGAGCGGGTGCTACTCTTCGTGGCAGTGTACGGGCCTCTCACTGCAGTGGCCTCTCCCGTTGCGGAGCACAGGCTCCAGGCACGCAGGCTTCAGTAGTTGTGGCACACGGGCTCAGTAGTTGTGGCTCGCGGGCTCTAGAGTGCAGGCTTAGTAGTTGTGGTGCACAGGCTTAGTTGCTCGATGGCATATAGGATCCTCCCAGACCAGGGCTTGAACCCGTGTCCCCTGCATTGGCAGGCGGACTCCCAACCACTGCGCCATCCAGGAAACCCAACCATCATATTTTATATAAGGGACTTGAGCATCCTCGGATATTAGTATCCATGGGGGGTCCTGGAGCCAATCCTCTGTGGATACCAAGGGATGAGTGTACATTTGTCAAAACCCATAGAATATACAGCACCAAGAGTGAACGCTAATGTAAACTGTGGACTTCTGGTGATAATGGTGTGTCAGTGTAGGTTCATTAATTGTAACAAATGGTGATGACTGTGGGGTTGTGGGAAGGCAGAGAATATGTGGGGCTCTCTGTACTTTTGCTCAATTTTGCTGTGAACCTCAAACTGCTCTAACAAAAGAAAAAAACAGAGACATGAAAGAGAATGAAATCTGAGAACCACAGAGAAAAGATAGGAGGAAAGGAAAGGAAGGAGTGAGGAAGATGTCAGTGACTCACTTTTCTGTGAAGGTAACTGTGGCCACCTTTTGTCACTTGTGCGATTTGGCAGTCCTTAAAGCTATTTTTGTTGGTAGCAGGAAAATACCCCCGGGAAAGTAACATTGTCTAGAGAAAAATTAACTTCTTGACATAGACAACAGAACTTACTTTTTTGTAATGTTAAGGAATTTGGGAGAGACTTCGTTTTCTCTGTGTGTCTGTGTATTTCATGTGGTACATCACTCCTTGTGAAGTTAGTGTTACATATTTTATGGATGCACACTATGTAATGTGACTGGACATGAGGAATAATTAAATTGTTGATGGGTAATAGTTTCATAAAGATTTAAAGTGAAGAGGCTGTTGGAACAAACAGTATTCATAGGTAATATGTGACATAATCAAAACACAATACCAGAAATTGCCCTTAACGTGTATAAATTTTCATTAATTATTGTCATTCTGTCTCTTATTTTTTGAGGTTCTGATGTAGAATTATATAGAAATTAACCTTTTTATTTTAGTAATGATGAACATATATTTACCATACAAAGGTCTGATTCATTACGTGGACAAAACATTAACTTTAATTGTAGTAACAGCTCTGTGTCTAACCTTGCCAAGTGCTTAAACCAAGATGTCTTTGTTATAGTTCATTCTGGAAAAAAATTCAATTACATGGATCCAGGACAATATTCTAGAATTTATTCTTTAAGCCATCTTTTTAAAGGTTCACATACCAGGTCATATGAATGTGTGTGTGTGCGCGTGTGTGCACCAAATGCCAGCCACCACTGAAGAAAAACAATGACTTATTTATAAATTATATTCTGTTTACACATCAAACAAATAATATAATTGTTTAAACTTTTTCCCTTACTGGTGTGCCTTGATAATTCATAAATGACTATAATTTTTTTCTTTCAAGAGCTATTACAAATCACACTATAAATCCCTCCTTCCCCATCAGCATTGTTGTACAAGTGAACCACATTAAAATGAATTTCTCAGGGGCAACTTTGAGGGGGAAAGAAATTTAAAGCACTTGATCTTGAAAATTCCATTCTCTGACACTAATCACCGGTCCTTCCAGCTCTCCCAGTCCTTCCAGCTCTACCAGTCCTTTCATTCCCAGTAAATCTGTGCTTTATTTGTACTCATTAGGAGTCCCAGACTCATAAACTCTTCGCATTTCCAATCTGTCAAGCCCCTCCTGGCTCCACTTTGCCTCCTAACCCAGCCTTGGACCTTATCAACCATCTGAGCACTACATTCATGAGCACTCGCCATTGCTTCGTTGCCAGATTCATCCATCAGGCTTTTCTTGACATTCCCACCTTTAGCCTAGTATCTTACAATCAGGTAGTTACTCTATCAACATTTAATGAAAGGGAGGAGAGGAGAGAAAATTCTTTGATTCTGTGTTAACGTACTGAAAATTTCTTGTGGAAATTTGCTACTTTTGCTGCTTGGAAGCATAACAGATTCATGTTGTTGAACATCAACAAGGCCCTCATTCCTGTTGCCCGGTATTTTTATTTTTCTGTATCTGTATTTTATTTTATTTTTCTGTATCTATCCTATTTCCTATTATCTTTATTGCAGGTCACTTCCACTTCCCCAAACCATCAATTCCATCATATATCTTTTCATTATTACAATTAAATCATCTAAATTTATTTTCCTGAGTCTTTTTCACCCAGGGATTTTTTAGTCTCTTCCCTTACTTTTTTTCCCCTGTGGTCCCTCTTCAACAAATGAGCACGAGTGCGCGTGTTCGTGTGCGTGTTAACATACATAACTTTCAAAACTTAACTGTTCTCTCTGTTCTTAATTCCTTCTGCTCTCTCCCCTCTTCCTTCAGCTATGCCCTTCCTCAGTGATCACCAATGACTTCCTCATTGTCAGTATTCTCGTCTCAGTCCCCTGATCTATCTGTGGCATGACATTATAGATATTATAGATATTCTAGAAATTTTGTCCTCTCTTTGCTTTGCAACACCGTTCTCCCTCATATGGCTCTTTAGTCTTCTTAGCTGATATAGTCATCTTCTTCTAGACCTGGAATGTAGGTGTCCCTCATTGTCTGCCCTTTGCTCTGTTCTTACACCTCAGTGGTGGTTCTCAAATGTTAGTGAGTGTAAGAATCATCTAAGATTTTTGTTGAAAATGCAGGTTTCTAAATCCTGCCCTCAGAGACTGTGATTAAGTAGGTCCAGAATGAAGCCCAGGAATCTGCATTTTTAACAGGCTATTCTTGTGACTCTAATAAAAGTGATACAGAAAAGAAATAATCCTCTGCCGTCCTATGTACTCCTGTGACTTCAGTCATCACTTCCACACTGATTACTTTCAAATATTTTAACATCCTCCTCTCATGAATTTCTCCTTATTATCTGGACCATACTCAGGACCAGCACAGGGTTGACAATCAATGAGTATGCGCTTGCTTTTGGTTATTAAAATAATAGAATATTTGCACAAATATTTGTAAAACAGATGTTGCCCTCAGCCCACAAGTGTCATTCTGCCACCACTATCCGTCTGTCCTGGTCCCTCTCCTAAGATCTTCTAGACCTCCCCATCTTCTGGCAACAAAAAAGTAACACCTAGAACCACAGAGTTTCTTCAGGATCCTGCCCCAGTGCAAAGGCTGACATCCTAATTGGTGACTTGTATCCATTAAATATTACCCCTGTTGAAGATGATGATGTCATTAACCATATAGGGACCTAGGAGAAGAAGCCAGCGTTAATGGGGAGGATGGCAAATTCAGCATGTGAGATGGTTTATGTGCAGTACTTTTAAACCTACTAGAATAGTTGAATGGAGTGGCCTATAACAAGTCCAAGACCACAAGAGCTGTGCCTTCCAAATTGGACTGATCATCAGAATCTAAGGCCCAACCCTGAGAAATTTTGATTCACTGGGACTGGGGCAGAGCCCAGAAATCCGCTTTTTAACATTTCCCCCAGTGCTTCTGATGATTGGCTGGGTTTGAGAACTACTGCTGTGGACTGAGAACACAGAAAAGTAGTACCAAAGTATTGCCCCCTACTGGACCTCAAATAGGCATTTTCCATTCCATGGCACAGTCAGAAAGATCAGGCAACAGGATATGTGGGTTTTTCAGCACAACTAATTACCACTACTAGAAGGTGTCACTTGTATATATTTTATACACGGAAAGCATCTCAATGTTAAATTCCATTCAACAGAATGCGTTTTGTCCCTGGTAAGGAAGAGTACCATTTCTAGGAGTTTCTTTGAAAATAAACTCCACAAGAAAAAAAATCCCACTTTTAGGAAAAACACAACAAATTGTAGTCACCTTCATATGTCTTTTAACTTTAAGAGAACATATGTATTATAATCAGGTGTTGCTTTTCTCTGAATCATGTGTACAGTTTACTGAAACAAAGGAGAAATAACGATTCTATAAAATGTTGTATCATGGGTTTGGTCCTGCATCATTCATTACGTATATGATTCCTGAGTCACTAATTACTAAGGCTTTATAAGGAAAAGATTACTAACAATAGGCAAAGTGAGCGATTGTGAAACTTTTTTTAATACTAATGATTATAGTTACAGAAAGATTTTTTAACCATATTGGAGGAATTAAATTCTGTTAAGTTACACTGATTTCAAAAATAGATATTAGCATCACTTTTCACTGAAAAATATACGTGTACTTTTCCCTGAGTTATTAAATTAAATTTGGGGGATTTAGAAGCTCACAAGTTTATAAAGAAACATTCTTAAAATTGACAGCACTATAGAAGTTTTATTATCTAGAGAGTGAGAAGTTTGTAGGTTGTATAGTAGAAATACATTCTGAAAGTAAGGCTTTTGACCCTTAATTTTGTTATAATACTAAAACCTAATATATGTAATTGCAGTAATGAGAAAAAAACGAACTAAAATAATTAAGACTAATGCCTGCTGTTATATTTTTTATGTAACTGAAGTCAGGTTTGATAAGTTTAAACATGGCTCATTCTAGACTACAGCTGACTACAATTTGAAAATGCCCTTAGTTCTTTCCTACACCACCCAATCCCCCCACATGCACCCCGGGCTATTCTGCACTTCGAAACACAAAACAACTTGCCAGTTCAGTTTATTCAGTTAGGGTCAGTTCTGTAAAAACAAAGTCAAGGCAATTGTTTGATTTAATTAACTAGTGAAACTGGTTGTACAGGTAAGTAGGACTTAGTTTTATTTTTGTCCAGCTGCATATTTGAATGTTCATAAAGTAACTTAGTAGAGTAATAAGATTCCAGTGACATTATAATAGATTTTAAAGAATGATTACCAAAGCAAGGAAAAAGGACACTAAAACCCAAACTATAGAAAATATTTATGGTATTTTTTTCTTTATGGCTCTCCTTTCACTGCAATGAATTGTGTCCAAAAAAAGTCTTCTTTCCTTTCACTATTCATTTCTTATTCTTTGAGGAATTTTTTCCTGGGCTATACTTAATGCAGCCATAACAAAAATGTCTAGTATAATTTAGATGAATAGTTTACATAGCTTTTATAAAGTGGTCCTCAAACTGTGTACAGATATCCTCTAACAGTTGGTCAGCCACCTCTTGGCTTCACTTTCCTCCTCACCTACCTGGACCTCATGGTTGATCATTTTCACAATGAATGTTTCTGCCTTTGATTCTTTCTGCCTTCCTCTCTACCTTCCACTATACCCATCCTGCCCTTCTCTCCACCTTCAGCTTCGAGACTGCTAGTAACTCATTATTTTTTTTTCCCTGTGAGAGGGAGACCAAAAAACTTGCAGTGCTACGGACTTCCCTGGTAGTGCAGTGGTTAAGAATCCACCTGCCAATGCAGGGGACACAGGTTCAAGCCCTGGCCCGGGAAGATCCCACATGCTGCAGAGCAACTAAGCCCATGTGCCACGGCTACTGAGCCTGAGCTCTAGAGCCCATGAGCCACAACTACTGAGCCCATGTGCCACAGCTCCTGAAGCCTGCACGCCTAGAGCCCGTGCTCCGCAACAAGAGAAGCCACGACAATGAGAAGCCCACACACCGCAACGAAGCGTAGCCCCCGCTGACTACAACTAGAGAAAGCCTGCACGCAGCAACAAGGACCCAACACAGCCACAAATTAACTAATTAATTAATTTGTAAAAAAAAATTGCAGTGCTAAAATAAATATGTTTAGATCTTAATTTGAAAAAAAAATGTATAGAACTTGTAAATGTAGTTTATTTGAGAAGGAAATAGAAATCATTTCTTGTCCTAGAAAAATAGCAAATCTTTAGCCTCAAACTCGTTAGGGGTTGTAAAGGAAAGAGGAAAAAAAAATTTTTCATATAAAAAGCTAGAAATTTTTTGTCAAAGGACATTTAAGTTCATAAATCAGGAATTTTATAATTTATTATTCTGCGTAATAAAATACTCCCTTCCCCACCCCCTCATCCTTATAATAATAGATATCCACCACTTTTGTTCTTATTGTTCAGTTTTTGCATATCCAACTTTAGAATACCTTTTTTGAGAACTTACTATATACCAAAGTAGGGGCCTCCTGATACTGACAGTGCTGTGTTTAGTCCTGTTCTAGCATACATTTCATATTTGCTTAGGAGAAAAAGAGTAAACACGAAGAAGCAAAAAGAAAACTAAGGTTGGGACTTCCCTGGTGGCCCAGGGGTTGGGAGTCTGCCTGCCAACGCAGAGGACACAGGTTTGAGCCCTGGTCAGGGAAGATCCCACATGCCGCGGAGCAACGGAACCCGTGCACCACAATGAAGAGTAGCCCCCGCTCGCCGCAACTAGAGAAAGGCCACATGCAGCAACGAAGACCCAAAGCAGCCAAAAATTAATTAATTAATTAAAAAAAAAAAACACTTAAGGTTGGTTGAGTATATAAAATGATAAAAAAAATCCTTTAGAAAGAACTTTGGTCTTATGTGTCAAGAGTATTACATAGTTATACCCCTTTAACCTTAGTGCATCTTCTGTTCTGAAAAAATTTAACAAACAAAATATTAAGAAAAAACGTCTAGGGACTTCCCTGGGGGCGCAGTGGATAGAACTCTGAGCTCCCAATGCAGGGGGCCTGGGTTCAATACCTGGTCAGGGAACTAGATCCCACATGCATGACGCAACTAAGAGTTCACATGCCACAGCTAAGGAGCCAGCGAGCCACAACTAAGGATCCCACGTGCTGCAACTAAGGAGCCCTTCTGCCACAACTAAGGAGCCCGCCTGGCACAACCAAATAAATAAATATGAGAAAAAGATAAAACATCTACAATACAAAACTAGTTTGTTTTAGCATTATTTATACTAGTCAAAAATTGATAGCATCCTAAATGTTTACTAGTATAAACAATGTAATTAAACTCTAGCACATTGGCTTACTAGACAGTTTTGTAACCATTAAAAATACAAAAATATAAATGAAGGTATTCTAACAGCCTGGAAGAATGATTATGATATAAGGTAAAGTAAAAAAGAATAATATAAAGTTGTACATAGTATACAACATAGTATATATACAACTATATACATAGTATACAACTGTACTAAGTTGTACATAGTATATTAACATTGAACAATCCAGAAAGGAACTAAAACAATTTCATTTATAAAATAAAATAGAAATAAATTTGATCAAAGGGGAGAAAGACTTGTACACTGAAAACTACAAAACATTCCTGAAAGAAATTAAAGAAGACCTAATAAATGGAAAGACATCCCAGGCTAATGGATTAGAAGACTTAAGATTGTTTTTTGGTTGGTTGGTGGTTGGTTGGTTGGTTTGGGGGTTATTTTCTTTAATTTTTTAAATTGAGGTATCATTGATTTACAACATTGTTTAAGTTTGAGGTATACAACATAGTGATTCACAATTTTTAAAGATTATACTCCATTTATATTTATTATAAACTATTGGCTATATTTCTTGTGGTGTACAATATATTCTTGTAGCTTTTTTTTTTTTTTTTGGCCACTCAGCTTGTGAGATCTTAGTTCCCCAACCAGGGTTTAAACCCGGGCCCTCAGCAGTGAGAGCATGGACTCCTAACCACTGGATCGCCAGGGAGTTCCCACTTATTTATTTTATACCTACTAGTTTGCACTTCCCCTACCCCTCTCTTCCCCCTCCCTCTTTTCCCTCTTTCCACTGATAACCACTAGTTTCTTTTCTATATCTGAGAGTCCTTTTCTTTTTTGTTATATTCACTAGTTTGTTGTATTCTTTAGATTCCACAGATAAATAACATTATAGTATTTGTCTTTCTCTGTCTGACTTATTTCACTAAGCATAATACCCTCCAAGTCCATCCATGGTGTTGCCAATGGCAAAAATTCATTCTTTTTTATGGCTGAGTAGTATTCCATTGTGTGTGTGTGTGTGTGTGTGTGTGTGTGTGTGTGTGTGTACCACATCTTCTTTATCCATTCATCTGTTGATGGACACTTAGGTTGCTTCCATGTCTTGCCTATTGTAAGTAATGCTACTGTGAGTATTGGGGTGTGTGTATCTTTTCAAATTAGAGTTTTCATCTTTTCTGGATATATGCCCAGGAATAGGATTGCTGGATCATATGGTAGTTCTATTTTTAGTTTTTAAAGGAAACTTCAGACCGTTCTCCATAGTGGCTGTATCAATTTACATTCCCACCAACAGTGCACGAGGGTTCTCTTTTCTCCACATCCTCTCCAACATTTGTTATTTGTGGTCTTTTTGGTGATAGCTGTTCTGACAGGTGTGAGGTGGTATCTTACTGTGATTTTGATTTGCATTTCTCAGATGATTAGCAATGTTGAACATCTTTTCATGTGCCTGTTAGCCATCTGTATATAGAAGACTTAATATTGTTAAGATAGATAACAGTACCACCCAAAACAGCTTACAGATTCAGTGCAGTCTGTATCAGAATCCCAAAGGCATGTTTTTGCAGCAATAGAAAAACCCATTCTAAAATTCATGTGGAATTTCAGGTGACCCCAAATAGCCAGAACAATCTTAAAAAACAAAAGTTGAAAAACTCAGATTTTAAAATTTACTGTGAAGTTACAGTAACCACAACAGTGTTGTGCTGGCTTAAGGATAGACATATAAGACTGATGGAATAGAATACAGAGCCCAGAAGTAAATCTCACATATATGGTTAATGGTTTTTCCAGTAAGGTTGCCAAGACCACTCAATGGAGAAAAGACAGTCTTTTTAACAAATGGTGCTGGTAAAATTGGATATCTATGTGTAAAAGATTGAAATTAGACCCATGTCTTACACTATATACAAAAATTAACTCAAAATGGATCAAAGTCCTAAATTTCAAAAAGAAAGGTATAAAACTTATAGAAGAAAACATAGGAGAATATCTTTTTGACCTTGGATTTGGCAGTGGTTTCTTTAAAATGACACCAAAAGTATGGACAACAAAAGAAAAGTAGGTAAGTTGGATTTCATCAAAATTAAAAACTTTTGTGATCCAAAGGGCCATATCAAGATAGTGAAAAGACAACCCACAGAATAGGAGACAATATTTGCAAATCATACAGCTAATAAGGGCTTAATATCCATAATATATAAAGAACTCCTACAATTCAACAGCAAAAAAAAAGAAAAAAAAAGACAGCCTAACTAAAATATGGGCAAAAGACCTGAATAGACATTTCTCCAGAGAGGATATACAAATGGCCAATAGGCACATAAAATAACTTTGTTGGCGAGGATGTGGAGAAATTGGAACCAAGTGCATTTCTGGTAGGAATGTAAGATGATGCAGCCACTATGAAAAACAGCTGGCAGTTCCTCAAAAAGTTAAATATAGAATTATCATATGACCTAGCAATTCCACTCCACTCCTAGGTAGATACCCAAAGGAATTGAAAACAGGGACTCAAAACAGATATTTATATACCACAACATTGGTCACAATAGCCAAAAAGTGGAAACAACACAAGTATCCACCAACAGATGAATGAATAAACAAAATATACTATAAACATACATTGGAATATTATTTAGCCATAAAAAGGAATGAAGTTCTGATACATGGTACAACCTGGGTGGACCTTGAAAACATTACAATAAGTAAATTAAGCAGACAAAAAATGACAAATGTCATATGATTCCACTTACATGAGGTATCTAGAATAGGCAAATACAGACAGAGAGAATAGGGGTTTCCAGGAAATGGGGGATAAGAGAAGTGTTTTTGCTTAATGGGTATAGAGTTTCTGTTTGGGTTGATGAACATGTTCTGGAAATAGATACTAGTGATGGTTACACATCAAGAATGTACTTAATGCCCCTGAATTGTACACTGTAAATTGGATAAAATGGTAAATTGTATGTTGTTTATATTTTAAACATAATCGTTTAAAATTTTAATTTTACATAGTGATTTAGGTACGTAAATTATACATAGTGGTTTAGGTACATAAGTAAAGATGGAAGGGAATATGAAGACATGAAAAATTACTAAATTATCCTGTGATTATATTATTTTGAGTAGAAATAAAGTTCAAATAAAAGTTTCATTTTTAGCTAAAGAATAGTTATGTTGATTAATAATTTTTAAAACCTTCGAATTTATACAGGAAGAGCTTTTCAGAGTAATTCATATAAGGGAGAGTTGGTGTACTGTATCTGTGCTAGAACATTCTGAACAATTTTAGGTTCTTATAAAATTGTCTAGATTTTAATGAAATCTGTTTTTCTTTAGCTTGACAGGGCCAATTCTCTGTTAAACCAGACTCAACAACCTTACAGGTATCTCATTGAATCAGTGCGTCAGAGAGATTCTAAGATTGATTCACTGAAGGAGTGTATTACCCAACTTGAGAACGACGTCAGGTAAACCATCTACAAATCTTTTATTTGAGTAATAAAGGCATTGTAAGCACAATACTGCTATAGACGAATTCAGGTTGGAAATTGTGAAGAAAATATTGAAATAACGAAGGGGGTCTTAAATGTAATGAGTTCAATTTCTCTTAGAAAAACTAAGTCACATCACATTAAGGTGTTCACAAACAGATAAAATGTACAAATTTACTTAGATTCATGTTGACTTTACCAAGGAATTTTTAGGCGTTTCTTCCACTGACCCTTTACATGAAGTAAACCATGAATTACCTCGATGTAAATAAATTCCTTTCACTTCCTTAGATTGAAATTGTTTTCTTACATGACACCTTATCCAAAAGACTTGCTCCACTGAATAATCATTCAAATTCTTTACCTGTTCATCTATATGATCATTTTAGTCTTTTTAAGTAACAGTAGAAGAATGATTCTATATAAAGAAAGAGGTTTTAATTCATGGATGCTTAGTTAGTTGGCTTGTTATTAGATCTTAAGATTATTTAGAATAAGTAAGTAGATAAATTATCAACCAATTTATAAAGGTAGAAGCAAAGAATTAGATGGGAGAGAAAATTCTTAAATTAAGGAATTAGAAAAGGTAGTTTATTGAAAAATATAGTTATTGGAAAAGATAGCTGTTAAATTCAGGTTTCCTAAGATATATAACCAAAAATATAAAACTGCTGGTAATTAACTCCAAACTGTGAGTGTTCTTTTTGATAAATCAGAGTAGTTATCTTTTCCTCTCGTTTCTACCCCACCAAAATAATTGGTCCAAAACTTTATTCCTGATCAGAATTTTTTGACAATATAATGAAGTAATTTTAAATCACATTTATGTTTTAAATGTCAACATGAGTAACAATTTATTTGTAGATTAATTTTAAAGTTAAAATTAATATTTAGAATATTCATAACCAGCATTAATAAATCAATTCAGTGAATTAATTAAATAGTTCTATAAATAGCTATTGGGAGCAATAGAAATTATGTCTCATCATTCACTGGAGACTTGCTTATCTTAAGGAAATTGAGGAAAGAACCCCAAAGAGAACCTTTTCTTTCCATATTATATATTTGATATATTTGAAGTTTTGTATAGTGTTTTGTCTTATCTTTGTAATCTTGGAGCAGGGATATATAAAAGGCCTGTGGAAAAAATTACCTCTTTCACAGTTACCTTCAAGTAAGTTTATTTGAATAGTTATTTTACTAAGAACTAGGAAAGCTGAAAATGTTTAATATAAAGAAAAATAATAGCCAGCTACAGGAGAAAATTGTAATGATGAACAAATTCAGCCCTAGAGAAATTTAGCAACTTGTCATCTAAAAACATATTAGTAAAAAAAAAAAATTAAAAAAAATAAAAACATATTAGTTTTGTGATAGGGCCAAAATTTGAATCCAGATCTGTCTGCTTTCTAATTCCATACTCTTAACCATTATGTTATACTGCCTCCCTATGTTCTAATCTGAATAAGGGATAATTTTTCTTTAACTAATGTAATTAACGAAGAGAAGCAAAAAAAAAAAGTGTAGAATAGTGGTTAAAAGGAAGGCTTTTAATGAGTTGATAATTGTTGAGGCTGGGTGACAGATACATTGTTATAGTTTCTCTCTTGAAATATTTCATAATAAAAAAAAAAAATTCCCTATCTGCATTGTCCAGTATGGTAGCTGCTAGCTACATGTGGCTATTGGGCGTCTGAAATATGGTTAGTGTTACTGAGGAACTAAAATTTTAATTTTATTTGAATTAAATTAATATTAATTTTCATTGCCACTTGTGGCTAGCTAATAGCTATGGTATTGGACCCTATAGCCAATTTTCTCATCTGTGAAATGAGAGTGGCACCAACAGCACTTAATTCACATGGTTATTCAGAGGATTAAATGATATAACCTTTGTAATATATATAGCACTATTCCTATACATTGTTAAAAATGCTTTTTAAATGTTTGCTATTACTAGTATTGTCTTATATTTAACACATTTTTATGTTGAAAATTATCTTTGAAGTGAGAAATAACATTTCTCAAAATATGCTGAATTTTGACAAAAATTAGGACTCCCTTAATTACAGCAACAGTAATCACAAGAACTATGCCAATTATGGAATTAAACAAAAAAAAATATTTTGTGTGCTAAACATCTGAAGGCTTTAAAGCTGTCTGTGTCTCATATATTTATTGTATACTATTTTAGTAGATTCTGAACTAATATTTCACAGGATATGAAGTCTTGCTCTTCATTGAAGCAACTATCTTCTAATGTGAAAAGTTAAGGTGCTTTCCGAATTTTAATTATGGCTTGTGAGATGCTGTAGCTGTACCCTGATGACGTGAATGAAAGGATGTGATGCCATACAATACAATCAACAAGTCAGATACAACAGGTTAGATCACATTTCTATCTACCATCACCCTGACTCTGAGCCAACGGCATTTCAAGTAGAGTAGAATTATCCTGGGCTTTGACTACACGTCAGCCTGATTTCTCTTCTCATGGTAAATGTGTCTGTAAAATGTAGATACTAATGTGAACATCAAGGGGTAGTTGTGAGAATTAAATGAAGTAACATATATAAAAAGCTTCCGGCACACAGGAGGAGCTCAGTAAATGTTACCTCCCTTCCTTTTGTCCTTCATTAATTCGAAATTTAAACATTCGATGATCCATCCAAAAAGATGACTAAGTGATTATGTTCCTTGATCATTCCTGTTACTTTTTGCTGGGTGTGGATTTTAATTGTAAAGAATACTTACATTAACTGGTTAATTTGTAAATGTTTCTCTAGCTTATACAATAAAAGCTCTTTAAAGAACTGAATATAAATTTTATCATTTTCTTACAAAATAAAACAATATCACATCCACAACTTGCCAATTTAGCCATCGATACAATTTATTCAATGCCTAGAAAGATTAGCGCAAACATGCACTAAAATGAAATCGTGATAAACATGTTAAAAGCTAACATTTGAGATATCACTACTAACTGTCATTAAAGTAATACTCTGTTCTAAAAGTAGTACTTTTAACTCTCCTCCACCAATCTATAAGAGACAATCTGGGTTATAGTGTTTGATCTATAGTTCAGGACCAAAGAAAGCACGGAAAGAGAATAATTAGCATAAGTTTTCTTTCTCTGTTTTCAATTCTCCATTTATCGTTAACTAGTCATTTAGGAAGAAAAGACTACTTAGGCACTTATAAGGCTAGGCCAGAGTATATTGATCCAGGAAGTTAAAGAACAATATATCAGGAATATGTTTTCATATAGCAGGTGAAACAGAGCCATAAACATGAATTTCTGAGTAATAATTAACAGTGAATTGAACAATTATGGGTGTAATATACCATTCACGGTAGACGTGCTCATAAGGAGATTTGTTTTGTAGTTGCTTTATGAGTCACGCATAGAAGCTTTGTATTTTTAAAGGTAAGTTTCCACTGTTATGAAATGTCTTATGGAGACTAAACTTCTATTGAGTAATTACTGTGTGTGGAAGAACACAGAGTATAATCATCATCGTATTCAGTTTTAGAGACCCACGTGTTGAAGGTAGTCTCCCTTGTAATTTAAGAAAGAGAAGCCTAAGACTTTGAAAATATATATCCAAGTATTGTCTGTGGAGCCAACGTCTTGCAAATAGAACTGAGTTGCTTTGTCAACCAGTTTATCCACTTACCTTTTATTCCATGTTATATGTTTAGTTTTGTTATTTAAATATGGAATACTTACTTTATTCTGAAAAAATTAAACACTACATAGAAAGCATTTCTAATGAATTATTCAGTCAAAATTCTTTAATTACATCAACATTCCGTTCCTATTACACTACACTTTATTTAATGGGTCTGTTGGTGTTTGAGAGCCTACGTGTGTGTGTCTGTGTATCTGTGTATGTGTTTGTGCGAGCGCACCCATGTATGTACTGCATGTAAGCGCATGTTTACATTCTGTGTGTATGTGGGTACATGTATACGAACATGTATATGTGCATGTATATGAACACATCTGTTCCTTGAATATTCCTATTCGTATTTACTGAACATTTATTTTCACTTTGAAAAATATTTTGGGGACTTCCCTGGTGGCTCAGTGGTTAAGAATCCACCCACCAGTGCAGGGGACACAGGTTCGAGCCCTGGTCCGGGAAGATCCCAGATGGCACAGAGCAGCTAAGCCCGCACACCGCAACTACTGAGCCCACGCGCCGCAACTACTGAGCCCACGTGCCGCAACTACTGAAGCCTGCACATTCTAGAGCCTGTGCTCTGCAACAAGAGAAGCCACTGCAGTGAGAAGCCCGTGCACTGCAATGAAGAGTAGCCCCTGCCCGCCGCAACTAGAGAAAGCCCACATGCAGCAACGAAGACCAAACACAGCCAAAAAATAATAGAAAAATAAAAGAAAGAAAAAGAGAAATATTTTGTCTTCAGTGTGACCCTAGCTAAAGAGAGAATTTTAAAGTTACAGAAACACCTGATCTTTACCATGCTTTGGGGGACTCAAGCAGAACACAGCACTCAGTTTCCTTTTTATCATCTAGTTCTTTTCAACTCCTCAGCTCAGTAGGATCTCTGATGCCTAACTCCAAAAGTCAGTTTGTTTTTATGCTGAGCTGCTTACCTTTATTGACATTTAATTACTGTTTTCCTCTGATGACTGTTTCTCATCTAAATTAGTAAAACGATATAGCATTTTGTAGAGTTTTACGTAATCATTCATTAGATAATTCACATGTCCCTTTGACATACATGAGTATTATTTTCCACTTTTACGGATGTGAAAACAGGTTCAGTGGGGTGGTATGTGTCGTGCTTTACACCACACAGTTGAGTCAGTGGCACAGTTGGAAACAGAAGTCAGAGTTCCATCTAGTCTTCTCAGAGGACAAACTCTGATGCTTCCTTGGGGAAGTTCTCAATTAGTAGGAGGGAGGAAAATGTACTTTTTTTTTTTACTCTTAAGTCCTTGGAATTACCAGTGCTTTCAGAATACTACTACTATTCACTGAGTTTAAAAAAACTTCTCCCTAATATTTTGAAAATTGGTGGCATTCTATTTTCTTAAAGTATAACTTAAAACATCTTACCTGTTCAGCAAAACAATTCTCATTAATTTTACCTTTACAGATTTTGTTTTGACATTCAAGGAATTACGTTGCTTCAATTAAGTGTTGCTTTTCTTAATCCTTGTAGTGCTGTCTGGGTAGACTCATCCCAGTGTCTTTCAAAGAATATTTTATTTAATGGTTCTAAATATTTTTATTTAGAGTTGAATAATCAAACTCCAGACAGTATAAGACAGGCCTCAAATATTTATGTTTTAAAATATTAACATGTCCTTACAATTAGGCTTCTCACCCTTTCCTATCAGAAGATAGGTCATTTCAAAGAGAAATTCACAATGCGGACTTAGAAGTTGAAGATTGAACTAAGAATTTGGAGACAAAAATTGTTTCCCCGAGGGCTTCCCTGGTGGCGCAGTGGTTGAGAGTCTGCCTGCCAATGCAGGAGACACGGGTTTGTGCCCCGGTCCGGGAAGATCCCACATGCCATGGAGCAGCTGGGCCTGTGAGCCATGGCCACTGAGCCTGTGCTCCTCAACGGGAGAGGCCACAGCAGTGAGAGGCCTGTGTACCGCAAAAAAAAAAAATTGTTTCCCCGAGTTTACTGTAGATCAAATATCTGGTTCATTTATCTCACTCAGTTATATACCTGGTAATTTAGTATGTGATAAATTATAAGATACTACTTTCAGTTTTAAGGATAAATGTTGTAATTTGACTTTCAGTGTCTCAAATTTTAATATGGTGCCCATACGTACTTTCTTTTTACCTTTTATATAAGTCCCACTTCATCTTTTTACATTTCAGGAGTAACCAGTCATCTTTAAAACACCAATTTTATGCCCCTACTAGGCAGGAAAGTATTCTCAGAAAGCATCTCAGTTGCATTGTCAAATAGTTGTGAAAAGAAAAAGTATTCTTATAAAATAGCCAGGCCAATGATTGAATCAAACATTGTAGTCACTGATCTGATATCTTTATGAACTATAAATTTAATTTTTCTTTAATTCAAACCATCAGCTTTAGTCTTTTGCTATTTATTATTTGTTAATTAAATTTATATTAGTATGACAACTTTAAAAACTTGGTGGGTTTTTTTTTCCAGCAATTTAAATAAAGAAAAGTCAGCTTTACAGCACATGAAGAATCAAATGGCATTAGATTTGGAACAACTTCTGAATCATCGTGAGGTACTTTTTCCATTTTGTCATAATTTTTACCACCTTAGGCTTTTTCAAAATCATATTGGGTTAAGATTATTGGATCCCAGTAGTCTGTGTTCATTATGAGTTAATTCTTATTCCTGGAATGCTCCTTCTTGATGGCCCCTATTGCCTTGTTCATATCTCTGTCATTGAATTTCCATGTTATTTAATAATTATCTGTCTTATTCCTTTCTCCCTCTAGACAGTAAATTTCTTTTTTTTTTTTTTTAGTATTTATTGGGCTGCGTCGGGTCTTAGTTGTGGCATACAGTATCTTTAGTTGTGGTATGCGGGATATTTTAGTTGTGGCATGTGGGCTCTTAGTTGCAGGATGTGGGATCTAGTTCTGTGACCAGTGGTCAGACCCAGGCTCCTTGCATTGAGAGTGCTGAGTCTTTGCCCCTGGACCACCAGGGAAGTCCCTAGACAGTACATTTCTTTAGTGTACCTCTGTCTTATTCATCATTGTATGGCCAGTGCCTGGTGTAAAATATTTGTATTGAACTTCAAAATTCATAAGTTTTCTTTTAATTTGTTCCTCACAAAAAATATTTTAAAGGTAACAGAATCCCTATTTTATAAAAGAAGAAAATCAGGTTTTGGTGGCTTCCCCAGAGCCAGGTGGTAACTAAGAGATAACCCCAGTTTTTTTTCCTTTTTTTAAGTCAGATTTATTGAGATATGATATACAATAAAATTTACCCTTTCCAGCATACGTTTCTATGATTTTTGACTAATGTGTACAGTTGTGTAACCATCACCATAATCAATATATAAAATTGTTCCATCACCCCAGAAAATTCCCTCTTGACCCCTTTGTAGTGACCCTTTTCCCTAACTCCAGTTGATCTGTTTTCTATCCCTATAGTTTTGCCTTTTTTTTTTTTTTTTTTTTTTTTTTTTTTTGCGGTACGCGGGCCTCTCACTGTTGTGGCCTCTCCCACCGTGGAGCACAGGCTCCAGACGCTCAGGCCCAGCGGCCATAGCCCACGGGCCCAGCCGCTCAGCGGCATGTGGGATCTTCCCAGACCGGAGCACGAACCCGTGTCCCCTGCATCGGCAGGTGGACTCTCAACCACTGCGCCACCAGGGAAGCCCTATTAGTCTTTTTAGTCTCGGTTTTTTCACTTACCATAAAACAGATCAATCTATGTTGTTGTAAATATTAGTAATTTGTCCTAATTTTTATTGCTGAGTAGTATTCCATTGTATGGATATACCACAGTTTGTTAATCCATTCACCAGCTGATGGACATTTGAGCTGTTTTCATTTGGGAGTGCCTATAAATAAAGCTGCTGTACACAATTGTGTACGTATTTTTGTGTAAATATAAGTTTCCATTTCTCTTGGTAAATACGAGGAGCAGGACTGCTGGGTCATATGGAAAGTGTTTCATGTTGTAAGAAACTGCCAGACTATTTTCCAAAGTGACTGTATCTTTTGCATTCCCACCAGCAGTGAATGAGAGTTCCAGTTGCTCTGCATCCTTGCCAGCAGTTGGTACCGTTAAGCCTAGTTTTTTAATCCATGAATTTTTTCCACTGTACTATCACTGCCTTGTCTTAGCCATGTTTTTACCGTTTTGCTGTCCTAACAGAGAAAAAATGCTCAAAACAGATCATTGGTTTATGAGTATCCTGAAGACATTGTTTCCTAGTCTGGGAAAGATATATCAGGTATTTGGGAAGAAATTATTGGAAGGAAATTATTGAGAGAGATGAACTAGCGAATATTCCTGGAAGCAGCTCAAAGATGCATATCATCTAGAAATGGTGTCAGGGGAATTGGGTGAAGTGCCCAGAATAGCCAATAGATAACAGTTGAATAAGAATAACTTGGATAAATAAAATTTTTTGCAAGTTAAAATCAGGGCTGAGACTAAGGTGAGGGCAGCCAGGCACTGAAGGCACAGAATAGAGGAGGTGCCCCCTCTCAGAGGCATGCACAGTGCAGCGCTGGCACCTGAGACCTTGCCTCACCCTAGTCAGGACCCTGTGAAAATGATCTAGTATGAATCATTGCTTCAATCAGCTAAATTTTCTCAGTTTAAATTAGTGACTCATAAAGAGACCAAATGAACATTTAAAGTGTTTCATTTTCTTTTTGCACTGGGCAGCTCTTGCTCTAACTTTTTAAGTGGTGTCACTTAGTTCTGGTAAGACTGTTTATGGTAATATGAAATGAGATCCCCACCTCATTTACATAGTTATCCAATATGTGTTACATGAAAAAAGAAAATGAGTGGGATAGTTCTAGGTTGACAATGCTAGGATAGTTGAGGCATGGCCACAGAAGATTTATTTTCTATTCGTGTTAGCTCAAAACTGTTAGCTTAAAAATTCTCTCACGTTGGGAGTTCAATTGTGGTCTTAAGGGTTTCCAGGAATGATAAAATCCATAGTGGCCTCTTATTCTATAAACTTCTAGCATTTATACATTCAAAAATGGTTGTGTGGGGCTTCCCTGGTGGCGCAGTGGTTGAGAGTCCGCCTGCCAATGTAGGGAGCACCGGTTCGTGCCCCCGTCCGGGAGGATCCCGCATGCCGCGGGGCGGCTGGGCCCGTGAGCCATGGCCGCTGAGCCTGCGCGTCCGGAGCCTGTGCTCTGCAACGGGAGAGGCCACGACGGTGAGAGGCCCGCTTACCGCAAAAAAAAAAAAAAAAAAAAATGGTGGTGTGTATTTGGAAAGTGTATTAGGTGATTTTTATTCTCTTCTTTAGAGAAAATGTATTAACCTAATAATAAAAAAAAGTGAAGAGAGGGTGAGTATGGAGAAAAATAGCCTTTTTTAGTTTGCCTTTTCAGACTACAAAGCTCAGCTGAGATGAGTAAATGTATTAGGTTAAAGGATCTGCACAAAAAATACTAACTGAAAGATGTGATCATAAATTGAATTGCGATCTCATATCTGTCCACGTCCGTCTATTCTGAATTCTCCAGGTTCTGTCCCTGTATTCAGTGAAACCTTCGGAAAGCAGAGAGCAGGGGAAAGGGGCAAAATATCTCTCCTAACAAAATTCCTTCCATTAAGGCACAATTGAATGTCATGACCTCTGCCTTTATAGAAGATCGGAATAAAATCTGGTGTCATTTCTCTTTGTTTCATGAAACTATGTAAGGCAATCTACTAAGTACTTCCATTTATATTACATAATTTAGTCTTTGCTACAGTACCCTGAGATAAATATCATTGTCCCTACTTTTACAGACGAAACTGATGCTGATAAGAGTTAAGCAACTCAACCGTACTTACTGTCGAAACTTTTTTCTTTTTTTTTCTGAAACAAAAGCTTATGATCTTTCTCCTTAGTCCCATTTAGACAAAAATCTCAGGATGAATTACTGCTTGTGTGAGTTCCAGGAAAATTTGTGCCTCTGTAGATGAAGTTATATCCTTCTGTCTTTTTTACAGAAAATGAAAACTATGTAATTTAATGTGCTTCCTTTTCGTCTTAGTTGCCAGAGAAGTCAGAGCTGAATATCTTATCCAGGTGTTGTAATCTTTTTTTTCTTTTCTTTCACTTTTGATGCTTCAGAATAACTTTTTCTTTGTCTTTCAAGTGGAATGTAATCTTTTTTACCCTTAAATGTCTTCATTTATGCTAAGAGCTTTTAGGTATAAAAATATAAAATATAAATCTTAAATAATTAGGTTTTACAAAAGGTAAAGGAAAAGATTGATAGGATCTCACTCTTAGTTAACATTGTCAGGGCTTCAAATTAAACATTCAGTTTTGAGTATACGAAATGTGATTCCTTAGAATGGCTTCTCTCTCGTTGAGCATACCTCTCGAGTCTTCTTTAATGGCCTTCATTTTTCATTCATGTTTATCCACTCATATTTGCCTTAATGAAACAAGATTTGCTGAACACCTTTGGAAATTTTAATTCTGCTTTTATTTGTATATATTTCATCATGTGTCCTTAGAATCTAAGCTTCCAAAAGTAGGAGAAGTATCTTTAATCAGCCATGTATCTAATAGAATACTGAGCATAATTTTAAGAAACTGATATAAAAGCCTTTTTCTGATTTCTTTTGCAGCTGTATTAGGGGGAGTGGTAAGAGCCCCACTTAGGAAGCTATTTCAGTATTTCATTGAGCAATAGGTGGTATCGTGAACTAAACTGGTGATGATGGTGTCCAACAAGCAGGGACCAATTTGAAAACTATTTAGAAAGCAGAATCACTGGGCTTCGTGACTGACTGAATTTAGAGAATGATGAAGAGAGGAGGAATGAGAATTGATGCCCAGGGTTTTGGCTTGTATCCTGGGTTTATGGTGGTGCTACAAAGAACATAGGAGGAATAGGTTTGGAAAAGAAGAACTCAAGAAAATATCTAAGTGGATATATTCAGTAGAGAGTTAAAAATGTAGTTTCTGGAGCCCAAGAAAGAGAAGTTATCTGGAGGTAGAGATTTGAGAGTCAACAGCATAAAGATGGTGCTTTACATGGAAGTAGATTAAATGAACTAGTAAGGGTATATAGCGTGAGAACAGAAAAAGGCCTAGGACAGATTCTTGATGAGCACTAATATTTAAGGGCTGGGCAGAGCAAAAAATGCTTACTCAAAGAAGAGTGAGGAGTGACCAGAGAAATGGCAGGTGCCTCAGGAAAAGAGTAGACCCACGGGAAGCCAGAAGCATTCAGAAGGGAGGAAGTTGTCAGCAGTGGCTTAGGCTGCCAAGGGGCCAAGTCGAACAAAGATGAAAAAGAAAATGGTATTTGGATTTAACAAGATGTTTAAAAAAAGCAGTTTCAGTGGCACTAAAGGCAGATTGCAGTGAACTGATAAATAAGTAGAAGTTGAAAAATAGTAAAAGGAAAACTAGGCAACCCTTTGAATAAGAGAATATAAGGTGATCAGGGAGGGAGCATGAGATCAAGGGCCTTTACCTCCCAGAGTTGGAGAGTATCCAGCTTAAATGGGGATAGGAAGGAACCAAACAGAGAGAGACATTGAAAGTACAAAAGAGAGAGGATGATCAATTGAGCAAAAGTGTTGGGAAAGGAGCAGATCCAGGGCGAAGTGATGGGATTTAACTTTAGACAGGTGGGGCACATTTTGCAGGGGAGAAATCAAAATTACGTTAAAAGTAATAAGTTAGTAGGTTTGGTGGTAAGAATTTAGGGAGTTCCCATCTAATGGTTGTTTTCTAATGGGCAAGACACATGATAAGATCAGAGTTTTGAGGAAAATAGAAGTTTGAAATAGCTATGTAATAAATGAGTGATGTACATTACAGAAACAAATAATTGCCAAGATGAAATGTCATATATTTGTAGTAGTGCCATTCTGTGTAATTTTTCTCTAGCAGCTGACACTCAGCATGCTAGGTGTAACCATGGAGAAGGTGGACAGCTGGATTAACCCAGAATTACATATCTACTTGTTCAGCTCTCTTCTTAAATTCTAAGGCTGGAATTACTCTTATATTCCTTACATCACCTATATTTTGAAATACTGTGGGAAATGCCAGCAGTCAGACAGGCAAGATGGCTCTGCTACTTAATAGCTATGGATTCTTTTTTTTTTTTTTTTGGAAGACAATTTTTTAGAGCAGTTTAAAGTTCACAGCAAGATTGAGAGGAAGGTACAGAGATTTCCCATATACCCCCTGCCACCGCCCCCGATGCACAGCCTCCCCAGAGTGTGGACATTTGGTACAAATGATGAACCTACGCCAACATGTCATAATCACTTAAAGCCCACAGTTTAATAGCTATGGATTCTTGAGACAATAATTTAACCCCTCTAAACTCAATTTTCTCATGTATAAATAAAGGTAATATCTACTTTACAGGGTTATATGAGAATTAAACAATATAGTACATTCCTGGCATGTGACAGTAACTCAGTGAATGTAGGACCCTTCCCTCTTTTCCTTCCTTTTCAAGAGTCAGTTCAAATGTTATCTATTCTTTGAAGCCCTTCATAACTCAATAAAGAAAAACTTATCTTTTTTTTTTACTTCTTTCCCATAACTTGAAAAATACTTGTATTAATATTCCTATCACTATATATCACAATTACTCATCTGTCTTGCCAATAGAGTGCCTAGTTTTCCTTTGTGTATTAGCCTTTCACACAGTATTTGGTAAGTATTCAATTGAATGTTTGTTAAACTAACTATGATCTTTTCCAACCTTCAATAATAATTGCACTAGAAGCTGTCAAATTAGAAACCAGCCTTTAATATATTCACATTCTCTCTCCTCAAAAGTAAATATTTGTGGAATATAAGAAATCTGTTTCTCAAACCTGAGATTCTTCTACCCTTTCACTCACTACTTCTGCCAATAATCTCTCTCAAGGTCCACAAGCATTTCAGTTAGTATTTAACCAGCATTTAACCAACCACTTCTTACTAAGTGCCTAGCGTGTGCAAGGCCTCACACTTACCTGGTTGGACTAACTCCCATGGTTCCAGATAACTTGCCTTTTATTGCAGTGAATGTCACTTAACAAAAAGAAAACAAACCCTGCAGTTAGCCAGGTTTCTGAAAAGTGAAGTCACAGTATAATTATCATTCTTTTATGGTATGTTTATGTTCCAGGACTCTAACTCCTGTGTTCTTTGTGATTTCTCGGAAAGTTTCAGGGACATTTCAGCATCACAAGTGCCCCTTAGGCAATCCACTTCATAAAGGGTTCAAACAAATTACATATTTCTATATGTGTGTCATTCTTTTTGGTTCATACTTAACTGTTTTGAAATTTTCTTAAGAATACCTTTTTACACGATTTTCGTATACACATATGTACTTAAATTTTACAGTCAGAACAGTCAGTATGACTAAAAAAAACAAAAAGTGTGTGGGTAAGTTAATTTTTCTTTAAATGAAGATGTAATTATTTCTCAGATTCATACATTTCTCATCGTAGTGGTGCTCTTCAAGTTCAAGTTTGTTTTTGATTTCCTAGATGTAAATGTATATTTTAAAGACAGTTATTATAGTGGAAACCTAAAACACATACAGTATAAGTCATATTTTCCCTATAAAGTTTTAGAATGTTTATTTTTTCCATATAAAGGTATGTGAATTTAGATCTGAGGAAATTCAGGGAGTAAACTATTGCAAAAAATACTCATTTGTGAATGTTGAATTTAAATATACTTTAAGTATGGCAAAACTAAACCTACTGTATAAAAGTAGTAATAATATCTTGAGTTTTTATAACTTCTTCCTACCAAAATGTTTTAAAATTTTTCAGCCCAATTATGTTATACTAAAGTGTCCCAAGAGCTCTGTGATGGTCTTATACCCATTTGACAGACGCAGCAACTGAATGTTCCCTCTCCTCAATTTTGAATTGCATAAAAGATACAAATTTTTTTAGATTGTACTCTGTGGACCTCTATGTTTATGTGGACTTATACAAAACTTAGTAGAACTAGGTCAGATTATTTTGATTTTATAAGTATTTTGGCTTCATTTTTCATCTTTTCATCATCAGCTTTAAAATTACAAATATCTCTGTTGTGTCCTGCAAATAAAATTCTGTCTTGTGTGAAACATTCTATCTCATCATAAAAATACTTTATCTGTGTATATATGCTCTTTTAACTTTTTTCACATCACACTTTCACATCTATTATGTATCATATGGACCTGTCATTTTCTAGTTTTTGTTTTTGCTTTTTTTTTAAAGAATGAAATGTGTATTTTTCCCACTACATTTTAGAAGTTTGGTATGTTTTCTTTTAAATAGTAAGTACACTTCTCTGACCCTTTTTTATCAGTAAGGAACAAGTAAATGACCTCTTGCTATCATTTCTAACCCTGTGTTTTTATGACTTCTAGAATAGCAGCAGTTTATAACAAACCAAACAATTCTAGGGTATAAGGAAACACGCAAAACAAACTGCAGAGCTATTAAAGTAAGTCTCTGGAAATATGTTGGCCAGGAGAGATTATTAACAATGAAATGAAATGATTATGGTCTTATTTGGCAGTATTTTAATTTAAACTTAACAAATCTATATCCCATATGAAGGAGCTGACACTGAGGGAAGGCAGGGAATACAACACGGAGAAGGTACAGGCACTGGAGTGAGTCACGCTCTGGACACCAGGGCTCAAAATGGAGGATAGAGTCTGGAGTCTGAAATTGATGATGGAAATCAACAAGAACATGCGTCAAAAACTATCCGATTATACTGAAGTAGTAAAGGCCAGACAGCAACTAGATGAATACTGGTATAGAACGGAAAGCCAGGCACCAAGAGGACGTGAATACCAGAAGGCAAAGCAGTTAGAAGTCCAAGGTACTATTCAGTAATCAGATGAGTGAAAGGGTCTGCGCAAACCAATCAGAACAGAATCAAGGTGCCCACACTTGTGTTTCAAGTCAACAGTCGCAGCAGATTTCAGTTCAGAGGGGCCTACTTCAGTGTGTTACTGCTAGCTTCCTCTACCTTCCGCTGTTGAAGATGACCTTAAGATTATATCCAAATTTAGGAAAGAATGTTGTAGGTGATTAGTTACATCCCCTAGGCTATGACAGCACAGTTGTGTCTCATTCACCAAACACTTGAGCTCTCACTAAGCTTTCAGTGGTAGATAGGGTATGACTCCAAAAATGTTTGTCATCTGAAATGCATTAGAATAAGGAGTAGATAAGCCTAACTTCCCTCTGCTCTGGTCAAGACTCCTTTCTTTATTCTGTCCTAGGCCCAAAACTTTGAATACTAGGAGATAATCAGAGGAAAATAATCAAGATGATAAAAGAATTCTTTTCAGTCATAAGAGAGATTAATGGATTGGGGGTGTTTAGAGAAGAAAAGACTTAGAGAGATACAAGAAATTCAAAGTAGGCAGAAATAGACTTGCGATACATCTCTACAAAGGCTGAAATTAAAACCTAAGGGTAGATATTATAAGGAGACATGTTTTGTTTGCTTTGTTCAGGTGTTATTGTTGTTGTTCTGCTTTGTTTTGTATAGAGGTTAAATAACTTGAAGGTCCCTTCCAAACCTGAAATTGCGGCTATCAAAGACCTTGACAGAAGGCATCCGCATTACTGTGTACATAACGTCTAAATAATGACAGCTTTGAACCCATTTGAATCCTGATTTCATTTCTTAATAGCTAATGAATCTGGCTTTTTTTTTAAAATTTTTGGCCGCATTGCATCTTCATTGCTGCACGCGGGCTTTCTCTAGTTGCGGCGAGCCAGGGCTGCTCTTCATTGCGGTGCATGGGCTTCTCATTGCGGTGGCTTCTCTTGTTGCAGAGCACAGGCTCTAGGTATGCAGGCTTCAGTAGTTGTGGCACGTGGGCTCAGTAGTTGTGGCACATGGACTTAGTTGCTCCACGACATGTGGGATCTTCCTGGACCAGGGCTCAAACCCATGTCCCCTGCATTGGCAGGCGGATTCTTAACCACTGCGCCTCCAGGGAAGTCCTTGGCTATATTTCTTAAAATCTTCTAAACCTCAGTTTCCTTATCTTGAAAATTGAAGTCATATCTACCTTTTGGTATTTGGGAGAGGATTAAATTTTTATGTAAAATACTTAGTGCAAAGCCTGACACATAGTAAATACTACATGAATGTTAATTTGCCATACAAAATCTGTTTTGTGTATTGTTTAGAATATAGTGCCATTGACATTCAAGGTGTATTTTTACTTCTTCAAAAATCATACATTGAACTATGTTAAAAATTTGTTTTGATAATATTAATAATTTAAAATTCTCATTGAGCACTTAGAATATTGATAGATGACTTTGAAATAAATTTACATTTTCTTTTAAACTATAGTGTTAGATATGATAATGATATTGTGGGATTGGGTTTTTTTAATCTTTATCTGTTAAAAATCTCTACTGAAGTATTTACAAGTGAAATGATCTGAGGTCTGAAATCTGCTCTAAAATATTTCAAAATAACTAGAAAGGAAGTAGATAAAACAGTGTTGACAGAACATTATGGCAGTTCCTCAGATGATTAAGCATAGAGTTACCATATGGCCTAGCAATTCCACAACTAGGTTTATACTCAAGAGAAATGAAAACATGTCTACACAAAAACTTGTACATGAATGTTAGATG
The DNA here is from genome assembly GCF_951394435.1 of Stenella coeruleoalba. Lineage (NCBI taxonomy): Eukaryota > Metazoa > Chordata > Mammalia > Artiodactyla > Delphinidae > Stenella > Stenella coeruleoalba. Next base: position 46,140,829 of record NC_137164.1, read on the forward strand.
TTAGCAGCGTTATTCACAACAACCCAAATGTTCACCAGCTGATGAATGGGTAAACAAAATGTGGTATAGCCATACAATGGAATATTACTTAGTCATAAAAAGAAATGAAGTACTGATAGATTTACAACATCGATGAACCTTGAAAACACTATGCTAGGTAAAAGAAGCTGGTCACAAAAGACCACATATTATATGATTCCATTTATTTGAAATGTCTAGAACAGAGAAATCAACAGAAACAGAAAGTCGATTAGTGGTTGCTTAAGGTTGGGAAGTTGAGGACCAGATGGGATAGAGGAGAGGAGTGATTCCTAGAGGACTTGTTGTTTCTTTCTGAGGTGATAAAAAAAAGTTTTAAAATTGTATACTTTAAATGGATAACAATATGGTATGTGAATTGTATCTCAATAAAGCTGTTTGAAAAAAATGATACTGACAAAATGTTGATAATGATTAAAGTTGGGCAATAGACACTGGGGGCTCACTATGCCATGCTCTCTTCTCTTTGGATCTTTGAAAATTTCCATAATAAAATGTTGTTTAAATACTCTTTTAGATGAAGTTTAAACCTCCAAAATATGAATGTACTTGGTTTAAAACAAGGTTGGTTTCTACCTTGCATTAGCTCAGGTAGGAAAGATGCACAGAATTCTGACTTGACTGCCAGATACATTGTTACTCCTCTAGAAAAGCACTTACATTTAACCTCCAGTGGAGCACATAGTTTGCATTATACTTGTCAGAGCTATTTTCATCAAGAAATGCCATCTATGTGTCCCCTTGCCAACATCTTTGCAGAGTTTACAACTTTCAGCAATTTATTGGCATCAACTATGCAATACTCTTAAGCAGCTGCTCTGCAGTTGAGCTGTTTTAATATGCCACCCTCTATGCAAATAGTTTATATTAAATGGCCAAGATATGTGCTTTCGGATTCAAGAGAGCAATTTATCTCTTTTATAGAGATTGTATAGTAACAGTCATCATCTTCATCATCATCATCATCTGGAATTTTCATAAGAATGTCCTTAACTCTTCCATTTTGAAGAGTACTGTACTGCAATGTGCTTTTTATTGTTTTGTTTTAAGTTTCAATTGTGTAATCAGATGCGGTTCTACATTTGTTCGTTTTAATGAAAGTTTCCTTCATTCTTGAAGTTACTGTAATTGTCTTATGTATTTGATATACTAGAATTATAAGATATATACTGTTAGGTTTTTGAAAATCACTATAAAAGCATATCAGAATTAATGAATATTATTATAAATCAAACTGTTATAGAAGAGTGTTTAAAGGTCTCATACAAGTGGTAAAAGGAAAGAATTTGAGGCATGGCACTTTCGCTGTATTTGAATTTTATAATGAACAAGTAATGCTTCTATAATTTTAAAAAGCAGGAATTTAAAAAGATATTTTGACAAATGGCTTTCTAAATTAATGGAACATTTGCCAGGAATAGACTAAGACTGCCAAAACGAAGGGGCCACATATTAGGACACTCCACATTTTGTCATTTTGGACAAGAGAGCCTACTTTCCACCTGAGGACCCTAGAGTGGAGCCTGCTTGACAGATTTTCTTATCCACATATCCAGAGATTGTACTCAACTCTCTCATTCAGATGAATGGCCCATAGCAGCAGAAAGAAAACATTTAATCTGTTCCTTCATTCATAAATTGGAACACACAACCAAAGACCGTCAGAAACTGGAAGAAAATTAATAGCACAAAAGGGAAAAATCACAATAAACAGAGAAACTGACTCCCTTCTCCAGAGAAAACAAAAATTTCTGTAACAGAAAAGAACTTACAAAGTATTGTAATTAGTTTCTTCAGAAAGATTTGAGGAAGTAGTATTTACAGAAAATAAGCATTATACAGAAAAAGTTTCTGGTGTTTTCAAAAATTGCTAAAATCAAAATCATGAAGTTATTATAAGTAAGTAAAAATACCAGTAGAAGGATGTCAGGAAAAGCCACTGAACTCTCCTAAAGCTTAGAAAAAGGTAAGAAGACAGAAATTAACAGGGAAAAGCTAAACAATATCAACAATTCCAGAGAGAAATAAAATACCTGCAAAGAAATAAAGATCAGCTTGGCCTCATAGTTCCTGGAAATTTGACTTTAGAAGATAGAGATGTAACACCGTCAAAGTTCTGAAGGGAAGCACAGTACTTTACCACAGTACCCTCTCTCATGAAATTACTAGATTGTTTGCCATCAAACGACAGAAAGAGAGCAATGCAAGAAATAATGGAACATGCCAAGATGTGCAATAAAAAGAAATTTCAGAATAACAACTGTGCAGCTGTCTTAAAAGAAGTCAGTACAAAATTGATCCCAGCAAACAGTATGATTAAGCTAGATAATCTTAGGTAATATGGGAAAAGACATATACTAGTTCCATCAATGAGGGAAAAAAAGGCAAGAACTCTTAAGAAGAAGGGGGGGAAAAGTCTCTATGAGAAAGTCAGGGCCCAAGTAGGAATCTAAGTAAATGGCATGATTTTGAGTGATAGATGCAATGTAAGAAAAAGAATCCAGTTGAACTTGATACCTGAAACATTTTCCTTTGAACATCACAGGTTCCTTTTCTGTGGACCTAATCACACTCTCTGCTCTGCAGTGAACAGTATTTATAAATCATTAAACAGTAGTACAAATAACCCTGCTGACCAATCACAGAAGGACAGTTAGAGAACAGAGAAAAGCAGAACCAAAAGCTAGAGAAATGACATGTGAAAGTCAAGTCCAAACAATAAGAGCAGACTCTTAATAGGAGGTGGAGCCAGCAATCAGGAGGCAGACAAGAGAACGTGGCAAGGACCAAGCCAGATTTCAAGATGACTTAATCCTAACAAAGGATCCCATTTTGTAGTGACAAGTTTTTCTGGTTCTTGTATGTTATGTTGGTTTATTTTTGTTTGCTTTGTCAATATGCAAATTGGGATTTTGTGAATCACAAACATTTCATTGTAATAGTAACATCAACTAGGGAAGGACAATTTATGCCAAAAATGTAGGTAAAAGAAATATTAAAATATTTTCATGGTAAGGAAGATTCAGTATCATAAAAGCCAGTTCTAAGTTGTTTTTTTAATTCAACATAAACCCACCCATATCCCTAAGAACATAGCCCAAAAAAACCCTCAATCATTAAACGTTAAAACGGTGTGACATGGGTGCATGAATAGACAATTGGAATAGAATTTAAAAGTCCAGAAATAAATCATACACTTATGGAAATTCAGTATATGATAAAGATAACATCTCAAATCAGAGGAAAAAATTGTCTCTTTAGTACATGATGTTGTTATTACAGAATAGCCAAGGGGGGAAAAATGCTGAATCCACACCTTTCACCATAAGCCAGGATAAACTTCAAACAGATCAAAAATCTAAATGTTTGAAAGAGAAAAGAAAAAGAAACCATAAAGTAACTTGAGGAAAATGGAAGAAGGAAACATGGGAAGACCATAAAATTAAGGATTGCCATGTTCAGCTACATCACAACCAGAAAGTTCTGCACAGGAAAAAAACAAAAGAAAATAAAAAGCATAAACAAAGTCAAGAAAAAGATTAAAAGGGAAGAAAAACTGCCGTTCATATTACAGATAAGAGCTAATGTTTCTAACATGTAAAGAGAGCCTTGAAATGTAAAAGAAAATGACCGGTCACCCAGTAGAAAACTGAGCCAAGGATATCAACAAAAAAGGAAATACCCTTAAACAACTGAAAAGCTGCCCACCCTTACAGCAGGAGAAATGCAAAATAGACATACCCAAACACTTATCAGACTGGCAAAAATCCAAAAAGGTAACACAGACATACATTTTATCAATTAGGAAACTGAAGCTCGTTCAATCAGAGTAGATTGATTAAGTTTACACAGTTAATAACAGAGTCAGGAATAGATGTGTCTTTGACTTCTAACCTCATACTAAAATATCTCCACTACCTATGCTTGGCTTTCTGTGTGCTCAGTCTGTGGTGGTATCGTGGATACTATTTGACGTTAAAGTGGAATTTTCGTTGTTCAAATTTACAATTGATATAAAAGAGATCATCTATATGACCAAACATAATAAAACTGAACAGAATTGTTCTGCATGTTATTTTGGTGTCCATTGTAGCTGTGTATTATCCTAATAGGAATTTTACAGAATTCTGTTGCTTTTTCAGTGTTCTTTACTTAGATTTCAAAAACCCATGCTAAACTAACATTGTATAATACTATCAGATGAACAAAAGTGGTACTGTGACAGCATGCTAAGTTGGGGTGATCCTAGTCTAAATAAAGCAAACCTGTGAATTTCCCTTCTGTCTCCTGACCAGCATCAGGGGTGATCTGCTTCCTGTAACTGTTCCTATACGAGCAGCAGGTGAAGCCAGAGAACAAAACTGTGGCCTCCTCTTGGGCACTCAGGAGCCAAAGCCCTCTGCCTGGTACCCCACCAACTCCTTCCTTTTCTTCCTCCTCAGCCTTGCTCTCCCTCCCTTCCCTTCTGCCAGGAGGTATGATCCCCTTGACCTTATTTATCTGTAATAGAGTGGTAGGTTGTGATAGAGGAAATTTTTGCCTATTATTTTATTTTCTCTTCATGCCAAGGCACAAAAGTTACGGCTAGTAAAAAGAGGTTCTTTCAGATAAAAAGTGTTTTTTTGATAGGCTGAGAGACCGTCATCTCCCCTCTCCCCTCTACTTATCGTGTGGTAAGTAAAGAAGGAGCTGAAATCTACCATAACACAAGACATGTTTAACATTAAATCAGTGGTATATACTTCACTAAAGGGAAGCATGTAAATGAAGTAACGATCTCAAAAGCAATGAGTCCTCAAAAGGGTCAAATAAAAGTGTATCAGATTGGCAGTTTCTGAAGGTAGACACATCCTCATGTGCATTGGCCAAGCCAGCCTCAGTCCTGCAGAAATGAGAAAGTGGATTCTGGCACCATTTCTTCCAGCTCCTCTCTCGGCCCTGAGGTTTATTAAGACTCTGTGGCTTAAACTCAACAGCTCTGTTTTAAAATACCCACTCAAGCTAGATGGTTCTAAATAGAACTAATGACAGCCAGAAAAAAAAAAAGGCCTGTAGGAACTTGCTCTGACACAGAGCTGATGTCTATAAACAGATTAGTAGAAGGGAGCAGAACATCTTTCTGTCGCCCTAACTTTTGTGTCTTGGCATGAAGATGCAATAAAATAATAGGAAAAAATTACCACCAACACAGCCTACCACTGTTGTACAGATAATAAGGTAAAGGAGAGTTCAGTCCGCCCTCTCTCCATATTCTTGTGTTTGATTGAATCAATTTAGTAATTAAGCATAAATATCCACTAGTTAGTGTTTGGTGCTAAAGGTTTGACTATGGGGGAAAATAAAAGACAAAAAAGACTTGGAAGAGGGAATGAGTGGAAATTTTGATCCGGGTTCTTCAAGAAGTTCAGTGTAATGAATTCTTAGTTCAAACAACGACTGATAAAGCTAACTCAGGTTTTCATTTGTAAAAGAAGAGGGAATAATATGTTTTGTTTTGTTTTTACTGAAGTCTAGTTGATTTTCAATGTTTCAGGTGTAGAGCAAAGTGATTCAGTTTTTTATATATATGTGTTCTTTTTCAGACTCTTTTCCCTTACAGTTTATTACAAGATACTGAAGACAGTTCCCTGTGGTATACAGTCGGTCCTTGTTGTTAATCTATTTTATATATAGTAGTCTGTATCTGTTAAGCCCAAATTCCCAATTTATCCCTCCCCGCCTCCTTTCCCTTTTGGTAACCTTAAGTTTGTTTTCCATGTCTGTGAGTCTGGGAATAACATGGTTAAAGAAATCCTGAAGCTATGTCAAACTTACTGTTTGAACTGCTGATTAATAGGCAAGAAAAGAATTTTTGGACTCTTTTTCACTTGCATCTTCATGTAAGACTTCAAAAGGAAATAGAATAGTTTAAGAGGCAGAAGAGAAGTTAAGTGTCTAAATAATGTGCTTATCAAGCATGTGTAGAGAAACTATGGGGGAAAGTAGCTATGCCAGTGGTTCCCAAATTTGTTAGAATCACCTGGGGATCTTTAAAAAATTTCAGAGCTGAGGCCACACCCCAGCCCAATTATCTCACAGTCTCTGGGGGTGGGACACAGGCATCAGTTGTTTTAGAAGCTCCACAGGTGATTACAATGTGCAGAAAAATTGGGGAACCACTAGGCTACAGAATAATACTTTTTTTAATTGAAGTATAGTTGACAATACCATGTTAGTTTCAAGTGTACAGCAAAGTGAATCATTTATACATATGTTTTTTCAGATTATTTTCCAAGATGATGAATATATTTCTTTATTCTGTTCAGTAAATCCTTGTTGCTTATCTCTTTTATGTATAATAGTATATGTCTGTTAAACCCATGCTCCTAATTTATCCCTACCCCCTTTCCCCTTTGGAATGATATATTTATCATTTAATGACTATGAGATTCATGTGCATAATTATTGAATATTAATATGTTGTTTTTTCACAACTTTCCTCATTTATATAATGTAGTAATTGCTTCAAATGTTTTTTCTACTTCAAGAATAAAAATAAATATTTTAACATCAACATTATGAGTCTGCTTGTTAAAATCATACTTCCATCTTCTATTTTCATACACAACAGGAATTGGCAGCAATGAAACAGATTATCATTAATATGCATAGTAAGCGTTCTGAGGACAACTTGCTTTTTACTAAAATGGAATCCAAAACTGTGACAGGAAATCAGAAATCAAAGACTTTGAATGTGCCTAGAGAACATGAAGACAATATATTTATACCCAAACCAACACTCTTTGTAAGTACAATAAAAATTAACTTAGAATGTTAGTGTCTCTTATTTTTACTAAATATATTTTACTTAAATTTCTTTCCTCTCATAGTGGTTTCAAACTAACTTTAAAAGGTCTGTATTTATCCTTTTTCTGAATGTATATGTTACCTATCTTAACAGTTGATAGTTGGGGTTTATATTTCTAGTTAACATATCAGACTTGCCTAGGAATTAGCATTACTCTAGCACTGTCCTCCTCCAGTCTCCAGGGACGACTTATAAATGAATCAGAAAGACAGTCTTGGTTTGACTCGTTTACAGCACGATCTCTCAGTTTTCAGTAGGATGTAGCTGACTGAGGTCATACCTCGTTTGAAAATTTTTCTCTTGTATATAAAAGAAAGTTTACTGTAGAAAAAAAAGAAAAATACAGATAAGCATAAAGAAGTTTGTTTGTTTGTTGTTGTTTTGCCGTGCCTTGTGGCTTGCAGGATCTTAGTCCCAGCCCAGGGATTGCACCCTGGGCCCTCGGCAGTGAAAATGCCAACCAGAATTGCCTGTTTTTGTCATTTTAAATTTGCATAAGAATAAAAGAGATGCAAAATATCACCCACCCCCTCTTATTTGTAAAATAATATATTTTGCTTTGAGTTTTCTTATAAAGTATAAAACCAATCGTATTAACATAAACTGAAAAACTGAAATGCATTATTAGGTAAAAATGTATGTGCCTGGAAATTAGTCGAAGAACAAGAAATTAGAAAAATTTGGATTAAAATAGAAAATAAATTAGGAAATATTGAAAATGATGTTTTAACAAGTAATAAGAATCCAAAGGCAACAGAATCGAAATAGGAGTAACCTCATTAAATAGTTCACTTTACTTCAACATGGTTTCCCCTCCATACCTTAATTTCTCAGAAGAAACATTTCTACCATCTGAACATAGAGACTCAAAACCAGAAAGATTTTCTGTACGATATTCTGATTCAGTGAGTCCCCAGAATCTTAATTTTTTTTTAACTCCCTAGATGATTATAATAATCAGTCAAGTATGGGAACTTCTGATCTAAGCTATTTCATTATACATTCAGAACATGCTACTCAAGATCACTGGGATGTGAGAGCTTGCTTGGTGATTACATAGTTCAACCTCCTTTTTTAAAAAAAATGACAGAGTTACAGTCTAAATGAAATAAGGGATAATTATCATAAGGATCCTCGTAGCAATACAGGCTGAGCTAACAGGGTGGAGAACACAGGAAATCGAGATTGACCAGCCTGGGTACAAGGCAGCTCTATGGATTTCCACAACTGAGTGCATAGGTCTTTTCCTCTAGTGGTACTTCAGCTTCCCTATGTTTCTCTCCTGGTGTCTGCTTACTCATGTTTTCCAGTTCCTCATCAACTTGCTCACAGCCCCTTGTCTTGAGACGTATTTCTATGCATCCTTTCCCTAATCTCCTCTCTTATAACCTAGTTCTTCCTGTATTTTCCAAAAGCAAGTTTAATTGGCCCAGCTTCTCCTTGTTGGCAGATACCCCTTGTGGCAAGACTAGTTAAGATTAGCCAGCCTACTGAATGGCTGACCTTACCTGTGACCAGGGGGTCACAGGGTACCAAAGAAAGTTGCCTAGGGCTATTTATTCAGAAGGGCCATGGCTAGGCAAGTTTCCCTGAGAAAGTCGGCTAAGATTGCGACAGACAGTGTGATGTGTCTATTATTATATTATAATCTACAAGAAGAGAGCAGACTGAATACATAGATGCTAATGGAAAACGTAGGATTGGTGGAAAACCGCAAGATACAGCCACATACTTAAAGCCTATCACACTTCCCTGATCTGCTTTTCTGACCCTTCTCTGTTCCAAGCAATGAACTATTCCTTCTGACCCTGACCTCCTACATTTCTGACTTTAGCTTGGTAACCTGATTCTGATATTCTGAAATCCTGTCACCAGTACGTAAGTAACAGATTTCTCCAGTATCTCGAGATAAGGTTCTGCAATGAAAAGAAAATGAAGAAGATTTGAAATATGAAGTATTAATTGGGTAGTTTTTATTTCCTTCTTTATGCTTACCTGTATTTTCTTTTTTTTTCTATAATAAACTATCTTTTGTATACAAGAGAAAATTTTTCAAAAAAGGTATGATCTCAGCTACATCCTAATGAAAACTCAGATATCGTGCTGTAAACCAGTCAGATCAAGACTGTGTGCTAATACTGCAGAATTAGGAATGGGAACCGACTAGGTCACCTGGGGCAAGTCATTTAAATGCCCTGAACTGGGTCTTATCTATAAAATTAGGAGGGAGATTACATGAAATGAGGGCTGGACTTCTTTTATACTAACATCCATGATTCTCTTAAGGCATCCTAATTTTTACGGTTATTATTTTCAGTATTTTCAATTTTCCATAATAGTGCTTTTCTTACATTTTTCTCTCATCTTGTCAATAAGGAATTTATGGTGGAAATATTTGAAAATAAGATCTAATCATTACATAATCTTATGGTTTTATAGCTAAAATGGAAACATTTCTAATTTACTTCCAGATCTTTTGGCTGATATTATCTGCTGTTGGTATTTTTCCCTGATATTCAATTCAATGATAGAGAGATGGATCGATGGATGTGTGTTTATATGTGCACTGAAAATATGAGGAAGACACACAAAGCCCCTGTTAAATGGGCAGTGGGGTGAACGTAGAGCTGTGTTATGTTACAGAGGAGGAAGGGGAGAAATAAAAGCTTGAGACATTTTTCTTTACATATTTGTATAATCATGTGAACATTTTGCAGTGCTCATGTGATATTTACATAAGAAAACCCCAAAAGGTGTATTTTATAGAAAAGCTCTGACTGTTGAAATCACAGATGTGGGAGAATTGTTTTTCAGGCATTCGATGCACCAACAAAGACTAAATTGAACCACAGAATGTAAGTGCTTTGAGGATAGAAACTGTGTTCCCATTGCCTTACATAGCACATGATCAAAGCAGGTACTCAATAAATATCTGGTAACACAGCATTAAAAAAAAACAACAACAGTTATTTGCCTCCCCAGTTTAGTTATCTTCTTAGCCATTAAAACTCTAAACTGTGTGGGGAACTTTAGTGTTGAACTAAATAAACTCCAGGGAGAGTGAAAGCAGCAACTTCCAAGACCATGGTCTTGGAAGGAAATACAAACTACTTTAAAGGAAATATAAACTGCTATGGAAATTCAAAGACAGAAGAGAGAATGTGATGTTGATGGACTCCAGGAAAAGAAAGTATTTGAGGTTGACCTTGATTTGACAAGGACAATAAGGGTTAAAGAGTGAGAAATTCCAAGGGCAAAGAGTATAATATTCACAAAACATTTTCTAATTTGTGTTCCTTTTCATTATTCAAAACTAGGATGTTTAATAATCTAGACTTCATTCCTCTCTTACTACATTCTTATGCCTGACTTCAGTCATTTCACCACTGAACACTTTTCCTTAGGAGAAAAGGAAAATACAGTGGATAGGATATACCTGGAGTAGTCAAATTCAAAGAGGCGGGAATTAGGATGGTGGTTACCAGGGACCAGGGGGAATGAGGAGTTATTGTCTAATGTGTGCAGATTTTCAATTATACAAGATGAAAAGACTTCTGTGGATGGATGGTGGTGATGGTAGCATAGCAATGTGAACATACCCTATGCCACTGAACTGTACACTTAGAAATGGTTAAGATGGTAAATTTTATGTTATGTGTACTTTACCAAAAAAAATTTTAAATTTAAATTGATAGGTTATAAAAAGCAGTGTTTCTCATTATTCATAAAGAAAAGTTTATAGCTTCATTAAAATGGAATTTAGCAGTTATTTGTAATATACTTAATATAATGAATACAACTCACTGGATGTCTTAAGACACAGGGTGCCGCCCTGGGATAGCATTACCACAGAGCACGTCCTAACTCTGCCACCCCACATTTTTCACATTATAACACACATAGAAAAGTATAGCATTTGTATGGCACGCCGGGTAAATGAACTTTGCTGGTAGATTGAAGGGGCTCCAGCCATGTCTAGGAGCTGAGGGAAGCAATTGCTCTTCATACCTCTAATGCTTTGTCACATTTGTTTTGAAGCTCTGGTCTCACTTTCTCTTTTCTTCTTCTTTTTTTTTTTTTTTTTTTTTGAATATTTATTTATTTATTTGGCTGCATCGGGTCTTAGTTGCGACACGCGGGATCTTCGTTGCAACGCCCGGGCTTCTCTCTAGTTGTGGCGCGCGGGCTCCAGAGCACGCAGGTTTAGTTGCCCCACGGCATGTGGAATCTTAGTTCCCCGACCAGGGATCAAACCCACATCCCCTACATTGGAAGGCAGATTCTTAACCACTGGACCACCAAGGAAGTCCCTGTTCTCACTTTTTCATGCTGAATCTAGATTTATCTGACCAGAACATGCTCAGACCTCAAGATAGCTAGCTATGTACATTTACATTTTTAAAAATAATTTTTCAATTTCGAGTCTCAGGAATACTAATTGCAGCCTCTTCCCGGTGTAATATAGCTCTAAGCTAAATTAGAAATAAGGAATTTTTTTGTGAGCGTGGAAGTAGAGCCGTGAGGGCTGAATGATCTGGGGCAGTTTCTCTTTTTGTCACTTTGTTGGTAGGAAAGCTGGGTCAGCTCTCTTAGACACATTTTAGTTGGGCCCTGCCTCTGAGGAATCATAAATATTTATTTCCTCAATTCCTAGCTTATATCGTTTTTTTTTTAAAACAAGTAATTATATCTACTAGACATAGTATTTCTTTAGAGAAGTGGCGCTGGTTGAACACTAATAGATTCTTAATTTCTAGCTCTTTTTCTAGATTCCAGGAATAATCCACCAGGCTTATTATGTCTGCATTTATCAGTCAGCATTCTTTCTCAATATGTTATAATCCCCAAGTTATAGATTAGTGTTTTAGTTGCCTGCTTATGGATGACACAAAAGTACCCATCTTATCAGTTATTTATCTCCCAAATCACACTGGAACAGTAAATTACTTCTGGTTGCTTTACAGTTAATCCTGTCATTTGTTTTTATCACAGCCCTCTGAGCTCTTTCCTACATCTGGAATACAATTTACTTCAGGGCCTGTTAACACCACTAATTTGTGCTGTTTCTTTATACAATTACAAATATAATTAATCTAAACCAGCACATAAAAATTAAAGCAATGTTCCCAATATAAACGCTCACTTTTAAGTAATTTGTATGTCTAACATCACGTCATATATGTGTGTGTGTGTGTGTGTGTGTGTGTGTGTGTGTGTGTGTGTGTGTGTGTGTGAAAAATATATTATGAAAAGGGTTTCATACCATGGAACCTATGAAAGTCTTAAATTCAAAAAAAAAAAAAAACAGAAGTGTGAAATAGTCAGAAAATAGGGCCCTCTTCAGTTAAAATATTAACTCTGTTAATAACTGCATAGACATGGGACTTCCTTGTTGGTCCAGTGGTTAAGACTCCACGCTCCCAATACAGTGGGCATGGGTTCGACCCCCTGGTCGGGGAGCTAAGATCCCACATGCCATACAGCGTGGCCAAAAAAAAACTAAATAGGCACAACAAAATTTGTTACCCAAAGCACCATCTTATGGGTAGAAAGGGTAAATAACTTTAAGATAGTAACATAAAAGAAACACTACTGTTTAAATAGGTAAAGAAGTGGAATTACCAAAATAAAAAGCAGTTAACTGTTAATCTGAATTTTTGTGCCCACTTTATTTAACAGTCATCTATCAGGAGATGGCAAATTTTTCCTTAAAGGGCAAGACAGTAAATATTCTAGGCTTTATGAGGCACATACCATCTTAATGCATATTCTGTTTGGTTTTACCTTTCTTTAAAAATGTTAAATCCATTCTTAGCAGGCAATCCATACAAAAACAGACCATGGATCATAGTTTGCCATTCTGTGCTCTATCTTAATGCTAGTTGCTCAGTACTAATCAGGAGTTGTAAAGGCTTAGAAACTTCCAGTGGCTGGAACTTCAGGCCGTCACTAATGGATAGTACCTTACTGACAAAATATCTAGAAATGAAGAACGTATGTCTCACGAGAATCAGAAATCAACTTTCCAGAATCATTATTATCTCCATGAAATTTGTTTGAATTTTGGTAGTGTTTAGACATAGATACTGATGTAGATGAGAAGTTGGCCTATTCTATCCTAATGTACTTGCAGGTAACCTGAGTTTCAGACCGTAATGTGACTGAGAACAGAACTTTACCAATAGAAAGATTGAACATATCTTGAGTTCATACAACAGAATATGCTATTTTCATATCTTATTGCTTATTTTCCTTTCCACTCAATAGTTGCAGTGTTACTTAGAATCATAAATACTGCCCACTATGCTTATAAAGGGCAGTGTTACCTGATTAGTTGGAGCCATATTATTACATTACTGTAGTGACGTTTTCTTTCACATTACATAGGGGCAACTCTTGAATATAGACTCTCATGAGGCTTTATGTCCAGATTTAAATTGAACTGAGAGGCATCTGTAATAGTAAACCCAAACAACATTCATTCATTCATTTAAAAAGTTTATCGGGGGGCTTCCCTGGTGGCACAGTGGTTGAGAATCTGCCTGCCGATGCAGGGGACGCGGGATTGTGCCCCCGTCTGGGAAGATCCCACATGCCGCGGAGCGGCTGGGCCCGTGAGCCATGGCCGCTGAGCCTGCGCGTCCGGAGCCTGTGCTCCGCAACGGGAGAGGCCACAGCAGTGAGAGGCCCGCGTAAGTTTATTGGGAGTTCCCTGGCAGTCCAGTGGTTAGGACTTGGCACTTTCACTGTGGTGTGCTAGGTTCAATCCCTAGTTGGGGAACTAAGATCCTGCAAGCCGCATGGCATGGCCACCAAAAAAACAAAAAAACGAAATGTTTATTGAGCACCTCCTTTGTGCCAAGCACTGTTAGAGGCAATAAAGGCATAAAACTTCCTGCCTCCACGAAACTTACATTCTTTTTTGGAGATTAGACTGTAAAGCAACAAACAAACCAAAAAATAAATTGTAGAGAAAGTGAAAAAATGACAAATGCTATGGAGAAAAAATAAAACAGGGCAGTCGATGGGTGAAGAATAGGGAGGGATGGCGTCTCTGCGAAGACGGCGCTTAAATAAAGGCCCGAAAGAAGTAAAACCAAATGCTCAAGGTTTTTGAGCAGCTGAATTTTGCAAGATCTCATCATTATCTTAAAACTAAGGAAATTTTAAATGGCAGTATACCCAGGTAAAAATAGATTCCGATGGAAACTTGCTTTGCTATTAAATATGTAGGAAATGAGGTCCTACTACTCTCTTTGTTTTTTCTATTTTAGAATGTAAAATATCTAATAAAATATGTAACTTTCTTTAACAGCGAAGTTCAGGTAGCTCACATTGGAAACAATACACTTTTTCAGTATTGCTGCATTTTTTCAAAACATTTTTTTAAAAAGCTCTTGGTATTTTTGTTTGTTTTTTATTGTGATAAAAAACATATACAGTTTACCATTTTACCCATTTTTAAGTGTACAGTTTAGTAGTATTAAGTGTATTCATATTGTTGTGAGACAGGTCTTCAGAACTTTTTCATCTTGCAAACTGGAACTCTGTATCCATCGAGCAATGCCTCCCTTCTTCCCCACCCCCACCTCTGTAGCCCCTGGCAACCCACCACTCTACTTTGAATTGCTATGAAATTGACTGTTTTGTATACCTCATAGGTGGCATCATACCATATTTGTCTTTTTGTGACTGGCTTATTTCACTTAGCGTAACATCCTCAAGGTTCTTCCACGCTATATCTCAAAGCATTTTGCAGTACCTCTTATGGAATTGTCTTTTGAGTCTGTGGCACATTCTTTTGAAGCTATTCATTTATTCAAGCCTTATTCCATGCCCAGGGCCCCTGCCCTAGAGTGCCTCAGAGTCTGATCATGGAAACCGTGTGTCATATAACATGTGTGATAAATACCAAATAGGAAGCAAGTAAAAAATACTGTGAGGGTCATGTTTGTATTTTCAGACCTGGACAGCAACAGTGAAAGATGAACTAGAGGAATGGAAAGAAAGAGCCAACAGACTTTGATATCAATTCAGACAGAAATTAAGAAGGTAGCAAAGGTGGTGGTGGAGGAGAAAGACGAGGCAGATGGAGGGATAAATTGGAGGGAGTGAGAAACACCTCTATAGGAGAAACAAGGAGGTAGAAACCAACAGGCGATAATGAACATTTTAGGCTTAGTAACTATGCAAAGTTATAAACACTCCTAGGTCTCAAGGGGCAAGGAGAGGAATTAGAACCTTCGTAGGAAACTTTGGTCTTCCATAGAAGAATTTACTACTACCAAACTATGGCCAGGCAAAGAAGGAGCTGAAGAATAGATATCCCAACTTGTTTCTCCTCTGACCTACAAGCCCACTTTGCAGCTCATTAACTGAACCTAATCAGAAACCATAAGCCACCACTGACAGCATCCTGAGGCACAGCAGGTCTGAGGGTACCCAGAATATCCATCACCGTTATTTTTTATTCTCCTCATATTATTGTGAAGTAACTGGTCATCAACTTGCCCGAGTTTACAAATAAATGGCTGGAGCCTGTTTTATTCCAGAGCCTGTACTTTAACCCATTATTCTGTACTGTGCTCCAGCTACAAAAAAAAAAAAAAAAAAAATCAACAACAAAAGAAGCATGTCATTGAGCACCTACTGCATGCCAGACACTTTTCCTGTGTGCAGAAAATACAACATGAAACAAATGCTATAACTTACTTAAGGATTAGAGTCAGTGTCTAGGAATTACGTTCCACTGCTAGTTCAGTGACTTAAGTAGATTGTTCTGATTCTCAGATAAAAGCCTGAAGATAAGCTTTTCAGGGCTAGTATGTGGCCCTTTGAAGTCATCAAGGACCTAGGTTTCTTCTGCCTTTCTCTTCAAACCATCCTTGGTGTGTGGCCTCTGTCCTCAGAATCACAATATAGCTGCTGTAGCCTAAGCCATCACATCTGCATTCCAAGCAGGAAGCAAGAGGAAATGGGGGGAAATACCATCTCCTATTCTAAAGGCATTTTTCTATAAGTTCTACCCAACATCTTCTATTTGTATTCCATTGGTCAGAATTTAGTCACTCGTCCACACCTAGCAGCAAGGGAGGCTGATAAATGTAGTTTTTCACTGGATGAGCCCATTACTCTCATAATGACATCAGAGTTCTGTTATTGAAAGGGGGAAAATAGATGTAATCTAGGCAACCACCAGGCTCTGTCATAGGGTCTTACTCATTTTTATAGCTGTACAACCTAACACAAAGACCTGGTACATAGTAGGTGTTCAATAAATTACTATAAAACTAATCTCAACAACAAGTAATTTAGTTCATGTAGTAGAGTGTCAAGAGATAGGGTTAGAGAAGTAGGCCTGGACCAGATCCTACAGGGCCCTATCTTCTAAATTAAATGTAGCTTGGACATGACAATGATAGTGAAGTTCCCCCCAAATAACCTAGGAATAAGGAATATACATTAGACCTATGGGAGAAGCTGTGAAACTAATTTTAAATGGCTATGACCAAAAAACTGAAAAGTCAATTTATGAAGTGAGAAAGCAGTTAATCCCTAGGACAGAGGTACACTCGACTGTGGCAAAGCTACTTCATTAATACATCTGAAGAAAGAAGTTACTGGGAGGAGGGGATGGAGGGCGGATGGTCTGCAATGGACCAGACACAGACTGAAGTAGTCAGGAAGGACAGTCTACCATTAAAATGCTTGTACTGTCCTTTATGAGTCTTAAGATTCCCTTTTAATATCAAAAGTTTTATTTACCTTCTACTATACATACATACATACATAGTAGTAAAAGAACTTTTAGTATCAGTTGATTGAGAAAATGCAGATATACAAATCCTGTGCCTTTTGCTTGGATCTGTAGAAGTTGCTTTCATATTTTTTTGTCCACGAGCCACAGTTAAGAAAACCAGTTTACATTATGACCTAGTGAAGATCACAGTTTCTCAAAATGGAACTTACCCCTCCCCTGGCAGATCAGCTAGCATTCTGGTTTGTACTCTGGTTTCTTTTGGATTTGGTTAGGCCCTGTCACCTTTGAATTCTCTTGGAAGACAGCACCTGGCTTTTCCCTATGATTTCCTTATTTTACCCTGGAAGCTTCTTTCACCTTTAATACTAATAACTTTGGACTTTCTATTAAAGAAAAACTACTAAAGTGTTTTAATGCAGATTTGCATTTTAGAAAGATAAGCTTGGAGGGATTGTGGGTGATGAACATAATAGAAGAAAAAGCCAAATCAGAATTAGGAAATTCTTGCGGGAGTGAAGCCCAGAAATGATGAGGGCCCAAGGTAAACCTTTTGGGGTCAAGATAGAAGCAGAATAAGGAGTTTAAAAGATATTTCTACAAATGTTAGGGACTGTTTAGAATGAACGTAGCAAGTGGAAAAAAAAAAGGAGAAATCTAAGATGAAGAGGAATTAGTCATTTCTGTTTTAGATGACTGAACAAAATATGGTACCATTCACCAAGACAGAGAATATGGCGATTGGGGGAGTTCATTTTGACATACTGAATTTTACTTGCCTTTAGGCATCATGTAAAAGTATTTGTAGCTCAAGTTAGAGCTATGGTTATACAGATGTGGCTGGAGGAAGGAGGTGGAGGGTCTACTGGTATATTTGGTGGTAATTGAAGCTGCCCAAGGGCATGGCTAAGGGCAAGAGGAGCTGACCATTGATGTCACTTCTAACATTTTGTGCATCAGCTATGGCATATGAAAAAGATAAAATTGTCATAACTTATCTTACTTATCTATATGCCAATGTATATATATTTAGGAATGTGGTTCTTCATAGTTTTAAGGAGATATAAGTGGGAAAGGAGTAATTGCATGTTTGATTTATTATATTATATAAAATAAGATGTTTTGATTGGCATCAGTATCTTATATAGGGAGTTCTAAGTGCTCTATCACAGACCACCTTCCCTGCTCTTTTGTTACTACTCTGTATAGCCAGGCTCTTTTACATTGAAATGATTGAGCAGTAAACCCAAGAAGTACTCTGGTAAATACTTAGCAATGCAGAATACCCAAAGCACAATGATTTGGATCTAGAAATTCTTTACTAAATATCTATTGAGTGAATGAGTATCTGTATGTAGATAGATAAGACAACTAAAAAGAAGCTGTGCCCTTGATTTTTTTATAATTTTATTTGAAAATAGAATCAATTCATAAAATATTCGCCTCTGTAGAATATATTAAATATCGGATTTAAGCCAGAAAACACAGCTGTGTATTTATTTTAATCGACATACCAGGTGGGAGATTATTTCTGACAAAAGACAAAATCTTTGCCCTTAAGTCTCTTTCTGAATTACAAAAAGCAATTATTTACTATAATTTTACATAAAAATCCCCAATGTATATAGGTACTTAGTTATTTGAATTGTTTCTCTTCTCCTCCTTATAAGCATTTTACATAATTTTCTTTTCTTCTTCTTCTTTTTTTTTTTTTTTCCTTTTTTTTTTACAGACCAAAAAAGAAGCACCTGAGTGGTCTAAGACACAAAAAATGAAGACGTAGTGTTTTGGACAGATTTGCTCTATCATTATTTACTCCTGAAGGTCTTTTTCTGATGAACAAAATTTATCTTAATCACGTACTTGACATTTTTTAAATAGCTAATTTAAAGTTTATTTTAACTGAATGTTAAATTAACAAATTATCATAATAATCAAACTACATAAAGTGCAAATATTTGGTTTTATCTATTTTGTTACAAAATAAATATTGTATACTCTACTATGATTTAAATATTGAAGCTTTCGTAATTCTTTAAGGCATTTTAAATATGTGGCTTATAAATATTTTGATTAGTTATATTGGTGAGTATTTTTCTAACTATATAAATTTTGAATTTAAATGTCATAACACAAATACCAAGACACCTTACAATTTTTAAATTAATAGTCATCTGTGAAGTCTACTAGAAGGCATTTTATATGCCCAATAATGGTGGTCAGATATCATGTAAGTGGATATGAATTGCTGATTCTTTCTTTGGGCTCTGTTTTTTCTTATATTTCATATTATTATTAACCAATACAATCTGGTACAAAGTCCGTTATTCCATTGGTCAAGTAAAAATTTGGTGGAAACTGTCTTGTTACTTTGGTCAAAACAGATGCAGTATGGACCAAATATCTAGTCTGTAAGAAAAAATCAGTAGCATTTTCTCTTTTTCTTGGCATAAAATATGCTCCATTTGTCATTCAAGAGTTACAATTTAAAAGAAAGAAGAGGGGTGGAAGAGAAAGAAAAGAAAAAGAAAGAAGTATATTTTCATGTATCAGATTTTCTCAACCACTGTTGACATAGAGGCTGGACAATTCTTTATTCAGGACAGGAGTGGGGCAGTTCTTTGCCTTGTGGGATGTTTGTCAGCATCTCTGGCCTCTACCACTAGATGACAGTAGCACCCGCACCCCCAGCCCGAGTTGTGACAGTCAGAACCCTCTCTGTCCCTCAGGGTCGCACATCACCCCCGCCTCCTAGTGAAGCACCACTGATGCGCAAATCACTGATTATCCTGGTAGATATGAAAAAAGAATCTATCTAATCACTGTGTTCTTTGAAAGTTTACAGTATCATAGGCTATTAGTTGAGTGTGAGAGAACAGAAAAAGCCTCTGATAATAATATGCACTTGTAAATCTACTGTTGGCCTAAAAACCCTAATCTCATCCTTCCCTTTTATTTCGTTTGGATACATCTAAAATACGACTTTCTGCAACAAAGATTTGTGAAAACGGCCTTTCTCAGGCACGCATCCTAAATCCAGATGCGCTTATAATTCATTAAAACTAAATTTGTAGCGTAATTTGTTTCTTTCCAAAATGCTAGAAGAGAATGTCTGTTTTATTTTCACCTCTAGTTATTAATCGAAAAGCATTTTATAGTTTAGTTCAGTCAACGCTGTTTGTTATATGTACATATTTTAATATAAAGGAATACTGATTGATTATCCAAGTTAAAGTTATGGTGTGGACAAAGGCACAGAAGCAGGAAAATTTGGAGCTAATTTTAAAAATAGAAAATGCAGTGATGAGGAAATTGAGGAAGTCTTCCTCCCTCCAAATCCCTATTTTTTTCCCCTCTTCCTTTCCTTTCCTTTCTAGATATGAATTACTCCTTTAAAAAAACGTAGTTCTTTCTATCATATCCTACCATTAATAAAGCTCAGGATTAGACTGTGGTATGAAATCTTTTTAGATGACATTTGTGAATTTTCTAATTCAGATGCCATTCCTTCCAGAAAGTTCTATCTGTTCTACCATAGTAATTTATGTACTCTGTACTCTATATCTCTAATTCTGCTTACCATATTTTATAATAATTGCTTACTTGTCCATTTCCTTGAAGGCAAGAACTATTTCTTAAGCTTTTTTTGGTCCTCAGTATTTAGCACTGTGCCTTGAATTTAAGCTCTAAATGTTTATTTGATGAATTTGGGCACAGATGAGATACAGTGATGTAACTTTTTTAATATATTAAAAATCAATGGGTTTTTTTTTGCTTTTTAGTATCACAGAATCTATTCTAGCTCATTTTTGTTTGGGGGGGTTTTTTTGAATTTTATTTTAATTTTTTATACAGCAGGTTCTTATTAGTCATCCATTTTATACACATCAGTGTATACATGTCAATCCCAATCTCCCAATTCATCACAGCACCACCCCCCGCCGCTGCTTTCCCCCCTTGGTGTCCATACGTTTGTTCTCTACATCTGTGTCTCTATTTCTGCCCTGCAAAGTGGTTCATCTGTACCATTTTTCTAGGTTCCACATATATGCGTTAATATATGATATTTGTTTTTCTCTTTCTGACTTACTTCACTCTGTATGACAGTCTCTAGATCCATCCATGCCTCTACAAATGACCCAATTTCGTTCCTTTTTATGGCTGAGTAATATTCCATTGTATATATGTACCACATCTTCTTTATCCATTCATCTACCGATGGGCATTTAGGTTGCTTTCATGACCTGGCTGTTGTAAATAGTGCTGCAATGAACATTGGGGTGCATGTGTCTTTTTGAATTATGGTTTTCTCTGGGTATATGCCCAGTAGTAGGATTCCTGGGTCTTACAGTAATTCTATTTTTAGTTTTTTAAGGAACCTGCATACTGTTCTCCATAGTGTCTAGCTCAGTTCTTAATACCACTACAACCCTTGCCTTTTCTTTAAATTTCCAGACCTTCATTTTCTCTTTCTAATTTTTTAAAATAAATTTATTTGTTTATTTATTTTTGGCTGTGTTGGGTCTTTGTTGCTGTGCGTGGGCTTTCTCTAGTTATGGCGAGCGGGGTCTACTCTTCGTTGCGGTGCACGGGCTTCTCATTGCAGTGGGTTCTCTTGCTGCAGAGCATGGGCTCTAGGCGCACGGGCTTCAGTATTTGTGGCTCTCGGGCTCTAGAGGGCAGTCTCAGTAGTTGTGTCTCACGGGCTTAGTTGCTCTGCGGCATGTGGGATTTTCCCGAACCAGGGCTTGAACCCGTATCCCCTGCATTGGCAGGTGGATTCTTAACCCCTGTGTCGCCAGGGAAGCCCTCTTTTTTTTTTTAATATTTATTTATTTTTATTTAGTCACGCTGGGTCTTAGTTGCGGCAGGCGGGCTCCTTATTTGTGGCATGCGTGTGGGATCTAGTTCCTGACCAGGGATCGAACCCGGGCCCCCTGCATGAGGAGCACAGAATCTTAACCACTGTGCTACCAGCAAAGTCCCTCTGCTTACTTTTTTATTTGTTTTTTTTTGTTTTTGTTTTTGTTTTTTGCGGTACGCAGGCCTCTCCCTTTGCAGAGCACAGGCTCCAGACGCGCAGGCTCAGCGGCCGTGGCTCACGGGCCTACCGCTCCGCGGCATGTGGGATCTTCCCGGACCGGGGCACGAACCCGAGTCCCCTGCATCGGCAGGCGGACTCTCAACCACTGCGCCACCAGGGAAGCCCTGCTTACTTTTTTTTTTTAATTGTGGTAAAAAACACATAACATAGACTTTACCATCTACTCATTTTTAAGTGTAGGGTTCAATATGTTGAGTTTATTCACATTGTTGTACAACAGGTCTCTCAGACTTTTTCATCTTTCAAATCTGGAACTCTATACTCATTAAACAACTCCCCTTTTCCCCTTTCTCTCATCCTATCACACGGTGACCCAGAGTCACTATGTTGTACAGGCAGTGGTTGGATAATCACCAGGAAGTTTAAGGCCAGATTCCCACCTTTAGGGGAGGTTGAAGTTGTTAATGAGCCAGTTTCCCTTTTATTTTACGATCCTGAGAGACTAATGATAGACAAAACAAAAGAGTTTGTCTTAAATATTACTCCTTTAAAAAAGTAATTAGTACTGTAAATGCTTCAAAGAAAGACTTCCTGAGGCTTGGAGGTCACCAGGCAAAACTCGCCAGCCAAACAGCTATCTAGAGTCCTCCAAGGTAATGTTTACTTTCGTTGATTTACAGAGCCCATGGTCTAGTTCTCAGCCTTACAGGACTCAGAAACTTAATTCTGTTAATGAACTAAAGATGACACATCTTTCAGGAGTATGCCCACACTTACTGGTTATAAATCGTAATGTATCAGTTATGAGCGAAAAGTAAAACTATTATACAGAATGCCACTTACTGGGATAAGCACAAATGATGTGTTCTTGCCTTATTTTCCCTTGGCTTCTGCAATACTGTACTCTCATTTTCCCCCTTGCTCCTCTTCTAGCTGATCATAAAACATTAGAGTTTTTCAAAGTGTCTTTTCCCCCTTGAGTCTTTGTTCTGTTCTGTACTTATTCTCTTGATAATTTCTGCTCCCTGGCTTCAGTTACTATATGCCAACATTCCCAAGTTTATATCCCTAGTCCAAACTGTTACCTTTTAATATAGGACCTGACTACTTGACATCTCTACTTGAATGTCTCATTGTAACCTTAAACTTAACATGTGCAAAACTGAATACACCAAGTTTCTTCTCCAGTGTTCCCAGTTTCAATAAATGGCTCATATCAGTGGCTATTCAATGGCTTGTATTACAAACCTATGAGTCATTCCAGACCCTTTTCTCATTAGGCCTCAAGCTTCAGATGATCTATCTCTTAAATAGTTCCCTTTTTTTAAACTTTCGATTATGAAAATTTCCAAATATATAAAAGGGCAAAATAAATCTTGGGGTGATGGATATGTTCACTATCTTGATTATGGTGATGGTTTCATGGGGGTGTATATGTATAAAAATGCTTATCAAATTCTACTTTTTTAAATGTACAGTTTATTGTATGTCAGTTGTACCTCAATTAAGATGTTTTAAAAAAGAAAGGTAAGAGTTAGGAAATCACCATTTAGTAACCCCTGATGAAATGATTCAGGCATCAATCACCAATGAATGCTAAAGCAGTTAGAGGATATCGCAGAACTTTATATCAGGTCGTAACCACCAAAATGCTCTAATCAACCTTAGATTATGTTGATTTATGTGACTCTTGATGTGATGTAACGTGAAGTATAAAACAACACCTAGGGCTTCCCTGGTGGCTCATTGGTTAAGAATCTGCCTGCCAATGCAGGACACATGGGTTCGAGCCCTGGTCCAGGAAGATCCCACATGCTGCAGAGCAGCTAAGCCCGTGCACCACACTACTGAGCCTGCGCTCTAGAGCCTGCAAGCCACAACTACTGAAGCCCGCGCGCCTAGGTGCTGTGCTTCGCAGCAAGAGAAACCACCGCAATGAGAAGCCTGCACACCGCAACGAAGAACAGCCCCTGCTCTATGCAGCTAGAGAAAGCCCGCGCACAGCAATGAAGACCCAACACAGCCAAAAATAAATTAAGTAAATAAATTAATCAAATAAAACACCTATGCAGTATCCTTGGAAAAAAATAAATAAATAACCTGAATCAGATGAAGTCTTTAGACCTAACTTCCAGTCTGTAGGCAAAACAAGAAATACACCAAGCCTAATGATACCATGAAGAATGAATGAGTCATTCTGGGCACTGGGAATGTTCATTGTTTCTAGGCCCTCAATGTTTCTAGGCTTTTTCAGTAGACACAGTTATGAAATAAGTGTTTTTAAATAGAGAGGGGAAAATCATGAGTTCCTACCAGTATATCCAATTCTAATTTAAGATTTTTTTAAAGATTTCAACTTCTTTAATTTTATACTTTGTATTTCATTTCCTGTTTGTGAATTTCTATCACCACCTTAGCTCAAATCCTCATGTCCTCTTCCCTAGATTACATCAGTCTCCTAACCAGTCTTCCTAAATCTACTCATGCCTCTCTCCAAACCATTCTCCACAGAGAATAATGATCTTTTTCCTTTTTTAGACACTACAATTTTTTATTTAGAGCTTAATCTACAGTTTATACAAGGTATTATAAGATATGAACTTAGAAAATGGAACAAATTGCAATTGAGGTACAAGCTGAGAGCATAGTATATCATGTTTCAGTAAATTTAATTGAAAAATTTTAAATGAGGACTTCCCTGGTGGTGCAGTGGTTAAGAATCCGTCTGCCAGTGCAGGGAACACGAATTCGATCCCTGGTCCGGGAAGATCCCACATGCCACGGAGCAACTAAGCCTGTGAGCCACGACTACTGAGCCTGCGCATCACAACTACTGAAGCCTTTGCGCCTAGAGCCCGTGCTCCGCAACAAGAGAAGCCACCACAATGAGAAGCCCTTGCATGGCAACGAAGAGTAGCCCGCACTTACCGAAACTAGAGAAAGCCCCTGCACAACAACGAAGACCCAACGCAGCCAAAAATAAATAAATTTATTTAAAAAAAAAAAAAGACTTCTGGCATTATCAGGATAAATGCTTCTAAATAGATGGATTAAAGCATATTTTATTAGCCCCAGTTAGAAGCCAGTTCTTTTAGTTCTTATACTAGACGTATGTTGTGTTTACTTTATATTCAAAGAGAGTACCTACAGTTTAGAAAAATCTTCATAAATTTATTTTAAATGAAGCTAACTTTTGATACATTATTTCTACTTTTCAGGGGGGTTTCCCCTTATTTTATAGTTGGGCACTTTCTTTTTTTTTTTTTTTTGCGGTACGCGGGCCTCTCACTGCTGTGGCCTCTCCCGTTGCGGAGCACAGGCTCCGGATGTTCAGGCTTAGCGGCCATGTCTCACGGGCCCAGCCACTCCGCGGCACGTGGGATCTTCCCAGACTGGGGCACGAACCCGCGTCCCCTGCATCGGCAGGCGGACTCTCAACCACTGTGCCACCAGGGAAGCCCAGTTGGGCACTTTCTAATTCAAAAGCCTAACACTACCTAATACACTTAATTCTGTGACCTAATGAAACAGGCTCTCAACTGTATTTAGCAGTTTAGAATCTAACATATTGCCTCCAAATAGAGTGGGATGGAATAGAGTAAAAATGACTGTCCTCTTAACCCAGATGCAATATAAAATAGTTCTCTTTTCTTCTAATAATAGAAATGCTTATGTATTACGAGGAAAAAAAACGTTTTAAGCTTTAAAGATTTAAGCTATTCAATTCCACAGCATATAATACAGCAGTTATGTCCTTTATTGCTGCCAG
Organism: Stenella coeruleoalba; assembly: GCF_951394435.1. NCBI lineage: Eukaryota > Metazoa > Chordata > Mammalia > Artiodactyla > Delphinidae > Stenella > Stenella coeruleoalba. Next base: position 46,166,285 of record NC_137164.1, read on the forward strand.
CTTCATAAAACTAATCTGTAGTTTCAAACACAGAAAAAGCTATAATACAAGTACAATTTTTCTTTAATTTTCTAAAATTCCTCAGCATGTGGACTAAATGGATTAAGAACAGAGGGAAAAAAATTGTTTCAATTGCAATTTCTTCTTTTTTTTTTTTTTTTTTTTTATTTTGCGGTACGCGGGCCTCTCACTGTTGTGGCCTCTCCCGGAGCACAGGCTCCGGACGCATAGGCTCAGCGGCCATGGCTCACGGGCCCAGCCACTCCGTGGCATCTGGGATCTTCCCGGACCGGGGCACGAACCCGTGTCCCCTGCATCGGCAGGCGGACTCAACCACTGCGCCACCAGGGAAGCCCAATTTCTTCTTTTAAATAATCAAAACATAAGCCTAATAAATCAGAAGAAATGTTAGAAGCTGATCCAAAAACTTGAGTAACAGCTTTGCCATTTTAGGGAAATGCATTGAACACTTTTTGGTTAGTTTATGGTTATAGTTGCCTTCCAAATAAAGCCAAGCATGAAGGGGGTGGGGGGGATTGCCATGACTTCTAAATATTTGTGAAACATTTTTGTAATATTTTTACTATATCACCCTGGAATTAGCATGTTGATTCTCAAAACCGCCAGATCTTTGACAATCTTTTAAATTATAGTAAAAAAAAAAAAATTGTGTCCCTTACACAGTATCAAGGGGTGTGCTCGTAAGTGTTCACCAGCCGGCTCTCAGGAGAAAGGATCCAGATTCGATGGGACCCAGATTTCAGCGGTGAGATGGGATAAAGACCCCCAAACCACCCAGCTGGCGCTGGACAGGGATGCGCACCCTCTGCTCTGAGGTGCCAGCCAGCTCCCCACGCTGCCACGGCCTACGGGGTGCATCCGTACCTGCTTTTCAAGCTCCTTTTGAGCTACTCTTTACATAACTCAGTGGCCTTTTTGCAGTTCCTTAAACTCTTCCAGCCCCTTTTTTCCTCAGAATCTTCACGGCTGTTTCCTCTGCCGAGAATACTGCGTCCTTCCTCCTCTAGTTCTTAAAAAAGCTTTAAAACCACTGTCCTAGGGCTTCCCTGGTGGCGCAGTGGTTGAGAGTCCGCCTGCCGATGCAGGGGACACGGGTTCGTGCCCCGGTCCGCGAAGATCCCACATGCCGTGGAGCGACTGGGCCCGTGAGCCATGGCCGCTGAGCCTGCGCGTCCGGAGCCTGTGCTCCGCAACGGGAGAGGCCACAACAGTGAGAGGCCCGCGTACTGCAAAAAAAACAAAAAAACACCACCGCCCTAGACAATACTGGAATGGGCAATGCCATCCAGACTCTTTATTTTATAGGTTTTAGATTAACAGTCCTGACCTCACCCTGCCATTACCACATTGCCTATACCTCTGTAATTTACATTCTAGTCACTTTCTAGTCCTTCTTCTGGGAGCCTATGAACCTGCGTTCTAGGTGACTGTGCTCATGTCTGCTCTAATCCAGTAAACTGGTGATTTTATTTTCACTCCGGAGGACTGCTTGATCCTTATGTGCCACAATACCTTTGTGCTCCATGCCAGCTTCACAAGTTGTATTTCATTTGTTTCTGCTAGTGATTTCATCACTGCTACTGTCATGTGATTTTGAAGTCATTGTTCAGACTTCTGTTTTAACATCCCTCTTTAAAAAGGAGATTGTACCTCATATCTTACCTAAGTCATTTAAATACAATTGAAATGCAAAAGTCACTTTAATTACCTTATAAACATTGTCTTTAAATAATAGGATTTATTTATACCACTGCTGTATATTTCCAATGACATCATTTTCAGGAAGGTACTATGAAATTCTCCATGGCCCTATACTTATTAAGTCTTCCTTTCTCTTCCCTTTCCCCCCTCACTCCCTCTCCCTCTTTGCTTTTCTTTTTTTTTTTGAAAAGCTTTCCTTTTTATTTCCTTTAATTAGTAAATTGTTCTCTGAATCAGAATAATGAACTTGTTTTTGTACCTTCTTTGATCTGATACTTTATATCAGTTATTTACTTAATCTATTTTTTTATATTTATTTATTTACTTATTTATTTGGTTGAGCTGGGTCCTAGTTGCTGCAGGCGGGCTCCTTAGTTGCAGCTCACTGGCTCCTTAGTTGTGGCATGCGAACTCTTAGTTGCGACACGCATGTGGGATCTAGTTCCCTGACCAGGGATTGAACCCGGGCCCCCTGCATTGGGAGCACAGAGTCTTATCCACTGCACCACCAAGGAAGTCCCCCCCTCTGTTTTCTATATCTAATCATGTTTTAGCCTCTCTTTAATAGCTGTAGAACAATTAAAACATTTACTGAGAATCTAAAATTAAATTTCTATCCCCTAAACCTTCAAAGTTCATAGCATATGTAATTCCCTGAATGCCATCTGTTATTGCTTTATTAAGCAAGTTGTTAAATGTAGCAGAAATGTCACTAACATTCAAAACTGTGCTCTAAAATATGTGTAGACATTCTAAACTGCTGATGACTTCTCTCTCATTACTCTGCTCACTTATTTGTAATACCGCAATCAGAGTCATAAATCTGCCTCTTCTACTTTCACTTCCTTCCATTTATTTTTGGTATGATCATCTTGATTTACTATTATTAGCAAGATTGGCTCATTATCATTACTGGTTACTAACACAGTTCCAGGAACACACCACCTATTCTATAAAATGTTACCTCACTTTTATTTTCTTACTTCTGGGATCTTCTAAACATATCTATCTATTTAAAATACTTTCACCAGGAGCTAGAACAAAGCTATGACCCTAGGGACCTAGAACAAATAAGGAAAACACTTGTTTAATTCCTATTACCTTTGGTAACTAAAGGATAAAACACGATGGCCACTAAGGCCAACTTTAGGAGGACAAAGAACTTTGGAAGGGCATATCCTCCCCCTGGTGTCCTCAGAGCTTAGAATAATGCCTTGCACACAGTGAATACTCAATATAGGATGGTTGAATCAATGAATCTGTGGGCAAGCAGAGGCAATAGCCATGTCTTATGTGGCACTGAATGCCCACAAATACATATGTGTATTTGTTAATTGTAGAAATAACTGGTGTGTATGTCCAGTTGATCAAAATTAATTATATGGTCAAATATAATCACAACATGTTTGTGCATGTGGGGTGTTCAGTAACAGGTTCTTTAGGTACCTTTGTTTCAGTAAAGGTGAAATAAAATTTAGCATGTGATTGTTCCAGCAAATATTCATGCAGACAAGTGAATTGTTTTTGGTTTTGTTTTTTCTAAAAAAAAGATACTTATTTGTTTTCGCTTTATAGAATCAGGAGTAAATGGTTTTGGCAGAAGTATACAGATGTTGATATGATTTTCTTTGGCTTCATAGTTTTGAATTTATTTTTTTAATACCTGGATTTTATAACTTATTCAATATTTAGATACATAATTCCTTAAATTCCCATTTCAAGGTTTAGGGTTCAGCCCCTTCCTCCTCACACGTACTACCCAGGCCACACACCTGCCCCTCTACATTCCATTTGCTTTATTTTCTTTAGAGCAACATCTGAAATTCTTATTTTCTTATTTGTTCATTGCCTGTCCCTCCTAATAGAATATACGTTCCGGGAAAGCAGAAAATCTTATCTGACACTACTGTACCCCCAGCACCTAGCACAGTGCCTGGTACAGAAAAATTGTCCTTCAAAATTTTGTTGAATGGCAGGAAGAAAGGAAGGAAGAAAGCAATGATATTTGCTTCCTGATTTTTTTTTTACATTGAATTTTTGCTGGAAAATGTCTCAGTCCATTCGGGCTACTATAACAAAATATCATAGACTGGATGGCTTACAAAGACCAGAAATTTATTTCTCAATTCTGGAAGCTAGGAAGTCCAAGATCAAGGTGTCAGCAGACTCAGTGTCTGGTGAGGGCCCATTTCCTGGTTCATGGGCAGCTGTATCTTGTTGCTGTACAAAGAAGAAGTTTGGGAGCTCTTGGGGTCTCTTATAAAGGCACTAACCCAATTCATGAAGGTTCCACCCTCGTGACCTAATCACCTCCCAAGGACCCCCCCTCCCCACCTCCAAATACCAGCACATTGGGGAATACAATTCAACATATCATTCTGGGGTGAAACAAGCATTCAGTAGAGCAGAAAAAAAAAAACGTTAACTAATTCGATGACCCTTTCTCCCATGTTACCCAGAAAAACAAGATTATTTTCCATCTCTATCTTAACATCTTTTTTTCCCTGTTCTTAAAAGAAGAGGTTTGGGCTTCCCTGGTGGCACAGTGGTTAAGAATCCGCCTGCCAATGCAGGGGACACGGGTTCAAGCCCTGGTCCAGGAAGATCCCACATGCCGCGGAGCAACTAAGCCTGTGTGCCACAACTACTGAGCCTGCGGTCTAGAGCCCGTGAGCCACAACTACTGAGCCTGCGCACCACGACTAATGAAGCCCGCGTGCCTAGAGTCCGTGCTCCGCAACAAGAGAAACCACCACAATGAGAAGCCCGCGCACTGCAATGAAGAGTAGCCCCCGCTTGCCGCAACTAGAGAAAGCCAGCGCACCGCAATGAAGACCCAACGCAGCCAAAAACAAATAAATTAATAAATTAAAAAAAAAAAAAAAGAAGAGGCTTTTCTCCCTTCCAAGGTTAACCCCGTTATACTTGTACTGTTTACCTTAGATTAACATCCGTGGGTGAGCAGATGATCCAGGAAGAGTGAGGAGTGAGGAATGCAGAGGGCCCAAGGCAAAATTCGAACATTTGAGGAAAAGACAAAGGAAAGGGAAAAAAAAAAAAAAAAAAAGGAGAACGTCTCATTTACACCTTGCAATCTGGTTTCTGCCCGAATCACCAAATTGAAACCATTGTCCCCGAAGGCACTTGCTACACCTCCTGTTACTGAATTTCTAAGTCTGTGTCTCTCACCATGTCCTGTCTAAATGTCCTTCTCTCTCTAATCCCTTGGATAAAGTCATTCCTCAATGTTCAGTTGTGAGCCCCATGTTTTGTTTTGTTTTCCTCCATTCTCCTTTGAGCATAAAAAGTATCAGCGGGAAATAAATGTATCCCGCAGTCACCTTCCCGCCCACACTCCATGTTTTCCATGAGGAGTTTTCCCAGATGCTTCTGCCTCTGCACCTCATGACTATCTGATTGGTACATTTTGTTTAAGGAAATGGGCTTGTATAGTTTTTCCTCTTTCTGGTTTTTTTTGTGGTTGGTTTTTTTGTTTGTTTTGTTTTTTTCTACAAAGGAACCACCTTTTCTATCCCTGGCACCAGTGCCTTGCTTTTCTTGTTCTAAGTCAGTGGGGGGAGACTAAGGCCCACTTGACCTTCACTTTCAACTATTGATATGTCCTCCGATATAACATTTATTAGTAAGAAAGAGGGTAGGGCTTCCCTGGTGGCTCAGTGGTTGACAGTCTGCCTACCGATGCAGGGGATACGGGTTCGTGCCCCGGGCCGGGAAGATCCCATGTGCCGCGGAGCGGCTGGGCCCGTGAGCCATGGCCGCTGAGCCTGCGCGTCCAGAGCCTGTGCTCTGCAATGGGAGAGGCCACAACAGTGAGAGGCCCGCGTACCGCAAAAAAAAAAAAGAGGGTATAATCTCTATCCATTGCTTTTGTCTTCCTCATCTAGACCCTGCCTGGGAAGAAACATTCTAGTTATTGAGCTCCTCACATCTCCACAATAGTAAAGATTTTTTTAAAATGAGATCTGTGTACTCATCTTGAATACATATAAATACATATAAAATGTCTTTTTTACCCTTTTTACCCTTTTCTCTTCCTGATATACCTTTCTGGTGTCCAAACATACAGAACTTGTTCCTCCCGAAAGAGTCACTGCAGACTAATTTATTTGAGCATTTATTTTTTCATCACTTTGGAAATAAAGGTGTCAGTAGTTCTAATAGTTAGTACAATTGTATTTTTTTTTAAGTCCTAAATGATGAAAAGTATCTTTCTGAGTGAATGAAAGGAATGAATCATTTACTCTCATCTGTTCTCACATATGACTTTCAAATCTTCCTCTGTACCCCCCTGGAGTCTTTTCTACTTCCAGTCCTATGTTACCAATTGTCTACAGAATAGTTCCCCTTAGATTTTATTTTATCCCATGCCCTACATGTTTTTCAATTCTTTGAAACTTTTTATTTTGACATAATTGCAGGCTTACAGAGAAGTTGCAAGAATATTGCAAATAATTTTATCCTTTACCCAAATTTTCCAAACGTTAACATTTTATCACATTTGCTTTGTCCTTTTCTCTAGTCTCTCTTCTGTTGTCGTTCTAAACCTTTTGAGAGTACTTTGAAGATATGATTTCCCTCTATTGTCAAATGGTTCAGTGAGCATTTCCTAAGAACAAGGACATTCTTTTACATAAGAAAAAGACAATGATCAAAATCAGGAAATTAACATTGATACATTACTGTTATCTAATCTAAAGACCTTATTCAGATTTCACCAATTGTCCCAATAATGCCTTTTATGCCAAGGAAAATCTCCAATCATTCATTGCATTCAGTTGTAGTATCTCCTAAATCTCCTTTGATCTCAAATAGTTCCTCAATCTTTCTTTGTCTCTTAGAACATGGATATTTTTGAAGAGTACATGTCAGTTATTTTGTTGGCTGTCCATCAGTTAAATATTCCTTTGACCCCATCCATCCACATTAATTTACCCTTGGAACAACAATGAATAAATGTAATCCATTTTCCACGTGCATATTCCAGTTTCATATTTCATCACCTCTCAGTAGGTGTGTGATCACTTAACCTCTCTGTGTCTTAGTTCCTCATCTTTAAAACTGGAATAATTACACCTTCCTAATGAGTTATAGAGAGGCTTAAAGGAACTGATATGTTTAAAAGGAATTTACCCTACAAACTCATCAAGTTGTATACATTAAATATACACAGCTTTTTGTATGTTAATCATACCTCAATAAAGTAGTTTTGTTGTGTTTTTTAAAAGGATTTACCCAATGCATGTCACAAAGTCATTTGCTTTTCATGTGATTTGATTTCTCAACTGTCCACCATTTTGCCACTCTTACATAAACGCATTCTAGTTTGCCCATGTGTCTCTAAAAAGGGGCTTCTAGAACTACTCACCAAAATAATTGTCAGCCTCATCTGACTGCTTTTTTAATTTATTGATTGGTTGATTGATTGATTGATTTTTGGCTGTGTTGGGTCTTCATTGCTGCACACGGGCTTTCTCTAGTTGCAGCGAGCGGGGGCTACTCCTCGTTGCAGTGTGCAGGCTTCTCATTGCGGTGGCTTCTCTTGCTGCGGAGCATGGGCTGAAGGCGCGCAGGCTTCAGTAGTTGTGGCACGCGGGTTCAGTCGTTGTGGTGCATGGGTTTAGCTGCTCCTCGGCATGTGGGATCTTCCTGGATCAGGGCTCAAACCTGTGTCCCCTGCATTGGCAGGCGGATTCTTAACCACTGCACCACCAGGGAAGCCCCTCAGACTATTTAATATTGAACCTGTAGTCAGTTAAAACCCCTACAACTTTTTCTGCATAACCTTTTTTGGTATTAGTATCATTACTACAACTAATACTAGCACCAGTACTTCTTGACCTAATTATATGTGCCAAGATCTGCATAGAACACCTCTTTGGATGGCCCTTTATGTTATGTACTTCTCCCAATTCCATGCAGTAGTTATTATCTGCATTTCTGAGATGAGGAAACAGATTCAAAGCAGTTAAGTCACAGGATTTGTATAAGTGAGAGAGCTGGAATTTAGTCCCAGGCTTACTGGAACCCTTAAGATTCCTGATTTTTGCCAACCAACATATTAGCTTTTTCTTCCCAGTTTGCATCTTGTATAACTCTCATGTCTTCCTCCAGGTCATTGATGAAAATTTTATTTGAGAGAGACCCCTGTGATAAATGCTGAACGTTTTCTTCTACATTGAAATCAATCACTCTCTGGGTACAGTTTTTACAAATAGTATAAATAAACCTTGCTAGATTGTAGGCTAATTTACCTATAACCATCTTATCCACAAGAACAACTTAAGATTTTTTTTTTCATGCCTCTGGCATCCCCCCTGGCTACTAATCTAATAGCACCACTGGGGGAAAAATGTTTGTCTTAGTTTAGCCCAGCTTGTTTGTATTGGAATAATATTGGTCCCTAGTGGTTATTCCTTTTCTTCTTACAAATTTTCCCTTTAGTAATCTATTCTAGAATTTTGATAGGGGTGAATTCAAACAATAGTAGTTTCCAAAATTCTGGTCCCTTTCTAACAATGTCACTGAGTTGCTATGTGACCTAGAAAAGGTCACTCTTTTGACCTAGACATTTCTGAATGAATGAGAAAATTAAATCCACCATTTATTAAGCTCAGTGTACAAATTACGTTTATTTGATTTTGGCCACAACTTACCCAGCAAATATTATCTCTGTTTCACAGATGAGAATGCTGAGAGTTGGAGAGATTTGGAAACTTACCTAAAGTCACTCAAGTTATAAGTGGTAGAGCTGTTAGATATATTGAGTCAAAAAAATTAATAAGTAAATAAGTGGCACATTTTTGCAAACTCTTTATGCTGTAAATCATGTCAGGACACTCTGCTGCCATTAATTGTTCATTTGTACCAAATGGTATAGACTAAAAAGTAGATTTGCTTGAGCATCTAAGTGTTTCCTACCCAATCAAATCAATAATGTATCAGAAGGCAACAATCCTCAAAGTGTTTTCAAAGGAGCACTGCAGTAGCCTCAGGCTAAAGCAGTTCTGTCAAATGTTTGACATAAGTTTCATTCTACTGAGATTCTCTTGGAGATTCAAAGCTTTCTGAGGAGCCCTTTAGAAAAGAAACCCATTTAACATTCGTGAGCCACAGAGCTAGAGTTTCCCTAATCACTTTTGACACAAGCTGTTATAGGTGTTAAAGTAGTTTTTCTTTTTTCGTCGTTTCTACTCCTTGGCACTCCAAGGATGTTTCTCCGGGGGTACAATGAGGTTTAAAAACATATTTTTATTTATATGAACATACCTCTTATTTGACCGTGCTCCCTCATGTACTGAGGTTGAACCTGGCCTTCACAACCTCCTAAACCTCCTAGTTTAGGGATGTGCTGCTATCCCTTTTTTTTCTTTTCTTTTCTTTTTTTTTTTTTGGCTGCGCCCATACATCTTGCGGGATCTCAGTTCCTCCACGAGGGATTGAACCCGGGCCTCGGCAGTGACCACTGTACCGCCAGGGAATTCCCATCTGTTATCCCGATTTTACATTTGCAGAAAAAGTTCTAGAGTTTCTAAGGAATTTGCTCAGGCCTGACAGCAAGAGAAGGGCCAAACCGAGACTCAGATTCAGATTTTTCTCAAACCCAATTCAGCACTCTTTCACTTGACTCATGTCTTTGTTTTTCTGCCTGTGATCATTTAAAAAGCTTGCTGACGTTTCCGAAAACAAGCAACTTTGGAAAATGGACCAGGTTATGTTAAAAATGGTCGATGACCTTTACATTATGACTGTTTAAATACTAAAACTGATATTTGGAATTTTCCCCCTTTTGAAAAGTTCTTATTCCTCCCTCAGCATCAGCAGTTGGGGCTGGAAATGGAAACGGGGTAGACCATACTAAGTTTGAGCCATGTGGGAAAACGATGGGATCCTGAAAACAGCAAATTAGCCCACAGCTATACCTGTTTACATAGTCAATGTGTGTTTGTTCTGTTTGAAGATACTTCAAAAATAACAACTGTAAAAGAGATTACTGCTTTGATCAGAGAATCTGAATCTCCTTTGTTTGACCATGAATAATTGGTCTTTGTAATGTTAATGCTTCTTTTAAGGAATATCAGATCTGTAAATGCACCTTAATTACAGGCAAGCCGTTTTGGAGGGAATTCACGACAGCATTTTATTGAAGGTCTTTTCTAGTTCCCCTTCAAATCTAATTACAGTAGAAAGATTATTTTACGCCAAGCAGCAAAAAGCTATAATTATTAGTGTTTTCATTCATGTTCACATAGGTGAAAAGAGTTATCTTATTGAAGAATAAGATTGAAATCTTAAAAATGTCCTAGTTTTCCTATTAAGCACAGAAGGAGGTAAAGCCTTAACTGAGTTATACTTGCTAACCTGTTAACCATAATCCAGCCGGCAGCTCTGAAGTCTGTTTTCCCCAGACTTTACACTTGGAAGCACCACTTGGGAATCCGCAACTTAAGCAATGATTGATTCCTAAATCTTGTTTTTAAATTTGAAACCAATTAAACAATCCACTCAGAGTAAGAGAGTAGAAAATATCTTTTTTTAAAAAGCCTTCCTATTGTAATTTTGTGGTATTCAGCTTAGTTATTTTTGTTGTAAGAAAATAGATGTCAATATGGAAGGTTAGATGTTGCTGAAGATGTGAGGAAATGGGATTGCTAAACTGCAGATCGGGTGATTTAGTTAGATATGAGGAAGAATGTCTCAACAGCAGAGTGAAATCTCCTTACGTGGAGGTGGCTTGAAAGTTGCATATTTTATGAAACGGTATGGGGCAAAGCTTGTGAGCCAAGCAGGGCCTGCTCAAAGAGGGGAAACTTTCCATAGACTGCATTTGCTGTCTTACTTTGTATTCAATCCCAAAATGGAATTTTCTCCTCCTCTGGCCAGAAGGCTAACGACCCTGAAGCACTTATACCTTGCGCCCACCAGCTTCCACCTTCCAACCTGAGAGCATTTTTTGCAATATCGTGTTAACATTTAAACTTATCATTTTAAAACCATGAATAGAGCCCATCACACCTGTATAGGAGGGGAAATGTCTCTGAGGTTTAAACCACACTGAGTTAGCACATTCCCAGTCATTTGGGGTGTGGTTTTTTTTCCTAATTATAGCAGCAATTAGCTTTGCAGCATTGCATTCATTCCGAACAGCAGGGATGGAGAACAATAATCTTGTTTACCTGAAGCTGGAGAGAGTGTACCTAGCTTTGTTCCCTCCGCAGCCTAATCTAAGTGCTTTGCTAGGTGCCATCCTGCACAATGGAGTGTGACTGGGCCCCTCAAAGAGCCTCCCTCACCTGGTTAATTCAGTTGTCACTGAAAACCTCCACAAGGTCAACGAAAAACAGGTAACACGTCGTTTCAGACTTAATAAAGGTGGCATCTTTTATTTACATTGATTTCAAAGACAGAGCCCTCAGGTATAGTGATACCTTTTTTTTTTTTTTAAATCGTTTAATCTGTTAAAATTATCCCAGGGAAAACAATGGAGCTCCTTTAGAGTGTTCTTGACAGTGAATGAAATAGGAAGATGGCTGTGGTCAAAGGCTCTTTTGCAGTCATGGGGAGGAGCAAATTATTAAATGGACAAGTTATTACATTTGAAAATGAACTGCATTACAATGGGAACGTGTCATTAGTTTTCATTTTCCACAACAAAGATTTTAGGGTAATTCCTTTCATGAGAGTTGTTTCTCTTCTATGTACATTACCCTTCAAAACCACTGTTGTCACCATCAGAGGGTCTTCGGTTTGGCTCTGGGTTTTTTCCTTAAGGTGTAAGAGGAATAGCCTTGATTATTCTAAATACCTAAATGTTAGAGCAAAAGTTTGATTGCAGCCAGCAAGAACTGAAATGGTGGGTGGGTACAGTACAAATGGGTCATAGCCCTTGTACAGTGCCAAACGATAATACTCTGAGGGTATACTACAGCGTTTGACATATTTTAGTGTTTTACAGTGTACACAGTTTATTTCTCTACGTCAAATGTAGGCTACTACAGAGGAAGAACAGTAATCAGTTATACATTAACCATGAAAGGTCATTTCCTGTGGCAAATGCAAGGTCTATTGATCAAGTAATATTTGTTGGTAGAAATGAGTCTCATTACTGAATGAAGCTTGTGAAGGAAAACATTATCTAGTGGGACATGATGATGTGTGCAAATCATCCATTTGCTCAAGGTGGTTTGAATATCATCAAATGTTTATCTGCACTTCTTAAATGTAATTTACTGACTTTTCAGCTAATCAATCCCCAAAGCTGCGTTCTTTTGTCGACTTACTAGGCTGCACATTCAAACAATGATTAATTGCCTCATGTTAACTATGAGATAAAAAAAAATGAAAAGAAAATGAATGACGTATTCATTTGGGTTACAAAATGGGCTATAAACTAGTTTCCCAGCATGAGCTGTGGTTTACTTTCAAACTTAAATAACTTGTCTATGTAACTTTATCTTCCGGGCACTTCCTGCAAACTTCATATATTATGCAATGACGCCCATAAATATAGGTAGAAGTTAACTTGAATGGCTGAAACAGAGTTAACCACACACATGTAGTTAAAGCTTTATCACCATTTCTGTCATAAACCTCTCCCTTTTCTTTAAGAGATTTACCAAGCTATCATAAAAAAGTATTATGGCTGTATCTTTGCAAAAAAAGAACGCTTGAGAAGTGGCTTACCTCCTTAAACATACTGGACTTCGGCTTACCGTCCCATAGTCATGAACCATGAGTGCTGCCACATGTCAGGAAGGCCACTTTGTTTGCGTGTCCAACGTCACAGGGTTGAGGTGGCACTGGCATTTATTATTCCCTTATTTTTCATAAATTCCTAAAAAATTTAACACAATATAACTCCAATGATGACATATTACTAGAGGTATACGATTTAAACACATGTAGCCAAGTCACCAAATAAACAAGGAAAAGTGTAAAATAGAATGCTTTATGGGGAAAAAAGTGATTATACATAATGAAATATCTGTAATGAGAGGGATAGAAATTTTCCAGGCATATAATCAGCCTTAAATAACTGGGCAGGAAAATTGAAAGGATCAGATCCCCTACATTGACTTGGTAAATGGCTATAGCAAGCATCCTGATGATTCTGCTGACTTCTTTTCAAGAGCTAACACCAGTGGCATTATATCTTGCAGTATATATGTAGCATCTTGAGAAATTTTGCGGTACACGGCCTCTCACTGTTGTGGCCTCTCCCGTTGTGGAGCACAGGCTCCGGATGCGCAGGCTCAGCGGCCATGGCTCACGAGCCTTAGCCGCTCCGCGGCATGTGGGATCTTCCCGGACCGGGGCACGAACCCGTGTCCCCTGCATCGACAGGCGGACTCTCAACCACTGCGCCACCAGGGAAGCCCATCTAATATATACTTTTTAATGGGTAGACACAAGCCCTCTCTTTCTAGGAATGATTTCTCTCCAGAAATATGAGATTATCTTTAATTACCTCTTACTTTCTATGTTAATTACCTCTTACTTCTATCAGAGAAGTCTGAGGATCATGGAGTGGAAGATTACTGGACTTGAGTCAAAAAACTGAATTCAAATTCTTCAAGGCCCTTCTCCGAGATCTCTTCCTCCAGGAAGCCTTCCTTGACTGTCTGACACAGATAATGCTTTATCTTTTAGGTTTTCAAGGTATTTGCTGTTTAATCTTTAATAACACTTTTGGTCCCCTTTGAGTCACCAGTGCTCTTTAGCACAGTTCATGTCCCATAGTAGCTGCTCAGTAAATGCTTGTTGAATAATAGGTTTCTAAAATTGAGAGGGTTCTATTAGGTGAGATGAATCCTTTGGTTCTTTTTAGACCAACAACATTCCATGAATCCTAGCTCATCTTCCTAGTAATAGGCATTTATGGAGATAGGCTACTTTTTGCATGGAATCGCCAATGCTTAGCTGGGACGTAGCTAGCAACCTCTCTCCCTGCCTGCCATCCACAACCCCCAATCTCTCTCCTCTCTCCAGAGGTAAACTGATTACAGTTGTGTGTTAGCCATTTTAGACAATGTATATTTCACATACATCACTTACATAAATGACACCATGAAATATGTATTAACCAGTGACTTTTTTTCACTTATTGTGCCTTTAGAGACATTTCATGTCAGTATAGATATAGCTACTTCATTCTGTTAAAATTTCTGGGTAATATGTGGATAGAGTAGAATTTACTCACTCATTTACTTGACCATTACTTATTGTTGGATATTTAGATAATTGTCAGTCTTTCATTATTACAAACGATGCTGCAATAAACATTCTGCTACATCTATCTACTTTTGTGCACACTTAAGGGATTTTGAGGAATGAATTTCTAAAAGTAGAATTTCAAAGTGTGTGAAAATTTTACCTTTTGATAGATGCTTTAGAGTGCCCTGTGCAGAGAGCCGTTTTACCAAGACCCTACAAAGTTTTATTTTTACTAACATTATGAGACTTCCAGTTTCCCCACACCCTCTCTGAATCACTTTCATTTCTGTACATCTGGTGAGCAAAAATGTTATCCCATTGCTGTTTGTTTTGCATTTCCCTGAGAGTGGTGGGGTTGAGAAACTTTTCATACATTTATCGGCCTCTTGTACATCTTCTTTGTGAATTGCCTATTTACCACCATTGCCTAATTTTCCTTGGGTTCTCTCTGTCTTACAGATTTTTTTTTTAAAGATCTCTTTTATGATTGTGAATATGAATCCTTTGTTGCAAATGTTTTCTCCCAGATAGTCACTTACTATTTAGGGGTTTGGGGTAAAGGGGTCATTTGTCTTTTACCTTCACGGTCACACTGATACACAAGACTCTCCATTAGGTTAGACTTTCTCTTGGACTTTATTATATAAATTCTTTATATAGCATGTAGAAATTAGGTTTGATCTATCCGTGGGCCAACTGTTCTCACCAGTTTACCCAGTTTGTGATTTACCCTAAGCACTATGTCTGTTCTTACCCAGAATTCCCTCCTCTCTCCTCCTATCTGCTGTTTTGCAGAAACTTGTGTTTTCTTTAAGGTCAATTCAAGAATCAAAGTCCACAGCGGATCTCTCTTCCTTGTTCACTATCCACTGGCACAAAGTTATTTTGTTATTTTATGTGCACATATACTGTAACTTCAACGAGATGGGAAGCTATCCAACTGAAGGTCCCTTGCTTTTGCCATAACTCCCACTGTCTAACACATAGTGGGACTCTAATAAATAATTGTTGGTTGTTTTAAAAATTCTTTTTTATAGGAAAATACTTAATCTATCCCTTCTCCCCCAGACATGTACACCATCCCTGTGCATTTCTTCAATCATCTCTTTTGTGTAATTTGCCTTTTGTTCCATTTGTCCTTAGGTCACACCTGCTTATAATGTCTGAGGTTCTAAACCTCAACAATAAATTGAGAGCAATGTTAAGGATCTGATTTTCTGAAAATTCTCTGGTGACACAAAGAAGAATCTAATATTTTTCAAATTTGAAAGACGCATCTCTAAAGTCTAACTTATTCCCTGGGATAGGTTTTTATTTCATGCTACCTGAGACCTGTCTTCTTTTTTTGGTTTATTTGTTTGTTTTTTAAAATTAAAAGTCAAAAACCTAATCTACACTACATTAAAATACAATTTATATTTCATTGATTGGTCAAGTTGTTCTTCTTATTACTACTGCTTCTACTGTGCTTTCCTTCAAAAAGTTTTTTTTATATAATAGAATGTTTCAAAAAGATACAAAAATAGTGAGAATGAACCCTTCATGTACTCATCACCCAGCTTCAACCATTATTAACTCGTGGTCAATCTTTTTCATTCATACCTTCCTTCAGTGTTTATCCTCTCTGGGTTATTTTGAAGCAAATCCCCAAATGTCAAATCATTTTATACTTAAATATAAAATTTAAGTCCAAAAATGTAGTTCAAAGCTCTGGAGGCCCTTGTGTTTTGTGTGTGTACGTGTGCATTCTTCATTCAGACATGCATTTTCATATAGTACTCTACACGGCAGAGCCATGGTTGGCTGAAGAAACAAAGATGAATGTAATATGTAATATAATAAAAATAAATTTGATAAGTGCAGTGATAGTGGTGGTACTCAGTACATAGGGCCATCATGACAAAAATGATCGTTCCATAAGGTCTGTATGTTTTAGCTGAGATGGGATTGCTTTTATGGGTTTGTGATAGGTTCTCCTCAATTTAACTTCAAGTCTCCTACAAAAACAAATCTGTGAAGACCAGTGCTAGAAAGCAGGATCTCATCTTTTGAAATAAAACAAATAGTTCTCAAACCTTTATTCTTTTTTTCCTTTTAATTTCAAAACGATTTCAAACTTAAAGAAAAAGTTGCAAGAATAAACAAAAAAATCCCATATTCATTTTACCCAGATTCATCACTAACATTTTGCCACATCTGCTTTCTCTGTCTCACGCTTTCTCTCTCTGTCCCTCTGTTTCTGCCTATCTCTCTCTGTATATATATATATTTATATATATATATACACACACACACACACACACACATACACACACACACACACACACACACTGTTTTTGGCCTTGATTAATTCAACCATTAGTTGCAAACATCATGACCCTTTATCCATAAATATTTAGAGAGTATATTCTAAGAACAAGGGTATTCTCTTATATAACCAGTTATACTATTGAGTTTGGAAATGTAGCATTGTCCACACTCAAATTTTGCTAATACCCCAATAATGTTCATTGCAAATGATGCTGCAATAAACATTCTGGCACGTCTATCTTTGTGAACATTTAAGAGATTTTGAGGAATGAATACCTAAAAGTGGAATTTCAAAGTGTTTGAAAATTTTATTTACGGTTCATACTCAAATTTTACTAATTAGTCCAATTATGTTTATTGTGACAATTCCCTCCGGCCTCCCCCCATGTAGTTCAAATCAGGATTATTTATTCCTTTAAAAAGAAACAGTAGCTGAAACTTTGTCTTTCATGACTCTTTCATCATATATATATATTTTTTAAATTTATTTTTGGCTGCGTTGGGTCTTTGTTGCTGCGCCCAGGATTCCTCTAGTTGCAGCGAGCGGGGGCTACTTTTTGTTGAGGTGCGCGGGCTTCTCATTGCAGTGGCTTCTCTTGTCGTGGAGCACGGGCTCTAGGCACGTGTGCTTAGTAGGCACGTGTGCTCAGTAGCATGGGCTCTAGAGCGCAGCCTCAGTAGTTGCGGCACACGGGCTTAGTTGCTCCGCGGCATGTGGGATCTTCCCAGACCCGGAATTGAACCCGTGTCCCCTGCATTGGCAGGTGGATTCTTAACCACTGTGCCACCAGGGAAGTCCCTCTTTCATGATATTTATTGTACATTTTTGAAGAGTGAAGCCAGTGGTTTGTAGAAAGTTCCTCAATTTGAGTTTGTCTGACTTTCCTCATGGTTAGATTCAGGTGATGTTTTTTTTTTTTCGTTACGCGAGCCTCTCACTGCTGTGGCCTCTCCCTTGAGGAGCACAGGCTCCGGACGCGCAGGCTCAGCGGCCATGGCTTATGGGCCTTAGCCGCTCTGCGGCATGTGGGATCTTCCCGGACTGGGGCAGGAACCCGCGTCCCCTGCATCGGCAGGCGGACTCTCAACCACTGCGCCACCAGGGGAGCCCTCAGGTGATGTATTTTTTTTTTTTAAAGAAGATGTTGGGGGTAGGAGTTTATTAATTTATTTAATTTATTTTTGCTGTATTGGGTCTTCGTTTCCGTGCTCGGGCTTTCTCTAGTTGTGGCAAGCGGGGGCCACTCTTCGTCACGGTGCGCGGGCCTCTCACTATCGCGGCCTCTCGTTGCAGAGCACAGGCTCCAGACGCGCAGGCTCAGTACTTGTGGCTCACGGGCCTCGTTGCTCCGCGGCATGTGGGATCCTCCCAGACCAGGGCTGGAACCCGTGTCTCCCGCCCTAGCAGGCAGACTCTCAACCACTGCGCCACCAGGGAAGCCCTCAGGTGATGTATTTTTATGTACAGTACAATACAACACAAGATAAACAACACTGCATCCTTCTCAGTTCATCACATCAAAAAAAACCCATGATATCAGTTTGTCCCATTAATGATGATGTGAATTTTGATCATCTGCTTAAGGTAGTGTCTGCCAAGTTTTTCCATTGGTAGGTTACTATTTTTCCCATTGTAATTAATACCTTATTTGTGGGGAAATACTTTGAGACTATGTAAAATATCCTATTTCTCATCAGAATGGTACCCAATCATTTTAGCTTCCATTAATTCTTGCCTTAATCAATTAATACTACAATGGTTGTTAAGAGGGTGATATTTCTAACTCATTTCTTCTACATTTTAAGATGGCATTCTATGAAACTTTTATTCTTAATTTTACCTTTTATGTTTATAAGAATAAAATTGAGTTCACCAAACATCAGTGGCCTCTTTGGTGTGGGACACTGTGCTCAGAGACATCATGATGGACACAAAGACAAGACCATTCGTGTCCTGCAGGGGCATGAGATTTTGTAGGGGGAGATGGATTCAAGGCAGATGGTTAGGAATGCTTTACTGGGGATACAAAGCTAATGGGAAGGAGAAGAAACCAAAAGAGTATAAATTTTACTGGGGTATACGGAGTGACCTTGGGAGAGGGGTGGGATTTTAGCTGGGCTTGTGATTTATGGTATATGTAGTCAAAGACAGACATTGGAGGGAACAGCAGTGGCATTTGGGAAATGACAAATAATCCCTATGCTTAGAGCCTAAGGCTCCTGGGAGAAGAGGCAGGGCGGTGTAGGGAGATTCCAGGCTGGAAAGATCGGCTGGGGTTGGCTCAACATCCCGAACTGAAGAGTTTGGACTCCAATTTACTGAGAAGCAAGAAACATATTTGAGGTGGGGGTGGGGGGAGTTACCTGTCAGATAATGCTTAGGGCAGGGACTGTATCCTACCCATCTTTGTATTTTCAAGGCCTACAGCAGTGCTCAGCACACTAAGTGTGTTCAATAAATGTTTTCAGGCACCAGTGATGTGCTGGATGATTTAGAATAGGGGTATGTGTGTGTGTGTGTGTGTGTGTGTGTGTGTGTGTATGTGTGTATGTGTGTATGTTTTACTTGTGGGTTGAGGTCATGATGGGAGGGTGGAGAAGGGGCATGTGGGCCCTTAACTCTGAAAGCTGCTCTCTATTGACTTGTTTATAGAAAAATGTTTAAAATATTAAGTTCCTAGACCACCACCAATATGCTCCGCTGACTTCAATTTTCAATTCCCAGAAAGCAAGTTTGGGAATTACTTTAAACAACTTTAGGTGCCAGTAAGGAGAACAAGGCTTTCAGAGAGAAGATAGTAAACACATCCCATTAGAAACCATTTTACTCTATATCGTCTTTATGAATATTTTAGAATTTAAAAAACTCCAAAAATGGGAATTCGCTGGCTGTCCAGTGGTTAGGACTCGTCGCTTTCAATGCGGTGGCCCTGGGATTGGTCGGGGAACTGAAATCCCACAAACCCTGAGGCGTGAAGGGGGGGGGGCGGGAACCACAAAAAGCACAAACAGCTCTTAAGAGATGCATATGAACTTTTAAGAGTCTATGCATTTTGTCAAAACACTGTAAATAACCTAGTTCATTTAATAGGGGAAAACAAAGCAAGAAAGTAAAATGAGATACCCAAAATAACTTTGAGTATAAATCATTGCAGAAATCTTGTTGATCACTTAGGAAATAAATTAAAGCATATTTATATTTAAAACATTCCCAGGTTATCCCTTTCCAAACTTCAAACCTTGTAATCTCTCTTCAGCTTGTTTATTCTGCAGTAAATGCTGAAAATCTACTGGCTTGGTTAAGAAGGTTTACATATTTTCCCAGCACAGGGTGCCGGCAAGTTGTGGTTGTATTTGGTGCTTTCAAATGGAAAATCATTTGATCTTCACCTACAGTTCCAATAAACCCTTAATTGTATAGAGGTAACATTTATGTATGTTTTTTTATTGAAAACATTTATTCTGGTTACAAATGAAATATGTGGCAATTGTGAAAAATTTAGAAACTATTCAAAAGTATAAAGCAATGTAAAACCACCCATCATTTGACCATCCAATGAGAGCCACCAAAATACATACGTGTTTTGCATTTTCTTTTCATCTTTGGGTCTGTGTGTATAAAAACCTCTTTACTTTGTTTTACTTAACATGTCATGAGTATTTTCCCATGTGACTAAATATCCTTTAATAATATGAATATGGTAGTAGATTCAGTGGCTGCTATTGAACTACTTTCCTATTGTTGGATACCTGGGTTCTTTTCAGTGTATAATGTAATATTTTTCCTAGAGGGAGAATTATCTATTGTTTTAAACGTTGTTTACATTTTAGCCTTCTTCTGCTTATTGTCAAACGGTCCTCTTCAAAATTTACACAAGTTTACACAACCATCACCAGTGGATAGACACAAAGGCATGAAGAGCCAGCATTGGGCTTAGTACTATCCTTACACATTTCATTCACAAATTAACCTCCAAAGGCGTATTTTCTTGTGCCCCGTGCACAGTTCACTTGAGCATTCAGTAGGAGTGCCTCACAGCCTAGGACCATTAGTGCTTTTGTCATCACATGAACAGCAATTGGCTCAAAACACTGCTCATTGTGATGCTGGTGATGAGGCCTCCTTAATGTTCTAAAAGATTGTTTGGTGTAACTACTTCAGTTCAGGATTTTTCTCTTGACCTTTCCTAACATGTTGAGAGTCAGAATTCAAATACTGTACAGTTTAAGCTACAGTATGCCTGGCCTGTAACTTGGTTCAAGGCATTTATAGTTGTCTGCTTATCAAACTAACAAGGTAGAAAAAGCAATCCCAGTACCCCCAAAAGGTAAAATACGGTTTGTTGTATATTACTAGAGTTTTAAAAATAGGATAAATTATAGTACATTTAGGAATAAGTGCACATTGAGAGTTTTATGAGATATTTCAGGAAGAACACATTTAACTTCAAACTTAAATATAAAATTTAATTCCTTAAGAACTGAGGTTGAGATAGTAAAAAAATAGAATATGAAGCTTTTTTCTTGACATCCCTTTAATTTATACAAAAAGAAGTCTATAATCCTATTTAAATTACATACTGTTTCATCACAAAAGGAAAGGACATCTTTTCTCGTGTGTCTTAATTTTTTGAGTCAAAATGGTTTGAATTTTGACTAATCTCATTTGAAGCTTCTGTTTATTGTGTTCTTTTCTCAATGGCATTTTTTTCTTTTTATGTGGGGGTACAAGCAGTTGCCATTAATGAATAGAAAAGATTAAAAGTGTGAAATAAAGGACAATAATTCTGTCTTACGTTCCTACTGATACAGATTCTGACACTAGGTGGATAATCAATGATTATCAAAAAAGTCACTTTAAATTGAATAATCTTACCCTAGAGGAGAATTTACTCCCTTATTAAAAAAAAAAAGAAGAAGATTTTTATTCTTTGTCGTGCTTTTTCTATGGCCCAATATCACTCGGAAATTTGACTTTGATTTTACCGAGTTGCAATATTCCATGAATAGTTTCCAAAGTGAATAAAATGTTGTCAAAAATACTCTAGATCCCTTAATTTCAAGCTCTCCGTGACGTGTCGGCCAAACAACTGAACACAGATATTTCTTTTGCCGTGTCTTCCTGTGAACGTTGCCCTAGTGATAGCTTCATATTTCTCTCATCTCATCATTCAGAAGCTATTTATCCATTTTTTTCCACTGCCTCCTTCAAACCTCCCCTTCCCCATCGTTGAATGCCTATTCAGCCTCCACACATTCAGGCGTATTTATTCCCGTAAAGATAGTGACACTTAGGGTTTATTCTAAGACTAAATCTGTGTTGCCCAGTGACTAAGGACTTAAGCATGCACACTGCTTCTGTGCTTACCCTCCTACCTAACTTGACTACTCAACTTTTCTTCTTTCTTTCCCTCCGAATTCTCTGTTTTGGCACAGTTCAGTTAACACACCACTGCCAGGCCACTAATTGATTTTTGAAACCTGACATTTGTTTTTTGTTTTCTCCTATCTTCCCTCATGGTACAGCACTACTAAGCAGGAAGGAATGCAAAGAACTAGAAAGTTCAAAGTAATTGAGTATCTGTCCATTCACACTGTCTGGCTTCACGCCAATGCAGAACCTGGAACATTTGAAAAATATTTATCAAGTTTTAACCCTTTTGGCTAAGTCAGTGAAGCAGGTTTGCAGCTGGAGCATTTGTGTTCACAGCAACAGCAAGTAAGCTTGGTTGAACATGTCTTTTATATGTTCAGAACCGCATGGCAAATGTCTCAGAAAAGGATTTCTTTCCAATTTCTGTACTATTGTACAGTGCTAAGCTAATTATTTTCTGTGAGACTGCAGACTTGGGTATTTCAGAGAAACTATTACTTAAAAGTGGCAGCCCTATTTCATGAACCCTTATGTCAGGAATGAAATTTAAATAAATGCTACTGTATTTGAGCAAAAAAGATTGTATTCAGCTTTTCGGCTGTAAATATGTTTCGAGCCCAACCATAGGTATGTTCATATCTGCATTCATTAAGAAAAGTGGAAATATGAAAAAAAATTTAAAGGACTATAAAAATATTTTATTAAAAGTTTATCAAATAGCTTTTTTTTTTGCATTGGAAACGCTTTTGTAAATGAATGCATGTTAAAAAATGGTGTGAAATGTAGAAATATTTCCAGTAAAATAACTGGATTTTATTGCAGCAAAAGCTTAGGTTGAAATAACAGGCCATCAACGCTCTGGTTAAAAAAAAAAAAGAGAGAGACAAAAGGAAAGGTCTAGATAGGTTTAAAAGCAAATTAAAATATAAATAGATACCAACTTGTATTAAATCTAAGTTAGATTTAAAGTTAAAAAGAATACAAAATTCTATTGAGTTATCTATATCACACAGGTTTGATCATGTTATTAGCATTAAGTACTAAAAATCTTGCAAGGTTCAATTTTTTTTTAAAGTTACATTAAATCCCATACCAATTCTATAATCTGTTTCTAAATTATTTAATTATATAATTGGGTTCAATATCAGAGAAAATCAGGGCGGCTTTTTAAAGGTGAAGGTGGATGGTGTGAGATTGCTTAGAAAAAAATTTGCCAAAACACATTAAATAATACTTTGGTAACATGAAAGTAGTCGTCAACCATTCTCTGAAATCAGTGATCACAGCTCTAAAAATGAATCATTAACAAGAACAGAATGAAAAGGAGAAAAAATATTTTTTACAGCATAATTTTATGTTTTCTAATAATAAACACCTGTAACACTTTGTGTATATAAACTTTTTTAATCTACACACTGAAACGAGATCCCTATCTTTGTTAGATTCACTTCTTGAGGAGAACATTTTCCTAAGAACTCTTTTTTGTAAAAGCTGCCTTACTGTGAAGTGATGTTGTATATGTAAAAATGTCTAATGGTATAGTGTTCTGTCACCATATATACACATATGTAGTAATATTCCAGGCATTTTTATTTCAGTGTATTGTTAACGGCTTCCCAATAAGCCAGATAAAAATCTTGTACAAGAACATTAAAGATTAAGGAAAGTGCTTTCCTTAGGTGATTGCTGGCAAAAATTCACCTTCCCATTATAACACAGTCAATGGACAGTGATATATTTTGGCTATTACTTTCCTACAAATTTGGATTCCCAGTTTTCAGAGCTGCTGCCTGTCTAACGTTTGTGGCTTCTTTGGTTGCC
This sequence comes from Stenella coeruleoalba, assembly GCF_951394435.1. Lineage (NCBI taxonomy): Eukaryota > Metazoa > Chordata > Mammalia > Artiodactyla > Delphinidae > Stenella > Stenella coeruleoalba. The sequence continues at coordinate 46,189,743 of NC_137164.1, forward strand.
TTTTCGTAGGAGTAGGTGCCATGGTGAAAGGTAAATGTGCTACGTTTCTGTTTTGTAAATACTAAACTCCACTTTTTGAACACACAGTGGTAGCAAAAATAAGTCAAAGATGTAATGTCTATTTAAATACGTTTCATCTAGTCGTCAGTGCTTAAATTAGATTGCATGCTTTGGCTAGAATCAACAGTGTAAATATTAAAAACTTCAAAATTCATATGACCCATCCCCCTCCTCTCCATACACGGATACGAAGTTGAAGTGTGTGTGAAAACTACTCCTACTCATTTAAATACTGTAGGGAAAAAAAAAAAGCTTTTATGTAAGGACTTAAAAAAATACTTGCCATTAAAACTTTTATTCAGGACATTCCAAATTTGCTTTGCTAAATGGATATATTCACTGCTAAAGATACACAGAGACAAGAGCTGTTTTTAAATTTATCACACCGCCCCTAGTTCTGCGCTAAAGAAAGTACATTTTGTATATTTAAAAATACACGCTCATTAAACAAAACTCTTCAAAACCCTAGCGCCCGCACCTAGCTGCCTTCTAGGTTTCAGCTTGTGAGTTTCAGGTCCTTGCACAACACCTAAGACCTGAAAAACTCTTTTTTCTCTCTAATCCTGGCAGAGAACAGTCCGTAGAGATCTCCCTCCACGTCTCCACCCGAATTCCCTCTCTTCCCCAGATTCCACCCGCTTCTTTCCTTCCTCCGCCCCCAGCTCCGCCAGCCCAATCTGTCACAGAAGTTGTGTACAAACTGCGCGGCCGCCCTGCGCGCGAAGCTCGTGGCCCGAGAGGGGTGCGGTCCGCCCGGCGGAGGCGGAGCTCTGGGCAAGCTTCTCCTTTCTCATAGGCTAGTCGCTCCGGCCCGGCCGGCCTCGGGGCCTCGGGATTCGCCGGAGCGCTGCCAGTCTCGCCGCTGGGCCCCGCCCCCCAAGAGTTGGGTAAAATAGAGGCGGGCGTCAAGTGTCAGTAGTCGCGGGGCAGGTACGCGCGCTAGCAGCTCGCTCGGGGACACCGGCCGTGGCGGGAGCGGGCTCCGGGGAAGCGAGGGAGCGTGGCGGGGCGGGGCGGGAGAAAGTGGTCGCCGGGAGGACATCGGCGTTCACGCGAGGCGGAGCGGAAGAGTTTGGGTTTTCGTGCGCGCCTTCAAAAACCGCGCCTGGTGTGAGTTGAAGGGTCCACCCGGAGCCTACCCTCCTCCGCCCGCCGCCCCGCGCCGAGCTCGCCGGCCCGAGTCAGCGTGGGCGACGTGGGAAGCTCGCTCAACCCGCACCCCGCGCCCGGAGCCGACCCCCAAGTTCCCATGGCTACGCGGGTGCTGACCATGAGCGCCCGCCTGGGACCTATGCCCCAGCCGCCGCCCCCGCAGGACGAGCCCGTGTTCGCTCAGCTCAAGCCCGTGCTGGGCGCAGCGAACCCGGCCCGCGACGCGGCGCTCTTCCCCGGCGACGAGCTGAAGCATTCGCATCACCACCCGCAGGCGCAGCCCGCGCCGCCACAGCCGGCGCCGCCGCCCGCCGCCGGCCCGAGACTGCCAGCCGAGGAGCTGGTCCAGGTAGGAAGAGCTGCTCCCTCCCTCCGCCTCCCTCCCGGGACTCGGGCGTGTCCCGCCGCTGCGACGCGCGGGCGACAGGGGCCGCTCCAGGCTGGGGCGCGCGTCGGGGCGCACCGCGGCCCGGGTCTGGGGGGCAGCCCCGCCCTGCCCTCCTGGCCGGGCACTCGCTTTTCGCCGGGAGAAGGTGGGGGTACCTGAAGGGGAGGGTCCAAGGGGAATCTGCCCTGGCGGCTCTGTCCGGGAAAGGGTAAGGAGGGAACTGGTGCTCACACGCACCTTAGTTGTTTTTCTTCCACTCGGGGGATGAAACCTCGTACCTCACGCCCTACTTCGCTTCGATTCCGCGTGTCCTCTTAATCCCGCCTCCTGCCGCTGCCCCGGCCTTGGACTCTCCCCCTACCCACCCCCGTCCCACGCCGTCCCGGGTTCAGTGGAAACGCAAATCAGGGTGCTGTAGGGAGGCCCCTCGGGGGTGCTAGTTTCATATCCCTTGGTGCAACCTGCTTTAGACGCTATCGTAGGGCTGCCTTTGGGAAACGGGAGTTGGGAAAGCTAAGGTGGTGTTGGAGCGCTTATTTTTCCTTAAAAAGAAAGACAAAGAAAGACCGGGGGTTGTTGGTTTCTTCATGTGCGTGTAAATTTCCTCTTGGAGCCTCGATGAAAGCTGGCAGTTGGCTTTTACACTTGCCCGGCAGCCGAATTAGAGCAACCGCCTGTTTCTTTCGCCCACGCAGGGAGTCATATAGCCCAGAAAAAACTTCCCGGGACTTTTAGCCTGTCCCAAGGAAAAAAAAAAAAAAATTGGAAGCATACCCACATGCAAACAGCTGGAAGAGCTAAAATCAGAAACCACTAACCACCATGGGAGTGAAGTGCACGAAAGGGTTTAGTTCGGTTTATTTCAAGACGCCTCATTTAATAGCCCCTTGGTACACTGTGTATTTGCTACCCAGCTTCTGCTCCGGGAGGTCTGCGAGTGTCGCAGTGCTGTGAAAGGGCAGTGGCATTTGTCAGAGAAGTGACTCACAAAACCAGAGCGTTAATTTTTATTTTTAAATCGTGTCTATGCGGGAGACACGGTCTGTATCCACACCGAATGATTCGGGGTCTGATTTGAAACACTTGAAATTAAGTAGTAGCAGAAAATGACTGTATTATTCACTGGTTAGGATACCGTGGTTGATCGTTCTATGAGCATCTAGTTTGGGGTGTTTTGTGTGTGTTTGTGGGGTTTTTTTCTGTTGAAATTTCCTTTCAGTGTAAAAAATTGTAGAAGTTTATGTTATACCAGGAAAAACGATAGCTGGAAAAGACGGAGGAGACCAGTTACAAGCTGGGTTGTGTCCTAAAAAAAAAAAAATCACCATTTTAAAATGATTTGGTTATTTGTCAGTTTGCTGCTTAGAAGACACAAGAGGATAAGGTTGAGCTTTTTACAGAGTGAGGGGGAATGTAGCATTGGCCCACTGAGGAGCACACGATAAATCTTTGGCTGATGACTGTGCTGGCGACAGGCAGCCTATCCCCACCCACGGGCCCCTTAGCACCACTCTACCAAGGGAATGGTTTTCCCCTAGGTAATTAAAGATCTGTTTTAGATAGGGATATGAATAGGAACATTTCATTATCATATTAACCAATTACAGAATCTGCTGATTAAAATCAACGTTTAGATCAAATGGTGAAGGGTGAAGTTGGTTTGTTCTTTTCAGTGGATACTATGTTTTGCTCAAGACATTGTATTTAAGTTTCCACTGAACTATAAAATGGAAAAGGCACTGAAATAGCCAAGGAATATGTTTTATATTAAATATTTTAGCAATATCTACCCAAGCAAAAAAAAAAAAAAAAAGGAGAGAGAGCGAGAAATGTTTCAATATTATGGTTAAGGTTTGCTGGGTTTTTTTTTTTTTCTTTCTGTTTTAAACACTGAATTTACCTGTATGACATAAACAGAATCAAGGTAATTTGGCCATATTACACTAATGTATTTCAGCTGCAAACTTAAATGTAATGGGGCAGGGAACCCTGCTTGTATGTGAGTGATGATAAAGTATATTTTATTATTGCATCAGAAAGGAATATTTTTTCTGTTTGCTTCCTTTTTCTTCTTGGTTTGTCTCTTTCACTTTTTATCTGGGGTTGATTGGGGGCTATTTTACCAAATACTTGTTAAACACAGTTTCGTAAGTTTTTGGTGAACCATTTTGTTACACAATTGACAAATAAACCAGATATGTTTATAAGCAACACTTAGGAGTTTGCCTTAGTACTTTTCATAAGGATTGTTGGGGGGAATTTTTAGTAAGCACAGTTTGTCCTTCCTGAGATGATGAATTGGGTGGATTATACATGTTTGTATCTCTTCTTTTTTAGACAAGATGTGAAATGGAGAAGTATCTGACACCTCAACTTCCTCCAGTTTCTATAATTCCAGAGCATAAAAAGTATAGACGAGACAGTGCCTCAGTCGTAGACCAGTTCTTCACTGACAGTGAAGGGTTACCTTACAGTATCAACATGAACGTCTTCCTCCCTGACATCACTCACCTGAGAACTGGCCTCTACAAATCCCAGAGACCGTGCGTAACACACATCAAGACAGAACCTGTTACCATTTTCAGCCACCAGAGTGAAACGACAGCCCCTCCTCCGGCCCCGACCCAGGCCCTCCCTGAGTTCACCAGTATATTCAGCTCCCACCAGACCGCAGCTCCAGAGGTGAACAATATTTTCATCAAACAAGAACTTCCTACACCAGACCTTCATCTTTCTGTCCCTCCCCAGCAGGGCCACCTGTACCAGCTCCTGAATACACCGGATCTAGATATGCCCAGTTCTACAAACCAGACAGCAGTGATGGACAGTCTTAATGTTTCAGTGTCGGCCGCCATGGCGGGTCTTAACACTCACACCTCTGCCGTCCCGCAGACTGCCATGAAGCAATTCCAGAGCATGCCCCCTTGCACATACCCCATGCCAAGTCAGTTTCTTTCCCAGCAGGCCACTTACTTCCCCCCGTCACCACCAAGCTCAGAGCCTGGAAGTCCAGATAGACAAGCAGAGATGCTCCAGAATTTAACCCCACCTCCATCCTATGCTGCTACAATTGCTTCTAAACTGGCAATTCATAATCCAAATTTACCTGCCACCCTGCCAGTTACTTCGCAAAACATCCAACCTGTCAGATACAATAGAAGGAGTAACCCCGATTTGGAGAAACGACGCATCCACTACTGCGATTATCCGGGTATGTGATCCTACCTGGTTGAAGCATCTATATGTGTATTTAGTGTGTGTTTGTGTGTGCCTTTTTACACGGGAGAGTAGTGCTTGACAATAAAAAAAAAAAATTCACCTACTCTGTTCTTGTCGCATCCCAGTCTCTGTGCTTTACCCAAGTTTGTAACCATTTAGTTACCTAGTGTTTATGTGATGTGTTAAAAAGTCTGGAATGTTTGGAAAAAAAGATTACTTTGGACTTTTTTCTCTTTAATATTATATACCTTAGAGTCTTGCTACATTTTCTTTGTTTACTGTAGCAATCTAAATTGGAGTTGTTAATTCTACATTAAGTTCTCTGAAAAGGGATTACTTAAGTAAGGTAGGGGAAAATAAGGGGTGGGAATGAAGAGTAGGTTGCTACAAGACAGAACTATCTACAGAATAGATTTCAAGATTGGTTCTGATAGCATGTGAACATACGCTCATTCTTGAATGAGATACGTGGCCCAAAATATAAACTGATGACGGTTATGAATATATCTATAAGTTGCTGGCATAAGCTAGTTTATGATTAATACAGGGTTTAATTTATTATACATGATATGGCATGACATACTAAATGAAAAAACAAGAAATGTGGGAGTACAGAAAATTGCAGTCATCTTGGATAATGGTTTAACATTGTCAGCTCTAGAGCCATTAAAAGTTTTTAAATCACTGAAGTATGTGTTACTAGTTAGTATAAAGCACCTACTGGTATAAGCACACATTTCCCATTTGTAGCTTGGCTTGATTGCCTGCTCTCTTTATGCTAAAGTGATACATAAAGCAAATCACATTATACCTTTAATCAGGTAGTAGGGGAGTATGCTTTAAGACATCTCTTAAAATTGAAGTTTCAAATACCTCCTTGTGTGAGAGATTTCTTCTTTAAAGCCAGATTTTAAACACCGAGTCATCAAATGTAAAGATTGCAAAAGGATCTCCAGAATGACACGCTGTTCTTCTCCTTTATTTTAGGCTGCACAAAAGTTTATACAAAATCTTCTCATTTAAAAGCTCATCTGAGGACTCATACTGGTATGTTAATTTTCTTGTTAATTCTGTGAGTTTTGTAAACAGTGTTAAGTGGTATTCATCCTTTAAAAGCCAACACGTGGTTTGATCTCTTCTTTCTTCTTTCAACTTTTACTTTTTTAATGGCCTACCTTTTCAGCACTGGCCTGGCTCAAAATTCAGTTCAGTGAAAAAGTTTGGTTCCAGGAAGGCTGACGTTCCCTCACTAAGGCCTTGCCCTGTCACCTCACGTAGAATTAATTGCTCGCAAACATAAACAACGAAGTTTACTAATGGATTTTAAAACTTTAATGGCACTGCTATTCCTATCTTGAAGGAAAAAATGTAACTCATTTTCTCCCTCCGCAGCAAATCAGTTGGCTTCTATAAAACTATATCAAACACTAAAACCTTTTCTATTTAGCATGTAAAGCATAACTGCTGAATACATTATCTTTAGTTTCACCTTAACCTAAAATATCTGCGTTTAGCATGTTTTCCATGCTTGGTGAAAGGTAGGGTCGAAATTGCAGAGTATTAAAATCAGGCAAAACTGGGGTCATGGTTTAAAAGTTACTCTACATCCTACCCCAGCCCGTATTTTATACATCGGAGAGACTTTATCTTTATTCTAGCTTATATCTCATCCGTGTTTAACATGTTTAGCCCCTTTAATTTTGTGAATACATATCTTGTCAGATCTATACAATCATTTAAAAATGCTTTTTCATTTTAAAACTTTACATCAGAACTCATTTGAGGACGAAACGAGGTGGCAAGCTGTAAAAGCCTCCAAGTACCCAAAGTATTTGCAAATATATAGGTGGTTACTGTTCGTGATTTTCTTAAAAGGATAGCTCTAAAGGGAGGAACCTATACAAAGTGATGTTTTGTTTTTTTTCTCTCAGTAAATGCAGCTTTAACCTAAAGTTCAGAGAATAAGTTTGCTAAGAAAAGCAATGACCTAGCAAAATGTTTTATTCCATCATTGCTATGGAAACCAAAGTATTCAACAGTTCCTTTGAATGGGTTGTTGGATTAGTCTGAGGACTTGAATCTCCCCAGGCTGGATGTTACTATGGAAATTGAGTTTTGATAAATGAAACAGTTATCTCTTAACTGCTGCATTAAAAAGTAAAAGCCTTTGAACAAAGGTCAGTGCTGAGATCGAGCTCTAAGAGGAATATGGCTGCAGACATTTTGTATGCACGTTAGGAAGTATTACTTGATATCGCAATGATAAACACTACTTCTTCAAACCTGAATAGTGTTGGCGACAACGTGGTAGGTTCCAGGGCTTTCTGAGCAATTGCTTTTAAAGAAAAGACATCTCATGTATTTATCAGTGAAACCAATGGGTTAATCCGGCCCAAAGTTTTTAGATAGAGACAGATTGATTATGTAAAAGGAAAGATCCTACCTCAGCAGCCCAAAGTAGAAGTTATATTTATAGTTAAACAAACAGCCATTAAGCATATAAACCTGAAGTTTTCAGAATACATATGACAAGGCCATGAAAACATTCCCTATAGAAATACTAAACTATCCTTCATGTGTTATATATTAAGGAAACATTGAAAATGGGTTTTTACTTGAATTTTGATTAAGGAGAAGAGGAAATAACTTCAAAACTTCTGAACGATTGTTTTATTTTCCTTTGAAAGTCCTTGAAACAGGAGATAGAAAGGAGAGAACACGTTTCTCCTGAGGTTAAAGTCTCCTAATAAAAGAGGAGGGCGATACTATATAACGATGTAATCAACTGCTTATTGCAGGGATGTAGTCAGAGCATATCTAAGTGGCCTTGCAACCCCTGTCAGGGTTTAGTGCTCTGAATGCTTATACCTAGGAGTCTGGAACTTGACCTGCTGGCAGAGAAATTTAATAGTGGGTTGTCTTAACAATGCTCGTACTTAAAAAAAAAACAAAAAACAACTAAAAAGAAGATGTAGGCCTAGTTTGGGACCCATGCATCGACTTTTTCACCAGATCATAAATGTGTGGCCATCGACATCTGATGAGTGAGACCCTGTAATCCAGTTTAATAAAGTTTTGTTTGATAGCCTTTCAGATGCCTTGGGGAGGGTTTGTAGCAGACTTGTTCATCTGGCTAAACCCGTTCTTGGGTAATCATAGAGCATTGAGGTTGTTTTCTCCTCATTTCTAGTTTCTAGACAATGCCTTTGAAAATTACCTGTGCTCTCTCATTGCATCCTCCCCTCCCTGCCTGTTGTTTTTTAATGAATGTATCTGAAGCCAGCAAAGTCTTTTTTTTTCTTCTTCTTCCTTTAAAGGCCCAGGTATTTCTAAGTAACTGCTCTCATGTATTAGATTTTTGTTTTCTTTCTCTCTCCCGCCCACCCCCTTCCCACCTCCCCTGACAATTTGTTAGGGGACTTTAAAAACAATTTATATGGGAAGGTCGATCTTGTTTTTGATATCAAAAATAAAAAATGACTTTTGAAATGATTGCCATTTGGCAGGCAGAATGTGAAGGACCCTAGGATTTCTTTGGAATATAATTGTGATTGCTTTAAAATGTCAAGTTACCTTATGTTTTAAAAACGATTTAAGCAATTAAAACAGCCTATGCCTGAGTTCTATTTAATTGCATATTCTGGATTTTTAGATTGCAAATGCTTCTTGACTTAAAAATTGAACCTAAGGAAATAGTCCTTCCAAAACAAGACCTTTTTAAAAATATTTGGGATGAAAGAGTAGAAAATAATCAGTTTCTTGAACCAGAAGTCTCATAGCATTCAAGTTTTTCTAAGTTTATACACTTCGATTTCTTTATTCAGAAAGAATATGCAAATAATAAAAAGTTCTATATATGGGTAGACAGAATACCTGAAACGGATGTTTCCTCTTTTCTAGGGAAAAAACTATTTCACTTAAAAACATGCTACATCTTTATATACATGTGGTACCATACTTGTAAGCCTATACGGGTACCCTTAAACGTGTGTAGGGGTGTTTGTGTGTTATTTGTAGTGTGTGTATATACATGTCATGCCTCTGGTTAGAAATAATTATGGCTGCTTCTAGGCAACAGTGTCAAGAAGTGTATATTTCCAAATAAAATTATTTGCACTCTTAACACCATTTAAATTCGAACATTCTACTGAAATTTGTGTAAGCCTCATGATGTGTACAAGGGGCTTTACCCATTGCCATCATTTGAAAGCTGCTCCCAAGCACCTTTTTAAAAAAGAGATTCACATACCATTCTGCCCTTACAAATCAAGGTGACTGTTAAACTGATTCATAAATCAAAAAGAATATTCTGCTGCAACCAGCAGTATAGTTGTTTCTGCTCATACATCTTACTGTCTTTAATTTCGTAGTGAAGATTTTAAAAACTTCTGAGCACAGGCTTGGGGCCAAAATATAGGAAAAAGTTAAGACTATATATAACAAAGAAAAATTTGCAAGAAATTGAAAACATTTCTCATCATCTGATACTGGTTTCATGAGTGTGGAAATTTCTTTGAAAATTGTGTTTACACATTAGTAAAAAGTACTTAACTTTCCAAAGAAAGAGTTCTGAAGAAGTAAATAGTGAACTCTGAATACAGATGTTTGAAATCTGAGTAGTTTTAGTCACATGTATGGCTGTACACTTAACCCTAGAGTATATACTAAAGCAGTTGGGAAAAGCGGGTATGGTAACATTTTAAGGTCCTTTGTCAGCTGTCTGGAGCCGGGCAGAAAACGAGCATCTGTGCAGAATCTGAGCAGCACACGCACTGGGCTCCAGTATCCCTTAGACCCAGACTCTGCACGGGCTGCCACGTGGGGACTAAATGACCCCAGAACGCCCTGCCATGGGTTGACAAGAAAAGGACCATTGGAAACACCCCACAGAAGAAAATGGAAACATAAATAACATAACAACACAAAATGGACTGTGGGTGAAGCACTATCCTGTTAGAATCTCACAGTGAGCTGTATTTGGGATTCCTTGTTTAAGAAAGAATTTCACAGTAAGCCTTGCAAAGATTTTGAGCCCAAGCCTACTTGTAAAGAGACTAAATTCCTACGTTCTGCCTTACTTGCTCTGTAGAACACTTTCTTTTCTAATGACATTTATATTAAGATGTTACCATGTATACTTTAAAATACAGAATCTCTGCTAGAGATTTATTGCGAAGCATTGATTTTAGTTTCAGTTTGGGTACTAAAAAATCCTTAGATATAAATTCCTGTCTAGTGCCTTGCTCTACACTTATTATCCATTAAATATATTAGGTATGGATTTTTATTTTAAAATACTGACCGTGTTGATAATAAAGGTATTTTGATTTGTAACACTTCCCCACAAATAGAAAACATTCATAATGTTCTGAGCATGAGTTACTCCTTTTGTGGAACTGTGGGAAGTGGTAAAACACTTAAAAAATATAGGAAGGACTTCATTTCCTTAAAAGATGATTTAGAGCTAAAATCAGCGTATGATTGTATATATGGCCTTAGTGGAGATCATGCAGTTTGGATCTAGAGATCAATATTGGTTAAATGTGTAACCTGTGTTATCTGTAGAGGCGAAGAAGTTTTGCAGCATGAAATTATTTAGTGCTCAGTGATTTTTTTGAGTCCATATTTGAAAACTATGCAGGAAAAAGTATCACATTTAGCCTGTGTTATATGTTACTAGTTAAACATTCTTAAATTATTTTTGTTTGCAGCTTTGAAATTTATTTTCTATATTGACAATTTCAAGTTAATGTAAACAAAAAAAATAGTGGCTTAAAGAGATTCTCTGGTTCAGACCCCTGGAAAGGTATTTATGAGCGTGAAAGCTTAGAAACAATTTCTTTTTAATGACTCACTGGGAAGATTAAACTTTGCTTTTGGGACTTGTTCTTTCATCCGAAAAACATTTACATAGGAAATTGATTAAACGTTATTTTGAGATGATAAAGCTTATGGACGGTTAAGTATAATTTGATTAAGTAAACGTTTTTGACTGATCTTGTGGAGGATCCAAAGAGAATCTCTTCTTCTGTTTTTATAAATTAGTGGGAGAAGGTGGTTCATAGATGGATTAAATAGAATTGCTGAAGTTGAGACAGAAACAGTTAGCTGTGAAGGTAGTGAGAATGTAGTTTTTTTTTAAAGTAATGGTTTAATCACCAAAGGTTTTTACTTTGGCAGATATTTTTAGCTCTATAGAAAGTAATAGTTGTTGACTTGATGAGCTACGTCTTTTCAGGTGAAAGATTAGAAACAAAGTAATGTCCTACTTCAGTAAGTGTCTCTGTAGCAGCATTCCTATTCTGTCAGCCTGTATTATTTATATTCAAGGATCTTTAACAACTCTGATTAAGGGTGAGTTACTGTTTTAGAAGTACACCATAGGTAGCTTTCATAAAAAAACATCGGGGCAAAAGAAAATACTTTTGACTACTTTATAAATATAAACCTTTAAGAGTTGGGAAGAATCTGCAGGTCAAGGTAACCACGTTAAGTGCAAATTAAAGGAAAGGATATCTAGTACTCATTCAGTGCTAGAAAAATGAAAACAGAATTTTTCTGGTTTGGTTAAAAAGGAGAAGGTAAAATATTTCACCAAGACTTTGCTTTTTTTAAAAAAAAATTTGGTTTGGGCTCTTATTACAAGAAGGTGAATCTGAATGTTGTCTTTTTGTCAGGAGACTCAGGAATTGGTATTTCATTAACACTATCAATGATAGAGGATGTTTTTGTCCAGAACCCCTAGGAGAAGTAGCAGAGAGGAGCTTAGGTGCCTAGAGATTGGTCCTGCTGGGGTAGAGATATCCTGTCACCCAGGATATCACACCCACCCCTGTCCCCTTCAGGTGTAGCAGTTCCCTGGCTGCCTTTGGCCAGCACTAGGGGCTCCACAACTGCTTGGTTTTCACCAAATCCAGTCCAGTTCTGGAAAGGAAAGCTCATTTACATAGTTGATTTATCCTTGGACAACTTCAGGATGGATAATCAACTGATTCTGAACATGTCCTTCGGAAGAGGCTAAAAAGTACGGTTCTCGCCTAAATGTACCTTTAATCAGATTACACTCAGTGGTCCTCAGCAAAACAGAACCAGGCAAAGCCCTGCTGCCGGTGGGTTCGTAGAAAAAAAAGACACAATATGGTGGCCTCACACTAGATGCTTCCCTGTCTCTTATACCTTCCCTCCTTTTCGTGAATGAAAATTCCCAAGTTGGTCAGCCTTGGGCCAAACGTGATTAACCAAAGGTGCATGAGGAGAAGTGAGGCAATAGAAGACAGTCTCTGCCTTTGAGGAACTTTCATGGCTAGTTAAGGAGGCAAAATACAGCTATTTGAAGCCTTCATTCAGCAATATCTGTGCCAGTGTAAATCAGTCATTTAAATCACATTTAAGTGATGATGGGGATATAGAGAAGTGGAATGATTTCTCTTGGACTGTTCAGAGGTTTTCTAGAAGGAATCAGGTGAGTCCGATTTTAAAGATACACAGGGAGAAAGAAGGGAATTTCTTAATATATCCTTTTAATTAGCCTCCTTAAAGTGAGTACGTTATTGACAGGGATACTATATCTAGTAAACATTAGGTGCATTTTGCAAATACTGGCAATACAGATCTTTGAAATGAACTGCCTACCCTTCTGTTGCCAGGTGTAGGAGATGTTCTGCAATGACCTTTAATAAAAAGATTTTTAATGGAAAATTACTGACATAGATATATAGAAATATGAATTAATGAGCCCAAATCATCTTGCTTTATCTGTTTTTTAAGATACCTAACATTTCCCTATGAGTTTATTTAATCTTGGATTAAAGCTTCTTTTTTTTTATCCTTTTATTAGAATGTATACTGTTTCAGCTCTAAATTCCTTAAGTCGCTAATGATGGGAAAGATCTAATTATTCTTGAATTGCATGAAAATATTTTCCTCCTGAAATAAGAGCCCAATTTGAGCATCAAGGACTCAAATTCTAAGAATTAAGCTTAAGTATTGACTATTGAAATAATTTTATTCCACTTTAACAGTCAGAATAGAATATGGATGTTAAGCTCTTTGAGGCCAGAGACCAAGTCTTATTCGTTGTGTTTTGCAAGTCGCTTGGTACAGGTTACACTCATCAGTACAGGTTATACTCTCCTTTACTAAACATTGACTTGAATTTTGATGATTTTGGGCCTCTGTCAAACGTAATTGATTGGATTTATTTTTTAGCCATCAGGAAGGAAACCAGGTACACAAATTTGCTGTAACAAAAACGTTACCTAAAATAACTATTGTAAGATAAATATTGCCATCTGTGATATTTTTCTTTTGTTAGAAGAATCTGTGTAGAACATTGTAGGGAAAGGCCTTGGTGTGAGTCTATTGAGTATGTTCAGCAGAGCAGAGAAACTTTTCCCATTCTATTGTGGTAGATTCAAAAGTCATTTCTTAATCTATTCAGCAGAAGAAAAAACATCGCTAAAGACTTTTCAAATACTTTACAGACATGTTCTGCTAACCCACTGAAGTTCCTTTAGCCTGGGGTAAAAGAGAGCCGTCATTAGGTGATATTTGGGGATTGTCAGTCCCAGCATAGAACAGCTCTCAGGACTCCACAGGTCCTGAAAAGCAGGTCTCCGCCCAGCCAGGGATGGCTCAGTCGGAGTGTGTCCTGTGCTTCAGACCATCTGTGATTTCAGGCCTGCTCTCAGTCCATTAAGCTAGTCATTAACTGAGCTTCACAAGTGGCTTCAGAATCTTTAAATAGAGGTGAACAATATCTTTGTGTTGCTTAAGTCATTCATATAGAGCGTGTATTAGTGTTTGCTAATGGAGGATGTAGGCAGGACATTGAGGAAAAGTGGCAGGCCAGGCTTCTGAACGTGGAGCTCATCATTTTGCTTCTGACTCCTGGAGGTGTTGTGAGGATAAATGAGATACAAGTACCTGAGTTGGGAGTATGTGCTCAGTGTCTGCTTCTGCCTACTCCCTTCTTCTACTGGTAATGTTTTTGCTTAACATTAATTGACTTAATCAGTATGGACCCATATGTATGTGTAACTTAACAATTTTTTAAAAGATCAGGGATTTCTAGTAAAATAGTCCTAGTAATTTTAAAAGAGAATGAGAAAGTACATACTTTATTTGAGATAATTGAAGCTTGTTTTACATGCTGTACAAATTTGTCACTTTTTTTTTCTTTTTGCCTTTGGAAAGTTTCACATTAACAGCATGAGAACTTAAAAATACAGTTGATGTTGAAAGAGCTTAACTAAATATTTTAAATTGGTGGTATTGGAAAGAGATTCTGTAAAAATCCAATTAAACTTTTGAAAGCTCTATCTTGTTGAAATAACTTAAAGGAAGTTAGTTTGGTTTCCCAGAAGTACTATGCATAGTGTTTCTGGCTGAGGAAGAAAGGCCTGAATCTGCTATTTGGCCAAAAATTGGGTACCAGTTTCCTCTACAATGTTTTACTTGAGCCGTGTTGACACTTGAACAAATCCCGTAGAAACTGCCTCAAGTGGGGAATAGTTGTCCTTGCTTTTATGGTGAAGCCCTGGCCCCATAACTAACGTCCAGACAGTGGTAGTATTCTTGGCTGAATAATCTATAGATACATATAAATTGAGAGCAAAACCCCAAATGTTTTAGGAATTTTCATGGCTACCGTTTTTCAACCAATCAGTAAAGTAAACTTTTAAAAATACTGATGCAGTTTATTGCTTCCTAGCCAGTAAAAATAGTGAACAAAAAGAGTCTAGTGTCCCTTGTTTCTTAAATAAACTTTGAAAATTCAGTTCTCTTGCCATTTAATTATTCAATTCAAAAGACTAGAATGACTTCTTTTAAATTTGGGGCACTTTAGGAATTTTTTTCCTTGCCTCAGACATCAGAAATAACTTTCTCTTCCCATTAAATGACAGTAAAGTATTTAACCAACATGTTTGTTTTTGTGATTTATTTTTCACGGGGAACAAAAACAAACACTTGTGTGCAAAAGGTTAATTTTTTCTGTTTGATTTACATCGACAAGAGTGATAGCTACATTTACAACTGGCATTAAGACGTTTCTATGTATTAAACAGATTACATGTGAATATAAGTGAAAGAAAAGTGGTTTATTTCTTGTTACTCAAAAGGTTTAAGTATATTAGCTTAAATTCTTTGAATTTACTCTGAGGGGGGAAAAAACATTTCAGGTATTGAGGTGTGCATTTTTTTTAAATGGAGCAGTAGGAACCTAAAAGGGACTTAAAAACACAAAAAATATCTGTGTCTTGGCTCAGAGGCAGAGGAGAGGAGAGGCAAAGGGTGGCTAAGGGGTGCACACCACAGGAGTTGAAAGGAAATCTCCTGGGAAGTAACTGGTACAAGATTCAGAGGGCTGCTCTGGCCCTTCCATCTTTGTCCTTAATGGGATTTTGTTCAGGTGTCAAGAGTGGTTATCAGGACAGCAAAAATACATTAACCACGAGCTGTGGAAATCTCAGTTGATGTGAACAATGTCTTTTAAAATTTGGACTCAGTTGAGTAATCTTACAACTTCCTGAATATGATCCTGCTAAATCAGGCAGAAAGGTAGTTGGATTTCATTGTGGTACTGAGTAACCAGTGTTCAAAGCACCTCTTCCCTTGCAGAAGAAAACGTTTTAAGGAATTTAGGAGTTTGGCTACTCAGAGTTTTAAAATGCTATCCATATAAAACTCAGCAGTAAGCCAGCAGTACTTTAATGTGCAGATTGACTTCACAAGCTCTCATCTTAAACAAACTCATGGAAAATCATAACAAAATAAAGCAAAAATATAGGAACTACAAGTGAATGCTCAGTGAGAAGTTCTTAGGTTTGGGGATTTATTTAGAGGAATACATGATCTTAATTAAATAGAACTAATCAATTCTAAAACTGGGAGTTACGACTGCCTTATAAATAGCAAGTAGTTTTTTTTTCCAAAAGTGACATTAATTTTATTTGTATATCAAAAATATGCAATGATGCAGGGTAATTGCATGAAGTCAGAAGCTGGTCTGGAGTGAAGGGTAGCAAAGGCCTTTGCCAGACCATCGGGAGTTTCTTTGGGTGCCACTATAGGCAGAATCCTTTTGGGCTGCCAATACTGAGTAGTTTTGAAAGATTAGCAACCAGCAAACTTTAGACAACATTAAGAAAAATACAGATTGCAAGGGATAGGGCAGCGGCTCAGACATCAATTCACCATTTAAGTGAAGAGAGCTGTGAAAGAACAGGAAGATTGAATTAGAGGCTTTTCTATGTTACACATACAAGCTCCATGAGGTCAGGCATTTTTGTTTTATTCTAAGCATTCAGGACGGTGCCTGGCATATAATATGCATTTGGCACGTCGTTGATGAAGTGAATTTTGCTTTTTGGCTCAATGCATTGCAGAGGAAAATTAAATGCATTTATCAGCAAATGTTAGAATTGTTGTGGCTGTTTCATGACCCTTCACCAAAGTGAAGTTATCGGTACCAGACTTTCTGATCTGGTTGAGGAATTATTAAATGGCAAATGCATAAAGCTTTAGCACCATTCAACTTTACTCTTTTTCCAGCTTTGGTTTGCTTCAGTCTGAAAAATGGGAAGGTGTGTACGTATGTGTACTGGAGTGAATTTCAAAGAGCCAGTGCCCAGTAGTCCATGTTGGAAAGCCATGTGTTCAAGCAAACTGGCTTACGTGCTGGACGTTCCAGTGTGGCTAATTCAGAAACTTTTAGGACCACTTTGTTGAAGTAAAGGATCTCAGTTGTGGTCCATTAAGTTTATAGTATTGATGGACAGAATACTTTTTCTCTCTGTAATTAAGTGCTCTTCTGCAAAACAGTGACTCTCTGTGCTAGATGACTCGAGGGGTTTTTAGTTCATCAAGGAATTCGCACACTTCCCTCCTTGGAGCATGAGTTTGAGAGAAACGCCTTAGCAGGCAGTACTGCCTGTATCCGTGTTCCGAGTCATCCCTTCACCTCCTCCTCTTGGTCCCTTGGCACAGGTGAGAAGCCGTACAAGTGCACCTGGGAAGGCTGCGACTGGAGGTTCGCGCGCTCGGACGAGCTGACCCGACACTACCGCAAGCACACGGGGGCCAAGCCCTTCCAGTGCGGCGTGTGCAACCGCAGCTTCTCCCGTTCGGACCACCTGGCCCTGCACATGAAGAGGCACCAGAACTGAGCTGCCGCTGCCGCCACCCGCGTATCGCCTGCCGCCGCTCCTCCGCTCGCTTGGCAAAATTCTAAACTACAAACTTAACTATATAGAGAAAGATGAAAACGAAAACAAAAGACTGGAAATGTATATTTTGTATATTTGAGAAAACAGGGAATACATTGTATTAATACCAAAGTGTTTGGTCCTTTTCAGAATCTGGAATGCTTGCTGTAACCTGGCTTCACCCAGGCAGATGCCAATCATCTCAGACAGGCAGCCTCATCTCAGTGCGGATTGGGCGTGCAGGGTGTGTTTGCAGTGTTCTTCCCAAAGCACCACCGTTTAATGTGACAGTGTTTAGTAAACAAGTCAGTTGGCAGGCACAGGAAGTCGGCTGGATTGTGTGTCAAGATTTTACTTGACATCAGAGGAGTTTTTTCAATACTAGGTAATTCTCTAGAGGTGCGCAGCATACCTGGCAATTCCAAATAGCCATTGAACAAACTTTTTTTTTTTTTTTTTTAAATATGAGTTGCCTATATTTGCTCTTCGAAATTTTGTAAATATGCAAATCAGCTTTATAGGTTTATTACATGTTTTCTAAGATTCTTTTGGGGAAAAATCATAAATAATTCTTTTGAAAATAACCATGAATACATTGACAGTTAGAACCTGTGGTAAGATACCTTTTAAAACCTTACCAAATTCATTTCTCTAGGGGGAAGAGATAATAATCATTCAAATGAACTTCAAAAGCAGATTTCATGCACTGATTAAAATCAGATTGTTTATTTTAAATATGAGCGACATTTTGTATGAATTGTGAACTCGAGCTAAAAGACAGTTAACAATATTCAAAAATTAAACCTCTTACAACAAGCTGAACAGTATCATTTTTTAAAAAGACGGACTTACGTAGTTTTCACATGGCAATGTTGAGTTTATGATGTAGTTTTTCGTATATGGAAACATGGAATTTATGATGCAGGTTTCATATATCGAGATGTTTGCTCGTGCAGTACAGTTGGTTAAATGCCAGTTTATGTCGACTTTGCATGTAATATACAGTGAGACACAGTAATTTTACCTAAATTACAGTGCAGTTTAGTTAATCTATTGTTAATACTGACTCAGTGTCTGCCTTTAATTATAAATGACATGTTGAAAACTTAAGGAAGTAAGTGCTACACATATGCAATATAAAATAGTAATGTGACACTGATGCTGTCAACCAAAGGGCAGAATGAATAAGCAAAATGCCAAAAGCGGTCTTAATTGAAATGAAAATTTAATTTTGTTTTTAAAATATTGTTTATCTTTATTTATTTTGTGGTAATATAGTAAATTTTTTAGAAAATTTTCATAACTTGATAAATTATAGTTTTGTTTGTTAGAAAAGTTGCTCTTAAAAACGTGTAAATAGATGACAAACGGTGTAAATATTTTGTAAGAGGCTTCAAAATGTTTATACGTGGAAACATACCTACATGGAAAGCATAAGTTGGTTGCTGTTTTGCTTCTTTTTCCCTCTTATTTTTGTATTGTGGTCATTTCCTATGCAAATAATGGAGCAAACAGCTGTATAGTTGTAGAATTTTTTGAGAGAATGAGATGTTTATATATATAAATGACAAATTTTTTTGGAAAATAAAAAGTGCCTAAAAGATTCATGTTGTGCCTTCCTTCTTCCCCTACCATAGCAAAAACAATGAACAAATTCCTTTCTCATAGCTATATAAAAGGGTCTGTTTTATGTGGGCAGTTAATAAGAAAACAATTCCTACTTTGAACCAGTATCTACTTTTGTTTAAGACAAAAGAGAGGAATTTGTTTTTACAATATCGGAGGTATAAAGGGAGGCATACTTCATGAATGCTGATTTCTTTAGCCCCCTCTCTGGTCATTACACAGACACATATTGACTTTACCTTTTCAAGATCATTAGTTGAAGACACTGTGGAGCTAACTTGTATATAGCCTAGTTTTGTCAGAGGTAAACAAAACAAGAATTGGGGTTTTAACTTTTTTTTCCTTTTTAAAAGAGAAAGGGAATTTCCAGGTGGTCCAGTGGTTAGGACTCCACCCTTCCACTGCAGAGGCCCCGGTTGGGGCCTGGGTTCGATCTCTGGTTGGGAAACTAAGATCCCGCAAACCGAGCGGTATGGCCAAAAAAAAACAAAACAAAACACTGAGATGATTTTAACCACTAGCAACAGTACACCTTGGTTTCTAATGCTATCTCCAATAAAAAGAGCCAAGAGTTGCTCCTCGGAGAAATGGCTGATTCTGGGACTAGGGTAGGAAGCATACAAGGGTGCCTGGAGCATCTTACAGCAATGAGAAGTAAGCAATTAAAAAAAAATTCCAGGACTTCTCTGGTGGTCCAGTGGGTAAGACTCTGCGCTCCCAATGCAGGGGGCCTGGGTTTGATCCCTGGTCAGGGAACGAGATCCCCCGTGCTGCAACTAAGAGTCCACATGCTGCAACTACGACCCGGCACAGCCTAAATAAATGTTAAAAAAAAAAATTCCTACAGTGATGCTAGAATGTCAGAGCAACAATATAAAATAGGATTGGATTATAACCCAAAGTATAAAATACCCGTGAGTCCATGCTAATATAAATGAGTGAAAATATAGGAAAGAGGTCTGCAGAAGAATTCCAAACAGTTTTTGTAGATCCTCCACCCTCAGAGATAGAACATAAGTCCCCGCTCACTTTAAGTGCAGGTTGCACGAAGTGACTTTATTCCAAAGAGTACAATATGGCCAGGAGGGGAGGTAGGATCATTTTACACTTAGAGAAGCCTGCCAGACACCCTCAGCAGGTGATCAAGGTCCTCGTCAACAGCATAAGTCATGTTCATAGTGTATACTCTTGGTTTGATGTTATGAAAATGGAACTTTGCCTTGTGGTCTTCCTCCTAAAAACACATAAGCCCAGTCTAATGGTGAGAAAGACATTGGACATCCCTGTTGAGGGACATCATACAAAATATCTAACCAGTAGTCAAAACTCCAGGTTATGAGAAACAAAAATGTGAGAAGCTGTCACAGCCAGGAGAAGCCTAAGGAGACGTGACCAAGTGTAATGTAAACGAAATAGGATTCTGGAACAGAGAAAGGACGTTAGGGGAAAACTGAGGCAATCTGAATAAAGTATGGAATAGAGGAAACTGGGGGTGGGGTATACGGGAACTCTGTATTATCTTTTTAGTAGTAGTTTGATAAATCTAAAGTTTAGAGCATCTTTATTCCTGTCCTGCCCCTAGCAATTATACTCCAATAAAGACATTAAAATAGATAAAGTTTAGAGCAGAAGTTAGAGTGAAAGTTTAAAGTTTAGAGTGAAGGAAAAGAATCAGTATCACTATTATATATTTTCAATAAGTGGGAAAATCCCTGATGGGAAAATAAAGTGAAATTGCAGTTAATAATTTGGCATCGTAAGTTTATTCAGCCTCTCTCATTATTGGACCCCTCATTCTTCCCTGTCATTCAAGTAACAGCTAGCTCAAGAATACCACACATCCGTTCCCTAGGCAGAACCTCATTTTTCCATGGGTGAAAAACATAATTTCTTTGCCTTAAATTTATTTCTAGACATTGAGATAGAAAGTGAGGCTACCAGGTTTCTGAAGCAAAGACAACTCTATGTCTAATGACAAATAAGAGGTGGGTCAGTATTCAGCTGATAATTGTAAGAATTAAGTTTTCTTGTGTGTAGAAACCTTCACTCTTGCTTTGGTTCCCGCCACTTAATTGTATTCAGCTCCCTAACACTTCAGTACCATTTTACTCCAGATTACAGAGCACAGCTGTTTCTAGTCTGTCTCCCTTTCTTTATTCTCCTTTCCTCCCTTTTGTAGGCTGCCCTTTCTCCTCTCTTGCCAGCTACCTGTTCACGTCCTTGTCTGCCACAGCTCAGTTCAGATCCTCAGTGGAACTTCTTTTGCATTTGGAGACATTATGACACTTCAGCATTTGAATATTTTCCAACTTCTATCATATATGTTTTTCCTCCTCAGATTGTCAGCTCCTTGGAAGAAACACCACTTCTCAGATTGCCTTTGTATTTCTGCTCTTTTTGATTGATAAAGCAGATGTCAAAAATAACTTTACGGTGCTGTGTGAATTGGCTTAAGCCCTGCAGGGGTTGAATCCGTCTGATGTTCACCAAATTTCCTCTTCATGTTGCCCTGTTGATACAGCATTGGTGCTGGATTCTTGATAAGGTGTGTGACTGAAACTGTGATTATAAGTTGAGCAAGCAGATAATACCTTGTGAATTTTCAAACATTGTGAGTGAACTTTCAAAGGGAAAATTATTTTACACCATTGTGCCTAACACTTTCAAAGCTGCAAGCAGTTTATTTACTGATCATTAGCATATCCATTAAATAAATATCTGCAGTCAAACATAGTCTGACCAGTCTTTTGGTAAACAAGCTACCCCGTCTAGACAAAAATTGATGACACCAGCTTCCAATTAGCCAGAACACAATGATGTGATTTGATGTTAAGTTAGTAATGCTCTGAGTTTTAACTATCTTCAGTTAGTTTTTTATTCTCCCTTCCACTCCTTGCCCAAGTTATCTTATTTTCTGTTTTGCTTCATTTTGTTGTTTCATTCTTACGTTGCAGCTTGTGTTAAGTGCATCACTTCATGGCATCCAATTAGAGAATCCTTAGATAAGCATGACTTGGCCTGCCTACATAAAAATGTTCTTTAAAATCTAGCTAGATTCCTTTTCCTATCTGCAACTAAGCCCACCAGAGCTCTTTGGATTAACTCATGGGCCATAACATAACAAAACAGGGCTTTATTCCCCATCACTAAATCTGGTCTCTACTTTGAAGTTAACCAAATTCCATCTTTGGTTAGATTCTTTACTGCAGTCTTAAACTAATCAATAGGAGACCACCACCCCACCCCCCTTTTTTTTTTACTCATACCAGAGTTATCGGTGACAAAACCTGGCAATTATTTAATACTTATTTTACAATGACTATTAAGAAAAAAAAGCATAATAAATCACATGAGAGCTATGTGTGATTAGAAGAGTTTGCTACATGAAAACTCAGAATTTCCCTTTTTCTTTGTAAACCAGCAATCTTTATTTCACCTATCACTCTCAGTGCCTCCCACCCCCATGAAAGCATTTGGGGATATAGAAATGGTAATATTCTTGAACATGAATGTAAAAGCTTAATGCTATTTGGCAACCAAAGACATTTGAATGATGATATATATGAAAGGAATTGAGTGGGAAACTAAGAAGCTCATACAGACGTCTAGGGAAAAAGTGGTAGATTACATGCGTCTAATTTTGCAGCCTCCTAAAGCCCCACTAAAATGAAGAGCCTTTTCCCTTCAAGGCATAAAGCTATGAGGCGAAAAGGAAAATAGAAGTACCAACAAGCTTGTGGGAACCGGGAAAAGCTAGATAGAAGGAGCAACAAGCTGGGCAGAACTGAAAAAGCTAAATCTGAAAGTAGTCGTGGAGAAAACTAGGAACAAACCTAATTCTGATCCCCACGAAAATCCCAAAAGATCTCAGGAATTTGTGGACTCAAGGACTTCTAAAAGTAGAGCCAAAATACAATTGTTAACAGTTTGTCTAAGAAGTTGTTAATTACCTAGTCCACCCCCCTCCCCCCTCCCCTGCCAATCGCGCAACTGCCCCCAAGCCGCCACCCACTCCATCATCAACACGCTGAACAGGGCATAAACAGCTAGTCCCCTCCCCAGCAGAAGAATGGAGGTTTATCTGCTTATTCTCTAGGGAGGGTAAAGACAAAGAGGGCCTCTAAATTAGTAGACTACAGGCCCAGTTGCGGGGAGGAGTGCCAAACAGAAAATAGGAGAATTAAATAAATGTGCATGTTGGTTGTTGAACCAGTTCCTCTTCTCTTCTTTATTTGGTTTCCAGAATACTGGAACCAAGACTTTATCCTCCAGGCAGGAGGCTGGAAAATTCTTCAGAATGGACCAGCCCAAGAGGAAAGATCTAAATGTACTGAAAATCCCAAGTTCTCCAATAATATGGCCCAGCCAGATCACTCACAGAGAAACCCACAGATGGTTAGCCTCACACATATACTCAGAGCTTCCAGTTTTTGGTCCCTCACTATTAAATATTAATAAACAACCAAGAATTACCAGATATCTGCGGAAACGATTTAACATGAAAGAGAGAAAACAAAGAAGAGCACCCTGGAGAAGAAAAAACTATGTGAGATAGGTAAAATATAAAAACAAAACAAAACTATTATTAATAGCCTCAGAGATATAAGAAAGATATCACAACTATGAAACCAACAGGATGCTCTGAACATGCAGAGCAAAAAATTAAAATTTGAAATATGAGAGCAGAAATGAAAGAATCAAAAGTAAACAGAAAAATGCAAAAAAGAGTTCCAGTCTAAAAGAAGATAAGTAGAGTTCTATCATCTAACAATAAGTCCCAGAGAGAGAGACTAGAAAAACTGGGGGTAGGGAGAGACATTAAGAAAATAATTCAGGAAAATTCCTTAAAATCAAAAGACATGAATTTCAAGAGTAAAAGGCTTTGATGTCCTAACACACCAGTGTGAATAGATACACATCTGTACGAACTTTCAAACCCTGGGACCAAAAATAAGTTCCTAAAACTTCCAGAGAGAAAATAAGTCATATATAAAAGAAGCTGAAATGCTTCAGGCTTTTCATCGGTGACATTGGAATCTAGAAGATAGTGGAGAAATGCCTTTTGAATTCTGAAGAAAAATGATTTTTAATCTAGAATTTTATAACCAGCCATACTATCAGTCAAGTACAAGGGAAGAGTAAGATATTTTTTGGACATGCAAGTTCTCAAATTTTTTCCTCTTTTACCTTTCAGAAAGCTGCTGAAGTCTACACTTCACCAAAATGAGGGAGTAAACAAAGAAAGAGAAAGATATGGAATACTGAAAATTATCTGTGCATGGGACCCTGTGCAGATGAGAAGTGAAGGGGATCCTCTGGATAAGGTGAGAGAACAGGTAACCAGGCCAGACTGGAACCAATTAAAAATCTCTGGGAGATTCTTCTCCAAGATATGAAATGGATGGAATATTGGATACATCTGAGAGTCTTTCAAGGAGATTTAGGCCAGAGGTTGACAAAACACAGCCTGAAGTCCAAATCTAACCTAAGGCCTAATTTTTTTCCTGCCTGTAAGCTACAGAGGTTTTCTTTCTTCCTTTTTTTTTTTAAATTATTATTTATTTTGGCTGTGCCGGGTCTTAGTTGCGTCATGCAGACTTCTTAGTTGCAGCATGCGGCTTCTTAATTGCAGCATGTGGACTCTTAGTTGCAGCATGCATACAGGATCTAGTTCCCTGACCAGGGATCAAACCTGGGCCCCCTTCATTGGGAGCGCAGAACCTTATGCACTGGACCACCAGGGAAGTCCCTACAAAGGGTTATTTACATTTTTAAAGGGTTGGATCAAAAAAAATGTAGCAAACTGTATGTGAACCAGAAAACCTAAAATATATACTGTCTATCTCTTTCATAGAAAATGTTTGCTGACCCCTGATTTAGACATCTGGTGAAAATTTGAGGGGTTTAATTAGAGATCTGTGTATAGAAAGCCAAACAAACAGAAATTTACACACACACACACACACACACACACAATTGTTGATTTCACGTAAAAGAAAAAATTGTGCAACTGAAGATGATAAAGCAAACGTGTTATGTAGAAATAGGAAGGAGAACATTGAGTACTGGGCTAAAATAGTTGAATGTGGGTGTCTCTATGGGGTAATGGCAGAAGGAGGGAAGGTGGGATTATTGATTTTTCATTAAAAAAGCCTTGTAGGGCTTCCCTGGTGGTGCAGTGGTTGAGAGTCCGCCTGCCGATGCAGGGGACACGGGTTCGTGCTCTGGTCCAGGAAGATCCCACATGCCACAGAGCGGTTGGACCTGTGAGGCGTGGCCGCTGAGCCTGCGTGTCCGGAGCCTGTGCTCCGCGACGGGAGAGGCCACAACTGAGAGGGCCGCGTACCGCCAAAAAAAAAAAAAAAAAAGCCTTGTAGAAGTATTTAACTTTTAAACAATTTAGCTTTTAATTTGATAAAAATTAACAGGACCAGAAGGAGGAAGGGGAGGTAAGGGGGACAGTAAGCACATAAGAAAGCATGAAATGTGTACCCCATTGTTCCTTTGGAAACTGCTGGATAATTCTGAATGGTTGACTCTGTCCCTCCCCTGGCATGGAGCCCACCTTTGGTAGTTTGATGAGAGGAGGCTCAGTTTCTCACATGAAGGTCTGCATAAAAGACAAAAGAAAACTGAAGAAGTGTAGGTTTAGAAGGAGGTAGGTATAATAATATTTGGAGGTTCTTTATTATACAAAATGGTTGAAAGTAATTTGCATTGAGGTACTAATACTGGGGTGTATTGTTTGTAAAGTACAGAGATGTACAAGAAGATACTGTTATCTTGAAAAAAACGGCACAGGGAAAAATCATTTTTTCCATTTCTGAATTTTCCACACTGGGATTGGGACAAGGTCAATGCTCAATAAATGCACGTTGACTAAATAAAAGAATCTGTAAAAATACCTCATAAAGATGGAAGATATCTTAGGTACATTAGACAAAGAAAATTAGGGTGATTTAAATCTGAGTAAAAGTGGTCATGAATTCTCACCAGAAATTAATAAAAAGCTATTGTTCTGTATTACAGTCACAACTGTCTTGAAAAATTCTATTACTACATAATAAGATTCAAGGCTATGTCTGAAATATTTGGGACTTAAATGAACTTGCCTTGCTGAGTACATTAATTTCTTTTTTTTTTAAATTGAATTATAGTTTTGTTTTGTTTTGTTTTTTGCCACTCTGCACAGCTTGCAGGATCTTAGTTCCCTGACCAGGGATTGAACCTGGGCCCCAGCAGTGAAAGCACTGAGTCCTAACCACTGGATTGCCAGGGAGTTCCCAAACTATAGTTGATTTACAATGTTTCAGGTATATAGCAAAGTGATTCAGTTATATAGACATATAGATAGATATATATAGATAGATAGATGTATAGATCTACCTATATATATTCCTTTTCAGATTCTTTTCCATTTTAGGTCATTACAAGATATTGAATATAGTTCCCTGTGCCATACAGTAGGTCCTTGTTGTTTATCTATTTTATATACAGTGGTGTGTATCTGTTAATCCCAAATTACCAATTTATCCCTCCCCCCCTTTCCCCCTTTGGTAACCGTAAGTTTGTTTTATATGTCTGTGAGTTTTGTACATCTTTTTAGATTTCACATACAAGTGATATCATATGATATTTGTCTTTGTCTGGCTTACTTCACTTAGTGTGATAATCTCTAGGTCCATCCATGTTGCTGCAAAAGGCGTTATTTCATTCTTTTATATGGCTGAGTAATATTCCATTGTGTGTGTGTCTGTGTGTGTATGTATATCTGCATATCTATAGATATAGATATACCACATCATCTTTATACATTCATCTGTCAATGGACATTTAGGCTGCTTCAGTACATGAATTTCTTTTTTTTTGAATTTTAGAATTTTATTTATTTTTTTATACAGCAGGTTCTTATTAGTTATCTATTTTATACATATTAGTGTATACATGTCAATCCCAATCATCCAATTCATCCCACCACCACGCCCTGCCACTTTCCCCCTTTGGTGTCCACTTGGGCGGCCAGCATCTTTGTCTCAGGTCTCCCTGGACAGAGAACTAACCAACAGGAAAGTGGTATTGCCTTCCTTTTTTGAAAAAGCAACTGTTTGTTTTCCATAACCACATCTCTATAAGTACTTTATGAGGTGCGGCCACCACGCCGTGATTATCGGCAACAGAGAGTCAAAGAGAACACGATAAAACAGTGACCAGGAAAACAGAGTATTGTTGAAACAGGGAGGGGTCAATTCTTGGAAAGGGGTGGTCCAGATGAACCTGGTGTCAGGTGATCAGGCCTAATCTTATACGTCTGGTGGTCACAGCCAAAGAGTGTGATGAAGACCAGGCAGTGTATCAGATATAACCAACACATACTGTGTGCCAGGCTACTGTCCTGGGTCTTCTTTTACACACATTACCTACCTTACTGTAATCCTATAATGGGCTTATTATTACACCAATCTGTAATAATAAGATGAGGAAAATAATGCTCAGGAAGAGTAAGTGGTTTATTTTTCCTCATGGAAACATAGCTGGTAAGAGACAGAGCTGGGTGTTCTGACTTCAACTCCTTGACTCTGAAATAACAAACCCATCTCAAGAGTCACGAGACTCACCTTAAGTCTAGGGCAGCCCATCAGAGTCAAGGAACTAGGGAAACTGGACTTGAGGTAACTTCAGTTCATCTAGAGGGCTTCCCAGTCTCCCTTTGGGGCAGGAGTCGCTCCAGGGTGCAGCGTGCCTGGGCCTGTCAAGAGTAGTAGTTGAGTCCTGATAAGATAAAGCAAGTGGATTAATCTGCTTAGAGAGAAGCGCAGATTCTGACTGTGTCTTGAGGAGGAGTAGTGGAGAATCCGAGCTGCCATGTATAGGAACAGACCCCAGAGCTTGGATGGGCCTTTAGGGAGTGTTTTGTCCACTGACTTGAGAAAATTATCCAAGCCAAATAACACCAGCCACTGTCGAAGCAGAATGACAAGTACATTCCTTGAGATTATACCTAAAGGGAAGACAAGAAGAAAGGAAAGTGGGGATGTTCCCAGGCTTTTGATCTTGTCTACCTGACACAGGCCTCTCGTCCCCCACCCACAGACTTCCTGAGGCAGGAAGTGGTGACATGGCCCTGGGTTTGTCAGCCCTCTCCTGCTCTGAGTCATCAGGATTGCTGGCATAGTTCTCCAGGAGATCTCCAAGGAGATAATTCACTCCCCTTTTAGGGGCTTGGCATCGTGCTGAGTGGCAAATCACTCGTGAACTGCCAGACTTCCATCCAGTGTGAGATTTCCTCCTTGGAACGTCTCTCAGGTTCCTTATAAGCAGTATCTTCTGACTTCTATTAACATTATCCTATAGTAACTAACTCTAAGTGGGGGGGGGGGGCTGTTGGTTATCAAAATAGACAGTGGAATGAATTACAGTGAATTTTAACCATTCCCCCGTTGTGGAATGTGAATATGGTTTCCAATATATGTTATTCTAAACAATGTTAAAGAGAACATCTTTCTACATAAATGTGTGCCTGTGGATGAGTTTCTGTAGGATAGATCTCTAGATGTGGAACTGAGGGGTCATTTAATTTATTTTATTTATTAATTTTTTAATTAGTTAATTTATTTATTTTTGGCTGCGTTGGGTCTTCATTGCTGGGCGGGGGCTACTCTTCACTGCAGTGCGTGGGCTTCTCATTGCGGTGGCTTCTCTTGTTGTGGAGCACAGCACCTAGGCTCATGGGCTTCAATAGTTGTGGCACGTGGGCTCAGTAGTTGTGGCTCGCGGGCTCTAGAGCTCAGGCTCAGTAGTTGTGGCGCACGGGCTTAGTTGCTCTGCGGCATGTGGGATCTTCTCGGACTAGAGCTCAAACCGTGTCCCTTGCATTGGTAGGCGGATTCTTAACCACTGTGCCACCGGGAAAGCCCAGGGTTCATTTAATTTACATAGAGGAAAAAATAACATAAATATAAGTATTTATGTTGTTTTAATTTACCCTATTTAAAGCCTTTTTATTATGGAGATTTACAAACAAATATAAAATTAGAACGGTAGAATGAATGCCCACTACCCCTTTATGAACTCACAGCCACCCTTAATTTACCTTTTCCCCTGCCTCCCCTCCCCTTGATTATTTTGAAGCAAATCTCAGACATTGTATCATTTCATTTGTAACTATTTCAGTATGCGTCACTTCAAGATGATTCTTTAAAAAAAACATAACCACAACACTATCTTTGTACCTCAAAAATGAGTATAATCCAGATATGTCAAATATTTAAGATCTGAATAGGTTCTCAAAAACTGTCCTTAAAAAAAAAAAAAGAATATTTACCCTTCCACCAACAGTACTGCAGAATTCTGGAGGGAAAGACAGTGTACAAGGGAAGGAACTTGCATTAGCCAATGTTGAAATGTGAAGAGCGACACCAAGAAATGGCAATGTAGCAAGAGTGGAAGCTGAACCCACCAGTGGTCTCTGAGCTCTCCTCATACATTTCACCCCCCCAAAGAACAGTCTTGAATAGCAGACGACATCAAAAGGCAGCTGTGCTTTTCTCAGAATAAAACAGCTGAGTTAAACAATCAAAACCAAACAGCTGTACTGCCTTTGGATTTAGTGTTACATTAAAATTAGATGTTTTCTTCCCCCCAGCCCCCCGCCCTTTCTTTTCTTTTCTTTTTTTTTTGCGGAAAGAAACAATTGAAGAGTTTTATTTTAGACATAAATGTTATGTTCAAATCACGTGCACACAGCCCACAGTAAAATGTTAGTTAATATGGAAATTTGGCTGATAGCACTGTCACACATAAGTCTATGGGGTCTAGACCCCATAAGTCTAGACCCTCTCTCTATTGTTTTCATTATTCAATACTACTTAATTATTTAGAATTTGCCTATGTACAGTGAACACTATTTATGATCCAGAAGTGGAAGTTCACATGCAAATTTTTCAGATATTTTATTTGTAAAAAGTATGAAAATATTCCATGGAATTAAAACAACTTAAACTTGATTTTTAAACAAGGATTATTTCTTTCCTTTATAGAAAAGTTAACTATTATCTTAAAATCTAAACTAAATGGAACAATACAAGCAAAAAAACAAAACACGGTCTTAATTCTTCCTTAAAATAAGCCTATAACCTTCCAAAGAATAAAGGTAATACTATTCGTTAAAATTTACATTACAAAAATATGACTTGATTGTAGAAATATAGTTAAACTGAAAGAAGAAAATAAAGATTCCTATGGTTCCACCATTTATTCTTCATATATAACCTGGTATACATGCTAGACACCAGACAGAGGTAACTACCGGCCATTCATAAATCCATTTTGCAAACTTAAGGGTTACACTGTTCATTTTCGTCTGTAGTCTGCTTTGTTTTCTACCTAGGTCATGATAATTTTTCCGTGTCATTAAATATTTTTCATGACATAATTAACATAGTCCCACAAAAGTGTTTTTAACTTTTTTCTCTCCATGAGTACATTCTGGGAGTCAGACTCTCTAGAAGCAGAAAAGAGGAGACCGACTTGAAACCAGCGCTTTTCAAATTATGTGTGATGAAGGACAGTTTTAAAAATTTCCAATCTTGGGAATTCCCTGGCAGCCCAGCGGTTACGACTTGGCGCTTTCACTGCTGGGACCTGGGTTCAGTTCCTAGTCAGAGAACTAAGATCCCACAAGCCGAGCTGTGTGGCCAAAAATAAATAAATAAAAAGTAAAATTTCCAATCTATTATGGACTGAGATTTTTAAAAATATGATAAAAATAAGAGAAATGAAACATTAATTTCAGAAACAATTTTCAAGAAAATATTTAATAGAAAAATAGAATAAATGTATACCAAGTACCAGCCCAAACTTTTAATTTTATTTATTTATTTGGTTGCAGGATCTTAGTTCCCCAACCAGAGATTGAACCCATGCCCCCGGCAGTGAAAGCACAGGCGTCCTAACCACAGGACTGCCAGGGAATTCCCACAAACCTTTTAATATTAGATGTGATAGATATCAAATTACTCTGTGAAATGGTTGTATAAATTTCAGAGTGTTTATTGTCAGTATTTTTTATTGATATTATCACAGGCCAGTGGCAGTTACATGGACTGTACTTTGATTACATTACTTTAGACCTTCCCAAGAACATTAAGTAAATACTTCTCTTCGTAAACAGTCAGGGGTGGAAAGGTTAAATAATAATTTTAATTTGCTATTTGAGAGTTGAGCCAAGAACCTTCAACTCTCCTTCACTTTCCACACACGGGCAGGCCCAGCAGGGTCCTCAGGATGTCTTGGTGGATGGTCACAGGAGTGTCATTCCTTGGGCTTTCCTTACCATTCCTGAAAAAAGGTGTGTGCAAGAAACCTATCTTTCTATCTCTCCTCTACCGCAAGCTCCTTTAAGAATGATCCCAGCTTTGCAGACGCCGTCACCCCGGAACTTCCTGCGCTGCCCAACCATGGTCAACCCTACCATGTTCTTTGACATCGCCATCAACGGCGAGCCCTTGGGCCGCGTCTCCTTTGAGCTGTTTGCAGACAAAGTTCCAAAGACAGCAGAAAACTTTCGTTCTCTGAGCACTGGGGAGAAAGGCTTTGGTTATAAAGGTTCCTGCTTTCACAGAATAATTCCAGGATTTATGTGCTAGGGTGGTGACTTCACACGCCATAATGGCACTGGTGGCAAGTCCATCTATGGGGAGAAATTTGATGATGAGAATTTCCTCCTGAAGCATACGGGTCCTGGCATCTTTTCCATGGTAAATGCTGGCCCCAACACAAACAGTTCCCAGTTTTTCATCTGCACTGCCAAGACTGAGTGCTTGGATGGCAAGCATGTGGTCTTTGGCAAGGTGAAAGAGGGCATGAATATTGTGGAAGCCATGGAGCGCTTTGGGTCCAGGAATGGCAAGACCAGCAAGAAGATCACCATTGCTGACTGTGGACAAATCTAATAATAAATTTGACTTGTGTTTTATCTTAACCACCAGACCATTCCTTCTGTAGCTCAGGAGAGCACCCCTTCATCCCCATCTGCTTGAAATATCCTATAATCTTTGTGCTCTCATTGCACTTCTTTGGGTTCCATATTTTCCTTATTCCCCTCCAAGTTTAGCTGAATTGCAAAGTTAAGTTTATGGTTATGAAATAAAAACTAAACAACCAAAAAAAAAAAAAAAAAGCAATGATCCCAGCCTGCTCTCTGAATGAGCCAACCAATAAAGCGGCCCACGTAGCTCTTGCTTTTATTATGATTGATTCCTTTTTTTTTTTTTTTTTTTGCGGTACGCGGGCCTCTCCCGCTGTGGAGCACAGGCTCCGGATGCGCAGGCTCAGCGGCCATGGCTCACGGGCCCAGCCGCTCCGTGGCATGTGGGATCTTCCCGGACCGGGGCACAAACCCGTGTCCCCTGCATCGGCAGGCGGACTCCCAACCACTGCGCCACCAGGGAAGCCCTGATTGATTCTTTTAAGCAGCTTTATTGAGGTGTAATTGATATACAGTGAACTGCACATATTTAAAGCATACAATTTGATGTGTTGACATAGATATACCATATATATATATATATATATATATACATACACACCTGTGAAACCATCTCCACGATCAAGATAGTGAACATATTCATCACCCTAAAGTCTCTTCATGCCCCATTAACATTCTTTCCTCTGCCACTCCTGCCCCCTCCCCTCTCCCAGGCAAACACAGATCTGCTTTCTGTCAGTATTATCTACTTTGCATATAAATAAAACATAAATTTATTTATTTATATTTTTGGCTGCGTTGGGTCTTCATTGCTGCATGCGGGCTTTCTCTCGTTGCGGCGAGCGGGGGCTACTCTTCGTTGTGGTGCGCAGGCTTCTCATTGTGGCAGCTTCTCTTGTTGTGGAGCACAGGCTCTAGGCACGTGGGTTTCAGTAGTTGTGGTGTGCAGCTTCAGGAGTTGTGGCTCACAGGCTCTAGAGCACAGGCTCAGTAGTTGTGGCGCACGGGCTTAGTTGCTCTGCAGCATGTGGGATCTTCCTGGACTAGGGCTCGAACCCGTGTTGCCTGCATTGGCAGGTGGATTCTTAACCAGTGTGCCACCAGGGAAGTCCCTACTTTGCATTTTTAAGAGTTTTATATAAATGAAACCATACTGTATGTACTCATTTTTGTCTAGCTTCTTTGAATTATTTTGAATATATATATTACATAATTATTTTGAGATTCATTCCTGTTGTGTGTATGAACATTTCATTCCTTTTATTGCCAAGTAGTATCCCATTGTGTGGATAGAGCATGGTTTGTTTATCCACTCACCTGTTGAAAGATATTTGGTTGGTTCCAGTGGTGTATGTCAGTTGTATCTCAATAAAACTGGAAGAAAAAAATTATTTTTTTTCTTATTATTGTGTTGAGGTCTTTAAAAAAAAAATTAATTAATTAATTAACTAGGTTGCATCAGGGCTTAGTTGCAGCAGGCGGGCTCCTTTGTTGTGGCATGTGAACTCTTAGTTGCGGCATGCATGTGGGATCTAGTTCCCTGACCAGGGATCGAACAGGCCCCCTGCATTGGGAGCGTGGAGTTGTATCCACTGTGCCACCAGGGAGGTACCTACTGAGGTCTTAATATAGTCTAATGCAAGTCCTTTCTCAGATATATGCTTTGCAAGTTTTTCTCTCAGTCAGCACCTGCTCTAGTCACAAAGTCTCCCCTCTGTGTATGTGTTTTTCCTAATCTTATAAGGACACTAGTCATGTTGAATTTGGGGTCACCCTAATGACTTCAGTTAACCTTGATTACATCTTTAAAGACCCTATCTCCAAGTACAGTCCCATTCTGAGGTACTGAGAGTTAGGAATTCAATATATGAATTTTGGAGGGATACAATTTATCCCATAACAGCCACCTAACTGAAAGGCGAAACTATTCAGAATTCAGAAGGACTATATTTCTAATCCATTCAACACTGGTAACTCAATGGAAGATTCTTCAAGTGAATCTCAAGTAATGATGTCATATTATTTGTGGCACATGAATTCTCTCTAGTAGTTCACATTACATGACATTGGCCATATCTACCTCACCAATGGGTGAGCTTTCCCAGAAAAAAAATCTCTTTGTGAATCGTGAGTCATTCTCTCCTTTTGTTAGCTTCTGAGCTCTGAAAGAAGTGAAGCAACACCTTTCCCGGTATAAAATAGAGATAATAACAGTATTTGCCTTATAAGGTTATGGTGAGGAGGCAAACAGATAATTCACATAAAGCCCTTAGTAAGGGCTTAAAATGTTAGCTATTGTATTTATTCATCAAATACAGGCTGAATTCTGGCTTCACACTAAGCGCTGTGCACAGTGTTGCCGCAGAGTTGAAGATAAATCAGTCGTGGATACAGCATCAAGTAAATGATTAATCTATTTGTAGTATTAATAACTACCAGTTATTGAGGGCCTTCTGAGGGTCAACTTCTATGCTGCTGCCTTATATTGATTATTTCATTTACTCTTCAAAAATATCTTGCAAAAGAGGTCTTACTTGTTCCATTTTGTAGATGAGGAAACTGAAACTCCTTGGGGTAACTCAAGCCCTATAAATCAGCTATGTAGTCATGGACGTGAGCTTTACACCAGGCCTGTCTGATGCCTAAGTTCTGCTCCTTTCCCTGTGAGCTTGTGGTCACAGAAGAGACACTGCATATGTATCAAGAAATATACCGCAGGGAAAAAGTGCTATGTGCCTTAAGAGAGATATTGATTGTTATAGGCATTCGAACAGGAAGAGAGATTTCCCTTTGGGATTTTAGGGAAAACCTGTAGGAGAGAAATAATTTGGGCCGAATTGGCACGTGTGGAATTGGCAGGGTTGGGGGATGGCAGCGTTCCTGGGTATAAGAACAAAACCATACAACAGGAAATTGTGGTTTTTAAATGAGGAACAAGAGGGTGTTCAGTTTGACTAGAATTATGTGGAAAACCTCATCAGCTCCAGCTTGAACTATTGCCCCTTTGTTCTCCTTCTAACTCTCCCTCTGTCTCATCCTTCTTTGCACTTGGTCCCCTATATCTTGTCCACATTACTGGGACATGGATGATCTTTCTAAATCTGATCATGTCGTTCCCCTGCATGAAATTCTCCAATGTCTCCCCATCACCAACAGAAGAAATATCTAAACTTTAGAGCCATGATGGCCTGAACACCCAACTAAAACCTGGGAGGAGCTGCCACATTCCCTGACACGGCCCTGGTCTTCACACATGCTGGTTTGCTTTTTCCTTACTTATCCTCCTGGAAAATTCTACTTTCATTCTTTGGTTTCAGCTCTTAAAAAAATGCCTTCCTTGAAGCCTTTCCAGATTCACCTCCACCCCCTCCCCCGAAACTTGGCTCATCTTTTTAAGCACCCACTACATTTGGTGTGTGATCATCCAATGATTATTTTATTATGATGATTATGTTACTCAGATATTCTTCCATTTTTTACCTTTTTGAAGGCAAACGCTGTCTTACTTTCTCTTTTGCATTCTCAAGCCTCAATAGGTAGCAAGAGTACAATGAATACTCCTTGAATAAATGAATGAATGAATGCATGAATAAATACCGGGACTATATTAGCAAGGAATATTGAGGTTATATCTTTGGGGATCTAGATGGTAAGTTTAAGTGATTCAGTTCTTTTATTCGTTTTATTTTGTTCTGCACAGGGAGCCAGGGACCATTTTTGAACAAGGGTGATTAATCATGGGTTAGTGTGTAAAGCTATAGGAAAGGCCAGAGTCAGGGAGACCAGGAGGCTATTATAGACATGTGGGAATTGGGGTAGTATTAGAAAATATTTCACTTTACCTTTTTTTTTTGCGGTACACAGTTCTCTCACTGTTGTGGCCTCTCCCGTTGCGGAGCATAGGCTCCAGACGCGCAGGCTCAGCGGCCACGGCTCACGGGCCCAGCCGCTCCGCAGCATGTGGGATCTTCCCGGACCAGGGCACGAACCCGCGTCCCCTGCATTGGCAGGCGGACTCTCAACCACTGCGCCACCAGGGAAGCCCCACTTTACCTCTTTGACCAAAGAAAATGTTACTGGGAAATGAAGTGAACTTTTCAGTTAGTAAACTTTTTCTCAAAATCCCAGAGCCTAAGTAAGAAATTCTTATCTGCTCCATTACCATGTTCTTCTGCAAAATGAGGTTGCAATGGATGAGTGTTAACTCCTTGTGGCTGATATCAGAGGTTCTCACTTTGTTGTGTTCCTTCAGGGCAGGGACCGCGCATGGAGATCCTTGAACCCCCGGCACCTTGAACAGAACTTGGCAAATGGGTGCTCAATACCTATTTGTTGGAAGAAAAAAAAGCGCCTTCCAGTGTTGTCATGTTCAAGTTAATGGCTCATGTTCTTAAACCCTCTCTGGTCCTCTCCATTCAGACAAAAAAACCTCTTTCTGATGCTTATCCTTTGATAATGTCGTTTCTCCAGCCCCTGCAGGCCTCTTTGTCTCACCAAATCCAAATCGTATTTATATTCTTTAAACCAAGAAAGCTTTTCCCAGCAGAGTTCAACCCCCTATCTTCTTCCACTAGCTTCTGACTGCGCTACTGAAAACCACTCTAATTCAGTGGCCAAGAGTTAAATGAGGCTCTCGAAATGTGCTCACTGGCTGGCTGTGGGTCCCTAGAGGAGGTAAAGTCTTGGTTTTTTTAGTGAATCTAGCCCTAGTTCCCTGGTTCCTATATCTGACTGAATGTCATGATCAGGGAAACTAGTTAAACATCTACATTCCTGATGCAATTCCAATGTCACTGACTCAGAATTTGAGGTGGCTGGGGGCTGAGGACCACAGGAGGCCCAGGAATCTGAATCTGAAGTGTCCAGGCGATTCTGACATTCAGACGGGTAGTCGAAACCCTTGGTGTAAATCTCTTCCCAGGTAAGCAAAAGGGCCAGGGAAAAGGATATGGTGGCGACTGGGGGAGGGAAAGAAAGACCCACAGTCTAGGTCTGACTCTGCTCTTTAGGGTTATCTATGCATTTTTAATTTTATGTTTATAGTCTATGTTTTCTTTCATGCTTTTCAAGGTTAACAGCTAGACGGAATCTGGAGGCCCTAGGACTTGCTACTACATCTATTACAAGCAGGAATTTCCAAGAAGACTAACAGACCTGAATTCTTTTATCTCGCAATCCTAGAATTGCTAGGAATCTTAAAGGTCATTGAGTGGGACATGTACATTTTGAAGACTGCCTTAGCTATCCAAAGGACAGGCAATGACATCAAGATTAGTGATGCACATAATTCTGGTGAGCAACCCTAGTCAGGCTTTACCGGAGGCTTCCTGCCCCCAGGCATTGCTAGCCGAGAGAACAGAAGACCCAGAGGAAAGGCTGACGGGGGAGAGACCTGGATGGTTGCCTACAGGAAAATGAAGGGAGATAGGATTGTATAGAAGCGGAGTGGGTGGAACGGTATGGGTAGGAGCAATGGTTCAGTGTCTTCCAACAGAAAGGAATTTATTTACTCACTCCCCAAACGTTTATTAGTAATCTACTTGGAGGCAGATCTGACACTAGCCAGAGCTCCTGCCCTCAAAGGGCTCTCAATCTAGTGGGATAGACAGATACATATCACAATGGAGCGTGATAAGTCCAACAATGGAGGCAGATACTAGGAGTGATGTAAGAATCTGCTAAAATACTACAGCCCACATTCCTCTTTCCTGCTCTTTTTTTTTTTTTTTTAACAATTTATTTATTTTTGGCTGCGTTGGGTCTTCATTGCTGCGCGTGGGCTTTCTCTAGTTGTGTCAACGGGCTTCTCATTGCAGTGGCTTCTCTTGTTGCGGAGCACGGGCTCTAGGGCACAGGCTCAGTAGTTGTGGCGCACAGGCTTAGTTGCTCCACGGCATGTGGGATCTTCCTGGAGCAGGGCTCAAACCCGTGTCCCCTGCATTGGCAGGTGGATTCTTAACCACTGTGCCACCAGGGAAGCCCATTCCTGCTCCTTTTTAAACCACCAACTTTCTTTTGTGTTTCTTTAAAAACGTAAATATTTTTCTCTAGGAATGATGTGACAAATGAATATACTTCTCCTCATCTACCCCCTTCCTGTAATTACAAAGCTTTTGTTGGGTGCTATGGACCAAAGGTAATTTATTGGTGTGATATAAAATGGCAATTGTGTGGACGTAGATTTTAAGATGTTAGGGATGGGTTGGCTAGAAGCAAAAAATGAAGAAGCAGATTGAAGGTGCCCCAGATTGATATGAAGGCAGGGAGGTGCAGGAAAAGGAAGAGGAATTAAATTGGAGCCTGAGAAAGGAAAAAAAAATTCAAACATAGAAATGGCTGCAATTAGAAAATATCAGGCAGTATAGTTTAAACCTGTATCTTGGAAGATAACCATTCAAAGTGTATTATTTTACTAAGTAGTAAAGGGGGAAATGTATCCTAACCTTTTAATAAAGAACCACATGAATCAGAAGTGCTGCAGGAGATTTCAAGGATACCAGGGAAGATATTACAATAATCTACTGTTAAAATAGTTAGCTTAATTGAAAATTGATAATCAAATTGATATAGTCAGTAGTAAAGTTACCCTGAATGATATCCAGTGCTTAAAATTACTATATTGCTATAATTCAGTCAGTTAATGTCAACTTCAAACACAATTTAAATAATAAACTGTTTCAAAGAAAATTGAAACAATGGTGCTAAAGTTCTTCCTGCAATGGAATCCTAAATTGTTTTATGTAGCTTTTCATTTTTAACAACTAGGTTGCATCTGTGTTACACAGATTTAGTTATTAATAGATATAATTTCAGGCCTCTCCACGGAAGTCAGTGTTTCCTTTTTATTTCTGTCTGCTCCTGCTGCAAGACAAGCACCCACTAGGTGTTCAGAAAATACTTGTTTATTGATGAAAACCTTGAGTAGAAATGCATAGACTCAGAGTTCATAATTTTGATCTGTTGTGAAATAGAATAAGCAAAATGTGGATTCCATAGTCTATAGT
Source organism: Stenella coeruleoalba (assembly GCF_951394435.1). Taxonomy (NCBI): domain Eukaryota; kingdom Metazoa; phylum Chordata; class Mammalia; order Artiodactyla; family Delphinidae; genus Stenella; species Stenella coeruleoalba. Next base: position 46,228,383 of record NC_137164.1, read on the forward strand.
CATTTAAACCCATAATATTTTTTTCTAAGGATCAGGAAAGTACCTGTACTTTCTGGACAGATTTCTTCCAATAAAATTGAGATCTAAATTCAGTCTGCTTATTCAGAGCTCAGTTCCAATACTTAGATTATTGGAAGGTCGGTCTCAAATTCAGTATTCACTCCAAGTGACTTTCAGCCTGAAGAGCTGAATAATGGCCTCAATTTTTCTACCCCTTTCAGTGTTGCAGGAATCAGTCACCTGGACTCTGCAGTGTGGCCTGGTTGCCATGGGCAGACTTGTGAGCTGGGACTGTTTTGCATACAAAGGAGAGCACCTGTGACGGTACATATTGAAAATTCAATTGCAGGTGTATTTGCAAATTGGATTTTGAGGGGGAAGTTTAAGCAAATCCTTTTGAAAGCGAATCCCTCCAAGGTGTGAGTAATGAAGAAATAAAAGAAAAGTGACAATCAAAAACCTATTAAAGTCTAGTTTCCAGAGAAGACTCTGACTGTCTAATGACATTTATGCTTTCATAGCTAGACATTTAACAGTCTTTTTGTGTCAGTTGCTTCCTTTATAAATGCCACGTGACAGATTTTTCAGTTCTCTCTGTTTCTAAGACCCTAATCCCCACCACTCTTAGATGCTTGAAATGAGCTGGTGACGCTGAGAGATGAGGTTCTCTGTGCCTCTGGATTTCTCTACAGGAACCAATAATGATGCCTCAAGCACCAATATGTGAAATCAATCACTTGTCCAATCCACTCATCCCGTTGATATTTTCCTCTTTATTCAGTCCTCAAAATCTATTATTATGAAAAAAAACAAACAAAAACTAAACAAACCAGCTGCTTAAAAACTTTAGATTTGGGGGGTAGGTAGCAATGGAGTCATGTGTCTAAACTAGAGGAAGAAATTATTCTCACCTGATGATACTTTTCATTTGCATTCTTGTCTGCCTCCCCAATGTTTTGCTTTTATTAAAAAGCCATTGCGCTCCCCCCTTCCAAGATTTTTAGCCTAACTGTTTAATTTTGCACCTGAACTCTATTTGCTACTGCTGCCATCCCCCTCAAAATGGTTGAGAAGGAAGGAGTGGAGATGAGGAATCAGAAGCAATAGAAACCTAGATCTGACATTTTGGTCATATTGTAAGTTGTGATAACAATGGATGATGAGCTTTTCACTGTGACCCTTTCACTCTCTAATTGACATTGGTTATTTGGGAGGGCGGCTGCAGGAATGGCTGGATCAGGAACCAAATCTCTCCCTTTCCCTGCATGGAAAATATAATTCTAATTAGGAAAAGAAGATGGAATTATCAAGTTTTATTACATCGACTGCTTTTTTTTTTAACTTTTTATTTTATATTGGGGTATAGCTGATTATCAATGTTGTGATAGTTTCATGTGCACAGCAAAGCGACTCAGCCGTACATATACATGTATCTATTCTCTCCCAAACTACATCAGCTGCTTTATAAGATAATCTTGGATGGGTTGAGTACGAATGTATTTAAGGTAAAGCAGCATTCACATTTTATTTGATCTCTGTTAGATTCTATGAATTGTGGCCCTGGAACCTGTTAAACATAAATTCCATACAGAGAAATGTTTTCTGAAAGCAAAACTTGATGTTTGCAAAACTTACAGGCTCATGGGTTTCTGATTGGGAGAGTGCACACAGACCCCTCCAAAGTAAATACATACATTCTAAATTTACCTGAGTGCTTTGAGCAGCTCTTAACATCATATGACAAGGAGAACATTTGTTAATCAGAAAAATTACAACCTATTCATACTTATTGTTTGATTATTTCTTTGCTGACCTCTGAGGTCCCATTGTTGATTGAATTAGGTATAGTAACTCATATTTATTTTAGCAACTAGCTATTATGAATGCAAACTCTTCTTATCACCAGATGATTGATAGGCACATTAAGAAGTTGTTCAACAGGTTGCTTGGTTTGAAGAAATGCTTGAATCCTGATAGGTCACATTTTTTTTTTTTTTTTTTTTTTTTAATCAGGGAGGAGTGGGAATTAGCACAGATAAGCCCATGGTAACAATTTTATTTTCAAAGTGGAATGTTCTTATTTTGAAAAATTTAATTCTTTTAAGCAGTAGATGCCGTCAGTCCCTTTTATAGATTTAAATGTATGAGATGTTGGTAGGCTGAAAACATTCAGAAATAAATGGTTTTTCTAGTGTTTGGCTGGAGAAGGTGTGCTATGAGGAAAATTGTCAAGTGATGAATTGTCAAGCGGTGGTGAAGTATCTGTTGATACTAATCATCTGACTTATTTTCCTTTTTTTTAAAAAAGGATTATTCTTTCTGTTTTGTTTAGTCATTGCATAAAGGCTTCATTTTGTAGAGACTTTCAGGCACTTAAAATAAGGGAGGATCACAAATGCCTAACATTTTGTGCTGTTGGTAAAGTATTGTTTTGATTCTCCTTTAAACGGAAACATAAGCACAACGGAGTCAGGTCAATTGCTCTTGGCTATCTGATAGGTAGTAATGAGGTTCAAGTTTGTAGGTATTCATCTTTAATCTAGTCTTTCTTTGGTGAACAGTATGATTTCTCAATCATACTGGCTGTCATTTTGTCTCCTTATAATATCTCTTCCTGAGGACACAGGCACTGTGCTGGTAAGCACCAGAGAAAGGCCTAAGTATGAGCATAATGGGTGAGTCAAAATAAAAGGCTGAATATTTCTTCTTGAATGGAAGATGAACGATGTTGCTAGAAAATTCTGTTGTGTGATGCCTCAACTTCGAAAAAGTGACCTAAATTTCTAATGGTGGATATAGAATTAGTTGGATTACTGTACCATTTTATACCAATTTTATGGGGGCAGATACTAGGAAATACAATGCTATGTACAATTATATGAAGGGCAATTTTGAAATAAAAAATTACCAAAGGAATATGAAGATTGGTGACATGGAGTTTCTGAAGTGGAAACTGGCCTGGTGTCATCTGCAGGATTTGCTGGCTCTCAGATGGGGGTCTCTGGTCTAGGACACTGTGAGCATTTTATCTATTGGCATATTCAGGGGTGATGTGGAGAGTGGCAAAACAGCAGAGTGTCTCATTATTAAACAAATCACAGGTTCAAATCTCCCTCTCCCTCTTCCACGCGTTTCCTTGGAGACACCGTTCCTTGTCAATTTCCTGAATCGCATTAATATTAAACTATGACTTTGAATCAGGAAGAATGTGAGGTATCTGAAGAGTAGTATTTATATCTTCCATGTGACATTTGCATCACATTGATAAATGTTGAAAACCTTCTTGAGAACACTGAAGAAATAAGGAAATAGAGTTCAAAATAAAGTATAGAACTTGTTAGACTAGTTTCTGTTTAAAACTTGGTGGATTATACCTCTTTGTTTTAAACCATTAGAACAGCAATGATTAAATATCAGATTCCTTAAAGAGTCGCTCGCTGCCTTTGGAAAGTTTTGATTAAAGCCATGTATTTATTAAAGTGTTCTACCCACACATCTTTCCTTCAAGATGTTTTTCCCACGTCTGCTGTTTTATTACATGATGGTTATTGAAAGGTTAGATGTCATTTACTTTCCCAAGGTTTATTTTTATATCATAAATCGTACTTTAAAAAATTTTTAATACATCATGAGAAGCAGCGTGGGGTGTTCAAACTGGATGTCAGGAGACCTGGGTTCTACTCTCCATGTGACTTTGGATAAGTCAACAAATTCAGACATGTCTCAGTCTCTCTGGCTGCATAATGGGGATAATAATATTTCCCTTCTACCTCTTTCACAGGTTTTTTTTTTCCCCCTTGGATTAATTAGTTAATGTTTGCAAGCCACTCTGAGCTCCTTTGATAAAATACAAAGCACCATTATTTATGACAATAATAATAGTGTCTTGGACCTGCAGGCTTCCTTTCATCCGAGGATCCCAAAGTACTTTACCTCTGGGATTGTAACTTTACAGAGGGTTACTGTGTGGTGGCTGACTCTCCTTGAAGAAACAGATGGTAACAAGCCGTCTGGGTTTTCACTAGAGAGTAATTAAGTCTCCCACCAACTCCTGCGTCATTTGCATAAACTTCCCAAGACAGAAAAGCAGCTCCCAAAGAGAGCGGAGTCTGACTCTTCATCCCTTGTCACTATTTTTTCTTTTGCGGTACGCAGGCCTCTCACTGTTGTGGCCTCTCCCGTTCCGGAGCACAGGCTCCGGACGCGCAGGCTCAGCATCCATGGCTCATGGGCCCAGCCGCTCCGCGGCATGTGGGATCTTCCCGGACCGGGGCATGAACCCGTGTCCCCTGCATCGGCAGGTGGACTTTCAACCACTGCGCCACCAGGGAAGCCCCCTTGTCACTATTTATAAACAAGTCACAGGGGATTTGGAATTTGGAATCTCAACTCCTACATCTATACTTTGAGAATTTTGGTAAAGCATGGGAATATTTAGACAGCAGGTAAGTTCCGTTCAACGAAAATATAAATATAGTAAGTGTGGGTTACCTGAAGGTCTTTCAGGTTGTGTGTAACAATTATGGACGAGTCCTGTGATCCCTCCTTGGCAGTCTGGTTAGGCTAACTTCAGTTAGTTGGCACAGATGAATGAGGTCCTAACTCTTGTGCATGTCTGGGGTTATTAAGAAGAAGTGTACGATGTGGTCCCTGCCCTCAAGTTGTTTACAACCTGTTTGCGAAGATGAAACTAAGAAGCAGGAAACAATTAGCGGACCATGGAAGACAGCATATAATTAAAGGCTAAATTGTGTGGAGCAGACCACAGGAAGTAGAGAGAAGGGAGCCATCAATATGGACCGGTGTAGTTCAGGGAAGATTTACCAAGAGGTGAATTTAAAGGAGCATGTTTTCCCAAGAACCAGTATCACAGAAGCAGTGTATGTAATGTGTGTATGGACGGCAGGTGCCTGTGTTAGGAGACAGGGCAGATGGAGGACACTCTTCACTTTTCCCAGGGAACCCAGGGCTTTGGTGGCAAGCAGCGGGGAGGGAAGCTCCCAGGGTACGGGGAACTTTCAAAGGCAGGCAGAGGAGTTTGGACGTAATTTAGTTCACCTAAAAAAAAAAAGAAAGACTTCGGAACACAGGGAACTGATAAAAGCAGTACTTTAGAATAATTTTTTGGCAACAGCCTTCAGGAATCACTGGAGCAGGAAAGAGACTTAAAGCTGGGAGGCTAGCTGGAATCAAATATAGTAATGGGGTGGGCATTATTTAGAAAGAATTAATTAAAAATAGAGCTTTTAATGAGAGCCTAGCATGTGCTGGGAATGCATCTCATTCTCACAAAAACCCAAGGTGATACTAATATTAACTCGTGGTAGCACTGATTTCCTGATATGGAAATTGTGGCTGAGAGGGGCTAGGGAACTTGCCCAGAGTCACAGACTTAGAATGTGCTGGAGCCAAGGTTTGAACCCAGTATGAATCCTAAATCGCTATTTAGGCTTAGGAGATTAAAATGGGAGAGGTAGGCATTTTGATGAAAGAATAGCTGTCCAGTCTAGATAGGAAAATGCTGGGTTAAACAAAGTTAAAACAGGTCATTTCCCCCACCCCCTTTATTCCTGCAGGACATCTTAGAACCTCTATTGTGCTGCTTACTGCACATTGTGAATCTGCGGGAGAATTTAGTCTAAGGAGCATGTCCCCACCCTGGCACAGTGCAGAAAACACTTGGAAAATGCTGGCTTGGAATCTTCCTTCATAGCCACGGCAAGCTCCAGGACCTGGAAGGCTAGGGAGCCGTCAAGATGTGAGTGTTGGGGATTGCAGTCACTAACAGAGACAGCCACAAGTTAGGATCTGGGTTAAGAAAAGCAGGAAGTAAGAAGAGGGGCAGACCCAGAGGCCAGCATCAGGATGCCCAACTAGGTTTAGGGACCTGGGAATTCAAAGCGGGAAGGTTCAGATCACAGGCAAATTAGTTATAAGGGGAACTGCACATTGGGAGGTCAATGCCCACTGTGCCTGAGGCTATATCCTCCCTTGCTTCACCAGGTCACACTCTGCCAGTCTAACCTGTCTCCACTTCGCAGTCTCTGGGCAGCTGGCACTCTTGGTGTGGGGTTGAAGAGAGGTAAATAGGTTTTCCTGGTGGGAAAAGATGTTCAGTCGCCGGCAGGAGAGGATTTGGTTGCTATCTTGGAAGCTGAGGATTATAAAATTTGACTTTGACTCCAGATGAAACTAAGAATAACTCTAATGAGAAAAGATGGTTCTTGGCAAAGAGGAATCTTGCTGATCATTTCTGAGGTGTTGAAAGGGGAAAAGGTTAAAACAAAACTACAGCTGAGTTTGAAACCCCAAGAAACCTTAAACATTAGCTGACTTTAAAATTCTATTGCAAACGATCAGAGCGTTAGCCATTATTTCTAAAGCTTGCAATTTGACTTAGGAATATACTGATTACATTTTGATACATTTGGCAGCCAAAGTAGAGCAGGAAATCATTACTGGATAAAAAGGGCCACACAGGAGGAAGTTTTTATTGGCAAATACCAGCTTGTATATTTACAGAATCCTATCATCTTAGTCCGAGAAGGAGTCTTTCCCCGGTTTCAAAATAGGTCCAAAGAGATAACAAATCTTTCCTCTTTTTATGGCCTCCCCCTCCTGCCCCACTAGCTCCCACCAGCTTCCAACTCTCTGAAATGGATTCCAACTTCCAATATTGCCACCATCAGGTACGGCCAAAATCAGTTTAAATCCTCTTTTTTGGGGGGTGGGGTGCAGGGGTGATCTCTTCTGTGAACATGGAAAACAGTTATCATCTTTTCTTTCAAAACCCTTCATATTCTAGAAGGCTATAATTACGTTTCCCTCAATTTTCTCAGCTTTACATGGAATACTAGACGTACCTCTGACATTTGTTGTTTTTTTAAAATTTTTATTTTAGAACTGTTTCTGACATTTGTTGACTCCTTGAGATGTGCAGGGCATCAAGCAAGTCACTTAAATGACCTCATTTACTTCCTACAAAATCCTGTGAATCAGGTATTTTTATCCCCATTTGAAAGATAATGAAATTGACACTTGAGGTCCAGAGGTCAGTAATACCTTTCAAATAGTTGGTAAATAGAAGAGCCAGGATTGAAAATTCGCCACTCTTAATGGGAGCTCATGGACTAAATTTTCCAACCCTTTGAGTCAGCTCTCCTTCCTTTTTTTTTTTTTTTTGCGGTACGCGGGCCTCTCGCTGTTGTGGCCCCTCCCGTTGCGGAGCACAGGCTCCGGACGCGCAGGCTCAGCGGCCATGGCTCACGGGCCCAGCCACTCCGCGGCATGTGGGATCTTCCCGGACCGGGGCACGAACCCGTGTCCCCTGCATCGGCAGGCGGACTCTCAACCACTGTGCCACCAGGGAAGCCCTCCTTCCTTTTTTCCTTTGATTTCTTTACTTTTCTTCAAGGCTTGGTTGTCCTTGAACCCCTTTCCTTTCCTCCATGCTTTCTTATTTGACTATTTGAGGTCTCACTGTTCCTCTTTTTAGCTACCATTTAAAAAATTGTATTACACATATACATTCTTTACATATTTTAAAATATTTATACGTTATTTAGTTTTTTCCCCTCATTCCATCGGAAATAGGAACTCCTTGCAAGTTGGAACCATACCTTGCAATTCATTGATTTCTTAGCCAAAATATTGTTCTTTGAGTGGTAATTGTCTTATCATGGAATAGAGAAAAAATGAGATCAAATTGAGAGGAAAATAGACTTTTAATGAGGCCAGACCATTCCTCCTTCCTCTGTGCTTTGAAAGCATTTTGCATAAATACAAGTAAACCAAAAAAGAAGGTGGGTGCTGTGGTCAGAGGACTTGGGTTGAAATCCTAACCCTAAAATCTTCTACCTGTGTGACTTTGGGAAAGTTACTATAACTTCCTAAGGACCCATTTTCTCCTTGTAAAGTGGGGATGATATGATAATACTAATCTTACTGGGTTGTTGTGAAGATTAGAGGATGCAATTAGGTAGGCGCTTTGTAAAGCTAGGTACATGGTAGCTGTTACAACTACAGCTTTTATAATTAGACTACGTGCTATTCTTGTGTCTCTCTCACAGAAATTACTCTCTTACTAGATCGTAAATTCCTCAAGGGCAAAGACTGCTCTTCATTTTTATTATCTGCCCCACCAACTTCCGTGCCTGTCATAAAATAGTAGCGTTCAACGATTTTTTCAGTGACTGTATGAGAAGGAACTCTAGTGAAGAGTCCAGGTTGGAAGACTTTATAAAAGATTCTTTAAAGCTGAGCACAAGTTTTGTCAACTGAACTTTGACCTCAGCATGGGGCCCTACACACAAAAAAGGTACCTGAGTTAAGTAGCCTTTAATTACTGGAATTTATCCCAGTGACTATATTTTCTTTGCTAGTATTTCTTACAGCTCATTTTCAAATATGGATTTTTTTTTCCATAATGTCCTATCCTCAACCTTATGGAATCTATTTTTTCTTTAGCTCTTTACACACTTAAATTTCCTTTCAGATTGTTCTATTGCTCCTAGTTACTGTACTGTAAATTCTTTTTTTAAAATTGAAGTATAGTTGATTTACAATGTTTCAAGTGTACAGCAAAGTGATTCAGTTAAATATATATATGTATTTTACTATATATATATTCTTTTTCAGATTCTTTTCCATTACAGGTTATTATAAGATATTGAATATAGTTCCGTGTGATATACAGTAGGTCCTTGTTGTTTATTTAATTTGATTAAATTAAATTAAATTAATTAATTTTTTGGCCACATGAGGATTGAGGGATCTTAGTTTCCCCGACCAGGAATTGAACCCAGGCCACGGCAGTGTAAGTGCTGAGTCCTAACCACTGGACTGCCAGGGAACTCCCTCTGTTTTATATATAGTAGTTGTAATTCTTTCTTTCATGGTGCATCTCTTTCATAGCAGCTGGTTTTCTCTTGTGTTATAATTTTTGACAGTGAACTCATATTCAGTGGGAGCTGTCCAAAGGGTCCAACCATGCCGTAGATTGTGGCAGTATCCAGTGAGATGGGTTCCCATTCGTTTCTTTTATCCGAAAGGAGGTAAACAGACCCAGCGCAGTTTCTATTGCTAACAAGGCCTAGAGTGTAGGCCCAAGGGAGAGGCCTACAGATCACTTCTTCCATGCCTTCCTACCCGACTTTGACAGCCAGCATGTATTGATACCTATACTTTCTAAGATGTTGATAAAGGCCCTGTAAAAGACCATCTTCCTCTTATTTTTCCAGAACTGTCACTCTGTTGGGGAAACCAGATGATCCTGACAGGATTCTGGTTATTATTCAGTACCAAGTTTTCTTAAGGTGTTTACTAAATTGGTTGAGTGGTGGTTTTTTTCCCCCTTGAGTACAGAAGTGAAGCTGATGAGTGGATATATTTCTAGAGTCTTTTTTTGGGGGTGGTGATTACAGACAGTTTACTTTCTTCATACTTTTTGTTTTTTTTTTTTGTGGTACACGGGCCTCTCACTGTTGTGGCCTCTCCAGTTGCGGAGCACAGGCTCTGGATGCGCAGGCTCAGCAGCCATGGCTCACGGGCCCAGCCGCTCCGCGGCATGTGGGATCTGCCCGGACCAGGGCACGAACCCGTGTCCCCTGCATCGGCAGGCGGACTCTCAACCCCTGCGCCACCAGGGAAGCCCCTATACACTTTTATATTTTCCAAATTTTCTACAATAAATACTTTCGATAAAAACATAATTTTAAACACCTCTTTTCAGTTCCAGTTTTCTTAGATTTCTCAAATCATCAGTCTACTTTTCAACTTCCTCAAGATTTCCCAAACACAGTTACTAGGCTTTCTTCTTCATGGGTCATACTATCTGTCCAATTTCCCACTAAGATTTCACAGACTTAGGAAACAATATATGTCAAAGATTCCAAGAGACTCTGGTTCACTCTCATACTTGTAAAATCAATATTTGATTCAGAAAGTGTGGTTGGTTACTGTACATATAAGGTTTTTCAGCTTCTCCATAGGCCACCCTCCCTCCCAATTTTCTCTGCATTTTCTTTCTAGAGTCTTATTATTTAATAGCTTGAAGAAAGTTTTACAGTTTTTATTTCAAAGAAATAATAAATATGTTTAGTGTTATGTTCACACACAGAGTATACTGTGCTGTTTTTTCCAACACATAAGCACCTCCTCAGACTTTGTGGAACTCCTGGAAAATGATGGTATGTAGTCCTTTGATAGCGATAGCGGATTCTTATACTAGATGTAGATCAAAGAAATGGGACTTGCTGGTGTTTCAAGAATGAATAAGACATTGATTTTCCCATCAAGGAGTTTATAATCTAGAAGAGATATATACACTAAGGCAATGTCAAGGGAACAAAGTACTATAGAACAAAGTACTGTCTTGGAGGTAGGTATAAAGAGCTATGGGAATAAAAATGCAAGAGTAATTAATTCTGCCAAATGGAAAAGAATAAGGGAAAACTAGAGAAAGAAGGCAACCTGGCTGCTCTTAGATGAGGATTTCACTAGGCAGGTGAGGTAGGAGGGCATTTGTGCAGAATAGCTTGAACAAAGACAGATGTGACTACCACAACATTTGGTTGCAAGAAATAATACATCTATTTATTTTTTCTAAATAAAATGAAATCTGGTTCAGGATCCTCACACCCTCTTTGTCAAGAAGTACAGTGTGTTGGGCTTCCCTGGTGGCGCAGTGGTTGAGAGTCCGCCTGCTGATGCAGGGGACATGGGTTCGTGCCCCGGTCTGGGAAGATCCCACATGCCGCGGAGCGGCTGGGCCCGTGAGCCATGGCCACTGAGCCTGCGCGTCTGGAGCCTGTGCTCCGCAATGGGAGAGACCACAACAGTGAGAGGCCCGCGTACTGCAAAAAAAAAAAAAAAAAAAAAAAGAGGTACAGTGTGTCATGTTTTTTTAGGTGGGGACACCAGTGGGTAATGTACACAGTATAAACACTTTGGGCATGGGCCTCTAGTCTTGGGGCATCACAGTGGCCACTGCGATATTCATGGTTCAAGCTCCCTAAGTCCATATGAAGGGTACTCACAATGCCTGCTGCTCTCCAGTGCTTACTTCCAAGAGAGTAGGGCTCTTCACGGGGGTTTGCAGATATTCTGGGAGCTGGACTGGGCTCACATGGCTTTGTATGCAGTTTTATTTAATGCCCTATTTTCCATTCGGCACCTCATCTCTGCCTTACACCATGCCTACAGCCTAAAGAGCAGACATCACAAGCCTGGTTCAGTGACAGAGAATAAAGCTTTTGCATCTTTTGAGGGTGGGGAGGGGTAGTTCCCTGACCGTAGAGGGTAGGGTAGGGGGTCTAGGGTCCAAATGCTCTTTGTGCAGACTTTCAGTCAAGTCTTCTCTTTTCAGCAACTCCCTCTTTCTCCATCTTTAGTGCCTGATGCTTCCAGCGCATGAGCCTGAAGGTCAGAGTAGCAGGGTTCTGGTCAATATCCCCCTCTGAATGTTCTTAGATTTCACCTTCCCCCACTTGGTAAACTAGTTTCTGCCTCTCCATCCACTTTCTGTCTTCATGTTTCGCCGTTCAGGGCAGCTAGTACCACTGATGAGAAATTTTTTATTGCCTCTTGTTCTTGTTGGTTCTGGATGATATCTGAGGAGAATTCTACTCCACCACCTTTGAAGTATGCATTCTTCAAATTAAAAAAAATTTTTGGGAATTCCCTGGCAGTTCAGTGGTTAGGACTCAGCACTATTACTTCCACGGCCTGGGTTCCGTCCCTGGTCGGGGAACTAAGATCCTGCAAACTGCATGATGCGGCCAAAAGAATTAATTAATTAATTAGGAAAAAATTTCCCCTTTCTGACACTTTCCAATTTATGATAATTTTTTCCCCCTTAGGCCGTTAGACTTTCATTTACTCTTCCTTGTGTTGAAAATGAGGAATCACCCTAATATTCTCTAATTTTAAAATTTAATTTTTATTTTATCAGTTATTAATGCATATAATTTAAAGAATGAAATAGTCCTGTAAGGGTCATTATGAAAATTAGCTGTACCTACTTTCCTCTGCCCTCTGTCTTCCATTTTCCAACTCTCTAGAAGCGTCCTCTGTCAAACTTGTGTCTGTTACTTTTTTTTTTTTTTTTTTTTTGCGGTACGCGGGCCTCTCCCGTTGCGGAGCACAGGCTCCGGACGTGCAGGCTCAGCGGCCATGGCTCACGGGCCCAGCCACTCCGCGGCATGTGGGATCTTCCCGGCCCGGGGCACGAACCCACGTCCCCTGCATCGGCAGGTGGACTCGCAACCACCGCGCCACCAGGGAAGCCCTGTATCTGTTACTTTTGATGCTTGCATCCATATCACTAAACAACTTGCAAATAGTGCTACATCTTGATTTTTCAGTATCGTTTATTCACTTCCTGCTGTGGAAGATGAGAATTTAGCAGCCTTACCCACTATTCTCAAATATGCATACCACCTCCTCATTCACCCTATATAGATGTCATAATTTGTTTAAATTAGTCTTCAGCATTTATAAGATTTGTAACTATTCATAAGATTATGACTTTAGGACTATGTGACTGTTATTTACACATGAGCTATGTGGTATTCTATGATTGTTTTTCCTTTCTTGTACCATTTTGAAAAATTTCAATGAAGTATATAACTGTCCTGTTCTTTTTTTTTTTTTTTTTGTGGTCCGCGGGCCTCTCACTGTTGTGGCCTCTTCCGCTGTGGAGCACAGGCTCTGGACGCGCAGGCTCAGTGGCCATGGCTCACGGGCCCAGCCGCTTCGCGGCATGTGGGATCTTCCTGGACCGGGGCATGAACCCGTGTCCCCTGCATCGGCAGATGGACTCTCAACCACTGCGCCACCAGGGAAGCCCTGTCCTGTTCTTTTTTTTAAAATTTATTTTTATTAAAAAGATTTTTTTTTGATGTGGACCATTTTTAAAGTCTTTATTGAATTTGTTACAATATTGCTTCTGTTTTATATTTTGATTTTTTGGCTGTGAGGCATGTGGGATCTTAGTTCCCTCACCAGTGATTGAACCCACACCCCCTGCATTGGAAGGCAAAGTCTCAACCACTGGACCACCAGAGAAGTCCCTAACTCTCCCATTTTCAGTTTGCCTTTCTTTCTGTTTCTTTCCCCCTCAATCATTTCTAAACTCCCTTCTGATTGTATTCAAGCCCAGCAGGTGTTTTATCAATTTCATCCTCCTGGATCCACCTCTCTTAAAAGCCTTTTGACCTCGAGTCTGAACTGTGTCCTTTATCTCCAGTGTACATCTCCATCCTGAACTTCTCCTTCACCAGTATTCTGGGACACCCTTTGCCTCTCTCTTGAGTTGGTTCCCCTGTTTTTTAGATCCCATGTTTTCCTCTTTCTTTGTTTCCCCCTTGTTATTGTGGAGCACCTCTTCTAGTAGCTTCCTGAGTAAGGGTGCATAGGAGATAAACTTGATAAACATGTCTGGAAATCTTTAAGTGCCCTCACACTTAATTCATATTTTGGCTAAGTGAATATTCTAAGTTGGAAATAGTTTCCCTCAGACTTTTGAAGGCATTGTTCCATTATTTTCTAATTCTGATCTTGGAGGTTGACAAATCTGGAACTATTTTGACGCTTGCCTCACTGTATATATATTTTTTCTCTCAAAGCTTCTAGAATCTTTTCTTTACACCAGTTTTCTGAAATTTCATGAGGACCACCCCTAATGTTCTTGCTATAGCTCTGTTTTTTTTTTTTTTGTGGTACGCGGGCCTCTCACTGCTGTGGCCTCTCCCGTTGTGGAACACAGGCTCTGGACGCGCAGGCCCAGCGGCCATGGCTCACGGGCCCAGCCACTCCGTGACATGTGGGATCCTCCCGGACCGGGGCACGAACCCGTGTCCCCTGCATCGGCAGGTGGACTCCCAACCACTGTGTCACCAGGGAATCCCCTATAGCTCTGTTTTTATATAGTGTGTTAGGCACTCAATTGGTCTTTCCCATTTGGAAACTCATTTCTTTGGGAATTTTATTGAATTACTGTTTGATTTTTTTTTCTATTTGTTTTTTTTCTGTCTTTCTTGAATGTCTATTATTTGGATGTAGAACAATCTGTATTGATGTCCTACTTTCAAAATTGAAAAAAATTTCTATTTTTCATCTTTTAGTCTTTTGCCCTACTTCTTTGGGGGATCTTTTTTCAACTTTATTTTCTAACTCTTCTTGAGTTTTTCTCTCTCTCTTTTTTTTTTTTTTTTTTTTTGCTGTTATATTTGATTTCTATAGACTCTCTTCTGTTTATTTTTTGAAAAATATTATTCTATTCTTGTTTCGTCGATATAGTATATTATCCTATTTCTTTGAGGATATTGATAATAGGTTGTTTTTGTTTTTGTTTTTTTTCCTGTACAGTCTTTGTTTCTTCTGATTATTTGTATGTTTTTTCTCACAGTAGAGATATTTCTCACATCCTTGGTGATCCTATTTAACACTGGACACTAAAAAGCTGACTGGAAACACTGCACATATGGGTGAGCTTTTTGATTGTGGGCTTCATCATAGAGGGTCTGCTTGGGTATTTTTTTGGAGGGGGGTGTTCAATATCCCTGATGTCTGTATCATTAGATTTTTCCTCCAAGGTTTCCAAAGCAAAGAGTCCAATCCCCTGTCAGAGCAGTTCTGCTCAGACTTCAATGTATACGGGTCACCCAAGGAGTTGTTGAAATGCAGATTCTGTTTCAGTAGGTCTGGGGTGGGACTGAGATGCTGCGTCTAGTCTCTAACCATTGCTGTTGTCCATGGACGCATCTTGATTAACGTGGAAAGAAGGCTTATGATCCTGGCTGCTAATTCTGGGAGTCATTTTGGAGAAATGGCCTGGGAGGTCACAACATCTGGTATGTGATGCTTGCCTCCTTTGCACTTAATCCTCTGGCTTTCAGCACAGTGGTGGCCCGGCCCACGTGCCCCGTGCCTCACCCGCTCCAGAGCAGGAAGGGCTCCCAGCTCCGCTGGGGAAGGGGAAAGGAGGGGAGGTGCAGTTGCTTGGTCAAAGGGAGAATGCTAGGCTCCCTCAGCTGCTGATTTTAGGATTCTGCTTTCTTGGACTCCTTACTTTATTTTACTCTCATTTGTTCTTCCTCTTTCCAACCCCTACTTTGAAAGTTATTATTATTATTATTTTTTGCTATTATGTCTCCCATTCTCTTTGCCCTTGGGAGCAGTGTGCTTAACAAAACCCTCTCTACTGTAGTTCTGGGGAGTTTCAGGAGAGAGAATAAACATATGTGTTTCATCCACTATCTTTAACTACAAACCCTCCCTAACTGATCTTTTACTTTATGCTTCTGACTTTTGTCCCCGCCTGGAAAATACAGTTCACAGTACACAATTTATGGGACTTTGTTTCCCAGCTGAGACTGACTTGCTTGCCTTTCCAAGTTTGAGTAACCTGGGCTCGTAAATTTCGACATATCACCTTAAAGTCTCTCTACGCAAATGAGACAAATATTATTATTTTATTGATGAATTTCCAATATTATCTCTGGTCTGGGGCTCATAAGGACCATTATTTTTTCTGCACATCTGGGAGCAACTATAAGGGCATCATTTCATTAATACGAGGCTCCTACTTGCCTTAGAACTGATTCGTTTATAGCTGAAGAGAAAGCTGATTTTTTATTACCATATGGAACTCCAGCTTGGTTCTACTTTTTTTTTTTTCCCTCTCTTTCCAGACAAGTGTACAGATAAAGGGGATATCACAAAGAGATGTTCTGTGATTATCTAGATTTCTTTTCTCCTTTTTCTCCCCTGCTAAACTTCCCAACAGGGAGCTGAAACTAGATATTTACTAGAAATAATATTTGTCATGTTGAGGGAATTGAAATTTGGAATAAGGGTGACCACTCTAAGATTCCATGACTCTGTGGCAACTTGCACGTTGACGCTGCATCCCTGAGTGAGTGTTTTTCTTTTGCTGAACCTGATGGTATGAGGAAGTATAGTGGCCAAGCACATACACATAACCTTTGGAGTCGCACAGACTTGAGTTCGCTCCACTTACTAATGGGATTGACTTGCACAAAATGCTTAATCTTTATAAGCTCCTGTTTCCTCACCTGTAGAGGAGGAAAATTAATACCTGTTCTACAGGTTATTCTAAAGATTAAATGTGATAATGTACGTAAAACATTTAAGACAGTGACTGACCCTTAGGACGCACTTACTGTTTGTGGTTGTTACGGTGGTGTTACTGATGTCTCTCTTTCCCTCTTCCAATATAGAGAATCTAGCATCTTCTGCAATTCCAAGAGTTCAAGTCTTCTCCATCTGTTTGTGTTAGATAACAGAAGACCTTTGAGTCACACCCCTAATGATATATTTGGCAGCCCTTTAGAAGTTATTTATGACAGAGACTTAAAAAAATCTCCCAAAAGAAAAAAAAAATTTTTTTCAGAATCTCCTGATCCTTAAAAAAATCAAATAGTTAAAAAAAAATTCTAGCTACTTTGGCTCTATGAAACCTATTAAGATAAAAGCATAGAATTTGGGGGTTTTTTGAATAAAAAATCTGAGTGCAGAGTGCCAGACCAATTCTGAAGGGTGTACCGTTATGCTGTAACTCCTCAGGTGACTTTTAGTATTCAAATTATTTATATATTTATATATTTATTTTTATGAGATATTACATGATAAAACATTGAACAAGTGCCAGAATGGATGTAAAGAAACAAGCTGACTTTGCGTTCTTCAAGATAGAAAAATGATTGGTATGATTCCATTACTTTGTTTCTCCTTTCAGTCTCTTTTTCTCTACTTTCTTTTTTTTTTTTTTTTTTTTTTTTGCGGTACACGGGCCTCTCACTGTTGTGGCCTCTCCCATTGTGGAGCACAGGCTCCGGAGGCGCAGGCTCAACGGCCATGGCTCACGTGCCCAGCTGCTCCGCGGCATGTGGGATCTTCCCAGACCGGGGCACGAACCCGTGTCCCCTGCATCGGCAGGCGGACTCTCAACCACTGCGCCAACAGGGAAGCCCTTGTTTGTTTTTTTAGTTGCAGCATGCAGGCTCTTAGGTGTGGCATGTGGGATCTAGTTCCCCGACCAGGGATTGAACCCTGGTCCCCTGCATTGTGAGCGTGGAGTCTTAACCGCTGGACCACCAGGGAAGTCCCTCTTTTTTCTTTTTCTAAGGTGGAGACGAGATGGAAGGTTGTAAGGGCTGAATTAGACAGGACGGAAATACTCTGCTGGCCTAGTTTGCTATAACTTCCCTCTATGACTACCCAGTGCAGCTAGGACCTAGAAATACCTGTCCTGTTACTAAACTGTCATTTAAGACAGCCCCAAATGGTTTAGTGTGATTTAATCACACACTCTCTCTCTTTCTTTCCCAACAGCTTAGTGTAGAGTCCCTATCACAGCTTCTTATCAATATGGGACACCAATGAATGCCTTTGAATTCTTAGTGTTTTTGGAAACTCTTGGCATTGCATCCAGTAGTGCCCTGAATGCCTAGCCTGTGTTCTTTTTACACATTTCCTTCACGTAGCACTGTCTCAGTGGTCTAGCCTAACTCCAACTTGCAAGTGATGTTTCCACCATCAGTCTTTGGTTGTACGAACCTTTAGCTCCAGCAGATGCACTCATCTGAGCAGGGAAAGAGATGCAATGAAGATGAGGCCAACCTTACAACAGCCCAGGGCTCTACATGGGAGGCACAATCTGGGAGTAAAATTCCCCTCCGCCCTACAAGGCTCTCTCCTGGCACTAAGAGGAACCATAGGAAAGAAAGACTGGCCAGCCTAAGATGGGACCTGACTTTGATCTTGGGCCTGCTATGTCAAATTTCTCCCATGACATTAGTTTTTAGATTAACCTGGGGCAAATGGTATGATTTACTAAAAGCTTAAAAATTAGAAGAAAAAGGCCAAAAATATGTTTCTACTTTTTGTCTTTGATTGACAGAGGAGAAGACACTAGTATTTAGTATTAGGTCTATTCACAGCTTAAAAAAAAAAACCCTGCTTTTGAAGAGCAAAACAATTTATTTTCAAAAAGCCACTTTTCATTTTTTCCCAAACTGGATCATCGCAGTATTCTATCTTCCTAATTGTAATGTTTTCCTGGAGTGTTGTTTATGTAGAAAGTAGTTTCTCAGATTTAAAAAAATCACATGATTTAACATTTCAAAATTTCTTGGTCTGATTGCCTTAAAATTTTTCTCCTGATTATCAATGAAAGCCCTCAGGAGCCTGGGGACCTAGCCTTTTCTCTTTCAAGTGGGCTCAGAATCAGCAGGCTCCTACATTTCAGAATATGATTTTAGGGCTGTCAGGAAAATTCAGCATCCCAGATTTGAAATTTGATGCCAACGTCCAGCCACTGTCCATCTTTTCTTCTTTTCTTCCTCACTCCTGTATCTCCATGCACTGAACTCTCCCAGGACATCAAAAGGAGCCCTGCTTTGAGGGGGCAAAAATCACACTCAAAGGACATTCCGTTTCAGTGTTTAAAATTTAAATTGTGATTCTACTTTATAAGGACCATGTTTTCTTTTCTACTTTTTTCTTAGAACCCAACCCATTATGGAATTATAACACATGGAAAAAAAATGCTGAGAAGAAATTAGTTAAAAATTGTATTGGAAAATACTCAGTAAAGACTGAAAGATTGCTATGATTATGGTCCCTGCTTTCTTTAAAGTCACTGTATTGTTTTAATAGCGTTGCTTACTTTTACTTTTTTTTTTTTTTAACGTAGGACTTAAATGGAATACAGATAATCAATCAACCCTAAATCACTGGGCTTCATTTAAGAATTAATGTTACTTTTTTAGAGAACAGACTTGTGGTTGCTAAGGGGAAGGGGGAGGGGGAAGGGACGGATTGGGAGTTTGGGGTTAGCGGCTGCAAACTCTTACGTATAGAATGGATAAACAACAAGGTCTTACTATCTAACACAGCAAACTATATTCAATATCCTGTGATAAACCATAATGGAAAAGAATATGAAAAAGAACATGTAACTGAATCACTTTGCCATACAGCAGAAATTAACACAACATTGTAAATCAACTATACTTGAATAAAATAAATTTAAAAAAAATTAATGTTACATTTTACTTCTACATTAAAAAAAAGGGTCTTAGATTCATAATTTAAAAAAACCCCATCAAATAGAAATTTAGATAAATTCTGCCTAAACTCATAGGCAGATGAGAAAGAGAAGACATGAATGATAGTCCCTTCAGATATATAAGTAGTGGGAAAGGCACTGCATTTTGGACAATGAAGGAGAAGAACTGTGGGAGATTTGGAGGGTGTGAGTGTGTGTGTGTGGGGGGGGGTGGTGACTGAGCCCTTCTCTATTTTTTAACCCCTTCCCTACATCTTGGTATGGCAGCCAGTGGAAATATGGAGAATTGAGCTCTGGTCCTGTTCATGTTCCCAACAAGTTATGTATCTCTGGTCAGGAGACTACTTTGCCTTTGTAGGCCTCAGATTTTTCATCCCTTAAATAAGGGGCAAATTTCCTGCATATCTGGCTCTTCTTGGGTCACCTCTTCATGCTAATCTTTGGAAGTATTACAAGGAAAGTATCTTAGCATTAATTTTGGCCCATGTTTTTTTGTTCCTGTTCTTGGACCATTGCTTGGTTTCTTTGGAGACAGTTTCTGACTGTTATGCCAATTGTTACCCAGTTGTGAATATCAAATTACAACCTATAGTTAATATTCAGCATTATTAGAATATTTTAAAGCAAAATCCACAAAATATAGAGCTTATAGAAAGAATATATGACGTTGCCATTCTTCCTATAGTTCTTCAACAAAATCTGTTTTTATGGAGCTAAAATTTAAAGGGTTCATAATCAGGGATGCCATTTTGTATTGCAGTAATTGCTATGAGAAGGAGAATTCCCTGGTATTAAAAATTGAGAATTTAAACTTGCATGATAAGTGAATAAATATAAGAAATATACTTCAAGAGTAACAAAGATGATATGAATGCCATCCAGTTTGTAATAGCAACAGTGCAAAACTCAGAACCACTTTATAAAGAACTCTTATAGACTGAATGGGCTTATCATCTGAATTTTGTATTTAAAAAATTGAGCTTGGCTCTGTCTGACCTTATGGAACAAGCATATTCTGTATTTTCCTTTAAATATGATGCTGTAGTACGATCAGAAAGCTGTTTGCTTATATCTTACTAAACATTTTTGTGGGTGTATTAAGAATTTATTGGGGAAAATGTTTAAAATGAAAAAAATATACCCTTCTATTTAGTTTCTAATAAAAATAAAACAAATATTTGACTTATTTCTTTGTAGAAGTAACTAAAAATTGAAAATAAAAGCTATCCGGTATTAAGATAGGAGACTTGATTTTCTTGGATAATATTTGTCAGTTTTCAAAGTTTGGAAACTCCTAAAGGACAGAGGTCTTATTTATTCTGTTTACTGCTGTGTGACCAGTTTTGTATGTGGCATATGCTTTATACATGTTTAACTGTTGACTAGGTACATATTTTTCCACTGAAAGTCTTTCTTTATATTCTTTTGTACAAAGATTGTAGATCATTATGTACCAAAATTATTTGATTCACATCTTCTGGGCTTTATGCCTTATTTTGACTAAGATATTATTCACAAGCCTGACCTGACCATAGGTAAACTATTCTTACGTAGGTTTTCACTCTCCTGGCCATTTTTCTTGCTTTTCTCAGTGATTAAAAAATATCACCAAATTGAGTGAAGACTGCCTGCCTGCAGTCTGCCATACATGGTGGGATGTCACTACAGGACCTGGCTTCAGACGTGTAAGATCCCCTGTCCAATAAACAATTGATGTCTCAGAAAGAATATCTCCATATTTAGGGTCAGATTAGATGCACCTGTTACTCTGTTCCAGACTCCAAATGATTTAGATCTATATTTACATTTGGGCACATGTTGAATTGTCCACCTCAGGTACCAGGGGAGTTTTCTCTCTGTGAGAAGGTGACATCTGATAGCTTGTTAAATTAACTGTGTGGAAAACATATAACATTGCCCTTTGGAACTAGGAACAGATAACTAATCAATGTACAAGGGTCGATTATTTGGTAAACTATTGATAGCCTATGGCTAAAGGGCATTATTGGACTAAATTATATGTGTTTTTAGATATGTTAGATTTGAAATCATAACTATAGTTTCAGAGAAATCGAAAGGTCTTTTTGACAATATATTTATAAAAGGGTTGTATGTTTACATAGAAGGTATGCAAATTCTTTATCTAAACATTGGATTCTCAGTGTTTCATTTCTCTGTGAGCCTCTTGGTCTCCCCAGTCAGCCTCAGAATGTATATTTCATAAATGCAAATGTGCTCATATGGGGATCTTCAGGAAACAGCAGCCAGCTTTATTTGAGTAGCCTTACAATTTGAAAATAAATGATGCCAAATTTAACCAGATGGTGAGTATGGAGTTACTTATAGATAAATTTAACTTGATGCCAATGGTTTTACACACATCCAACAACTAATTAATTTTAAAATGCTCCAAAAAAATAGCGTACAAAACTGTATCCGTTCGGCATTAATAATGTGAGATAAAGACATTAAAAATGATCAGTTTTGTGGTCTTTCCTTTCCCCTGTTTAAGGGAGAATAATATGCCAGTGGGTAAAAATTGAGTTCCTGCTTTGCAACTGCCTTACCTTTCTGCAAGTACTTATTTTTTCATTGAACATGCAAAAGAAAATTATCCTTGTAAAAATTTAACTTACATAAAAGTATACAATATGTATGAATTGCACTTTCCTAAAATGCCCTTCCCTGCCCTCAATACCATATCCCACTTCCCTCCCAGAAGTAACCACGGTTGAGACTTTGTTGTATATTCTTCTTGACCTTTCTTCTCTGCATGAATATAAACAATCCTATCTGTTTTGAATTTCATATGTGAGATCCTATCACACATATTGTTCCGTAATTTAATGTTTTGACTTTGATTTTTTCATATCAGTACATAGAAATCCAGCTCATTCTTTTCAAATGCTGCAGAGTAAGTAGTTAATAGAATACTACTCAATGCATCTTTTTTTTGGTTTTACCGTTTCTCTATTAATAGATCATTTATGTTTTTCCCCAATATTTCTGTCACAAAAAATGTTGCCATGAACTTTCTTGTACATGTATTTTTTCTTCAAATGCTTTCTTCTTCTTCTTCTTCTTCTTCTCCTTCTCCTTCTCCTTCTCCTTCTTCCTCTTCCTCTTCCTCTTCCTCCTCTTCTTCTCCTTCTTCTTCTTCTTCTTCTTCTTCTTCTTCTTCTTCTTCTTCTTCTTCTTCTTCTTCTTCTTCTTCTTCTTCTTCTTCTTCTTCTTCTTCTTCTTCTTCTCCTTCTTCTTCTTCTTCTTCTTCTTCTTCTTCTTCTTCTTCTTCTTCTTCTTCTTCTTCTTCCTCATCATATTCTTCTTCTTCTTCCTCTTTCTCCTCCCTCTCCCTCTCCCTTTCCCTCTCCTTGTCCTTCTTCTTTTTCTTCTTCTGATGAATTGCTTTAGTAGCTTCATTCTGCATTTTTGGGTCCTGTATGTCTAATGTAAAATTTGGAATGTGAAATGCTGAGGTGCTACTTTTGGGGTATATATATATATATATATATATATATATACACACATACACACACTCTTTTTTTTTCCAGATTCTTTTCCCTTATAGGTTATTACAAAATATTGAGTATAATTCCATGAGGTGCTACTTTTGACTTTTCTGAAGTTTTACAGCTGAACTTGGGGGGAGGGGAGAACATGGTATGGCAAGAAACTTGGAGAGCCACCTGTTGACTCATTCACTAAGTAGCTCTCAATCTTCAAAGTAAACAAACAAAACTTGCCTCAACACTATGTTCCTCTATAATTATGACTTCTCATTGCAGGCAAACTTCACTACAGAAGAATCTCTGCTTTTTCTCTCTGAGTGCTCACTTCCATTCTGGTCTCCCCCCACTGTAGTCTGGGCTCTGCCCCATCACAGCTACCACCACCGAAACTGCTCCCTTCAACACACTCTGGTTACCAAATTCTTTGGATGCATTTTAGGCCCTTCATCACTGGCCTCTCGGTACCACTCGATACTCTTAATCACTTCTGGGCTGAAGTTCTCACCTCCTTTGGTTTCTGTGCCACAACTATACCCGTTAGTTCTGTTTCAGAAGAAAGGAACAGAAAACTCAACCCAAATTGGTTTAAGCAATAAGGAACTTCATAGATCCCATGAACGGAAGTCTAGAGGCAGAGCAATGGTCAGGGTTGGCTCCAGCTCCATACCTCTGTGATCTCCTGGCTTGGTTGGCTTCGTTCAGTTGATTTCCTTCTCAGATTGGTAGGGAGAGTGGCTGCAGCAAGTGTGAGCTTCAAAGCCCATATGGAGGAAGAGAAGGCATTACTCTAGAAAGTTCTTCTAAGAGAATAATGAAGAATTCATCTGGAGTCCCGTGAAACTCTATTTCTAATATATTTTTTCTAGTTTTATTAAAATATAATTGACATATAACATTGTGTAAGTTTAATGTGTATAACATAATAATTTGATACTTGAATATATTGCAAAATGATTACCACAATAAGTTTACTTAACACCCATCACCTCACTTAGTTATAATTGTTTTTTTCTTGTGATGAGAAACTTCACATCTAGTCTCTTAGCAACTTTCAAATATACAGTACAGTATTGTTAGCTATAGTCACCATCCTGTACATTACATCCCCAGGACTTATTTATCTTATAGTTGGAAATTTGTATCTTTTGATCACCTTCACCCACTTCATCAAACTTTTCCTGAATCTCACTGGGCTCCTTATCCCTCACAGTCCTCAGCAAAGCAGGTGGGATATTTTTAGACTGGTTGGATCAACCCTTGGAACGAGAGACATTCAGCCTCCAGAGGCCCAGAGACTTCATGGGGAAGGAATTATGTAAAGGAGAGCAAGCGGTTGATACTTGTTAGGAAACCAGCAATGTCCACCACAACTATGGTCCCCTGGTTTTTCTCTTTGTTTTTTTTTTTTAATCTCTGGTTGCTATTCTAGATTCCCTAATGATTTCCTCTTCCTCTGCCTAACCCTTCCATATGGACAGTCCCCAGACTCTCACTCTTGCTTTCTTCTCAGTGTTCTATTATCCCTGAAACAATTCGTTCACTTTTGAGGCTATACATGCTGATAACTCCCAAATCTACAAATCCAGTTCTTGGAGTTCTTCTGAACTGTAGACACTGGTATATAGTTGCATATTGGACATATCCACTTAGATCCATATGCATCTCAAACTCAACATGTCCCAAACTGACATTAATCGACAGCCCAAAGATCAGCACATCCTTCTGTATTCCCGATCTCAATGAGTGGCTTCATCAAGCACTATTCCCTAAGTCCTTGTAGACGCCTTTCAGTTCCTCACATTGAAGTAATCACAAAGCCCTGATCTAGCTACCAAAATTTAACAGGGCCACACACTATAAGAAATCTTTTCTTTATTACCCTTTCTCTCCAGTCTGTGTTGTGCTCTTGTCTTATGTGATCCTATGGCACTTTGTATAAAACTGTATAAGAGCACTTCTGTTGTTCACCATCCTCTTGACTGCAGGTACCATATCTTACTAGTTTTTAATATCCTTGTTCTCAGCAAAGCAACTTGAACAATGTAGGTGTTCAGGAAATATTAGATGATTATTGAATGACTTTAGTCTTTTTTTTAAAAATAAATTTATTTATTTATTTTTGGCTGTGTTGGGTCTTCGTTTCTGTGTGTGGGTTTTCTCTAGTTGCGGTGAGCAGGGGCCACTCTTCATCGCGGTGCGTGGGCCTCTCACTATCGCGGCCTCTCTTGTTGTGGAGCACAGGCTCCAGACGCGCAGGCTCAGTAGTTGTGGCTCACGGGCTTATTTGCTCCATGGCATGTGGGATCTTCCCAGACCAGGGCTCAAACCCGTGTCCCCTGCACTGGCAGGCAGATTCTCAACCACTGCACCACCAGGGAAGCCCATGACTTTAGTCTTTAAACACTTATTGGGCCACTGTGATTTCCAGACGTTCTCCCAAGCTCTGAATGTTTGATGTTCTTCCTTCACAGACTTGGTCCTGCCCTGGAGTGGGTGGAGTCAGTGGGAAAATGCCAGAAGCTGTGTCCTAAGGCTGTGAGTGCCAGGTCATGGCCAGTATAAACAATTTGAAACCAGGTCAGAGATCCAAATAGGGCTGGATGAATCTAGGAAGTTAAGGCATGAAGCCAATTGGGTTGGTGTCTGGATTTTGAAGAGGCTGGTGGGAAGAAAATCTTAAGAATTAATCCCAGGTCCATGAGAGACAGCTATGGCAGCTTTTCATGAAGTTTAAGATGCTCTGAGTGTCGGCATCCCTGGAATACAAAGATGAATAGAAAATGATCCCTAATCTAGTAGGAACTCGTGGTGAGGTGGGAAAATAGATATGCAACAAAAACTTACACTTCAATGTAAGAAGTGATGTAGCAAAACATGTTTACAACATTAAGGAAGGAGCTAATGCCTGTGCTTAGGAGAAATTGTGATGACCTTGAGGGGATCCTCGTTAAGAAAGGTTTCTTTCTTTCTCTCCCTCCCTCCCTCCCTCCCTCCCTTCCTTCCTTCCTTCCTTCCTTCCTTTTTAAGATAACATCTCAGATTTGGCATTTAACTCCATAGATGTCCTCAGGACAAACCACTTCATTTAATACATAGGCAAAAGTTGGTTTGTTCCACTGAATCTATATGTCACAATTTTTTTCCAGGACTCATAGGGACTGTCTCCTGGTGGAGATTTTTTCAGTAGCTTGGCATTCAAGCTATAAATATGAGAGCAATTTTTAAGGGTGGTTTTATGCAGAGAAGAGATTATTCAGAGTTTACTTTAGGTATATAAAAATTAATATTCAGTATATTAAAATTAAATTTATGTACTCTACATTTAAATGATAAATGCTTGGTTCTTCCATAAGCATTTAAGTTTAACTTGTAAATATTGTTCTAATTAAAAGTCTAGCAAATTTTAACATTACTTTTATGAGAACTTAAAAATGTTTGTAAAATAAACACCCTTAAACCTTTAAAACTGTATTTATATGTTTAACACACATGATTTTCCTACTAAGTAGTACAGCTGTATGAGTAATAAAGAAAATTCTTCCCAAGTTCTTAACTCTTCTAAATCTAATGGAACATAAATGTGGATAAACTTAAATATTCTAATATTATGTATAAAGTTAGATTTCAACTAGTCTAAACACCTTATACAATTATACATTTTAAATTTACAAGGTTGACTTTTTACTCCAGTAGGTCAAATTTTCTTTGACATTATGAATAAAAGTAACCAAGTATGCTCAGATTTTTAAATGTAGAAATATTAATTGTAGCAACTGACATTGCTTCAACACTATTGTCTAGACTTACAGACCTAATGGGAATTTCATCAGTTTATATACGCTTGTGTATATATGTGTGTGTGTATGTGCACGTGTGTGGCTTTATGAAATTTTATCCCATGTATAAGTTCATGTAACAGCTACAATCAAGGTACAGAACAGTTCCATTACTACAAAGACACTTCTCCCTTTAGGAGGGCTAGCCTATTTTATTCACTTTTGTCCTGCCAGTGCCCTGCATAATGTCAGGTACATGACAGACACCAATCAAATATTTGTTAAATATACCAGTACATGACTAAATAGTACTGGGGGAATTTGCCCAATTTGTTTGGATAAAGAAGTATTAATCTGTTTACCAGACTTCAGTTACTTCATCAAACTCCATCCCATTATGACTGATTTGCAAAGAACACAAAAATCCTCAGCTACCAAATCTCATAGAAGTGTTGCATCACTAATCTGAGTCTTATAATCAAGCCTTTGCCAGGAATTCCCTGGTGGTCCAGTGGTTAGGACTCTGCACTTCCACTGCAGGATGCACGGGTTAGATCCCTAGTTGGGGAACTAAGATCTCGCATGCTGTGTGGCGCGGCTGAAAGGAAAAAAAAAAAAGGCTTCGCCAACCTGAAAAGCTTACAAGTCTTGAGAGGAGGCCTCAATAGAAACCGTATAACAATATGTACATATAGCTACGTGTTTCCCATAAATTACATGAAATACACATAGGTACGTGTGATAAATTACATGAAATGTCACTTGGACACCCTGTGGAATCCAGACTAGAGAATGAAGGCAGCCTGACCCGGAGGGCAGGGCTCCAGAGCTGAGGCCTTGCTTCCTCCTGGTTCCAATTACTAATACTGTCCCAGAGCAAATAGAAATATGATCTTCCATTAACTTGCCTTAGACTGACTACAATAAAATTTCCCCTAATGGTACTAGGGGGAAATCGACTACTCCTGAAAGATATTTGCACATTGTTGGCATTTCTTGACCTTAAGATATCTTTTTGGAAGCATTTAAAGAACTAAGGAAAGAAATTGCCCTTTAAGTCGACCTTGTGACAGAAGGAGGTGGGAAAATAATTACACTGCATACCAGACCTTACCTTTGCACAGAATAACTACATGACAAATGCTAAAGCAAACATGTTAGAAGAATACCGTAATATTCATTCACCTCTTTTCTGATAAGAAAGGTTTATGCATTTTTATATCTTTAAAAGCTTTGTTTTGCAGGGTTTGCTTTAGCCTGTTGCCTCTTACTCATAGTGTATGGAGGTTGAATCACTTTGGAATCCATTTTTCTTGAGTTACCTGAGGTGTAGCATGTAGTGCATTTTGTGTTAGAAGCCACAGGTAAGACCTGTTTCTGTAAATGATTGATTTCCATGGATCTGTTCCTTTAATTGATTTGATATTTACTTAAGAAAGTTCTTTCTTTGCTTGCCCTGTCAGCCCTCTCTGGGAGCTTTTGTAAAGTATGTCGCCATCATAAATAGGCTGGTTCCTTCCCAGACCAGTTGTTTCTCTGAGGTTTATAAACCTTTAAATGGATTCTGGGCACCATCTCATAAGGGTTTTTTCTTGAAGTTCTCTTTTGGGATTAAACCTGTGGCTTGGGAAGCCTTAACCTGTACCTCAGTCAGCTCTGTAATCACCCCCTCTATAGTAATCAGAACAATAACAACAGTCATAATAATTACTAATATGGACTACCGATGTATCCTTGATTGTACATAGATTTTATTTTATTTTTAATATTATTTTAAATTGAAGTATAGTTGATTTACAACGATTCAGGTGTACAGCAAAGTGATTCAGTTATACATATATACATGTATATATATATATTCTTTTCCAGATTTTTTTTCCATTATAGCTTATTACAAGATATTGAATATAGTTTCCTTTGTTATACAGTAGATCCTTTTTGTTTATCTATTTTATATACAGTAGCGTGTATCTGTTAATACCCAATTCTCAATTTATCCCTCCCTACCCCCTTCCCTTTGGCAACCATAAGTTTGTTTTCTATGTCTGTGAGTCTGTTTCTGTTCTCACATGGATTTTATTTTATTTTATTAATTAATTATTTAAAATATTGATTTATTTATTTTGACTGCACTGGGTCTTAGTTGTGGCACGCGGGATCCTTCAGTTGCGACATGCAGGCTCGTAGCCGCAACACGCAGGTTTCTTAGTTGCGGCACGCATGGAGGATCTAGTTCCCCCATCAGGGATCGAACCCAGGCCCCCTGCATTGGGAGCATGGAGTCTTACCCACTGGACCACCAGGGAAGTCCCTACATGGATTTGAACTAAAAGCATCTTTAGAAAGACTTTTGCTAGTTTTACTGATTCTAAAATTCAACCTAAATAAAAACAAGGTGATTGCTATGAAAATTCAGCTGTAAGGCAAGTTCTGTGTTGGTCCTGCCAACCACATTGCCCTCTGGGTAACAGTGATTCTAAGGTCTTAAAATAATTTGTGTGTGTTTAGTCTCTGTCCCAGGTCACACTCTGGTAGTAAGGCATGTATAGGGTGTGCTCTTTGAGGCGAATTTTTCGGCTCCGTGGAGCTGGCTGGAGGAGTTCAGGCCCAGGGAATAGGGCCTGGAGAAGGGACCTCCCCATTCTGCACCTTACTTCTCTTCTTCACCAGCAGCCAGAAGCTGTTCAGTCCCTTTTCACCACCTTTTCTCTTCATGTAAATAGAAAAGTGCTGATACGTCTGCAAAATAATATTCCAAGAAGCGCCTATGCTGTTTGTCTTAAGCTCACTTAAAAGGAGAGCGGTCTTTATATGGAGTTACCAAGGCCAAGATCACCAGACCAAAAGAGAGCTGAGAAAGAAAACTGCCTTCCAAAGCTTCCAGCTATTCCCAGCCACTGGATCCTATTAGTATCTAGAGCTTATGGTGCAAGCGACTCCAACCCAGACCCCCTGGCTGCAGTCTTCCAATTGGCCCCAAGAACTGGAGGGAATCACTGAATTTCAAATTTGCTTAGAGAAGTCACGATGCAAGAGAAACCCTGGTCAGCCTTCCAGGGAGCTGCCAGAGCTCTGGACTGGGGGCCGCACGACTTGGGCAATTAGACGTGCTTTCCAGATGGCTGTGCTTCCTTTGCCCTTATCAACATGAGTATTTGCCCAGAGGTGGCTTTCTTCTTCACCCTTGCCTCTGAGGAGGAAACTATTATTAATGGAGAGGGTAGACCAAGGGCACAGAATTGCTCATTTTTCTTCATCATGGAAAATAGAGGATGTGCTGGAAACATATCCTTTAAACTGGCTTAATCCTTTTAGTGAGGCTCATTTCAATGAGCTCATTGTGTTCGGTCGTTACTTGAACACGATAAAAATAGAACACTTAGAAGACTATGTCTCTAGAACCAGAGTGAAATAGAGAGTTGAGGTAATTGTCCAGATAATCCAAGCAAAACCAAAACGAAACAAAATAAAACCCACCACGGTTGAGAAAAAAAAAAAGGCAGGTTTAGCAGCCTGAACGATCCAGTCTGTTTCTCTACATTGTTCAAATTCACCAGCTCTGCATCTGTATTTACTTTTTCTACACAGACTGAGCCTAAGTTATGTTGAAGAGATTTTTCCCCCAATATTATCTCAAGTACTACCTCCAAAAATGCTTTTGCTTCAAAGTATCCCTCTTTACCTTATTTCCCAATAAGAAAGAAAGTAGATCTCACAATAGTTTTATACATGTTTTTATATGACAGCAGTATAAAAAAATCGATGGCTCTGGGGTTTGGGAAGATTTCTTTTTCATTTGTTTCTGTGATGTCCCCTTAGCTAAAGCCTAGAGATAGTTTATCTACACCCTCCCATGTTTTAAACCTGTTGCTTTATGCTTGGCTAACTGCCTGTCATGTGTGTTGGTTGCCAGCACAACAGCTTGGCTCATTTGGAAAATCAAGAAATCCAATTTCCTCCAAGATACCAGCTGGTAATATTCCACTGGATGCAAGTGAGACACTACCCGACTTGGAGGTGTCGGCTTGGCCAGAGTTCTCTGTAGACTGGCTTCCCATGTTGGGATCGTTACTGGTCTCTCAGATTACACTCCCTGACCCTGTTGTTTTAAAGGCACTGCTTCTCTCATCATCCCTCTCTCACGAACTTAAACCTTTTCATTCATTCATCTGACTTTTCCTTCGGCCTCTTTCCCAACATAACCAGTCACCGAGTCCTGTGGATTCTTCTTTCCCCAAAGTTTCCCTTATGCTAACCTTTTATTTTATTCCCATTCCCTGAGTTTAGGTTCCTATTTTCTTTATTTTTTTTTTTCCCGGTACGCGGGCCTCTCACTGTTGTGTCCTCTCCCTTTGCGGAGCACAGGCTCTGGACGCGCAGGCTCAGCGGCCATGGCTCACGGGCCCAGCCGCTCCGCGGCATGTGGGATCTTCCCGGACCGAGGCACGAACCCGTGTCCGCTGCATCGGCAGGCGGACTCTGAACCACTGCGCCACCAGGGAAGCCCTATCCCTCCTAATAATCCTCTGCTTCTTTCAATCTCACCCATTTCTAATCTGTCCTAAGTAAATGCCACAACAACCTTCCTTGATGCTTTTCTTAATTGAATTGTATTTTCTTGCACAAACATCTTCCATAGCTCCTTGTTGCCTAAAAGATTTTGCTCAAATCCCTTACGCTGGTGTTGAAAGCTTTTGTCAGCTTGGTTCTGATGACTTTGGAGCCTCATGGGAGCAGTCAGCTCCAGCAAGTTGGGTCTATTGTCTTTCCACGTGAAATGCTTTTCCCCCTCGTGCTCACCCATCACAATCCTAACCGTCTCCCAAGGCTAGACTGGACATCCCAACTATTCCAGGAAGACTCTTCTGCCACCCTGGAAGGAAGTGACCATCTTTGAGCTGGAGTCACAAAATCTTTGAGTTTGAAGGCGACTTGGAGAATGCTGAGTCCCACTTTTCACCCTGTAACACACCCTTTGACCTTTGCTTGAACATGTCCAAGACGGGAAACACACATGGCAGCTCATTGCATTTTTAAGCCACTATTATTAGTGGGAATTTCTTTCTCTCTGGGATAAGTTCTGCCTCCCTGTACTTTACTTGTTTGTGGTCTGTCCTTGGGAGCAATACAGAAAGAAATATCATCCTTCCTTGATACCAGTGCCTCTCAAATATTTGATGAAAGCTCTCATAGCTCTCTTGACTAATCCAAATACAGCCCCAATTCTTTGGTTATTTCTGTATTAAAGTGGTTTCTAAATCATTCTTCATTTTGGCTATTTTATCTGGAGGTGCGCTGGGGTGTTAACAATAATCTTAAAATATAGATTCCAGGAAAAACACAACTTTCCTGATCCATGGTATTCATTCTAGCGAAGTCGATATGTTTGTGCCACTCATTTGGCTCGTTACATACTGTAGCATTTACAGGGTTTTTTGTCTGCAGAGAAAGGAGGAACTATTTCCAGTGCCTTTGTTTCTCAACTAGATGGTCAGCCCCGGGGAAAGCAGCAACTTGGACTTGAAAATTTTCTACGTCCTTTGAAGAAGGCCCTGCATCTTGTAGACATTCAATAATCTGATTGTGAGAAACTAACTCAAGTGATGAACATTGCTAAATACAGTGTTCACTTCTCAGCTCTTAGATTGTTTGATCCCTTGGCAGCACTGACACTGTGGCTTTTTTTTTGTTGTTGTTGTTGTTTTTTGGCTGCACAGCGCAGCTTGCGGGATCTTAGTTCCCCGACAAGGGATCGAACCCTTGACCCCTGTAGTGGAAGTGCGGTGTTCTAACCACTGCACCAGCAGGGAAGTCCCAGCATCGACACTGTTAACCACCTTTCTCTTTCTGGAAATTCTTCCCTTGGTTTCCTTTGGTTTTCTACTCTGTGGGGTTTCTCCCTAACTCTCTCATTTCTCAGTCTGTTTTACAATTTCTCTTCCTCATTGGTTTTCTTCAGGGCTCTTCCAAGTGCCCTTTTCCCCTTCGACTTCTTCATCTTCACTGTCCCTTCCCTTTGCTGGTGTCCATCTTCTTAGGCACAGATTATTGTCGTCATCTCCTAGAGCCAGATTTTGGAACTTGGGGGATGCATAAAAGTGGTTCAGCTTTACAGTCTTTTCCTAAGGGGGGAAACAGTGGGAAGAAGACAAAGGAAAAGATTTGAGAGTTATTTGGGAGGTAGAATTGAGTGAATTTATGATTTACTGGATTCTATGATGAGGCAGTGAGAGGAAGAGTGAGGGGTGATGGGTAATGCGAACTTTCTTGACTCCAGGTGGTAGGTGTGTATGGGAACTTGGGAAGAAGAGTATCGGGTTATCCCACTGTGCACACCACAGTCCCCATCAGAGGACTCGCCACACTGTGTCGTAGTCACGTGTTTACTTGTATAATCCCTGCAGCAGACACTGCAGGTTCTGGGAGGGCAAGGACCGAGCACGAGTCTATGGTGTCCATGGCTGGATCGTCTTTCCTTGCACAGGGCTTGGGATTCTCTAAGTGTCTAATATATAATTGCTCTAAAATAGATAAACAACAAGGTTCTACTGTGGAGCATAGGGAACTATATTCAATATCTTGTAATATCCTGTAATGGAAAAGAATCTGAAAAAGAATATGTATACTCTGATATATATGTATAACTGAATCACTTTGCTGTACACCAGAAACTAACACAACATTGTAAATCAACTATACTTCAATAAAAAAAATAAAGAATATATAGATGTCAAATGAATGAATTAGTTCTTGTAGTTTAATATCACAGACTGTGATATGTTTAAAAATATCATTTTTAGAAAAAGGTTTAATGGGGGCAGTTTAAGATGGATCAGGATAGAACCTGCTATTATATCTTGCTGCATATAACTGGAGTTACAAAATAGAAGAAAAACAAAGACAAAAAAAATGGAACTTTAAAAGGTACTGAACATCAGGAAATGACATGACACATTGGACCCCATGAGTGAAGTGATGTTTACTGTCTATTATGGGTAAGTCTCTCTGTCAGGGTCAGTGAATAGTGATCAAATGTCTGTGTTTGCTCAGGAGAGGCCTGATTTATGCCCATTTTGCCAAATGAATTATTAAAAATACTCTCTGCACTCTAGAGTGTTCCTATCAGGACAATATGTTAACTGATCACACTATCTCTAGGAGGTACAAAACATTCCAACTCAAATTAAGAAAGAAGATTGTAATTAATATTGGGTTAGATGGGATTCAGAGCATCAGCAGAGAGGCACACAGGGATTTAGGGCTGTCAAGGGAAAATTCACCCAAGAAAATTGCTGGGAGAAAGAAACAAACCAACCTCAGACTCCAGAAAGAGTCAAGAAATCTCTACAAGGAAGATTGGGAGGTTGATCTAGACAGGAGTCTAAAATGGCATCATCTTCAAGATATTGCCATCTCTTCTTTCCTGGGTTTGAAATTTCTACTGAAAGAGTCATCCCTTGGGTTTCTACAAAAAAGAGGTGGGGAAGGGGAAGGGTCTTGCTTTCAGAATGCTACTATTTTTTTAAAAATTATTTTTATTGAAGTATAATTGATTTACAATGTTGTGTTAATTTCTGCTGTACAGCAAAGTGATTCAGTTATATATATATAACTGAATATATATATATTCATATATATATATATATATATATATATATATATACATTCTTTTTTCATATTCTTTTCCATTATGGTTTATTACAGGATGTTGAATATAGTTCCCTGGTCTATACAGTAGGACCTTGTTGTTTATCTATTCTATGTATAATACTTTGCATCTGCTAACCCCAAACTCCTAACCCATCCCTCCCCTACCCCTCTCCTCCCCTTGGCAACAACAAGTCTGTCCTCTCTGCCTGTAAGTTTGTTTCTGTTTTGTAGATAAATTGATTTATGTCACATTTAAATTCCACATATAAGTGATATCATATGGTATTTTTCTTTCTCTTTCTGACTGACTTCACTTAGTATGATAATCTCTAGGTCCATGAATGTTGCTGCAAATGGTATTGTTTCATTCTTTTTTATGGCTGAGTAATATTCCAGTGTGTGTGTGTGTGTGTATTCCGCATCTTCTTTATCTCAGAATGCTACTATTAAAGAAAGAGTGATGTGGACAGAGAAGGGCTGAGACCTTCTTTCCCAGCTTTTTCTCATTGGCTGATGACGAATAATATAAAGTTTGGAGCCTGCTTGACAGGGGACAGAGAAGATAAGAAGGTATATATGGATCCTGGGGAAGCTTGATAAAAATTGACAATAGGCTGGATCCAGTATGAACCTAGAAAGGGTTGGTGAGCCCTATATATCTGGAAGAGCTGAGAAATTGTAACTGGAAAGAGGTGGCCTTGAGAGAGGCGCCAAAATGAAATCAAGTGTAGAGACGTGGAGGACCTTTTCTCATGAGAATTCTAAAGGGGCTGCCTCTCATGATCAAAATAGACAGAGACACACACTGACGAACAGGAGGATGAACATCCCAGGAGCGGGCGGCCCCAGAGGAGTGCTGGAACAGAGTGGAGACAGGGAGAGAACTTTCCCAAGTGTTTTGAGAGGGAAATCGGGGAATGGGGAGCAGGGTGTCCAAAGAGGATTTTTAGGAAATTTTAGGAATTTCTGGGAGTTGCATAGGTTTTACCAGCTTCATCCAATAGCATGGACACTGGCAAGGATCTGGGGACCTCTGTGTATGCCAAGCACATAATTTGTATTGTTATTTTTCAACAGAATTGTGGATTGTACTGTAATTAATAAAATGGAAAGCATTACTGAATTCACATAACTTCTTGCTCTCTCTCTCTCTCTCTCTCTCTCTCTCTCTCTCTATATATATATTTACCCATTAATAGATAATAGAAGAGCTATTATTTATTTATTTATTTATGGCTGTGTTGGGTCTTCGTTTCTGTGCGAGGGCTTTCTCTAGTTGTGGCAAGTGGGGGCCACTCTTCATCGCGGCGCGCCGGCCTCTCACTATCGCGGCCTCTCTCGCTGCGGAGCACAGGCTCCAGACGCGCAGGCTCAGTAGCTGTGGCGCATGGGCCCAGTTGCTCCGCGGCATGTGGGATCTTCCCGGACCAGGGCGCAAACCCGCGTCCCCTGAATTGGCAGGCAGACTCCCAACCACTGCGCCACCAGGGAAGCCCTAGAAGGGTGACAAACACAGGTTGGGGCATCCTCAATTCCTTATTAATCTCCCTGTGTCTTTCCTACTTCATATATCATTGTATAGTGTTGAACTTTCCTGTAGAAATAGCACACAATTTTTGCTTTTATAAAAACCCGGAGACTCTTTCTCACATAGGAATTTGATGTCTTCCACGCATTTTCTCTGGGAAGATGAGAAAAAAAGGAGGCAGATGCATGCTCAGGGCATGTCTTGAAGGTTTTTGTTGACTCTGATAATGTTAAAAATATTGATGGGCAAAAGAAAATTGACTTACCTCTCACCGAACTCTGGGTTTATATCTGGGGCGATTAGCTAATCATGCTACGTAATTCTAGTAATGTAATAATGTGCTACGTAATCGTGCTACGTAATTATGCTACGTAATTATAATCATGCTACGTAATTCTCTACGTAATTCTAGTGTCCTCCTCAGAGCATGCTTCTTTCTTCTGCTCTCTGGCTCAGCAGGGTTAGATGCTTTGCTCATTACTCCTGCAATACTTTCTATTCCTTGTTAGCATTTAAGGGTTGTAATGTGTGTATGTGTGTGTGTATTTATATTCTGGCTTCTTTCACTGAACAGGTTGTTAATTTCCCCACATCATTCAAATTTTCATTTAAAGTGACTGTTTTCCTAGATTCCCATAGGTATATTCTATCATTCATTAAACTCGTCTGTGGGTAATTTCTAAGTTTTTACCATCAGAAATAATGTTGTGGTCTACAGGGCTGTGGTAGTGTATTGTCCTCCCCCCCACCCCCCCGAATTATTCTTCTGATCGTAGTGGTCTGATGCACTCCAGGGCACCACGTTCTCACACTCTCCACCCAAGAACTCAGGAGGGGTCTCGGGAGTTGAGCAGGTGGTCTGATCTCCAGATTCCCTTGCCCACAGGGATTGATGGCTCAGCAAAGGGCTTGTGAGCCAACCAAGGCCAGTTAGAGGCAGTGATTCCCTGGCTGAGACTTCTGAGAGGCTCACGCTCTTTCCTCCCAGGATTTACAATGAGAAGCCAGGAAAGTGATACTGCTGACAACGTCTCGCCACCACGGGGAGCCTCAGAACTACACCCGTGAGGAAGGTAGAGAGGAACTAAAAGACAGAAACAATGGAAAACAACAACAATAAACAAACAAAACCTGAGTTTGGACAAGGTCATTTGACCTCTGACTTTAGCCTCTTAGGCACCTTGACTTTTCATTTATTGAACTGAAAAATCCTGCACCTACTCCCCTGCTGCCTAACACACACACACACACACCCCTTATTTTTTAAGTCTGTCTGCATTGAGAGCCCTGTTGCAACTTCTTTGTTCACATATCTTTTTTTTTTTTGAGGTTTTCATTGATTTTTTTCCCCTTTATTTATTTTTTAATCCAAGTATAGTTGATTTACAATGTTGTGTTAGTTTCAGGTGTACAGCAAAGTGATTCAGTTATACATATATGTTACATATATATAACATATATATAAGTCTATTCTTTTTCAGATTGTTCACATATCTTTGACTTCACAGCGAAAAAGAGCTGACATGTGCTGAGTGCTCACCTTGTGTCTGGAGTCACGTGAAACACTTTCCATTCATGATCGCATTAACCCTTCCAGTAATCATTGTAAGTAGCTATTGTTACAGTCCTCACTTTACACATAAGAAAATTGAGGCTCAGAGTAAAGACAAGAACAAAACACGAGTGCAGAGTCACAAGCTAACAAATAGCAGAGCCAGGGTTCAATCCTAGGTCTGTTTCCAGAGCCAGAGCTTCGTCAAATCTGCCTTTCTGTTACTCCTAACTTCCTTTATTCATTCCCTAAGAACAAAATGAACTTTGTGTGGAATCAGAAAGACCTGAGCATGTAAAGCCTCTTTGAAGAACAGTGTAAAAAGTTAAAGTTTTGATCCTAGAGGAGGATACAAGAAAATGAAAGGCTAGATTTTAGAAGGAGCAAAAGAAGAGGGTCTGAGCAAAGTCCCAGAGGTGGGACTGAGGCTGGTGTGTGTGTGTGTGTGCAATGGGTGAACTTTGGGATTCTTTCCAATCCCAGAGTCTAGGATTCTAAAAAGCCTAGTCTGTCCAGAGCTGAGAGCTCATGTGGAAATGTGAGTGATGAGATTGGGTCAGATTTTGAATCCTACTTTAACAAGTCGAATTGTGATGTTAGGGGTGATGAGAGCCCTCAATTCCTTCAGAAGCTGTGGTGGACTCTTGCTTGGTGGCCCCCCACGAACCACGTATATTCATGTCCTTGTGGGCTTCCCTCCATGTTGATTTCAGTTGACTCTTTAAGTAACTTTGGACAAAATGACATTAGCAGACATCATGTAAGTGGAAGCTTGATGGCATTTACACATCTAGGTTTATTCTCCTGGAAGGCTCTTTCTTAGAACCCAGCTGCCAACTGTGAAGCAGCTCAAGCAACCACAGGGGAAGGTCCATGTAGTCCGCATCGGCAGGCGGACCCTCAACCGCAGCGCCACCAGGGAAGCCCGTGCTGTGCATCTTTCTGAGCTTCGGACTTCCATTTCCCAGCTGGTTATCAATTTTTCCAAAGCAGAATTCATTTTCTTCCACTTTGTAACTCCCCTCTTCCTCCTTCCTTTGTGTTGGTCATTGATACTGCCAGGTACCCAGTTGGCCAAGGTAGAAATCTCAGCTTCCTTTTGACCCTCCCTTCACTGTCGCTTCCCATGTTCACTTACAAGAGCATTGCTGCCAGCCTGCACTGCTGCAGATTCAGGCTGCATCGGAGAGGAGAGGGTCTGGATGCCATCAGATCCCATACAACCACTGTCATAGAGGCCGTAGCCACTGGAAGTGTTGCAGCTGCAGCACTGATTTGTTCTAGAAAAGAGTGGGTAGATAGGCCTCTAGCCAAGGTGGAAAAATTTAGCTTCTGGCAATTTTACCTCCAGAGCCAATGGGTATAGGTTCCTGTCCCCTCTCCAGGCGCAGTTGCAATCAAGGCGGGATAGACACAAAGGAGACTGCACCTCCTTATGATTTTATAAGATGTATCCTGGCATCCTCCTTTGTACAAGACCTAGACCAATGGCACACATTTTCCAAAAAGCTTTTACAAAACTCCAAAACTGGGCTTCCCTGGTGGCGCAGTGCTTGAGAGTCTGCCTGCCGATGCAGGGGACACGGGTTCGTGCCCCGGTCTGGGAGGATCCCACATGCCGCGGAGCGGCTGGGCCGGTGAGCCATGGCCGCTGAGCCTGCGTGTCCGGAGCCTGTGCTCCGCAACGGGAGAGGCCAGAACAGTGAGAGGCCCGCGTACCACAAAAAAAAAAAAAAAAAATCCCAAACATATTTAATTAATATAAAGTTGAATCATTTGTGCTACATTTAGAGTGTGTTCGATTATGAGCAGGATGAAGTATCCTAGCACTTTTGTAGCCAGGCAATCTGGTTGCATTGCCTTCTTCTGGATACACGATAATGCCACAGGAATGGGAAGCCAGGTATCATTTTTGCTTTTCCTTTTTCCATATTCCAAAGACAACTTATCTCTCCCGTTCAGCCCTAGAAGAGGAGTCAAGAGACCCAGGCCCAGAGCTGCTGCTCGTCTATGTGGCATCTCAGTGCAAGTTAGAAGGTGTCCCCTCTGGGTGGCAACAGCCCTGTGGGCAGATGATGCCCCTTCTACTGGGTGGATGCTACTCCCCTCCCAGAGTAGACAGCTTGGCCGAGAGAGTGCAGTGCGGATTTTAGTTACCATTTGCCTCCTTGGCCTTTGTACAGTGCAGAAAATGGACATGCACGTGTTCTTGTATCTCTCCTGGGGCTCTGATGCAGCACTGCCATGAGCAAGTTGTGTGACTTTATGTCTGTGGGTCTGGGTTTCCTCAAGCCTGATAAAGCACTGGATCTGGGGCCAGGAGACCTGTGGGGGGAGTCTTTCTGCCTCCTCTTGGTCACAACGTGACCTCGATTAAGTCCTTGGTCTCAGGAGGCTCTGATTTTCTGGTTTAGGAAATGGAGGCGAGTAAATTAGAGAATCTCTAATAATCTCGTTCTGGATTCGAAAATCTTGGATACTAATATGCTGCAGAAACCTAGGCATGTATGCAGAATCTTCAAGTTTCCTTATAGGACTTGCTTTTTAACGGTCTGCTACCATCTTCCTCCCCTTATTGTCACTCAGTCAATTAGTCGATTTTTCTGCATTTTAGTTTTGCTCTATTTGTCAAATGAAGATAATAAGGGATGCCTCTGAGGGGGTCAGGGAGGATAAACTAATTAATGGTCGTAAAGTCCTAGTGGCCGCGTGCCTGCTCAGTGGTCATGATTCTAAACAGAACTTTGTAGTTACTTGGCTGTCCGCTCCCTGTGTCAGACAGCCCACTTTATAACATGATGTTGTTTTTTTGTCAAAGCAGACACACCAGAGCATTGGGAGGAAGGATCTCAGAAGTAAAGGCCAGGATGCTGGCTTGGATGGGATGGAGGAGGGTAGGAGGTGGGAGCTGGAGGAAGAAAGAATCTTTGAAGGGAAGGAGTTGCTGTTACAGTTGAGATTTGCTGTCTGTCACTGGTAGGATTAGGTAATGGCAGAAGGGATGGCTCCGGGATTGGCCGAAGTACATTCTGGCTCTGTATCCGCTGTTGGTGTTCCTGGCTGTGGGTTCCAGATCCTCGCTCCTTACTTACCTTGGTTATGCGGTATGGGGAAGCTAGAGGGCAGCCATAAGGAAGGCAGAATCTACTTCCTTCAGAGAATCTTTTTTTTTTTTTTTTTTTTTTTTTTTTTTTGCGGTACGCGGGCCTCTCACTGCTGTGGCCTCTCCCATTGCGGAGCACAGGCTCCGGACGCGCAGGCTCAGCGGCCATGGCTCGCCGGCCCAGCCGCTCCGCGGCATGTGGGATCTTCCCGGACCTGGGCACGAACTCGTGTCCCCTGCATCGGCAGGCGGACTCTCAACCACTACGCCACCAGGGAAGCCCGAGAATCTTTTTTTTTAATTTTAAATTTTTATTTTGGCCACTCCACTCGGCTTGCGGGATCTCAATTCCCTGACCAGGTTTTCAACTTGGGCCCCGGCAGTGAAAGCGCCAAGGCCTAACCCCTAAACCAAGGGAACTACCAAGAGAATCTTGCTCAGGAACTGAAGATCTTAGCCAACTCATTCAAAACACCAGTATAGTATATTGCTTGTTGATCTAAGTTATGTTCTAGACAGTTTGACAATTCAGAAACTAGAGATCATATTTCAGAACAGAATATAAACACGAGCCATTGTCTATGTCAAGTTTTAAATTCTTCCTTGAAGCCTTTTTGGTTGAAATTAATTCCTTCTTCCTAACATTTCCCGGTTGCATTTTGGACTGCCATATATTTGAGGTATTGATATAACTACCATGATAAATTGTAAGCTCCTGGACAGCAGAGAACATGTTGTTCATCTGTGAGTTCCTTATAGTGTCTGGCAAACCACTTTCAACATAAAACATCTTCCATAGCTACTGATTCAGCTGAACTGTGTTACGTTATATGAAGAAAGAATATGGAGAATTGAATAACAGGATTTTAGAATTTTGGGATTTCTGATTTTCTTGGATTTATCACTCAAGTAAATGCTATCATTTTTTGCCCTTGATTTGACTTTCTCTGTGAGGCTAGAATTCTCCTTTTGATGTAATAACGCAAAATTAGTTTACTTGGTAATCTAATCATACCACCTTGGAAAGCAGAGGGCAGTGACCTAAGGGGAAAAAATGAGATGAAATTAATTTTGTTTGGGGCAAGGGATGAGTGGATGGAAGAGGATGGGTCAACATGGCAAAAGTAGCAAAGGAAAATTTCAATCAGTTTATGA
Organism: Stenella coeruleoalba; assembly: GCF_951394435.1. Taxonomy (NCBI): domain Eukaryota; kingdom Metazoa; phylum Chordata; class Mammalia; order Artiodactyla; family Delphinidae; genus Stenella; species Stenella coeruleoalba. The sequence goes on from NC_137164.1 coordinate 46,269,749, forward strand.
GATGGCCTTTGGGCAGATTTGATTTTAATTATGTAACCTCTCACTTAAGTGGGTCACCTCTGCAAGTGCCTTGATATGGAGCAACTGAAGTCCTTGGTTGCTTTGTCACCAAACCCATTAAATGAAGTAAACATTCATTCTGTCTTATAATTAGGTTGTGCTTTTGATAATGGTGTATACTGTCAGCAGATCCTTCTGCCATAATTCTTACCACATAACTTGCTGAAGAATATTTACCTTTGTACTCAATGTACCTAGAAAGTAGAGGTCTGAGGTTGTAATTCCATGCTCTTTGTAGATAAAAGGAAAGTTTACTGATCCTTAAGTCATATGTTTTCACCATGAGTGGGAAAATACATAGAATCAAAGAATGAAAGTGTTCTAGATTTACCTTTGCTTGAAGAATTATCTGGTCCCTTCTCTTATTTCACAAATGAGGCTTCTGAGACCCTGAGAGCTTAAATGATATGCCCAAGACTGGAATCAGAACCCAGGTTTCTGGTTCTGTGTGCTAGATATTATTGCTACTTTTTTCCCCTATGATGATACTGTTTGGCTTGACTTCACAGAAGTGACCATTTTTGTTTGAACTTCTATTTCGCTTTATTCTGGGTATCATATACAATTCAACAGATTGCCTTCTGTGTGGGCTGCTTACCAGGATTTGCCCTCCCATGACACTGGAGTCTTTAGAGTAAGGATGTTAGGTTCCTCCTAGCCCATTTCTAGAGGGTTTAGTTTAACTTAGTATATTTAGAAGCTAACAAAGCATTTATAAGAAATGACTGAATCCATAATATGTAATGCAAACCATTTATTGTTACTATTGTATCAGTAAGGAATGCTTTATGCTACAAGTATGCTGACTTGCAGGCTTAAGCAATAAAGATGCTTAATTATGTTTAATAAGTGGGTGAGCTGAGGTTCAACAATGTTTTCAAAATCCAGGAGTGTTTCTAACTTTCTGCTCCACCATCCTCTGTATTGTCCTGCTGACTCACTGTTTCAAGATAGCTGCATTGTCTCTAGGCATCACATCTGTATTCCAGGCAGCAAGGAGAGGAACGGGTCAGTACTGGTGATCTTATTTCCTTTTATTGAAGAAAATAAATGTTTTTTAGAAACTTGTTCACCCTGACCTGTAAACTTCCTACTTCTCATTGGTCAGAACTGTGTCAAATGTTAACTCTTGTCTGAAAAGGGACTGGGAAAGAGTTATATAGTTTTTGTTTGTTTGTTCGTTTGTTTTATCTCTATAGTGGATGTGGGCAAGAGAAATATATTAGACATCTGTTGAATTAGCCAAGCTTCAGTTTAATGTAGCACAGGAATATATACAACACTGTAATATTCTATACCAACTTCTAATTCTGTTTCATTGTCTGGTCCATCTTCCCTGATGGAGAAGTCAGAAGGTACACTTCTTTGTCTTGTTAGATTCAAGAGAATTTACTAGATGTGCCACATGTGCCCAAACCAAGGGACATGCAAAATTAAAGTGTCAGCAGGCAGGCTGGGATCAAGATGTGAGTACACATGGGTCATCCAAAGGAGAGAAAGTAGATCAAAGCGGTTAAAGTTAAGGGCTCTGGAGCCAGATTGTTCTAGATATAAATTCTGGCTCTGCCATTTCCTAACTATGTGACTTCACTATGTTACATAACCTTTCGAAGCCTCAGTTTCCTCATGAGGTGAATGAGGATAATAATAATACCTTATTCATTGAGCTGTTGTAAGGAGGTGTATTTATAAGGCCCCGAGCACAGTCTCTGGCTCATAGTAAATGTTCAATATCATCACCATCATCATTATCATCATCATCATCAAAACAGGAGTTGTTTGAAGTGTAGATATTAGGAATTGGTATCTAGAATGAAGAACTCTCAGAGCCTGAGGTATGAGAGGAGGTTAAGTGCAAAAGCAGAATGAAATCAGACAATACATGCTCCCTGCAGAGAGGTGGGCTGCCTCCTTTAAAAGGATTCCCTGATGCAAGATAGAATGAGTGACTCATCCATGGGGGGATATCTTTATCTTGTGGCTTAAACATATCTCCTGGAAGGTGGTGTACTGTATAGGATTCCAGAGTATAGAAATGGGATGGTGGAGGGGAGAAATGCTGGCGATAGAGCTCCAAGGAGAGTGGGGTGGGAATCTTCTGGTCATGGGTCTTCTGCTGATAAGACCTATGAGAACCATCATGATAGAAGCCATAGACAGCTTCTCCCTTTGATCTTTCTTGCCCTCCTCTGATTGACTGATGTGTGTGTGTGTGTGTGTGTGTGTGTGTGTGTGTGTGTGTGTGTGTTTTACGAGTCACTAGGAATGCCCATCAGCAGTGCCCACTTATACAAAAGTAGCTCTAGGTAGGGTGGACATTTGGGCTCATTGGAAGATAGCTCAGCTCACAGACCTATGTGATGTGTTTAAGTCCATCACTGGCTAGGATCTAAAGTGGGGTGGAGCTGCAAGACAAAAGTTTACGTGTTTTCCACTCTCTTCTTGCTTGGACAACATCTGACCACCAAACAGAAGGATGTTCATCTTTATCAACAGTTGTGAGTTGTCAGTTACATGGCTTCCTCCCCTTTCAGAAAAGACCTGATATAGATGATAGTGTTAAACACATACGCTAGACACTGTTATCTATATTAACTAACTTAATCTGTGAAACCACCCTGTGAGGTAGGTATAATGATTACCCAGATTTTTACAGGTGAGAGAACTGAGGTCAAGTAACTTACAAAGACCATAAAGGTGTCTGTTGCATTGAAAAAGATATAACTATGTCTAAGCTTGTGTCTAGACTTAGGCTAAGACCCATGACTTCAGAAAGACTAAGAAAATTGGTCCGTGATCCTTCAATTTTTTTTTGGCTGTGCTGCATGGTTTGCGGGATATTTCCCCAACCAGGGATTGAACCTGTGCCCCCTGCAGTGGAAGCGCAGAGTCCTAACCACTGAACCACCAGGGAATTCCCTGTGATTATTCTTATAGATTGTTTTATTCTAACTTTTGCATGAAGAGTGGAGTTTAGTGAAGCATTGATCCAAACCGTTTGTGCTAAGATGGAGATAGTGAAAAAAGAAAAGCCCATGTCTTGGCTTTTCCTAACATATATTAGCCAATGACAAGTGCAAGCCTCTTTGCCCACATCACGAGATGACTGACAGATGGGAAGAGATGCCCTACAGTTTCCAGTGTGGCAGTTTTTAGGAATCCAGCGTTATGGATAAGTTTGAAGTAAGGAGAGGTTGCCAAGGAAAAGGTAATGAAGATTGAGCTGGATCTTGTGAAAGATGAATAGAAGGTGGTTGCGCAGGAAATTCCCAGCATGGGCAAAGATAGGGAAGGAGAAAAAAAATGCAGGGCTTAAAAAAGAGCAATTCATTTTGACTGGAATATAGGGCACATGAAGGGGGATATTTGAAGTAAGAAAGATGGGAGATAGACCATGGAAGACTTTATTTTGTTTTATTTTATTTAAATTTTTATTTATTTATATTTTTGGCTGTGTTGGGTCATCATTGCTATGAGCAGGCTTTCTCTAGTTGCAGCGAGCGGGGGCTACTCTTCGTTGCGGTGCGCAGGCTTCTCATTGCGGTGGCTTCTCTTGTTGCGGAGCATGGGCTCTGGGCACGCGGGCTTCAGTAGTTGTGGCATGTGGGCTCAGTAGTTGAGGCTTGAGGGCTCTTGAGCGCAGGCTCAGTAGTTGTGGTGCGCGGGCTTAGTTGCTCCGCGGCATGTGGGATCTTCCCGGGCCAGGGCTTGAACCTGTATCCCTTGCATTGGCAGGCAGATTCTTAACCACTGTGCCACCAGGGAAGCCCCAATCATGAAAGACTTTAAATGCCAGGCCAAGGAGTATGAATTCTACTTAATAGATAATGCGGGATCTATTAAATAAAATCTAAGTAAAAATTGGGGCTCTGGAGGAAGGACAACTTTTATTTCACTTATACCTACATATAAACTCAGCCTGGGCTAGTATAGTCACTGTCTGTTTGTGACTGTAGATTGAAGGCTGTGGCAGAGTACTTCTTGTTTTCTTTGTTCTTTTTTTAACCATTAAAAAAAAATTGAAGTATAGTTAAGTTATGATGTTGTGTTAGTTTCAGGTGTACAGCAAAGCAGTTTAGTTATACATATATATGTGCACACATTCTTTTTCAGATTCTTTTCCATTATACGTTATTATAAGATATTGAATATAGTTCCCTGTGCTATACAGTAGGTCCTTGTTGTTTATCTATTTTCTATATAGTAGTGTGTATCTGTTAATCCCAAACTCCTAATTTCCCCCCCGATCCCCTTTGATAACTGTAACTTTATTTTCTATGTCTGTGAGTCTATTTCTGTTTTGTAAATAAGTTCATTCGTATCGTTTTTTTAGATTCCACATATAAGTGATATCATATGATATTTGTCTTTCTGTGTCTGACTTAATTCACTTAGTATGATAATCTCTAGGTCCATCCATGTTGCTGCAAATAGCATTATTTCATTCTTTTTTATGGCTGAGTAATATTCCATTGTATAAGCCACATCTTTTTTATCCATTCCTCTGTTGATGGACACTGAGGTTGCTTCCCTGTCTTGGCTATTGTAAATAGAGCAGCTTGTGGCAAGCTATTTCAGTGCCCATTATTGTCTCTCTGACCATCACAGGTGTCTGAAGGTAAGATTGGTGCAAAGAACTGTTACCAAAAAAATGGTAAATAAGTGGAACTAGGATTTATGTTTTCTGACTCTTAGATCAGTTTGTTCATTTAACAAATATTTCTGAGCATCGTTTTAGGTATGGTATACTACCATGAGATACTACCATGAGTGAACATGGTTTTAGGGAAAACTATCATCCCTAAACTTAATCTACTGCCTGTCTCATTGGCTCCATCTTTACATTCTTGGATTTGAGCACTTTGTACTGCTCTTGTGGAACACCCAGTTCTGAGCTGCCATTATCTCTTGCCCCACTCCTTTCATAGCCTCTTAACTGGGCTCATGGCTTTTATTCTTGAGCTTCTAAACACGCGCGGAAACCAGAGTAATATCACGAAATCACAATACTCTTCACTGGCTCTCATGATTAAAATCAAAACATCTCTCCACATCTCACAAGGCTTTGTATGAACACCCCTCCCTCCACCAAGACCTCTGATCTTACCTCCTTCCTTTCTCTCCCTTGTTCTCTATGCTCCATCCCCACTGGCTTCTTGCTGTTCTTTGAACTGTCATGGTGTATTCCTGCCTCAAAACCTTTACACTTGCTGTTCCCTCTTTTTGAAATGTTCTTCTTCTAGATTCCAGCATGGCTGCACACCCCCTCCCCTGAATGCCATTCAGATTTCTATTTAAATGTCAGTTCTTCAGAGAACCATTCACTGACTAGCTATCTAGCTATTTTCATGGCACTTAGCGTGACATGAAATTATACTTTTAATTGTTTGTCTGTTAATTACATGTGTGACTTATTAGAACATAAGCTCTGTGTAGAGAGGACTTTGTTTACTGGTTCGTCGGGGTATCCTCAGCACCTAGAATAGGACTTGACCCACGAGCACACAAATACCGTTGAGTGAATGATTATTGGGACTTCTTTCGCAGCTTAGAAGAAAAGTTGTTTCATGCCTCAAAAAACTTAACATCTACTTGTATATGTTTTCCATACTTAACACAGTTTCAAATTTGCCCTTCTTGACTTTTGCAACTCCTGAATAAACGGCGTCCATTTGAGGCCTATTACTGGCAGTCTGCAAATAGTAGAGTGCATTTCTGATTTTAATTCTTTTGGCCGCTGTGAATAGTTTTTCTCTGGTTGTTAGTAATTAAAACAAACAAGCAGAGAGACTCATATTATTCTATCTCATTGCCAAATTGGATATTGCTCAACTCAAAATTAAACGTACACACACCCATAAAACTAGCCAAACTGGCTATTACAATTACATAAATTTCCTTGTGTTCATTAGCAGTGTTGCCTTTCATGGTTTATCCTGTTTGGCATATACATCAAAGTAACAGTCATAAAGACTTCTATAAAATTTGGAGCATGTAGATGTGGAAAATTTTTAAAGATTTTTTTTTCCTTTCCAGCTAAATTTCAACAAAAGCATAACCTTGTTGTTGCACTATAAACCTTCAGGCACAGAATGGAGAAATTTGGTATTTTGCCAAAACTTGGTACTTTCAGCCCAGCAGTCAGAGTCACCTAAAAATGGCAGATATGATTCAGCTTTGTACTCTGCAGCTTGGGAATTAGTGTCAGAATACCAGCCCTGATCTCTTTAGTGAATGATTCATTCGCTAACATGATTAACAATTCTGGGAGCTGGCAATGTTGGTCACTAGTATCAGATTTTTAGAAGCTGCCTGTTTTAATGGCATTGCAAATGTGTTTGTTTGTACTTGGTGGGGAGGGAGGTCTTGAATCTGCTGTTGTGATTTTTACTGTTTTTATCTGAACCAGGAGAATGAGCTTCTTAGGATTTCTGTAGCTTTCCATTTTCTACCGGTAATACCCATGCATGAGAAAACCGAAACAATAACAGGTAGTTCCCCTAACAGATAGGGGAATAAAGAATAAAAAAGAGTGATGAAGCGTCATCAATGAAACCTTGTAGATCAAGTTCATAGAAATTTGACGAGCATGTTGAGTAAAAAATATTTAGCTTCAGTTCATTGTTTGAGTCAACCTTTTTGAATACAAAGAATTCAGAAAAACTGGGGCAGGTGGTCAGATTGAGGTTATCGTTATCTTATGATTAGTTCACATGTCTGTCTCTCTTGGGGTGGTCTGTGAGCTCCTTGAAGTTAAAACCGTATTCATTGGGGACTTCCCTGATGGCACAATGGTTAAGAATCCGCCTGCCAATGCAGGGGTCAGGGTTCGAGCCCTGGTTCGGGAAGATCCCACATGCCGCGGAGCAGCTAAGCCCGTGCGCCACAACTGCTGAGCCTGCGCTCTAGAGCCGGCAAGCCACAACTACTGAGCCTATGAGCCACAACTACTGAGCCCACGAGCCACAACTACTGAAGCCCGCGGGCCCTAGAGCCCATGCTCGGCAACAAGAGAAGCCACCGCAATGAGAAACCTGTGCACTGCAATGAAGAGTAGCCCCCTCTCGCCGCAACTAGAGAAAGCCCGCATGCAGCAATGAAGACCGAACAACGAAGACCTAACACAGCCAAAATTAAAAACAAACAGATAAACCCCCCCCCAAAAAAACCTTATTCGTTATTTCCCATTACTTGGCATGGCACTTTGTGTAGCTTAATAACAAGGATGATTTGATGATGCTGGTCATGGCTAACATTACTCAGCTTACCATATGCCAGGTACTATGCTAATTACTTTGTATACATTACCACATTTAATTCTTTTTTAAAAAAAATTTTAATTTTTTACAAATCTTTTTTAAATTTTTATTGAAATACAGTTGATTTACAATGTTGTGTTACTATCAGGTGTACAGCAAAGTGATTTAGTTATACATATATCTATATCTATTCTTTTTTTACATTCTCTTCCATTATAGGTTATTAAAAGATATTGAGTATAGTTCCCTGTGCTATACAGTAGGTCCTTGTTGGTTACCTATTTTATATATAGTGGTGTGTATATTTTAATCCCAAATTCCTAATTTATCCCTCTCCCCCCCTTTGGTAACCAAAAGTTTGTCTTCTATGTCTGTGGGTCTATTTTGTAGATAAGTTCATTTGTATCATTTTTTTAGGTTCCACATATAAGTGATATCATATGATGTTTGTCTTTCTCTGTCTGGTTTGCTTCACTTGGTATGATCATCTCTAGGTCCATACCATATTTATTTATTTTTGGCTGCACCACGTGGCTTGTGGGATCTTAGTTTCCCAACCAGGGACTGAACTCGGGTCCTTGGCAGTGAGAGTGCGGAGTACTAACCATTGGGCTGCCCGGGACTTCTCCCATATGTCATTCTTACAACAATATATTCTGTCCATGTCTGGGGAAGAAACGGAGGCTTAGAGATGTCCATCAACTTGTCCACAGTCACACAGCTAATGAAGTGTTGGACCTGGGATTTCAAACCACTTCTAATCTTCATTGTAAGTCCATATTGTTAGTTAAGACACCATATGCTTGTTGCCTGAATGAATGAGTGTAGGACCCCTTCTCCACGCAGTCCCCATGACTCAGCCAAGAGTTAAAATGTGACAAACAGGACAAGACAGTGGTCATGTCCTAGAGCTAACCTCACCAACCAGTAAGAGAAGAGCAACCTTCAGTGTGGGTAGTCAGAGATGAAAGGATTACCTGTGTCACTGATTACCTTCAAATGTGAGGAGGACAGTAGACTTAAGATAAAGGGGAGGGAAGAAAGTGCCGAAAAAGGGAAACCTAAGCAAAGAGAAAAGTGGGAATTTTTTAAGGAGAAGGTAGATTTTCATCCCTGGAAGCTTCCGTAGTGATGCGTTTAAACCCTCATCTTGTTCAGATTCCTGCGGGTATGCATGGGGCAGGAGAAAAGAAAGCCAGTGGAAAGGTTTGAGCATTCCTCTGTACACTGAGCTGCCCTTCCTCCTTCCCCGGAGTCATCTATGCTTTGGAAGCAAGTGGGTGGAAAGTTTTGCCCACTTTGGCTCCTTTAGCTTTTGCTCATGGGTGTAGGTTTGTGTGCCCTGCTCTCCCATGGGGAGTTCAGGTTGCTTTACTTGCTCTTGGGTCTAACAGGGTGAGACATGTATCTGTGTTTGCAGGCCTGTTCCAGGAAAACTTGTCATACTGGCCATGGAAATGGTTAAAGCAAAGTGGGAGGCCAGGTTGTCTTATTTTCATGCCGATACTTGGGTTGCTTTCCTCCTGTCCAACCAGAGCATAGCCCCGATGGAGTGAGGGGGACCAAGAGGAAACCATTTGCATGTAGTGCTCACCTGGCAATTCTGAGGACGTTAACTAAGTGACATGTTCACAGACAACAGGCATTTGAAAGGAATGTCCCCATCAAAAAACTAAAAAAAAGAAATCATGGTTTTTTCCAGCACTTGTTATCTCTTACATTGCTTCAGTGCTCTGGATTCTACAATCCTGATGGCTCTCAAGCTTTTCAAACTGATTCTTTTCAGATTCTGATTCTTTCCTCCTTTAGTCCTTGAGTCTCTGTCAGGCCTATCCCCTGGCCTCTATTTGCCCAGTGGTTTTCAGAGGACTGATTGAAGCCTCAGTATGAGCTTACTGCAGACCTGCTATAGGAAAAACTAACTCTCTTTCCTAAAGGCAGCATCATCAACCACTGATGGAAGGTGTTCTTCTCCCAAGGTGATTATGTAAGAATTAATGATGGGTAAACATCCATGTGAAGAGATTTATTTTAGATAAACATTATAAACTGGTCTGCTTAATAGGAATTTATCTGACCTTTACTGTTTTTTTCTTTCTTTTCTCTGTTCTGCAAATTTTCAAGAACAGGTATGAACATCATTAATCATTAGAGAAATGCAAATCAAAACTACAATGAGATAACATCTCACACCGGTCAGAATGGCCATCATCAAAAAAATCTACAAACAATAAATGCTGGAGAGGGTGTGGAGAAAAGGGAACACTCTTGCACTGTTGGTGGGAATGCAAATTGATACAGCCACTATGGAGAACAGTATGGAGGTTCCTTAAAAAACTAAAAATAGAATTACCATATGACCCAGCAATCCCACTACTGGGCATATATCTTGAGAAAACCATAATTCAAAAATAGTCATGTACCAAAATGTTCATTGCAGCCCTATTTACAATAGCCAGGACATGGAAGCAACCTAAGTGTCCATTGACAGATGAATGGATAAAGAAGATGTGGCACATATAGACAATGGAATATTACTCAGCCATAAAAAGAAACGAAATTGAGTTATTTGTAGTGAGGTGGATGGACCTAGAGTCTGTTATCCAGAGTGAAGTAAGTCAGAAAGAGAAAAACAAATACCATATGCTAACGCATATATATGGAATCTAAGAAAAAAAAAAAGGTCCTGAAGAACCTAGGGGCAAGACGGGAATAAAGATACAGACCTTCTAGAGAATGGACTTGAGGATACGGGGAGGGGGAAGGGTAAGCTGGGACAAAGCGAGAGAGTGGCATGGACATATATACACTACCAAACGTAAAATAGATAGCTAGTGGGAAGCAGCCGCATAGCACAGGGAGATCAGCTCAGTGGTTTGTGACCACCTAGAGGGGTGGGATAGGGAGGGTGGGAGGGAGGGAGATGCAAGAGGGAAGAGATATGGGAACATATGTATATGTATAACTGATTCACTTTGTTATAAAGCAGAAACTAACACACCATTGTAAAGCAATTATACTCCAATAAAGATATTAAAAAAAAAAAAAAAAGAACAGGTACAGTGTGATATTCTCCCTACTTCCCAGTCCAGGGTGGAGAGGAACTTTGTGAGACCTGACATTCCTGTGATACTTTGATAACTTCCACTTCAGGGGAAACAAAGGAGGGTACAGATGCATGCAAATGCAAAACCGAACAAGATACCAGCATAACTGACTCAACCGTCCCCTCCTTCCCGGAAAGGTTCTAGTGAGAATAAACCATACTTTGGAGGAGTTCAGGTATTTTCTGCATCTTGGTTTACTCTTTCCTAGCAGGTAGCATTGGATCTGTGAGAGCTTTTTGCTTTTGAGAGCTCCTACCCAGAGGATAGAAAGTCTTATCTGTCCTCCAGCCCCTTCTCCCAGCTCTCAGGTCTCTCTGAACCCATCTTTGATTTCCTGAAATGTACAGAGGCCCCAAATAGTCCATATCTGATGCAGAGCTAATTTATATACATCATTGTCAAAGATGATGAAATAGTCATTGTTTCCTGTCTCCCAATGTGATTTAAAAAATTTGATGGCAGAACCTAATTTCTCTCATCTTTTCATGTTTATTGATTGGCAGTCTACTGTTCTACACTTGATCCGTGCCTTGTATGCTTCTTCTATTAAAAGGCTCATCAGGTTGAACCATATGCAGACAGAGCAAATGGGACTTTTGGAGAAAAGGAAAGTTTTTGATGGAAGCTCTTATTCTTTGTTTGATAACTGGAGAAAATACTTTTTAAAGATTATTTTTCCTGTTGGAACAATTGGAAGAAGAGTTACATTCACTTTATAGTTTCTGCATGAGGTACTAATTTTATCCAAAAAAGAAAGAATAAAAATGCCATTCTCCAGGAATCCATCTTTTGTTACATTTCACGAGAACAAAATGCACAGAAAAATATGGCTAAACACACTGCATTCACATTTTCTCCACCTTTGGACTGTTACCAGTCATAAAACTCCATCTTGTATAGACAATCTGTTAAAATAAGTTACTAAGAAACCCAAACAGGTGTAAAGGTCATTCTTAGTATGAGTGGGCTCTCTTTTTGCCGTGGTTATAGCCAAACCAAAACTCAACCTTGAGATGGTGTTTTATAGTTGATATTTTAAACTGTAAACCACATTATATGATTGTACAACCGCACCCAGCAGAGTCAACTTTCCTGTTTCGAACTCTTGTGCGATTCAGCGCATAATTCATGTTCCTTTGTCATGTTCTCACTTTGTTCAGACCTCAGAGTTTATGAGCAGGTTGCTCCACTGCATTTTAAACATGTTGTCTGTCCCAAGGGGTATTTTAAGAAATATACGGGCAATGAAAAGGAAGCCAAATGTATTCTTCGTAGGAGAGACAGAGGATCTTTAACAAACTAGAAGGAATTCTATTTCTGGAGATCCCATACACTATCTCACTAAATCCTTGATAAACTTCTGAGAAATATTAAGGATGCAGGTTAAGAAAGGTGAATGGGGCTTCCCTGGTGGCGCAGTGGTTGAGAGTCCGCCTGCCGATGCAGGGGACACGGGTTCGTGCCCCGGTCCGGGAAGATCCCACATGCCACGGAGCGGCTGGACCCGTGAGCCATGGCCGCTGAGCCTGCGCGTCCGGAGCCTGTGCTCTGCAACGGGAGAGGCCACAGCAGTGAGAGGCCCGCGTACCGCAAAAAAAAAAAAAAAAAAAAAAAAGGAAGGTGAATGACTTGCTCAAGTTCAATTAGCTGATGTACGTTTAGCTGGAATTGTACACTTGGCTGGATGCCTAGTTCCAGCCTAGTGTGGTTTAGCTCCAACTCAGTCTGCGTCCCAAGGCCACCTCGTTGACTAAACGTTCCCTGTGGTGGTCTCCGACACCTCTGCTCCCAAGAGCTTTAAACTTGCAAGGGCAGAAGAATAGAAGTGTCTTTGTGGATTTGGCCTGGCTTTTCAGTGATAAGATAATGAATGGTTGGTCATCATGCTGAAAACTTAGATGTTCTTGGTTGGCTCAGCCAAATTGAAGAGCTTCTATGTGCATCTGGATAAAGGAAATAATGTGTGACAGACTTTAGCTTGCTTTTCTCTAAGTGTGAGCACTGCTGAGCCATTGCTTTTAGTAAAGTCAGAGCAGGTTTTTTCCCCTCTCCATGCAGAAAAATCTATTGTTTTCTACAACCCACTCCTACCTTAAATAAGTCTGTTAAAATGTATATTTTATTTTATTTCTTTTTAAAATAATTTATTTTATTTTTATTTATTTTTGGCTGTGTTGGCTTTTCATTGCTGTGCGCAGGCTTTCTCTAGTTGAGGCGAGCGGGGGCTACTCTTCGTTGCGGTGCACGGGCTTCATTGTGGTGGCTTCTTTTGTTGCGGAGCATGGGCTTTAGGCACGCGGGCTCAGTAGTTGTGGTTCACAGGCTCTAGAGCACAGGCTCAGTAGTTGTGGCACACGGGTTTGGTTCCTCCACGGCATGTGGGATCATCCCAGACCAGGGCTCGAACCTGTGTCCCCTGCATTGGCAGGCGGATTCTTAACCACTGCACCACCAGGGAAGCCCTAAAATGTACATTTTAAATAAAACTTTTCAAACTCCTTTACCTACCAGCTTAGAAGCAGGAACGTGTCTTTTCTCCTTCAGTCTAGCTTAAGGAAAAAGGACTCTTTTGGAACCTGATATGTGAAGTTGCCTTGGCTGACTTTGGAGCTTTCTAGACCAATGTTCTTTTTTCTCCAAAGATGACACATTTACGGCATTAATTATTCTGAAATGTAGTATCACTTTCCTCCATTCATCTGTGCTATAAAATTGTATAACTTTCAGTCAGATGAGATTTAAAAAACCCTCATATTCTTTCTAATTGGAAATTGGATCTCAAGGAACTTATGATTTAGTTGGGGAGTCACTTTGGTTACCATGATATGGATGGAGTACCATGGGATGGGTGGAATGTGTTTCGGTGGGGGTAGGCTGGAGGGGTCGTTCATCACTGCTGCTTGGAGTAGCTGGAAGAAATGAATGAATTAGCATTTGAACTAGGGCTTGAGGGAGCAGCTGAATTTGGTTAGGTGAAGAGCAGGAAGAAGAAATTGCGGTGCAGTAGGTGGAACATGAGAGAAAATTCAAAGACAGGGATGAATACTGAATATGGGGGGTGGGGATGACAGAAAATATTGGGACAAATGAAAGATATGTGTTTGCCACACAATTATTGGACCAGATTTTTTGCTTTCTTTTGTAGGAGTTTTCTAGATCTGGTTAGAGAAGAAAATGAACCCTGGCAAGACCTCCAACTGGCTAAAGCAAGATATGGGAGAAAAATATATCCATTCTTTTGTCCTACTTTCCACATCTTAATGACAGGCACAAACATTTTTAGTGCTGTTGTTGCTAAGCCAATAAATGGATAAATAAAGGAAGATATAAGACCAAAATGGCCCAACTGAAGACCGTCTGTAGTAGGTTTCTCAGTCTCAGCACTATTGACATTTTGAACTGAATAATTATTTTTGTTTTGGGAAATGGGCACTGACCTACGCAACATAAAATGAATGTCTGACAGCATCCCTGATGCTACCCACTAGATGCCAATAGCACCCCTGACCCACTGCCCCAGGTGGGAAAACCAAAAATTTCCTCCGACATTGCCAAATATACTTTGGGGGCAAAATCATCTCCAGTGGAGACTTATGCTTTATGGTAGATAGAATGACCTGGTAACAGGAATGGTTTCTTTATGCCTGCAAACTTGCTGAGCCGGGTTGAAGATTTATGACCTGAGAAAAGGCAACCACAGCAGGTGTGGAGCTTTAGAAAGAGTAGTGTCTCTGCCCTGAAAGGACCTCAGGGTCAAGAATATGTCCTGTTCATCTTTGAATGCTCTTCCTAGAGCCTAGCACAGTTCCTGCAACCTAGAAAATGGTCAATAAGTGTTGAATAAATGGGATGTTTGCTTAGAATCTGAGTGAAGGAATCATAGGGACAAACAGATGTTTACTTGAAACTATATCCATTTTTTGCCTTGTTGTGTTCTATTGAGGGTCTCTTGAATATTGCAGAACTGACCAAGGTTACCAGTATGATCATGGGCAACAAACATATGGGAAAATGAATAGAGTGACAAACATCACAAGGCCGGATTATCAGTTCTGTGGCCAGAAAGTGTAGGGTTTGGAGAGAGACTATGTAGAAGAAGCAGGGCGAGAGCTTCCCTTATATTGAAAGATTATTTACAGTTCTCACTGTAGCAAGTTATTAGTTTGATATCTCTTGCATTCGAACTTTGCATCTTGTATTAACTAAGGATTTATGTATCTTCCTCCCAAGGGAGCAGGATGGGGTGTCTTGAGTCCTAAGTTGTGGAACCTCAGCTTCTTCAGTGAAAGACTTGGCTAGTGGGGAGTGAAGGGAGACGTGGTGAGAGTCCAGGGATGGGAGATGAGTTCCATGTGGCAAAGATGTGTGTGTCCATCCTCCTTCTGACCAAGTGGTGACAAAGTAAAGGAGGAAAACAGGCAGCTCACTTTTCCTCCTCTCAGGACTCTTCTTGGCCCTGCTTCACTCACATTTTTCATTTCTGAGTAACACGTTATTTTGTGTTTGACATATTCCTCATTACTAATGACTAAGCTCAACAATTCCAGGGTTAGGATTTGAGGGAACTTCTGTTTGGAAGTTCAGATTGGCTGGCCTCTATTTGGAAGATCTTTCTGTGAAAATTTCAGGTTAAGCGTCCTCTAATGCAGGCAGCTTTCTATCTGTTCCTGGTTACTGCATCAATAGGGGCATCTTTTAAATTCCAGACTCATGGACTCGAGTGTCTAGTTGCTATCTCCACTTGGATAGCTTGCAGATACCTCCAACATTACATGTCTCAAAATGAATGATTTCCCGTCTCCCCTCCCAACCTGCTCCTGCATCCTTACCCATCTCATTCAAAGGCAATTCCATCTTTCCAGCGGCTTAGGTCAAAACCCTTGGAATCAGCCTCCTCTCCCCACTGTGTCTCACACCGTCATCACACACCAACAAATCTTGTTGGCTTTACTTTCAAAGTATATCTAAGATCTGAACATTTCTCACCATCTGCATTGCTGCCATTATGGTCTGAGCTACCAAAAACTCAAGATGGTGGCCAGGATGACATTTTAAAATTGTAATTTTTAAAAATTAATTTTTATTGGAGTATAGTTGCTTTACAATAAAAAATTAAAAAAAAATTAGACGTTAGATCTTGTCACGCCTTTACTCAAAACCTTTCGATGTCTCTCTATCTCAGAGTAAAAACCAAATTCTTTATGTGGTTCTACAATTCCCTCCTAACCCTTTTTCCTTCACAACTCATCTCCTGCTACCCTCTGCTCACTCACTCACCAGCTCTCCTTCCACTTGATTTCTTAAGCATAGAAGACATGCCCTAAGTGTTCCTTCAGCCTGGAACCCTCTCCTCCCAGATATCAACATGGCTACATTTGGCGCCTTCAAATCTTTGCATAAATATCACCTTGCAATGAGACTTACACTGACTCTGCTATTTAAAACTATAAACTGTTTTGTACTCCCCCCAGCATCTGACCTCTTACCCTTCAGTCCCTTTTTTCCCCTAGTATTTCTTTAAAAAAATTTTTTTCAAGTATAGTTGATTTACAATGTTGTGCCTTCAGTCTTTTTTTTAAAAAATAGCATTTATCAACTCCTAATATACTCTATAATTTATTTATTCACTACATTTATTTTTTTGTCTCCCATGGGAGAACAGGAACCTCACAAGGGCAAGGATCTTTGTTTAACCAAACAACATAAAACAATGTCTTGCACATAGTGGGTGCTCGTAAATATTGGGAGTTGAATAAATATCTCTTTCAGCATATATTAGCTGTTTCACTGCCCAGACTATGGACTCTTTTTTTTTTGTATTTTATTTTATTATTATTTTTTAATTGAGGTATAGTTGATTTACAATATTATATGTTTCAGGTGTACAACATAGTGATTCACAATTTTTAAAGGTTATACTCCATTTATAGTTATTATAAAATATTGGCTATATTCTCTGTGCTGTACAATATGTCTTTGTAGCTTATTTATTTTTTACATACTAGTTTGTACCTCTTAATCCCTTCCTCCTACCCTGTCTCTCCACCCTCCCCTCTCCCCAGTGGTCACCATTAGTTTGTTCTCTATATCTGTGAATCTGCTTCTTTTTTGTTATATTCACTAGTTTGTTTTATTCTTTAGATTCCACATATAAGTGATATCATACAGTATTTGTCTTTCTCTGTTGTCTGACTTATACCCTAAGCATAATACCCTCCAAGTCTATCCATGTTGTTGCAAATGGCAACATTTCATTCTTTTATATGGCTGAGTAATATTCCATTGTGTGTGTGTGTGTGTGTGTGTGTGTGTGTGTGTGTGTGTGTGTATACTTACCACATCTTTTTTATCCATTCATCTGTTGATGGACAATTAGGTTGCTCCCAGATCTTGACTATTGTAAATAATGTTGGTATGAACATTGAGATGCATTTATCTTTTTGAATTAGTGTTTTCATCTTCTTCCAGTAATAGACTGTGGACTCTTTTGGGGAAAATGATCCATAGAGGACACTAATAGCAGTGGTTAATAGTATTCTTTTCCTTAAAGTGTGTTCTTCAAATTGTGTAAGCTTCAGGGCCCATGAAACCTGGCCTGCTCCTGACCAACTTCCTAGTGTTAGTATGAGAATTAAAAAGATAATACAGAGGGAATTCCCTGGCAGCCCAGTGGTTAGGACTCTGTGCTTTCACTGTCAAGGGCCTGGGTTCAATCCCTGGTCAGGGAACTAAGATCCCACAAGCCACACAGCACGGCCAAACAAAACAAAACAAAAACCTCCAAAATTAAAAAAACAAACCAACAACAACAACAAGAAAATGCATGTATGGAACTTAGAAAAGAGCCTGGCACATTGAGCTTAAAGCCTGTATTATGTTTTGAACTGCCTCCTGCCCCCATTATGATTAGCTCAGTTGATGGAACAGAGTAGGGGGTGAAAAAATAAATAAACAAATCAATTGAATGAATGGATATTTTGATATGATAGTTCAACAATCTTTCTAGGTTTTTACTGCTAAGTGCTACCGGCCTTCCTTTTATTATTTTTTAAGACTTTTTTTGGGAGCAGTTTTAGGTTCACAGTAAAGTTGAGAGGAAAGGACAGAGAGTTTCCATAAACCTCCTGCCCTTATACAGCATAGCCTCCTGCATTATCAACATCGCTCACCAGAGCGGAACATTTGTTACCACTGATGGACCCACACTGACACATCATCATCACCCAGAGTCCCTAGTTTACATTAGGGTTCACTCTTAGTGTTGTATAGTCTATGGGTTTGGACAAATGTAAAACAACATGTATCCACCATCATAGTATCATGCGATGTACTTTCACTGCCCTAAAAAACTCTGTGCTCTGTCTATTCATTCCTCCCTCCACTAACTCCTAGTGACCACTGATCTTTGAATTTTCTCCATATCCTTTCCAGCGTGTCATACGATTGGAGTCATGCAGTATGTAGCCTTTTCAGATTGCTTCTTCAATGTAGTAATGTCCATTTAAGGTTCCTTCACATCTTCCCATGGCTTGATAGCTCATATCTTTTCATTGCTGAATCATATTCCATTGTCTGGATGCACCAGAGTTTTTTTATACTGTCCTCCTCCTTTTTTTTAGAGTTAGGTTTCTGTGCTCAGGGATTTGTCAAAAGATTCACATAAAAATGTCCATGTGTAGATTTGCTTGTATTTTATTAGGTCCCTATCAAGACAGCATCTGAATGACATGGTCTTCCATGATATCTCTAATCTGTGAATAGGACTGAAGGTCAGAATCATTTATTTTCTCAACAGGCCTTAACATAATGTGGTTCCAACTCATATAGTGAGTGTAAACACATGATAAATGGTAATGAGGTTAAAATGAGACTTGTTTTTAAACAGCCCCTTTCTTATTTTATGTGCCTATGTTAATATTATTTCATTTTTCCTAAGGTTCCTACCCTCGGTCTCACCTTTTCCATCATATTGATTTTTTGTACCTGCCATATTTTTAGTTAACCCACTAGCTAGATAAATATATTTTTATTTTTTTAAACTTTTTTTTGACTGCACTGTGCGGCTTGTGGGATCTTAGTTCCCCGACCATGGATTGAACCCGAGCTCTGGCAATGAAAGAACCTAGTCCTAGCCACTGGATGGCCAGGGAATTCCCCAGATAAATATATTTTAAATATAAGCCTGTAATGACTGTTCCTATAGAGTAAGGCAAACTTTCTGACTTAAATCTCATAGAAAAAAAAAAAAAACCAGCTGAGACAGGGTTTAGATGTGACTACTGAATTACTTTTACTTTCTTTCCTCCAGTTTACCTCTCAGTGCAGTATAATCTGGCTTTATTATACCATCTACTGAAGCTACTTTATCATCTACTGAAGTTGCTTTTTCAGTGGTCAACAGTGAGCTGCTAACTGCCAAAGCCTTCGAGTGAGCACTCCTTCTACCTGGTGTCTGCATCACTCTGTGATGTTCAATCTCTTCTTGAAACAGCCTCTGAACTTGGATTCTGTGGCAAGATTTTTTCTCTTCTTCCTTCTCTGGCTATTCTTAGTATCCTGCCTGAGCTCTTCACTGTTTTCTAAAGAGCTGTCTTTGGCCACCTTCTTGCTTAGTCAACTTTTGCCAGAGGTTAAGTTCATACTTAACCTATATTTGGGTGGCTCCAAAGTCTGTATGTCCAGATTTATCGTGAACTTCAGACCCAAATTTTCATCAGCCTCTTGGAACTGTCTGCAAGAATATCTTTCAGGTGTCTTGAACTCAACATGTTCCAAAGTATAACATATTGTTTTCTACCGTTAGCACTAATTTCCTTCCCTCTGTGTTCTCTGTCTCAGCTAATGGCAATACCATGCATGGACCAGGTTTCTGAAGCTAGAAACACTGGAATCATCTTCAAGTTCCTTCTCTTGACATTTCTCCTTTCCAACACACCCCCTCCACAGTTTACCTTTCTAAAACATTACCTCCAAAACACCAAAATGGTCTCCTGTTAAAAAAAATGTCTCCACTGTCTTTCCATTCAAAAGGACATTTTATAAACACCTTGGAAGGGTTTGGTGGTGAAAAAGTTCTGACAGAAAAATAACTGAAGGGAAGGCAAAACAGCACGAGAAAACGTTTCCAAAGGTAGCAAAATAAGAGCTTCTGAATATGGAGCAATGAGATATAGAAACATATCTCTAGCATCTTGTATTTATTCTCTGAGAACAAATATAATTCTTTTTAAATTTTGACCTTATAGCCTAGAGTTTTTTCAGCGTTCTTCCTCATATTTTCTCAATTATGTGCAGGAAGATTTGAAACAAAGAATGCTTCTAAACACTGTGAGTTTGTGTGTGTGTGTGTTATTTTTACTTTAGTCCAATATATGAACACCTGTTGGTCTTCTATCAGCTATATCTAGATTAGTATTTGCCAAATAAAGTTGGTCTGCAGTTCAATGAACATTTAAATTCTCCACTTCAGAGCTCAGGAGGGAGGAAGAGGAGAAGGGTTTGGAAAGGGAGAAGCTGCACAGGCATCACCCCACTGAGGAAGGGGCAGTGGGAGAACAAGGAGAAGGGTGGTACAGTGCAGCTTTGCTGGTCCACGTCGTGTGTCACGACCCTAAAGTAAAAGGTGAGAGATCCAGTCCATCACCAGAGTAATACTGAGTTTCCATTTATTTGGTAACTTCTGACATTGTGTGAAGCAAATCTCAGAATTTTCCTACATTACACATGCTGTGTAGAAATGACCTCATTCCTTGTAATACTGTTCTAGGTCACTTCACACGGAGTGACTTAGCGTAGACAGAATGCAATCTCTTCCAAAATTCATGCACCATTGAAGAAAGAATCTTCTACATCAGTCAGTCACTCAGTGTGTTGTGGGTTTTCTCATTCACACCTTGACAAGTGAGAAACTAAAAAGAAAGTTAGGCGCATGTCTTTTTCCACCTATGGGGTTAGCTATAGAAAGCTAACTATAGAAAGGCTGTTTGATCACTCAGGAATTTATGACTTGTTAATGTCATTCCTGATTCACATTTTGCTACCAAATGGCATTAGTTATTCCTCTCATTCTGTCCTTAAATATTAAATCTCCCCACCCTCTATTCTCCACAAATCTTAGCCCTCTAAAAAGGTAAAACAAAAGACATGCACAAGTTTTAGATTTCCCTAAGAAGTAGGAGAATGTCTCTATATCATTTTTTTTGAATTGTATTTTATTTATTTTTTTTATACAGCAGGTTCTTATTAGTCATCCATTTTATACACATCAGTGTGTACATGTCAATCCCAATCTCCCAATTCATCACAGCACCACCCCCCACTGCTGCTTTCCCCCCTTGGTGTCCATACGTTTGTCCTCTACATCTGTGTCTCTATTTCTGCCCTGCAAACCGGTTCATCTGTACCATTTTTCTAGGTACCACATATATGCGTTAATATACAATATTTGTTTTTCTCTTTCTGACTTACTTCACTCTGTATGACAGTCTCTAGATCCAACCACATCTCAACAAATGACCCAATTTCGTTCCTTTTTATGGCTGAGTAATATGCCATTATACAATATGAATATACAATATATGGATATACAATATACATATGTACCACAACTTCTTTATCAATTCGTCTGTCGATGGGCATTTAGGTTGCTTCCATGACCTGGCTATTGTAAATAGTGCTGCAATGAACATTGGGGTGCATGTGTCTTTTTGAATTATGGTTTTCTCTGGGTATATGCCCAGTAGTAGGATTGCTGGATCATATGGTAATTCTATTTATAGTTTCTTAAGGAAACTTTTATAGGTTCCTTAAGTTAAGGTTCCTTAACAGTTAAGGTTTCTTAACTGTTCTCCATATTGGCTGTAACAATCTACATTCCTACCAACAGTGCAAGAGGGTCCCCCTTTTCTCCACACTGTCTCCAGCATTTGTTGTTTGTAGATTTTCTGATGATGCCCATTCTAACGGGGGTGAAGTGATACCTCATTGTAGTTTTGATTTGCATTTCTCTAATAATTAGTGATGTTGAGCAGCTTTTCAGGTGCTTCTTGGCCATCTGTATGTTTTTTTTGGAGAAATGTCTATTTAGGTCTTCTGCCCATTTTTGGATTGGGTTGTTTGTTTCTTTAATATTGAGCTGCATGAGATGTTTATATATTTTGCAGATTAATCCTTTGTCCGTTATTCATTTACAAGTATTTTCTCCCATTCTGAGGGTTGCCTTTTCGTTTTGTTTATGGTTTCCTTTGCTGTGCAAAAATTTTGAAGTTTCATTAGTTCACATTTGTTTATTTTTATTTCCATTACTCTAGGAGGTGGATCAAAAAAGATCTTGCTGTGATTTATGTCAAAGAGTGTTCTTCCTATTTTTTCCTCTAAGAGTTTTATAGTGTACGGTCTTACATTTAGGTCTCTAATCCATTTTGAGTTTATTTTTGTGTATGGTGTTAGGGACTGTTCTAATTTCATTCTTTTACATGTAGCTGTCCAGTTTTCCCAGCACCAATTATTGAAGGCACTGTCTTTTCTGCATTGTATATCCTTGCCTCCTTTGTCATAGATTAGTTGACCATAGGTGCATGGGTTTATCTCTGGGCTTTCTATCTTGTTCCATTGATCTATGTTTCTGTTTTTGTACCAGTACCATATTGTCTTGATTACTGTAGCTTTGTAGTATAGTCTGAAGTCAGGGAGTCTGATTTCTCCAGCTCAGTTTTTCCCCTCAAGACTGCTTTGGCTATTTGGGGTCTTTAGTGTCTCCATACAAATTTTAAGATATTTTGCTCTAGTTCCATAAAAAATGCCATTGGTAATTTGATAGGGATTGCGTTGAATCTGTAGATTGCATTGGGTAGTATAGTCATTTTCACACTATTGATTCTTCCAATCCAAGAACATGGTATATCACTCCATCTGTTGGTATCATCTTTAATTTCTTTCATCAGTGTCTTATAGTTTTCTGCATACAGGTCTTTTGTCTCCCTAGGTAGGTTTATTCCTAGGTATTTTATTCTTCTTGCTGCAATGGTAACTGGGAGTGTTTTCTTAATTTCTCTTTCAGGTGTTTCATCATTAGTGTATAGGAATGCAAGAGATTTCTGTGCATTAATTTTGTACCCTGCAATTTTCTCAAATTCATTGATTAACTCTAGTAGTTTTCTGATGGCATCTTTAGGATTCTCTATGTATTGTATCATGTCATCTGCAAACAGTGACAGTTTTACTTCTTCTTTTCCAATTTGTATTCCTTTTATTTCTTTTTCTTCTCTGATTGCCGTGGCTAGGACTTCCAAAACTATGTTGAATAATAGTGGTGAGAGTGGACATCCTTGTCTTGTTCCTGATCTTAGAGGAAATGCTTTCAGTTTTTCACCATTGAGAATGATGTTTGCTGTGGGTTTGTCGTATATGGCCTTTATTATGTTGAGGTAGGTTCCCTCTATGCCCACTTTCTGGAGAGTTTTTATCATAAATCGGTGTTGAATTTTGTTAAAAGCTTTTTGTGCATCTATTGAGACGATCATATGGTTTTTATTCAATGTGGTGTATCACATTGATTGATTTGCGTATATTGAAGAATCCTTGCATCCCTGGGATAAATCCCACTTGATCATGGTGTATCATCCTTTTAATGTGTTGTTGGATTCTGTTTGCTAGTATTTTGTTGAGGATTTTTGCATCTATATTCATCAGTGATATTGGTCGATAATTTACTTTTTTTGTAGTATCTTTGTCTGGTTTTGGTCTCAGGGTGATGGTGGCCTCATAGAATGAGTTTGGGAGTGTTCCTTCCTTTGCAAATTTTTGGAAGAGTTTAAAAAGGATTGGGTGTTAGCTCCTCTCTAAATGTTTGATAGAATTCGGTTGTGAAGCTATCTGGTTCTCGGCTTTTGTTTGTTGGAAGATTTTTAATCAGAGTTTCAATTTCATTACTTGTGATTGGTCTATTCATATTTTCTATTTCTTCCTGGTTCAGTCTTGGAAGGTTATACCTTTCTAAGAATTTGTCCATTTCTTCCAGGTTGTCCATTTTATTGGCATAGAGTTGCTTGTAGTAGTCTCTTAGGATGCATTGTATTTCTGCAATGTCTGTTGTAACTTCTCCTTTTTCATTTCTAATTTTATTGATTTTATTCCTCTCCCTCTTTTCTTGATGAATCTGGCTAATTGTTTATCAATTTTGTTTACCTTCTCAGAGAACCACCTTTTTGTTTTATTGATCTTTGTTATTGTTTTCTTTGTTTCTATTTCATTTATTTCTGCTCTGATCTTTATGATTTCTTTCCTTTTGCTAACTTTGGTTTTGTTTGTGCTTCTTTCTCTAGTTCCTTTAGGTGTAAGGTTAGATTGTTTATTTGAGATTTTTCTTGTTTCTTGAGGTACGCTTATATAGCTATAAATTTCCCTCTTAGAACTGCTTTCCTGCATCCTATAGGTTTTGGATCATCATGTTTTCATTGTCATTTGTCTCTAGGTATTTTTTGATTTCCTCTTTGATTTCTTCAGTGGCTTCTTTGTTATTTAGTAATGTATTGTTTACCCTCCATGTGTTTGTGTTTTTTACATTTTTTCCCCTGTAATTCATTTCTAATCTCATAACATTGTGGTCATAAAACATGCTTGATATGATTTCAATTTTCTTAAATTTATTGAGGCTTGATTTGTGACCCAAGATGTGATCTATCCTGGAGAATGTTCTGTGCACACTTGAGAAGAAAGTGTAATCTGCTGTTTTTGGTTGGAATGTCCCATAAATATCAATTAAATATCTGGTCTATTGTGTCATTTAAAGCTTCTGTTTCCTTATTTGTTTTCATCTTGGATGATTTGTCCATTGGTGTAAGTCAGGTGTTAAAGTCCCCCACTATTATTGTGTTACTGTCGATTTCCTCTTTTATAGCAGTTAGCAGTTGCCTTATGTATTGAGTGTTCCTATGTTCAGTGCATGTATATTTAGAATTGTTATATCTTCTTCTTGGTTTGATCCCTTGATCATTATGTAGTGTCCTTCCTTGTCTCTTGTAACATTCTTTATTTTCAAGTCTATTTTATCTGATATAAGTATTGCTACTCCAGCTTTCTTTTGATTTCTTTCTTTTGATTTTGCATGGAATATCTTTTTCCATCCCCTCACTTTCAGTCTGTATGTGTCCTTAGGTCTGAAGTGGATCTCTTGTAGACAGCATATATATGGGTCTTGTTTTTGTATCCATTCAGCAAGTCTGTGTCTTTTGGTTGGAGCATTTAATCCATTCACGTTTAAGGTAACTATCAATATGTATGTTCCCATGACCATTTTCTTAATTGTTTTGGGTTTGTTTTTGTAGGTCCTTTTCTTCTCTTGTGTTTCCCATTTAGAGAAGTTCCTTTAGCATTTACTGTATAGCTGATTTGGTGGTGCTGAATTCTCTTAGCTTTTTCTCAATGGAATCTGAATGAGGTCCTTGCCGGCTAGAGTAATCTTGGTTGTAGGTTCTTCCCTTTCATCACTTTAAGTATATCATGCCACTCCCTTTTGGCTTGTAGAGTTTCTGCTGAGAAATCAGCTGTTCACCTTATTGGAGTTCCCTTGTATGTTGTTTTTCCCTTGTTGCTTTCAATAATTTTTCTTTGTCTTTAATTTTTGCTAATTTGATTATTATGTGTCTCGGTG
Source organism: Stenella coeruleoalba (assembly GCF_951394435.1). Taxonomy (NCBI): domain Eukaryota; kingdom Metazoa; phylum Chordata; class Mammalia; order Artiodactyla; family Delphinidae; genus Stenella; species Stenella coeruleoalba. Next base: position 46,294,825 of record NC_137164.1, read on the forward strand.
TGTTTCTCCTTGGGTTTACCCTGTATGGGACTTGCTGCACCTCCTGGACTTGGGTGGCTATTTCCTTTCCCATGTTAAGGAAGTTTTTGCCTATAATCTCTTCAAATATTTTCTCTGGTCCTTTCTCTCTCTCTTCTCCTTCTGGGACCCCTATAATGTGAATGTTGTTGTGTATAACGTTGTCCCAGAGGTCTCCTAGGCTGTCTTCATTTTTTTCATTCTTTTTTCTTTATTCTGTTCCGCAGCAGTGAATTCCACCATTCTGTCTTCCAGGTCACTTATCCGTTCTTCTGCCTCAGCTATCCTGCTATTGATTCCTTCTAGTGTATTTTTCATTTCAGTTATTGTATTGTTCATCTCTGTTTGTTTGTTCTTTAATTCTTCTAGGTCTTTGTTAAACATTTCTTGCATCTTCTCGATCTTTACCTCCATTCTTTTTCTGATGTCCTGGATCATCTTCACTGTCATTATTCTGAATTCATTTTCTGGAACGTTGCCTATCTCCACTTCATTTAGTTGTTTTTCTGGGGTTTTATCTTGTTCCTTCATCTGATACATAGCCCTCTGTCTTTTCATCTTGTCTATCTTTCTGTGAATGTGGTTTTTGTTCCACAGGCAGCAGGATTGTGGTTCTTCTTCTCCATTTCATTTAAGAGTGTATATTAGAACCAAAAGTCAAATGCAGGTTGGCTGGCATATGTTTATGAAGTTACCTGATATCTTTTCTGGAGCAAGGCCATTATACACACATAAGTAGGCATCAGAGAAAGAAATGTGACAATCCTTGACAGGTAGTCTTATTCGTACATCTACTGTGATGGATAACGATGTGTTAGCTTATGCTCTTGTACCCAAGAGTTAGTGAAATAGATGTTTATAGTGAAAACCAGGTCCCTTCTGTGATGTGGAAGGTTGAATATTTTATGTACTTATGCCATTCAGACATTATTATCCAATGTTAAGTACTAATTACTTTAATAAAGGTCAAATATCCATTAAGTTTCAAAAAAAGATTAAACCATGCTTATTGTGTATAGGGCAATATTCTCCATGCTGGTTATAGATCTGTAAACAAAACAGAAAAACTCTGCCTTCACTGGGGATGGTTAACGCATAGATTGCTTACTATCTGTCAGGCACTGATTTGAGTCTTTTACATGTATGAACTTTAAAAATCTTCAATTAACACTCTGAAATACTATTATTATCTCATTTCATAAATGAGGAAACTGAGGCTTGGAGATGTTAAAAACATTACCCAGGGTCCATATGGGTAGTTAATGGGAGACCCAGGTTTCATACCCAAGTGGTCTGTCAAGGGAATGGAAACAAAATCAATGACTACTTAATTAATGACTTTGACAAGTATTTTCCCTAGAATATTAGTCCATGGGTGGTTTCCAGCTATAACCTATATCCCAAGTTGCCACTGATTTTGAAGAATACTTAAATCCTTGGAGTTACAATAAGCACTGATTTTAGTCTATGGCACTTGTTGATCAGCTCTGCTGCAAATATCAATATAATGAATGAAGTCTGTCAGATACTCTTGATCTTAGACACACCTCTTATTTTAGATTAGGAAAATAGGATAAAGTCTCTAGAAAACATCTTCAAGGGTAATGATAGTGTTTACATCCAGCCTATAATGAACATGTTATTTTGTCACCATATTAAGTAGAAAACGCCCATACTCTCTGGATAAGTTCTATCAAAGTAAAGCGAAATATGTCACAGCTTGACTGAACTTGACTGACCAGCATGTAGAAACCTAGCGACCTGACTTACCACTAGGGAATGCTTCAGAAAACAACTCTTGATAATAATGTTCACACTGATGTGCTTTGAAGGAAATATGTCACCTGTTCTATACATCGAAAGTGCTTTCAAATGAGAATGAATTTCACATGTAACCTTAAGGAGAACACAACCTAATCCAGGCCTGAATAACTCAGGCATTGAGAGCATGGAACAGATTAGGTCACCCACAGGCCAGTCAGCTCTACCTTATTCCATGACCCAAGACCACACCCCTGAGCAGCCAACCAGGACAGCACACAGGGGATCTGTGGAAATCCAGCACACTAGGAAACGACACAAATACCAGCCTTAGTAATAAATCAATCTTCATCTTTAAATATGGAAGATTGTTCCAGAAAGCTTAGAAGTCTTTATGTATGTTTATGTAGTTTGTAAAAAAAAAAGGAAAAATGTCTTCTTGATGTATTTTCAAGTAGCTTCCTTGGCTTAGTTATACCAAGGTCAGGCAGGTAGATTTAATGGATTGTAACTATAGGCATAAAGAATTTCTATAAAATGTCACGGGTGCTATTCTTAAACTTCAGATTACTATACTAGCTACATGGTTATTAATATTGATGAACTATGGTTAAAATATTTCTAAAATTACTTTTTCCCTCATTCTAGGCCTAACTGGTCAGTCTTCCAGGTAGAGGCCAAAATGTGTATGTGTGTGTACGAGTGTGTATGTGTTTGTGTGTATGCGTTTGTGTGTATGTGTATTGTATGTGTATGTATGTGTGTATGTATATGTGTGTATGTGTACTGTGTGTGTATGTGTGGTTCCTACAGTCTCTCATCAATAGTATTAGTAAACAGAGAATATATGAATTGTATGCAGTAAAGAATGTTACGGTTTGATGATGTATTATAGTATTCTTATGGGTTGAATTGTGTTTCCTCAAAAGATATGTTCAAGTCCTAAACCCTGGTACCTGTGAATATGATCTTATTTGGAAATAAGGTCTTTGCAGATATAATCAAGTTAAGATGAGGTCATAATGGACTAGGGTGGGGCCTTAAATTCAATATGACTGATGTCCTTATAAGAAGAGGGAAAGAGGGACACACGGAGAAGAGAATGCTGTATAAAGACATACACACACACACAAACAAGGAGGAAGGCCATGTGGCGATGGATGCAGAGATTGGAGTGATGCAGTTGTAAGCCAAGGAACACCGAGGACAGCTGGCCATGAGCAGAAGCTAAGAATATGCAAGGAAGGCTGCTCCCCTAGAGCCTTCAGAGAGAGCATGGCCCTGCAGACAGCTTGGTTTTGGACTTTCAGCCTGCAGAACTGTGAGAGAATAAATTTATTGTTTCAAGCCACCCAGACACTTTGTTATGGCAGCCCTTAGAAACAAATGCAAGTATTATGTTCCAGGTCGGTGTTGTGGGTCAAAATAGGAAAACGAGAAGCTCTCTGGATGAATCCTGAAACGTCCACTCAAGTCAATATTTTAAGCACTCTGAGATTGCTGGGATAGTGTGGGTCTATCAAAGGGGGGCTTTCCAGGCCCTCCCCTATGTGCAACCAGTTTTGAATTTCTCTGCATTTGCATGATGGATGTGCCTAACACACTCTTACACACCTCCTGAAGGGGAAGGTTGATCACCCTGACCACCGTGCTGGTCCATCACTCTCCCAGTGGACCAGTTTTGCATGTGATTCTATTAGGTCAGTGGTGGGGGTGAGAGTACTTGTGGGCTGGGGAATTGCTGCAAAGGTTTTGGCTACATAGATGGAGTTGGGAGTGATAAAAATGCATATTATGCTGGGAATTGACTGAATAGAGAAGGCTCGCTGGTTGATGATCTCTGTAAGCTGAAGAGATCCTTTCACTTTTGGCAGGGATGAGCCATATATATTAGAAAGAGAGCCAAATGATCTCTTGCATTTAGATGAATGCTTTTTTTTTTTCCCCTGGAGCCTAGAACTAACTGCCGTGCTCATCATGCATGATGATGTATTTTGATGAGTTGGTGTTGCATCTTGGGGTTTCTGGAAACAGACTCCAAGGTGAAGGTGAGAGTGCAAGATGTTTATTAGGAATTAATACTTGAGAAAGGGAAGTAGAGAAGGCAGGAATGGGCAGAGGAAGAGGTCAAGCTGTAACAGATACCCAATTAAGGCTTGGCCAACCCAGTGGAGAGCTGTGGAGTAAATCAGAGTTGTCCCATGGTGGGCACAAATGACTGCATCTTTATATCCCTACCTTTCTTAGTCAGCATGTGTGGGCTTCCCTGAGAAGGGCCTGACCTCCATCAAGGGCATTCTCTACAGGAGGAGTTTACAGCTGTAGTCTGTCTGCTGGTCATGCCCCCTAGAGCTGGGCAGCAAGTCCTTCCTTGAAAGGAGATTGGGTAATGCAGCTCTGTGTCTACCACAGGTGATAGTAGATTGACTTGATTGACTTGGGCTCCTAAGATCCTGGAAGGATGTTGAGGTGTCCATGATGTTGGAAGCTATGGGGAAGTTATAAGGGAGTGTTCCAGGTGAAGAATAAGATCAGTTTGTAGGTAGACTGACTATGCTGTATCTAGGAGATGTAAATACAGAGTTTTTCTTCTAGACTTTTTTGATGTGCACCATCTGATTATCTTGGAATATAGATAGTGGACAGATGGAGGAAGGACTGAACAGCCCCTTCAGCAGTCAGCATATAAATTGGGGGATCTGATTAGTAACCAGGTGACTAAATGTGTAGAGGCAGAAGGTCTCTTTGCAAAACAAGATAATAGAGAGGTGTGGATAGGTAAACAATCTAGAGGAAGAGATGTCCATTGTAGGATGGTATTATGGTCCAAAGAAAAGAGGATGTCATTCATTCATTTATTCAAAAGAGAGCATTGAAGAGTGAGTGCTGATTAGCTAGGTAAAGAGGAAAAAGAGGAGAATTCTATACAGAGGGCCCAGTGGCACAGGACCCTGCATCCCCTGTGATCCAGGTCTTCCATTTTCTTTCCCTTTGCTGAAGAGAGCAACAGAAATCTCCCTAGAGGATGAAGGGCAAAGCTGAGTACAGAGACCATGATGGGATGGAAGGACTAAAAGAAGTTGGTGCACAGAGCCTGAAGGCACGTGTGGTATGCGGGGAGGCCTAGGGCCCAGGCAGGGTCTAGATGGTGGAGGGCCTTATACACCACTTCAAGGGGTGTAGATGCCTCCTAAGGGGGAAGGGACATCTTTGAAGGGCTTAGCCGGAGAGTAACATGAGCAAATTCATGTTTTAGAATGGTCTCTGATAGTGGAGGGAAGAATGAATTGGAAAGAGGCAAGCCTTGAGGTGGGGAGACCAACTAGGAGTATTTTGAAGTGGTTTAGCAGAGAAGAGTTAAGTGGGCAGAACTGAAATTGAATAAGCAACAATGGTTGATAGATTGGATTTAGAGGGTTAAGAACAGAGAGGGGTCAAGGACGGACATGATTTCTGGTAGAGAAACCTGGATAAAATAAGCTCATCAAGCATGTGCAAACTTTACACTTTGTTCCATTCTCTTCATCCATGACTATAGGGTTCTAAAAGGGATGATGATAATCATAATTATAGAAAAGAGGCTTACATTGTTCCTTCTGAAAGGAAGCAAGTGTAGAAGTATGAATAGAAGTCAGCAGATCAGGATGACATGAGTAGGTTAATTGCGTTTGAGTCTCGGTTTCCCATTTGGTAAAATGGGGATAATACTCCCTATATCTCTGTACTGTTGTGAGGGTAAATGGAAATAATTATTAATGTACTAATGTATATGAAAGCTTGTAGACAGTGCCCAATATAGAGCTGAACACTTAGATCTCCATTCCTTCATTTGTTTAACAACACAGTGTTTTTAAATATATTGTTAATATTTATTTATTTATTTTGTTTCGCCGGGTCTTAGTTGCGGTGCGTGAGATATTTAGTTGCCAAGTGCGGGATCTAGTTCCCTGATCAGGGATCGAACCCGGGCCCCCTGCACTGGGAGCACAGAGTCTTAGCCACTGGACCACAGGGAAGTCCCTAAAATATATTGTTAATTTTAACATTATATCACAAACCGACATTTATTGAAAGCCTACAGTCTTCAAGGCACCAAGGAGGATAAATAAATGTAACACATTGTTTCTGTTCTTAAGGATTTTGTAGTCTGTTTAGGAAAACAAAACTTATATACGTGAGAAGCATAAAACCAGTAAAATATTTAAATCTTTTTTTAATATTCAGGCAACAATAGGGAAAATGAGGCAAGCTAATAATGACAATTATCAGTTGGATTAATTAGACATACTTACTTAGAGGAAGAAGATGGCTCTTTAATCTGGGGTCCTTAAAGAAGGCTCTGAGGAAGAGGTTGGATTTGAGCTGCATTTTAAAGATAGATTGGGACAACGGGGGCAAGGATAAATTAGGAGATTGGGATTAACAGATATGCACTACTATATATACAATAGATAAGCAACAAGGACCTACTGTATAGCACAGGGAACTATACTCAATATCTTGTAATAACCTATAAGGGGACTTCCCTGGTGGTGCAGTGGTTAATCATCCGCCTGCCAATGTAGGGGACATGGATTCGAGCCCTTGCCCGGGAAGTTCCCACATGCCTCAGAGCAACTAAGCCCATGCACCACAACTACCGAGCCTTTGCTGTAGAGCCTGCGAGCCACAACTGCTGAGCCCACATGCCACAACTACTGAAGCCCACACGCCTAGAGCCCATGCTCTGCAACAAGAGAAGCCACTGCAATGAGAAGCCCTCACACTGCAACAAAGAGTAGCCCCTGCTCACCTCAACTAGAGAAAGCCCATGTGCAGCAATGAAGACCCAACACAGACAAAAAATGAATTAAAAAAATAAAAACCTATAAGGGAAAAGAATATATATATATTTATATATATACATACATATATATGTAAGTGAATCATTTTGCTGTACACCTGAAACTAACATGACATTGTAAATCAACTATTCTTCAATAAAAAAAAAGATAGATTGGATTTTGTAGTGTGGCTCGGTGTTTGGCAATTGACTGCCTTGCCCACTGCCTATTTTAGGATGGATGTGTGACTAAGAAAGATGTTTAAATGGTTGAAAAAAATTGTAAAAGAATAGCATGTTTTGACACATGAAAATCATATGAGGTTTAAACTTTAATATTCATAAATAACGTTTTATTGGAACACAGTCACACCCACTCCTTTACATACTGTCTGCGCTGCTTTTGAGATAGATACCATGGAATTGAGTACTACTGTGGCTGATACTCTATGGCCCGCAAATCTAGAATATTCACCATCTGGTCCTTTACAGAAAGTTTGCTGAGCCCTGGTGTAGAGGATGGAGGGAAACATTCTGGGTATGTGGAATGCCAAGAGTGAGAATGATTCTATTGAAAAAAAAGAGAAAACGAGTCACGAGGCGAGTGGGAATACACAGGAGCCTCATGGAAGCCAAGGGAGGGAAGAGGGGCTATCTCAAGAAGTAGGGGGTGTCAACACTGTCAAGTGGTGCCAAGAACAGACAGAAATGCAACGGAACAGCGACATGGACTCTGCATGTTTTACATCACCTGTGAGTTTTGAATCCTGTGGAAGGTGAGGAGAAGAAGGAGAGTAGGAGGTGAGGGAGTAGGAGGTGAGGGAGTAGAGGCTTAAGAAATGGGGTGGGGCTTCCCTGGTGGCGCAGTGGTTGAGAGTCCGCCTGCCGATGCAGGGGACACGGGTTCGTGCCCCGGTCCGGGAGGATCCCACGTGCCTGGAGCGGCTGGGCCCGTGAGCCATGGCCGCTGAGCCTGCGCGTCCGGAGCCTGTGCTCCGCGACGGGGGAGGCCACGACAGTGAGAGGCCCGTGTACCACACACACACACACACACACAAAAGAAATGGGGTGGAAGCAGGAAGGTTTAGTAGAGAAACACCTGTGTAGTTTAGCATAGAATAGAGACCTGTGAATATTTGTATGGAGCAGGGGGTGGGCAGGCAATTCGAGAGGGACCTTTTGAAGAGCCTGCGTAGAGAAAGGCTATTTGAAGCAGTGAGGCTGAGGAAACATCAAGCCAACAGTTTTTTAATTTTTTTTTTTTTTTTTTTTGCGGTACGCGGGCCTCTCACTGTTGTGGCCTCTCCCGTTGCGGAGCACAGGCTCCGGACGCGCAGGCTCAGCGGCCATGGCTCACGGGCCTAGCCGCTCCGCGGCATGTGGGATCTTCCCGGACCGGGGCACGAACCCATGTCCCCTGCATCGGCAGGCGGACTCTCAACCACTGCGCCACCAGGGAAGCTCAAGCCAACATTTCTTTAGACAAACTTTTATGTCATCTCGTTACAGAAAAGTACCATCAAATAACCTCCTCCAGAGTCCTTTCAGCTACACGGTCCTGAACTCTGAGTTAAGTGATGCATGAAGTATTGGGAGTCAACAGACACGAGTTTGCATCTGTCCCAACTTATTAGCACTTGGCCTTGAGAAAGTTGCTTAACTTCTTTGCTCCATTTGCTTATCTGGGAACAGTGGATGATAATACATCCATCAGATGATTATTGTGAAAAATAGTGAGATGATTCTGTTTGGAAAATTTCAAAAGCATGGGGTCTAGCAATTAGTTAGGTTCTCAATAACAAGTCAATATTAATATTATCTAAGGTAAAAAATTATAGCTAATAAGGAAAGTGTCACTATGTTAAGGGACATTTGCTTTTCATCCCAGAGATGGCACATGTAATGTGTGTGTCACCACTGCCTGTTCCTGTGACTGTGGCACATTGTCAGTGGATCATAGCACTCTATCATGGAAACCAGATGTGCTCTCAGAATTTTTGCAACACAGTATTCTAGAAATTACTAACAATTAGAGTTGGCACAAAACTTGAAACATTTTATATTCTGACCTAATGCCTATTTAGCTATCTATAACATATGCATGGAATTCTTCCTGGAATTTTGCCATTGGGATCAATAGATCTGGACTCATAGTTTGGAAGTGAAAAAGTCAATCTATGTACACGTCTAATGGCCAGTAATGTCCTTTATTTTAGAAAATAAGGACAAGTATGTTGTCATACTTGCCCTTGAGGTAAGTTTTTTTTAAATATTGTCTTTTAAAAGTATCAGTAACTTTGAAATTTCAGAATGAAATTAGCATAAAAAGTAGCCTAAAATGATACTTTTCTATTTCCTCTGAACCTCAGGGAACATTTACACCTCCTTGCTAAAGACTTAAAACTAAACCTTGGTTAAAGTTATCGACCAAGTTTTCCTCTCCCTTGAATATATTCAACATTTATTGAAATCAAATAAATGTATATGACTGAGGGGAGACGTTTATATTCTCTAAAGCTCTTGATAAAAGATTTACTCACAAAGCAGACTGCAATTCCTTGCTGTTCAAATTTTTGTGTCTGTTATGAAAGATTTTTTCTTGTACTGTGTATGAGGAAAATATACGCTATTTGGAGTGCGATGATAAGATCATGTTTCTATGGTATCATTTTTTTCCTAGTATTTTGGTATTTTAAGATGTTATCTTTTTAGTTTTCATGGCATGCTACGAAGAAGGGAGGACATGTTGTTCTCACCTCATAGCGAAATTGAGGTAAGCAGTTACTCACTCTCTTGCATAAGTCACTGATTGAGCTGGAGATGTGATAGCAAACAGCCTTCTTCTATTCACTTATCCATTGTGACCCTGCAGCATTTCTGGTCAATCCATTAATCCCATTTTCTTTTTCTTAGTTAATGACTACACGGTTGACTCTTGCTTATCGGCAAGAGTAAAAGGTAGAAGGAAGAACAGGACATAATCTCAAATGGTAGATGATACAAAAGTAACTTGGATTTGGTGATGAAATATGTTTTCGTACTTGCACTAGATCCTGGGAGTGTCTGGTGTTCTGGAAATTTATAGCATTCCAATCCAAGTGGAGAAACTATGTGAGGAGACCCAGGGTGGGGATAGTCACAAGGGCACCTCGTTTGTCTCTCTTGATTCCCAACCCACCTGCTCTACCCACTTTGGCCTGCTGAGGTCAGACAGCCTCATCTCTCAACTGAACCAGCCTAAGTAAATGTCTTGTCTTTCTCTCTAAATCCCATTATAGACATTTGTCTCTTCCTTTCCCTGGACGTGGAGAAATTAGTATCTTGGATTAGAAATTGTTAATCATTTCTTAAAGTTTTTTTTTCTTTTTTTTAATACAAAGGCACTATAATGTACAAAGGAAATTTAAAGTAAGGTTTCTGGACTATGTAATAATAAGAAGAATGTAAGCGAGAAATGGAAAGCAGTATGGGTGCCAGATGATGACAAGTGAATGACAGACCTTAGAAGAAAGTGAAAGTATCTTTTTACTCTTAAGTTCTGTCAGTGATGAGAACAAATTCCTTTACAGCATTTATTCACATGCTCATTCAAAGAAACAAACATTGCTTAATATCTGCTCTATGCCAGGAACAATTAGTGACTGAACTGATGATAGGAATTTGCACAGAAACAAATACAAGAAGTTGAAAGTTAAAAGACCTTGGTGGTATTTCTGTAACATTATTTTTTGATTCATTACTTATTTATCCTTAAATTTAATCGATTCATTTATTGATTGAATCTTTAATGAATTCACTTATATTTAATATTAATATTTATCTTCAATTGATTGATTTATTTAACCATAAAAATATCTAAGTACCTACTTAAATACCTATGGAGTGTTAATAATTTTTCTCTCAGTTTATTTCATTAACTAGGAGTAATCTAAAATAACATTGCTCAGTCATCAAAAAGAATGAAATAATGCCATTTGCAGCAACATGGATGGACCTAGAGATTATCATACTAAGCGAAGGAAGTCAGAAAAAAGACAAATACCATATGATATCACTTATATGTGGAATCTAAAATACGACACAACTCAACATATCTACAAAGAAAAACCAGATTCACAGATAGAGAGAACAGACTTGTGGTTGCTAAGAGGGAGAGGAGGTAGGGGAGGGAAGGATTGGGAGTTTGGGATTAACAGAGGCAAACTAGTATATATAGGATGGGTAAACAACAAGGTCCTACAGTATAGCGCAGGGAACTATGTTCAATATCCTGTGATAAACCATAATGGAAAAGAAAAAAATTAAAAATAAAATAACATTGCTCAAAATGATTTTTAATTTAGTGTTTATGTTTAACAACATTATAGATGCACATAACTCAAAACAGTCAAATTGTGTTATACGATTTGTTTGAAAACCTTCATTCTTCTTTTTTCATCCCCTCCCTCTCCCCCTCCCCTGCCTCTGTCCTCCTCCAATACTTTTTATTTCCCTTTCTACACAGACAACTACCCTTAACTCTACTAAATGATTTGTAGGGCCTGGTATTTACCTCCTTGTCTCTAAATAACATGTTTATATTCTTCTTCTCTCTCTCTCTCTTTCTTTCCTCCCAATTTTAGGAATCATCTTTTGATTTTAACTACAGAAGGTGAGAATTTAGTTTTTCACACACACTTTCCACCGCCTGCTATATTCACCCATATTTCCCATCTTTCTCTCTTTTAAATAGAGTTATATTGTTATTTTGGTCAGATTAAAGTTCTTTCTTTATGTAATACAATTACATAATGTATAATGTACTGTACATAATAAAATATATTCCATACAAGTTATATGGAACTAACCAGAGAGTATATTATTTGTACTTTTTCTTTCCTGTGTAAGTGTTGTTTCCCTTTGCCATCCTTTTGGTATTTCTTGTATTCTTTTTCTGTAGATACCAGTTTTTATTTGTACTCGGTTTATTTCCTCATTTGGACAAAGCATTTCTTCCATTTGCTCTCTGTACATGGATGCAAGGCAGACAAATAGTCTGACACTTTGAATGTCTGAATATGTCTTTATGTTACTCCCAAATTTAGTAAATGTTTTTCTTGTGAATGGATTTCCATGATGGGAATCGGTTTTTCTCTGCAGAACTTTTAATGTATTAATTTATTATTTTCCCCAATGTTTTTGCTAGGAAGTCCAGTGTCATTCTGATCCTTGGTCCTTGATATTTGTTTTTTCCTCTCTGGAAACTTGTAGGATCATCTTTTTCTTCCGGGCCCAATGTTCTATAATTGCACCATGATGTACCTGGGTGTACAGCTATTTTTGTCCATTGGACTGGGTACTCAGAGGACCATTCAATCAGGAAACTCATGCTTTTTAGTTCTGGACAATTTTCTTAAATTATTTTATTGCTAACTTAATCTCATCCAGTTTCTTTATTCTTTCATTCTGGAACTTTTATTATTTGGAACGAACTCTTTAATTTGGACCTAATGTCCCAATTTTCCATCACCATCTTTTCACTTTTCTTTTGGGATATTTTCTCAACATGACCTTTCTGTTTTCTAATAAGCTTTTCCTTTCTGCTATATATATTTTTTAAAATTTCCAAAGCCCCTTTATTATCCTTTTTTGTTGTTGTCGTCTTTGTTACTTTGCCTCTGAGGATGTTAATGATACCCTTTGGTAAGGTTTCTCTGTGTTATGTGTTTCCTTTGTACTGTTTCTTTCCCACATTTTGTTTTACATTAGATGCCTTCTTAACTGTCTGGTGATCCTTGGTTGTCTGTTCATATTTAAGAGTAGGGCCCTAAAAAAAGCTGTTTGGAGTCTCTTGGCATGAGGTTTGCCTTGCCAACTGTCTGCTTCACCAGAAGTTTTATTGGAGAATCCATAGAGTTAGCAACTTCAATATTTTTTTACCTGAGCCTGGCTACACTCTCCCAGAGAAGGCAGCACTGAACTCTTTTCTGAGAAGTATAATTCTGGCTGTCAGCACTTTGGGAGCTGGGGGAAGAAGGCTTAAGTTCTCAACATTCATTTTGTATACTTTCACATAATCTCTTTATCTTCAGAATGGTCCCAATGCCTTTGACTTAGCTTGGTGTCTTCTCATCCATAGATCTTCTCCTCAGCCTGTCCAGAGAGGAAGCCCTCAGTTTTCTCCTAGAGTAGGCTGGGATATGGGGATTTTAATTGCTTTTTAATCATACTTCTAAACAGTCCTCTTGGATTTTAGCTCTACTTTCATCCCTGATTTAAGATTACTCAATATTGCCAATTTCCAAGGTTTTGAGAGTTCTGTGGTGCAATCTGATTAATTCTTGGCTTTCCCCACTGTTTGCTTTCTGAAATCTGCTAAGTCATTAAGCACTAATCTTTCTGCTCTTCAGTTTCTAAAATTTAGTAGCTGTATTCATATCTCCTACTTTCTTCCTCTTTTTGAGTTTATGCCTTACCAAATCCCTTTACTGTTATTTTGGTGGAGTTTGCAAGGTAATGGAGGCTTAGCTCTACCTCTAAATGGATATTTAAAATTATTAACAGCTTTTATTAAACACCCATCTATATCATGTGGTCCTTCTTTAGGCACTCTATAATGAAAATTTTATTTGGAGAGTCTCAAAGGAATATATGCTTACCCTAACAGTAAAAGAATGCAGAAAGATGTGGCAGTGAAGTTATTAACTGAGGTTATCCATATTCAGGCTATCCTAGTCAAACTGGTCCCCGTGGGCTAGGTTTAGTAGGTATAGTCTGGCCTACATAGCACTGAATATTTTTTAAAAGACCCTTATTTTATAAATATATTTTTATATTTATTTATTTTATAAATCTACACTTCTAGCTTCTTTTCAGAATCTGGTGATCTGTCAATATTGGGTCTACATTTCCATATGCAACAATTGGCTGGCACAGAGAAGGTAGGGTGTGCCTTTTATTATTATTTTTATTTTTTATATTTTTGCGGTACGCGGGCCTCTCACCATTGTGGCCTCTCCCGTTAGCGGAGCACAGGCTCTGGACGCGCAGGCTCAGCAGCCATGGCTCACGGGCCCAGCCGCTCCACGGCATGTGGGATCCTCCCGGACCGGGGCACGAACCCGTGTCCCCCGCATCGGCAGGCGGACTCTCAACCACTGCGCCACCAGGGAAGCCCAAGGTGTGCCTTTTATATTTCAACAAGTCCACTCCACTCCTCCTGTCTCCCCCTAGCCTGCTTCTTATTTATATTACCTGCTTGGCCCTTATAGGAAATCCAGCCTTAGAGGATAGGAATACTGGAGATCATCTTCCTTGGGGCAAGAGCCAAAGGAATGGGACAACATTAAAAACCAGCTGCAACAGAGAGAATGGACTTGAGGACACAGGAATGGGGAAGGGTAAGCTGGGACAAAGTGAGAGAGTGGCGTGGACATACATACACTACCAAATGTAAAATAGATAGCTAATGGGAAGCAGCTGCATAGCACAGGGAGATCAGCTCGGTGCTTTCTGTCCACCTAGAGGGGTGGGATAGGGAGGGTGGTAGGGAGATGCAAGAGGGAGGGGATATGGGGATATATGTATACATATAGCTGATTCACTTTGTTATACAGCAGAAACCAACACACCATTGTAAAGCAATTATACTCCAATAAAGACGTTAAAAAAAAAACCAGCTGCAAAGGCAGCAGCAGAAGGGATCCCAGACTTGTTAGCCTCCACTTAATATCGACTAGAGAAATTGTCCAATGGACCATATCAAGAGGTACTTTGGTGAACATGGATGGACTCAGAGCAAGGGAGTGGTTCATGTGAGCCAAAAGAATAGGGGACTCCCTGAAAGCAGTTCAGATGTGTTTATCTTCTAAGAGGCCTCCATATTATATTGTCTTGCCAGAGATCAGCCACAGTATAGCTCTCTGATTAAATCCCCCGCTGATCAATATAGTATTTCTTTAGATATATTAATACCTCGGCCTATGTTCAAGTCTTGTTCTGGCCTGAAAGTAATTTTATTCTGTTAGATCATGACACTAATGATAACAATAATAACAACTGCAACAACAAATCTTTACTGGATATTTATTTGTGCCATCAACTTGCATTTACATTGTATAAAATAATCCCCACAAAATATGCAAAATAAGTGTTACTTCTCATTTGAAACTTAAGGAAGCTGAGGGTTAAGCAGTTTATCCAATGTCACATGATAATGAGTAAAAGAGTCAGAATTTAAATCCAGTCTGTCTGACTTTAAAGCCCTTGATTATTACCAGGATTCTAAATTGGTGTATCTTTGCTGTCATCCTGAATTGCCAAGACTCCTGGCTGCACTGGTAGAAGCCCACTTCAGCTTAAACAACAAAAGGAAATGTACTGAAATATATAACCAAATTGAAAGGGCAAGGGTCTTACCTACCTTAAGCAATGAGTAAGACTGGAGACCTGGATGGTGTCAGGGCTCACTATTTATCTGCTTTGTCTCTGCTTCCCTCTGAAGCCAGCTCTATGCTCTTGCATGGGAACCTGGCTTCTCTCCATGGTGGAGGGGCTTGGGGAGAGGTTGACTTGACTACAGGCTCTCTTTGTTTAGTGACTTGAGAAACAAGTGATTCTTCATTTGGTATCCCCAGCAAAGAAATCCTGGGAAGGCTCTCCATAGTTCTGTTTGGCTCATGTGCCCATCCCTGGACCCATTGCTGTGTCCAGGAAGACTACAAACTGAGTTCCATAAAACCCTTTGTAAAGTCAATAGAATCTGTTAATATAAGAAGAAGGGGAAAGAGTGATCGATAGACAAAAAGCTACTATGCCTCTATTTGTGTTGATTCTTAAATACAGAATTCAGTTTTACAAGAAATTTATACTTTTTTCAGAAAGAAGTAAAAAAAAAGCAAGACAAAAGATATCTAGTATTCACAGGATAATCTTAATGTTCTTGTTCAAAATTCTTGGAGAGCACTTCACTGCTGCCTCCATGTACCATTTTAAAGCCTATAAAACAGCTAACAGACTGGGTTCACTAGGTCACAAATTACCAATATCAGTTACATAACTTGCACCTGGACAGGAAGTAGTCTTGATTTAGATATTTCCAAGTAAGCCAAGTCTTACACAAGGTAAAGGATATGTGGACTTAGTGGACTGATGTGTGAAGAGGGAACTACTGTGGAGGAACAATTACTGGGGGGAATCTTATCTTTTTGATGGGTGGCAGGAAGATTCCCAGAAGATTTAAGATTGATAGTCTTGTTGAAAATTTGAGAGAGAAGGAGTCTGTGAGTGAGAACCACACTCCAGGGAGGTTTGAGCTACTTGAAAGAGACTTAAAAACAGAAGAAATGATTGTGCTTTCCATTGGCAAGTTTAAGTCCTTCCCACTCTGTTCTGCTACTCTGTGAGATGAGGACCCATGAAGAAAATGAAAGAAAATAAAGAAGCTACATTTTGTTTCCATGTGTGCATGGGTTAAATTGCAATATTTCTACTATCAGATCAGATTTACTTTTTAAAAGATTATTCAAACTATGGTTTTAAGAATGTATTGGGGAGCATTGGGGTGAATGGCAAGAAGACAGATTAGGAGTCCTGTGATGACCCAGACAAGATCTGGTGGCCTGGACCAGGGAAAAATAGAAAGTAGTAGAGAAGTGGGTAGGTGTGAGAAATAATAGAGGAATATTGGGACTTGATTGGAGATAGGAGTGAGAAAAAAGAAGAGTGAAGGATTGGCACCATCATCCATCTAGGTTTCTGGTTTGGGCATCTGCATGGATGAAGATACCATTTAATGAGAGGAAAAAAACCAGAAGGAAGATCAGGTTTGGGTGGGGGGAGATTCCAAGCTCAGGTCTGAACATGTTGAGATTGGAGGTATTTATAGTTATATTTATATATACATCCAAGAGCTTTCTCAAATTAGTCAACAACAAATCCTGTTGATGTGTTGTTTGATTTTTTTTTCCATATCTGTTCTTTATTTTTTATCTTTTTCTTCTCCCACCGTAATTTAGATTCTCATCACCTCACATCTGGAAAGTTGAATAATCTTCTATCCTCTGCTTCTCCTAATACTTATTCTGTACAGGGTTGCAGTATTAATCTACTCAAAAGCTGGTTTTGCTGTGTCATCCTCTATCTCACAGCATTTCGATGTTTTCCTATTGCCAACATAATACTTCCAAAATTGCTTACCGATCAACTCCTAACTACTCCAACCTTATCCCACTCTTCCCTAAGAGTTTGCCCAGCTTGGTCAAACTAGAATTTCAAATACAATATACTCCTTTCTAACTTTGTAACTGTGCTCATGTCATAGCCTTTTGTGTGGCCTGAGCTTGCTAATTCTCTCTACCCATCTGACCCTTTGAACTCAGCCCTCAAGGCCCACAACTTACCTGGAGACCATCAGTTCACTCCATTCCAGCTCCACCTGAGTCCTTCATTCCCTAAAAGTCTACCAGTTGCCACCTGTGCCCCTTCCATCGGCACTTATTCCCATATGACATTGTCACGCAATTTTGTGTTCATTTAATCTCTCTACGTAAGATTGAAAATGGAGATCAGATTTCATACTACTTTGGTATTCTTCAGAGCACCTAGCATAATTCTATGTACAAAATAGGCACTCAGTAAGTATCTGTCAACTTAAAATACTGAGGTCCATTTTTTTTCTTCCTGTTAGTCTTATCTCTGCCTGAGTAAATGAGGTTGATATGTGCAAGCAGTTGAGATTAAGCACGTAGAGTGGAAGTATAAACAGGAGACAGAGGAGATTTTAATGAAACTTCATGAAGAAAAAAAATCGTTATTAAATCTATTTTTTAAGCTTTTATAATATTTAGGTTCCTCCCTCATCCTCGTAGCAATTTGTTGTATATTTAAGTAGTGAAAGGCACACAGGCGCTAAAAAAATAGGACAAGAATTTTTTTAAAAATTGACAACAAAAATAAACTTGTTTTAATAAAATGTTTTTTGATTTTTTTCAAATGACTTCATAGCAAAAGACAATAAATCTTAACGTGGATCACTTATTTTGACTCCAAATTGGCTTTGAAAAAAAATCTCTTTTCTTTAAAAAAAATCAATGATAAATAAAGCATTTAGAGCAAGTTTGTTGGTGCAGATAGTAATAGATTTGGTTCTGAATCTAAGCCTTCAATAAATATCTAAGTTTGGAGTTCGAAATTACCAAAATATGCACTAATAAAAAAATGAAAAGGAAAAAGCACTCAAACTATGGTTCAATGCGAACGGTTTCCATGAAATAAGCTCTGCTATTTTTATTACAGAATTAGAGAAGTTAAAGCATATTTAAGTCAACAGAAACTGTTCTAGGTAAATGAATTTAATCTTCATGGTCACTGACACACAATATAATCTTGTTTCTCTCAGAATTTTAGTCTTTAAGTAACTAAGTGACTCATAAGCTCAGAAAATATTTTCTGGTACAGGTAAGTCTGAGCTTAGCATGAAATATTCTGAATATTTCTTATCCTCTTCAGATGAGTATTTCAAAAATAACAGCTCCTTCCTGGAAGGTGTAATTGGCTTTTGGTTAGGAATGTCTAAAAATGTTTGTCCTTTTGTGGAATGCATTTTAGGACAAACTAGAATATACTTTTTCCTTTCTCCATCCATCAAAATCCTACCAACACTTTAGGGTGTAGTTCATATGCCACCTCTTTTACACAACTTTGCTTTATTTGGGGGCAGAATTAATCACCCACTACACCTTTTTTTGGGGGGGAGGGGTAACATTTCTTACAATATTTACTTCAGTTTACAAAGAAGTTCCATAGTTGGTGTGTATATTTGGTTTCACCCCATGGAAACCATAAATTATTCAACTTTGTATCTCACTTTATACCTTAACATAGTACTTTACATGTGGTAAGTGATAAGCGAATACATTTTATTTTTAAATATTAAAACAATTTAATCTAAATAATACATAATTATGGTTAAAAATACTATAAAAGGGTTTATAAGCAGAAAAAAATCATCCCCTTTCCTCACTTATCTCCACCGTTAATCTTGATTACCAGAGGGAACTACATTTAATTTTTAACCTTTTTTGATTTAAGTTCTTCAGATTGTTACCTTCATTTCACTAAATAGTATACTTAGCTCTTTATTTCTTTTTTATTTTAGATTTTCAATTGATTTTCTGTTATGGGAAATGACTATTATGGGAGATGAGGACTTTTTAAACTCACATCTTTATCCACCTTTCTCTCATGCTTAAGTTGCGTTTCTTTCTCAAAAGTTGTATCCAGTTCCTGGAATAAAAGGAATGTTCTTGGATACCTTCTAGGAGTCTCTGTCCTCTCATTGCAATCTGCATGGTTGTTCTTCACAAACCTGGTTCACAGCTACAATTTTGAGACTTCTTTCTTTTTGTTCTACTTGGTTGAATTTTCTGCTTTCCAAATATATTTTCTTTCTTCTTGGTTTTCCAACTACATTTTGTGGGAGCACATCCTTAGGAAACTCTTTAAAGAGGGACATATGGGAGGGAAATTTTCTTAGTCCTCTTTGAGTTTTATTTGATTTATAGTTTGATTATATAAAGGATTCTGTATTGAAATCATTTTCCCTCCAAGCACTGAAAGCACTGTCTTCTGGTGTCCAGTGCTGCCAATGAGATGTCCAACACCAGAGTGAGTCTCATTCCTTTGTAGATGAGAATCTATATGATTTTAGAATCTTCACTTTGTTCTTGGATTTTGGAAATTTCCCAATGACATATTTAAGTGAGGGTGTTTTTTGGTTATTCAGCTCTGGGATATTTTCTTGATTACTTGCTTGATGATTTTATATCTATATCTTTATATTTGTTGAGATACAATTCACATACTATACTATTCATCCATTAAAATGTACAATAATTCAATGGCTTTTAGTACATTCACAGAATTGTGTAACTATCACAGCTATGGACTTTTAAAATTTAGAATATTTACATCACCACAAAAAGAAACCCTCTCCATTTCCCCAGCTCCTGGCACACATTAATTTGCTTTTTCTCTATGGATTTGCATATTCTGTATATTTCATATAAATGGAATCATACAATATGAGGCTTTTTTTTTCTTCTTCTTTTTGTGGTACACGGGCCTCTCACTGTTGTGGCTTCTCCTGTTGCGGAGCACAGGCTCTGGACGCACAGGCTCAGCGGCCATGGCTCACGGGCTCAGCGGCCATGGCTCACGGGCCCAGCCGCTCCGTGGCATGTGGCATGAACCCGTGTCCCCTGCATCAGCAGGAGGACTCTCAACCACTGCACCACCAGGGAAGCCCCAATATGAGGCTTTTTGCATCTGGCTTCTTTCACCTAGCATAATGCTTTTAAGGCTCAGCTGTGTTGTAGCATGTGTCAGTACTTCATTTCTATTTACAGTTGAATAATATTCTGTTGTATGGACATAACACATTTTGTTTATCCATTCATCAGTTGATGGACATTTGGGGTTTTTTTCCCACTATTTTTTATAAAAATAATACTGCTATGAACTTTCAAGTGGAAATTTTAGTGTGAACGTATGTTTTCATTTTTCTTGGGTATATATCTATGAGTGGAATTACTGGATCATATGTTTGATGACTATATTTTAATTCTTATATCTTTGTCATATTTTCTTAGTTTTCACTTTCCATAGTATCCTGGTCTTACTTTATGATTTTAATACCCTGACAAAACCAATTGGCTTCCTCAGTTATCACTGCTACACCCACTTTCTGTCTCCCAGAAATTTGTTAAATCTCCTATTCACTGATGTTTCCCCCATCTTCAGGCCTCCCCATCTCCTTGTTATTTTAAGCTAAAATCTATACTTATGTTTAGCAATATTTTACTGGTGTATTGTCAATCCACTGTCTTGAATTCAATCAATAAATATTTGTTAAAATGTTATCCAACTGCCCCATTAAATGCCTATAAAGTGGAGGTAAGTAGATCCTTTATATATTGTCTATCTGCTTACCTTTGTGTGATAACCATGCTGCACTTTACAAAAATCTGAACTATGGAAAACTGACCTTACAGAGAAACAACCATTACAACAATATGTTCGACCCTAAAGTCTAAGAGATTATGACCATGCTTTGACTTTCTTGTACACCGAAAAGAGTAGAATGGTAACCTTACTGATACTTTTTAAAGTTGCACAGAGTTTGCTATTGATTCACATTATGACCAAAGACAAGTCACTTTGTTTTTTGTCCTCATCTACTAAGTAGAGTTTATAATCTCTCCAGAGTGTTGTGGTATGAACTCACTGACTACTGAGAAGTATTAAATAAAACAAGTTTCCTATGTTCAAGCAAATCATCTAAAATAATATCAGGTAGACTTCATTTACATATAGAGTAGGATGCCAGTCTGTCCCCGGTCATGCTCCCTACCCTTTCCTCTCCTGGCAGAATGTGTAACTCTGGGAAACAGTGGTAATTCATACTGGTCGCCATGAAGGGAAGGGACTGCATTAATCTCAGGCTTTTCCCATTCATTCTTTTTTTCTTTCAATAGTTTTTTAAAATAAATAAATAATTAATTATTGGCTGTGTTGGGTCTTCATTGTTGCGCACAGGTTTTCTCTAGTTGCGGCGAGCGGGGGCTACTCTTCGTTGCGGTGTGCAGGCTTCTCATTGCGGTGGTTTCTCTTGTTGCAGAGCACAGGGTCTAGACACGTGGGCTTCAGTAGTTGTGGCTCACGGGCTTAGTTGCTCCATGGCATGTGGGATATTCCCGGACCAGGGCTAGAATCCGTGACGCCTGCATTGGCAGGCAGATTCTTAACCACTGCGCCACTTTTACAAGGAGTTTGACGTGGAGATACGAGTCAGAAGCACTGGTACTCTGTACTCAGTAACTCCCCAACTCTTCCATTTTTTGAGAGAGGTTTCCATATGAGTAGGTAGGGCCAGGTTACTTAATGAATGAATGACCATTGCTTGGTGGGATGTGATTACTATTTTGCAGTGAATGAGTAAATGGGTCTGATGAATGCAGGGTGACTTCTTCCTTTCCAAGACTGAGCTCAGTTTCTGAAGGGAAGCTACATGTTTCTATGTATGGTCTTGAGAAAGCTTTCATTATTCATCTTGATTTCCTCATTGGTAAAGAGGGATACCTATAATAGTTTGATCAAATAGCCACTGTGGCCTGGTCAAACAAGGAACCTCAGAAATGAATGCTCCATATGGCGTCATTTGTCAATACTATCATATTCATGGGTGGGACAAACACACAACATACCACACAACACACACACACACACACACACACACACACACACACTGACTTACTAGTTACTAGTGTGAGGCTTCGTTCCTTTGCCAGTGTTAGCATCTATCATAGCGTTCCAGATCCTATATGATTTAAATTGATAATGAGTTACAGGCTTAAAATTATATGCTCTGGGATGACTCATTATGCATAGGCATACTTCTATCCTCCAAATGTGCTTCTTTTAATTAAAGGACAGGGAGGCTTTTAGAGTGTGGATCTGTTAGTCTAAATCATGGGAGAATAATCCTTTCCTGGGTGAGCCCCGAGCTGTGTTGCCCATAGTGTCACTTGTGGTTTTGGCCAATAAATCTCATTTCCTTTTTTCTGGTTTCTAATTGGTATTGGTTTGATGCTGCTGGTATTTAAGACTAAAACAATCTTAAATTTTAAGCTACATTAACTTTCCAGGAGGGCACATCTGAGCCAGGATTTCCACAAGTGCAATTCCATCCAGGAGTTTGGAGAGAAATCAAACTGGGGTGTGCTATCTCAAGCCTCAAGTGTGTCCTAGAGACTAAATTCCTTGGCATTCTTCCTTCTTTGATTTTTTCTTCTATTTCTTCCACAGTCATCTTTCTTCTCTTTCAAACTGCTGCCATGGTGGCTTTTCAATGAATTTAAACCTCAAGAAATAAAGGCACTTTGTAGTTTCTAGGGCTAATGTCCTGTCAGTGAATTGAGACCAGGTCATCTCTGCTTTCAAACCTGCCTGGTTTTCCATGGTAAAGGTATTCTGTGTTGAATAAAGGGTCCCACTGCAGGATATCTAAGAACCACTGCATCTTAGGAGTCCTGGGCTTGTGAAAAATGAAGTGATTCATCATATGAACTGGCCAGGAAAAAAAGATAACAAGAGTCTTAAATTATGTATTTGTTCATGAAAATGCTTAAGGGCTCTGAGCCAGGTTCGGCCCCTTAATTCCACACATACACCTTTCATTGAAGTTAACAGCTACCATGGTATCTTGATTGAAGTCTTTGGAGAACATACAGAATGTGTTGATAGTTCACATTATATCACACTGTAACTTAGGTGCTTGCCAGGGAAGCATAGTTCTCTCTTTAGAAAAAAAATTAATATTTGCTTGATTCCCTGATAAAAGGAATACTACAAAAGAATATTGCAAAACCTTGAAGGTTTGGCAGGGTTTTCCATGTGGGTGGAAAAATGTTGTTCTGAAGCCAAAGTGGAATTGCTCATGAAAATATAAAAATACGTTAAAAAAAAAACCTTAATCATGGGAAAAAATAAATATATAAATGTACAAAACAACAAAGTTTATGGACTTACCAACACGTATTATATAAACATGATGATATAATCATGATGTTAGAGATAACTGGAATCTCTTTCTTATGCTGATTTTAACACTTATCAGATTCCCATTGTGTTTGGATCTATAACTATTGGGTGTTGATATATATATATTTGCTCCTACTCTCAATCTACCTCTACCTTTGTTATAGAGTGTAGCATTCTTGCTTCTCAGAAAGGAAAGCTACTTAAAATTGGAAGACCTGTTAGGCTTGTCTTTATTCTTAGCTGAGCTTGTAAAAAGTTTAAGCGTTGTGATGTCCCAAGTCTAGAGGTAAAATCTCTCCCCTAATTCCAGCTTCACTCTTTGAACTCTTACTTTAACTGATTTCCATATGTCCCCCTTTTACCCAACCATAACCGCTTCCATAAGCTTCAGCACAGTAATGCTTTTCCCCTTATGCCACGTGATAAATATGTTGGACAAGGAAGGGTGAACGGGGCTGTAAAAGACTAGTTGGTTGAACAAAAGAATTTGGCGTTTTCAATTAATGATTTATTTTTGGTTTTGTTTGTTTTTTAGTTGAGGGGGGCATATATTGAAGTGTTTTCCCTAAGCATTATTCCATAGATATCGATCAGTCTTCCCGCCTATGACTATCTGTTCTTTCCATAGAGCACAGCAAATGTAAAGAGTGTGGCTTCAGGAATTCCCTGTGAAGGAAAGATGGTTAATGTAAATTGACATTTTTATCCTATCTCAAAGATCCTGAGCCTGTGTCTTAATGGTGCTTCTTTGTTAGATGGCATATCGTCAATTTCCCCTAAATTAGAGAAGTTATTTCTTGCTATATAAGGAATGGAAAGAGAAGACTTCACAGAGCAGGTTGCGGATGGCTCCAAACAAAGGGTATACTATGGCTTAGCAGAAAGAGAAACAGATGATTAACTTTCCGGAGCAGTAGTTAATGAGTAATCAATGTAGCATTTCTTCAGTCCTTCCTAGATTCCCAAAAGTGAAGCAGGCAGCATGAGAATCAATGATGTCTCTGACATGATATTTAGCCTTAAAAGAACGTAGACTCTAGTTAGGTAATACCTATTTTACATATCAAATGAAAGCACTACATTCTTTAGAACTCTGAATGCATAAAGAGTTCAGAGAAGGGAGATGTGAGTGATCCATAGAGAAGCTAGAATAAGATGAAAGACGGTCAATGGAGAATTTAGGTAGAGATGAGACTACTGGCCTGACAAATGAGAGGCCACATTTGAAATTTCTTGAGGAGACATGCATGATGTGTAGTGGCATTTATGGAAAATTAGTTTGGGGACCCTGATCATTGAAGGCAGATGAGTTTAACCTTGATGGAAAGGGAAACCGTAGTGTGTTCCTAATGAAAATGGTGTTCCAGGAAGATGAAACTGTCAGCAGGGGATCAGAATAGAATGGAATAGGCAGATATTGGAGGCTGATGGACTTGCTAGAAGAGTTTATTTAAAAAAAAAATTTATTGAGGTGAAATTCATATAGCATAACATAAACCATTTAAAAAGGAACAATTCGGTGGCATTTAGTGCATTCACAGTGTTATACAGCCATCATCTCTATCTAGTTCCAAAACATTTTTTTTTTTTTTTTTTTTTTTTGTCCACTCCATGCGGCTTGTGGGGTCTTAGTTCCCCGACAAAGGATTGAACCCGGGCCCTCTGCAGTGAAGACGCAGAGTCCTGACCACTGGACCTGCTGGGGAATTCCCTGGGAAAGGTGAATTTTTGAAAAGAAAAGAGAATATAAAGACAGATTTATTTGTTTATTTGTTCGTATTCATTTATTTATTTTACTTTGTCTTGGTTTTTTTAAAATTTTGTTTATTTTATTTATTTATTTTTGGCTGCATTGGGTCTTCGTTTCTGCGTGCGGGCTTTCTCTAGTTGTGTGGACGGGCTTCTCATTGTGGTGGCTTCTCTTGTTGTGGAGCACGGGCTCCAAGAGTGCAGGCTTCAGTAGTTGTGGTGCATGGGCTCAGTAGCTGTGGCTTGCGGGCCCTAGAGCACAGGCTCAGTAGTTGTAGCAGCCGGGCCTAGCTGCTCTGCAGCATGTGGGATCTTCCCAGACCAGGGCTCAAACCTGTGTCCCCTGCATTGGCAGGTGGATTCTTAACTGCTGCGCCACCAGGGAAGCCCTGTCTTGTTTTTAAAAGGATGTATGAAGATAGTTTGCCAAGATGTATCTCATAAAAGAGTACTTTCCAAGGATAGTTTATGAAGGCACATATATCATAAGATCAAAATAAGTAAAAATTAGATTTAAGAAAACTGAGATGGGAAAATAAGATAATAGATCAGAGAAGAAGCCTCAGGTGGGTTTAGAATAGAAGTCTATTGCTGTGAATTTTATACCTTTGCTCGAGACAGGCTGTAAGTTTAGCTTGAAATTTCAGATATTGTTGTTGCATTTGATATAGAGGCATTTAAGGGGAACTTTCCTGCTGGTCAAATGCTGAGAGAGGGAAGTACGTGAGGAGGCTGACACGGTGGTTAACTGCAGATATCAAATAGTTTTCTTCTGATGGATAATCCACATTATTGATGCAAGCACATCCTACTGTCCGTCTCAGCAGCTTGTGTAAAACTTGGCTTAATTTGTTTTTCAGGGGCAAGTTTAAATAGTTACTGTAAAGATTTTGTGAACCTTTCATGCAGTTCCTCTATTACTTTGCACCTCACTGAGTGGCTTTTTTGGGAACCCACATGTTGAAGCCATCTGAGGGAGTACGGGAGAAAAGGTAAGTGTCCTTTGTGGTGAAGGACAGTTCCCAGGATGGACTGGTTTACAGAGAGAAGCTGAGCAGGGGTCAGAAAGAGAAGACTGGACATCTTAGCACCTTCTGTATTGGATCTTCAGTTTGGCATCAATATTTTTTTTTTTAATAAATTTATTTATTTATTTATTTTTGGCTGTGTTGGGTCTTCGTTTCTGTGCAAGGGCTTTCTCTAGTTGCGGCGAGTGGGGGCCACTCTTCATCGCGGTGTGTGGACCCCTCACTGTCACGGCCTCTCCCAGGCTCTAGATGCGCAGGCTCAGTAGTTGTGGCGCACGGGCTCAGTTGCTCCGCGGCATGTGGGATCCTCCCAGACCAGGGCTTGAACCCACGTCCCCTGCATTGGCAGGCAGATTCCCAGCCACTGCGCCACCAGGGAAGCCCCGGCATCAGTATTTTGTTTGAACTAAATTGCCAGAATATTAGACACATCCATATTTAAATGTAAACATGCTTCAATAATACATTTCTAAGCCAAGTATACATAATGTTTTGATTATCTGATCTTGTCAGTCACCCATATGTTAGTTCTATTCCTGTTAGCAGTAAATGAGAGCCAGTGTTTAACTTGAAAGATCGCATGCCCTATGTCTGTGCAGCTTTAAATATTTTAAAGTATTTTGGGGTACCTGCTGTGGTCTGAATGTGCCTGCCCCAAATTCGTGTATTGAAATCTAACCCCTAAGGTGATGGTACACGGAAGTGGGGACTTTGGGAAATGATTAGGTCATGAGGATGGAGCAAATGGAGTGGGATTAGTGCCCTTATAAAAGAGACCCGAGAGAGCTCCCTTGCCCCTTCCTTCCCATGTGAGGGATACAACGAGAAGTCTGTGGCCCGGAGGGCCCTCACCGGACCATATTGGTACCCAGATCCCAGACTTCCAGTCTCCCAAACTGTGAGAAATGAATTTCTGTTGTTTATCAGCCACTCTGTCTGGTATTTTGTTTTAGTAGCTTCAACAGACTAAGCACCCATACCCCACATTTGTGATTCTCACAAAATCACCCTGAATAAGGCACAGCTGGTATTACTATTATTCTTATTTCATGAATGAAGAAGCAACTTCAGAGTGTTTAACTTAGTCCTAAGCTCATATTTCTGGGATGTGGCAAAGGTAGAGTGAAATCTTTTCACTCTGCTTTTGCCACGAGAAATAGGGAAAGTTATGGGATCCTGGTACAGAAAAGAAAAAAAGGATGTTAGTCTAAAACTTGGTGAAATCTGAATAAAATCTGTAGTTTAGTTCATAGTGATGTACCTATCTCGGTTCTTGGTTTTGACAGTCTGGAATTCTTTTTTACTTTTTTTAATTTTTACAAGAGATAAATAAACTGACACCAAGCATTGTAAATGGATGACCACAACAAAAGCAACAGTGACTGCAATTACCAAACATGAAACACTCTCATACTAGAATTGTTAAATGAATCTAGAAATAATGGTCATGAATCTAGAAACAGAGGGGTACAATCTGAACAATGGCTATTTTAGGAATACCTGGGTTCTACAAGAGGCATAATGAGAATTTTAGAAAAAGATACTGAATAAGTGGTCTGAGACTTGTGGGAAAAAAAAATAGAAAGAATGTCTTCTAAAAACATAGGGTCAAAAAGAAATGAAGAAAAATCAATAGTGTCAGATGCGACGTCCCACTGCCTGCACGTCTACAACTAAAGTCAGTCCTTACTCACCAAACCTGCTGTTCCTTTGGGGTTCCCTCGCTCTATGAATGGCATTACCACCACGAGTTGCTAGGACAGAAACCAGAGGCTCTCCCCTTCTCCTGAGCCCCATATCCAATCAGTCACCATGGCCTCTGGACTCCATTTACTGAGTATCTCTTCCATCTTTTCACTGCCAAGTTCAAGCCTCCAGAATCTCTCTCACCTGAACTGTTTCCTGCAATAGTCTCTTATCTGATCCTCTGCTTCCCATCTTCTCCTCCTCCTTATTTTACAGGATCATTTTTTTTTAAATTTTCCTCTTCCTTTTTTAACTTTTGGCATTTTTAGAGATAGAGAAAAATCCAAGAGAAGAGAATAACCATCATCCATATTCTAATCACTCAGAATTAATCACTGCTGACATATTATTTGTTTGCTGCCAGTTTTTCTTTTGAAAGAAAAATCACTCTTTTGTTTTTCAAAAATAAAATGACCTGCATTCCATATAAAGCATTGAAACAAGATGAAAGAATTACAGAGATGAAAGTTCAGAAATCACCTCAAGTCTCACATTGCAGAAAGCATTATCACTAAATTAGAAACCAACACTCTAGTTCTCGCTCAATGTCCAGAGCGAGCTTTCTAAATGAAAATGGAATTCGCCATGTTCTTATTCTTAAAATCTTGTAACGTTTCAATCTAATCATGAGAAAAACTTCAGGCAAACCAAATTGAGAGACAGTCTACAAAACATCAGAGCAGTACTCCTCAAAACTGTCAAGGTCATGAAAAACAAGAAAAGATTGGAAAAGTGCTTTCACCAAGAGGTGCCTAAGGACACGTGATTATGAAAATATAATGTGGTACCCTGGATGAGACTGTGGCACAGGAAAAGGACATTAGTGCAAAAACAGGTGAAACCTGAATAAAATCTGGAGTTTAGTGGGTAGTCAAGTGTAAATGTTGGTTTCTTAGTTTTGACAAATGTGCTATGATTATGTAAGATGTTAACATTAGGGGAAACTGGATGAGGAGTATACGAGGACTCTCTGTATTATCTTTGTAACTTTTCTGTAAATCTAAAACTATTCCAAAGTTTTAAAAAATTGTATAAAAAAGCAAGCTATACAGAAAGAAAACCTTTAGTCGCATCTCTTAGCTTTCAGGAGGAACTTTATACTCCTTAGCTTAACAGATAAGGCCTTTCATGGATTGAGACCTGCCTTCTCTCTCTTCCCATCTCCTATAAACCTACCTATGCCATCACACCCCCTTCACTGGAGTCATATAGAACCAGGTGGTCATGACATGCTCTTCCTTGAAAACCTGTTTCTGCTCCTGTGTTTCCTTTTTCAGGGTCACCTCCTAATTTTTTTTACCTCCTATATATTTTTTCAAATCTGTCTACTCCCTTTCTATGCCACCACGCTGATGGAAGCCGGCATCTCATCTTATTGGAATTACTAAAATAGCTTTCCAGCTACAGTTGACCCTTGAACAACATGGGTTTGAACTTCCTGGGTCCACTTACATGCAGGTTTTTTTCAATAGTAAATATTACATTAGTACACGATCCCAGGTTGTTTGAATCTAAGGGCACAGAACTGCAGATACAGAGTAACTGCATTTATAGTGGGCTAACTATAAGTTATACTTGAATTTTCGACTGTGCAGAGGGTCAGAATGCTTACTTAATCCCCGTGTTGTTCAAAAGTCAGCTGTAGTTTTCTTGTACCCACTCTGTCCCCATCCAATGTATTCTCTATACAACAGCTATAATAATCTCTTCAAAGTGTAAATTTAATTCTGTTTTTCTGAAGAGTTTTCTTTGGGCTCTCTTTGTTCTTAGAATAAAAGCCAAAATGCTCTGCAGCCTCATTTCTATAAGAGTTCAGGGTTGCATTTCTGTAATAGACTCCGTGGTGGATGCAGAGTTCAGAGAAGGAGTTTACCCACCAGAGCTGTACTTTCGCCGGCACACATTTGCCCCTTCTCCTTATCTGGCTAAACCCTACCAATTATTTAATAAAAACTTTCCCTGATCTATCCACCACCCTCCCCCCAGCACCTCGAGCACACACCCCTCGTTCCTATCTGGTATGAGAGGAGAGGCCACCATCTTTTCATGGTTAAGAGTCAGTCAGCTTGAATTGGAAGTGGTTCTATTCTTTAACAGGTATGTGGTCACAGGCAAGCAACTTGGCCTCTCTGAGTCTGTTTCCTCATCTGTTTTTCTGAGAATTAAGTAGTTATATTAAGTAAAGTGCTTAGAACATCACCTGGCACAGAATGGTATTCAGAAGTAGCTGTTGCTATGCTATAATCTGTTCTTTGCCTTCGTAACCCTGGACACCAATATCGTTCATGCATTATATTGGCACCTCTGGGTTTCTAGTGTCTAACAAAAATATTTGTTGAGTAACTGTTGTCTCCTTTGTCTGGAATGCACTTTCATTCTTTCTCCTCCCCCTTCTCCATGCAGTCAATCAGTGCATGCTCCTGTTCCCACCTCAGCTTGGGTCCAGTGCCACCCAAAGCCTCCATGCTCGTGACACTGTTCCCTGAAATAGAGATTCCTCCTCTGGTTCCCAAAGCTCCTGTTGTTCCCATTTTGTTAGAACTGCTGGTCTCTCATTAGACTCTCAGCCCTGTGAACATTATAAGCTCAGAAAAAAAGCTCCTGAAGGTGTCAAATAAATGAATAAATAAAAAATTGCATTAGTATCTCTAGGAACACTGTACTGTTGTGATGATCAAATGGTAAGATCTCAGTAATTTTCCTACCTAAAAAGTCAACCTGAAGTGTCTCAAGAATAGTGAAAGAGTCAAGAGTCTCTGATATAATACTGGCAGTTAGTAAAGACTTGGAACTCAGTGATAATAGGGCTTTTGGGCAAAGGAAAACAGAAAGGTGTTTGACAACTTTTAGGTGAGAGGTCGACAGCTGATAAGGCTGGGGAAATTTAAGAGGCGTGTACTCTCGTTGTGTGTATATGTGTAAAATTGTCCCAGAAACAGGTAGAGTAAGTTTCTCAAAGACTTTCTCTTTTTCAATACCTCAAGACACCTTGTATGTTGTTTGTACACAATGAATGCTTAGTAAATGCCTGGTAGATTACATGAACTCACATCATAGAAGAATAGAAATAGGAAGAATCTTAGATGCATCTGGTCCACCTTCACGATGAACAAAACAACAGTTCTTAGAAGGCTTCAAAATGAAAGATAAAAATTTGCATGTTTCAGGGATATCATTAAAAATAACTAGGAAGAGGAGACCATCAAGATGGTGGAGGAGTAAGATGTGGAGATCACTGTCCTCTCCACAAATACATCAGAAATACATTTACCTGTGGAACAAATCCTACAGAACACCTACTGAATGCTGGCAGAAGACCTCAGACTTCCCAAAAGATGCCCTCAGGCGACCTACACAAAGAGGCAGGGCCAAATCCAAAGCTGAACCCCAGGAGCTGTGCAAACAAAGAAGAGAAAGGGAAATTTCTCCCAGCAGCCTCAGGACCAGTGGATTAAATCTCCACAATCAACTTGATGTACCCTGTATCTGTGGAATACCTGAATAGACAAAGAATCATACCAAAGTCGAGGAGGTGGACATTGGGAGCAAACGTAGACTTGGGGTTTGCTTTCTGCATTTACTTTGTTTCTGGTTTTATGTTTATCTTAGTTTAGTATTTAAAGTTTATTATCACTGGTAGATTTGTTTATTGACTTGGTTGCTCTCTTCCTTTCTTTTATACATAGATAAATGTATTTTTTTCCTTTTCCTTTTTTTGTGAGTGTGTATGTGTACGCTTCTTTGTGTGATTTTGTCTGTATAGCTTTTTTTTTTACCGTTTGTCCTAGGGTTCTCTCTGTCCATTTTTTCTTTTTTTTTTTTTTTTTTTGCAGTATGCGGGCCTCTCACTGATGTGGCCTCTCCCATTGCAGAGCACAGGCTCTGGACATGCAGGCTCAACGGCCATGGCTCACAGGCCCAGCTGCTCCACTGCATGTGGGATCCTCCCAGACCGGGGCACGAACCCATGTCCCCTGCATCGGCAGGAGGACTCTCAACCACTGTGCCACCAGGGAAGCCCAATTTTTAATATATTTTTTATTTTTTATGTTAATTATTTTATTTTACTTTTATTTCTTTCTCACTTTTCTTCTGAGCCATGTGGCTGATAGGATCTTGGTGCTCCAGCCAGGTGTCCAGCCTGTGCCTCTGAGGTGGAGGAGATGAGTTCAGGACATTGGTCCACCAGAGACATCCTGGCTCCACTTAACATCAAACGATGAAAGGTCTCCCAGAGATCTCCATCTCAATGCTAAGACCCAGCTCCACTCAAAGACCAGCAAGCTACAGTGTGGGACACCCATGCCAAACAACTAGCAAGACAGAAACACAACCCCACCCATTAGCAGAGAGGCTGCCTAAAATCATAATAAGGTCACAGTCTCCCCAAAACACACCACTGGAGGCAGTCCTGCCCACCAGAAAGACAAGATCCAGCCTCACCCAACAGAACACAGGCACTAGTCCCCTCCACCAGGAAGCCTACACAACTCACTGAACCAACCTTAGCCACTGGAGGCAGACACCAAAAACAATGGGAACTACAAACCTGCAGCCTGTGAAAAGGAGACCCCAAACACAGTAAGTAAAACAAAATGAGAAGACAGAGAAACACACAGCAGATGAAGGAGCAAGGTAAAAACTCACCAGACCTAACAAATGAAGAGGAAATAGGCAGTCTACCTGAAAAAGAATTCAGAGTAATGATAGTAAAGATGATCCAAAATCTTGGATATAGGAGAGAGAAAATACAAGAAATGTTTAACAAGGACCTAGAAGTACTAAAGAGCAAACAAACAATCAAGAACACACAATAAATGAAATTAAAAATTCTCTAGAAGGAGTCAATGGCAGAATAACTGAGTCAGAAGAATGGATAAGTGACCTGGAAGATAAAATAGTGGAAATAACTACCACAGAGGAGAATAAAGAAAAAAGAATGAAAAGAATTGAGGACAGTCTCAGAGACCTCTGGGACAAAATTAAATGCACCAAGATTTGAATTATAGGGGTTCCAGAAGAAGAAGAGAAAAAGAAAGGGACTGAGAAAATATTTGAAGAGATTATATTTGAAAACTTGCCTAATATGGTAAAGGAATAATCAAGTCCAGGAAGCGCAGAGTTCCATACAGAATAAATTCAAGGAGAAACACAGCAAGACACATATTAAGTGAACAATCAAAAATTAAATACAAAGAAAAGATATTAAAAGCAGCAAGGGAAAAACAACAAATAACATACAAGGGAAACCCCATAAGGTTAACAGCTGATCTTTCAGCAGAAACTCTGCAAGCCATCAGGGAGTGGCAGGACATATTTAAAGTGATGAAAGGGAAAAACCTACAACCAAGATTACTCTACCCAGAAAGGATCTCATCCAGATTCGAGAGAGAAATTAAAACCTTTACAGACAAGGAAAAGCTAAGAGAATTCAGTACCACCAAACCAGCTTTACAACAAATGCTACAGGAAATTCTTTACGCAGGAAACACAGGAGAAGGAAAAGGCCAACAATAACAAATCCAAAACAATTAAGAAAATGGTAATAGGAACATACATATCTATAATTACCTTAAATGTAAATGGATTAAAAGCTTCAACCGAAAGACATAGACTGGCTGAATGGTACAAAAACAAGACCCGTATATTTGCTATCTACAGGAGACCCACTTCAGACCTAGGGACACATACAGCCTGAAAGTGAGGACATGGATAAAGATATTGCATGCAAATGGAAATCAAAAGAAAGCTGGAGTAGCAATTCTCATATCAGACAAAATAGACTTTAAAATAAAGACTTTTACAAGAGACAAAGAAGGACACTACATAATGATCAATGGATCAATCCAAGAAGAAGATATAACAATTGTAATATCTATGCACCCAACATAGGAACACCTCAATACATAAGGTAAATGCTAACAGCCATAAAAGGGGAAATTAACAGTAACACAATCATAGTAGGGGACTTTAGCACCCCACTTTTACCAATGGACAGATCATCCAAAATGAAATTAAATAAGGAAACACAAGTTTTAAATGATACATTAAACAAGATAGACTTAATTGATATTTATAGGACATCCATCCAAAAACAACAGAATACACTTTCTTCTCAAGTACTCTAGGAACATTCTCCAGGATAGGTCATACCTTGGGTACAAAACAAGCCTTGGTAAATTTAAGAAAATTGAAATTGTATCAAGTATCCTTTCTGACCACAACTTTATGAGACTAGATATCAATTACAGGAAAAAATATGTAAAAAATACAAACACACAGAACCTAAACAATACACTGTTAAATAACCAAGAGATCACTGAAGAACTCAAAGAGGAAATCAAAAAATACCTAGAAACAAATGACAATGAAAATACGACAACCCAAAACCTATGGGATGCAGCAAAAGAAGTTCTAAGAGGGAAGTTTACAGCAGTACAATCCTACCTCAGGAAACAAGAAATATCTCAAATAAACAACCTAACCTTACATCTGAAGCAATTAGAGAAATAAGAACAAAGAAACCTCAAAGTTAGCAGAAGGAAAGAAATCATAAATATCAGATCAGAAATAAATGAAAAAGAAATGAAGGAAACAGTAGTGAAGATCAATAAAACTAAAAGCTGGTTCTTTGAGAAGATAAACAAAACTGATAAACCATTAGCCAGACTCATCAAGAAAAAAAGGGAGAATACTCAAATCAACAGAATTAGAAATGAAAAAAGAAGTAACAACTGACCCTGCAGAAATACAAAGGATCATGAGAGATTACTACAAGCAACTCTATGCCAATAAAATGGACAACCTGGAAGAAATGGACAAATTCTTAGAAAAGCACAACCTTCCGAGACTGAACCAGGAAAGAATAGATATATAAACAGACCAATCACAAGCACTGAAATTGAGAATGTGATTAAAAATCTTCCAACAAACAAAAGCCCAGGACCAGATGGCTTCACAGGCGAATTCTATCAAACATTTAGAGAAGAGCTAACACCTATCCTTCTCAAACTCTTCCAATATATAGCAGAGGGAGAAACACTCCCAAACTCATTCTATGAGGTCACCATCTCCCTGAGACCAAAGCCAGACAAAGATGTCACAAAGAAAGAAAACTACAGGTCAATATCACTGATGAACATAGATGCAAAAATCTTCAACAAAATACTAGCAAACAGAATCCAACAGCACATTAAAGAGATCATACACCATGATCAAATGGGGTTTATCCCAGGAAGGCAAGGATTCTTCAATATACGCAAATCAATCAATGTGATACACCATATTAACAAATTGAAGGAGAAAATCCATATGGTCATCTCAACAGATGCACAAAAGCATCTGAGAAAATTCAACACCCATTTATGATAAAAACTCTCCAGAATGTAGGCATAGAGGGGACTTATTTCAACATAATAAAGGCCATATATGACAAACCCACCGCCAACACCGTTTTCAATGGTGAAAAACTGAAACCATTTCCTCTAAGATCAGGAACAAGACAAGGATGTCCGCTCTCACCACTATTATTCAACATAGTTTTGGAAGTTTTAGCCATGGCAATCAGAGAAGAAAAAGAAAGAAAAGGAATCCAAATTGGAAAAGAAGAAGTAAAGCTGTCACTGTTTGCAGTGACATGACACTATACATAGAGAATCCTAATGATGTTACCAGAAAAATACTAGAGCTAATCAATGAATTTGGTAAAGTAGCAGGATACAAAATTAATGCACAGAAATCTCTTGCATTCCTATACACTAATGATGAAAAATCTGAAAGAGAAATTAAGGAAGCACTCCCACATACCACTGCAACAAAACGAATTAAATACCTAGGAATAAACCTACCTAAGGAGACAAAAGACCTGTATGCAGAAATCTATAAGACACTGATGAAAGAAAATAAAGGTGATACAAACTGATGGAGAGATATACCATGTTGTTGGATTGGAAGAATCAGCAATGTGAAAATGACTATACTACCCAAAACGATCTACAGATTCAATGCAATCCCTATCAAACTACCACTGGCATTTTTCACAGAACCAGAACAAAAAATTTCACAATTTATATGGAAACACAAAGGACCCCGAATAGCCAAAGCAATCTTGAGAAAGAAAAACGGAGCTGGAGGAATCAGCCTCCCAGACTTCAGACTATTCTACTAAGCTACAGTAATCAAGACAGTGTGTTACTGGCACAAAAACAGAAATATAGATCAATGGAACAGGATAGAAAGCCCAGAGATAAACCCACGCACCTATGGTCACCTTATCTTTGATAAAGGATGCAAGAATATACAATGGAGAAAAGATAGCTTGTTCAATAAGTGGTGCTGGGAAAACTGGACAGCTACCTATTAAAGAATGAAATTAGAACACTCCCTAACACCATACACAAAAATAAACTCAAAATGCATTAAAGACCTAAATGTAAGCCCAGACACTATCAAACTCTTACAGGAAAACAAAGGGAGAACATTCTATGACATAAATTACAGCAAGATCCTTTTTGACCCACCTCCTAGAGAAATGGAAACAAAAATAAACAAATGGGACCTGATGGAATTGAAAAGCTTTTGCACAGCAAAGGAAAACATAAACAAGGCCAAAAGACAACCCTCAGAATGGGAGAAAATATTTGCAAATGAAGCAACTGACAAAGGATTAATCTCCAAAATATACAAGCAGCTTATGCAGGTCAATAACAAAAAAACAAATAACCCAATCCAAAAATGGGCAGAAGACCTAAATAGACATTTCTCCACAGAAGAGATACACATTTCCAACAAACACATGAAAGGATGGTCAATATCACTAATCATTAGAGAAATGCAAATCAAAACTACAGTGAGGTATCACCTCACACCAGTCAGAATGGCCATCATCAAAAAATCCACATACAGTAAATGCTGGAGAAGGTGTGGAGAAAAGGGAATCCTCTTGCACTGTTGGTGGGAATGTAAGTTGATACAGCTAGTATGGAGAACAGTATGGAGGTTCCTTAAAAAACTAAAAATAGAACTGCCATACGACCCAGCAATCCCCCTACTGGGCATACACCCTGAGAAAACCATAATTCAAAAAGAATCATGTACCACAATGTTCATTGCAGCTCTATTTACAATAGCCAGGACACAGAAGCAACTTCAGTGTCCATCGACAGATGAATGGATAAAGAGGATGTGGCACATACAGACAATGGAATATTACTCATCCATAAACAGAAACCAAATAGAATTATTTGCGGTGAGCTGGTTGGACCTAGAGTGTGTCATACAGAGTGAAGTAAGTCAGAAAGAGAAAAACAAATACCATATACTAACACATATATATGGAATCTAAAAAAAAAAAAAGGTTCTGAAGAACCTAGGGGCAGGACAGGAATAAAGACACAGTTGTAGAGAATGGAATTGAGGACGTGAGAAGGGGGAAGGGTAAGCTGGGACGAAGTGAGAGAGTGGCATGGACATATATACACTACCAAATGTAAAATAGATAACTAGTGGGAAGCAGCCGCAGAGCACAGAGAGATCAGCTCTGTGCTTTGTGATCACCTAGAGGGGTGTGATAGGGAGGGTGGGAGGGACACGCAAGAGGGAAGGGATATGGGGATATATGTATATGTACAGCTGATTCACTTTGTTATAAAGCAGAAACTAACACACCATTGTAAAGCAATTATACTCCAAGAAAGTTGTTTAAAAAAAAAGAAGTAGGACTTCTCTGGACCATGATTAAGGATCATTTTCTAATCTGAGTCATAACCTTAATGATAGAGAAAAAGTCAGTTTCTGGGTTTTCTGCATAAATGGAGGATGGTATTTTTATATTCCAAGGACCTCATCCCTTGAATTTCTGAATTGTTCTGAAATAGCCAGCTGGTCTTCGATCATAACAGGAAATTCAGCTCACATATTTCCCAGTTGTGGCAAATTCTCAGCATCCTTTGGGGAAGTCTTTAAACATGGTATAGTTGGGATTTCTCCAGAGTGACCCTTCCTTCGTGTGAGGAAGTTTTGGAGTGACTTGTGATTCACTTGCATTTTTGTTTTCACTCAAGAGTAGAGAATAAGATTCAAGGCATATGACCATATAAGGTCCAACCAATTTAGAAACATTTTAATTTGGTGGCTACTTCTAGTATAGAAAGTATACATTTAGAAAAAACAACAAACAGAGAAACCAACCACACTTTTGGCTCTGGTAGACCAAAGGAAGATTAAAAGAATAACTAGCTTATTTATTTATTAGTAATATGAATTTGTGTTTTATAACTAAATCACTTGTAAGTAAAAACTTCTGAGGAAATTAAAAAAAATTCAATATTAAAAAATCTGTCTCAAATAGGAATCAAATATTCAGTACTGAAACTCCTCTTTAGGAAGGAGAAAACGGTTGATTGGAATTTTGGTTAACTTCAAATTTGCGTTGTGAGCAATAATGTTTATATCACAAATGCCAACTCAAAATGGTGTTGCTCACGCATTTGTGTACCGAACACATGATCTAAAGGGGATGCATTGAGGAGAAGAAGAGTTGAGGTGTTGTGATGGCTGTTTTGGCCCCAGCAGGCAGTATCAGCCAAGTTATAGAGAACTTTCTTCCAAAGTGAGATCAGTCTAGTCACAAAAAGATTCTATTACTCTGAGATTTTAAAATACTGTGCATGAAAAGAGACTGGGAAATTGAAATCTGAGAGTGCCAGCTCTCCCAGCAGGACAAGCAGGAGGCCATATTGAAGCTTAATTTTCTTTTGAGTACTTTAAATGAGAATTCGGATTTACCTGAGAGATTTAAACCTGATTGACAAGGCCCTTGAGGTGATCTCCTTGGCTGCAGAAACAAGAAGAGTTAATTGGGTAAGATAATGAAGTCAATTTTGTTAATTCTTCGTGTAGTTCAGTTTCTTTTCTTTTTCAGTCAGTTTGGGGGGTAATTATAAAAGCAAGAAAAAATCAGATTTACCACTACAGATCTTTTCAAGTGATTTAAATATGTACTTTTAAGTGTTGATTGAGCAGCTTAATGGAGCCCAAGATTTAGAGCTACAGTAGACTTGAAAAATGCCTAAATTTTCTTACAGATTTCTAGTAAAAAATGTTTACAAGTTAAATTTTGCACAGGATTTAATATGTATGTGCTATCCTTGACAAGGACAAGGAATCATTTGATGAATTCTCAATTGTCACTGTGGAATTTTGGACACTAGGTAAATAGAAAGTTGATATATCTTTCATTTTGATACATAGAGTCCTATTTCATTCATCTTAGGTATTAATAGGAGATTTTATAAAAGGAAGGTAGGGGGGAAAATGACAAATCTAGAAAAGCAACCAAAAAACCCCCAACATTATTGAACTTCATATACCAAAGAAAAATGAAAAGGATAACTATATTACTAATTAGGTAGCTATCAAAATTCAAAACCTGCATCCCTCTTGACCCTACAGAAATATTTGCATAAATACACAAGGGTATGAGAAGAAAGTTTTATGCTTCTGTGTGGTTTATAGTAACACAAAATGGCAACGCCCTCTCCATTTGTCCATCAGTAGGGAATTAATAAGCTACATTATTTCCATCCATACAATTAAATAACTAGATCCATAGCATAGATATAAAAAGTGCCTATCATGTATTCATTAGTTCATTCAAAATATTTTCTTGAGTGTTAATTGAATACTAGTCAATATGTTAGGGATAAAGGATGTGAAGGATCAGTAGAGTCAAGGCAATTTCTCACTGAGCTAGCGTGTGGAAGGAGAAAAGAGGAAATAAGTCAGATTATTTCAAATAGTTATGTTATCAAGAAATACAACCAGGTGATACGGTAATAGAGAGTGATTGGAGAGGCTATTTTCATCAAGAAAGGCCCACAAAGTGGCATGTGACCTGGACCTGGAGACCTATGGTCTAGGCAAACAGAAGAGCATATGCAAAGGCTCTCAGGTGGAATGACCTTGGTGTCTCCTGAACAGAGAGGGTCTGTGCATCTGGCACCACCTGCAGTCAAAGAGGTCTTTGGGAGATGGATCACGGAGGGCTTTGCAGGCCACGGTGAGGAATTTAGATTAATCTTACACACAGTGAGAAGGAAACCAGTGAAGGGTTCCAAGCATGGAAGTGACATGATCTGATAAATAATATAAAAAGATCACACTGGCAGTACCTGCTAGAAGGGGAAGAAGGAGGCGGAGAGAAGCATCTAGTCAGAACCACAAGAGACTAAGTAAAAGATGACAACGATTTGGCCATAACTCGGGCCGTGAAGATGGTGAAAAGTGAATGCATTTGAATTCTCTTTTGGAGGATGGCTTTGTTGAGACCTCATGCTATATAAGTCACTGCTTCAAGCCTCTTGACTTGGAACTAGATTTGGGTTCTTACAAGGGTTCTCCTTAAAGTCTCATTTTCCTCTTCCAAATATGGGAAGAATGAATGAATGAATGAGTATTCCCAGGTCTGCGCTATCTCTTTCCGGGAGCCATTGCTAAGATTAAATAAGATAAAACTCATGAAAGCATTTGGTAAACTGTCAAAGTGTTATGTAAGCATCAGGTATTAGTATTATTAATTCAGAGAGATTCCAGATGGAAAGCATCACTGCAGCTGGGCTCTGGTTTGCCTTCTTCCCGAGGGTCACAGGGATAACAGTGAACACTTTACAAAATCTTCTAGAACACAGTTTCCCTATGTAAAGTGGATAAACTGCATCTTATAACCTCGATAGAGGGAGAGCAGTGAGATGAAGCTGAGGCAGAACAAACTAATTAGTAATTATAAAATAACTGGCTGCTATATAAGTGATAAAAATCATAAAATATTTTCCAAAGCATTTCTGGTATACCGGAGCAATTTCATTAAGCCAAGTTTCTCCCAAGGCTTCAACTCTTTCTTCTTGTGACTTTAGTCCCTTTGGAGGCTACTCTTTCTGTCAGGTACTAGAGGAAAGTTCAGGAAGTTCTGGTGGCCCAGATTTTTAGTAACTTCTAAGTTTCTTCATTGATATACGGAAAATGGCTAGAACCTTAAAGGAAGGTAATTCATTCCCTTCACACTTTAAGAACTACAACTTCAGGGAAGGAAGGAAAGCTTCAGTCTTAGGTGAAATTGCTCGTGATGGTAAACATATGTATGAAATATGGGCATTAATGGAGACATTTTGTCAATTCACTTAATATATTTTTTCAATGGCCTTCAAGCACATGATGTTGAAGGACATTTGGTTCATGTTTTACAACCAGTATAGAGAGTACCTGAAAGCATCTTCTCCCCCACCCCTTTTTTTTTTGGAGAGGAGAGGCAACTCCAGGTTACCAGGAAAGGGTAACTTTTATATAAAGGGCCAGATAGACGGGGAAGGAAGACCTGTAGGATCAATATGATTTATTAATCCTGAAGCCACTTGCTACAGTTATTTCTTCAAAAGTCTAACTGACGTCAGTGACTTTGAACATTCATGCTCAGGGCATTTGAGTTCAATCTTATCTTGTCATCATACCACCCACCACCTCCCTCTGCCTTCAAACAATGGCCCCATCAAGCCAGTTCTGAGCATGCCCAGGCTCGCTTTCCTCGGGGAAAATTGGGCATTACCTCACTTCCTGAAAATGTGTCCAACAGAAACAAAACACTTCTCTCTATGAAAAGCAGACAGCAATATTAACGTTTGCCAATTTGGTTGGTGGCTCGCTCACTTCAAGAACCACAGAATGTTTGTAGTAGCTAAATGTGTGCCAGTGTAGCCTTTAGGAGGCTTTTTCTTTTTTTTCTTTTTTCTCTTGAATATATATTTTTTGCAAGTGAGAAATAGTTTTCTTCCATTATAAAATAAATATGTGGTTTGCACAAAATTAACATGATCTGGTGTTCACAAGGCAAAATGAAAGTTGTGAGTGATGATGTAATATTTCAACTCAAAGGTATTTTATGGAATATTAACATACCAAGTTAGAAGAATGTTCTTTGTAATCCAAAATATTGATTCATTAAAAAAAAAGACTTGGTGGAATAGAATTTTTCATAAGTTATTATTGCTGTTCCCATAAAAATATTTTCTGTTTAAATTCATAACAAACGTTCTGAGGAGGAGAAATGTCTTTTCTATATCCCATTTAACAGTACAATAACTTTGTTTTCAGAATCTCATTTTATTCCAGCTGGAAGATATATGATCTTGTTATACAAAACAACCACTTCATCTCTACAGAAACTTATTATTGGAATTTATGATTATAATGTTCTACAGAGGGTGTAAGACATGACTTTTATCAAGTTTAAACTGCATGCTGTGCCTCTGAAACCTCATCTTTGGGAGGATTAGATAGAAATTACTTCAATAAAGTTCTAAACACAGTTTAATGTTAAGACATTCACAGTTATTTGATATAAATGTGATCATTGTATTGTCTTGTAATGAGACTATTAAATAATGTTATTAATAATTATGATCCATCCTTATTGCATCTGTTTAATAAAGAAATGAAAAAAGATAGAATGTGGGATAAAATTGTGGGTGTGTGGAAAGTGCCATTGAAGTGCAAATGTTGAAACTTGGATGTGTGACCTTGACAAGGTCATGTGACAGGTGATTCCATGGAGGCATTTCCTAGACAGACTGCTGATATTATCACACAAGAACATTCCTGACCCAAGATCTTCCTGCCTCTTGAGATACGCTTCTCTCTAAGATTCTTTTTC
Source organism: Stenella coeruleoalba (assembly GCF_951394435.1). Lineage (NCBI taxonomy): Eukaryota > Metazoa > Chordata > Mammalia > Artiodactyla > Delphinidae > Stenella > Stenella coeruleoalba. The sequence goes on from NC_137164.1 coordinate 46,337,228, forward strand.
CTCCCTTTCCTCTGCCTTCCTCTCGCCAAAATCCTAGTCATAGTTCAAGTCTGGCTTTAGACAGCCCTTGCTCCGAGGGCTGCCCTGAGTACCCCATGTCATTGACCCCTGCTGACGAGGTTGGGTTCCCTGCTTTGAACCTGCATTTCACCCTGAGCTTCTCCATTTGTATTACCTCACATGAAATTTATTACTGTTTATATTTTCCAAACAAGGACAAGGACCTGGCTGTCATGCCAACATTCTATACCCAACTCCAAGCATAGAACCTGGGGTAGAGTGTATGTTCAGTATATGTTTTATGTATTGAATGAACAGATCTTCATTTTGCATAGAATTAATCATAGTTCCACCATCACCAGGCCATTAGATGTGAACTCAACCCTTGTTCAGTTGGAAGATAGATAGTTCAAAGAAGAAAAAAATACACTTCTCAGTTTTCCTAATTGCAGCCCCTTAAACTTTCGTTTGGTGAATATACTAATAAAGATTCTAAGTAAGTCTAAGTAACAACAATAAAATATCTTAAAATTAAGATTTTTTTGCCCCACTTAACTGGGAGGTTCAAAGAGTAAACTCGGCTTTGGGAATGAATGGGTCTAGGAGTTCTTATCATGCAATTACAAAGCCATCTTTCTCCTCTTTTATCACTGCTTTCTCTGCATTGACTTAGGATCTCCCTGCCTAGGGCCCAAGTTGGCCACAGGCAGCTTACATTGTTTGTATAGACCAATAACTTCAACAAGCATTAACAGCCCTGATGGGCACATTTTGGGCCACATATCCATCCCAGTGTCCACTGTGCAACCACAGCAGGTGTGGAACTTTGGCCATTTTGAGGAGAGGCTCACATAGTGTGGGAGATGAAAGAGTCTCACAATAAAGAAGAGTTTGTTACCATAAAAATGGGAAGAGCGTTTAGTGGACAGACAAAAACCTTTGCTACCACAGTTCTCTGCCAAATAAGTATGGGATATCCTGGAAACTCATCACCATTGGCTCAGATCAGGCATCCTAGATTTTACTCGATTGGGATGGAGGTGGATAGGAGGGCACTTTAATCTTTTGCTTCCTTACATATATTGACTCATTATACAAAATATTTGTACCAAGGCCTAGGGATACAAGAATGAGCAGGACAGACAATGGTCCTTGCCCTGATGGAACTTACATTCCAAGCAAAGAAGCAAATCGGATAGTTAAAAATTGTAGTAAAGGGCTTCCCTGGTGGCGCAGTGGTTGAGGGTCCGCCTGCTGATGCAGGGGACGCGGGTTTGTGCCCTGGTCCGGGAAGATCTCACATGCTGTGGAGCGGCTGGGCCCGTGAGCCATGGCCGCTGAGCCTGCGCATCCGGAGCCTGTGCTCTGCAACGGGAGAGACAACAACAGTGAGAGGCCTGCGTACTGCAAAAAAACAAGAAAAAGAAATGTAGAGGTCAGATCATCTGAGGCCCTGTAGCCCATGGTAAGGAGTTCAGATTTTTATTTTAGTGTGATGGAAAGTCATTGAATAGTTTTAAAGTAAGGGAGTACAAAATTTGAATTACATTATTATTTAGTATTTCTTGAAAATGTCCAGAGTTATTTTCCTTGTCCAAGCAAGCTTCACCTCTCCCCTGAATTACATTTAATGGGTTTTCCCCCATCTACCTGTGTTCAATCCTCTCAATCCTTTCCCCACACAGCAGTTCTAGTGCTCAAAAAGGAAATCATTCTTCTGCTGAACCTGGAATGGCTTCCCATTATCTCCAAGACAAAAACCCAAGGCTTCTTGAATCCTACAAGGCCCTGACCATCTGCCTCTCCCTCTCTTCCCTTGCTCCCAACTTCCTCTCTCTTGCTCAGTTCTTCACAGCCACATGGACCTTGGTGTAATTCCCAGAACACATCAAGCTGTCCCTTCTTAGAGCCTGTCCACAGGTCCCTCCCCTGCCCGCTCCACACCTGGTTACTGTCTTTTCATGCTTCTGGTTTGTCCCTCACTTCCCCAGAGAGCTCACCCCACTACCTGTTACTCTGGCTACATGCTCTCATTGCATCTTGTACTTTTCCTCGATAACATTCGATACATACTTGGATGATTATTTTTAAATGTGTCTTTCTCTCAAGACTATAAGCCCCATGAGGACTGGTTGATGTTTATCACAGAACCTGATTGTAGGAGCTAGTATGTATTTACTGACTGATGTAATGAAGTAAATGGACTAGCTTAATCAGAACACAATTAGACTTGCCTTTTAGTTAATTCATTATTCATTTATAGGACTTTTATGATCACATCACACCCATTCAATCTCATTCTTTCTGCTGTTTTCCTTTAACAACTTTTAGTTTACTGTACTTTTTCTTCTTCAGCCTCGTCTAGCAGCCTTCCTCCAGCCATTTTCTTCCACAATGATAAAGTAATGTCCTATGTTGGGGTTCTCAGGACCCCCTCTGTCCATAAGAGGTGACAGTGCTGTCATTTCTGCTTCCTTCCTGCTTTGGGAGCAGGGTCATCCACTGGGTCTGGGCCATTTCTCTGTGTACGACTACATGGTGCTTATTTCAGAATAGACTGACAGCTTTTCAATGGTAAGGAAAATTAACTCCCTCTGGAATTCATTGTTTTTTGTTTTTTGTTTTTGTTATCTCTTATCTTTTTTTTTTAGTGAAGTTGATATACAATATTATATAAATTATAGGTGTACAATAGAGTGATTCATAGTTTTTAAAGGTTATATTCCATTTATAGTTATTATAAAGTATTGGCTATATTTCCTCTGTTGTACAATATATCCCTGTAGCTTATTAAAAATTTTTTTTTAATTTATTTATTTTTCTTTTTTATTGAAGTACCATTGATTTAAAATGTTTCAGGTATTCAGCAAAGTGGTCCAGATGTGTGTGTGTATACATATGTATATATATATATATATATATGTATACACACACACACATATATACACATATATATGTTCTTTTTCAGATTCTTTTCCATTATAGGTTATTACAAGATATTGAATATAGTTCCCTGTGATATACAGTAGGTCCTTGTTGTTTATCTATTTTATATATAGTAGTGTGTATCTGTTAATCCCAAATTCCTAATTTCTCCCTCTACCCACCCCCTGGAATTCTTGTTTTCTTAATAAATATCTCCCCACCCTGCAATTAAAGAGAAACTTGACAGTAGAAGGACACAGTGTGACTGTAGGGCTACTCACTGGGATGGCTCAGGCAGAAGTGGAGTCTTTGAGAGGCTGTGAATCCCTCTTTAGTGAAAAAACGAGGCCAGGAAAAAGGTGAGTGCAGTGTAGCATGATAAGGGCAGGGTTATATTTCTTAAGGAAAAAAGTCAGTCATTTTTAGCAGGAAGAGTAAGTTTTCCTCATGGAAACAAGATTGGAAGTGGCTTTAGCTTTAGCCCCTGCCCCCCAGTGAACAGGTGTTGAACTCACCAGTCTCCTTCCTCTTTAGTGGGACCTTGACCTGCATGTTCCCTCAGAAGAGTTGGTAGGAAGTCCCCTGGCACCCTGCTGAGGTAAAGGAATTGGCTAAAGGAAAGGGGGCCAGGACTGTGGAGGAGTGACAGGTCCTTCAGCAGGGGCTGGGAGGGCTGGTAGAGAGGGCTGTAGGGGACACAGAGGTTGGACAAGGAGTCGGCCTTGTGCGGCTTAGTCGACTTAGTTACATGAGGCTCAGCCAACAGCTGAGAGACTTGGATTCATGACCACGCCAATGGGGTGAGGCCCATAATATAGTTCTAGTATAGTATATTATGGGGCCCCATAATAGAGTTCTATGTGATTCTCCCATTACCCACAGAGCACGGTTAAACATGAACCTGTGTGGCAGAAAGGGCCAGCCCTCGTTTTCAGGGAAGAACTTTTTAATAAAGCCATAAACGGGGTGAATCATAGTCTTTCTCAGCTTCTCTTTTCTTTTCTGTATGTAATTTTTTTTTTTTTGCGGTATGTGGGCCTCACTGCTGTGGTCTCTCCCGTTGTGGAGCACAGGCTCCAGACGTGCAGGCTCAGCGGCCATGGCTCACGGGCCCAGCCGTTCCGTGGCATGAGGGATCTTCCCGGACCGGGGCTCGAACCCGTGTCCCCTGCATCGGCAGGCAGACACTCAACCACTGCGCCACCAGGGAAGCCCCCTTATGTAATTTTAATTCTCTTGTTTGTTTCTGAGCTAATGTCCTCATTTTTATCTATTTGTCCGAATTAACCCAAACCCCTTAAAAATATTGTTAGTTTTTGTTACTATTTAGTACTTCCTGTCAGGTTTCTGCATTGGATGCCTGCATGTCACAAGCAACAGCAACAACATGGCAGAGTGTGTGAGACATCGGAAGGCCTGTGGGTCGTGTTCCCAGGAGATCAGTGCGTGGTTCTTCTGTTCTAGCAGCTCCACTGTCACATTGGAATTTTTGAATAGAAACATTGTCTGTGAGAAGGTGGTTATAGAAAGAAACCCTTAAGAAAGAAATATTTAATATCATTAAATATTTCAACTGAAATATTTTTACTGATCTGAAAAACTGAAGAAAGGACTGGAGTTCACAGTTTAGGAGAAAAAATTGGATAGAACTGTGACCAGTAAAACGCTCTAATCCACTTACTTATCTAAGTTGTTTGTTTACTTACTTACTTACAGCGTTGTAGGGAGTAGATGATTACTTGAAAACATCTTCAGTATAAGTGACTTTTATTTACCGAAGTGTTACATTTGAGCACATGTTTTGAAACCTGGTTTGTGTTTGAAAGGGGCATTTCCCCCTTGTGTTATTTGACATGGTGGTATTTGGACAAAAAAGTGATATTTTATTCCATTAGATGACTAAGCAAGTTGACTAACTCTCCTTATTTGGAGAACAGGAAGTGGGTTAGGACTGAGATCCAAAAAAAAATCAAATTTGTTTGATGCTACCAGTAGGGACCTGCCTTGATGTGGCTTCTTCAGATTTAACTGGAACTGGAAATTGTGACATCCAGAAGTGGTGGGAGAGTCTGAGGAACATTAGTCAGAACCTGTTACCTGAAGTTGCATCCTCTGAAGTTACTGTTCCCAGGGTAAATGTCTGATCTTACAGAACCTCACAATTCTGCTTATCTGAGAAAGACACAATTCTGCTTGTCTGAGAAGACAAAGAATTAATTAAAATAACATTTTGAGGATTCCTTCGAAGCCATTCACATTTCTTTATTTGGTCTCTGTAGCTACCTCAACTCATTTCTAGTCTTTCTACTTCTTGACTGAAGAAAAGAAACACAATTTGTGGTTTCCTGATGCCTGCAACAAGATTATCTGATGTTCCTTAAGATATAAGTCCTAAATCCCACACTGACCAGTTGAATCCAAGTTTTGGAAGCTGTATTTTTACCAAGTTCCGTTAGTGATTCTTGGGCATCCTAAAATTTGGTAGCCAATAGCCACACACATAATGAATGCTTTAGTTGATACTGATGTTATTAGGTGAATTAGTTTTAATGAAAACTAAAGCTGATTATTTAAGACATTGTTACTGCCTGTTTCTCCTTATTTAAATCATTCATTTTTCCTTTTTTTTAAAATTGAAGTATAGTTGACATACAATGTTGTGTTAGTTTCAGGTGTACAGCAAAGTGATTCAGTTATATATATATGTATACAGTATATATATATTCTTTTTTAGATTCTTTTCTATTGTAGGTTATTACAAGATATTGAATGTAGTTCCCTGTGCTATACAATAAGACCCTGTTTATCTATTTTACATATAGTAGTGTGTAACTGCTAATCCCAAACTCCTAATTTATCCCTCCCCCACTTTCCCCTTTGATAACCATAAGTTTGTTTTCTATGAGTTTGTTTCTGTTTTGTAAATTAGTTCGTTTGTATCATTTTTTTAGATTCTACAAATAAGCGATATCATATGATCTTTATCTTTCTCTGTCTGACTTACTTCACTTAGTATGATAATCTCTAGTTCCAAATAATTCTTTATAAAGAATATGACCTCTCAGAATAAAAGGGAAAAATATCATTTATTTTAGCCTCCTCCTTTCTTGAACTTAGAATATTCTAGACCAGTGGTTCTCAAACTTAGCAGTGCATCAGAATCACCCAGAGATTCTGAATCTGTTAAAACACAGATTGCTGGCCCTCATCCCCAGAGTTTCTGATTCTGTAGGTCTAGGGTGGGCCCTAAGAATTTTCATTTCTTACAAGTTTCCATATGTATTAGTCTGCTAGGTTTGCTGTAGCAAAATGCCACAGACTGTGTGGCTTAAACAAAAAATGTTTTCTCACAGTTCTGAAAGCTAGACGTCTAAGATCAAGGTGCTGTCAGGTTTGACTTCTCTGAGGCCCCTCATTGGCTTGCAGATGGCTGCCTTCTTGCTGACTCTTCACATGGTCCTTCCTCTGTGCCTATGCATCCCTGGTGTCTCTTTGTGTGTTCAGATTTCCTTTTCTTATAAGGACACCAGTCAGATTGGATTAGGGGCCACCCTAATGGCTTCATTTTAAATCAATCATCTCTTTAAAGGCTCCATATCCAAATACAGTCACATCCTGAGATACTGGGAGTTAGCGTTTTCACATACAAATTTTGGGAAGACACAATTCAGCCCGCATATAATGTTGAGGCTGTAGGTCCAGGGACCACAGTTTGAGAACCACTGTCTGAACTTGACTGGTAAGATAGGAAAATGACTTTTGGTAAGACATTTTTCAACCAGGTAAGACAATTCTTGGCTTTCTACTCTTTCTACCAACTAACTTTCTCTCAATGATCTTTTCTTTTTCTCTGTTTTACTTATTATCCTGGGCAGAGAATTTTCGGGTTTGTAGTCTATCTCTCTCTGTCCTCACTGACTCCAAGTCTGTGTGAGGTACTGTCACCCGTGCTATGCAACCCAGCCCCAGGCACAGAAACTGTCTTTAACCATACAGGCTAGTTGTGTTTTATCAACAGGATGCCACTAAGGCAAAACTAGTCTGAACTGGCTAGACCTAAGATGGCCGGAAAAGTAGGATAAAGGTCACCACTTATCTCATTATATGCTCATTATAATGTATTACCATGCTAAGATATCCTCCTTATGGGTGCCATGACCCGATGGTGCAGACCATACAAAGACAGAAAGAAGGTGTGGACCTGATTCCTAGAATTCCCCACCTTTTTCTGAGAAATGAGATGTTGTCAGACTCCACCTCAATCCCTCCCCTTGGACCTTTCATTACAAAAGCTTTCCCTGATCTTTGCTTGGGGAGAAGATGCTTTTAGATCATGAGCTCCCCTTTCCCATTCTCTGCTATTGAATAAAAGCCTGTCTTGCTTGCACCAAACTCAGTTTCCTTATTGGCAGTGAGAACCCAAGGTGGGAAAGAACTCCCTGACCGAGCCAGGGGGGCTTTGGTTCAGCTAGGACCCCAAGAGGGGGACCCCACATCTAATTCGGTAACAATTCCAATGTGGGTATCTTGCCAGCAATGCACATTTATGTACTCAGACCAGAGCTTATCTTCTTTGTTAAAGCTCTGCTCTTTCTTCTGCTTTCTGTGTTTCAGTTCCTGGTATGACCATTTCCTTGACACTAAAGTGGGACCGTGGAGTCATACCTAACATTTTCCTTTGCTCTGCTACCCATGCCTCATCACCAAACTGAACAGCTACCTTTGCATTTCTTTGTCCCCATCTCTTCTTTTATTTCGCTTCCATCCAGCTTTATTTAGGTTTCATTAATTCTTCCTTGACTATTTCAGTAGACTTCCAGTCAAAATCCCTTCTTTCAGTTTTTCTATCCTTTAATGAATACTATCTACTGTTGCTAGATAAATCTTCCCAAAGCATAATTCTAATTAAAAAATTGAGTGTTTTCCCACCGTCTGTTCAATAGGCAACATGCCTACCTAAATAAAATTCAGGGTTCTGTTACAAAAAGAAGGGGTGAGTAGGAAATTATCAGTATCTGCTAATCTGCTCCACTGACTCCCCAGATATGCAGGCACACCTTTCCTCTCTTCCCCAATGGAGATACCCCCAAATGCAATGCAGTTACAGCCTCCAGCTCAAGGTTAAGGACCTCTGCCTGTGTAGTCAGCTCCCTCAGATGCCAGAGGGGATCATCATGGCCTGGCAAAAAGTTACTGCCCATCCATCATGCCCAATATTCAACAGTAGAGTAGAAACATAATGACCACAGCATAACCTCCATGCAGAAAATAGGAAAATCAGAGACTCTGGGCCATAGCAATTTTTAAATCATGTTGGGTGAGAATAGTGAAGACTCTAGCCCAGGCAGTGGAGTGACTTCCATGGCCATTGTCCTCAGTGCCATGGGCTTTCTCTCTGGGATGCTCTGCCTGGTCCCCTCTTCTCTATGGTCTTTCCAAGGTGGGCATAAGAGAGTAGACTTTTCTTGGGGCTGCATTCCTAACCCACCTCTTTTGGGGGATAAGTTTGAGGACTCAGGGATTGTTTTAGAGATTGGAATCCTGATGCTGCTGGCTAGCCTAGGGTTTCATGGGCAATACAAATCTTACAGACCCTAGGGGGCTTCTAATTTACTTGCTGCTATTTCAGTCTATGTGTGGGTAACAAGAATCTGATATCTTGTCTTGATAAGGTTGTTGAGCCTGAAGACTCTGTTTTATTATATACAGCCCTCTGTGCTTTGCTAACTTCCCCTCTCCCAAACTGAGACTATTTGAAAAAATAGATGTGGAGGGTTTTGCTAATTAACTGCTTCCACGTTTGACAGAAAACTCCTAAAGGAAGTACACTGTACCTGAAAAAGGCAAAAGGCCATGGGTTTATCTCTTTTGAAGGCTGCTTTTGCTCCTGCCTCTGGCCATGGCTTACAATAGCTTCACTTTGAAGTAAGAAGTAGTCAGCTTGTTCAGTCTGAAAAGGCTCCAAGTTAGACTTAGTCTGCCAGCTATAGGCTCTTAACAAAGCTGTATTCCCTCCTACCCTGCTGGCAGATTGGCTAGCTCTAATCTGGGTTCATCTCTTCTGTAGAATATTATTGACAGTGTCAAGAATTAGCCAACACACACCAACAATAAAAATTTCCTATTATTTTCATTAACGTCACTGCCCTTTGTTTGTACCTTCCCAGGTTCTGCTAAGCTACTGTTTTACCAGGATTGCCAACTTTCCAGTCTGTAATAGTTTTGTCATTGCTGATGCCATCCAACCATGTCCTTTAAACTAATCCTACATTTTAGCTAATGCAGTAGTCCCCTTTTGGTATCAAAATCTATATTAGTTAGAATTAAGTTTGGGTGCATGTGTCATGGCTTAAATGATGCATAAATTTATTTCTCTCCCTTGTAAAAGAGTTCTGAGGGAAGCAGTCTAGAGCTGATTGATATAAAGGCTCCACAGTATCATTAGCGTTTCACGATCTTCTAGCTTTCCTCTTCACCTGCCCAGAATGAGACCATTGACTATGTGGTTCAAAATGGCTGCTGGAATTCCAGACATCACATCCATTTTCCATACACAAAGATATAGGAAGAGGGAGAAGAAGGGTGTACCCTTGCTCTTTCCTTGAGATTTTCCAAGAATTCTAGATTACATTATATATTCTATACTACATTATAACTCATCAAAAGCTTCAAGAGAGACTGAGACATATAGTCTTTTAGCTGGGTGGATGTATCCTGCTATTTATCAAGGTTCTGTTACTAAAGTGAAGGGAAGGTGGATATTGAGGTAGGAAACTAACAGCCTCTGTCACAGATAAATGTTTAAGTAATTATAAATCAAGGTAAACGGTTTTATGTGCCTTAAAGGAGCTTCAGGTAGATTTCAGTGAGAATTCAGGCTGGGAGAGGTAGCCTCCAGCTGGGTGGACCAGGGAAGGCTTTCAAAAGGAGGTAGCACATGAACTCATTCTTTGAGTAAGAGTGAAGTAGGACATTCAAGCTGGAGAGCTTGAGGCATGAGAGCAGAAGTTTTGTGCCCTAGGTGCCTCGCTGACCTAACGCTAGTCCCAGTCCTGGACTAGAATAGAAAGTAAATTAAGAAGACAGGCCACAAACAAGGGTGGGATGTCAACTTTACCAAATTCAAGTAAAGAAACAGAAGGGTGCTCCCACACTCGTCAAGAAGAAAGCTTAGCATGGCAGGCCAGTTCCACATGACAGTCTGGCAATCCTTCAACCAAAGGAAGAATTTTGCTGTTAACTAGCAGAGTAATTTCTTGTAGACTATACACCAAAGACAGATTACATTCAATTTGCCATGGATATCCTGCAATTCTAAGTAGTGTTTTACTCATTTTATGATGAGACCTATATCAGATCTTGAGTGAGGAAACATTCAGGATATCTGCTAGGATGTTAACATAGCTGACACCTGCTGTAAAGCCACACAAATCGAGGATGGGGTGGGGGAGGGCGGATGGGACAGCATGCTCCCTGGGTGGGCTTCAGAGCGCATGCTCACATGAGTCAGTGGGAGGGAACGCTTCCTCGTTTGCGGTGTAACATTGGCGGGAAGATGCAGGGGGGCGTGTCATGTTCTCAGTTACTCTACTCTGAGAGTAGCTTGGTCATCTGCACTGAGGATGAAGATAAATGGTTACGAAAGCCTTTAATAAAAAAGGTAAGCTGGGAAATGCGAGAAGTTGGTTATACTGCATGGTTACAATGTCATGAAAGCTCTAAAGCACCACGTCACCTCTTTCCTAACCTCTGCAATTAAGAAACTGGAGTTCTGATTAGTCTTGGTGGATAGGGGTTAAGTGACTGGAAGGGGCATTAGAGGAGTCTTCTGGGCTGGTGGTCATGTTCCGTATTTTGACTTGGATGCTGGTTACAAACTGTGTTCACTTGATGAAATTTGTTTAACTGTAAAAAAAAAAAAAAGAAACTGGAGTTCTAGGTTTATAATTTCTATAACCACATGTTTTAGATCCTGAGTCTCCTTCCAGTAATAGTTAAAGATGCTGGAAACTCCATTCATTAGTTGGTCTGCCTGCAGCTCTCTGGTAGACGGAGTGGAGAGTTGGTTATAAAAAACAAATGAAAAGTAATGGATGCAATTTATTGAGGTACTTTCTAGATGCCAACCTCTTGCCATTCATTATCTCATAAAGCTCTTTGTTCTTACCTCTAATTATAGGTAGAAGAAATGGAGGTTTATAGAGATATTAAATTTTGTGTTCAGTGGTCATCTTGCTTATGTTGGAGAACGTTCTCAGATGGTAACCCACTTCCTCTTGAGAAGAACATCTTTGGGCAACTTCAAGCATAAGAAAGTTATTTTTTATGTTTAATCCAAAAGTTAATTCCTTATAACTTCTGCCTACTGATTCTAATTCTATCCTTAAATATGCAAAAATAACTATCATGTTTGCAGGTTTATCTTGTCTCCTGATTAAAAATTCAAATTCCTCATGTGGTCTGATTTCATACTTCTTCCTTACTGGGCTTTCTATTCTTTGAATATGTTCCAGTTTGTCTATAAGCTTTAAAAAAGTGAACAAACTAATCCACCTTTGAGTTTCTAAATGCATATTCAAAAGGGGACTGTCACCTCCCTTATTCTAGATTTTACACTTTATTAATGGAACCTAGAATTTCATTACATTTTTTAGGGTGTCAGAGAAGGGCCATTAATATTTTATAGTTGATGTCCATTGAAGATACTGCTGACAAAATCTGTAATTCTTTTTCTTTTTTCACATTTGCTTTGCTATAATTTGTTACCTCTATACTCTATTTCTGCAGTTAGTTTTTTTGGATGCAAGCACGGATCTTACATTTGTCACAGTTAAACAACATTTTATGAAATTCAACCCATTGCTTCAGGTGCTGAAGATCTTTTCGAAGATTGATCTTGCCATCCACTGTACTAATTTGAAAGCCTGCCCTCTATATCTTCTAATCAAGTACAACTAATAAGATGGGGCAGAGATTTGACCAGTATTTGGCACTCCCCTTCCAGTTGACATTGATCCATCACAAGGAGACCAGTCCCCAGCACCTGTCAGTTGGCAGTCTGTCCTTCTTGTGCTGTTTTTGGCATTCAGATCCTTGTTTAGAATGTTTTCCCTTCAGCAATGGCCTAAAGTCTTTCATCACTTAATGTTTCAAGGTCTGCACATTTTCAAGGTGTAACTCAAAGCCCACACCCTACGTGAAGTTTGCTCTGACCAACTGTGATTCTTTCATCTCAGAATTCCCTTTGCACAGATTCTTTTTATTTTTATTATTATTTGTTGTTGAAGTATAGTTGATTTACAATATTATACTAGTTTCAGGAGTACAGTATAGTAATTCAGCATTTTTGCAGATTATACTTTATTATAGGTTGTTATAAGATAATGGCTATAATTTCCTGTGCTATACAGTATATCATTGTTGCTTGTCTATTTCATACATAGTAGTTTGTACCTGTTAATCCCATACCCCTAATTTGTCCCTCCCCCCTTCCTTCTTTTGCATAGACTTTCAATTCTCAACCCCCAATAATTTTCTATGAATGTAAACTGCATCTTTACCTCTAGTCTCACGAAGGCAAGAACATGTTAATTATTAGCCTCTAGCCTCTGGTTACTATAACGCCAGGCTGTGAGTAGTGCTCCATTGTTACTTGTCTTTGATTAGGCCAGCAGTTCTCAATGGCAGATGATTTTGTCTGCCTCCTCTTCCCTTCCCAGGGAACGTTCGGGAATGTCTGGAGACATTCTCGGTTGTCCCAACTAGGGACGATGCTACTGGCATCTAGTGGGTGGAGCTAGGGATGCTGCTGAACATCCTAAAATGCACTGGACAGCCCCCCACGTGAGAGGATTATCTAAAGTGTAGGTAGTGCTGTTAATTAACCCTGTGTTAGACAATTCAGGTGTGTTCTGATTGACTTTTTTTTTTTTTTTGGCGGTACGGAGGCCTCTCACTGTTGTGGCCTCTCCCGTTGCGGAGCACAGGCTCCGGACACGCAGGCTCAGCGGCCATGGCTTACGGGCCCAGCCGCTCCGCGGCATGTGGGATCTTCCCGGACCGGGGCACGAACCCGTGTCCCCTGCATCGGCAGGCGGACTCTCAACCACTGCGCCACTAGAGAAGCCCGTGAATGACTTTTTAAAGGGCTGCTCCATCTGTCTGTTTATAGGTACATTTTGGTGGCAGGTAATGTGTCTGGTGACCCTTCCTAGAATGGATGCTGCGTCTATGCAGTCATGTCTGGCATTCAGGCAGTTAGTCCTGGATAAATTACTGAAAATGTGATTGTGAGGGAGTTAGCAGGTATCACTACAGATGTAATTAAGTTGATTCCACAAGCTACATCCCCAAATTAGTTTTATTAATTTCCGACCATGCTCTGTTTAAATATCTAGGTTTTTGCCTACTCAGTTTATTTGTATGTTAGAATGAGATAATAATAGCCTTCTTCCAGCTATTTTATAAGGATATTTTTGAGAAAAAGGAAATAGTGTAGATGAAGAGTTTCCTTTGCTGGGGAAATGACTATTAAAACATTATAATGGTAGGGACATCCCTGGTGGCGCAGTGGTTAAGAATCCGACTGCCAATGCAGGGGACACGGGTTCAATTCCTGGTCCAGGAGGATCCCACATGCCACGGAGCAGCTAATCCCATGCACCACAACTACTGAGCCTGTGCTCTAGAGCCCGTGAGCCACAACTACTGAGCCCACGTGCCACGACTACTGAAGCCTGCGTGCCTCTAGCCTGTGCTCCACAACAAGAGAAGCCACCACAATGAGAAGCTCACGCACCACAATGAAGAGTAGCCCCCGCTCGCAGCAACTAGAGAAAGCCCATGTGCAGCAACGAAGACCCAACTCAGTCAAAAATAAATAAATAAATAAATTTATTAAAAAACAAAAAACAAAAACATTATAATGATAATTAGTAGTGGTGATCTGGGGTAAGGAAGAACAAAGAAGTTTATATACAGTGTGTTATCCTCCAAAGAAAAGGGCTAATTAAGGCAAACATGTTGTTCAGGTTCTAACTCTTATTTCTGTGGCCAGGGTTGATCCCTTAAACGAGAAATATGCCTTCCAATTATGTGCTGGGGAGACCCTACTGGGTGCTCTCTCCCTGACCCTCGGAATGTGGCCTGGGCAGAAATAGTGGATGAGGGACAGTAAAACGTTTGCCAATCTTCATGTGCAGAGTGCTTTTATTATTACTGAATGAAGAAAGTCATGTCTTGATGAACTCAGCTCATTTCCATGTTCTCTTACATAGCTCAGAGAATCTTTCTTTTTTGTTTGTTTATTTATTGAAGTATAGTTGATTTACAATGTTGTGTTAGTTTCAGGTGTACAGCAAAGTGATTCAATTATACAAATATATACATATTCTTTTTCAGATCTTTTTTCCGTTATAGGTTGTTACAAGATATTGAATATGGTTCCCTGTGCTATACAGTAGGTCCTTGTTGGTTATCTCTTTTATACAGAGTAGTGTGTATCTGTTAATCCCAAACTCCTAATTTATTCCTTCTCTGCCCTTTCCTTTTTGGTAACTATAAGTTTGTCTTCTATGTCTGGGAGTCTGTTTCTGTTTCTAAGCTCATTTGTATCATTTTTTAAGATTCCACACATAAATGGTATAATTTGATATTTGTCTTTCTCTGTCTCACTTACTGCACTTAGTATGACAATCTCTATGTCCATCCACGTTGCTGCAAAAGCCCAGGGGGATCTTTCAGCACACGTGAACCGGAGGACTTCTGAGCAGTGACAGTATGGCTGCTCCCAGGCTTGTGTCCCTTTGGCACGCAGTCTCTAGCCTCCATGACGCCTGCCCGCCTCACCTAGTGTTTGTCTGTGCCTCTGTGGCTGATGTGTGGTTGGCATCCACCCCCATGCTGGCATGCCAAAGGAGTGAATGAACAATGGCATACCCTGGCACCGACGGGCGTTTTAATAACTGTGGAAAATGAGGAATTTACAGATGCATGAGTCAAGCTCCCACTTCAAAGGTCCTCACCCGAAATCTTCCTGAAATTAGAAGCAATACTGCTGAACACAATGCAACCTTTTGCATGGCTGCCCAACGTTACTATAAATCTGTGTGTGCAGTGTTTGGGAAAGTTACATTACTGGGAAACCGGTGCACTGTTTTCATCTGGGATTTATGTGTAGTGTTCAGTAGGTAGGTCCCGCTTGGGAAATAGGAGGTATGTCATGGGAAGCAATTTGCTTTTCACGGGCAGCCAAGACTCAAAACAGGCCTGGGATCTTTGACCAGTTTCTTCACCAGCAACCCTACATGGTTAGATCCTCCTGGGTTTGAACTGCCTTCACTCTGAATAAAGAACATTCTCTCGTTCCTGGGCCTGGTCTGAGACTCCATCAGAAAAGGGGGAGAAATAAGTCCTCTGTGTCCCATTTCCTTTGTCCGTACACCCTACTTCCTCACCAGGTCCCAGTAGAGACCTGAGCGCTTGTGATGTTTTTAGTGGACGCCGTCTCTCCTGCAATGGCTCCCTGTTCAGGTCTGTCCTCCTCAGCCAGGCCTTGGCTCCAGACCTACTTTTTCCTCTCGTGAATAATTGCTACAACTTGTCCAATGCTCAAGCACTCATGAAACCTCACCTCACAGGGTAGATATTTTTCACCTCTATTTTGTGCATAAGGGAACAGCTTCAAAAAAGCATAAATAACTTGCCTGAGGTCACACAACTAGAGCAGAAATTCTAGCCCAGGTCTGAAGCCCAAGCTCATGCACTGGATGACATTCTTCTAGCTCTTCACTTTGGAATTTAATTGTGAAGTTCCTCTTTCTTTCAGATTAGCAGCAACACAACTATTTACCTCTAACGTGTTTTCATAGTATTTATATCTCAGCAGGGTCTTCTTGGATTCAAGGCCCAAATATTACTGTTAGATTTTCCCACACCTTGACAAGTGTTGAGGAGAGAGTGGACCCTTTTAACTCGCTACCAAAACTACCGCCTAGTTGGGGACACCCATGGTTGGTTTGCCTGCTTCGTCCAGTCCATGCTGGACTTATGTAGCTATTATTAGTGGGCAAGATAAATACTAGACAGAGCTCTCTGGGCACTGTTGGTGTTTGCCTTGCTGACTCTCATGTTTTCCTTTTAATTTCAAGGCTGACCATCATCTTGCCTCATTTTCCATTCTGATATGCTAAGACCTTCCATTCAGGGTGATGTCAAGTGTCTTCTAGATATTTCCTTGGTCAGGTGTCTCTCTGAGGCAGACAAAAGCTGTGAAATAATAACAACTGGCATTAGGCACAGGACCCTGTGCTATATTATTTTTATCATCTCATCCTCACCAGGAAACATTTGAGAAATGTGTCATGGTTTTTTGTTTTTTTTTTACAGGCCAATATTTATTATGAGCATGAATATTAATATTTAATCAAGGTATTAGCCAATTGAATTCATAATATATAAACAGATAATATATTATGACCAAGTGGGGTATATACTCAGTATACAAGTTTGTCTTAAAGCTTTATTTTTTTTCAATTATACATGTATATGTGTATATGTGTGTATATATATATATATATATATATATATATATATATATATTCTTTTTTTACATTTTCTTCCATTATAGGTTATTACAAGATATTGAGTATAGTTCCCTGGCTATACAGTAGGTTCTTGTTGGTTATCTATTTTTATATAGAGTAGTGTGTATATTTTAAGAGAAATGTGTCCTATTTTAATCTTGAGGAAACTAAATGAGGGTAATGGGATCATTTAAGTGATTTTTGCAAAGACACACTTCTTAGCAAATCCAAACTTTAAAGGGACTAGACAATAGAGGTGACGGTAGGAGTTTAGTTGTGGCTGGTGTGACATACAATTCATTACATGTTTTCTTTTACTACCTCCAAAATTATAAACTGGGTGGTCATGCGTGGATGACTGGTGGAGATTGATGATACTTCAGTTAGGGATCAAAGAAAAATCATTTTCCCAGTTCTCGACCTATTCACATTGTTTAAAAGAAAAATTCTTCCTAGTTTTCCTTCTTTTTTCTTCTTTTGCAGAGTAAGTGCAGGCCAGGAAAGCTTTGGAAGGTGACTTCAGGGCCAGGGTGTGTTTCATTGCCACATGACACTCTACGTCATCAGTTGCTATTGCTGAGTCTCCTTGGGTGATGCAGCACTCTTCCTGGAAGTCTGAGTCGGGGAAGGGAGTCCAGAGCATGGATGAAGCTAGTAGTATTCTATGAAGATGGTGCAAAACTTCTTATAGTTCACCTATTTTTTGCTTTTCTTTTTGTGTATTGAAAGTATTTTAAAGTTATGTATTTCTCGTTCAGTTTTTGCCAAGCTAACAATATCTTTGTTCTTCATTCTAAGTAGTTGAAAAATTTCCAATATAATTTCTTTTGCATTCCATGCATTATTTGGGGGTGTATTTCTGAATTTCTAGTTGCATGGATTTTTAACTTGTTTATTTATTTTTCTTATTTTTTTAATTGAATGAAAGTCTTTAAATTCTATAGTGCTTTACAACCTTCAAAAGTTTCACATACATGATTTTGTAATCCCGTAATAAGCCTTTTTAAAAAAATCTCCTACCCTTATCTTGCCCCTCCCCACTTCTCTCTCCTCTCTTGTAACCACTAGTTTGTTCTCTATATCTGTGAGTCTGCTTCTTTTTTGTTTTATTCACTAGTTTGTTGCATTTTTTAGATTCCACATATAAGTGACATCATATAGTGTTTGGCTTTCTTTGTCTGACTTAGCATAATACCCTCCAAGTCCATCCATGTTGCTGCAGATGGCAACATTTCATTCTTTTTTATAGCTGAGTAGTATTCTATTGCATATATACATATATATATATATATATATATATCACATCTTCTTTATCCCTTCATCTTTAACTTATTTATTTTTGTGTGAGAACATGGCCTGTATATATTGATTCCCTGAAATATATTGAAACTGGTTTTATGACATAGTTTTGGTCAATTCTTGTAAATGTCTCATGTATGCTTCAGAAAAATATTTATTCTCTAATGGCTTGGTCTAGAGTTCTATATCTGTGTATTAATTCAAGCACATTGATTTTGTTGTTGAAATCTGTCTCTTGAAAAATGTTTTCTTCTTGATCTGTCAATAAATGAGATAGGTATGCTGAAAGCTTTTACTATGATGATGGGTAGATCAGTTTTTGCAATTTATTAGTTTTTGTTTTATAAATTTCCAAATTATTAAGTACACACAAATATAGAATTATTATGTGATACTGATTAAGTTAATATTTTAAAAAATCAGTATGTAATAAAGACCCTCTTTATCTTCAATAATGCTTTCTGCTTTAAAATCTATTTTGTCTTATGTTAATTCATGGCCCCCATTGTTGTTGTTGTTGTTATTTTGGTTAGTATTGTCTATATAGTATTTTTTCTTTTTACCTTTGACCTTTCTGTATGTGTATGTCTTATTGATGTGTCTCTTGTAAAGAATATATATCTTTAAAAGAAGCAAGCAAACAGTTTGGCAATCTTGTGTTTCTAGTGGATAGTTCATATTGCTTATATTTATTATAATTTTGAATACATTTTGACCTGTTTCTACCATCTTACTTTGACTTACAGTTTGTCTTGTTTATCACACTCTATTTCTATTTCTTAGTGATAAAGATGACACTTGAAATTTTTCTACCTTTTCCGAGGATATGATCTTCACATTTTAATAAGGTGTAATGTGCCACTCTGTTCATGAAGCCAAAGCATAGGTGTGATTTAACAACAAAAAAATATGGAGAAGCTAATGGCCTGATTCCCAACACTGCTAAAATAATGTCAATCATTTATTGATAACAACTGTCTAATGGTTGAAAGAAATCTTGAACTTTAGCTTTCTTTATGGTTTTTATCTTGCTATAGGCCTGTTAAGCTGTGAAAACACAATAACTTTTTCTCACAAACTGATTTAATGAGGATTTCCCTCTCTTCTTATGTTTTCCCTGTTAGCCCTTTCTCCACCATGTCTGGATACGTCTCTGGCTGCCTGGTTTCTAGAGATCCTGGGCCTTGTGCACAAGCCTGCAGCCCTGTCTCTCACTTAACCATTACCTGTCCTTTGCCAGCAGCCACGCAGTAGACCACAGCCACTCACAACCCGCAGGCTCTAGCGACTAACACAAAGAAACAATTATACTTTTACGTCAGAGGTATTTAATAAACCAAGAAAAATAAAGCTCAGAAACTTGGATGGAGGTCGAGAGTGAGAGAGAAAAATTTTTAAAGTTCATGGATCTTTTCTTAAACAATCAAAGAAACCAACATCAGTACTGTTTGTTTGTTTTCCTACATCTCCCTGTGCTCTTTTATTCCCTGTTTATTGATCTGGTTTTCACATCCCATCACTTAACCCTGGTCAAAAGAATTCTATGTTGCAGCTTATTCAAGGGCTTATTCTGTTCAGTGCTGTTATAAAATAGCTCCAATTTTCCATTGCTTAATGAGAAACATTTTTTTAAAGCCATTGTGAGAACTAAAAATTGAAGTTGTGGATGGGTAGGAGCCATGGGAAAAGAGACTTCCTTTTAGATATTCTTTCTAGTATTCAGAGGTTAAAAAGATCAGCACCTAACTTAAAAATGGTATCAAATGTCCTTTTAAAATTGGTGATCCCAGGGGCTTCCCTGGTGGCGCAGTGGTTGAGAGTCTGCCTGCCGATGCAGGGGACACAGGTTCGTGCCCCGGTCTGGGAAGATCTCACATGCTGCGGAGCGGCTGGGCCCGTGAGCCATGGCTGCTGAGCCTGCGTGTCCGGATCCTGTGCTCCACAACGTGAGAGGCCACAACAGTGAGAGGCCCGTGTACCACACACAAAAAATAAATAAATAAAATAAAAATATTAGTGATCCCATAGTATGATATTGTCCTAAACCGATAAACTCTGATGCCAATATCGCACATGGATCTGTTCACACTTTTTAACCTGTACTTGGCTCTTCTCAGATGGCAGCTGGTGTGTGCTCAAGAAATGTAAACTGACATTTTATATGCATCTAAATAGATTATAATAAGATAAGCAAATTTGCTGGGAGAAAATCCAACGGGAATGACTGTCAGTCCTCCTTATGGTGAATAGTACATGGACTTCAGTCTCCAGCTCCTCCATTGGTTTTGCTGGTTTTGGAACTCAAGGCCATAGGAGAGCTTTTATTTAAAAAAAAATAGTTTTAGGAGGTAAGGATCAAACTTAAATACCCAGAACAGGTGCTTGTCTGCAAATGTGTGCGTGCATCGGTAGCTAGCTCGTGAATCTGCAGCATGTGCCAGCTTGGTAATTGTGGGTGGAATTTGGGCATTAGCTCTAGAAAATGTAACCTGCAGTGTTCTTATTTCCCCTCATCCAAACAAAAGCATCCAGGACTGTGTATTTTCTATGTGAATAGTAATAATCCAGAGATGAGCCCTGGGAAATGAATTGTTCCACGTGAGATAAATGTGTTTACCCCCAAACTGCCCGTTTCAATGCTAAAACCGACATTCTTAATTCTAATTCCTGCCTTATTAGCCATCCTTGACATTTATTGTTTGAATTGACAAATTGTTGGTCATTATTGAAGCTGGGCAATGTTTACACAATGCTTACTCTACTCTCACTACTTGGGATATGTTTGGATATTCCCAAGGTGGATTTGGGTAAGACAGAGGAGAAATTAACCTTTAGGTGAGAGCTTGTGGCAGATTGCACTTCCCAAAGACGGCTGCCAACATTCCCTTCTGCACTGTGACCTTGACCCCCATTGAGAGATGGGGTCTACATCCTATCCCCTTATATCTGGCCAGGTTCATGATGAGTATGGCAGACGTGGCACTATGTGTCTCCTAAGTCATAAAAGACAATGCAATTTCTGCCTTGTCACTTGCTTTCTGAGTCTTGAGTCATCATGTAAGATATCTGACTTCCATGCTAAGAGGAAGCCCAAGCCACTTAGAGATGCCATGTGAAGGTGGGCACAGTTGTCAACTCCAACTGAGGTCCCAGCTGACGAGCCTCAACCTCCAGGCACATAAGTGAAGACACCTCCAGATGATTCCAGCCTTCAGCTGCTGAATCTTTCTCCCAAATCCCAGCCTTTCTTCACTCCTGCATCCCCTCCACATCCCAGCTATTGAGTTTTCCCAGCTGAGACCTCAAACATCATGGAGCAGAGTCAAACAGTTCCTGCTCTATTCTCTCCAAATTCCCAAACTACAGAATCTGGAGTGTTTCGTCACGCAGCAGTAGTAACTGAAGCAAAGCCCCAGGGATTCTTCTGTAAGTGAAGACCAAGAGCTTTAGTGCCTAGTCTTTTTTTTTTTTTTTTGCGGTACGCGGGCCTCTCACTGCTGCGGCCTCTCCCGTTGCGGAGCACAGGCTCCGGACGCACAGGCTCAGCGGCCATGGCTCACGGGCCCAGCCGCTCCGTGGCATGTGGGATCCTCCTGGACCGGGACACGAACCCGTGTCCCCTGCATCGGCAGGTGGACTCTCAACCACTGCGCCACCAGGGAAGCCCTAGTGCCTAGTCTTTGTGAAGTGCTGTGTGGGTTAGTGGTTAAGACATTGAGCTTTGGGGCTGGACAGGTCTGGATTCAAATTCTGGCTCCATCAGCTGTTACACCGTAGGCAAGGTGTAATTATTATCCTCTTTGTATAAAATGGGGACTAATATCCTGTCACGGTTTTTTTTTTTGGCTGTGTTGGATCTTAGTTGCAGCATGTGGGATCTTTCGTTGCAGTGTGTGGGTTCTTCGTTGCAGTGAGAGGGCTTCTCTCTAGTTATGGCGTGTGGGCTTTTTTCTTTCTAATTGTGGCACATGGGCTTAGTTGCCTCAAGGCATGTGGGATCTTAGATCGAGTCCACCAGAGATCGAGTCCATGTCCCCTGCATTGGAAGGCGGATTCTTAACCACCAGGGAAGTCCCCCATCATGGGGTTTTATGATGACGAAATATTCAATATACAGCATTTAACAAAGTGAATAGCACAGAATAAATACTCTGTAACTTTTAGTCTTTTTTTTTTTTTTTTGGTGTGTGAAATATTTGACTTCTCAAAGACTATTAGTGCCTTCCTGATTCTCAGCTGTGTTCCAGATAATTGAGCCTTCTCAGATAAATTAGGTCCTATTATATAACTGTTGAGATTAGGCAATATTATTTTCACAACTCAAAACTTGGAGAGAAAATAGCAGTATATATCCACTGAAGCAGAGGTTGCTAGATTATAATTTGGAGGAGGGCAGGGACCACATCTCTCTTTTTCATCATTGGATCTCTAGAGGAAACACAATTGAACACATAGAAAATGCTCAATAGGTACTATTTGTATGAATCACCGTAAAATCCTATTTGTGTAGTCTTTGGATGACACAAAAGATAGAATCACCTTATCATATGCTATTTTCAAAATTATCAAAGATGAAGAATTTTCTGAAAATATTTACGCAGAAGCTTAAAATTTTAATATTCATTACAACTCTTTTTTTTTTTTTTTTTGTGGTACGCGGGCCTCTCACTATTGTGGCCTCTCCCGTTGCGGAGCACAGGCTCCAGACGCGCAGGCTCAGCGGACATGGCTCACGGGCCCAGCCGCTCTGCGGCATGTGGGATCCTCCCGGACCGGGACACGAACCCGTGTCCCCTGCATCGGCAGGCGGACTCCCAACCACTGCGCTACCAGGGAAGCCCCATTACAACTCTTTTCAGATGTCTTAATTTTATTTAGGACCACAGAAACCCACAACGTATTAAGATAACCCATTTTTTATATTTGTAGATGCAAAATATTTTCTCCAGATTCTTGGAATATTATGATAGATCTGAAACAATTTTTTAAGTAATTAGCCCAGTGCAGTTTTGCAGAAATTCTTCCAGTTTTGTTTTTTATGATTCAGAGGCCAAATTGGTAATGTTGAGGAAGCACTGTGATTTAAATTAATTGTAACCTTAAACTTGCTTCATAATTGCAGCCACACGAGGCAATAGCTTGACTTTCTTGTCACAACACATAGAACATTAATTAGAGTGAAAATTATAAACTATGGCAAGGGATCTTGCTGTATTCTAGCGACCCAATCTTAATGGAAACACTAGATTCTGACTTGTATTGATAAAACAGGATATAAGCTCCTCTCCGAGAGTTAGATACCCTTAAAAGCTTTGGCACTTTATCGATGACTAGTACAGAGGCTATAAAAACAAATTCTGCTGCCCAAGGTCCAATTACTGTGTTATCCACATAGGTTAGTTATGCTATGGTGACAAACAATACAAAATGTCTTTGTCACACCAAGTCCACTTTAGGTTCAAGTAACTCTCCAGGTGGTGTCCCAACCTTCCAGGCCCTTTGATCTTGGTGCACCTGCATCTCAGTGTTTGTGTGATCCATCGCTGGGGCCAGGGAGGTGAGCACAGACAGTCTCGTCTTGACACTGGATACTTCTGCTCAGAAGTGATACTCCTCACTTTCGCTTCACACTTTATTGGCCAAAACAAGTCAAATGGTTACGTTCAATTTCACCAGGTGGGAAAGAGTCGTTCTCGTATATGTTCAGGGATGGAAAAAGAATGGGGAACATTGGTGAGCCCTAGTAATGTTCCAGAATCTTGACTCTCTAATCAGTACAACTTAAACTACAATAAAGTATGGTGTAACTTACTGCAAAATGGGATTTGGTGGGAGGTGATTCCATCTTGGATTCTTTCCAAAGAGTGGGGCTACTGAGTAGTGAAAATGCCAGAGGGACTGGGTTACAGCACTGCTTTGCTGAGAATGCAGTTCTGAGGCAAGGGCCTGGAGGATGGTACCATAGGGAGGCTCTCATTTAATCATCTTCCCTGGGACCCTGAGAATAAGACATACAGTTTGAAAAGTAATCTTAGGAAACAGAATATTATTATGTTTCACATAGTTACTATACGGATGTAAGTACCCACCTTTCTTTTCCTAAGAACCCAGTGTACAACCACTGCTATCCCCTACCAGTCATTGCCATGTTCTCAATTAAAAGAATGTACACGCATAGGGAAGGTCTGATATGACCCAGTTGGCAAGATGTGTTTGTTGCCATCATTTTTCCCCCTCTAAACTAAACAAGGTATATTATGCATTTGCCTCTTTTTAAAGGCTGAATATGATCTCCTGTCATGATTTTTCTATTGCTGCATCTGGGTTCTTGACTTGTGCAAGGAAAGTGTCAATAATTTGAACCTCTTGGCACTTTCTCTAATGACCTTTGGCCGATAAGTGCTAAGCAAGCCTTTGATGATGATGGGTAGATCATCATCCAGCATGTTGGTGGTAAACTCTTGGACCATCCTTTTAAGTGAAATGCATCGTGGTAAAATCTGGGAAGAAAGGGGTCAAACAGGGAATTCCCTGGTGGTCCAGTGGTTAGGACTCAGGGCTTTCACTGCCACGGCCCAAGTTCAATCCCTGGTTGGTGAACTAAGATCCCGCAAGCCTCACGGCGCAGCTGAACAAACAAACAAACAAAAAAACGCCCCTCCCCACTGCCCCCCCCCAAAAAAAGAGAAAGAGATCACACAATTATTGCCCTTTGTATTTCTTCCACACCACAAAAGAATCCCTACGTGTAATTAACAAGTGAACTTTCTTGGTACATTGTTTTTGTCATATTAACACAGGATTTGACTGGTGAGCATATATGGGGGTCAGGGTGGGGTTGGCCTTTTGTTGAAAGTCTGTAAAAGTGCCTCTGCCATGTGCCTTTCACAGTAAGTGCCAGTCATTTAAGAAGCAATCTGAATCAGAGAATGCACTTGAGGTTTGGTTTCTGTCCACATTTTCCATTGTTTTATTATTACCACATATGCAATTTTTATCCCTTACAGCATGTTGATAGTTTGTCGTCTTTTAAATAAAAACAGGGCAGTGCATTAAAGGATATTGTCTTGCAGCAAGAATAAGAACAATATCCATTTACCAGGTGCCCATACAGAGTACTGGTGTCAGTCTTTGAAAAAGGAGCATCAGTACCCTGGCCTGAGAACATTAGAACACAAGTTGTTTACCAGAACGATGGCCCTTTGTAGGAAAGGGAAACAAGAAAAAGGCATATTTCAGGAAAAAGAGCTCAGTTTTGCAGCTAATGAGAAAGATTTCATTGGATTTTTTTCCTATGTTATTCTCTCTTGATTTTTTTCCCAATGTATTTTTCTCAATATATTGTCATATACAATGGTATGCACATTGTTACATTTATTCCTTCATTCATTTAACAATTATGTATTGATTGTCTACTATGTGCAAGGAAAAGGCTAAGTGATAGGGATAAAAAAATATAATCTTAAAAACATTCGCTGTCCAAAAACAAATTCACTGTCAACTAGGGGAGATAAATAGATTAAGCATTAGAGAAATAGAGTAGAAATAGAAGGGTGATAGGAGACCACAAGAAAGGGCATATATAAGTACCTAGGGAGAAGGGGAGACAGGAGAAAGATTTCTGAGTCTCGAATGATGAGCATAAATGGATCAAAGGGGAAAGACTGTTGCAGGAAGAACCCAGAGATGTTAATCAGTGGAAAGGTTCAGGGAGTGGCACGTGACCTGTAAAGATGGTGAGGGAGGGAGAGATTGTGGTAGAAGGGGATGCTGATCAAGGTCTGGGAGTCAGCCTGACAACTCAGGACTTCAAGGAGTTTGTACTTCACCTTGTAGGGTTGGGGAGCCACTGAAAATCAGAGAGGGCTCTGATCTGATTGCCGTGTTAGAAAGATAACTGTAAAGACGAAGCAGTGTTTTGCTTGGAGGCTGCCATGTTCTAGGCTCAAGATGATGCATGGCAAGAAGAGGGAAGGTGAGGGATAGTTACACTGGAAAATTAAGAGAATTTTTTAAGTGATTGGGTGCAGAGGGTTAAGGAGGAGAAAAAATCAGTGATGATTTCCATATTTCTGGCTTGTGTTACTGGCATTAAACAAAATAAGGAATCGAGGAGAATAAGCATGTTTGAAGGGAATGTGAATTTTTTGATGCCTAAAAGTTGAAAAGAATATATCCATTAATACAACAGTATTGGCTAGCATTTATTGAAAGCTTGTTATGTGTCAAATATTGTTGTAAACTGTATGTTTTAACTGATTTAGCTCTCACAACCATCCTAACAGGTATTGCTAGTTTATTTCATCAAATCTAAGGTGCCATCAATTGTAAGACACATCCTGATATCAAAGATGTTAAAATGTCCTTTCTAGAATTGATAAAATGTGGTATTATCCCCATTTTACGGATGAAGAAACTGAGGCAGAGAGATTAAGTAATTTATGCAAAGTCACATTGTTAGTTAACGGAGGAGCTGGGATTCTACTCTAAGCAGTCTGGCTCCAGAAATTGTTAATTTAATCATGGTGCTATGTCACCTCTTGGTACATATGGATCTCAGGAAACTGTGATCTGGGATGGAGATTGAGATCTGAGCGTCAACTATACAGATTTGTCTATTATGCGGCAAAGGTGTAGATGGTATGTATGGTATATGATTCATCAATTTGTGATAAAGTCATAGAAGCTAAAAAGGAAATAGAATTGGTAATTATAACCCATGCCTCTTTTGATACGTGAACACGTGTCAAAACATTAGAGTACACGTATTTTAGGCAAATATTCTATAAGAGAGACTAAAGATGCAATATCAACAGAGTTGTGCATCGGAATCGCCCAAAGAAACATTGGATATTTTCAGAGAGGAGACAGTGGATTTTCCCAGCTCTTCAGCCTCTGACTTCTCTGAGCATTCAGGATCTTCTCACACATCCTGTGAAATGATAGCCAAGAGGTGGAGCAGGACGGAAATCTCCTTGAAATCACTGCCATGCAAGTTTGCAAAATCAAGGCTGTGAGTCTGCATGTGAAAGTTCATGATATCTACAGTCCTGAGAATGATTAAATTCCATACCTGTGGGTAAGTGTGTATTTGGCCACTTGCCTTTGCTTATTAGGAAGACAGTAAGTATAACTCAGTGCAGAGTCACAGCTTTCTGGAGGCAATCCTTCTGACTCTATAGCAACAAATTTGTTTTTCAGGCACAGTTTTCTTCCTTGCGTTTTCCCACTGTCCCTTCTCTCTTCCATTTCCTCCCTGGGCTATCAGTTCCCAATGGGGGAAGCAGAAGGGTGAATGTACAGGTTGTTAAAAACAGAAACCCAGTTTACAGAGTTGCAAGGGAGATAGAAAAGAAGCGTTGGAGTCCAGTCCTCCAGTTGGTTTAGGCTTTAATCAGGCGAAGAGGATAAGCAGAGAATAGCTTTGTGGAAGAAGGTTGGAGAAAAGCAGTGTCTCTGTTTCCTTCTCAGCAGCATCAGGTGCAGAAGATAGGTATAAATTGTCTTTGAAAAGAAGATGGTGGAAGAGTCCCAGAGAGAGGGCTGCTTCAGTAGCCAGCCTTTCAGATGGGGTCAGTGTGAACAGCCCCGAGTAATGGAGGCTTAACCCAAACAATTTCACACGCTTGTAGTGCCTTTCGTCCAACTCATTGACAGTATAATGACAGTAAACAGAGCAAATGAAGAAGCCACTTCAGCAGGGAACGGTTTTCTGAAGAAGAAAGACATGTTTTGGAGAAAAAGGATTGTAGACTTCATTTATTTTGCTGTGTTTTGACCCTTGAAGAAATCGATGGTTTTAAAATTTTGCTGTGCTTATTTAATTCCACTCTAGTTAAATCATCCACACCAAATGTTTTTTGAAAACTCTGAAAAATTCCTTATTTTTGTTTATATAAGGGTACTTGGATAGGAAGGAATTCTATTTATATCTCTTTAGCGATCATTGGCGTAAGACAACAGTCTCAATACTTTTCCTTTTTATTTATTTTCTACCATGATGTCTTCTATCAGCCCAACAACCCATATTAAGTAATCAGATTAGCTAGGTGATAAACTGCTTTGTGTAAATCTTTTGAAAAGGAGGTGGCTTATAAATATATTCCAAGATAAATACAAAATAGTGAAAGCACCAAAGTCATCTTTGAGAAGATGAAAACAATTTCTTTTTCTTTACTAGAGAAGAGTTTGGCAGAGACAAGACCTGAGACGCAGAGAGAAAATATAATAATTTCTTGAAAGAAGTGAGTGATAGACTGTTTGGTGGGTGACAGGCTGGGTGGGACCCAGGCAGGCCTTATGGCAGAAACTTCTCAAACAGTACATCAGAAATTACATTCTGCAGCTGCTAACAGGTACTGTGACGTGGTGCCCTCCACAAGATGAGGATTTATATTTATCTCATTTAGTGACAAGTCCAGAGGTAGGCAAGCTGGTCTGTTACATGGCAGCTCTCTGACGTCATCAGAGACCAGGCCTCTGCTCTCATCCTCAGGCTTACAGAATGGTTGTTGGGGCTCCAGCAATCACAACCATGACTCAGGTAGGAAAAAAGAGGAGAAACGGAATGAGCAAAGGGGCTCTGCTCGTTGAGACAGTCCTCTTTAAAGAGCTTTCCCCAAAGCTCTGCTTAATAATATGCCTATCTGCAAAAACCCTAACAAAGGTAGTTTTCTGAACCGGGCAGCTCCTCCCTTCTCCAGTATTTCTGCTCATAAGGAATAGGGGAGAATGGCTATTGGGTAGGAGCTAGTAGGCTTTGCCTTTGGAGTAGGAGGGAGCACAATAGATTAACAACACTGAAGGCAAACCATGTTTATTTTTTTATTTTAGCCAGGGTCAAATTTTTCAGAAGCCAAAATGCAAATGTTGCTTTGTTGTTAATACCGTTTAGCCCTGGACACTATATAATCAATACTATAACATTTCACTGCAGCCAGGTATGGCTAAATTATTGGGGTCAATAATTACAGAAAATTTGAGATCACTGAAGATCTCAAATCACTGAAGATCTCAAACTGACTATTCATACTTGACTGATCACAGGATTCTATAGGGTTATACTTCCTGAAAGAAGATTGTTATTATTATTATTACTATTATTATTTTTTGGAGAGTTCGTAAATAGCTGAATCTGCCTCCCTGGATCCCATATGATAGAGACAAAATGGCCCCAGGGGTTCCAGAATAGAACTCTGTAGACTCTAGAACTTTTCTACTTGATCTCAAAGGTGTAATAAACAACTTTGTGCAGTTGATTGTGGTTTTCATCCTCTGAGGAAATGCAAACCTCTGGTATCTATCTTGCAACCCTCCGTCCACTAACAACCGTCTATCTCTTCTCACAAAACTTCCAGTGGGTCCACATCACCGTCACACAGCTTATACTGATGGGATCTGAGTAGTGAGTTCACTCCTTAAAAAAATGTTAAAACAACAAAAATCTTTTCTTAACTCTAATAACAATTCTGCAATTACATCAAACAAAAGTAAGTAGAAGTTGTTGATAATGTAGTTCTACCATGTTTGAAATGTTTATTTTGTCTTATAACTGGGGTAACCTTATGGGAACAAAGAGTGGGTTTCATGTTGGCAATTACTTTACATGGCAATAGTAATCTAGAATATATCCCAGAAGATTTGGCTGGATTGTAGATCATCAGCTAAGTCCAGGGAGCCTCTGTGCTTGGATTAGCTCCACTGGGCATGAAACAAGGCACCAAATTGACTGTTATTTCCTTTTTCTAGAGAACTTTATACATAGCTACACCCCTGTGTGAAAAATAGAAATGATTTTTTGTTTTTAAATCTGAACCAGCTCAAAAAAAATGTGGAAGGAATAAATTCAAGTGTGTGAAAGCATAAGGAGGAAAAAGGAAATAATTCTATTATATTTATTTTTCAACAAGGGCTTACATCTGTTTCTAATTTACGCAGATTATTGACACATCTGGATGTTTGGCCTTAAGAATTGTAAGTTGCTGTGGTGGCATTTATTTTTTGAATCAACTCTTCAGACCACCCTGGAACTCATGCAACTAGTTTGGAGAGAAGGTTGTGATATTTTCAATAAAGTTACCTTTTGGCATTTCAAAACCAGCGCAAATGGGATTCTGTCATCTTGTGTTTTATAAATTGTGGTTTTGCATTTTTGACACCTGAAGGAAAAATAAGACCAAAGCCAAAGGCCTAATGGCTTGACAATGACAAATTATGATAGCTAGATAAAGCTATCAAGGAGACACTGGAGATGGGTGTAAGGTTAGCTATTCACATTTACCACTGGAGACCCTAAATTTCAGCAGAAACCAAATAGTAAAGAAGCAAGTGACTGATGCAAATGCTGTTTGAGCTTGGCCTGATGGGAGTTTGCATTATAATGAGGAAAATGGGATTGTTAAGAAGTAACATTGATTAATACTTTACCTCTTGGACTGATTCCTTTTGTAATCAGGAGCGAACTTTTCTCCCTATGTGGTCTGATAGGAGTAATTTATTCCAAGGGTATGAATAATGGGAATCATAGAGTAGACCTTTAAGATTTTAGAAAACAAAAGCTTGATAAAACACTTATTTTATGGCAAACATTTCTGAAATGGAGTAGCATGATTTTATTAAAAGGAACAGAAGACCATACATCAAAATACTAATGCAAATTGGCAAAAACAAAACAAACCTCCCTGACAGTTCTTTAGTTGAAAGGTACAGTAGAAATAATTAAGCACACAATCTGGTTTGATTAGTTTTAAAAGAAGGCTCTTTGGAGTTCTCAGAGTAGTTTTTGTTCTTTGTTTCACTGTCACAACCGACCTTAAAATTCTCTCCTGTTGGAGATAAAGTCTTACTAGGCGGGGTGATGCTGCGTAGCAGATTGACATTGAAAAAAATGATATTCTTTTGAGGCAATTATTGTTTCATTTTGAAAGGAAATGATCATATTTATAGAACATCCGATATATCTGAGAAACAAACATCTGTTGTGCTGACATTCCTGTGTCTTTGGGTATTATTTTATTAGATGTTCACAGAGCAGAAACACCAAATGTATATCCATGCCTGAGATAAACAATAAAAGGTTCCCAAGTATCAGCTCAAAGTCAATTTATAATGTGTAATGGAGGTCTACTTCTTACAGCTTTTCAGTAGACCTGGCAGAGAAGGAGTTAGAATCAGTAAGCCAAAATCCAAAGACCTCACATTACATAAATGAGCTCTGTAATTAGCAACGTTCCTATTTCCGTTTCAGTAGAGTCTTCTGTTTTAAGAAGCTCATAGGCGCCCATTAGGATCAACTAATGGCCTCTGGGAATGGTTTCAATTGCCATTCAACAGGGTGGTAGCTTAGCACTGTATAGCGTTCACTTGGTGGTATCACTTCTGGTATCACCTACAGTCCTGTCATTTTCAAGCCTCAGATCTCATGAATGTGTGAGCCACAAAGCTAACTAGGAATATCTCTAGTTAATCCTTAGTGTCTAACTCCTGATTAAGCACCAATGGGCCTTTAGTAGATGCTTTGATGATGGAAGATGGGTGCGAAGGTGAAAACTGAGTGCATAGACAACACAAGCATTTCATTCAAGTGAAGCTTTACGTTTCTCCTAACCAGAGTCTGAGTCACAGCCAGGCTACTGGAGATAATAATAGTAGGCTGGCTTGAGTTTTAATCCGCCCTCCCTTTTGCCCTGTCCACAGGCAAACCCTGCTCAAAGCCGGGGTTGGGGGGGAAGATTTGGGGGAAGTTTCCAATGTCTTTAATGACAGACTTTAGGAAATACTCATGGACACTGACAGCTAAATAGGGACTGAGTAAGACAGTCTCCTTAAGATACTGTGGAAGGGGGTCTGGTCAAGCGTGGAGGCGTTTTTTTCCAGGGGGATCCTTGGCCTGGCCTGGAGTGCTCAGAAAATAACCATTCTTTCTTGAACATCTAAGAGAATCCGTTTCTCTTTGAGTAAACGTTTCCATGGCCTGTTTCAGGCGACTATTGGAGCTATAAATCAAAGGCTGAGAAGAAGCGGGACTAGGTGAGAACTTGATGTAAAAAGCTCCAGTTCAGAGAGAAGAGCAAAGCAGGAGGAAAGAATCGGGGAAGCAAAGATGCAGAACTGGGCTGGATCCTCGTTCTTCAAGGTTCAATTTCTCTGGTGTGCTGCTCACTCGGACCCCACTCCTCCTCTCTTGCTTCTGACAGGAAGTAGGAAGCTGAAGAAATATATCTTGAGGCAAATTCCATTGCACGCTTAAGAGGAGGCAGTCCCAGAATGCTAGGGGTGGAAGGTAACTTTTTTTTTTTAATGAGAAATAATCTTGGGCCCAGCCGCTCTGCAGCATGTGGGATCTTCCCAGACCGGGGCACGAACCCGTGTCCCCTGCATCGGCAGGCGGACTCTCAACCACTGCACCACCAGGGAAGCTCTCCTTCTTTAATTCAAAAGGATCATGTGCTTCACATCAAGCTGGTTCAAAAA
The DNA here is from genome assembly GCF_951394435.1 of Stenella coeruleoalba. Classification (NCBI taxonomy): domain Eukaryota; kingdom Metazoa; phylum Chordata; class Mammalia; order Artiodactyla; family Delphinidae; genus Stenella; species Stenella coeruleoalba. The sequence continues at coordinate 46,369,507 of NC_137164.1, forward strand.
GAACTCAGGCCTTAAAACTAAGGCTGCCATGATATTTATTTTGCCATATGTAACAGTTTTAATTTGAAAAAGGTTCAATATAAAAGATTACCTTTAAAACCCACTGGGACATCCTCTGGGGAATTCCCTGGTGGTCCAATGGTTAGGATTTCGTGCTTCTACTGCAGGGGGAATGGGTTCGATCCCTCATCAGGGAACTAAGATCCCGCATGCTGCGTGGCCAAAAACCAAACCCACTGGGACATTCTCACATAAACAAGAATATTTCATAAACGATAAAGTTCTTTATTCAGTGTTGTTCAGTCTTTTCAGTTTCATCCATGTCTTCAGTGTGGAGTTGCTTAACATTGCTGTTAAATTGTCCTGAATCTTCAAAAACAGAGGCAACACGGGACTTCCCTGGCAGTCCAGTGGTTGAGGATTTGCCTTCCAGTGCAGGGGGTGCAGATTTGATCCCTGGTCGGTGAGCTAAGATCCCACATGCCTGGTGGCCAAAAATCCAAAACATAAAACAGAAGCAATATTGTAACAAATTCAGTAAAAGACTTTAAAAAAATGGTCCACATCAAAAAAAAATCTTAAAAAAACAAACAGAGGCAGCTTATCCACTTTGATTTATGTTGAAGGCAAGGCCTTTTTCCCAAAGCATCCTGTCCACCCGATAAAATAAAGATCAAACTTCCTTATAATATAAATGGGGAATTGAGGCCCAGAACGGTAAAGGGGATGAGTGGAAATCTCTAAGTAGGACCCAGAGCAGACAAATGTTTTTTTCTCACTTATACATGTTATTTTATTGTCTGTCTCCCTTCACTGGAATATAAGCTACAGGAGGGCAGTATTTTTTGTTCTGTTTTTGTTTTTTTAATTGAGATACAAATGACAAGCAAATGTTTTTGGTTTTCTGATCTTAAGTAGGAGGAAATAATTATTAAAAATATTTTGAACATTTAAGAAGCTGTCTCTTAGTATTTACTGGGTATGTACAGTATATTGAATCCTGAACTTGATGCAGTGCTGAAGAGAAAAGGATGACACCTTCCACTGAACTGACCATGAGCTGACATTGAACTGAACGTTGGACCGAACACCTTCCATTGACAGGCAAATTTGACACATACAAAGTTGGCATTCAGTGGTATGGTAAGTAAAGTTGAACACAGATGGACATACTATGAAGGTATGAAGGTATGTTCACCATTCAGAGAAAGGAAAAGAGCTCTTCTCTCCAGCCTTCTAGGGCTAACAGGTTGGATGGAATTCATATAGAAATCATGTCAAGTCTTTGCCCATGATGACAGTGGAGCTATTACATACCCAGTGGAAATCCTTTGGATTTGTTGGTTTGTGGACTTGGGAGAATTTTCTCCCTTCAGCCATTCCAGAGGGTTCGGTAGGATTTGGAATCTTGAGGTATGTGCTAATCATTACTTGAGTCATAAGGAAGAACTCTGCTTATTCTCTCTTCCTTCTTCCTTTTTTGCTTTCTCTTCATCACATTGTGGCTTAAGACTTTCTCGAAGACCTACTCTGATTTCAGAATCTATTGTGTGTCATTTTTCTCAATGTTTTCTTTTCTGTTTTTAGGGGTTGGATCACATTCAGCTCTGATCTCTCACCAACCAGAAATTCCTATTCTTTTGACCCATTCATTTCCTTTACCAGGAAATATCAAGATGAACCACTACATTATCAGGTCTAATCCTTATATGATTTTCTGTTTTCTTTTCATCTGACCTTTAAGGTGAAAGAGCTTAAGCTCTCAGCTATGTTTTAGATTTGCAATGCTTGTTTTAAATCTATTTCCAATAGAAGATGGTATTTTATCTATTTATTAGTAAAACCTTTTAATTCATATCATAACTCAGTATTTTTGAGGACTCAGTATTTTATAGTTATCTATTTAGAAATCTATAACTCTTTTTCTATCAACTTATTTTGTTATATAAAGTCATATAAACATTTATTATCACTTCCTTTTTCATTGAAAAAATGTTTTGGACCATTATGTTTTATTTGGTGCCCTTAATTTTACTATTGTTACAGAAAAAGTCCAAATTTTGAACTTCTGAGTTTTGACCTCAAGTTTTCCTGATGAGAGAGTATACATTCTGTATCCAAAATGTCACTCCAGGTCAACCTGTCCTTGAAGATTTGACCCCAATCTTTTGTCCTATGTGCAATGGGAGACTCAGTCCTTCCAAATGTCTTAGCGAATTGAGGGGATAGGGCGCTTCCATTTCTTCTGACCCTTTCTGGCCTTGGGTGCCTGCTTCTGCTGACGAGCTCAGCTCATGGCTTACCCACCTCTGTGTGCTGCCCCCTTTTTTACACTCTAGCCCACACAGGACACAGCCCAGGTCCTCCTCTTCCACATTCCAAGGCTGTGTATAGCAGACGTTCCCTGAAGTTCAGGGCAATGGAGTTGCTTCATGAAAAGCATTTAGAATTATAGTATCCTTAAAATTAAATACATAATATTGCAGTTCTCAAAAATCTTTGGTCCTTAGGAACTTTATACTCTACATTTTCAGCAGGCTGCCTGGTTTGTAATCTTCTCTTCATTTTCCATCTTCCCTCTGGTCTCTACTCCATCCTTTCAAGTCTTGTTATTTCTTATACTGAGAGGTTAAATCTTATTAAGTCTTGCCATTTACTGGGGCATCTCTTCAGGGTCTTAACTTACATTTAATGTTTCATCTTGGCATCTTCCCAACCAAGACTTTTTTTTCCTCGTGAGGAATTTTGGCAACCTGTTGTCAATCCCCTCTGGCACACATCCCTCCTCCCTCCTCCCCAATTAAATGAATTTAAACCAGAGGAAGCCATACCCTCTCTGGAGTAACTTTTTGGTAGTCTCGTTATTTTCAATGTCTTATCTCATTTTATTAAAAAAATTTTTTAATATTATAATTTATCTTACATCAAAAGATCTCATGAAAAATTATGAAAGCTATATAGGTTGTCAAATATTATACAAGTGAAGATAATCGAATGGTTCTACCCATACAAAAATTAACACGCATTATTTCAAAAAATTTTACCCCACTGTTGCATTAAACTTTGTTCCTTTTTTCCCCTCAAAGTTATTCATTCTATTTCTATTTTTATGGTTAGGATCAACTTATATATAGATATACAGGTTATATAGCACCTATATATAGGTTATATAACACACACACAACCATATATAGGTTTTATATGTATAGATAGATATAGATATATAACACACACAGCCATATATATATATATATAAACCTAGTTGTCTATCAACATCAATAATGAAAAAGTGTACATTCTCCCTAGGCTAAATGAGAAATTTAACACATTTTCCAATTCCCAGAAATTGTTGAAAGAATCTGAAGTTTTAGTTCCAGATTATTATTCTCTTATATTATAGTACATACATTCAATTTCAGGAACCACACCCCTCATCTTTTTGAACAAATGTGTCCAGTTTCAACATTTCATTACCAACAGTTGTTTAGACTTAGCTGTAAGTTTTACCAGCTCTGTTGGTCACTACTCTTTCTTTCATGGGCTATCTTTTCCTTTCCTTGAATTTTTTATATAAGGTAAAACCCCTCCATTTTATGTCTGCTTTGAGCACTTAAAGCATGTCAGGGCAGTCAGCTTTACCCACCTTGGCCAGCACTGTCCTGTACTCCCAGAAATTACAAACCACAAATGATCCCCAATCTTCCCTACTCCTCATGAACTTTGACACCGGGTCCTGAATTTGTTCCAGTGATTTCTGTGGCCTGTCCTTGTGTGCAGGCCTGTTCTAACCTGGAGGGTCTAGGCCGGGGTTGGGGAGGATTGCGGACCTGGTGGGCTTTTCCTCTCCTGAGTGTTTGGCGGTTTGGTGTGCTAACACTCCCGTCACCTGTGCTGATTCTTGCTGAAACAGTGAAACTCTCTAGCTCTCTATTGTATTCTTTCAGGAGAAGTAGCAAGTAACATTCCTGTGTTTAGGACACGACAGTAAGTAGTTCTGGGTTCATACCTGGCGCAGGTGTTTGCACTGGCTTCACCTTTCCGTTTTTCTCCCCACCATCTCCCCCTCCCATACCTGTTTGATTTTGTTCTCCACACAGATTAAAGCACACACATATGCACACACGCATGTGCGTGTGCCCACACGCTCCCACACTCAACCAGAGGGGGAAGGACATGGCGGGATCAGTAAAATGATATAAAAACTAGTCTCCAGAAATCTACATCAGAGCAGTCCAATCAACCACTTAACAAGAATTACATCCATTTCCTGGGCTAAATCAGCCATGGTCTCTGCCCTCAGGAACACACAGTGCTGTGGGAGTGATCCAGATGAGCCCACTAGGAAACACCACCTGGAGGAAAGAAGAGGGGATGTAGAAAAGCTGAGTCCGCATCCGCATTCCATCACTAGTCATCACGTGAACTGCGACGTCACTTAATTTCTCAGAACCTTATTTCTGATTTCTTCGACAAAAGCAGCTTTAAAAAATTAAAAAAAAATTTTTTTATTAAGAGCTACATAGTATGGCAGCAAGAAAGACAGAAAAGGATAAGAAACGATTAAGTCTGCGCTCAAGGTCTCTAACCCACTAGGGAGGCCAGACAAGTGCACCAGATAGTGTGAGAACACTGGTGTCCTATGTGACAAATGACCCTCTGTGGTGCCCCTACAAGGTCAGAGATGGTAGGAGAGGAGAGAGAGGTTATTTAACATCAAATGAGCTCAAAACCACACTGTTTAATACTTGTTTTGATCTCCGATCTCAGAATATAGCAGGTGGGACACAAAATTGGCAAGAGAGAGAAAGGAAAGTTCTGGCACAGGGTGGGGGGGGGGACGGGGTGTGGCCACCTGGGCAGCTGGCCAGTGTCTAGTAGCCACACTCACCCCCAAAGAGAACATTCCACTATCAGATCGGACGTGTTCCCACCTCACACAGTGTCTTCCATCTGTCTCAAAATATTGACAACCTGAAGAAATGATGTAAAAGAGCAAATAAGAAGTGAGGAAGAGAGAGAGTACCCAGGGCAAACAAGAAGGACGGCGGCCAGCTGTTGTTCTCCATTCTTCCCAGGAACAACGAGTTCTGTCCTCTGATGGGTCCCAGCACATTATCTTATTGCACTTAGCACTTTCTGCCTTGGATTGCGGTTATTTATGTAGGAGGCTTATCCGCCCTGCAGAACTGCAAGCGTGTGGATCCCAGAACCTGCCTCTTTCGTCTTTGGGTCCCCTCCACGTGGGCCTTGCACTTAATAAGAACCCAGTGACCGTGGGTTAAAAGCACAGAAGGGCTGGAAACAGCAGTGGTAGGGATTTAAATCACTCGGAGTTAAGGACCGTCTTCTTGAGGGTTGTTGAATCAGGGAATAATTTACTGAGGAATGTTATCTCCTTCTCTAGAGGTCTTTAAAAGAAAATAACACATTCTCATCAATTTGCAATGATTTAAATATGGTCTCGCGTGTGGCCAGAGGGAGAGAGAAGCTGAGCGCTCAGGATTCCTTCCAGAGCTCGGAGCTCTCATTCTGTGATGGGAAACATGACTTTCATCTTCTCGCCCCTCTCTTCTCCCACTTACTGATCCACCAGGTTTAACTCCACCTGCGACTGATAAATTCACAGTAAGATTTCTGCATCTTGTCCCTTCACGGAAGTCTCCTCTTACCTGGAATAGAGATCTGGGTTTGGGCTTAGTCACCAGAACAAGGTCCAGCCCTTATCTGAGGCCCTGGCAGGTCTCTGTTTCTACCTGCTCTGATGACGGTACCCTCCGGAGGAAATCAGATGGCAGGGCTGCCTTGCTCTTTGCACCTGGAAAAAATTGAGGCCGTTAATGACGTGAATGTTTTTTTGGATACATGTTTTTCTGAAAATCTTCCAAGTGGGGACTCTAATCTTGGCTGAAGATTCTTTTAAAGGCATTTAAAATTTCTCTGACTGTCACTGGCTTTGGACCCCCAATACCAGCCATTGTATATAGAGGCCAGGAACATTTATCCCCTCTCTTTATTTGAACCTCTGACACTACGTGGAAATAAAGGGATTTCTGACAAGAGAACCACATTCTTCCGTTTGACTGTGAAATCATGTTTCTCCACCTGAAAGGAATGTTGTCTCCTAAGTCTAGTTTTCAAATGGTTTGGGGACGAGACAGTCAAGGTTCACTGAAGGTACATCTTTCTAGTTGGTTATTTATTTTTTTATTGAAGTATAGTTGATTTACAATGTTGTGTTAATTTCTGCTGTACTGCAAAGTGATTCAGTTTTATATATATATATATATATATATATATATATATATATATATATATATACATTCTTTTTAAAAAAATATTCTTTTCCATTATGGTTTATCACAGGGTATAGTTCCCTGTGCTATACAGTAGGACCTTGTGGTTGCATCTTTGTAGTTTTGATTTTTCGTTTCACTTGGGCTCCAGAAATTCCTTGTTTGTTTATATTTCTTAGAATTTCCTCTTGAAAAATGATAGTAAAGGGTGGAAAACTCTTGGTAGTTGGAAGAGACCAGGTTCTTTGGGAAAGAAAAGAGAATAGTGGTGCAACATTGAGCTGAAGTGTCCTGAGCCCTCACTCTGGACTCCTGGAAGCTGGGGGACAGCGGCTAGATCTCATTGCTCACCCTGTAACTCCAGATCTCCACCTGAGAGAACCAGCAAGCATGTTGGAGGTGGGCCTCCAGGATGCCATCAGATACTCAGGGGTAGTCACACTGGGCCATCGAAGGATAGGTTCCTCCACTACACATATTCTGGGAGTTTGAACTGTCTAGACCCGTGCTCTCCAGCCCCAGATGACTACCAAGCCCTTGAAATGGAGCTAGTCTGACCCAGTATACTCAGGATTGTAAAGTTACACGCCATGATTTTGAAGACTTTGTACAAATAAACGTAAAGTAGCTCAATGATATTTTTCATTGATTACATGCTGAAATGATGGTATCTTCGATATACTGAGTTAAATAATATTATCCTACTAAATGTAATTTCACCTATTTCCTTTTACTTTTTTTAACATGGCTACTAGAACATTTAAATATACATGGAGGGGGGCTTCCCTGGTGGCGCAGTGGTTGAGAGTCCGCCTGCTGATGCAGGGGACATGGTTTCGTTCCCTGGTCTGGGAAGATCCCACATGCCGCAGAGCAGCTAAGCCCGTGAGCCATGGCCACTGAGCCTGTACATACGGAGGCTGTGCTCCACAACGGGAGAGGCTACAACAGTGAGAGGCCCGCGTACCACCCCCCAAAAAAAATAAATAAATAAAATAAAATAAAAATTAAAAATACATGGGTGTTCCGAATTATATTTCTATTGGATGGGGCTGGTCTTGACAGCATTGGAAAGGTCTAGGGGCAATTCTCACTAGATTTTCTCCTTCACTCTGTTTCTTCTAAAATTATCAATTTGGACAAGGATGCTATGTTGTTTTGAAAGGTGCACACACCCTTCTCCACATGCTTCTTGTTTTTCCCATGAAATTATAAATGTCTTGTGTAGCTTTAAGTTGTAGAGTCAACAAACCCATAACGGGTGACAACTGTTGTGTTTGATATGGTGCTGGGTTCAGGGATTGCAATATTGAACAAGACCTGGCTGTGTCTCATGGAACGTGCTGTCTAGAGATAAGGCAGGTAAGTACCCAGCTGCTGGAATCAAATTTGGGAAGTGCTGTGGATTCAGAAGGATGGATATTTCATTGAATCACTTGTTTCTATATTCTTCCTGGTTCTACTCAATCACTTTGTATATAATTTGGTTTTAGCACAAAAATAAAAGATAGTCATTGTAAAAAAAGAGGAAGAAAGAAGAGAAAATAAAAGAAAAGGAAGGAAGGAAAGAAGGAAGGAAGGAAATACCGATGAAGCAGAAAACACAAAACTCACCATTGCCACTGTTAGCATTTCCAGGAATAAGTCTTTCAAGTGTCAGAACTCAAAATCAAATTAGGCATCACAGTAAAGGGAATTTGTGACTTCTCAACAGCTGGATCCAGAGATTCAAGCAATTATTAACTGTTTACCTATCTGTCCCTTTCTCTCTGACTTTCGTTTGTGCTGTCATCTGTGCTGGCTTCATTCCCAGGCTGACTTTCTGCTTATTCTGGAAAGAAGGACCCTGGCAGCTCAGACTTATATGATCCTTTGTGCCTGAAATGTCAGTAGAAGAGAGAGAGAGAGAGAGAGAGAAGAGGGGGGAAGTAGAGAGGTGGAGAGGGGGAGGGAAAGGAGGGGGGAGGGAGGTGAGGAGAGGGCAAGGGAGGGAAGCAAAGAGGGAAGAGAAGGGAAGGGTGAAAGAAAGCACTGGGTCAATCACTGTGTTAAGAAAGACTAATCCAACTGGTCTACCCAACAAAATCCACGGATGGAGAACAGGGAAGGAATGGTTTCCCAGAAAGGCAGAAAGAAAGGATCCGTTTGTCTGTCTACTACCTGCTCACCTACTTACCAGCCTACTTATATATCTGGCATAATAAACTATCTGGGGGCATGAAGGAGATAGGAAAGTGCCTAAGTACTTTTTTTTTTGAGATTAAGTACTTCTTAACAATGCAGGTTCATTTTACTGCAAAGGGAAAGACCAAAGCCAGATTAATAGGAGAGATAGCCTTACCTCAATGTGACATTAGACTGTGCTTTTTCCAAGAAAAATATTATCATTCCCCTGGGTGAGGTATGCTGACCTCTTCTTTCTGGTATGGAAATCAGTTGCCGCTCTCTCTGGTGCAAAGACTGAATCGGATATAAAGACTCCACATTCATTTCTGCTCACAGTAGGAAGGTCCATCTCTACCCCACCCTCACCCCTATCTAACCAAAGAGACCTCGCTGATGTTTCAGCCAGGGCTGGAGGTGATGCTCGATTTTGCTGGATGCAGGAAAGACTGAGGAGCAGAGCACCCTCTTCCCGATGGAGGGAGGAGTGTTGCATTTCCCAAGGGAGGGATTGGAGTGGGGTTGGGTGGGGCCCTGATAAACTTGAGGAATGAGCTACAATGGGGAGGGGAGGTGAAATCTCAAGCGACTGTCCTGGAGGAAGAGAGTATTTTCAGAGGACACTCTTGTTGCAAAGACTGAAGTCTAGTAGGGCCTTCTGTGGTTCAAGGCAGCAAGGACGTTAGATGGCATTCTTGCTTTTATTCCTCCTACAATTTACTGTGGTTTCAAGATGGACCCGACCCTACAGCCGCTACATTCTTACCAGGCTAGCCAAGGTCTGGGAAAGGTGAGGGCTGGATCTGCCTTACTCTCTTTGGGGGAGCTGATGGAGAATGGCTGTCAGTCCTAAGAGAAAGAAAGTTTAGAGACCCATGTGGCAACAATGGCTAAGAAGACGCTCTAGGTATGAGACAGTAAGAATGAACTCATTGATCCTGCACCCCTTTTCTGCGGAAAGAATTAGTGAGCCATACCTTTGGGACCAAAAAGGAAGAAGTTTTGACATTTTCATGTATAATACATGTCACCTGGAAATATCAGTATCTCCCCTGTGGATGCTTGTCCAGGACAGAGCACATCTGTAGTCACCGGGGTTTAGTTCATGCTTTATAAAAAGTGACTAGTCTCTAACAGAGAGGAGCAAGGGTGGCAGATATTGAAACTTGAGTGTCCTGAATACCTATGGATCTCAGACCCGACGAGGGTGCTTCACGCGCTGTCTGCTTGGCGCCTAGCACACCTCTTTTGGTCTATGCTAGGATTCTTCTGGCACCAGATAAAATAAAGACAACACACAGCTTAGGCTGCACAATGGTCAAAAGGACACACATAAATAACGGGTACACATATCAAATAAAGAGCAACCTTTGCCTCTAAAACTGATATACCACCTGTTAATCTGATCATGTAGAACATGCTTCTTAGACTAACATTGAACATGATAAAACTTGATTTACAGAACAATGTACTTTGTAAAATAAATGATTGCAAAACCCTTTGAATGTAGAAAGCCTTATATGGATGTTTAATGATCCTGGCAATTATTTTACAACTTAATTGTGGGAAAATGAAAGGAATAGAGTGGCTTAACGAATTCAAAAATTTATCAGACTGTGTGTTATGAGGGAGATAAAAGGAGAGTTTGTAGTTTAATGTCACGTTCTGTGAACGTGAAACCTATAATGAGTTCTCAGCATTTTAAAAACTGGTCAGGGCGTCCTTAGAGGGAAAGACTTTGATTGCGCAATTAGCTTTAAGTGAATTATATTTTACATTCTGTAAGAATAATCTTTTAAAGAAACAACAAATGTTATGGGCTGGCATGGCATAGAGGTGGGAGAGCTGATGAAATATTTACATGGAGAAGACTTGTGACTCTTTCTATGTGAGCAGAATCTCGAAACCTGCTCCAGACTCAGCCCTGGGCACAGCTGAAATTGGGTGGGTTTCCTTTTTTAAAAAATCTATATATTGCAATAAGATGATATTAACATAGGCTTTAGAGTGGACTTACGAAAGGCAGTAATGCATGCTGTATATTTTGTTGAGGATTACAAAACATTAAACATTCGTCCCACCCATAGAATTTTCCCTGATGGTCCTGAGAGCCGCATGGTGTGAGTTGAATGCAAATGGATATTGGAGTTTTATTGTATTTGGCTACCAAGTCTATTAAAGAAATAGCTAACCATGCCTGTTCATTAGATGTGCTCTTGGCCTTGGGATTTTTATGCCTTTGGTCCTTGGCTACAATAGCTCATATATAGTAAACAGAGATTAAAGTTGTTTCCTATCATGAGATGAATAATATTTAACACAAGTATTCAATGTATCTGACTAGTAACCTTTGACCAAATCACTGAAATAATTTGATTTTTAAAGTCAGATTTCATCCTGCTTTAACGTGAATTGATTCACTGGCTCCAACTCAAGGTTTGAAATCGGCATTTAGACATATGTGGCTGCCTAGCCTGTAAGAACGGTCAACGCCCAAACAATCTTTCATATTTGCAGTTCAGATTTACTCTCTCACAATCATTTTGCAACCCATCTGCATAGGGTTTACACCTTTGAGGTATAATCCCAAGTCATTTATCACTTTTTCTGTACACTAAAATTAAATGGCTTAATTCTCAGGGGATTAGTTGAGAAAACATTTGCTGTCTCGGCCAAGCCTCTATAATCTATATTTCTCACAGTTGTTAAAATGTCAAATTGAAAGAGGGGCAAGCACAGCAACAATAAAGTTCAAACAGTGTAAACTATATTCTCTCCAGTTATTGCAATTTTTTATCGGTCTCATTGATCCTGGATAATAAATGCACGTTGCTATAAATTTCAGAAACTCAAGAAGATTTGAAGAGAATCAATGTTATGAAAAGCAGTGTCACGAAAAAGAGGATTTTGCTGGCAAGTTTAAGAGCTGGCTCTTTCTGGGAGGAAAAAAAATGCTGGGCTTGTGTTTTCCCACAGATCTTTGAGGATTTCCAAACTTTTAAAATCAAGTCTCTTGGGACTTCCCTGGTGGCGCGGTGGTTAAGAATCTGCCTGCCAATGCCGGAGACATGGGTTCGGTCCCTGGTCTGGGAAGATCCCACATGCCGCGGAACAACTAAGCCCGTGTGCCACAACTACTGAGCCTGCACTCTAGACTGCGAGTCACAACTACTGAAACCCGCATGCCTAGAGCCCATGCTCCACAGCAAGAGAAGCCACCGCAATGAGAAGCCCCTCTTGCTGCAACTAGAGAAAGCCTGCACACAGCAACGAAGACGCAACACAGCCAAAAAAAACCACCACCACCACCAAAAAAAAAGCAAGCCTCTCTTAGAAGTATGTTTGAAATAAATGAATATCTGTAGTTAGCAGCACAATTAACAAATTAATGACCTCACTTTCCATCTATCCTTGAATTCTAATTGCTAATTGTTGTTGGTTAATCTAAGTAAAGCCTCAGGCCTTGACTGGAAGTGTTAGCATCTGAAAGCATTGGCTGCCTCAATTTCCTCAACTAACACTCAAGGCTTGTGAAATTTAAACACACTTGTAAAATCTAGGCAACTATTGATGTCCATCAATAACCTGTAATCAAGGTGTGGACCTATTAGAAAAACAAAGGAGCAGCCTTTGGAATTAAAAGGTAAATATAAGAATTCATGGATATGCTAATTGCTCTTTCATGTTACAGCTGTTCAGATTTGGCCCCAACAAAGTTTCTTTCTTGCAAGAGCAACTGTATGAGTGTGTGTGTGTGTGTGTTTGCACACGCACCCATGTACACATGTACATAATTACCTCTATGGGGAAATTCAGCCTTTTAAAGAGTTGTGAAAAAGAACTGTGTTAACAGCTTTCCTTTTACCTGCAATATTTGCATAGACGGAGTCGCTTTCCCACCCTTATTTAAAAAGCCTTCTTCCTTCTTCCTTCTTAGTCATTTCCTTCTCTTCTCTCTGACATGACCTTGAACACCCAGGCATTTCCCCACGTGGCTCATCTGCCCGCACTGGAGCTAGTTTCCTCCTAGCTTGGCCCCGTGTGTCCTGACAAGGGCCGCGTCTGGGTGACAGCCAACGGCAGGACAGCTGTGGCCTGTTCAGCAGTGGTGGGGTCATCCCCAGCAGGGAGGACAGAACTGCTTTAGGGATATCCTGTTGGTTGACAGAGAAACAATCACCCAGGATGGCCAGCCAGCAGGAGGCCCCGTGTTTCTCTTTCACCAGATACCAGTCTTGAACCAGCTGTATCTAGAAAAGGCTGAATTGCAAAATGTAGCTGACTTGAAAGAGCAGCCATGAAGTTGCAGGACACCATACATAGCAAGATTTGATTGCTTAAAAGTACACAAGCAGTTAGGTTTTCCATGTCTACAAAATGCATGTAGATACACCAAACTGTGGCCAGAGCTTGAGGACAGCCACTGTAGTAGGTACTGAAGACAAAGATCAATCTCGTGTCCTACCAGGACTCTACAGACTAGAGGCGAAGAAGTGACGTGGATAAGGCCGGGATAGAGGGATGTGCCGGCTGCCGATGGGGCATCCCCATCTCCTGGTCTAGAGCTGTTTCTCTTTGTTTATGGGTGTGTGGTGTGTTCACAGTAGGCACTGGGATTGCGTGATAATGGACTGGATGTGACAGAGCGGAGACTGGGGGCAGGAAGACCAGTCAGAGGTTACCACAAGAGTCTGAAAGTTGATGAGGACCTCCTCTGGGTAAGCTTGGTGGAAAAAAAAGAAAAAGTTAGATACATATATTTTACACACACACACACACACACACACGCAGGATTTTTTTCACAAACATGAATTCTTTGGAAACACAAACTAGATAGCCCACAGGGATTTTCTAGGGTCTAAAGCTGATGTACTACTGGTTCCTTCTTTAAGAAGAGAAAAATTCAAAACATGAAAATTGGTTAGGAAGGTGAATACTTATTGTGAATGAGAAAAAAATTTTTAATTTGGCAAGTATCACAAACATGACAAAATTTAGATATACAACGTTATTTTTATTAACTAACTGCCAGGCACTTTTTTTTTTAACATCTTTATTGGAGTATAATTGCTTTACAATGGTGTGTTACTTTCTGTTTCATAACAACGTGAATCAGCTATACATATACATATATCCCCATATCTCCTCCCTCTTGTGTCTCCCTCCCACCCTCCCTATCCCACCCCTCTAGGTGGTCACAAAGCACAGAGCTGATCTCTATGTGCTATACGGCTGCTTCCCACTAGCTATCTATTTTACATTTGGTAGTGTACATATGTCCATGCTACTCTCTCACTTCATCCCAGCTTCCCCTTCCCCCTCCCTGTGTCCTCAAGTCAATTCTCTATGTCTGCGTCTTTATTCCTGTCCTGTCTCTAAGCTCTTTAGAACCTTTTTTTTTTTTTAGATTCCATATATATGTGTTAGCATATGGTATTTGCTTTTCTCTTTCTGACTTACTTCATTCTGTATGACAGACTCTAGGCCCATCCACCTCACTACAAATAACTCAATTTCCTTTCTTTTTATGGCTGAGTAATATTTCATTGTCTATATGTGCCACATCTTCTTTATCCAATCATCTGTCGATGGACACTTAGGTTGCTTCCATGTCCTGGCTATTGTAAATAGAGCTGCGATGAACATTGTAGTACATGACTCTTGTTGAATTATGGTTTTCTCAGGGTATATGCCCAGTAGTGGGATTGCTGGGTCATATGGTAGTTCTATTTGTAGTTTTTTAAGGAACCTCCATACTGTTCTCCATATTGGCTGTATCAATTTACATTCCCACCAACAGTGCAAGAGGGTTCCCTTTTCCCCACACCCTCTCCAGCATTTATTGTTTGTAGATTTTTTGATGATGGCCATTCTGACTGGTGTGAGGTGATACCTCACTGTAGTTTTGATTTGCATTTCTCTAATGATTAGTGATGTTGAGCATCCTTTCATGTGTTTGTTGGCAATCTGTATATCTTCTTTGGAGAAATGTCTATGTAGGTCTTCTGCCCATTTTTGGATTGGGTTGTTTGTTTTTTTGATATTGAGCTGCATAAGCTGCTTGTAAATTTTGGAGATTAATCCTTTGTCAGTTGCTTCATTTGCAAATATTTTTTCCATTCTGAGGGCTATCTTTTTGTCTTGTTTATGTTTTCCTTTGATGTGCAAAAGTTTCATTAAGTTTCATTAGGTCCCATTTGTTTATTTTTGTTTTTATTTCCATTTCTCTAGGAGGTGGGTCTAAAAGGATCTTGCTGTGATTTATGTCATAGAGTCTTCTGCCTATGTTTTCCTCTAAGAGTTTTATAGTGTCTGGTGTTACATTTAGGTCTTTAATCCATTTTGAGTTTATTTTTGCTGACACACTTTTGTAATACTTTTTTTTCTACATCTTTTTGGCTTCATATTTTTTGATCACCTTGTCATAATACAATATTTTTGGAATATTATTTTCTGGACAGAGGTTGGAAAGATAATCTAGTCTTTTAGCATGCTGGATGCAAACATGTCTTTTGTTATTGATGAAATGGATAAAATCTATAATTTTACTGCTATAGAGCTATACCCTACAAACACAGGAATTCTGATAAGTTCTCTTGTGCAATTCTCATCAAAAAAAAAAAAAAAAAAGGAAAAAATGAAGGAATTCTCTGGCGGTCCAGTGGTTAAGACTCCGCACTCTCACTGCCTAGGGCCTGGGTTCAATCCCTGGTCAGGGAACTAAGATCCCACAAGCTGAGTGGCGTGGCCAAAAAAAAAAGAAAAAATATTGGTTTAAATAAAGGAAAAATGTATGGCGAGAGCATAATCATACTTACTCCTTCTTTGAGTATATTCTGACAAGAATTGTCTCTTTTTAACTCAATATTGTTGAGAATCCAATCCTCCATTTATAATCTTACATGTCTGATGACTAGAAGAATTTCACAGAATAGTTTTGGCTCCTTGTAAACCTTGCCCTTTCTCTACTACCCATAAACTTAGAACATCTTAGGACACATTCCCATTTTCGTAGAGCAAAACAACCTTTGGTCTCGCTCCTTTGTATCACAACACAGGGTGAGTAAGTGCCATGGATCTTAGGGGCATTATTTCCACACAGAGGGAAAGGGCTGCAAACCAAATAAAGATATCCACCAAATCCAAACTAAATATAACCTCTATTCAATTCCCCCTTAGCCCAGAGTTTCTCAACCGTGGCGCTATTGACATTTTGGACTGGGTAATTCTTTGTTGTGTGGACCTGTCCTGTGCATTGTAGGATGTTTATCAGTATCCTTGGCCTTTATTCCCCAGATGCTAATAATATGCAACCAGTGATTACAACCAAAAAAGGTCTCTGGGCATTTCCAAATGTCCCTTAAGAGCAAAATCACTCCCACTTCTGTCATCATTGAGAACCAATGCCTTGGATAGATTCCCCCAAATACCTATGGCCGTTCCAACACTATCTAGCAAGAGAGGACTGTGATAAAGCAGAAGTTGCTGTGGAAAGGTGACAACAGTCTTTCCCAATTGCAGTTAAAGTATTTTACTTGCAGATTTCACAAAAACATGGAAAGGCATCGCTGGCTACTCCCCAGGGCCTGGGGAGAAACTTGGAAAAGGGTTTTTCTGCCTCTGGAGTAAAAAATGTGTCAACACAATGACAATGTTGTGACATTTGTAGTTAGTGCCATGGTCCAGGACTGGGTGATTCTTTTCTTGAAAGAGACAAATTTTCATGCAAATCCATTATTTTGTCCAAAGGACCTAATCTCTCATGGACCAATCCTTTGCAAAAAACACTGAAATGACCTCAAAATTGACATAAACTTCTTGACCCGACAGGAAAGTATAAAATCCCCAAACTTCTTGAGACTGGTTGGCAATGCAAACTACTTCTTGGGATAAAGAGTAGTAGACATTATATACCCTGGCTCTTACCCCTCAACATGAGTTATTCTTTTAATGAGATCTCATTTATTAAATTCTGCCCACCAAGAAATAAAAATTCTACCACTCTGTTAACCTATCAATTTCATTTTTTCCACTTATTCCTTGTAAATTTTTTCTTTAGAATATCACTTTTCTACTCTGATAAAAATGTCTTATGATTCTATTTAATGAAGCATCCCATTTGGATGGAACTGGCTGTTCAGAAAAGTGGTGAATAAACATCCAGTGTTTTCTGCATACTTTAAATCTCTGCTTTATCTTTTCCCCTGGTTTCTGGGGGGCATAGCTCTTGTGTTTTCTCTTCTGATGCACAAATACAACATCCTTTTCTTTTCAGTTCACCTGTGATAAATTTGAGGGTTTCAAAATGAGTGTTTATTTAGAAGAAAATGCGTCCCATGCACCCAAAGTATAACAAAGTTGAGTTTAATCAAGTATCTATACAGAGGTCTATGAGAGTAATTAAGATGTAGCCATGGATTGACTAAATTGCTTTCTGTTGCCTCAACTCTAGGGAAACCCATCCCAAATTACCCCCTTTTAGGCTTTAGATATTTCTAACTCTTTCCTATTCCTCTTGTCCCCTTCTTATGAGCAAGAGTCAAATTCTTATTGAATTCTGAGCCTAATTAGAAAAGAAAGAGAAGTGTATTTTTTTGCATGCTTTAATCACATTGCTTTTATTTTCTTTCACCACTCTGCTTCTTTTTCTTTCCTTTCCCACATGTTGCTTTGATCAGGGTATTTTTTATGGTTCCTCTTTCCCATAATCCCTTCTCAACCAGGATGACTGCTTAGTCCAGCATAGGAGATTCTCTCCTGTGAGCCTTCCTTCTCATCAAGATCAACAGAAGAAGTGTATTTTGAGTCACATAATAATTTTCGTTTGGGGGCATACAATTTTCCCTGCATAACTTATGAATTCAGGAGGCATCGAGTCTGTCTCGTATGAGTCTAGAAAAGTACTTTCTTCCTTATTTTAGCCAATCTCCATCTGAGACAATTATCCTTTTTGCCTTGAGATGAGCCCATCTTTGCTTAAGAGGTCTTCATCCTCAAAGATCATACCATCACTAAGGAATTTTAAGCGTTCTGCTAGAGACTACTTGAAGAGACACATGCTCATTTCCACAGTGCACCTGTTCCTACGGTGGCCTTCCTCTCCACTCAGCTCAGTGAAGAACACCACCAAAGCACTGACCCTCTATCCTGCTTCTTCAGGACAGCAAAAATAGCTTGCATGTAGTGAGGGTTTATCAAGAGCCCAAACTGTCTTGACCATATTTATGTGCATTATCCCATTTCATTCATAGAACCACCCTGTGGGGTAGGCAGAAGACCAAAATGAGGCTTAGATGAAGGCACTTGTCCAAGTCTACCCAGTTAGAACACTGTAGAGCCAAAATTCAAGCCCAGGCCATTTAAATTCAGGATCTGAAGGCTTAACTTTCATTAGGAACACTGTGACTTGAAATGATTTCTGTGTGAGATCAATCCATATGGAGGTAAACAGGTTATGATAATTGGACTAGAAACGCCTCAATACATTCCCTATTACCACATGACAGGCCACAGCACCTCACTGGGACGTCTTCAATATAAATTACTCAATGGCAGTTCCAAGATGAAATACAGTAGAGAGTAACATATCACAGAGTTTTAAAACTGGGAGGAATTGATTAGGTCATCTATATGACATACACACACACATTTCTACATGACATATAGACATACGTATGTATGTATTCTGGAGTATCAAAGATTCTTGACTCAAGAATATACTCGATCAGATGTGAATAACATTCTTTGGAGGTGACATTTCCCTGATAAGACACTTAAAGGATGCTCTCAATTTTGCACACTAAGAATCATTTGGAGATTAGTGTATGTACGTGTGAGTGCATGCACACTTCCAAAAGTCTAGTTCTTTTTCTTGCTACTGTGGTACCATCCTCACAAACCTATGATTCACAACAGGAATGTAGCTTGGAACTTCTGCTATGTAAGCAGCTGCAGATACTTCAAATACCATTGTACATGTGATCCAGGACTTGCTATAAATTTGCCCCTAAAAATAAAGTAACAAGTGACTGAGCAGCAATAGGAATTAATCACTGCAGTGTGTGAATGGAATGCACTAGGCTCTACCTCAAAATCCTTTTATAAAAAGATTGATATAATTAAAACCCCAAAGAAATACCCAAGGATGTCATATTTGACTAAATGTGCTGCAAAATTTTGGAAAAAGGATTTTTTTTAAAACGGGGGAAGCATGGTAAAAAAGTGTTTCCACACCTTCTATATCAGTGGAAATGGGATGATATTATTACATTACTGAAGAATTTACCCTACAAAGGAATTTAAATTGGATTCAATCTCTTGGTACACTGGGATTTTTTGAAGGCCAAGGGGATAATCAAGCTTCTCAATTAAGTTGTTTGCCATGACAGGAAATAACTTCACAGTTAAAATTTCTACCATGATTTGTAGCAAAGATTACCGTGGTGATTCAGAAATATGAATAAAAAATCCAGGCATCTCAAGCTTGCAAAATTAGATGTGAATGAATTCTTTAAAAAGCAATAAACCAAGCAAACAAAGAAAAAACAAAGAATATGACTTAAGGAGATCTGTCTTTTTCCAACGACTGTAACACATTCAGTATCCATCCAGCATCCCCTGCCCTTCTTACTCTTAACACCCCCTCAAACAGAAGGAGAAGGAGAAGAATAAAGAAAGAGAGAAGGAGAGAGCGAGCAAGGATGGCATGAGGGAGGGAGGGAGGGAGGAAGGAAGGAAGGAAGGAGGGAAGAAAACACTAACTAGAAGAAGAAGAAGAAAGAAAGAAAGAACACCAACCAGGACGTTTTAAAAGGTCACTAAACACATGGTTCAGAAAGGCCTCTCTGAGTTGGAGTACACCATAGGTAATAAAGTGTTTGGGCCATTTGAAAGAAAATTTGATTGAAGATCAATTGTTGGACATGAGGAAAGTGAAATAGATTTCTTAAAGCCACTTGAATTACCAAAGATGAAAGGTTAAAAGCTTTAAAGACCAAAAACTACATTAGCAACTGAACAGTAAATACCATCAACAGAGACACAGAAGAATTATCAAAACAAATATTAAATGAAGAGGGAAAAAAAGAATTCATTTCAGACGCCAAACAAATTTCCTTCTCTTTGTGTTCTAAAATTGATTTTGCAGTTTTAGAGGGAAGTACTTATGGGTAATTTCTGTTTAATGCTTTCTAAAAAATATATAAAATCACTCTTCACTTCAAAGGGACAGGGATCAGAACAGGTAGGTTTTCTCGGACAGGTTTGCCACTGCTCTACACTGGGTTAGGAGCTGTGAATGTTTCTATAATGAAAGATGATATATTGTGGTTTGTAGATTCCTTAATCTTACATGAATTAGGCTGAAAACCACACACTATAAGCTTAGTTTCCATGGCATTCTTGATTTCTATAATAGTTGTGTTGTAGGGGAGAACTTCTATGATGTTGAAAAGCACAGATACTTATATCTTATTAAACTAACATTAAAAAGACCTTTTCGGGTCATTGACCAATATTCCTTAAATACTAACCTTAAAAAAGTTAACCATTATTGTTAGAGGCAATAATGCACTTTCCTGACTTCTTAAAGATGCAGTTGAACATAGTTTAACCTCTTTCTGCTAATTCAGTGTCATCATTATAAACTTCATTTATTACTCTCAAAATAACTTGATACTATCATGGACTGAAGTATGTTTTCCCTTACATTAAAAATCATTTGACTGTTCCAGACAAAGATACTGCAAGAAAAAACAAAGAAAATAACCTACAAACTAATACACTGATACAAAAATCCTCTCAGAATACTAGAAACCAAATTCAACAGCACATTAAAATAATTATCATGATGACCAAGTGGATTTATCCCTAGGATGCAAGGATGGTTCAATGTGAAAATGAATCAGTGTGATACACCACATTAAGAGAATTAAGAAGGACAAAATCACATGATCATCTCAATTGTTGCAGAGAAAGCATTTGATAAAATTATGCACTCTTTCATGATAAAACACTCAACCAACTAGGAATAGAAGGATATTACCTCAATAGAATAAAGGTCACATGTGATGCTAACATTATACTCAGTGGTGAAAAACTGAAAACTTTCCTCTAATGTCAGGAACAAGGCAAGGATGCCTACTTTTACCACTTACCAATGACATTATTTGCAGAAATAGGGAAAAATCAAAAATTCAAAATTTCAAAGCACTGGGAATAGTCAAGACAATATTGAGAGAGAAGAACAAAGCTGAAGGCCTCACAGTTCTTGATTTCAGAACATGTAACAAAGCTGTAGTAATCTAAACAGTATGGTACTGGCATAAATGTAGACATAGAAGACTCCAAGTTTCTGGAAAATGCAAGCAAACATCTTATTGTTAGGTTATGTGCTGCTTAGAGGTCATGCAAGTCTTCAAATGACCTTGATTAGTGAAGGGGTTTGGCATGAGAGGGAAAGAGTGTGTCTTTTATACCATCCGGAAGTGAAAGTTTAGCATTTACATTTCTGAACTTCATCACTGCAGTGGATTCTCTCCAGGCCAACAACAAAACCTGACTGAATATTAGGTGTATGTATGAGGTATAAAACCATTGTCAAGGAATAGTAAGGCAAAAGGAAGCTATGCTGTGTGGCTGACAGGGTCTTTGTGCTCTGGCCAGGTGTCAGGCCTGGGCCTCTGAGGCAGGAGAGCCAAGTGTAGGACACTGGACCACCAGAGACCTCCTGGCCTCATGTAATATTTTTTGGCAAGAGCTGTCCCAGAGATCTCCATCTCAAAGATAAGACCCAGCTCCACTCAAAAACCAGCAAGCTCCAGTGCTGGACACCCCATGCCAAACAACTAGCAAGACAGGAACACAAACCCACCCATTAGCAGAGAGGATGCCTAAAATCATAATAAGGTCACAGACACCCCAAAACACACCATCAGACGTGGACCTTCCCACCAGAAAGACAAGACCCATCCTCCACCAGAACACAGGCACTAGTCCCCTCCACCAGGAAGCCTACACAACCCACTGAACAAACCTTATCCACTGGGGCAGACACCAAAAACAACAGGAACTATGAACCTACAGCGTGCAAAAAGGAGACCCTAAACACAGTAAGTAAAGCAAAATGAGAAGACAGAGAAATATGCAGCAGATGAAGGAGCAAAGTAAAAACCCACCAGACCAAGAAATGAAGAGGAAATATGCAATCTACCTGAAAAAGAATTCAGAGTAATGATAGTAAAGATGATCCAAAATCTTGGAAATAGGAGAAAGAAAATACAGGAAATGTTTAACAAAGACCTAGAAGAACTAAAGAGCAAACAAACAATCATGAACAACACAATAAATGAAATTAAGAATTCTCTAGAAAGAATCAATAGCAGAATAACTGAGGCAGAAGAATGGATAAGTGACCTGGAAGATAAAATGGTGGAAATAACTACCACACAGCAGAATAAAGAAAAAAGAATGAAAAGAATTGAGGACAGTCTCAGAGATCTCTGGGATAAAATTTCCATACCAACATTCAAATTATAGAGGTCCCAGAAGAAGGAGAGACAAAGAAAGGGACTGAGAAAGTATTTGAAGAGATTATAGTTGAAAACTTCCCTAATATGGGAAAGGAAATAGTCCATCAAGCCCAGGAAGTACAGAGAGTCCCAACAGGATAAATCCAAGGAGGAGAATGCCAAGACACATATTAATCAAACTATCAAAAATTAAATACAGGGACTTCCTTGGTGGCACAGTTGTTGAGAATCTGCCTGCCAATGCAGGGGACTCGGGTTCAATCCCTGGTCTAGGAAGATCCCACATGTGGTGGAGCAACTAAGCCCATGTGCCACAACTCCTGAGCCTGCGCTCTAGAGACTGAGAGCCACAACTACTGAAGCTTGTGCACCCTAGAGCCCACATGCTGCAACTACTGAAGCCCTCGTGCCTAGAGCCCGAGCTCTGCAAGAAGAGAAGCCACCGCAATGAGAGCCCTGTGCACAGCAGTGAAGAGTAGCCCCTGCTCACTGCAACTAGAGAAAACCTGCACACAGCAATGAAGACCCAACACAGCCAAAAATGAATGAATGAATGAATGAATGAATGAATGAAAAATATTAAATAGAAAGAAAAAATATTAAAAGCAGCAAGGGAAAGCAACAAATAACATACAAGGAATCCCCATAAGGTTAACAGCTGATCTTTCAGCAAAAACTCTGCAAGCCAGAAGTGAGTGGCAGGACATATATAAAGTGATGAAAGGGAAAAACCTACAGCCAAGATTATTCTCCCCAGCAAAGATCTCATTCAGATTCGACAGAGAAATTAAAACTTTTAAAGACAAGAAAAAGCTAAGAGAATTCAGCACCACCAAACCAGCTCTACAACAAATGCTAAAGGAACTTCTCTAGGCGGGAAACACAAGAGAAGGAAAAGAACTACAAAAACAAACCGAAAACAATTAAGAAAATGGTAATAGGCACATACATATTGATAATAACCTTAAATGTAAATGGATTAAATGCTCCAACCGAAAGACATAGATTGGCTGAATGGATACCAAAACAAGACCTGTATATATGCTGTCTACAAGAAACCCACTTCAGACCTAGGGACACATACAGATGGAAAGTGAGGGGATGGCAAAAGATATTCCATGCAAATGGAAACCAAAAGAAAGGTGGAGTAGCAATTCTCATATCAGACAAAATAGACTTTAAAACAAAGACTATTACAAGAGACAAAGAAGGACACTACATAATGATCAAGGGATCAATCCAAGAAGAAGATATAACAATTGTAATATCTATGCACCCAACATAGGAACACCTCAATACATAAGGCAAATACTGACAGCCGTAAAAGGGGAAATCGACAGTAACACAATCATAGGGAACTTTAACACCCTACTTTCACCAATGGACAGATCATCCAAAATGAAAATAAATAAGGAAACACAAGCATTAAATGATACATTAAACAAGATGGACTTGATTGATATTTATAGGACATTCCCTCCAAAAACAACAGAATACACATTCTTCTCAAGTGATCATGGAACATTCTCCAGGATAGATCATATCTTGGGTCACAAATCAAGCCTTGGTAAATTTAAGAAAATTGAAATCATATCAAGTATCTTTTCTGACCACAGCGCTATTAGACTAGATATCAGTTAAAGGGAAAAAACTGTAAAAAAAAATACAAACATATGGAGACTAAACAATACATGACTAAATAACCAAGAGATCACTGAAGAAACCAAAGAGGAAATCAAAAAATACCTACAAACAAATGACAATGAAAACACGATGACCCAAAACCTATGGGATGCAGCAAAAGCAGAGGGAAGTTTACAGCAATACAATCCTATTTCAAGAAACAAGAAAAATCTCAAATAAACAATGTAACCTTACACCTAAAGCAATTAGAGAAAGAAGAACAAAAAAACCCCAAAGTCAGCAGAAGGAAGGAAATCATAAAGATCAGATCAGAAATAAATGAAAAAGAAATGAATGAAATGATTGCAAAGATCAATAAAACTAAAAGCTGGCTCTTTGAGAAGATAAACAAAATTGATAAACCATTAGCCAGACTCATCAAGAAAAAAAGGGAGAAGACTCAAATTAACAGAATTAGAAATGAAAAAGCAGAAGTAACAACTGACACTGCACAAATACAAAGGATCATGAGAGATTACTACAAGTAACTATATGCCAATAAAATGGATAACCTGGAAGACATGGACAAATTGTTAGGAAAGCACAACCTTCCAAGACTGAACCAGGAAGAAATAGAAAATATAAACAGACCAATCACAAGCACTGAAATTGAAACTGTGTTTAAAAATCTTCCAACAAACAAACGTCCAGAACCAGATGGCTTCATAGGCGAATTCTATCAAACATTTAGAGAAGAGCTAACACCTATCCTTCTCAAACTCTTCCAAAATGTAGCAGAGTGAGGAACACGCCCAAACTCATTCTACAAGTCCACAATCACCCTGAAACCAAAACCAGACAAAGATGTCACAAAGAAAGAAACTACAGGCCAACATCACTGATGAACATAGATGCAAAAATACTCAACAAAATACTAGCAAACAGAATCCAACAGCACATTAAAAGCATCATACACTATGATCAAGTGGGATTTATCCCAGGAAGGCAAGGATTCTTCAATATACACAAATCAATCAATCTGATACACCATATTAACAAATTGAAAGATAAAAACCATATGATCATCTCAATAGATGCACAAAAAGATTTTGACAAAATTCAACACCCATTTATGATAAAAACTCTCCAGAAAGTAGACATAGAGGGAACTTACTTCAACATAATAAAGCCATATATGACAAACCCACAGCCAACATCATGCTCAATGGTGAAAAACTGAAACCATTTCCTCTAAGATCAGGAACAAGACAAGGTTGCCCACACTCACTGCTATTATTCAACATAGTTTTGGAAGTTTTAGCCACAGCAATCAGAGAAGGAAAAGAAAGAAAAGGAATCCAAATTGGAAAAGAAGAATTAAACCTGTCACTGTTTGCAGATGACATGATACTATACATAGAGAATCCTAAAGATGCTACCAGAAAACTACTAGAGCTAATCAATGAATTTGGTAAAACAGCAGGATACAAAATTATACATAGAAATCTCTTGCATTCCTATACAGTAATGATGAAAAATCTGAAAGGGAAATTAAGGAGACACTCCCAGTTACCATTGCAACAAAAAGAATAAAATACTTAGGAATAGATGTACCTAAGGAGACAAAAGACCCGTATGCAGAAATCTATAAGACACAGATGAAAGAAATTAAAGATGATACAAATAGATGGAGAGATATACCATGTTCTTGGATTGGAAGAATCAACATTTTGAAAATGACTACACTATCCAAAGCAATCTACAGATTCAATGCAATCCCTATCAAACTACCAATGGCATTTTTCACAGAACTAGAACAAAAAATTTCACAATTTGTATGGAAATACAAAAGATCCTGAATAGCCAAAACAATCTTGAGAAAGAAAAATGGAGCTGGGGGGCTTCCCTGGTGGCGCAGTGGTTGAGAGTCCACCTGCTGAAGCAGGCGACACGGGTTCGTGCCCCGGTCTGGGAAGATCCCACATGCCATGGAGCGGCTGGGCCCATGAGCCATGGCCACTGAGCCTGCACATCCAGAGCCTGTGCCCTGCAACGGGAGAGGCCACAACAGTGAGAGGCCCGTGTACCATAAAAAAAAAAAAGAAAGAAAAATGGAGCTGGAGGAATCAGGCTCCCTGACTTCAGACTATACTACAAAACTACAGTAATCAAGACAGTATGGTACTGGTACAAAAACAGAAATATAGATCAATGGAACAGGATAGAAAGCCCAGAGATAAACACACACACACATGGTCACCTTGTCTTTGTTAAAGGAGGCAAGAATATACAGTGGAGAAAAGGCAGCCACTTCAATAAGTGGTGCTAGGAAAACTGGACAGCAACAGGTAAAAGAATGAAATTAGAACACTCCCTAACACCATACGCAAGAATAAAATCAAAATGGATTAAAGACCTAAATGTAAGCCCAGACACTATCAAACTCTTAGAGGAAAACATAGGCAGAACACTCTATGACATAAATCACAGCAAGATCCTTTTTGACCCACCTCCTAGAGAAATGGAAATAAAAATAAACAAATGGAAGCTAATGAAACTTAAAAGCTTTTGCCCAGCAAAGGAAAACATAAAGAAGACAAAAAGACAACCTTCAGAATGGGAGAAAATACTTGCAAATGAAGCAACTGACAAAGGATTAATTCCAAAATTTACAAGCAGCTCATGCAGCTCAATGTCAAAAAAACAAACAACCCAATCCAAAAATGGACTGAAGACCTACATAGACATTTCTCCAAAGAAGATATACAGGTTGCCAACAAACACATGAAAGAATGCTCAACATCATTAATCATTAGAAGAATGCAAATCAAATCTACACTGTGATATCATCTCACCCCTGTCAGAATGGCCATCAACAAAAAATCTACAAACAATAAATGCTGGAGAGGGTGTGGGGAAAAGGGAACCCTCATAACTGTTGGTGGGAATGTAAATTGATACAGCCACTATGGAGAACAGTATGGAGATTCCTTAAAAAACTAAAAATAGAACTACCATATAAGCCAACAATCCTACTACTGGGCATATACCCTGAGAAAACCATAATTCAAAAAGAGTCATGTACCATAATGTTCATTGCAGCACTATATACAATAGCCAGGACATGGAAGCAACCTAAGTGTCCATCGACAGATGAATGGATAAAGAAGATGTGACACATATACACAATGGAATATTACTCAGCCATAAAAAGAAATGAAGTTGAGTTATTTGTAGTGAGGTAGATGGACCTAGAGTCTGTCATACAGAGTGAAGTAAGTCAGAAAGAGAAATACAAATACCGTATGTTAACACATATATATGGAATCTAAAAAAAAAAAAAAGGTTCTAAAGAGCTTATAGGAAGGACAGGAATACAGATGCAGACGTAGAGAATTAACTTGAGGACATGGGGGTTGGGAAGGGTAAGCTGGGATGAAGTGAGAGAGTGGCATGGACATATGTACATTACCAAATGTAAAATAGATAGCTAGTGGGAAGCAGCCGTATAGCACATAGAGATCAGCTCTGTGCTTTGTGACCACCTAGAGGGGTGGGATAGGGAGAGTGGGGTGGAGGGAGATGCAAGAGATATGGGGACACATGTATACGTATAGCTCATTAGCTTTGTTATACAGCAGAAACTAACACAGTATTGTAAAGCAATTATACTTCGATAAGTATGTTTTTTTAAAAAAGAATTCCTTCAGAAAATACAATTTGTTTCTTTACCTAAAACAAAAACAAACAAAATAAAAGATAGACATAGAGACCAATGGAACAGAGTCAAAAACCCAAAAATAAACTCTAGTGTGTATGGTTAAATGATCTTCCACAAGGGTGTCAGAACTACACAATGGTGAATGGTGTTGGGAAAACTGGACATCCCCATGCAAAGGCATACAGATGAACTCATCTTACACCATATAAAGAAATTAACTGAAAATGATTAAAGAAAGACCTAAACATAAGAACCGAAACTAGAAAACTCCTAGCAAAAAACATAGGAGAAAATATTCATGATGTTGGAATGGGCAATGATTTCTTGGATATGACACCAAAAGTACAGTCAACAAAAATAAAAATAGACAAATGAGACTATATCAAACTTAAAAACTTCTGCTTAACAAAGAAAACAATAAACAGAATTAAAAGGCAACCTATGAAATGGGAGAAAATATCTGCATATCTTATATTGGATAAGGGGTTAATATCCATAATGTGTGAAGAACTACTTCAATCAGTAATAAAAACAAATAACCCAATTAAAAAATGGGCAAAAGACTTGAATAGACATTTATCCAGAGAACATATACAAATGGCCAATATGCATATGAAAAGATATTCAGCATCATTAATTATCAGGGAAATCCAAATCAAACCAGAATGAGATATTACCTCACACCTGTTAAGATGGCCTCTCAGAAAACCAGAAATACCAAGTGTTGAGGATGTGAAGAAATTGGAACCCTTGCACATTGTTGGTGGGATTGTAAAACAGTGCAGCCTTTATGGAAAATGTATGGAGGTTACTAAAAAAATTAAAAATAGTGTTACCACATGATCTAGCAATCCTACGTCTGGTTATATATCCAAAAGAATTGAAAACAGGATCTCAAAGAGATATTTGCACACCCATATTCATTGCAGCATTATTCACAATAAGCAAGGTATAGAAGCAACCTAAATGTCCAACAATGCATCAATGGATGAATGGATACAGAAATTGTGGCATATATATATATATATATATATATATATATATATATATATATATGTCCAATGGTACATTTTTCTGCCTTAAAAAAGAAGGAAATTCTGGCATATGCTACAGCATGGATGAAACTTGAAGACATTATACTAAATGAAATTAGCAAATTGCAAAAAGACAAATATTGCACAATTTTACTTATATGAGGTATTAGAAGTAATCAAATTCTTAGAAACACAAAGTAGAATGGTGATTGTCAGGGCCTAGGAGAAGGAGAAATGGTGCATTCCTGTTCAGTGGGTTAGAATTCAGTTATGCGAAATGAAGTTCTACAGATCTGTTACACAACAATGTGCATAGAGTTAACAATCCTCTACTGATATATTTTTGTAGTTCTCTTAGTTTCTAAAGTATAATTTCTATTTCTTCTTAGTGTTGTCAGTTCTTATTTCTGGATGTTATAGATCTATATAGTTTCTAATCCTCCATCTTAAGTAATAATGTTTGTGGTGGACATCTGAATATAACCCTATCTCTCTTACAAGTGCATGGGCTTTGTGTACAGCTGCTTGTTTCTCAGAGACCTATTTCTCCACTTATTATTCATAAATATGTTTAAAAAAATTGTACACAGTGAGTTTCTTTTTAAATTACAGATATATAAGGGAAAAAACTACACAAAAGAAAGTCTTTCTTCCATTTCTATTTCCTAGCCCCCATCTTCCTTATCAGAGCCAACCACTGTTTTGGCAATCTTATATAAGCTTCCAATCTTATATAAGCTTTTAAGTTATATATGTGTGTACACATATATGTGTATATATATATATATATATACACATATATGACTTAAAAAACACAAATGGAAGAATACTATAAAACTGCTCTGCACTTCATCACTAAACAATAGATGTTAGGGAGGTCTTTATTATCTCCTATTTAGATTGATCTTATTATTTTTAATGTCACATAATAAAAGATTTAGTGGATAAATCAAATTAATTTAATTGGTTCTCTACTGATGGATTTAAGGTTGTTTTCATATTTTTACTATCGTATACTCTAAGAATGCTATTTAAAAAAATGAAAGAAATCTCATAGGCAACTCAAATTCATAAAGCAAGTAATAGAAGCAGTGTGCAGTGTATAAGCCTATCATAAATCTAAGGCAGATAAATTAAAACAATTCAAACTTACCATAGGAGCTAAATCCTTTTGTACTAAGATGTTTACATGACATGGTACACTGTGGAATATGATGCCGAGTTGAGCACAGGGGATGACGGGTGATACCCCTAACACCTGTCCAGCATGATTGATCCAGGAACATAACAGCTATGGAACCATGTTTGTACATGAATGGGTATGTGAAAGTACAAATTATAAAAATGAACAGTAAAATGAGTGATACATACCTGTCCAAGTTCAAATACATGCACAAATGTTAGGGAAAGCTTCATTTGTAAGTTTGTGCAGGTTAAATGAACATGTCAGAGATGTTGAATGTGTTGAAATTTAACATTTAGCATTTTTTAGTGTGTATTCATTTTTATTATAGTTTAAAAGTATCTAAAGGAAATACAACTTAAAAGAATAAAATCTCATTTCTCACTTCTCAGATTGGCAAATATGATAAAAGTTGAAATCAAGTTTTGGCAAGGACATGGGGAAATCAGCACTGACTTGTATTGTTTATGAGAACATACATTTGTAGAAATT
Organism: Stenella coeruleoalba; assembly: GCF_951394435.1. Classification (NCBI taxonomy): domain Eukaryota; kingdom Metazoa; phylum Chordata; class Mammalia; order Artiodactyla; family Delphinidae; genus Stenella; species Stenella coeruleoalba. The sequence continues at coordinate 46,399,545 of NC_137164.1, forward strand.
CTGGAGAGAAATTTGGCAGTTTTAATACATTTCTTGGGACTTTTCCCAAACACGTACAAAAATATATATGTAAAATGGTTTTAATTATAACACTGTATGTACTCACAAAAATTAGAAACTCTCTAAGTGTCTCAAACTGTGGGGATGTAAAAATAATTTACAATATGCATATACTTTAATATGTAGCTGATTAAAATAGTGAATATATTTGTAGGTATTGATTGGAAATGTTTCCAAGATATCTCATTAAGCGATCAGGACAAGATAAAGAACAGTAGTGTATAAAATCCTCTTTTTGTGTATGAGTGATAAAAGTGATACATATCTGTGTGCACTCATCTGTATGAAAAATTTCACAGCAAACTATTGATACAATATACTTCTGGGACGTGGGTTGGGGGACCTGAAGTGAAAGACAGACTTACACTTCAAATTTTTCTTGTACTATTTCGTGAGTTTTATTCATAAATATGTATCTCCAAATATAAATTAAAATAAAAATATGGAAGCACTGTGGTGTTTTTACGAAATAAAATTTGAAAAACACTTTTCAAAGAACTCGCTTTTAAAATAGAGTGGTGGAAATTCAGGGGATGCAATATTGTTTTTGGGTTCCTTGTTTTACAAATCAGAAAGTTTTGAAATACATGAATTTCAAAAAATGCTCTTTCAAAGATTTTTTATGATATCATCAAGAAAGATGAAGATAAGAAGATTTAACTCCAGAAGAACCTAGAATGGTTGGGAATCAGCATTAGAGCTCCAGTGGGTGCGGGAAGAAATTTTGTAAGTGCTTTTGTGACCCCCAGATCCCCCCCCAGAATCCCACAGAATCAGTTGGAGCAGTAAATTGCTAGCATATGGTGGAACACTCTCTCTCAGACTTGTAGCACCAATGTACAAATTTTGTACCTCTTTATAGTTGAGATGTAAAGAAAATCTCTATAATTTTAATTATTAATTTTCTTAGCTTAAAAAGACTTAAATTTTCTTTCTGTGAATTGTGAAAAAGCATGAACAACACCGATAGCTCAAGAAAAACAGAGAAGTAAAAAAAAATTCCACTGCCCAATGATAACTATGCTTAATATTCTTATAGATTTCTCTTCCATGGTTTTTTGTTTGTTAACTCATTTAATTTGACCTTTTATATGGACATGATCATCCTGTCTATACAATTTAATTTCCTGTTCAGACAGGCCAAGGGAGTGTTCTTTGGGAGCCTGCACTATAATAAAGATAGAAGAGGACCTGGATTATTATTATCATTAAACAGCTACAAGCAACAAAAACAGTCATGAAACTTCTCAGGAAAATATGGTACCAGATCATTGAAGGTAGGTTTGGAGAGTCGGACTGACAGGGGAATATGGAGATGAAAATGAAATTCAGGGACCAAAAGTGTTCTTGGTTTACTAGATGTGACAACTTTCCAACTTGGAAGAAGGGAGACTGATCATTTGTTTCCTTGGTTCATGTGTTTGCAGACACAGCTCTTCTTGATCTGGCAGAGCCATTCCAGTGGGGAGAAGAACATCTGCTAAACCAGCCTTGGTAAAATCAGTCTAGGGACACTTTGACTTCAAATCACAGAGAACCCAATTAATAGTGGATTAAACAAATAAGAGTTCATTTTCCTCAACTGATCAGGCTCCTGTAGGTAAGCTGCTACCACCTTTGATTCAACGGATGTATGATATGGGGGCTGGCGCTTTGTGATTCTTCATGGTTGCTTCTGAGGTAGGAAAACAGCAAAGGGCAGAACCAGCTGAAAGTGCTTCCTTTTATCAGGACATCAGAAGCTATCTCAGAATCCCTATGTCTGTTTATTTCTCACTGGCCAAAATTATGTCAAATGGCACCCTGAGCTGCCAGAAAGGCTGGGAAGAAAGGTATTTCATTCACTACATTGCTACATCACACAAAATTGGGGTTCTTTTATGGAAGAAGTGGGAAATAGGCATCATGTAGACAACTCACTTTGTCCGCCTCAGGGGACAAATGCTTTCCACTTCAAATTCCTTATTTCCAAGATATACATAGAATGAATCTTTCCTTTGCTCACTGTCCCAGAGGTGGGTGCTGTAGAAGGTTGATGAGAATGGGACTCCAGGTTGCACTGAGAAAGGAGACATGCCAGCTGGGGGCTATGAATGCTCTTGCCAACCAAGCATCATCTAGAAGTGTAACTCAATCTCAAGAGAGGCCATCCTCCACCTAGGGGAATGGCCACCTCATGTCCACCTGGAGCCCATGTGGAAAAAGCCCATTCATAGGCTTGACGATTCAAGACCATCATGGTGTCATATGCAGTATATGGGAAGTCAGTGGACATTTCCTTTCCCTCCATTTTAACCCAACTCCAGAGGGGTAAGCTCTGCGAAAAGGAGAGGGTGTGAGAGAAAACGGAATACATTCTTCACCCCTAGACTGTGGAAGCTGCAGAAGAGACTCCAACCGGGAAGGAGAATGAGCTTTGGATTGCATCTGATGACATGAACTGGACTGAATCTTACAAACATAAATGAAATGGTGTTGATAAATATGAGTACCTGATAACCTAGAATCAGGCTGAGATATTGTAAGGGAACTACTACTCAGTGGGAGAGGAAGATTTGACAAATTATAGCAATGGCAGCTGTTATGGTTTGAATAGTGTCTCCCCGCAAAAAAAGTTAAGTCTTAACCCTCAGTACCTGTGAATGTCACCTTATTTGGAAATGGAGTCTTTGCAGATGCAATTAAGTTTAAAGTCATACTGAATTAAGGTGAACCCTGGTCCAATATGGCTGGGATCCTTACAAGAAGAGGGAAAATTGGACCCGGAGAAGCACAGGGGGAATGCCATGTTAAGACAGAGGCAGAGACTAGAATGACTTAGGTGCAAGCAAAAAAAAAGTCAAGGATTGACAGCCACCATTACAAGCTAGTAAGAGACAAGGAAGGTTTCTATCCAGAGTCTCAGAGGGAACATAGCGCTGCTGACACCTTGATTTTGGACTTCTAGCCTCCAGAAATGTGAGAGAATAAATTTTGTGGTGTTAAGCCAACCCAGTTTGTGGTACTTTGTGATAGCCGCCCCAGGAAACTAATACAGCAGCCAACAGAGTGGAGGAAATAATGCTTTACATGTATACCCCTAATGATGTGAGACTGTTTATGAAACCAATAAGACATAACCAACTTTGATATGGATTGATACCTTTGTCACTATACTATTTTCAATGACTGTTTAATGCCTTCTTTCTAACCTGGGCTAAATAGAAAACATCCTTCAACTGCCTTGAATTTTTTCCTAAAGCAGAAACTTATTAGGCTGTTCTTGCTTAGAGACTGTATAGTGTTTTTGCTTTGGTTGTTAAACATTTTAATTAGGAGCACAGAGCTTACTAGAGAAGGCATTCATTGCTTCTCTAACTTTCTTAATATTATCTGAGTGAGGATATCTTTAACTCTGTCTCTTGTGTCTCCTCCTCTCTCTTTTTTTCCTGTGTCTCTTTTTGCAAGAAGAGGAAAAGTTTCTTATCACGGGCTTGAAACACTCTGTCTTTTTACTCTATTGCAAAATTGTACACAAGGAAAAATTAAGGAGAAGCTCAGTTGCCCATGGTGGTCTTATTCTAAGATGCCTGGCTCTTGTGGGCGTGTCATTGGCCATTCTCCTATCTCATTAACTAGTCAACATATTTGCATATCTAGATGGGTAGGGAAGATAGGTAAGAAGCTAACATTTATGGAGGATTCAGCGTATTCACAGAGTAACTGTGCTACATATTTTATTTTATTTGAAGTTTACTGGCTTATCTCTTTTAGCATTTTGCAACTTGCCTCCCACTTCTTACACAACTTTAAAATTTGCCCTAAACATTTTAAATCATATTTTAACACAATAGAACTTGTCAGTTTTAAGTTTACTATGATTTCCTCACATCTTTTTTTTTTCACTTTAGAAAATACTAAAACAAATTTTAACAAATCACATTGTGAGTTCCCTGAAAATGCTATTTTTAAAAAATAGAAATGATATGACAAATTCTTATATAATGACACTACAAATTTTTGGTTTAAAAATTTTTTAAGTGTAGACATATGACTTGCTTAAAAGTAGAATATTTATATAATTATGGCACATTAATTATATTAGGATATTACTTCATGTTCTAAAGTCTATGCCATGGAAATATATTTGTCATTTGAAGGATGTTTGAGATATTTATTACTGTAGACACATTTTTAATTGGCAAGTATAAAAACTACTTGTTAAAACTTTGAATTCTTACAAAATTCAAGTTAATATTTAACACATGAAACAAAGTAAGAAATAAAGAAACCCTTAATGCTGAAGTTCCACCATTAAAAAGTGCTTTAAAGTTTTCTGAACTTAATTTGAACCTTTATTTTCATTTAGGTGCCATTAAGGAATCTGAAAGGGGAGTGACAGAAACATTGTTTGAAATTTGCCTCTAAAACAACTTTAACCACTTTAACCCTTTGAAGGCATGTCCCAGGCAGCATTAGGATGCAATAAACCCCAGAGAGAGTTAGGGGAGAGAATTATTTCTGGAGCCCCTGTTCCATCTGGCATTTCTTCTCTTCCTGTCTCACAAGAGTAATTTGAGGTGCACAGGTATCTTGGGGACAGGATGAGTGGTGAGGCTGGTGACCAAGAGAAGGAATACGTGAACTTTCTGCCCACTGGCTTTTTTCTTCTTCCCTTTTCCTCTTTGGGTTACTGACTCTGCCACCCAAGTCATGACCCTGGGGATGACTTTCATACTTCCTTCCCCCCACTTCTCCTCTTATCAATATCCAAGTCTGATGTTACCTCCTTCACATGTAAATTTTTCCCTTCCTCTTCATCCCTTGGAATCGTTCACAAGGACAGTGACAACAAGCTCTCCATCCAGACCTTCTCTCCAATCTACATTTCATGCTGATATTACAGAAATCTCCCCAAACCACAAATATGACTATGTTACTTACCTGCTTAAAAAAATTCTAGAGGGTTCTCAATGCCTTTAGGATAAATCATAATTCCTAGAGCTGGTCCTTAACTTCTGACCAAACTTTGCTTTCCACTTTGGGCCCCTTAAACCTCTACTCATAACCAGGGTCACTGAGTTTGGAGTGGTCACTGGTACGACTCTAGGGGACACTGTTCACAGACGATCTCTATGACCAATGTTCCCTCTACTTGAAATGCCTTTCCTCCCTCTGTTCTTTTAATACACAATCTTTCTTGAGTTTCTCCCAGTACTTCCCTTCTTTGTATGGGAAGGGAATTACTAGGAGCTCTTCTTCCTCTGTGTCCCCTCTCCCTGTATGGATTTCTTTCATATAGTCTATAATTCAATAGTAACTATTTGTCTATATGCTTCTCTACTTCCTCTCCTCTCTGCCCCCCCAATAAAGTGTAAGTCCCTAGAAAACGGGGGCTGTTTTATTTGTTTTTATATCCTGAGCACTTAGAACATTGCCTGGTACATAGAGGTAATTAATATTTGGTATGAGTACAAGTGAATGAATGAATGAAATGCAATTAACTTTGCCTTGGTGTGGGAACTCTAAGTTATCTCTTTAAATTTTCTCTATGTACATTTAGAGTGCGTTTCTTTCTATACTAGCTTTGGTCCCATCCTAACATCCTAACCTGTCCCTCCCGATTGTTTTCTAGTTGCTTTACCTGGTAGCTTCTGTCTCTAGCAGGACTTGGCTTTTTCCTGGAGCAAATATTAGCTGCCACCATACGCTATTTGCTCCTTTGGATCATGTGTCCCTTCCTCTGTGGAGATGACCAAGAGTTTACCATGGCTGTAGTGCAATTGGCAGTTGTCTGAATCAAAACTCATTAATAAAAAAACGATAATGCTTCAAAGTACATTACATTACTCCTTCAAAGTCCTTTGTGAACATTATCTTATTAATCATCACAATAGCTCAGGGAAAGATAAACATTGCTGGTTATCTTACCTAGATCATATTTGGAAGGACCTTTTTTTTTCTTGTTATTGTTTGATTATGCTATGAAATCTGGAGAGCAATTTTCATATTGGCTATTTGGATATAATTTGATATGCTGATGTAAAAAGTTCCCTGGATCGGTAAGGTGGTTTTTATTTTTATTTTAGATGTCTCACCCGGACTCTTGTCAAATTCTTTCCAGAGAGCTAACCAAAGAATAACAAGCAAAAGACCTGATATTTCTGCTCAAGGATTGAAATTTTCTGGATAGCTTGAGGCTCTTTAAACCATTGATTCATGATCTAGAAATCAAAAGATTCTTCTTTACTTGCACATGTGTAGGTGCTCAAGTAACTGTTGAATGACTGAATGATGTACTGATTTATAATTTAGAAGTAAATGAGGGGGCTTATGTAGGAAATCAGAATCCTAGTCAGGAATTCCATTAGTAACTGATATCAAATAGCTAAAAGAGAATTCTTTTAGGAAAGGAATTTTACTTAGAAAACTGGTTTAAAAAATTCGCTCAGCAGCTGTGTCCCCACCTCACCTTTAACACCCTAGCTTTACTTTCCTCATAACACTTCTCACACAGTTCAGTGTGTTTATTGACAACTTTCGTTTCCCTTCTGGAGCAGGTGACATATTCCTTACGTGCTGACACATTGTGGGTCTCAATAAATGACTGTTGAATTGAAAAACATTAACTAGAGAAATCTTTCCTATAACAAAATTATAGGAAATTTGGATGGATTCAGTTTCAAAATTATAGGAAGGGGTTGTCTAATACTAGGGCACTATATTCAAATGGAGCGGCAGGTATTCTCAGCAGGACTTGTGTGAAGAATTTGAAATCTTTTAATAGCTCAGCAACAAACTGTATTGCCTGTAGAAGGTTTTCTTTTTTCTAGAGATGTCACAGATGATAGTGGTACCTTCTACGTCCTAAGATGACTTCTTCCTTTATGGGAGAGTCCAGGGTGGAGCGGTCATTGGTGCAACTATACCACTGTTATCTTTGGTGCTGGTCAAGAGTGCTGGAGGGAGACTTCATGAGGTTTACCTCAAGTTTCTTTCCAGTGCAGGTAAACATTTCTGACCTTATAGATTCTGTCAACTCTCTATGTCCACCTCATAAGCATAGACTTAAGGACCAGGCAGAAGTCAGGCTGTGGTGGTAATCAAACTTTCTCAACACAATAGTTTTGTGGCAAAAGGGTGTGGAGCTGTGTGGAAGGGTGGACATTTCTCTTGTCTTGTAATTTCCCTTTCTGGTTGAACACACACACTTTCCATGGGCACCTTTTCTTCCTGCTCTTCATACTGTTCTTTCAGGCAGTGCTGGTGCCCAGGACAAAGATGGAAGCTTTCTGAAAATCTCAGTTTGAACACGCTCTTGAAACCCTTCTCCAATCCCCAAGGAATTGTGACCCATTGTTGAGAAATGCTTGAGTAGAACATGCAGGCTCCTATATGCCACTTTTTAAGGTGGAGAGATAGAACATCCTTCTAGCTTTCTAAAGTCTTGTTCATTCTTGCCTTTTTTCTTTCAGTGAGAAAGTTGGTGCTGATATCCCATAGACAAAGCATAACAAATAGGATTAAAAGTGGTTCTACAGTCCAATCAGTAATAAGGACCTTCCATGACTCAGTGCTGTGGAGGGAAGAATATTAGTCAGTGGATCCCCAGGAAAATGATAATGCTTTAAAAATGAAATGCACATCCTTCATCTAAATCTAGTTCCCTCGGCTTCAGCTAGTAAGCTTTGCACTTAGCAGTGCTCACACCAGCATCTGTTTCATTCCTTAACAGAATAACGTTGTTTTGATGAAATGCCTATTTCTCCATTGTCCATGTTTTGCACAGCAATTTTATTTTACATTTAAAAAATGTTAATTGAAATATAGTTGATTTACAATGTTGTGTTAGTTTCAGGTGTACAGCAAAGTGATTCAGATATATATATATACATATATATATATATATATATATACACACACACACACACACAAACATATATATTCCTTTTTTTTTACTTTCTCTTCCATTATAGGGTATTACAAGATACTGACTATAGTTCCCTGTGCTATACAGTAGGTCCTTGTTAGTTATCTATTTTAGATGTAGTAGTGTGTGTGTTTTTAACCCAAACTCCTAACGTATCCCTCTCCTCCCCTCCCCTTTGGTAACCATGAGTTTTTTTTCTATGTCTGTGGGTCTATTTCTGTTTTGTAAATAAGTTCATTTGTATCCTATTTTTAGATTCTACCTATAAATGATATCGTATGATATTTGTCTTTCTCTGGCTTACTTCACTTAGTATGATAATCTCTAGGTCCATCCATGTTGCTGCAAATGACATTATTTCATTCTTTTTTAATGGCTGAGTAATATTCCATTGTGTATATATGCCACATCGTTATCCATTCATCTGTTGATGGACATTTAGTTTGCTTCCACGTCTTGGCTATTGTAAATATGCACAGCAGTTTTAGATTGGGTATTCACAGCCATGATGACTATGATTGCTGTCCTGAGCAGTCCGCTAAACAGAAACATCTCCAATGCTGAAACTTCTCCCAGGGAGATTTCTGTAGCTTTAGGGGGCTACAGAACTCTCCGCATAACTTGATATTCAACAAACTTTTTCTAAAGCAGTGGAGCCCTACTTACAAGGAAAATCTTAGATTTGGGTCATTGTTCGGGTGGAGGAGCCCAAGAAATTAATGATAAGCAGGTAGGGCAAACAGCTCCCAAGTCCTTTTCCATTATGTTCGCTCTCCTGGTGGTTAATCCTCTCTGTCCTGACGTGGGTAATCTGGTAATCAGCAAATCATGTGTTTTCGAGAATTCTTGAAGCAATTCCCTGGAAACCCAGCCAATCACAGTTTGAAAGCCGCCAAAGCAAAGCTCGAGCTTGCTAACTAGAACTTTGTAATTAGGAGACTGAACGGAATTTCCAAAACTGTTCACTTTCCTTCCAAAAGTTGCGAATCTTCCCTAATCTAGAGGAATCATTGAACCCGTGAAGCTTGGATTTTAGAGCTGGTGGGTTTGGGGTTGAAATATCCATGACCTTTTTCTGAGAAGGAAAACTTGTACCTGCGTTGTGATTTTGTTCCACGTCTTTGAGATAGACTTCACTTGATTTACTGGGTCAATCCTTATCTTTTTGAGTTGCCAAATTAATTACAAAGTTGGGGTGGGGAGAGTTGATGAGTTAATAATTTTCAAGCGTCAACTGTGGGACCCAGTTGGAAGTCCAGCAAACTTGTCTCTTTCATCCCCTGGTTTCCTTTCCCTCCCCCTGCACCTATCCCCCATTCCCCCACCCTCCCACCACTTCTGCCCTCTCCCTAATTCTAACTTTGATATTAATAGGGCAGCTACTTAACCTCTTAGGGTTCAATTTTCTCTTCTGTAAAATAAACAGATGCTGGATGGAGATAATCAATAAAGCCTCCTTAGTTGCTGACCATTGACAATTACATGGGGTCTTGTCCCCCAAGGCCACACAGCCATGACGGCAGTGCCCTATGTGACTCTGCGGGCCACGATTCTCTTAGATTCCCATGTACCTGAACCCGGAGTTGGGCAACGTAGTGGCCCTATGTGGGGAGGTTTGAAAGGTGTGACCAAGTTTCACCTGAACCTTAAAACATCCTTCTTCTCCAGATGCTTTGAAAGGTTGCCACTGGGGACCCACGTTTAAATATTATTCTCTCCTGTATTGTTCTTGGACCGATAACACATTAAATTATTAACAAGTTATGTGAATTGCTTTTTTTTCCTCCATGACAGGAAAATGCTAGAGAAAGAAGTATGAGAGCACTGGGTAGATGGTGTAGGGAAGGAAAAACTTCCTTCTACCCTGTTATGTTCTATGATGGGGCTTGAGAATTAAGCTAACATAAGACTGACTAACAGGAAAAAAATATGCAAATTTTATTCAATATTTTTATGTTGATGCAGGAGTCTTCAAAAGGAAAATGAAAACCCAAAGAAGCCATTAAGCCCCAAAGCTTATATACTTTTTAAACCAAAGAATGACAAATTGTGTGGATGCAACAAGACAATGGGATTGGGCTAGGGGCTGTAAATTGTGGGACAGTGACTAAGAAATATATAGGGTAAACTAATGGAAGAGAAGGGTTATTTTATTTTACTTAATTTTTTTTTTTTTCCCCGAGCCACACGGTTTGTGAGACCTTAGTTCCCTGACCAGGGATTGAACCCGGGCCCTTGGCAGTGAAAGCGCGGTGTCCTAACTACTGGACTGCCAGGGAATTCCCGATAAGAGTTATTTTAGTAGGCTGGTTTGTACAAGTGCATTTTGGCATTGACTCCCAGTCTGAACAATAAGAATGTTCTTCCTGGCACAATAAAGATACCTTTCTCATAGGAAATCTTATCACCTGCTTTTAGGTAGAGACAGGGAGGTTAGAGAACCCTTCCTCATCTGCTGTTTCTCTAGTGCCTTTAACTCAAAATAACCAAAATGCCAAAGTGGTACATTTTGGGGTGGCGGAGAGGTGATGGTGGTGAGGAAAGGGAGGATGAATGAAAGCTTTTGAGCCAAAAATAACTGAATTCAAATCTTGCATCCATTTATAAATTGTGTGATCACAGGTTTATTATTTAGCCTCAGTTTCTACTATATACTGAAGTGTATAGTGTGCAAAGTGCCTGGTATACAGTAGGCACTCGCTACATAGAACTATGACCTATTATTTCACCATTTTACCTACAGCAAAATCTGCAATTAGACTTCCTGATCATCTAGTTGAAAACAAAACTCAGATAGAAGTCTCGGTATTCAAGGGACAAACAGACACACCTTTCCACTTGAGGAACAATTTTTTTATTTCATAATCTTCTGTTTCTGTGGCTCAGTTTGCTGGGATGCCAAGAGGTACTCTGATCTTCTTCATGCATCCTCCCATACCTCTGAGTTGTTTGGCACATATTTCGAAATGTGAAAATGGGGATTGTACACTAAACAGTAAAATCATTATGTTAAAAGCTCATTTTATTTTCTTCCGTTTGAATACGAACCACAGTGCTGGAGATTTTCTTTGTTTTTTTTTTTTTTTGTAGAGTGGGTTCTCTCTCTCCCTCTCTCTCTCTTATCTGTCTTCCATTAGGGAAATATTTTTTTGATTGCTTAGACCATTTATTTTGTGGAAATAAGAGCTATTGTTCTATCAGAAAAAAAAAACACAACACTGCAATAACCATTTAGAACAAGAAGGAAGGAAAGTATTTTGGAGAAAAATAATTCCTTTCCCATATTTCACTTAAGTTGTATATCTTGGAACTAGTTTTCCATTATAAGGACCTTCTCTTTTGTTTATGGAAAAAAAAAATCTCTAAGAACACAAACCCCATAGGAATTGTCCATTTTCCTAACTAATTTTCAGGCACGATGCAAAACTGCCATTAATAATCTCTATGCCTTGTCCAGTCCGATTAAAAAACATTTCTTTAGAGGTTACAAAAGATTTCCAAAACATGTTAAAGGATTCTTCTTAAAAAGTTGACTCCCCATGGAAACTTGGAAATCAGATTTTTAAAAACGTTCTTCTGAGCTGCCTCTGAAATTTAATCTTGAATAGCATTATACTGTCTTCCTATCAAGGGTAGCTTGACCTAGCTTTCAAGTAGTGTGACCTTGGAGGTGAGAGATGGTCAGTGCGCTCAATTTGGAGGTTTTAGTTACATCTTTTATCTCAGTTCACCGTATAGCTTGCAGAGGCAGATTCTCTTTATGGAGATTATTTCCTTTCCTCCATCCAGAATTGTTCTTATTTGTGTCGAAAATTATATTTATAACAATTTTTCTTTGTAGATCTTAGGTGTGTCAGTGTTTTCCCTCAGCAAATAAAGTATAAATTCTATGAGGCTGGGGCACACTGTATGTTATTCTTTGGAATTCCCTATGGTGCTTATTTCAATTCTGGTCCCTTTGTAGCTGCTCCATAAATACTGTATTTGTCCATTTCTTGCTTGATTATCTGTTAGCTCAATCTAATCCAGTAGAAAATTAAAAAGAGGCTTGAGGCTCTCTACTCTCAATTCAGCTAACAGGAAAGATTTTCCAAAGCTAAAGTGTCGCTTATTTCTCTACCCGCTTTCCTCCTGATTAGTTATGAGCTATAAAAAGCAAACCATAGAGCCCAGCCCAATATTTTGAATGATGGAAAGATTGAGCAGTTTCTCAGATCTTTCTGTATTGGATTTGTCGACTGTAGTTTCATTAACCCTTACTAAACTGAAAGGCAGGTAGACATAGCTTTTGGATGGTTTGAAGAAATACTTCCCTCTAAGAAGAGATAATCAAGAAGAGGGAAGGACTGGGTAGCTGATGTACACTATTGCATAGAATGGATAAACAACAAGGTCCTACTGTATAGCACAGGGAACTATAGCCAATATCCTGGGATAAACCATAATGGAAAAGAACATAAAAAAGAACATATATATGTGTATAATTGAATCACTTTGCTGTACAGCAGAAATTAACACAACATTCTAAATCAACTATACCTCAATAAAAAAAAAAAGAATTGGCTGTGTTTCTATTTCCCTGTGTATCGTTGAATTTCCTTTAAGGGGATGATTTGATCGCACAGACTTATCCAAGTTAGTTTGTTAGTATTCATCTGACCCAACTGCCATTTCACACAAGTGGGAAGCTCAGAGTGCAAGTGGTTTATGAGGCCAACAACCAGTTAGAGGCATAATCAGGATTTAGTCCTTTCCCTCACTCCCCTTCTACTTTGTTTCATCACTTGTTTTCGATAAATAAAGGGATTGTCCTGGATACAGAGACAAGCTTAATCTCTTCCTTTTCTGATTCACCTTGGTTACTTATAAAATGAAGATGTCATGCTAATGAAAATATTTCCAACTTCCACCTGGAACTACTATGGAATTTAATGTTGAGAGTTAGATCCAAACATGAAGCACTTTAAGTTACTTAGCAGAAATTTGCCATCTTACATGTTTTTGGGGGTTAAAAAAAAAAAAAGACAATCATGAAGAAAGGCCAAAGAGTAAATATCTACCACTGCTTTTTCCACTCACATCCTGTAATACATTTAACTTTGTATGACAATAAATACGATTTTTAGGAGATTTATAAGAAAGAGCTCTGATGGAACCAAATAACACAGGCTTATTATTGTTCCCATCACCACAGTTTGAAAGGTGTGGCAGGAGAAAGTGAACAGAGAAGCTCAGATGAAAGACAATATTGATATTTGGCATGCTTAGATGATTTTCCACCCAAAGATACAAAATCCTTTTACCCACACTAATTATGCCTCCCCACCAGGGTCAGCCTTTGGCACAGCTGGGAAGCCGGCGGAGGTTGACTTTGGCATCTCTGGCCTTCTCTTTAATGTACCCCTTTTCTTTTTCGATATTGCTCACATGGCTCCTCTTTGAGTAGTGCACATGCCATTGATTGTTAAGGAATCAGATTCCTTGGTGCCAAGCTGGTCCTACTGAATCAGAGTATCTGTGAGTGCAACCCAGGAATCTGCATTTTTAACTGCATTTTCCCACCACCACCCCCATGATCTTCTACACATAGGGCTTTGAAAACCACTAAGCTAATAACCGATCTAGCCTCCCAAAGTTCTGTTCTTCTTCTACCTAAGAAATACGCTCTTCTGACGTGTAGATGACAGGTGTGATTTAGTAGGAATGTTCATCAGTGATACTGGAAAAGCTTCTGCTTGTTTTAAGACAGAGAAAGAATGGTCTCTTTCTGGAATATTGGGCATTTGGAGTTGAGTGAGGGAGGTAATTTTAAAATGGAAGCAACCTACATGTCCATCAACAGAGGAATGGATAGAGAAGATGTGGCACATATATACAATGGAATATTACTCAGCCATAAAAAGGAATGAAATTGGGTCATTTGTAGAGACATGGATGGACCTAAAGACTGTCATGCAGAGTGAAGTAAGTCAGAAAGAGAAAAACAAATATCGTATATTAACGCATATATGTGGAATCTGGAAAAATGGTATAGATGATCCTATTTGCAAAGCAGAAATAGAGACACAGATGTGGAGAACAAATGTATGGACACCAAGGGGGAAAGGAGGGAGGTGGGAGGAATTGGGAGATTGGAATGGATACATATACACTATTGATACTGTATATAAAATAGATAACTAATGAGAACATACTGTATAGCACGGGGAACTCTACTTAATGCACTGTGGTGACCTGAATGGGAAGGAAGTCCAAAAGGGAGGGGATATATGTATATGTATGGCTGATTCATTTTTCTGTACAGTAGAAACTAACACAACATTGTAAAGAAACTATACTCCAATAAAAATTAATTAAAAAAATAAACACAAATTAAAAAAATGTTAAATCTTTAACATATTAATTTAATATTTAATTTTTTATTTTTATTTTGCACAGGAATTGTTACTGCTAAGAAGGCTAAGTTAGTGGGACAGGCTTGGCATGTGAGATCAGAGAGTCTTCGGTTTAAATCCTGATTCCATCACTTATTAACTTGGTGATCAATTTACTTAACTGTTAAGTTAAAGTAAATTGGTGACCAATTTACTTAACTGTTCTTAACTTCATGTTCTTCAGTTATATAATGAAGACAATAGTATATAAATTGAGGTATTATTCTGAGAAGTAAATGAGATAACTGTGTTTAGAGCATTGCATATGACAATGCTTAAGAGACATCGGATGTCCCAAACATATTTAATGCATGTGTACGGAGGGCCTTATATTAATTGGTTGTGTTGGGAGTGTGGGTAAAGTGGTGAATAAAACAGACCCGATGTTCATCTAACAAAGAGCTTAAGTCACATCAAGGAGAAAGACCTGTAATTGTTTCAAGAAGAGGTAACTGTTGAATCAACATTCATTCATTTGACAAGTATTTACTGAGTTTCTACTGTGTGTAGATTCAGTTCTGAGTTAGGTATGAATATCCGGTGATAAATACAACAAATAAGTTTCTTCATGGAGCCTACGTGTGTGGGGGACAGAAAATAAACAAGTATGAAAATAATCAAATGGATGACACCGAATACTGAGAAGGTCTGCAAAGGGAGTAAGGCAGGATTATCTTAGGGGGATGTATTAGTTTTCTAGGGCTGCTGTAACAAAATACACAAATTGGGAGGCTTAAAAACAACAAAAACGTATTCTCTCACAGTTTTAGAGGACAGAAAAGTAAAATCAAAATTTTGGTCCTTCTGGAGGCTCTGAGGGAATACGGGTTTCATGCTTCTCTTTTAGCATCTGATGGTTTTTGGCAACTCTTGGCATTCCTTGGCTTGTAGGAAGATTACTACTATTTCTGCTTCCATCTTCCCATTATCTTTTCTCTGTGTTTTCTCTTCTTATAAGGAAAAATACCTTCCATTGGATTTAGCACCAACTCTAAGTCCAGGATGAGCTCATCTTGAGATCCTTAATTACATCTGCAAAGAACTTTTATCTAATTAACGTCATCTTCACAGTTTGCAGGGGTTAGGACTTGAACATATTTGAGCAGGGAGCGGGGACTCTTCCAGATTCATCCCACTTTCAGAGGGATTTTGGCTGGGTGGGAAATGGGTAGGCTACTTTACGTGGTTGGAGAAAGCCTTTCTGAGGAGGAGAACTGAGCTGAGACTTGGATCATGAGAAGAAGCCAGCCATTCAAAGAGATCCAGTAAGAGGGAGTAGCATTCATAAAGGCCCTGTGGTAGCAATGAACTTGGTAGGCTCAAGGAAAGAGAAGAAGGCCAGAATGGATAGAGCAATCAGAGTGAGAGGGAGAAAGGTAAACATAAAAGATGAGGTCAGAGAGGTAGAAGCATGGACAGATCATGCAGGGTCTTGTTAGTCAATAATTTTGTGCTTGTGTTTTATTATTATTGCAATAAGAAGGCTCTGTTGGAGAGGTAGGGAGTTACTAGGGAGTTAACAGTAGGAAGTTAGATATGCAAATCTGAAGCTCAAGGGGAAATCTGGACCAGGTACATGTTTGCTCATCATCAACATATAGCTGGTGTTTTAAGCCATGAGCCAAGATGTGGTCATCTAGGGAACGAATGGCAATAGAGGACAGAGTTTTGGGTCTTTCCAATATTTACAGTCCAGGAAGAGGAGCAAACAAAAGACAGTAGAAAGAAATGGGCAGTGGATTGAGAGGAAAACCAGAATCATGTGTTGTCATGGAACAATAGAAGACAATATTTGAAGATGGAATTGGTCAACTGTGTTGAATCCTGGAGAGAGGTTGAGTAAAATGACAATAGAACACTAACCTGGCAAAATGCTTATCAACGGTGTCTTGAAAAAAATGTCTTCGTTGGAGTGATGGAGTTGAAAAATCCAACTGAAGTGAATTGAAGAGTGAATGGGACATGGGGAGGTGTGGGCAGGAAGTTTAGGCAACTCTTTTAAGATTTTTATTATGAAGAGATGAACATATAATTTACTATCCAAGCTAGGACACTTTAGAGAGTGAAGAGGGAGGGGTGTGCTAAGAATAAATAAATTTTGTAATTAAAAAAAATCAGATTATTGAAGCATAATTTATAGACTATAAAATTCACCCTTTAAGGTGAATGGGTATAATAATTTGCTGGGTAAAATTATATCATTTTGAAGTAAGTATTTGTTAACAAACTGATTTTAGCATATCTGTGGGATCTATAAAAAATTTTTACAATAGCCATCAAAAATCAAAAATAAAATTCTCTCTGGAAATGAAATATTAATTATATATGTAGTAATGAAAAAAATTTATTTCTCACTATATTGACTTTTCTGAACAATAAAAACAATATAAACAAAATAATTATTCTTGGCATATGTTCACAAATTTGAAAGGGGTCCTTTATCATATCTCTCCCCATTATTTTTCTAAAGAATGTATTGTTTCTAATGTGGTTTTATTATCTGGAATTTTTTTCCATAAAGCTGCCTGCAATCTTCTTCAGTGTTTCATTTTATGACTTAAAATTTGAAAATGTGACACTTTATTTACTCTTCCTTGTAAAACACAGTATTTTAAATAAAGAATACCCTCTCTCTACTGGTGCTGGGATACATGGTAAGCTCAGAGCAAATTCTGTTAATTGAGGATGTTCTCAATTCTCTCTCTCTCTCTTTCTTTTTTTTCCAGCAGTGTCAGGAGATAATATACTGTTAAATATTTGAGCTAATTTTTTTAAAAGTTATTGTCTTTTCCCCTTCATTCAAATCATCTTTGTTTTAAAATACTTTTGTAAGACAAAAGTCTCTAATATACTCATCTCCATTTATAATTCTTTTGATTATTGTACAAATTTTGAAGCTATAAAATTATAAGCCTTCTCAATTTCTTTTCACTTCTGTATGAAATATGAATTTTTTCCAGTAACAAAAGGCGCTATATCAAAATATGCTCCCCACAAATTAAAATATTCTAAAACACAATTATAGAGTTTCACAATGAAATCTTGCATAAAGAGTGAGCTCTCATCACCTAATATATTCAGTTCCTTTTTGCTTTTGTAGGGATCAATTTCCATGCCCTCATATTTGTAAACTTTATTTCCAATCATTTCAATTTGTGAAGAGCCTCACAATTTGAAGGCTTTTTTGGTGTTCCATGTGTTGACTGCTTTGATTAAAGATTTCAAGCTGATTCTAAACAAAATACAACCAAAATTTAGAGAACTTGTTTACAGAAAGCATGTTACCATTATAGGATGGTTTGGTTGCATCACAAAGAAATATTTCAAAAAGACACTTCTAAACTCCAACTGATGTCAGGCAGTAAAGAGAGAAAGAATTTACTGCTATGCTGAAATGATGTTTATATTCAATTATTTAGTAATCTAGTTACTTTATGTAAATATTAAAAATGTTTCTAATATGATCAGTGCATTACCACAAACTTTTGTATGCCGTTATGAACTCTGGGAGCATAAGAATCAATTCCTAGAACATATGTGCTCCAAAGTTTGTTCACTTAGTAGCAAAACTGTGTTTAATAATGATTCTGTGCTCTACCAACATTCGTTTCTGTATTATCACCCTTCACACACAAATTATCTTCAGTGTTGAATTTAAAGTAGATTTATAATAATATTACAATAAGGCCAAATGTTTCAACATTTACAGAATGAACTTCCAAAAATTTTACTATTATTATTTTTTAATAAATTTATTTATTTATTTTTGGCTGCATTGGGTCTTCGTTGCTGTGTACGGGCTTTTTTTAGCTGCGGTGAGCAGAGGTTACTCTTTGTTGCAGTGCGTGGGTTTCTCATTGCAGTGGCTTCTCTTGTTGCAGAGCACAGGCTAGGCGTGTGAGCTTCAGTAGTTGTGGCACATGGGCTTCAGTAGTTGTGGCTTGCGGGCTCTAAAGCGCAGGCTCAGTAGTTGTGGTGCACGGGCTTAGTTTTTCCATGGCATGTGGGATCTTCCTGGCCCAGGGCTTGAACCCATGTTCCCTGCATTGGCAGGCGGACTCTTAACGACTGTGCCAACAGGGAAGTCCCCCCAAAAACTTTATTATAGTACATGAAATGAGTTAAATAATCAAAACTTCATTAGAATTAACTTAATTGATATTTTGTTTGGAGTATCTAATATTACAAATACAAAACAGGCATAATTTTAATGTTTGCAAGTGTCTTCTGCTAATGAAATCAACATATTGATAGCCATCACTTCCTTTTTGTACATGTAAAAGAGAACTTGGAATAAAAATGGGGAAAATTAATTAACAAGAACAGTCATTGGATCTAAATGAAAAGTCATGCCTTGTAGAATGGTATGCACATGCATCTTCTGTAGCTACACTTGTGGAATGATCATCTTTGGGCATAGTTCTTTTAAACTTGCTACTAAGTTTTTTAACAGATGTTGATGTTTTTGCAACATGTGTATCTTCTGGTTTTGGCCCCTGTGGTGGATATTAATGTCAACACGCATTCTATGCAATTAACATTGTGTTAATGTCAACAAAAGTTTTCACCAACTGTTTCCTGAGAAATGGAAATTCAGAACTTAATTTTGAACTTGCATTTTCATGTTTTGAGTTTGTTGCTACCAAAAGAGTTTATTGAAAAATAGAAATGTTTTATCAAACAAACAATAAATAAGTAATTTAAAGGCACATAAATAGATTATATGCTTTAAGGTAGGACTACTCAGCCTCCATTCTTTTGTGTATTTTTCTTACATTTAACCTATGAGTCCTCACATTCCTCACTGACACTGTCATTTGTGCCTTGTGCTTCTCTTAGTTCATGGCATGGGCCACAGATCGGCAGGCTGTTGTACCCCACCTGGGTCCAGAAGGAGTTAGTTTTCCCCAGCTGCTTGTGTCTGAGCATCTTTGTTCTACCAGCTAGCAAATAGCATGTTGCTCCTGAGAGCAAGGATGTAGTTATGCTGTATCACAAAAGGGTCAGGGAAGAAGTGATGTGTTACCACTGCTGTCTTTCAGATTTAACCAAGTGTTAAAGTGAGAACTCCACTCACTGGTATGTGACTCACATACTCTGAGCTGGAACCAAGACAGATGCTGGGAGTACAAAGTAAGAGGTCTATCACACCCATTCCAACTTATTTTGAATCAACTATTAGTAATATTACCTCATTATTAAAAAGAAAAATTCTGGGACAAATGTTAAACCAGATGGTATACCAGAACAGCAGGCATAAAGCAGGGAAACTGTTACATATAGTCACCTTAGCTATAATAAGAACCAAAGACATGGGGCTGTAGCTGGAGGGAGGTATAAAGTTAAATGAGTGTGTTTGGGGACTTCCCTGAGGTCTAATGGTTAAGAACCCGTCTTGCAATGCAGGGGAGCCAGTTTGATCCCCTGATGGGGAACTAAGATCCCACATGCTATGGGACAACTAAGCCTGCACGCCGCAACTACTGAGCCCACCCATTCTGGAGCCCACGCTCCACAACTAGAGAGAAGCCCGGGCACCGCAATGAAGAGCCTGTGTGCTGGAACGAAAGATCCCGCGTGCCGCAACTAAGACCTGATGCAGCCAAAAAATAAGTAAATAAATATTTTTTTTTTTTAAAAAAGAGTGTGTTTGTTGCTGGTTTTTAAGGTGAAAGAGACTAGGGAATGCCCAGAATGTTACAGCATTTGGGGTAAAGGACATCTAATGCAGACTTACGACTTTTCTGGAAGACACCATCCTTGAACTAGTTTTGACTAGCACAGTAGTTATCTGAGGAAGGTCTGAGTATGTATCAGCACAGTGGAGGGACCATCACAATAAAGACATGTTAAAGGAAGCGAAACTCTAAGAATAGATGCAGATTTCTAGAGAGGATTTATGTAGAGGAGCAGAGAAATAGCCAAGGAAAGACTCCTGAGAAATGAGAAGACAGGGAGAAAAAAAAGAATCATCTAGGCAGAATGAGAAAGGTCAAGGTTAGAAGAGCACAGGGTCATTGAAGCCAAAAGAGGAATTTGAATGTGAGAGAATGACCCACAGAGGGAAGTGCAGTAGAAGGCCAGGAATGGTAGATTTGGTCATGGAGAGGTCACTTGGTGACTTGGAGCACCGTGGGATGTGTGTGGGAGTAGTGGTGGTGGAGGGCTCTGTGTGGCTGGAGACGTCCTTATCCTCAAAGAGTAGAAGACTGCCTAAGATATGAAGAAGTAGGAACAGACTGCAGAGCTTGGTTGCAAAAGGTAAGGAGGAAATAAAGCATCCATCAGAAAGGGGCACGTGATCCTGGGGTGATGTCATTGGTTTTGTTTAAGAATGAGAGAGACTTGTGTCTGCTTTTAAGTTGAGGGAAAAGATTACGCAGAAATAGACAGGTTCAAGAAATAGAGGAGGGCTTCCCTGGTGGCCCAGTGGTTGAGAGTCCGCCTGCCGATGCAGGGGACACAGGTTCGTGCCCCGGTCCGGGAGGATCCCACATGCCACGGGGCGGCTGGGCCTGTGAGCCATGGCCGCTGAGCCTGTGCTTCTG
Source organism: Stenella coeruleoalba (assembly GCF_951394435.1). Taxonomy (NCBI): domain Eukaryota; kingdom Metazoa; phylum Chordata; class Mammalia; order Artiodactyla; family Delphinidae; genus Stenella; species Stenella coeruleoalba. The sequence goes on from NC_137164.1 coordinate 46,420,496, forward strand.
GAGCCTGTGCTCCGCAACGGGAGAGGTCACAACAGTGAGAGGCCTGCGTACTGCAAAAAAAAAAAAGAAAGAAATAGAGGAGATATTGTTAGAGGAAGGCCCCCCAAAAGACCAGAAAGGATGACAAGGGCAGATGAGGAGGGCCTGTTTTTGAACTTGATGACCACATTACATTTTGCAACTATAACTTTAATTGTTTACTTGTTTATTGTCCTTGTCACCAATTAGCGAGTCAGCCCAGAGGACAGGTACTATTTCTGTTCTATTTAATCCTGTGTACCTAGTGCCTAGTCCACGTGGTAAGGGCTCAGTTAATTTTTGCTAGTGAATCAAATGAATGAAAAGACTGGTCATTTTCTGAGGCTACAGGAGACTTCAAAATATTGGATTAGACATTCCAACAAAAATTACAATAAATATAAAAAGTAAATCATACTACAACTTCAAGTGATTATTTTTATTCAGAGTAGGAGCACAGACTGTAATTCAACCTTGGGGGGCTGAAATTGAGCCCTCCCAAGTATACCTACATTATTTTGTCTAATACTTTCAAGAGCTGTACACTAAAGATGTTGTTATGTTGCATTTTCACTGGTGAGAAAACCAGCAGCTTGTCTGCAACAATCACATAGCAGGTAGATGGTAGGGGCAGGACTTGAACCCAGCTCAGTCAGCCTCCAAAGACCATGTTTACTCTGTCTCGTTGGTGCTCTGAGGATTCATCATTTTCAATTGTTTCTGGACATTTTAATGTTTCTTTTGATTGTACTTTGAAGAGTTTTTTGGATGACTGACAATTGCCTGAAATGCTCACTAGAATGTAAACTCTGTGAGGGCAGGCAGGAATTTATTTATTTATTTATTTTGGTCAGTTTCGTTCCATGCAATGTATTCCCAGCAGCTGGAATAGTTTCTGGGCCATGGTGTGTACCGAATAAATATTTGTTGAATTGGTGAAAGTATGAATAAAATACTTCTGGGCATGCTTCTTCCTTCTAGGTTACACCTTTGAGGTCTGCTAAAATGTATGCTTCTGGGGGAGGTACCAGTTTCAACTCCTGCTGTTCACTGAATAAATGAAGGATATCAAGGCAGGTGGCAGAGAAGTCTTTGAGTGGAGGGCTTGAGGAAACTGGTCCATGAATGAACATGGGTTAGTTGAGTTTACCTCCTCTGACACTTGGCCGAGGCCTGACGTAGAGGGACCATCTTCGTGATATCTCATCACTCAACATGCCAGTGAGCTTTAAACTCCGAGTGTCTGAAAAGTGACTGGCCGATATCTACTCAATGTAAAAGACAATGGATTTTCCCTAAGTTCAAGTGGTAATTCTCACAAATATTTGTCATGTTCATTTATAAATAAAATGATATTTCAAGTAAGTGATAGCAACTATATTTCAAGTATATGGAAACCTACTATGTATTTAGATTGGTGTAAGACAATTTAATATTTACAATGATTCTTTTATTCATTCAATAAATATTTAGTTGACACCTCCTGTGGTCCAAGCACTAATGAATGTTATGTTACTATATATTACTTGGAGATATAGAGAATGCTTGACTTTCAAACACAGTAACTAGAACTAATTACTGATGCAGATTATACAAAGCTAATCTGAATTAACTTTGAATACAATCTATTTCTGCTATCCTTGTTCCCCACCTGAGAGATGATGATATTAGTGTAGGGACATATTTGGACCCTCAGAGTTGGTATAAAGATCATTTTTAAATGAAAATATTTGAGCTACAGAAGATACAGCAGGAAATCTTCTCTGAACTTTGCTTTATCTGACTAAAGTGGAACCTCCTGAGGGTACACCTAACATTAACCCCTCAAAGGAGTTTCCAGAAAATTCAGTTGCTGTGGAGACTGACCACCCATTCCCACAAGCATCGAAAAGCCCAACAGAACCTTCCATGCTTTCCCACTGAAGTCCTAAACCAGCCCCTACCTTTGTTAAGTTGATATATATAAACCTTACTCATCGCTAAGCAACTCCCACACATATGTGTAAATAAATCTTGTCTTCTCTCCTGTTAATCTGTCAGTTAATTTGCAGGCCCCCAGGCACAAGACCCAAGTCAGTAAAGAAAAAATTTTCTTCCCAATATTAACCTATTTTTGTCTAGCAGTTCATAGCAAAAGTAAATTTTTAACAATACAGTACAGTAAATTCAAGCTATGCTTAACATTTATAACTTTCACCAGTGGCTATAGAGGAAAACACATCCCAGGGAAATAGTGTTTAACACTGTCTGTATTTGAATACTGACTGCCCACTTGCTAACCATGATCTTGACCAAGCAAATTAATCTCTCAGTGCCTCAGTTTTCTTACTCATAAAATGGGAATAAAAATAGTACCTCGTGGGATGGTTATGAAAATAAAATGAGTTAACACATGCAAAGCTTTTAGACTAGGGATGCGTGAATAGTAAGGGCTCAAATAGATATTATTATTCCAAGGTCTCCATAGGGGTTGGGGGGGGTCTTGGCCACATCCCATGATGATTGTCTCTAAACACCAGTTATCTGCTGGTTTCTTTACTTTAAGTAGTTTCCTGATCTAAGGGAACATTTCTGAATGAATGTTAGTGTTGTGACAGAGAAAGTTCTTTTGTTTTCAGGATACCAGTTTGTACTTCTCTATAATTTTTTTAAAGTAATTTATGATTTCTGAATATTTGGGGCTCATTATGGACACTTGTAAAGTTTTGATCATTTGAAACTAACCTAAATGTCAGCACACTTTGAAAGGTTTATTAGCAATGCAAATGTGAAGCTAGCAGTACTGTGAATAATTACAATAAAGAGAGCAATTATACCCACTAACTAGAACTTGCAGGCCATTCAGGTTTCTAGAACTTGGCTATGATGAGTTAGAGAAGCAAAAGGAAAGAAAGATAGAATGATCTATTTCTAAGTGTACAGAATTTCACTAATCTTGATTACCTGAAGTCAGGGTCAATACTCCTACAATTAATAACAATGACTATCATTTATTGATAACCAAATGTTAGGATCCCAGCTAATCTTTTTATAGACATTATCTCATTTGACCTTTAATGAAACCCAGTAAGATAGGTATTATTATTTCTGATAAACAAAGGAGGAAACTGAGCGTTTTAAGGTTTAAATAACATGTCTAAATTCAAATGTCTAGTAAGTGGTGGAAATTCTATTTGAAGCCACCTCAGAGTGTCTGTTCTAAAGCCAGATTTCTTAACCACCACACTGAATAGCTCCCATGGTCTTAGTATTCATATTGCATTTAGACAGCTTCTGTAGTTTATTTGCAGATGGGTTACACTTGGAGTTATATTTTATGCAATAAAAATTAAAATATTAAAATGGACATAAGTGTATGTCTATACATGGAATATAAACATACATTAACAACACAGAGAGCTTTACAAAAAATCCTTTATTTTGGTGACTGCAAAGGATATTAATTTCTCCTTCTTTTCATTCTTCTCTTCCAGTTCTGCTTCTTCTTCGTGTTTGTCTTTGTCTTCATCTTTCTTCATCTTCTTCTTTAACCACTCCCCCACAAAAGACTGGAGGAACATGAAAGGAGAATATTGCCCTGGTTGCAGAGGTTGACCTGAACATATGGAAAGGAATAACGCATGAACCCCGAGATCCTTTCAACTGCCCTAACATTCCCACACTTTGCTTTATCACCATTCATATTTACAATGTATCTTTCTTCTAAAGATCTCAAAGTCTCTGAAACTCATATTATCATAGGCCTGTGACTCAAATACATGCAAATTTAAATTTTAAAAGAAAATGATTAATTTCCGGGAGGCCCGGCTCACTTGGTGCTGAATTCCTTCTTTTTCTTGTGGTGAGCATGGGTTTTCTGAATCAGCTAGTGTGTCTCTCTGTATTAGATGGGTGACCCAGCACCTCTCTTTGCTGAGTAAGAGGGTGCTGTATGCTCACGCTTCCTTTGGGCCGGGTGACTACATAAGGTTCTGTCACGCATACTTTTTATTCATGCAACGCATCAGGTAACAAGCAGAAACAAAGGTTAATTTCCAGGGAATGCCAGCAGGACTACTCGCACAAAGGAAATGGTTTGTGATTAAGAATCATGTGCAGCTAAAGGCTTTTATTCCCCTTCCCAGCTTGTTTCATGTTTAAATATTGCTTATATGGAAAAAAGCCAGTGATATTTTGAGTGTGTGTGCATTATTTTTTTAAGTCGAGGTGATTCTAATATGATCAGCAGAAATCATGAATGACTAATTTGGGTTCTGCTTATTACGAAAACATCTGTGTGATTTCTTTTTCTGATAAGTACGTTTGATTGTGGGTATTCCAGAAGATTCTGCTTTTTACATTTTAATACCCTCAGTAGATATTTATTTAGTCCTGATTGTGTGCAAAGCTCTGTACTAGACACTGGGGAGGGAGGTTATTGGAAGAGAAGAGGAAAGAGATATCAAGATGACTATAACAGAGGCTCAGCCCTCATAGGGCTGGAGTATGTGGCATCACATACACATATTACAAGGGTGGAAAGTGCTTAGTCTCTTATGTAAGCTAAGTGTGACAGGAAATCTCGTTTTCAAACTGGGACCCTAAGGCTGGAATTGTGGCTGCTAGTTCCTCTGGTCCTAGCAATATCTTTTCAGATCTTTTGATTCCAAACATTCATGCAAACATCACACTTCATTAATCTGCCCAGGCTGGACTGATATTATCCAAGTTAACTGGACCTGATGGAAAATATGAAGAGTAGGGGGAAACAAGTTCCATAATGACTTAAACCTTTTTCATTTTTTAGGATTAGTGCTAACTTAGTGTGCTTTCTATTCTGAACAATATCTTCCTAACTCCTCTCTTCCCTGTTTGTCCCTATCCCAGTCATAAAGCTACCAAGTAGCTGTTTAGAAATAATCATTAATCAGGAGGAGAAATAATGAAAGAGTGGTGTTAAAGTGTTGACATTTTCACTGTGAAGGAGAAGGGAGGGGGGAAGAATTTTTCTAGGGGGATGTTAAAATACTCTCATAGAATCTTAGAAACAGGAGGAACCTCAGAGATTGAGTTGAATATCCTTCCAATAGATAATTTCCTTTCTAATCCCTGTTAGTTGCTCAAGATGGCTTCCAGTACTTCAAATGACTTTCCAGTGACTCCTTTTGGGTGTCCCACTCTCATCAAGGATTAGTCAGGTGTTCTCAGTTGCAAGTGACAGAAAGCTGAGTCAGTGTAGCTTAAATAAAAATAGGAATCTATTGCTCTGTGTAAGTGGGTAGACATAGCTGAACACGGGAATTAATAGACTTACATGAATTATCTTGTCTCCTCTTTCCTCTGTGTGGGTTCAATATCAAGCATTCTCTTCTCGTGTTGTGGCAATGATAGGCTTATATCATGCTTTCAACTAGGGATTGTAGTGAAAAGTCCAAGCCTCTTTCTTAAAAGAATGTGGGACAAAAAAGCAACCCAGGGTCACTGAGGTCATATGTCCTCTCCTGAACCAGGGGGATGTATTACTCTGGCCAGTCCCTGTCACTAAAGGGTGTGGTCAATGCCACTTGAGCTGTATAGATTTAAGAAGGGGCAGGGTTGTTTCCCAAGAATTGTTAGGTATCTAAGCACATGTATATCTACTACATGCCTCTAACCCAACAAGTCCAAAACAGAAGTCTTCAACTCTTCTTCTTAAATTAGCTCTTCCATCTCTGTTCTCTTCTCAGAGAATGGTTGTCAACTCCTGCCTAGTTGGCCAAATTTGGGAATACCCTAGACTTTCGCTTTTTTTGTAGCCTCCATAACCAATCACCAAGTCTTTTCTGTTGGACTTTTTGATATTTCTCAAATCTGTCCACTTCTATCCAATCTGATTATACAATCTTTGTTCAGTGTCACCATCATCTCTGGATTTCTATAAGCCTCCTAATTGGTCTCCCTGCCTTCAGTCTGAAGGGGTGCGCTGTATCTAAACACATTCCACACTGGAAAACAGAGTAACCTTTTCAAATGAAAATTCTGATCATTTTACAGCCCCTTTTAAATACGGATTTCATTGCCCTCAGGATAAAGTGCAAAGCTCTTTGTGTGATTGAACATGTCCTTCATGATCTGACCACTGTATATAGTGGCCAGTGCCACAGAATAAAAATTTATTTCGGTTGTCAATTTTACCTAGTGGTAATTAAAAACCTTATTTTTATAGTAATGGATTTAGCATGAAGCAGAATGTAAAATTTGAATTATTTTAAGAGAAAATAATTAGGGAAATGTGTGGCACTCACTGAGATCTGGCTCGCCTTTCTTTCTGGGCCCATGGATGGATTATCATTCTTGAAACCTAAAGCTGAATGCCTGGTTCTGTCTAATATTTGTGAGCAGATCATTTAATTGTGTGAAGCTTTCCAGAGCTTTCTTTTCTTTTGATAAAGTGATTTTCAATATTTCAGATAGCAACTTCTTCAAGCTTGGAACTTGAAAGGAAAATGACACTAAACAGATTCCTCAGTCAGCTTGTAATGAATATAAATTGGGAGTGAGAAGAACCCTTCTCTGTTTTAGGCAAATGTTGAGGATGTTTGTTACAGCAGCACAATCTAGCCTATCCTGTCTGAGACAACAGATCTGTCCTCTCCAGTTTCATGGAGGTGGTTCTCTCTATTCTGCTGTTAGCAGTTCAGGTGCACTTTGAGAAGTACTGCTTTATGGCATCAAGCTGAGTGCTATTGTATACTGGATGTTCAAATAATGTTTCTTGAAGAAAATTTATTCTATTTTGAAGAGTTTAAATGTGATCTCTTCTGGAGTTAGAAGGATATATATTTTTTGCTTTTTAAAATAATGATAATAGAGATTAATTATTAAAATGATGTGTGACTCATTTTATTTCTATTTTTTCCTTCACAAAAGGTAAATACTATTTTGGGGGAACATATAATCATAATTTCAGCACATAGCCTAGTACTGTTAAGCAGTCATATTCCACAGCCTTTTTCCAAGTTTATTTTATAAATACCTGAAGAATTTTTAGCACATTTAAATCTGTTTCCTTCCTCATGATAGAAATGTGATGCCTCCATCCCTGTGAGAAATACACAGAAGTGGCTAGGAGTGGATTTGTGTATTACACATATACTACAATGTCTGTGTTTGAAGTTAATCTTTTCCCAAACAGGTTTAAGAAAGCTTTAAGGGAATGCTTGTAAATTTGAGTCAGTGTTGGCCAGCAGTAAAAAAGCAAGTAAGGAACCAGCAGATTTCAAGACAGTCCTTTATTGCTATAAAACTACTGGTATGCCCAACCCACCCTAAAGATCATTGCAATAGGCAACTGTGGGATTTATAAGGAACTAAAAGCTCTTACATTGAATTATAGCAAACCCAGCAATTAACAATGCTGAGGTAGGCTATAAGATTTCCCAGGGCTGATCAAATTCTCTTTCTAGCTAAGTGAAGATTCTCTCTTGTTTAGGTTTGCGTACTGTTTGGTCCCTGAAAGTTAAATATCCTCTACTGATTTTGCTTGCTGGTTATTGTTTCATTCATTCATGGGGCACATATTCAAGTTATTAAAGGCAAATCTTTCCACATCTCTAAGTATGACAAGAGTTTCTAACCTGAGATAAAGTGTAAACTCTGTTAAGATATTAGTATATGTATTTTCTATATTGTTTAAATAGTCATATTTTTATAAATGCTTTTGGAAAGAGTGGTACAATTATAAAGGTAAGTTTGTACAGAGAACCATCTTGCTTAACCTTTAAATTCAATTATTAGGTACAACTGTGATTATAGGTCTGTCTGATTCAGGAAAAAGTGTCCATTTTTATTTATTTCTAATGTTAATTAAAGAGATTCAACTGCTACTTTCTCCAAGAACTGTTGTCTATTTAATTACATCCATATACAGCTTAAGCAGTTCAGTTTTTGTATAAATGCTCTTTTTTCCTCTCTCTCTTTCCTTCCACATATATACACACCTAGTCCAAGTAACAGAAATGGAAATGATTTAAACCTAATCGTATTAGTAATAAATTATGTATGTACTATTAAGAGGTGTTCATTCTGGTGTTTTTACAGGAACTTTTCAGATTTTCTCAAATGTTTAAATTCTTTATTTTTTGTGGTATAGGAAAGCTCTTTTATAATAACTGTCATCTCTTTCATCAAAATGGCCCCTAAAGTCCCTTAAAGGCAGGAACTACATGTTTTTCAACTCCTCCATTTATAGACTGTAATATAAAAATTTTAAGCATTTAATATTTTTTTCCATTAAATAGATTAGACTATTTCACCTTTTTTCTTTTGAAGCTCATTTATTTAATAACTAAGTGATTAATTTAAAAATTAAACCAGATGTTTATTATATCTCAATAAAGCTGGGAGAAAATTAAATTAAACTTTTATTATAAGTTCCACAAGATCTGTATTTCCATTGGTATTTGTCATCATTACTATAGAGAACCCAAGGCACCATTTGTAGTGTCTAGAATTTAATCAAAGTATCGTTCTTCTTTTGCAGTGGAGTGCCTGGGGCTGGGTGGGTGGAAGGAGTTCACCTTGGGTTCAGGCAGTAAGAGGCTGCAATGTCTGTGAAGAAACTTAAAGCCAACTAAATGCCCGTCTGCTTTTATTACAACCACAGGCCAGCATTTCTAAACAATATCAGTGATCAGTGACTCTTCCCCACTGGGGTGTACTGCTTCAGAGTCTTCTTCTCTTTTTATTTATTTATTTTTTTAAAACTTCTTTTTATTGGAGTATAATGCTTTAAAATGTTGTGTTAGTTTCTGCTGTACAATGAAGTGAATCAGCTATATGTATACATATATCCCCTCCCTCTTGGGCCTCCCTCCCAGCCTCCCCCACATCCCACCCCCTCTAGGTCATCACAGAGCACTGAGCTGAGCTCCCTGTGTTATACAGCAGGTTCCCACTAGCTATCTATTTTACACATGGTAGTGTATTGATGTCAAACCTAATCTCCCACTTCGTCCCACCCTCCCCTCCCCACCTGAGTCCACATGTCTGTTCTCTACATCTATGTCTCTATTCCTGCCCTGCAAATAAATTCATCTGTACCAGTTTTTCAAGATTCCACATATATGCATTAATATACGATCTTTTTCTCTTTCTGGCTTACTTCAGTCTGTATGACAGACTCTAGGTCCATCCACATCACCCAGTTCTTTGGATCACAACTTTTTCAAGCTAAATTCCTCATTATTTTACAGATGTTAAGTATTTCAAAGCACTAACACTTTACAAAAAGAATATTGCAGACTCTCAGCAGATCTTCAGTTTCAGAGTTAAGTCATCTCAAGAAAGGGAGCAGTTTTGTCCTCATTTGGTGATGACAAAGAAGATCCATTTACTATAATTCTGGGCTCAAAAAGCTGAGGGCTGTTCTGGTGAGGCCTTTAGAAGGGTAACTGAGCCCTCAAAATTTCTAAAGACTTTCCAGCATCTTTCCTGATCCCTGACCAGATCTTCTCTTCTCTAACTACCTTACTGTAAATGTAGGTGGCTCTACTTGGCAACTAAAGGTAAACTAAGGTAGCTGACTAGAATTGGGAATCTCTCCACAAAGAACAATGCTTGAGTAATTAAGATAGCAATACAACATTTTTATAGTTCTCATAATGTGTTTGCCTAGGACATCACCACAAATTATTCACAGCACGTGATTTTATTTTATTTCATTTTAAAATTTATTTTATTGAAGTATAGTTGATTTACAATGTTGTGTTAATTTCTACTGTACAGCCGAGTGATTCAGTTATACATACATAGTATAAGAATAAGAAAAAGAACGTGTATATATATATACACGTTCTTTTTCATATTTTTTCCATTATGGTTTATCACAGGATATTGAATACAGTTCCCTGTGCTATACAGTAGGATCTTGTTGTTCATCCATTCTATATATGCTAGTTTATACCTGCTAACCCCAACTCCCAATGCATCCCTCCCTGACCCTCTCCCCTTGGCAACCACAAGTCTGTTCTCTATGTCTGTTAGTCTGTTTCTGTTTCATAGATAAATTCATTTGCATCATATTTTAGATTCCACATATAAGTGATATCATATGGTATTTGTCTCTCTCTTTCTGATTTACTTCACTTAGTATGCTAATCTCTAGGCCCATCCATATTGCTGCAAATGGCATTATTTCATTCTTTTTTATGGCTGAGTAGTATTCCATTGTGTGTGTGTGTGTGTGTGTGTGTGTGTGTGTGTGTGTATCACATCTTCTTTATCCATTTATCTGTCGATGGATATTTAGGTTATTTCCATGTCTTGGCTATTGTAAATAGTCACAGCATGTGATTTTACTTCATTGAAAACATTAAGCAAACAATTGTAATAATGCCTTTTTCCTCTCACAACTGTTCAATCATTTATTATACCTTTTAATATTCTAACAACTATGTGTGAAAATTTAACGCAACGGAGAACAAGGTGATTAGAATACATTTATTCTCTATTTGCTTAGAAAGGCAGTGCTTTATGGTAAAAAAAAAACCAAAACTGCTGACTCTAGATCTACCATTAAGTAATTGTGTGGTAACTTTCAGCAAGTCAGTTAACCCCTTAGAGCCTGCATTTCTTCATCTGAAAAGGGAGAATGACAGTAGCTAGTGTAACCCTCCTGTGGGGCTGTTGTGAAGAGCAAGGTAAACAATATAGGTGAAATGACTTTGAAAACTGTTAAGCATAGCTGGCAAACTCACAAGTCTACAGGGGCCAGCAGACAACACAAAAGTGTAAATCAGGCTCATTGTAACAATAAGGGCAATGGGGTATATGGTTGGCCTGGAGAATGTGGTCCATGACTAAAGCCATTCAAATGTGCTTATTTATTTTGTAAAATGTACCAGTCAAGGAAAACAGTTTGAGTGTCACTAGTTGTGACTTTCATTCAAAAGTTTAATATGGATGTAAGGATTGTATTGATAGGGATGTATATTATGCCCATTTCCTCAAAATGAAAGAAAAAGAAATTAGCCATTGAATATGCTTATCTAGCAGCAGAAGGGATTTGGGTTAGTTATTAAGGAAAGCTTTCCAAATACTTCAAAATTATATTATCCACATGTCAGCTTGGAATGCAGATACAATTATAGAGTCCCCACAAGTCTGTGTTGGCAGAAAGCTCTATATCTTTCTCTTGAGTCCTCTCCTGTCTCCTCCCCAACTGTCTAGATCCCTGAGAGGGACCCAAGGTGGCAGTGGGTAGGAAAGAGTGAACAGGAACTGTTGTCCTGGTTCTTCACTGTTTTGGCCACTGTCCCATGTTACTGTTGAACACAAGTCTAAATAGTTAACAATCCATGAGATCATCACAGTTCTGGCCTCACACGAATGTATAAAAATAAGCAGTTCACAGACCCCAAATCAGTCATTCCAGGCAAAACAATGTTCCTACCATTCCTGTACTTAGGGTTGCCAAAGACCACAGTAGAAGCTCAAGGTATCAGAATGAAGAAGAAAATCTTGGTTTTATTTATGGGTCAATTAATTTATGTTAATTGTCTGGAATGATAACCTAAAACTTAAAATCAGTTGAGAGAAATTTCCCAGAAAGAGGTTGATTTTGATCTGTGTATTTACCAGATCTTGGGGAAAAGCTACCCTGCATACCGGTTCCTCTGTCAGCGAGAGATATTTGAGACACTTTTCTTGGAAAATGTAGATTTGCTTCCTCGGTTCCCATGTCTGTTTCAGCCTGACAGTCCCTTTCAGCAAATTCCTGAACTGCAGCTGCTGCTGATGTTTCTGAAGCTTCTATCCCTGGGTCCCGATGAGGAAAAATATACTTCTGCCTCAAGATACTCTCTTTCTTCTGCATTTGAATATTGCAGGCCACATGTGGCATTTCTTTCTGCCGCATTGTTTTCTACAATGTAGGGCAAGCCTATAGGGTTTTCTTTCCCTCTGCTCTCTTTGGCTCCATTCAGGAAGATTCTGTTGAATTTGAAGTTTGGTCTACTAAACACCTTTCCTGGTTTTTTTGTTTTGTTTTCCAAATTTTCCAGTCATCGCACCAAAATGTTGAGATTTTCAGGGGCCTGCCTAAGTTCTGAACCAACTGAAAAATAAGACAACAGAGGGTGAGGGGCAGGGCACCAAAATTACCTTTATTACTGATAAAGTCTAAATTGTAGAACGTAAGTGTATTAGTTCTGTAAGGCTGCTGAAACAAAGAATCACAAACTGAGTGGCTTAAAAGAACAGAAATGTGTTGTCCCACAGTTCTTGAGGTTAGAAGTCTGAAATCAAGCTATTGGCCACGCCATGCTACCTCTGAAACCCATATGGGCGGATCCTTCCTTGCCTCTTTTAGCTTCCAGTGTTTGCCAGCAACCTTTGGCATTCCTTGGCTTGTAGATGCATTGCTCCAATTTCTGCCTCCATTGTCACATGGCCGTCTTCTCCCTGTATCTTTACGCTTCTTATACAGACACCACTTGTACTGGATTTGGGACCACCCTAATGACCTCAACTTGATTACATCTACAAAGACCCTATTTCCATGTGAGGTCATATTCACAGGTACTTAGGGTTAGGACTTCAAAATATCTTTTGGGGGTACACAGTTTGACCCATTACAATAACTTAAGGTGAGAGCCAAATGGACAAGATACTGAACCTCAAAACTGGGCAGATTTACTTGTCCGGTCATGGCACTCTATTTTGGGACAGGACTCTTCATAGCAAGTAAAATTTTTGGCATGGAGAGCAGAGAGGAACTCTTACTCCTTGGGGTAATATATATTATAGAGTAAAAACAAAACACCCAAGATACAATAAGGAAGCATAAAAAGCATTCACAAACAAGATTTTAAAAGATTGAACACATTCATTTTATCAGTAAATAAAACTGATTTAAAGACTCTTAGATAAAGGTGTTCTAGATACTCAGTTGACTAACCTACAAAATAACAATAGCCAAGGTTTATCAACAAATATAACTAAAAAGAAAACAGGGATAACAATATTTTATACAACAAAATCATTAACCAGATTAAATTTATATTGCTGAATAACAATGGAGAAAGATACATGGAAAGAAATTTTACAAATGAGAGGAAAAATTGACAGGAGCAATAATTTAATCTCTCAGTCTTCCCAGAGCCTCATTCCTGCCACCTACTCCAAAATAAGTGTGTACAGAATCTGAATAATGTAAGTTATGAGGATGAATTGATAATAATACAGTAAATAAAATAGACTATAATTCTTCTCAGGTGTTCATGGAATATTTCCAAAAGTTGGTCATATAATCGTTTTCATATGCATACACAAAAAGCCTTGAAAAATGAACCACATTCTCTGACTGCAGGATAATAAACCAGAAATAAATAGTATAATTTAAAACAAAACTAAACCCTTTCCAAATATTTTAAAATTAAGAAACACTTCTCAGATCACTACTTACTCAAATTATTATAGTCTGAGTTAACAATAATGAATACTAATCTATTTGGAAAAAATAGGTGGTGCCAAATTCCTACTTTGAAGCAAATCTTTAGTCCTACATGACAGAATAGAAGCAAAGCAATTAATTAAACACTCAACTAAAGGTGGGAGAGAAAGAACCATGAACACAAACTAGAGGGACAAATAAAATCAAAACAAACTAAAGAAGCTTGTTATTCTAACACTGAAAATGATGGAGCCATGAAAATAATTCCAGGCAAACTAAATATGAGCCTGAGACAGTGGGGTTGACAAGAAATTTTATTTACTGCTCCTCTTTATTTACCACTATTTTACAAGATTCTGTTGTTTGAACTCTGAGGGTATATTTACCTAGTCAGAAAATAGGTTCTGGAGCAACTGAAAGAGCAAAGACTAATTTGAGAAAGGGCAAAAGAAGAAGTAAGTAAAGTAGTAAATATGGGAAGGCCAGTGCAAATTCTGGATAAGAGAATAGTTTAAGCATAGCTGATGTTAAAAAAGTATTTGCAAATGACAAATCCTGCACATGGAAAAAAAAAAAATAAGAAAAAGAAAGTAAAAAGGTAGGAGCACCAAAAAGGTTGGAGCACCAAAATATATAAAATAATTATTAACAGACCTAAAGGGAAAAACTGACAGCAACACAATAATAGTAGAGAATGTTAACACCCTACTTCAGTGGCCAGATCATCCAGACAGAAAGTCAACAAGGAAACAGCAGTTTTAAATGAAACATTAGACCAGATGGATTTATAGATTTGTACAGAACATTCCATCCTAATGTAGCAGAATACACATTCTTCTCAAGGGCACATAGGACTTTCTCAAAGATAGACTATATGTTCAGTCAGAAAGCAAGTCTCAATAAGTTTAAGAAGTTTGAAATCATATCAAGCATCTTTCCCAATCACAATGGTATGGAACTAGAAATCAACTACAAGAAGAAAGCTTAAAAAAAATCACAAATATGTAACAACTGAACAACATGGTACTCAACAACTATTGGGTCAATGAAGAAATCTAAGGAGGAATCAAAAATTACCTGAAGACAAATGAAAATGAAAATGCCAAATATTAAAATCTATGGGTTAAAGCAAAAATGGTACTAAGAGGGAAGTTTGTAGCAATACAGGCTTAGCTCAAGAATGAACAAAAAACTCAAATAAACAATCTAACTTTACACCTAAAGGAACTATACAAAGAAGAACACACAAAACTCAAAGTCAGTAGAAGAAAGAAAACAATAAAGATCAGAGTGGAAATAAATGAAATAGAGACTAAAAACAAACAAATGAACAAGCAAACCATAGAAAAGATCAGTGAAACTAAGAGTTGGTTCTTTGAAAAGATAAACAAAATTGACAAAACTTTAGCTAAACTCACTAAGAAGAGAGAAAACTGATAAATAAAATCAGAAACAAAAGAGGCGAAATAACAATAGGTACAACAGAAATACAGAGGCTCTTTAAAAGAATATTATGAACACCTACATGCCAATAAATTGGACAACCTAGAAGAAATGGACAAATTCTTAGAGTCATACAGCCTTCCAAGACTGAATGATAAAGAAATAGAAAATCTGAGCAGGCTGATCACTTGTACAAGAACTGAAACAGTAATTAAAAAGCTCCCCCCTTTGGGCTTCCCTGGTGGTACAGTGGTTGGGAGTCCACCTGCCAGTGCAGGGGACACGGGTTCATGCCCCGGTCCGGGAAGGTCCCACATGTCATGGAGTGGCTGGGCCCGTGATCCATGGCCGCTGGGCCTGCACGTCTGGAGCCTGTGCTCCACGGTGGGAGAGGCCACAACAGTGAGAGGCCCATGTACCATAAAAAAAAAAAAAAAAGCTCCCCCATAAAACAAAATTCCAGGACCAGATGGCTTCACAGGTGAATTCTACCAAATGTTTAGAGAAGAGTTCACACCTATCCTTCTCAAACTATTTGAAAAAATTGAAGAGGAAGGAATGCTTCCTAACTCATTAGCAAACTAAGTACAACAATACATTCAAAGAATCACACATCATAATCAAGTGGACTTTATTCCAAGGATGAAAGAATGGTTCAACATTCACAAATCAATAAACATGATACATCACATTAACAAAATGAAGGATAACAAAAACCTTATGATCATCTCAATAGGTGCAGAAAAAAACATTTGACAAGACTCATCACCTATTTATGATGAAAACTCGCAATAAAGTGTGTATAGAAGGAACATACCTCAACATAATAAAGGCCATATATGACAAACCCACAGCTAACAACATACTCAATGGTGAAAAGCTGAAAGCTGTCTGTCTAAAATCAGGAACAAGATGAGGATGCCCACTCTTATTCACCATAGTATTAGAAGTCTTAGCCAGAGTAAGTAGGCCAGAAAAAAAAAAAGATATCAAAATTGGAAAGGAAGAAGTAGAACTGTCACTATTTGTGGGTAACATAATTTTATATATAGAAAACTCTAAAGACTCCACCCGGCTGCTCTCACTTTCTGAGATGACCCACACTCTGTCTGTGGAGTGTGTTTCTCCCAGGGCCACTCTAACCTTCTGAGACAGACCACATTCTGCCTATGGAATGTGTATCTTTGCTTTCACTTTACTATGGCTAGTTCTTGAATTCTTTTCTGGGCAAAGCCAAGGAACCTCACTTGGCAGCCTGTCCCAGGAACTTGCCCAAGACCTGGAATACAGCCATCCTCACAAACCTCATTTTCTGAAAACCTCTTTACAAAAGATGTTAATATATACTTCTTACCTATCAAAAAAAAAAAAAAGAAATCCACCAAAAAACTTAGAAATAGTAAACAAATAGAGTAAAGTTGCAGGATATAAAATCAACATAAAAATATGTTGCATTTCTGTACACTAACAATGAATTAGCAGAAAGAGAAATTAAGAAAACAATCCCATTTACAATTACAACAAAAATAATGAAATAACCTAGGAATAAATTCAACCAAGGAGGTAAAAACCTGTACACTGAAAACTATAAGACACTGTTGCAAGAAATTGAAGAAGACACAAAGAAATGAAAGCTCATGGATTGAAGAATTAACATTATTAAAATGTCCATATTACCTAAAGCAACCTACAGATTCAATGCAATCCCTATCAAAATGCCAAGGACATTTTTCACAGAAATAGAATTCCAAATTCTAAAATTCATATGGATCCACAAAAGACCCTGAAAAACCAAAGCGATCCTGAGAAAAAAAAATAAACCTGGAAGTAAGACACACTCCAATTTTAAACTATATTACAAAGCCATAGTAATCAAAACAGCATGGTATTGGTAGAAAAACAGATACATAGGTCAATGGAACAGACTGAGAGCTCAGAAATAAACCCACACATATGTGGACAATTAATTTACTACAAAGGAGCAAAGAACATACAATGGAAAAAGGATAGTGTCCTCAAAAAATGGTGTTTGGGTGGCTTCCCTGGTGACGCAGTGGTTAAGAATCTGCCTGCCAATGCAAGGGACACAGTTTTGAGCCCTGGCCCAGGAAGATCCCACATGCTGCAGAGCAACTAAGCCTGTGAGCCACAACTACTGAGTCTGAGCTCTAGAGCCCACAAGCCACAACTACTGAGCCCACATGCCACAACTACTGAAGCCTGCATGCCTAGAGCCCATGCTCTGCAACAAGATAAGCCATGACAATGAGAAGCAACTAAGAGTAGCCCCCGCTCACTGCAACTAGAGAAAGCCCATGCACAGCAACGAAGACCCATCACAGCCAAAAATAAATAAATAAATAACTTTATAAAAAAAAGAAAATGGTGTTTGGAAAACTAGATGGCCACAGCAAAAAAAATCAAACTAGACCACTATCTCATAGCATACACAAAAATCAACTCAAAATGTATTAAATTGTGTTATATCTGATAAGGGGTTAATACCCAAAATATATAAAGAACTCATACAACTCAACAACAACAAAAAAACCAAACAACTCATTTTAATTTCACTAAAAAATGGGCAGGGGACCTGAATAGACATTTTTTCTGAAGAAGACATACAGATGGCCAATGGACACATGAAGAGATGTTCAACATTACTAATTATTAGGGAAATTCAAATCAAAGCACAATAACATATCATGTCATACCTATTAGAATGACTATTATCAAAAAGGCAAGAAGTAACAAGTTTTGGCAAGCATATGGAGAAAAGAGAACACTCATGCACTATTGGTGGGAATGTAAATTGGTGCAGCCACCTCGGAAAACAGTATGGAGATGCCTCAAAAAATTAAGAATAGGACTACCATATGTCTCAGATAACCCACTTCTGGGTATTTATCTGAAGTACATGAAAACACTAATTTAAAAAGATATATGCAGCCCTGTGTTTGTTGTGCCATTATTTACAGAAGCCAAGATATAGAAACAACCCAAGGCCTCAGCAATGAATGAATGGATAAAGAAGGTGTGTATATATATATATATGATGGAACACTACTCAGCTGTAAAAAAGAGGAATCTTGCCATTTGAGACAATATAGATGGACCATAAGGGTATTATGCTAAGGGAAATAAGTCAGATGGAGAAAGACAAGTGCAGTATGATTTCATTCACATGTGGAATATAAGAAACAAACAAACAAAAAATAAAAAACAAAAAAATGAACAAACCAAACCAAACAAAAGCAAACATATAGATACAGAGAAGAGAGTAGTGGTTACCAGAGGGGAAGGGGTAGGGTGGGGATAGTGATGATGAAATGGGTAAAGGGGATCAACTGTATATTTATGGATGGAAATGAAATTTTTGGTGGTGAGCAGGCTATAGGGTATACAGAAATGGAAATATAATGTTGTACACATGAAACTTACATAATGTTATACACCAATGTTACCTCAATGAAAAATAAATCTAAAATGAAAAAAAGAAGAAGGAAGCTATTGTTCTGGGGTAGATATAGTTGTTTGTGGGGTAGATACCAACATTTCTGGTGGTTAATCTAGTCCGCATCTGCAGTGGGATACCTTATCCAGGAATTTTTTCATTACTGAAAGGTGTTACCCCACACCCAACTCCAGCTTTATCGAGGTGTAATTGACAAATAAACTTGTATATGTTAAAGTGTACACCATGATGATATGCATACATTGAGAAATACTACAATCAAGTTAATTAACACATCCATCACCTCATGTTGTTAGTTACCTTTTTTTGGTTGTGGTGAGAATGCTAAAGATTTACTCTCAGCACATTTCAAGTATATAATACAGTATTGAACTACAATCATTATACTGAATATTAGATTAGCAACTTTCAAATATGCAGTACAGTATTATTGACTATAGTCACTATGCTGTACATTAGATCCTCAGGACTTACTCATCTTATATTTTAAAATTTATATCTTTTAACTAACATTTCCCCATTTCTCCCAAACCCCCCGCTCTAGACAACCACCATTTTACTTTGTTTTTATGAGTTTGTCCTTTTTTTTTTTTTTTTTTTTTTTTTTTTTAGCATTCCACATGGAAATATACCATACAGTGTTTGTCTTTCTCTGCTTGGTTTATTTCACTTAGCATAACGCCCTTCAGTTTCATCCATGTTGTTACAAATGGCAGGATTTCTTTCTTTTTAATGACTGAATAATATTACTTTGTATATATCTAACACATTTTCTTTATCCATTCATTTGTCATGTCTCGGCTACTGTGAATAACATTGCAATGAACACGGGAGTGTGAATAGCTCAAGATACTGATTTTGTTTCCTTTGGCTATATACCCAGGCATGGACTTGCTGTATTACAGTGGTCCCCAGCATTTTTGGCACCAGGGACTGGTTTTGTGGAAGACAAGTTTTCCATGGACCGGGAGAGGGGTGGGGTGAGGATGGTTTCGGGATGATTCAAGCGCATTACATTTATTGTGCCCTTTATTTCTATTATTATTACATTGTAATATACAATGAAATAATTATACAACTCACCATAATGCAGAATCAGTGGGAGCCCTGAGCTTGTTTTCACTTGCCACTCACTGATAGGTTTTCGATAAGAGTCTGCAAGCAATTGATTTATTATGGTCTCTGTGCAGTCAAACCTCTCTGTTAATGATAATCTGTATTTGCAGCCGCTCCCCAGCGCTAGCATCACTGCCTCAGCTCCACCTCAGATCATCAGGCATTAGATTCTCATAAGGAGCACCCAACCGAGATCCCTCTCATGCGCATGCGCAGTTCACAGTAGAGTTCACGTTCCTATGAGACTCTAATGCTGCCGCTGATCTGACAGGAGGCAGAGCTCAGGCGGTAATGAGAGTGATGGGGAGTGGCTGTAAATACAGATGAAGTCTTGCTCGCTTGCCCGTGGCTCACCTCCTGCTGTGTGGCTTGGTTCCTAACAGGCCACAGACCGATACTGGTCTGTGGCCTGGGGGTTGGGGACCTCTGCTGTATTATATGAAAGTTCTATTTTTAATTTTTTGAGGAACCTCTGTATTGTTTTCCATAGTGGCTGTATCAATATATATGCCCATCAACAGTGCACAAGGGTTCTCCTCTCTCTACATCCCCATCAATATTTATCTTTTGTTTTTTGACAATAGTCTTTCTAACAGATGTGAGGTGATATCTCACGGTGGTTTTGGTTTGCATTTCCTGATGATAAATGATTTTGAACACCTTGAAAAGATGTGCTTTAAATATTGAAAATACACTTCATCGGAATTCTAAAGTCAAAAAGACTGAAAAAACTTGAAGGCAAGGGCATATCAGTTTTCATGTTTATATTCCTAGTGATTAGCACTGAATTTGTGCTAATGAATTATTGAATGAAGCTCTCATCATTTTTCAAACAAAGGAATAAATGAAAAGTGTGGGGAAAAGCTAAGTTACATTATAGAAGTGGGCAGAATTTTGAGTGGGAAGGGGCATGAGTGATCTTTCTGAGGTGATGAAAATTTTTCATATCCTGACCTGGCTGGTGGCTACTGGGTATAAATATAAGTAAAAATTTCTTAAACTGCCCACTATGGATTTATACATTTTACTGTATATAAATTATGTCCCCCCAAACCAAAACTAAAACCAAACTATTGAGTAAAGCTGAATGTTTGGAATGTTTGACCGAATTTTGCTCCTTGTTTCTTTTCTCCTATTAAGCAGAGAGACTTAAATTTGATTCAGTTTTCGTGGGGAATAGAGAACCTAAGTGAAATTTGTTAGTATATTGTCTATTTCCAAATAGTACATAATTGTTACCACTGGCAGTTTTAATAGTAAGTGAAGGGTAAATATACAAAGCTAGGCTCACTTACTTTTTCAATTTACAAATTATTCCCTGAAACAAATATGTGTTGAAAATAGAAAATTCATCTAATGAACTTTCTAGACACTTAAAAAAGTTATATTTCTATAATTCCCTTAATACTAGCTATCTTTTTGGTCATATTTGTGAGCAAAATATAAAGAGCACAAATTAAGGCTGTTCAAGTGATTTGAAAAAGGTGGTCATTTTTTTTTTCCCTCTAAGGATGGCTACTTTAGTCTCTTTCTCAAGTGCAGATACACCTAAACTTAATTCCATTTCCTGAAAGAGATGTAACTGATCCACAGTTTATCTACAGGTGGTCCAGATTATCCACCTGTTTCTGGCATGTGAGGTCCACTTATTATCTGGCGGCTTTAGTGTAATCTCAGAAGCATTTTTCCCAGGGTCAAGTTGGGTTTCAAAGATCACATTCATCAAGTCTTAGAAATTGACAAGCATTTTGGCTGTGGGATATGTGTGACTGTCTATGCCCCTGACTCAGCCTTTTGGCATGGTGTTTTCATTTGAACACAGGGACCCAGTTGAGTTGTACTAGCCCAGAATGTCTACTAAGGTTTGTTTTCTGACTATATACCCTCGTCCTGCTGAAAGGTAATTTTTTAATTTTTAAAAATATTTTTATTAGAGTATAGTTGATTTACAATGTTGTGTTAGTTTCAGGTATACAGCAAAGTGAATCATCTATACATATATCCACTTTTCTTTTTTTTTTTTTTTTTTAGATTCTTTGCCCATATAAGCCATTACAGAGTATTGAGTAGAGTTCCCTGTGCTATATAGCAGGTTCTTATTAGTTATCTATTTTATATATAGTAGTGTGTATATGTCAGTTGCAATCTCCCAATTTATCCCTCCCCCCACTCCATCCCCTGGTAACCATAAATTTGTTTTCTACATCTGTGACTCTGTTTTGTAAATAAGTTCATTTGAAACCCTTTTTTTAAGATTCTACATATAAGTGATATCATAAGATATTTGTCTTTCTGTGTCTGACTTACTTCACTCAGTAGGACAATCTCTAAGTCCATCCATGTTGCTGCAAATGACATTATTTTGTTCTTTCTTATGGCTGAATAATATTCCATTGTATATATGTACCACGTCTTCTTTATCCATTCCTCTGTTGATGGACATTTCCATGCTGTTTCCATGTCCTGGCTATTGTAAATAGTGCTGCAATGAACATTGGGGTGCATGTATCTTTTCGAATTATGGTTTTCTCTGGGTATATGCCCAGGAGTGGGATTGCTGGCTCATATGGTAGCTCTAGTTTTAGTTTTTTAAGGAACCTGCATACTGCTCTCCATAGTGGCTGTACAATTTACATTCCCATCAGCAAGGAGGGTTCCCTTTTCTCCACGCAAATTTTCTAATTTTTGAATGGGTATGTTGAGTAGAGCTCAAGGACAGGAATGGTACAACATAATTTCTTAGAAATTAAGTAGCAAAGACAATCTTTGACTATTTAATCAAATCTTTCCATATTTAGAACTCATTTCTTCAGCAAGTATAAAAAAGAAAACCTACAGGTTTATTACCTCAAACTGAACAAAAGTTTTGCCAGGACAGTCAAACACATATGAATTTAATTGTGGCATTAATGTTCTACTTTGTGAGTGTAAAAGCATTTCCCTTCTGAGACATTTAATATATTTCACGCCCTAGCTGGTCACCCCTTAACTTCATTAACTCGTTTATTCTACCTTGCTCAAAACTCTATACTTTATTTCTCGAATAAAAAGAATCCATTTGAATAACCTCACTTGATAGTTTTCTAATTCTACAAATACGTGAACAATAGTTCATCATTTTTGCTCTATAGATCCAACAGTGGGCCCAGATTGTCTACCAAAGCAGAAAGTATTCAAACTGTATCTATCAAAGATGTGAGAGAAGATAGTTCTACATTAGAAAGCTGTTGGAATAGACCTCCAAGACTCCTTCAAACTCTAAGATTTTAGGCCTGGGCACTCTTTAGGCTAAAATAACCAACCAGTAATCTTCTAGACATTTCACTTCTATTATCTTTAATCCTCAAAACAATGTGGTAAGGTTGGTACTATTATCCCTGTTCTACGAGTGAGGACAGAGAGTCAGAGAGGTTAATTCAGTTAGTGAATTGTTTATCTGAAATGCAAAACCAGGTCAGTCCAATTCCAGAGTTGATACTCTTTCCACTGTACTTGCACTGGGTGTTGGAAGGATTCTGGGAAACCACAGCAGTGTGGAAGGACATATAGTTCCATTATTTTGTTATTCTCTTTTATGACATGGTTTATCACATGGTTAAAGACAAAAGCAAGAACAGCCTGTGTCTAAGGACGTCCTTGCTTCTCACCCAGAGGTGGCTCCCACATGTCTTCTTTTGGTCCCATGATCCACTGAGGCTCCTGTTTGTCAGGATGGCGATATTCTACTTTCTGGTGTGATGGGCTTCCTAAGAAACAACAAGGTAAGGAAATATCCAATGTACAATGAAAGGTCTGAAATGTGGGTGGGTACCTGAGGAGTCCGAAGGGACTACAGTACCTTCAGAGAGGAATCCAGACAGCACCGTCTGTACCTTCTCTCACAGGCTCAACCCACGCCCTCTCTGTCAATATATGTCCAAATATCTCATCGGCCCTGCGTGTCTTAGTTGGGATTGCCTCGTTTTCTGCCTCAAAAGTAAGAGCAGTTGGGCTCAATAGATAACTGATTGTCACAAATAATTTTTAGGTGGTGATCATTCTGGGCTTGAGGGCACCAGAGGTTAGAACCTCCAAGGTTCTAACTCTCTCTCTTCCTGAAGGCATATCAGATAACGCACAGGATTTAAACCCCCCAAACCCAAACAATCAACAAAGAAGCAAACAAACAAAAAATCCCATATACCATGGAAACAATCTATGATATCTTTGCAAAGGAAAAGATATTCATCTTTGAGCAGTATAGAAAGAACACACATAGCATTTAAAGTCAGTTAAACAGAGCCTAGATTTGGATAGATCCTTTCCATTTATTATTTTATAATCTCAAGCAAGTCATTTCACCTCTCTGAATCTTTGTTCTTTATCTGTTAAGTGGGGATAATAATTTTGATTTTATAAGGTTATTGTGAGGGAAAATGAGGTCTGTATGTAAAGCTCCCAACACAAGGCGTGGCAGCAAACCCTCGGTAAATGCTAGCTGCTTCTTCTCTTCCTCCCTGGGTCCACTGGCTTTCCTAGGAAAAGGTTGTTTAGAAGGTGAAAGGACTCTTTCTTCCCATTCATTTGGGGGCCTCCTACAGCCTTTGGCTTTTAAGAATCTTAAATTGTTTATGTTGTATGAGCTTTTAAAAATAGCTTAGATGGCAATCCAGGGAACACAAATACAAAAGGATAATCTAGACTCTATGATGACTGTAGTGGAAAAAGAATGGAATGAAAAAAACAATGAGAATGTGAAAGAAACAAGGACAATGCTGCATACATTATTTACAAACAGGAACACTTTCTACGTACATGCTCCAGACACTTCATTATTTTGTAAGCTGTATATTCTTCTCAAGTATGGGGCAGTTTAAGTTAATGGTGTGATCCATTCATCCTGCCATGTTTTATTTATGTTTTCTTCAACAGTGAAATGAAGAGCTGAAAACAATGCCCTGCTTATTCTGTGAAGAAGAAGAGGAAAGGGAAGTGTGTGTGTGTGTGTGTGTGTGTGTGTGTGTGTGTGTGTGTGTGAATTCTCCCCACAATTTACGAGTCAGGGCGATTTTAACCAATCTAACCACAGGCTTATTTTTAAAACCTCTTAATAATGTTCAGAAACAAGGCCTAATACTAAGGACAGCAAATGGCAAAAACTCTGTGGCCCTCTCTATTGAAGACCAACCCTGTTCCTCTCCTGCTTCAGTCTGATTACCTCTGGGGAATGTGCTGTTCCTTGGAATGAATCAACCCCGCACAAAATAAGAGAGGTTGAAAAGTTTAGGATGTGGAAAATATGTGGAATTTGCTCTTGAATAATGATTTGTATTTTTCTTTTGCAATAAATATGACCAATGACCCAGATAGAAGGATGGCAATTCCTTAATGAATCAAGCTTTAGAAATGTAAAAACACTTCAGAATAAAAATGAATGCAATAATAGTAGGAAGCCAAGTTAAGTAAACATGGATAATGCTCCTTGTATCTGTACATTTACAAATTCCAAAGCTGTGACTGTGAAAGGGATTATTCTAATGATACCAGTGTTCTTGGTTTCCATTGCTGGTTGAGTTGGTTCTTCTGAATTTGTGCACAAATAAGGCTCTGTGCTGACTTTTCTCACCCATTTGGGAGTCAGTTAGCTGGGACGATGTGTCACTAATGTAGGACTGTGATTTAGCAGTCTCCATGGCTCTGACAATCATTTACCTGTGTGCAAGGTGCTTTTGCCCTAACAGTCTCAGGTCTCTCCAAGTAAATCATTTCTAAATCTGTTACAACCAGTGTAGAAGTCTCCTTTTTGCTCAATTATGTATTTAAAATCTGCTGTGCATGGGAATCTGTCCTTGACTACTGATCATTCCCTGAATTTGTGAAATGGGATATATTTCTGAACTTTAGAGAAGAAATTGCCTTTCAAGGGGCGGTGGGGGTGGGGGGCAGGAGAGGCGGCAGAGCTGTGTATGCACACATTCTGGCGAGTGTAGAGCTGTATCTTCATGCAGCCACCAACACAAACGTTTTTGTCTTTTAAAAGAAGAGTTGACAGCTATTTACTTTAAGGAATATGGTGCCACGAGGTTGGTAACTTTGGGAAAGTCACAGCCTTTCTTATAAAACAAGAGGCCGAATCCGATGATATTTAAGAGACGCTATGGGAGCAAAAAACTTTTTCAAGGTCAAAAAAATCTTTTAGAAAGTAGAGAGCAATTGGATTAGAAAAAAAAGAAAGAAAGAAAGAAAGAAAGAAAGCTTGGTGTTACCTTCCTCCCTGGTCTCTGAGTAAACTGCAGTAGGTAGGAGATTAACCTGAATTATCTGATGGCTGTATTTACAGTTGTTGCTTTTCTCCTCGCCAACGTTCCCCAAACATTAGTACGCATAAGAATCACCTGAGAGGCTGCTAAAAAGACAGTTGTAACTCCTGAGATTAGTTCAGTAGGTTAAGGGCAGGGCCCAGGAATCTGCACGTTTAAAGAGATACTGGTGTGGGAATCACTAAAAGTTATAGTATTCTCAGGGGAGAAGGGGAATCTTTCTGGGAGTTACGGCAGGTTAGCTAGCTAGAGGGGAGGGAGGGGCATCTTTTATATAATTGTGTATCTCTGCTTAGGGAAACTCTCCTACTGACATTGCCGGTGGGGAAATGTAAGGTGTTCCTCAGGAGGGCTGAGGTTGAGTCACTGCCAAAAGCTGCTGGTCCATTTCAACTAAAAGCAACAAATAAATAAACCTACCAAAAAGACACTATTGAAGAAGAAAACAGTTCTAGTATCCCAGCAATTAGTAAAAAGTAAGGCAATTAATTGAAGGAGCATGAGGATAGGAAAGGATTTTTATCAAATTGCTAAAATGTACCAGGACTTCCCTGGCAGTCCAGTGGTTAAGACTCTGAGCTTCCAATGCAGGAGGCGAGGGTTTGATCCCTGCTCCGGGAGCTAAGATCCCACATGCGTGGCACGGGTAAAAAAAAAATGTGCCAAGTGCTTTATAGACATTGTCTCTTTTAATCCTTATATTTATGAGCAAGGACTTAGTCCTATTTTGCGAATAAAGAACCTGAGGCTGACAGACCTAGTAATTCTCAACCTAACTGCACATTAGATTCACTTGGGGTTGGGGGAGGTGGAGGGAAACTTTGTAAAGCTACCTATGCCCAATTTGCACCCCCAGAGATTCTGATGTCGTTGGCTGGGCACTGATACCTTTATAAGTGCCCTGGAAATGCTAATGTTCAGCCAGGGGTCAGCATCTCTGATATTAGCCGAAGTTCACAGGATTGAATTGATTGCCAAATGAGTGCTCACAATGAGCCTCCTTCGATCTATTCCGGAAACAATTCTCTTTCCAAGCCTGAACCTCTGAGGTAAGATTGTTGCATGAAGATCTTTGTTAAAAATATGCTCAGGGGCTTCCCTGGTGGTGCAGTGGTTGAGAATCTGCCTGCCAATGCAGGGGACACGGGTTCGAGCCCTGGTCTGGGAAGACCCCACATGCCGCGGAGCAGCTGGGCCCGTGAGCCACAACTACTGAGCCTGCACGTCTGAAGCCTGTGCTCCACAACAAGAGAGGCCGCGACAGCGAGAGGCCTGCTCACCGCGATGAAGAGTGGGCCCCGCTTGCCACAACTAGAGAAAGCCCTCGCACAGAAACGAAGACCCAACACAGCCATAAATAAATAAATTAATTAATTAAAAAAATGCATAGGAATCAGATTAACTGAATTCCATAGAATTTGTGCATACTTCAAAAAAAATGTGCTCAGGTCATAGAAACAAAATCTTTGATGGAAAGTTTGCATAATATAACTTACATTATTTTGTTATTACTATGATCCTGAGAGGTCAGTATTATTGTTATGTTCCTCATTCTATCCTATCCTATCCTATCCTATCCTATCCTATCCTATCCTATTCTATTCTATTCTATTCATTCCAATCCACTCCATTACATTCAGTTCTATTCCTAGGCATGATGCAGTACTAGCACTGAACTAACCTTCACACTGTGAACAAATATAAAATTGGGTGAAACATAGGACACAACTGTTTTTAAGCAGTTAACTCTTAGGGAAGAAAACTTTGAGACGTACCTCACAATTGCCCATTCTGCTTGGGGATAATTTACTGTGTTACAGAGAGTTGGAATCTGAGCTGAACATGGTGTTTCCGTTGAGCTGAGGATATGGAGATCAGAGTTGGGGAGAGCTGAAATGGCTGGAACCTCTGAGTCAGGACAACAGAGATAAGGGAGTGAGGGGTACCCAGGAGTCCATGTTGGGGTCACCCATGAGTCTATGGCTGAAGGCTGGGCTATTCATCACGTGCAGGGTAAGACCACCTGGAAATTACTGGAGAGCATCTACTACAGGATTGAGAGCAGAATAGACTAGGGCTAAGCATGCTGAGGGGAGGGTGTACAGAAAGATATTCGAGTTCAACCCTGCCAGAGAGCAGAGATCAGAACACTGCCGTTAGAACCCAGAAAAGACAACACCTAGAGTAAGACCAACTATAGACCTGCCCTAACAAAGGCAAACCCCCAAAGCTCCAGGGGAGACAAAGCCTGTAGGACACTGGTCTCATTAGCTTTGGTGGCAAATTACATCCCACGCCTCTCTGGTTAATGTGACAAGCACAGCCTTGATAGAAGGATAGGGCTAGAACTAACTAAATCAGCTACTACACCTGAGGCTGAAAAAGAATGCTGAAGTGTGCCTTCTATGGCAGCATTTTTATAAATGAAGGATATTATGTTGGTTTACCCACAAATTATTCATTCATTCATTGCTTTGTTCATTAAATAATTTCTGAAGAGCGAGTACTGAGCTAGTACCAGGGATACAGAGAGTTAAAAAGATAATTCTAACTCTTGTGATGCACACAGTTAGTGGGAGAAATAATGCTTCTCTATGAAGATATTCCCGGTGATAAGGACTTTGACACTTTGTAATTTCCTTATATTTCTAAACAATATTTTCAGAGTCATATTTTTTCTTGGTGTTACAGATAAAATAATGTGATCTTCCCCCTACTAATTTTAACAGTTTTACTGAAACAATGATTTAACAAAGAGCAGAAAATCTGTTCTACTGCTCAAAATTTATTGATTTATTATTTTGGTAATATCCTAAGATAATTATGTGAGTTAGTTTCCAAATTATCCTTGTTAAATTTTTAATTCTGCATATTATATATTCATTTATATTCGATATTCAACTGGAATCTAATTCTAACATTTTATTAGAACACTGTCTTAGAAGTTAAGACAGTTTATGTTATTGTTGTTTTTTGATGTTGGAGATTTTTTCCATACTGATTCAGTGCAAGGATTCATCTTGAATTCTATACAAGGGCGATAATTTCCTTAAGTATGAAAGTAACTCCAGGGACTTCTCTGGTGACGCAGTGGTTAAGAATCTGCCTGCCAATGCAGGGGACACAGGTTCGAGCCCTGGTCCCATATGCCACGGAACAACTAAGCCAGTGCACCACACCTACTGAGCCTGTGCTCTAGAGCCTGTGAGCCACAACTACTGAGCCCGTGTGCCACAATTACTGAAGCCCACGGGCCTAGAGCCCATGCTCGGCAACAAGAGAAGCCACCGCAATAAGGAGCCCGCACACCAGAACTAAAAGTAGCTCCCCCCTCGCCGCAACTAGAGAAAGCCCGTGCACAGCAACGAAGACCCAACGCAGCCAAAAATAAATAAATAAATTAATTTTTTAAAAAAAAGAAAGAAAAGAACTCCAAATAAGAGATCCTCACTGATGTAGTGCTCCTGTGACATATACCTGCAGACTGCATGGTAGGAAAGCCTAAGTTTATTATTATTAATTGCTAAAGCTCTGCTGTATACGAAGTGTGTTGGGGGTTGTGATCTGTGTAGAAGCAACAAACACAAGCTCTGTTCTCTCTGATCTCTCATTATAGGACTTGTATAAAATAGATAAACATTTATACTGTAAGAAGGATTGGGAAATACCTCTTTAGCAACAGCATCGCTTTTGCTAATTTTGTATCTTTCAGACAGACTCAGTTTAATCTTCCAATCATTTGTCTTAACATGCCTTAACTAGGTGAAAGTCTATAAGCCAACTTTTATAAGGAAGCAGGGTGTAAAATGAATATACATATATATTATGTATATATTCATATATATTTTAATATGTATTCTCTGCTGAAAAATAATCTAAATGAAGTCTTCTACGGCCTTCTTGAATTCTTTCCCATTATTATTCTTTTTCTCTCCACCGTGTTCTTAATGTTGGTTGGAAGGATAACTTCGAATCAAACGCCAACAAGAAAGATTATTATTATCTTAAAAATTCAGTGGGGTTGGTTTCTGCCTACTTCTGCCTCAGTATACAGTGGGACTGCTCACCACAAATGGCCATGGTTATGGAAATAACAAGATGTCCTCGGGTCCCACCACGTGGTGCAAAAAATTCAAAGGGAATGTAAATAACCTAAATGATGAATCCCAATCCTTTTCACAACTTTCATACTTATGAAAAGGCTGTGGATTTGTAGCATGTACGAGAGAAGATGATTTTACTTTGTTGAAATAGTTCAAACATCTGCTCCTTACTTTGAATAGATTTTGATTTATGTGCCTGTACAAACTTGATATCTGTAAAACTGACTAGCAAAGTAATATTTTGAAATTTTATTCTCTCTTTGCTTTAGGGAGCTCCAGAACCTAGGAAGTGACTAATGATATTGCATGAGATAGATTAACTTAATTCTTTCATCATCCATTTTTGTTTGTGACTACACGGTAACAACCATGAAAATAGAGACTCAGTGCTCATTGCTTGGAGCAGTTCTACTTTCCTGTTGTACAGCAGTAAGATGCAGCTATGTTCTGTAATTTAAAGAATGCATACCTCTCCCACGAGCAGCACAATGAGCCAGCAATTCACCCTTAAGCAACGAAAGCAAAAAGAAGAAAAGTAGAATCTTCAGATTCTGACTTAATATGGTATGGATGGATGGACTCCCCAGCCAAGTAAACTGATCCTTTAAACTCAATAAGGCACCTTAAAAAAGAGCTGTGTAATATTGGAAGAACATGTTTTGGCACCATCAGTTCTGTTTCATCTTGACAGTTAAAAGAGAAACAGAAATTCTTCACTCTTTCTTCTTGCCTGATATCCCTTATAGTCTTTCCCCTAGGAAAGGATATTGTTTATTTTCCCCCATGTTGGTGATTCCAATAACCAGTGTTGAAGATTTGCAGAATTTCATTCCCACTTTAGATCTATTTCTCATATTAGTTTCCAAATCTAATGTTTTGTAATAGCTAAAAGAAACAGTGCTTGCAAGTCATTGTTCTTGTTTCATCAAAGTATCCACTGTTTCTCCCATTCTTTCCCCCATTATTTGTTTTCTCACTCTGAGGAGACTCATACAAACTGTCTTTAGTCAGGGTATAGTTTAAGTCTGATTTCATAAGCAGATTATTGTGGGACCAGATGACAGAAGAACCTCCCAAAAGAGCACACTTAATACAGGAAGTGAGGTTAATGATTCAGTAGGCGAAACTTATTTCTGACTCACCGTACCACCTAGTGAAGTCCTATATTCACAGTGAAGATTTACTAGACGTTTGTTGACTGATTACTATACCACCAATAAATCCTGAGTATAAGGAAAATGTCATGTAGAAATCATCTATTTCAGATCTAAAGATTAGGAAACAGAAGCAGCAAGAAATCAAATGACATTTTTGCTATAATACGTGTAGTGAGTTCATAGTAGAAACATTTCTATTATTGGCTCGATTTTTGTCCCTGCATGTTTTCCCTTCCCTCTATCTTTCTCAACTTTTAAAAATGTACACTATATCACTCTAAATACTTATCTTTGAAAACCTTCTTAGATGGTTTTTGGAACAAGGCAGTGAAAAAGAGTTGGTACCAAGACTTTAGATTCAGAAATGTAATTTTGCCATCTAACCAAATTGAGTATAACACAACTTAGAGGCCAAGATTAATGTAGTTGTTCAGAAACTATGTAGTAATCTATAACAACTGGTTCAGCCTGTCGAAGACACAGAATCAAATCTGCTATTGTGTAGTACTTTTCGGTTATGCTGGCAGCCTCAGAAAAGTAGTCCATTCTTGAAAACACACTCTCTGAATTACCTTGCATGGTTTAGCAGTGGATCTTAAATTTTCAGGAGGTCCAGGACATCATGAAAATGCACATGCATACATACCTACTATACTTTACATATAATTTCAACAAGTTTATAAACCCCTGGATCTATCTGAGGACTTTCCATGGCACCACGACAGATAGAATAAGAATCTCTGGTTTAGAAAATCAGGGTGTAAACCTACTCTTGTTTGTTCATTTGCCAATTTTTTTTGCAGGGGTGCCAAGTGGTTTAATTTTAAATCTGTTTTATGAAATCTTAGTGGAAAAATGATTTCCTTTCAAAGTAGAGAGTAAATTTTAAAAAATTTTGTGACTGCCATCGTATAGATTTAATTTTCCTGTTAGAAGTAGAGTTGTTGTTTTTTTTTAATCTCATATTGGATGTCATTCCTAAGTACAGACTCCTACTACCAAAGGGTCATCATGATAATTGGTATTCTTTCCAATTCCAGAAATAAGAATTAGAGCAATCTTTAAGAGGAGAAATGACCTATACCAGGAGTCAGCAAAGTAAGGCAGGAGAACCAAATGGGTCCTGCTGCCTGTTTTTATAAATAAAATAGGTGTTATCCCCTATGGCTGCTTTTGTGCTACAGGAGCAGAGTTCCTGAATAGTGGCAACAGAGACTGTAGAAGTGGCAAAGCCTAAAATATTTATCATCTGGTCCTTTACAAAAACGTTTGCCTACCCCTGTCCCGTATCATTCTAATTAAACATTTCTCAGCCTCAGCGCTATTGACATTTCAGGCTGGTTATTCTTTCTTGCGGGGGACCGTCTTTTGCATTGTAGGGTGTTTAGTAGCATCCCTGCCTTCCTCTACCCACTAGATGCCAGGAGACCTTTCCCGCCTCCCACAGTGGTGACAGTCAAAAAGATATTCACAATGTCCCGGTTGACATCCTAGGTATTCTAGATAGATGTATTCTTTCTTCTTGGTTAGAGGGGAGAGGAGTCCATACCTACGTCTTGACTTAAGGTTCTCTCCCATTAGGAAGCTCTCCACTAGAGCATTCTTTTTCTTTTCAAAGCAGAGGATCGCTTCTGCTGTTTTATTAGTTCATCTGGCTTCCTTCGGTTTTTCAAAGAGGCAGAATACTACTGATCTCTATCTCTTGACTAAAAATGTCTTCAAAATTCTTGTACTTGTTAAGAAGTCACCACTTCCCTCCTTATTATTAAGTGCTATCCTGACTTCAAGCCCCAATAAGTGTAACAATTTTGACTTTCTACCATAGAAAAA
Source organism: Stenella coeruleoalba (assembly GCF_951394435.1). Taxonomy (NCBI): domain Eukaryota; kingdom Metazoa; phylum Chordata; class Mammalia; order Artiodactyla; family Delphinidae; genus Stenella; species Stenella coeruleoalba. The sequence continues at coordinate 46,453,348 of NC_137164.1, forward strand.
GTAACAGTTGTGTAAATGCACAGATGTTGTCACTGTTACTAGTTTCATTATTAGTTTCTGCTCTGACTTAGCTTGGGGCCAGTGTGTAAAACTATCTCCATTAAGAAATATAGTGAATAAGAAAGATTTATAGCAAGTATTCCAATCAGAATATCACTGTCTGAGAATGTGAATCTGCTTCTCTTCCTAAACTCTTCAATTAGTTGATTCATTTCTCTGTAAGTATTGCCTTAACAATATAATTATATTACAAGTATTTTTCTTTTCACATCTTATCTTCATTTATTTAATGGCAAAGTCTTATACATATATGGATCCTGAATATTTCTTCCATCTTTCAAAACAAAAAAGTGACTTAAAGGAGAAACTAACTTACATTTTTGCATTTATTTTTAGATAGGATTATAATTTTAGCCATCAAAATAATATTGTAGTAATGGTACAATACTACATTGTACCATTACTACAATATGTGTACTTTCTCATCGAAGTAGATATTATCTTTTAATATTTATCTTGAGTAGATACAGGCAAATTGGTTCTGTGAAAAATCTTGGAGTCATCAGGTAAGAAATATTTATTTCCTCCACAGAGTCTAATCTAAGGTAGATGACATTTATACAAAGAAAAGGAAGCTATTTCATCACTTCAAAACGAACTGACATGACGTATAACTGCAAATATATTTTTTAAAAACCACACACACAGATTATTAAGAAAATGTAATTTAGTGGTCAGGACTAAATTAACTATTTAGATGAGTGAGAAGTGAGTTAAAAATAAATTCGTTAACTCCAATATTATAATGATCCACAGTTATCCTTTCTGACTTTCACCTGATGAGGTAAATATGACCTAATGTTCTAGAGGTTTGTTCCATACGTGTGATGACTGTGACATTGCCATGGATCCCAGCAAAATATTGTTTCTTTGGCACAATTCATGTTGTCATTACCATGATGCAACTTTAATTTTCATAGAGTTTAAATTAGAGAACCATCGGTGTTTAGTCAAGTTACAGTAAAACAATCCAACAGATTGTTTACTTTGGTATTAAAAATTCTTGTCAGGGGAGATATGTTCCTTTCTTATTTGGATATAAGAAATAACTTTTGAAGTGTCAGGAAAACAAACATTAACATAATGTTTTCTCCAACACTAATGCCAAAGTGATCAAAATTCCTTATGACATGCAAGTTGGAAACATGTAATGTTTTCTTTATTTTGTCTTCAGTGATACAAGGTGGTCTCTTTTTTTCTTTTGTTCAACAATCAAATTTCGAGAGCCAGAAACTTTTACCCTCTCATACGTGCGTTGACAGTTACTGACCTTTTTAAACAAAGAGTAAAAAAAAAAAAAAAAAATCAATCCAAACCCACAAACCAGTGTTTTTATTTTGAAGAAAAACAAACTTCTTTTTTTTTTCATGAAAGGGACAGAAAAAAGAAAGAAAGAAAGAAAGAAACCATAGCAAACAAATGTTTTGTGAGTCACAATTGCATGCTATTCACAGTGGTGGTGGTTATTATCCAATTATATGTGGTTTCTCCTGTATCATCTTGTCTGTGTATTTTACTGGTGTCATTTTGTTTATTTTTGCTTTATTTTAGAATTAGTATAACATATAGTATGTCTGAATGCATCAGTTAATTTCAGGTCCAATCTTGTCAATCTCCACACCCATTTTGCATAAAAGCTTCCACAGATCAGATGAAATCATGTGTTGACAATGTGCATGTATATAGTTGCTTAAAGTTCTAAATTTCTTATTTTCTTCCAGTCGCTTCATTTATATTCACTCATTTACATAATCAAAAAATATTTGGATCCTCATAATGTGCCAGAGGTGGTGCTTTCACATTATCTCATTTCATTCTTACACTGATTCTGTGGTGGCTATGTATTTATTCCCATTTTACAGATTAGGAAACCAAGGCTCTAGGGATATGGATTTATCCAAGGATTACATAGCTACTGAGTCTGGTTCTATGATCTGATCATCTTCTACAAGATATATTTGATTATCAATTTAGGTGGCTGTATTTGTACATTTATGTGATGGAAATAAAATAGTTTAATAAGTGAATTATAGTGTTCTTTAACTAAATCACTGTGAGGGAAAACCCTAGGTGAAATAATTTGTTGTTTTAAGTAAGAGCATAAATTTCTTAATTCTTAGGCTGTATATTCAAGACAATGTAACAATTGCCTGGAAGCTGAAATATTTAATTAATAAATTTTTTTTTTTTTCTCTGTGACATTGTTGTAGTTTTGACTGATCTTCTGAGGGGATGTTTTGGCCCAACAGAATCCGTGGCCATAGGCTAGCCTATCTTCAAGCATCGAGGGTCTTTGGCTTCCTTTCTGCATTCTTTCTCCCTGCCACAGATGAAGAGATTAGCTATGTATGTGGCATCTTACTTAATTTTGTATAAATTGCACTGCATTTCTTCACATTTTTAAAAGCATTTAATTTCCTTTATTATGGTAAAATATACATAAAATAAAATTTACCATTTTAACCATTTTTAAGTGTGCAACCCAGTGACATCAAGCCCATTCACAGTGTCGTGTGACCCTTACCACCATCCAGTTCCAGAACTTTTTCATCATCCAGAACAGAAACTCCATACCCGTTAAACAATAATTCCCCATGCTCCCCTTGCCCCCAATATCTGGTAACCTCTATTCTATTTTCTGTCTTTTATGAGTTTGACTCTTCTAGGTACCTCAGATAAGTGCAATCATACAATATTTGTCTTTTATGTGTCTGGCTTGTTTCACTTAGGATATGTTTTCAAGATTCATCCTGGTTATGACATGTATCAGAATTCCATTACTTTTTAAGGCTGAACAATATATCATTACATGTAGATACCACATTTTGCTTTTTCATTCATCTATTGACAGATATTTGGGCTATTTCCATTTTTTGGTTATAATGAATAATGCTGTTATGAACATTGGTGTACAAGTATCTGAGTCCCTGCTTTCAATTCTTTTGGGTATATAACCGGAAGTGGAATTGCTGGATCATGTGATACTTCCACCTTTAACTTTCTGAGGAAGCACCAAAATATTTCTACAGCTGCTGTAGAAATTTTTCCACCAGCAGTGGACCAAGTTTTTAATTGCTCCATATCCTTGCCAGGACTTGTTATTTTCTGTGCTTTATTTTTTTAATAGTAGCCATTCTAATGGGTGTGTCTTTAAGTTTTTAATATAATATTTTCCATGAATTATAATTAAAATATACCCATATATTTGTAGACGAATTTTTTTCTTTAGTTGATTTACAATGTTGTGTTAGTTTTAGATGTAAAGTGATTCAGTTATACATACATATATATTCTTTTTCAGATTCTTTTCCCTTATAGGTTATTACAAAATATTGAGTATAATTCCCTGGGCTATACAGTAGGTCCTTGTTGTTCATCTATTTTATATATAGTAGTGTGTATATGTTAATCCCAAACTCTTAATTTATTCCCCCCCCATCCACTTTGGTAGCCATACATTTGTTTTCTATGTCTGAGTCTGTTTCTGTTTTGTAAATAAGTTCATTTGTATCATTTTTTAAGAGCCCACATGTAAGTGATATCCTATTATATTTGTCTTTGTCTGGCTTACTTCACTTAGTATGATAATCTCTAGGTCCATGCATGTTGCTACAAATGACATTATTTTATTCTTTTGTGTGGCTGAATAATATTCCATTGTGTGTGTATATATATATATATATATATATATATATATATATATATATACCACATCTCTTTTATCTGTTCATCTGTCGATGGACATTTAAGTTGCTTCCATTCTAGACCAATTATATTTTGATAATACCATCTCCCAATTTCCATGTTTTGCTTCTGAATATAATGCTGAGGGCTTATTGTTGGGAGAATTTTCTGGGTGGGGGAAGAACATGTTTTGATGAGTCAAGCCTATCTAATATGACTCTTTCTACTCAAATATATTCCTGAGCCTCCTGAAATTAATTTTTATAGTTTATGACAATTTAATCTTTGTTTGGGTATTAGGCATAAACTCTGTACACTGTTAGAACACATTCTGGGAGACAAAAATAGCAGTAGATTTTTGCAGTGTAAAATTCCAGGGTGAAGCAAAGACACACAAACTGTAGGGCTTCCTTGGTGGCACAGTGGTTGAGAGTCCGCCTGCCGATGTAGGGGACACGGGTTCGTGCCCCGGTCCGGGAAGGTTCCACACGCCGTGGGGCCTGTGAGCCATGGCCGCTGAGCCTGCGCGTCCGGAGCCTGTGCTCCGCGACGGGAGAGGCCACAGCGGTGGGAGGCCCGCGTACCGCAAAAACAAAACAAACAAACAAAAAAAGGCACACAAAACTGTTAATTTTTTCAGGTGAATCAAATCTTCTTGCTCTTCTGCTTAAAATACAAACCAGATAGAGAAGATCATAAAAACAATTAGCAACAGCCTTTATAGTTTTGTATAAACATAATGCAAAGAATGTCATTCATCCCCACCCAGGGACAGACATGAACTCAGATAAACGCTGGAGGGATTGTTGCTCTGCATGCCCTGCTCCCCGACTTTCCTCCCATGAAATCTGCAAATGACAAAAAGAAAACAAGGCTTTGGGTAAAATGGCCAAAGAGAACCAAACCCAATAATGATATTTTTCTCATTACACCTAGGCTTTAGAAAATTGTGCTAAGAAAAGTGTTCTGGGGCCTAACTACAATGATGTTTTCATCGTACTATATGTTTTGAGAAAATAGAGTTTTGAGTGAAAACTGTTCATGGTCTTTCTCATCTAAACTGCATTGAAAAACGCTTCGTTAAAAGCATCAAAAAGTTGGAGTGAAAATAAGTTCTTGTTTGACTTACCTGCAAGAAGATATTAAAAGCTAAGACTTGGAGTTTGGTTAAATTCTTAAGTGGTTGGCCACATGTTAACAGATGTTGGATCAGATTGTTTATATTAGAGAATTTCTAATCTGTTTATGACACATAATGTTTTTGAAATTTCTGAAATACTATTTTCTCCACCTAAGCAAGAAATCTGTAATAGGGACAGAAACTTAAGTTATAAGATATATATATATATCCAGTAATTGAAATTTAAGTATTGATTTGTCTGGATATTTTATATATATATTACTTTATATATATATAAAGTATTTACTATGTATATTTTTTCAATATATATATATAAAGTGTATATATATATATATATATATATATATATATATATAGTGATCAATAACAAGGGCCTACTGTATAGCACAGGGAACTATATACAATATCCTGTGATAAAAAATCAGAGAAAAGAATATGAAAAAGAATATATATATATATGTAAAACTGAATCATTTTGCTGTACAGTAGAAATTAATACAACATTGTAAATCAACTATACTTGAAAAAAATAAGTTTTAAAAAAAGTCTTTACTTGGATTTATCATAATCTCAGCTAACACAGAACCTGGTATATGGTAATAGTATATGTGAAAGTGAGAAACTTCTCAACTTAGACCTAGAGGTTTAGGGAGGAAAAACAGTATTTTCCAGGCTGTACTGATAGGTAGAGGGCAATATATGGGGAGCTCCTGGGATTGGGGAGTGATTCTTCAAAGACTTGGTAGAAGGCGACGCGTTAATAGGAGCTATTTCTGGGGTCAGGATTGGAATTGACAGCTTCAGCAAGACTTTTTCCTCATCAAATTTTCTGACCCATCCCCCCTACCCAAAGTTCCTCCAGTCTGATGTATATGTTCCCCCTCTTTGCTCCTCTGTCCTACTGTATACTCTCTATCACGATACTCAGCCTACTATCCTCTAGATGAGAATCCTGGCAGGGCAAAAATAACCTCTTGGAATAGTGATATCTCTCTTCCAGAACATTCCTTGACACCGCTTCTCAACCACCACTTCTCGGTGGCTAAAGTGATTGATTTTGAGCTGGGTGAATTTGTTAAAAAAATCTAAGAATAGATTGGTCATTCTGCACCTGAGATATCAACGGCTGTGGCTGGCCATAACTATTTCACCACAGACCCCGTACCCAAAGTGCTTACTGATTTCCTTTGGTTGGTGTGAAATATTTTTTAAAGAGCCCATCCCTAAAGTGATGAAAAATGGACAGATGGAAATTTAGGGAGCCCTGTGTGAGAATGTATATGTTTCAAATTGTCATTTACGGATTTACTTTGGTAATATGGTTTATTGGTGGATGGAAGGTTTGATTCTTGAGAATCTTTGAAAGCTTTCAGACATCTTCCTCTATGTGTATTTCTTATATACATTTCTATTTATAATCACTCTCCACTCCCTCCTCCTGATTTCTTACTCCCTGCAGAGTCAGGACTGGGCTTAGACAGTTTATTCTTCAGAAGGAGGTTTCTGCCACAGCAGGACTCTACCTCTCCCCGCCCCACCCCACCCCGCACCTCCCATACAAAGGCTGGTCATTCTGGAGAGGTGTGTGCAGTGGTGATAAGGGTAGGGAAGAAGGTGCCCCAGCAGTGAGATGTTATCCCTAGGGTAGGAGAGAAGGAATTCTTTTTTTTTTTTTTTTTTTTTTTGCGGTACTCGGGCCTCTCACTGTTGTGGCCTCTCCCGTTGCAGAGCACAGGCTCCAGACGCGCAGGCTCAGCGGCCATGGCTCACGGGCCCAGCCGCTCCGCGGCATGTGGGGTCTTCCCGGACCGGGGCACGAACCCGTGTCCCCTGCATCGGCAGGCGGACTCTCAACCACTGCACCACCAGGGAAGCCCCGAGAAGGAATTTTTGAATTATTGTTGCCTCCACAGCTTGTTAGATTTATCATCTCCACTTCATATATATTTTGCTCTTGTTGAAACTTATTTTGGAATTCTTTGCAGTTCTGTACTGTATCTATCAAGGTTTTCATATGAGATGCATTTTATTTCTCATATTCTTGTGTCTGTGTGAATATCTCACTGACCCTGTGCAATTGTGACCCAGGAGGCAGCCTCAGCTGAAGGATACTGAGTTGGGAATAGCAAGTGTCAATTAACCCCTCAAATTACCATCCTCTAAACTAGGTTATACTAAGAAGAATTTTATTTCTTTATAATAAAAAGTCTTTACAGGAAGAATATTATGAAAAATATCATGCTGCTTGAATGCAGAGTTCTTACGGTGTATCTATATGGACATTTTAATCAAATATGGTCAATGATACTAGGAATATTTCATCTAAAATATGAGAGACACAGCTACTCAGGTATGACCCACTCTGTGGTCCTCACCATGTGACCTCATCTGCTAGGTCCAGACAGCTTTACAAGATGTTTCTGATGATAATAATAATAATGGCAACTACTTATTAAAATATTCACCATATTATACACTATGCTAAAAGATTTACATGCCTGTGTCATTTGGTCCTTCCAATACTTTATGCAGTAAGTACTATTATTAACCTCATTTTGCAGAAGGGGGAACTGATGCACAGTAAGGTTAGGGAGCCTACCCATGATCAGCATCTAGTAAGAAGCGGAGCTGGGCATTGAGCCCTGATTCTAGAGTATGTCTTTATATGACACCGTGTCCCAAGATGAACCTATGCTCTGGCCTCTGTTCCGCTTTATTCTACCCGCCTCCATGCTGTGTTCACTTTAATCTGTAACTGAACCAAATCCCATCTTGTTTATATCAGACACCCTGGAAACTCGCCTGCCCATGAAGTCCTCATGGCTGCAAGCAGCAAACTTTCATCTGAAAGGAAGAAGGTGCTGACCTAAAACAAATAGACTGGCAGTTATTTCTCCAGCACAAATGGATTAATTTGGATCAACAAAGAACTGCAATTCTGGGTCTGCAACCATGGCGAGCCTCGAGCAAGTCCCAGCAGGGAGAGAAGAACTGTTTTAAAGAAGGGGAAAGGAAGTTGGGAGGGCTGTGGTAAACAAAGAATCCATTGGAGGAATTGAGTGTTCAAAGTATTGTGGCTTTGCATTGGCTGAGTCCTGACAGTCTCTCATTGGCTGAGCTCTTGGCAAGAAAGAGGAGGAAGTCTTTCTTCTTTCTGGTGGCTCTGATCTCTAGCAGAGCATGCCCCCTTTCTTGTCACCTGATTCTATTTTAATTGAGGTTTCCGTTTTATTAATTTTTTTACAAAGATTAATTGTTTGCTGAGATGAATGTGTATAAACATAAGTTTATTAAATGGAAGTCTCTGTGTAAACTCTTTTTCCTTCAATTTTCAACACTTAAAATTTATTAGAATTTATTAGAGCTTTTATAAAAAATCATGTATTTTTCCAAACAAATGATGTGTTTTTAACCTAATGAAAAGTGCACCAAGCAACTTCACAAAACTTTGGAAGGAAATACAGTTCAAACAGCGACCAGCAAAGAGTAGATGTAAACTAAGCTCTAATTTTAGCTATTTCCATTAGAATAGAATCATATTAATTATAAATTCATTTTAGGTTGAGTATAGTTGTCAACCCAGAAAAAAATGAACAAACAAAAAAAGAACAGAAAAAAAATTGGCAGAACGAACAAGGATAAATCTCACTCGTTATCTCTTATCTTCAACTCCATCTCTATCTGTACATCTATAAGTGAAATAATGGCTATCATTCTAATGTTGCAGTGTCATCAATCTGATAACTCTCAAGAGAAGGGCATGTTTTCCTTTGGTTTTCTTTTTGGCAGTTGTGACCTTGATATGCTGGGGAAAGATTGTGTTTACTTTTTAAATAATTAATTATTTTATTTTATTTTATTTATTTTTGGCTGCATTGCGTCTTTGTTGCTGCACGCGGTCTTTCTCTAGTTGCGGCGAGCGGGGGCTACTCTTCACTGTGGTGTGTGGGCTTCTCATTGCGGTGGCTTCTCTTGTTGCAGAGCATGGGCTCTAGGTGCACGGGCTTCAGTAGTTGTGGCATGCAGGCTCAGTAGTTGTGGTGCATGGGCTTAGTTGCTCTGCAGCATGTGGGATCTTTCTGGACCAGGCCTCGAACTCATGTCTCCTGAATTGGCAGGTGGATTCTTAACCACTGTGCCACCAGGGAAGCCCGAGTTTGCTTTTGAGAACAAAGTTACTAATTGGGAAGGTGCCCAGTGACCATAGCTGTAATCGGTAGTGATTCCATTCAAATTTGCTTGCAGGGGAATCTGATCTGATCCTTGGTTCTCTGATTACATAAGCAATGAACCTAAGCTTTGTCATCTCACAGGGAATTTAAAAGGGGAAGTAGAATTTCAAACCCCTCTGCTCCTCAATCACATTTGGTTTCCTTTAGAATCAAAAATGATCATAATATTTTCTCATAATGTATTCTAAAACCTCCTGCTTCATCTTAAATAATGTTCCTCTTCCATTTATCATATTGCTTCTTACACTGCTCTTTTTCTCAAGATCAGTCTCTGAGATTGTTAATTTTATTTATCAATATTTTGTTCAAAGAATCAACTTTGGATTTGTTGTTCCTTTCTATTAACTTTTAGATTATTTTAAGTTTATTATTTAATTTCTTATTTCTTATTATTATTACCTTAAAATATTTCCTAAATTTTATTTTCTGTGGGTTTATTTTATCGCTATTTTAATAATTTCTTGTGTTGGATATTTAGCCCTTTAATTTTTAACTCTTCTTTTTTAATATAAGCATCTAAGGTTATAGATTTTCCTCTAACATTATTTTAGCTGCATCTAATGAGTTTTCATATGTATAATATTTCTTGATCATTTAGTTTTAAATGTTTTCTAACTCCCATCCTACTTTCTTCATATTGTCTAAAAAGCAAAGATTATTGTATCATTTTACTACATAAAAATATTTGTTGATTTACTGTTGCTTATTCATTTATTCAGTATTATTATTGAACACCAATTGTATAGTAATGTGTTAGACCCTCTCTAGGTGCTGAATATACACTGTTGAATAAGAAAAACACAGTCCTTAGCCTCATGGAATTTAAAGTCTAGATTCCTAAAAATGGAATAGCATTAAAATAATAAAATATTTCTTGTCAAAAATGTTAAGGCATGAGATATCTGCCACTGATTTAGTATTTCATAGGTAGAGGAAATTGTATTGGCTTCCACCTGACCTTTCCTACCATGACAACCCTCACTCCCACATCAGGGAATCAATGCAAGGATTCTGCCAGCAGCTAAGTACATTTATTCTAATTATGTGTTCTAGAACTGGGGAAATAACTACAGGATGGGCTCACAGACCCACTGGGCCCACTGTGAGATGAACCTGAGTTAAATTCCATTGATTTCCTGACCTCCATAGGCCCCTTCTTTGACGGTGGGCCACAGTGACATTTTGGGTCTCTTGGAATTAGTGTCAGTCCAGAGCCAGTGTCCAGAACTCCGGAAAGGCACAGTTACCCTGGTAAAAGGCTGTAGGTCCCTTTGGGGAAGGCTGGAAGAAAAATGAACAGTATAAAGTTTGGGTAGTGTACTAGGGCCTTTCTCCTAGGAACCTGGGTCTGTAAACGGGCTTATGTCTGGGAAATAACTGAGAAACCATGACTTTGTTTTTATGATTCCGACGAGACTTTTGTTCATCTGACCTGGAAATTTTCTGTGTATATAGATCGAGGAAGCACTTAGTAGGCTTCCTATCTATTTCACTTCTAGAAGCACCATGATCCATTAGCCAAATGCCACGGATATATACAATGTAGACTCTTGACTGATGCTTTAACTCTACTATCCGTTATGATAACACATGCACCATGCCTCTGGAGGTTGAATGCTGCCAGTTGACCACTGCCATGCTGGGATCCAATTATTCCCATTGTATTTAGGTTTCCTGATTCAGTGACTTCAGTGTCTGCTAAGGTCTGGCCTGCAAACAAGAGTGGTCACGGAGCTCTTCAAGGATACCGAATCTCCCTTCACAAATTTCTTTCTCACATTTGTGGAGAGTAGGTTTGTTTGCTAGACTCTCCCATCGTGTGAGAATAAGCCTTATAAGTAACAAATCGACTCTAACATTCCAGTCTTTCCAAACTTTTGAATCCCTTCCTCTACATTAAAGTAAGGCAGAGGTAACATTTCTCAATGGCTCACTGTGGACCACATTTTGGTCCATGGTTTGGCCAACCAAACACACCGTTAGAATCCTTCCTAACGCCCTGGGCTGCAACACTGAATGCAGGATCTAAGCTCATGAGCTCATATCAATACATTTGGCCTGATCCCACTTTATGTTCCTCCCACCATTATCCACACCCTCAGTGTCCATGCCCACACACATCCCTCAGATTTCCATCTAAATTAGAAAACCCATGCAGTTCTTCTGGAATGTAGCATACCTTCTCATGGATCACACTTTGTACCTCACCTTTAGAGGCCCACTGTGATGTGAATCTAGTTACAGGTCTAGAAGCAAAGAGGAGTGTTCAGGGGGTTCTGAGGAGAATCAGGATAGTCTTTTATGGCAACTGCCTCAGGGGAGTTGATTACAGCTTCCTCAGGCAATGCAGGTTTAATCCCCTTTGACAGGGGTGAAGAGGCTGTTACCTACCACTGGCGATGGGAAAGCCTCTCCCTCTGGGGGTGGGGAGGCTGCTTCCAGTAGCAGAGAAGACTCATCAGAATTTAGGGGTTCAATGTCTCTCGTTTCATCTGGGTCTTCCCATACCAACTTAGAGCATCCCATTCTTTCCCAATTTATATCCTTACTTTCACAGTAGATACCCTGTGAGGATGGGAGTGCAACTTGTAATTCAACCAGTCACAAGATAAGATTCTGTGTTTGATTTTCAGCAATCCTCGCCCCGTGGCTACAGGAGATAAAGCTCTCTTTAGGGCACTAGTAGACACTTTCAAGTCTTTGAAGCAGTACTTGAGCTGGGAATTCAAATCCCTGAGCTCATCCTTTACTTTCACCACTTTGTCCAGTGACATTAGGAACAACCAGGCAATCTCATTCTATTTGTTAGTTTTCCCAAATTGTTTGAAAGTACCATATACACAGTCGCCCACCTCCTTGCTTCTTAGGAGTGGTTGATTCGGAGTATCCAGTGGAGGTATTTTGCATATCTCTATTGCCAGATCAGTCCACGGACTATCAATTCTTTCTTTACCACTAGGAATAGAGTAATTATCATTTTTAAATCTAATCAGATTAGAGAGTCGATACCAGAAACTCTTGAAACAATTTGGAAAACTCATCCTTAAACTTCTGTTCCTCTAGAACCGCTCTTGGTACCAAAATATATATTATTCTGGGTTCTCCATAGATATAGAACCAAAAGGATGTGTGTATGTGTGTGTGTGTGTGTAAAGAGAGAGAGAGAGAAAGAGAGAGACTGATTATAAATTTTTGGCTCAAGTAGTTATGGAGGTTGAGATGCCTTAAGATCTGAAATTGGCAGGCTAGAGACCCAGGTGAGCCAGTGGTATAGTTCCAGTCTGAATCTGAAGGTACGAGAACCAGGGCCACCAAGGATGTAAGTTCCAGTCTGAGCCTGAGTCCAAAGGCAGGAGAAGACTGAGGTCACATTTGAAAACTGTCAGATAGAGAGGAATTCTTTCTTATTTACAAGAGGTTAGGTCTTTTTGTTCTATTCAGGCTTTCAACTGATTGGGTGAGGCCCCACCCACATTCAGAAAAGCAATCTACTTTACTCAGTCTCCTGATTCAAATGTTCATCTCATCCAAACACACCCCACAACATACCCAGAAGAATGTTGATCAAATATCTGGGCCCCCTGTGGCCCAGTCAAGTTGACATTTAAAAATTAACCATCACAGATGGTAAGAGTTTAAGTTGCCTTCGGACCAAGAGTTGGAAGCTGCCAGCTGAAGTTGGCATACCGAGTAGACGAAAAATCCTGGATTCTCAGTACTCTGCAGCAGCCATGACAGCCCTGAAAGCTTCCATGAGAACTATTACATGAGGAAACTAAACTTATAGCTTTAAAAGAAATTTATTTTATTGACGTATAGTTGATTTACATAAACTTATAGCTCTTTAAAGCCATTCTTATTTTATTTTCTGTGTCCGCCTTTTAAGTAATATCACAATTGTGTTTTTCCTTTTTGGTTCTTAAATATATGGGCTTTGTTTAAAGGAATTCAGAGTGAAGAAAAAAATGTTAAATTCTTTTGGAAATGTGGATTTTTTTCCCTATATGCGTGACAGTATGAGGATGTGGATAAAAAAAGAGATTTGTGGGAAAAAAGACCTGCGTTTTCTTAATGGCTTTTAAGACAGTTTATAAGGCTATTTTGCCAAATACAAAATAGAATGTGATGTAGAGACAAAATTCTGTCTGTAATTCTCAGTTCTTTCTTTCTTAAATTGGTGAAAAGTTAGCTACAGAAGCACCATGTTGTGATCTTTGAGCCAACACTGGCTCTGCCTGGGTGTTGAAATATTTGTTCTGAGTAATCTTACCTTACAGTGTTGAGGTTTGCCTGTGTGTTTACTTTTTATTAGACATGTACCAATCTGACTAGTTTGAGTTTTATTGGCACTTATAACCATGAGAAGATCACTGACTCATGACAGCAGAATTTTAGATGATTCATTCAATTCACTAATCAAAATTAGTTCAGCAATAATTACATTAGAGAACCAGTAACTAACTTACCTTTTCTTATTTAAAGGCACCTGAATTACTTGGTATCAAGGCGCTGCAACATTTATATTTATTGAAATATAATTTACATAAAATAGAATGCACACATCTTGGGTGTTGCAGTGAGTTTTGACAACTGTATAAACCCATGTAACATTTGTCTGTGTCACAAAGAATGGACTGGAAGGAAGCAAGACCGGAGGTATGTTAAAGACCATTGCTTGAATCAGGATGGTAGGGCTTATGAAAAAAGACTTGAATTAAGAGATATTTCAGAGGTAGTTACATCAAGGAGGTGAATGGGTATCAGTGGTAAGGAAGAAAAATAACTCAAAGATATCTCCAAGATTTCTTATTGAAGCAACTGGCCATACGGTAGTACTATTTCCTGAGATTGAGAGTACTCAGAGGGCTGAAAATGAATGTGTGTGTGTGTGTGTGTGTGGTGGGGAAAAGCAGAGATGGAAATGTTGACAATTTTTGACGTATAGATTTTTTTGGTGCTTGCAGGACATTCAAATGATGATGTCTGCAAGACACATGTCTGGAGCTCAAGAGAGAAAATACTTGAATGGAGATATAAATTTGCTCATCATCAGCAAATATATGGTTATTGAAAGATAGCAGTTGATAAAATTGCCTGCAAAGAGGTGTGTAGCTTTTGAGGCTAATTAGTATATTTTTTCCCCAAAGTGGGTTCCACGATAGACTAGTTCTATTAGATACTCTGAATAAAATTACTTTGTGGTCAAATAAGTTAGAAAATGTACCACATAGTACCCTACTCTTGAAGATGTATGAGATACATTATTGGATTAAAGGCCAGGAAGTCCAGCCGTATCAAAATATGTTTCACTTTTCGAAATGCTATGTTTCCCAAACACCCGCAAGTGTCATACAATGGGAGAAGGAAACCAAATCCTACCAGTTTTCTCCCTTGGGGTTTCACCTTGTGGATGACCCCCGTCCAACCAACTTGCCTCTGGCAATTGGAGTTCACTTTCCAATAATAGAAGAATGCACAAGTCTTTATGCCTAGAGTTGTAATACAATCAAGTATATTTGTTTGTTTCTGTTTTCCAAATACTTAACATCATATTTAAAGCAAATTCTGGGTTCCATGCCTGACATATATACTCATTTTATTTTCTAAACTCAGTTTAAAATTTAATGTCAGTGTTACTGTTTGAATACAAAGATAACTCTGATTTTGCTTTATTGTAGTATAACAGCAGAATACACCAAATCATTTAAAGATGTTTTTGAATATAGTTGATATTCTTTTTTCTTTCCTTCTTACCTAATATTTTTATGACATTGAAAATGTTATAGCAGGGCTTCCCTGGTGGCGCAGTGGTTAAGAATCTGCCTGCCAATGCAAGGGACATGGGTTTGAGCCCTGGCCTGGGAAGATCCCAAATGCCCGCGGAGCAACTAAGCCTGTGCGCCACAACTGCTGATCCTGCTCTCTAGAGCCGGCAAGCCGCAACTACTGAGCTCACAAGCCACAACTACTGAGCCCATGAGCCACAACTACTGAAGCCCACACGCTCCTAGAGCCCGTGCTCCGCAACAAGAGAAGCCACGACAATGAGAAGCCCACGCACAGCAACAAAGACCCAACATAGCCAAAAATAATAAATAAATAAATAAATAAATTTATTTCAAAAAATAAAAAAGAAAATGTTATAGCAGCAGGTGGTTGCAAAATCTTTCCAATGGGACAATGAAGCCAGGCTGTGGAGATCTGCAGTGCCTATTCAATTAAACAGGATTATTTTATAGTTTAACAAGGGAATAGGCATCCAGGTATGGTATTTTAAAGTAAAATTAACTGGAATACTCCTCCACATTTCTGCTGGAGTTATCTTTCTCAGAGATCTGATCAAGCACTTCTGCTTTAAAATCTTTAATGACCAACTACAGGAGACACCTAATCTTTGAATAGGTTAGAAATACTAATCTGATTTCATGTACTTTCTTAATCTCATCTCCCATTTTTTTTATCAAGATACAATTGACGTACAGCACTACATAAATTTAAGATGTACAGCATAATGATTTGACTTACGTACATCATGAAATAGTTACCACAATAGTTACCATCTCATTTTCCTGTGATGAGAATTTTTAGGATTTACTTTCTTAACAATTTATATATAATACATACTTTCTTGACAGTTTTATATATTATATATTGTATATATATTTGTATATAATATACAGTTTTATATATATAATATACATGTGTTAATTATATCAGTCGTGTTGTACATTACATTCCTAGTACTTATTTATCTTATAGCTGGAAATTCGTGTGTTTGACCATCTTCATCCAATTCCTCCTTCCCCCACCACCACCTCTGGTAACCATAAATCTGATCTCTTTTTCTATGAGTTTGTTTGTTTTTGAAGTATGAAGGATCTACAACACTACGTTATTTCCTGGTACACAACACAGTGATTCAGTATTTCTGTACATTTCAAGATGATCATTAGGATAAATCTAGTTTCCCTCTGTCGCCATGCAAAGTTATTACATAATTATTGACTATATTCCCACACTATACATTTCATACCCATGACATTTGTAACTGAGAGTTTGTACCTCTTAGTCTCCCTCACCTATTTCTCTCCTCCCTCACCTGCCTTGCTGCTGGCAACCACCTGTTTTTTCTCTGTATCTATGACTCTGTTTCTCTTTACTTATGTTTGTTCATCTGTTTTTAGATTCTACATATAAGTGAAATTACACAGTATTTACCTTTCTTTGTCTGACTTATTTCACTTAGCATAATATCTTCTAGGTCCATCTATGTTGTCACAAATGGCAAGATTTCATTCTTTTTTTATGACTAATATTCCAGTGTGTGTGTGTGTGTGTGTGTGTGTGTGTATCACATCTTCTTTATCCATTCATCTATTCATGAGCATTTAGGTTGTTTCCACATCCTGGCTATTGTAAATAATGCTGCAATGGACATAGGGTATGCATATTTTTTCAAATGAATGTCTTCATTTTCTTTGTATATAACCCCAGGAGTGGAATTGCTGGATTGTATGGTAGTTCTATTTTTAATTTTTTGAGGAACCTCCATACTGTTTGCCACAGTGGCTGCACCAATTTACATTTGCACAGATTTCACGTACTTTCTTAATCTCCTCTCTCACTTCTTTCCATACTCCTCCCAGAACTTCTCTCAGATACAATATGGACTCATTATTCTCTGTCCCTATATTATGCTCTCATTCTCCATGTCTTTGCTTAGAATTTTTTTCATTACCTCATTGCCTTCATTCTCCTTAAATATACTCATTAAATTCAGACTTCTATAGACAGAAGGAATAACTTTTCCACTGTTACAGCACTAATCATGTTAGGAAAACTAAGTGCATATGTGTACCTCTCTCCCACCATAGATTGTGAGCTTCTCAAGTAGGGGTTGGCAAACTTTTTCTGGAAAGGGCTTTGCAAGCCAATCGTACCAGTGTCAACTACTAAATTAAGCCATCTTAGTGTGAAAGCATCCCTAGATAAATATCTAAAAAATGAGTGTGGCTGTGTTCCTATAAGACTTTACTTATGGACAGAAATTTGAATTTCATATAATTTTCACGTGTCACAAATTTTTTTTTTCTTCTGACTTTTTTCCCCAACCATAAAAAATGTGAAATCTCTCTTTAGCTCATGGACCATACGAAAATAAGCTTGGTCCGTGGGCCGCAGTTTGTTAACCCTGTTCTAAATGGTAAGTCTATTTTATATTTATTTTCATACACTGCTGGCAATGAACAAAATACCTGGCACTGAATTAATGTTTGCTAAAATGAATCATATGGAGACAAATGATTTTCATTTTATGTTATCTTCCATCAGAAACTGCTGTGGTGGGATAGAGTAACATTTTTTAAATTAACTGAAAATTAACTAGAAAACCAGTTCTAAATTTCAATCTTTGTTTAAAAAAATCTTTCTGATGTGCTATTCCAATTTTCTGCCCTTGTAAGTACAGTTTAGTGAATATATTTAATGATTATCTTGCAGTGCCCCTAGGTCATGATTAAAGATAAGAACTCTCATTTTGCAGCCGAGCAAATGTAGATACTGAAGGTTTAGCTAATTGTGTGTGTATGAGGACTGGGATTTACTCTAGAAATTGCTTTTTTTTTTTTTTTTCGGTACGCAGGCCTCTCACTGTTGTGGCCTCTCCCGTTGCAGAGCACAGGCTCCGGACGCGCAGCCTCAGCGGCCATGGCTCACGGGTCCAGCCGCTCCGCGGCATGTGGGATCTTCCCGGACCAGGGCACGAACCCGTGTCCCCTGCATCGGCAGGCGGACTCTCAACCACTGCGCCACCAGGGAAGCCCCTAGAAATTGCTTTTTTGATGCCAATGTTAAATCTCTGCTATATACTTGTTTTCTAGTGACCTCCGTTTATTTTTTGTTTTTTTTTTTAATAAAGTGGGACATAGGAAGAAAAGCCAAACCAAAACAAGACTAATTACTGAAAGGTTCTTAATAGTTGAGTTCCAGTTTTACTACTTCCTATGCAGGGAACTCTGAACATTGGTGCCATTGATTTTTTCTGTCTTGCTTCTTACCCCCTCACCCAAGAGAGTTAAAAGTGCAATGTTGGTTAAGGAGAAAATATTGAAAGCAAGCAAGTCTGTAACATTGATGTAAGGAGAAAAAAATCACAGGTCTCTGTAGCATAAATGCCTAGTTTTAATTACGCAGGTGAAGTTTTCCTTTAAATTAGACTGCCAAAATGAAAACTCAGAATAGTATACTAGAACAGTCTAGGAGTCCCTGCAGAGGGCAGAAGCACAGAGCCTTGTGGTTTTTTCCACCCAGAGTTCAGATGAGCACTTTCTTCTACTCAGATAGATTCTCTATCTTATTTTCCAGCCTGGTGCAGTGGAAAAAGCACTCATTTGGATCAGAAGGACTCGAGTCCCTATCTCTCTCTACAAATTCTTAAATATTTGCTAATATTAATATTTATTCCATAATACTGCAGTGAGATTTAATACTATAACATTAGATAATCCCATACATGGAGTCTCAGTAGGTATGTGGTCCCTCTACCAGCCCACTTAACCATCTAATATAGAACAATAAATATAATACTGGTTTCTATTTCTCATCATGTTGTTGTCTATTAAGAATAAGAACCTCAAAAAAAAAAAAAAAAAAAAAGAAAGACCACCTCAAGAGATGGTCTTGTTCAGCCATTGTGCTCTACTAGAAGAGGCATCATCTCCAGTTTTACAGATACAACCACTTAACAAATACAACCAAGACATAAAAAAGAATTAATTAACTTGTCCAAGGTCAAGCATATCTTTCTATTCTAGATTGTCAGGAGTTCAGTGCCATTCTTGAGAGGGTTGTCATTGGGAGAGATTGATTTGGCTCATAAATCCTGAGAAGCTAAATGCAATGAGGGGAAGTTTCGGACAAGGGCCAGCCTGAGCTCGGTTGTAGCTCTTCTGAACTCAAGACACAGAACGGGAAAATTGACACCAAGGTGGTCGCCCAGGGAATATGCTCTGAGAGGTGTCAAGGAAGACCCTCTGGCAAAATGTATCCTAAGTGCCATTGTTTGGAATTTCATAAGAGTTCCATCTTTTGGGTTAAGCTGGGCCCTTAACTTTTTTCTTCTTTTTTCTATTCATTCAAGGATTGTTCATTGAGCATTAATAATGTACTAATGCAGTATTAGGGAATGGAACAAAAGAAAATAAAACTGGATCAGCTATTAAGATGTTCACAGTCTAATGAAGGAGACAGAGAAGAATAATAATGACAAAAGTAGCTAACATTTTCCGCATGCCAGACACTGCAAAATAATTTATAGCTATTTTCTCTCCTAACTCTCATATCAGACCTAAGAATTAAAAGCTATTTAAAACCCCATTTTCCAGAGGAAAATGGAATCCTGAAGGGGTAGACAATATTTTAAGGAAACTGGCCTAGGTTAAGTCCATGGGAATAAAGATGGAGAGGAAAGGATAAAGAATCAACCAAGACTGTTTCCTAATCCTTTACTGGTTGCTGTTTCTAATATCATTTGCAAGTTTCTCCTCTTCTCACCAACTTTCTGATGTTGGAAAGTCCCAGGGCTCACTCCTTATTTTTTACTTGTCTATTCTTATGTTCTTGCTTAGTGAACTTAATTTAATCCTATAACTGTAAAAACCATCCATATGCTGACGATTCCAAAATTAATTTCTCTAGCCCAACCTCTTTCTCATACTCCAAACTTATATATGCAACTGCCTGCATAAAACCTACACTTACTTAGATATCTAGTAGACACCTCAAACTTAATATGTTCAAAGATGAACTCAGCTTCCCCTAGACCTGCTCCACCTACCCCAGTTTATAACTCTATCCTTCTAGCTGTTCAGGACAAAAATCTTGGAGTCATTCCTGACTCCTCTTGTCCTCATTCCCCATATTTCAATCTGTCAAGAAATCTCGTTGAAGAGTAACACCGCCAGTTAATAAGACACTTTGTCACCGTGTATATTCCGATATGATGCATAGAGAAAGAAATACATCTTGTCTGTCATATTTTTTTTGCCAAAAATGCAATCTAATTATGAGAAAATATCAGACAAACCTATATTGTGGGACATTCTACAAAATAACTGACCATTACTCATCGAGAATGCCAAGGTCGTGAAACACAAGGAAATACTGAGGAACTGTGTGTCACAGATTGGAGGAAATTATGAAGACACAAGTACTAAATGCAGTGTGGGATCCTGGCACAGAGAAATGACATTGGGAGAAACCGGAGAAAGTTGAATGAAGTTTGTAATTTAGTTAATCGTATTGTATCATTGTTAATTTCCTGGTTTTAAATAATAACAACTGCAATTAAGTAAGTTGTAAATATTTGGGGAAGCTGAGTGATGGGTATATGGGAACTCTCTCTTTTTTTTTTTGCAACATTTCTGTAAGTCTAAAATTATTTCAAAATGAAGGGAAAAAGAAGACCAAGACTAAAAAGAAAAAGAAATCTTGTTGGACCTTCCTTTGGAATTTATGTAGAATCTGGTCACTTCTTCTAACCTCTGTTGAAACCACTTTGATTCAAGATATAATTATCTCTCACTTGGATTATTGTAATAACCTTCTAATTGGTCTTTTTGTTTCTGTTCCTGCTTCCTCAGTTTCCAGTGCAGTAGCCGGAATAATTCTCTTCTAAGTAAAAACATGAAATCCTACATTTTTTCCACATTGGACTTTGGTAAAAGTCAAAGTTCTTACATGGAAGCCCAAGACCTCATACCCTCTGGCCCTCAGTTGCCCCTCTGGCCTCCTCTGGTACCACTCTCCCACCCTTTCACTTGCTTCAGCCATACTGACCACTTTGCTGTTCTGTGAACAGACCAGGAACATTCTCATTGGACAACCTGTGCACTGGCTGTTCCCTCTGCCAGGGAACATTCTTCCTCCAGATACCATCATGGCTATGCCCCTGTGCTTGAATAGCACGTCTCAGTGAGGCCTACCTGCCCTCTTTGTTAAAAGTTTCAACCCCGACTGCCCACTCATGTGTCACTCCCAATCCTCTTAATTCTACTTAAAATTTTTTTCCCATTACACTTCTCATTCTCTAAGAGACTGTTTAAGTTACTTATCTGTCATCATCATTGTCATCGTTATCATTGTCATCATTATCACCATTATTAGGAAGGGTCCGGTCTGTCAAAACTTGAATGTAAACTCTAGGAGGGCAGGGCTCTTTTCCCACTTTGCTTGCTGATATATCCCAAGAGCCTAGAAACATTCCTGGCACGGAATAGGCATTCCATAGATACTTGTTGATAAACTGAATAGAAGGTAGAATAGACAAGAATTGAACATTGCTTTGATGGTAAAGGAAAGGATAGGGTGTATCGAAATTCTATGACTATGGATCTGGGTTATGGGAAGGAAGACTGCTCCACTAGTCAGTACAGAAAGACAGATTGACAATGGAAGATATCGGTTGACTATTCCTGTGCACATGTCCAACATATTGTTCAATGTGTAGCTCTGCAACTCAGGGTAGAGATCTGGGGTGGAGAGAGAAATTTGGAAGTCTTCTCCTGTAATGGTAGGCTTGAAAAGAACGAGAAAAGGAAGGTCTCTTGCAGTTTTGAATATCCTTGTTTATAATGACCAGGTCCTCACAGGAGGAAGTCTGAGTGATGTGGAGCTCTGGAAGGCTGGGGTGGGTGCGGATGGAGAAGATCACAAAGGAACATGACTGGGTGCCTGAGACACACTTTACCTACTTCCCAATTTGACATAAGGCCAAAGGTTGAGGGAGGGGAAGGATTAGAGAATGCACATAGCAGTTCCTTGTCATTTAAGGTAAAGCAGAACCAAAAGGTGATGGGGCAGAACCCCTAATGCCTTACCCAAAATGGAGCAAATCAGACTTAACATATGTGCAATTTTTGTATTATCACTGAGCTGCAGTTAGGGGAGGGTGTGGGGACACTAATGAGGTGTGGGGGGAGGATCATGGCCTAGTTCTTAATCTCCTGAACTTTAACAGCCCAAGGAACACTCTGTGGTGTTTCTCTCAAGTCTCTCAGGCTATCACCTTGTCCCTTCTTCAGAGCATAATTTTGTCATGAAAGCTTTCACTTGGCAAGAATCCGATTCATCAAGAAAGATAGAACTCTGTGCTTGCACGCTTCAAGCAGAGGGAAAGTCTACTTTGGCAAGCTTTACAAGGAAAGAGAGAAAAGAAAATAAGAGCCATAAATCAACTGGAGGCCAGAATACAGGATTAAAGATACTCGATCCATTTCAGAAAGGACTTCTGCTTGCATATGTTTACCTAATGACCCTTTCTTCCCCTATCGGCCTGTAGATCCTCCCTTCGTTTGAGCTGGGCAAGTGACATCTCACGTCACAGGCTGCCTTGGGGAAAGAGGAGACTGCATGGAGACTGGCGTAGGTTTACTCCTCTGTCACCCCGTGAGTCCTTGTTCCTAGGCAATGTCCACTTTGAGAATTTCACATTGGTGTTTATGTGATAGTACAGCTTCAGAAATAATAAACACTTGTAACTCAACCCCTGTTAGTCTGTGGTAAACAGAGGAGAATGGCATGATTCCCATCTTGTAACTAGCCAGCTCCCCTTCACATGACTAATTTAAGTTGCTGAAGTCATGTATTCACAAAGCCTGGGTGAGAGTCAGATTTTAAGGGAGTCTATGCTTCATGAAATTGGGCAATTTTCAAACACCTAGGCTTTCAAATTTGTGTTCTCAACACCTGAACTTTAATGAACTTTTCTTCCTTTTTAGATGGGTTAAGAACAGCTCTACGCCCCATCATGAGTCACCCAGGTAATGATTGCCTGTTGATTTTGTAATAAAATGCTACTGATCAAATCTATCATGTCACTCTTTAAATTATCAAGAAAAAACAATTTACATGTGCCAAATTACACCTGAAGACTGAAGAGAAAAAATACCTGTTTTAATTTGTTTTTAAATCTAATGATATTGTACTTTGCGTCAAGAAATATGGTAAGGAAACTTCAGATAGCACAATGAGCTTTACTTCTTGCATGTGGAAGGCTGGCCTACCTTAACTCTCATTAGCAGTATCCACTTGGAAATGAAGTAATTTGAAAAAGGAATGAGCAGTTTGGAGCCTCCCATAACCCTTCCTGTTATATCTTGAATTTAGTTAAAGGCAGTCCTCAAAGATTGCTTGTCAGTTCATTGTATTTGATTAGAACACATTTACCCAGAGAGAAGAAAGAAAGAAACTAGCATTTATTTAGATAGGGTTTCCTGCTATAGTGTGTTTCCAGTGTAATGATGCATGCATGCAAGAACTTAAGTATACTATGAATAAATGTTTGTTGAATGAATAAATAAGTAATTAGCCAATGGCAAAGTGTTCTCCTTGATTCCAGGGACAAGGGTAGCTTTTCAAGTGCATTTGCCTATTGTTCCCAGGAGTTGAGATAATATTAATACAGGAAGTACTCACGGTTCTTCCACTGGTGGCTTCTCTGCCTTAGCACTAGCCCTAGAAAAATGCATTCACATTTTCCTGCATGCTGAGGAGAACTAATCCTTGTCTAGCTGGGAATAAAAGGTCAAGGGTTGTAACTCATGTAATCTTTCTGGAACACTCAACTTGTGTGCTGCTCCGTGGGCCACGGGCCATGCCTAGAGATTACTTACTCAACAGCTTCCCAATGCATCCATCTCTCCCTCTTCCAAACTTCCACTTAATCAACTGGAAATTTGATTTCAGGGTGATGCTTTAGAGCATTTGGTTTCGTTTTGAAATACTGGTAGCAGTAACTATTTCATATTCTTTTTTTTTTCTTACAGTTTATATGGTCAAAACAGCCTAGGTCAGAACCACGTAGAAGCCATAGTCTTCACGTCACAAGAGTAGAACTCTTGGATTTTAGTCACCTTCTTTACTTGTATAAACCACAGAGACAAAAGCCGTTGCATAGCTGCAGCTCAGTTCATCCAGTTCATCCATGATGGGTTTGGAGAAGCCAGGCTTGGTTCCAGATATGTCTAATTAAGCCCTGGCGATTTGGAGTAGGGCAGAATAAGATGAGGTCAGTGGCGTTTGCTGTGGATCTGTTGAGTAAGAAGTAGACTCTAAGACTCCTGTTTCGAAGGTGCCTGCATTTACTTCAGGTCAAAGAGATTAGCATGAGACATTTTTGCACCTGGAAATATAAATTGCATGCTTAGTAATTGCATGTGCCGTAAAGGAAGTTTTATTAAGGCCTCGGGAAGAGTGGACTTATAGGCCACATATGGTTACACAAGTGAGAAACTAGCACAGGGGCTAGCGGATAGGGATTCCAATCTGAGTTTGGAGCAGGTGGGTACTCAGATTCCGAGCAATACTTTTTAAGGTGGTATCATGAGTTAGAGCTGGGAAATGTGTCTGAGCTAAGTGAGCAGAAGCAGAAATCTAGTGCCTTTCTTTTTCATTGGAAATACTCAAGTTTTGTAGGGCAGATTAAACCTGAGAAATCTAAGCGCAGTTGGAAGAGTTAGACTCTGGAAATCTGGCAAGATGAAAGGTGAGTGATGAAGGTGGTTTCGGTCTAAACCAGAGTGAGTGCTCAGCACTCCTTTTGGCAAAGCTCATTTTGGCAACATCGTTACACCCTTCCCAGGCGAGAAACTTGGGGCTGAAAGATTAAGGACACTGTAGGTCAAAGGTTAACTGTGTTAATGTATTTATTTGGGAAACTCTACAAAAGCCCTTTATTAACCTTGGCTTTTGAAGACTGAGTTGTCAGGCCCTCACTTTCATGATCACATTTTCATCTAAAAATGTTCTGAAGCCGTCCAGTATCAAAACAGAATCCATGTACCTCAGGTAGAAACATGTTAAACTGCATGGTACCTGTAATCCTATGTACACTGGCAGCTTCGTGGCTTAGCTACCTATCACGTGAGCTATTCTTTTGTTCCTATAAATTTAGTTACTATTTCAAGAGACAAATATTTTTAAAAAATGGGGTGGAGGGAATGTTCTCCATTATTTAAAAAAAGTCCTCTTTAGAAATTAAGCTTTCAGCTCCCTAATCTTTTAGGGGAATACTTACTATTTGAAAAAATATGCGAGGTGTCTTTTAGTCTTGGGGGGGTTTAGTAACAAACCATTATTATTTGCAGGCTGATTCTTCTGTGAGAAGCCAAGTTGCCTTAATGACAGCTTATGCAATAACAATCTATGATATAGTACTTACCTGGATGGAGCAACAACTGTGCTCTAAGCCAAGAATAAGGAGGAAAAAAAAAGTCAGTATCTTGTGCGTGAGAAGCTTGTAGATACCCCGAGGTGACTTCATATAATTCTAAAATAGCAGGTAGCTTCTTGCATAGCTAATCGAAGCATCAGCGCCCGGAGCAAGTGGAGGAGGCTGACAGTGTACTTTGGTTTCAGATGCATTCAGCTCTTTTTTGAGTGATATGAGCTTAATTCATATTCTAGTTTCTATCCTAAAAGTTTATGTGCTCTGATCTGGCAAATAGCCTCCCCCAGAACTTGACAGCTCTGTGCTTTGATACAGCTGCTGATCTTAACGTCTCACTTGTATTTGTTCAGTCTATGTGCTGAGAAAGTTAGTACAGCTGAATAAAGGGAATGGTTGTGTGTGTTTTTATAAGCACTTGAGTTATACCTCCACCTTCCCCTTCCATTCATGGCTTAGTGAAGGACACAGGTGTCTCACTTGAAAAACCTGAAATACACACTGTAGGTTGAGTAGAAAGAGCTTACAGAGAAAGGAGTCATCCTGACTTTGCAAAGTAGGTTGGTCATTTCTGGAAAGAGCAGTCTCTGTCAGAGTGAAGGTCACAGAGAGACATGCTTAGATAATTTTAATTGCCAGTGTCTTGAGGTTTTCCCCTGAAAGTCTAACATCAGCAGATGCCCTTGCTTGGTCACTATGTCCATCCAAGATCTGGGCTACCTTTTTGAGTCTACGTGACCCTCTGGTTTAGATCATAGAGCAAACAGTTTCTTGTAGGGACCATTGCCCACTTGCTAGGCAATCACAGGCACGAAGCAGATCTGCCTTACAAAATGAAGGGCTCCGAATCACATTTATTGCTGCGGTGCTCAGGAAGCTACAAACGGAAACTCCACATGCAAAGAGCCCATAATTTTACTCTAATAGATATTTAGCAGCTTAAATGAAATAACAAGGAATACATTCACCCAGGCGCCATCCAGGTGGATTTGGTGGGTATTTTACATTCCACTCTTTGAAAGGAAAAACATAATTTTTTTAGACTCTCCCAAGATGGATGAATATTTTGGTATGCAGAGCGATAATGCATAACATACCTTTAAGGTTGAACCAAGTTCTGTTTGGCCAAAGGGATTTACTGCTATCAGTATAATGCAGCCCAGTCAATCAAGTTGAATTTTTCTTCCAAATCAGCTCATTAGAACTCACCCAGGCAGCCACTTGCCTTTTGCCTTGTTTGTTCACATGCTGCTTGATTTACTTGAGCACGGTATCAACAACTGTGAGCTCTGTAACTTGCCACTCTGTGCCTGTTTCGCCTTAATCCCCAGACCCCAGCTCTCAGGGATGGTTTGCAGTCCCAGTATTTTTCCTTTCTAGCCATCAGAACTCCATGGGTCTATCTTTGCCCGCTTCCAGGCTCATTCTCCTTCAAGGCACTGTCCCGAGTCTTTTTTTTTTTTTTTGCGGTACGCGGGCCTCTAATTCCTGTGGCCTCTCCCGTTGCGGAGCACAGGCTCCGGATGCGCAGACTCAGTGGCCATGGCTCACGGGCCCAGCCGCTCTGCGGCATGTGGGATCTTCCCGGACCGGGGCACGAACCCGCGTCCGCTGCATCAGCAGGCGGACTCTCAACCACTGCTCCACCAGGGAAGCCTCCGAGTCTTCTTTTGATCCCACTCTGGCACATCTGTTCAGTGCCCTCTCTCCATGGCACTTGCCCTCATACAGCCCCTTCGTGTCCCCAGGCTGGATAGCTGTCACGTCGACAGGACTATAGTGTAATGGTTACCCAGGCAAAGCCCTGGCTCATGTCCTGCCTTTGCATGTGGAGGATGTCATTACCCAGCTGTAATACGGGCATAATAATGGGACTTCCCTCTTAAATGGGAGCAGGCAAATAAAATACTTAGCATGGTGCTTGGATAGTTAGGGCTCAATAAGAATTATTATGGGGAGTTGCCTGGTGGTCCAGTGGTCAGGACTTGGTACTTTCACTGCCTGTGGCCTGGGTTCAATTCCTGGTCAGGGAACTAAGATCCTGCAAGCCATGCAGCGTAGCCAAAAAAAAAAAAAAAGGAATTATTAGGAGTGTCCACTAATCTTCCTTCCTCTTTACCTCACCTTCCCACGATCAGCAAAGTTGTCTTCCTTCTACCCGGAACCGATCAAGTTGCTGCCCTCCTCAGGAATCACAGGTCATTGCTGGTACTCAAAGCCATCCCTACTTCATGCCTGAGTTTCCTTCATCCCAGCCCCGCAGGCATCTGGCATCTCCTGGATCTGGATCGCTCTGGCTCCTCTGTCCCTTTGCTCACTCACCGCCTAGAATGTCACTTTCTTTCTCTGCCACTTGTTAAAATTCTACTCATCCCTCAAGGCCCCAGTCAAATGTCACCTCCTCCAGGCAGCATTTTTATCTAAATATGTTTTAAAGCCTTCTCTGGCCATCTACTTAGAATTGATTGCTCTTTTGGTCACAGTCTCATAGCACTTTGTTTGTTATCTCTAGCTAGACCTGCCCAATTATGTTTTGTAATAAAGTGAGTTGCTGATATCTATCCCCTGCAGGGGATTCTAAACAACTTCAGGGCAGGAATTTAAAAAATCTCAGTATCTACATAGTGCTTTGCTCATAATATACGATAGATAAATGTTTTAGAATTGAATTAAAATTAGGTATTATGTGGATAGCCTCTCAATATCTCTAAGTGGTCTGGGCATATTTATTACAAAACTTAGGAGGTAAGTGTGGCTCTGGGGACATAAGAGTACAATAAATTGAAACGCATAGGACACTCCAGCCTCTTTGACAGTCAGCAGCAGGGGAAGTCCTCACTGATCCCAGCCCCTCAGTGAGACAGCAGATGGGAGGTGAGCTGGTGGGCAAGAGGCATCTTTCACTTGGACTCACCATGGAGACGTAAGGGACAGGGCTTTCCTCCTCTACTAGACAGTGAAGAGAGAGAATTACTTCTGCTTGGCACATTATCCCAAAATGTGGTTCTTGGCCATTCCATGGTGAGATTTGAGCAGGGAGAGATGAGATTCATCCCTGGATTACAAGAGGTTGACGTTTCATAGAAAGCCTGATTCCAGCATCAAGAAGGACACTATGTCGTTAGATAAAAAGTTTCATCATCTCTGCAGACGGGAAAGATGCCCGGAGTGTCTGTGTTGAGGGTGCTACTTGTCCACGGAAACTTCTTCTACCCTTCTTTCCTGATGGCAGAGCTGCAGCTGGGAGTGGCTGCCTACCTCAGCACTGCAGTGCCCAGCTCCCTCTGCAGCCAGGATTGAGGCAAAGAAATGTGCTCAAAATTGATGTGTGCAACGTCTCACTCATTTCGAGAGGGAAAGTCTGGCACTGGATCTCTACTTTTTTTTTTTTTTTTTTTTTTTTGTGGTACGCGGGCCTCTCACTGTTGTGGCCTCTCCCGTTGCGGAGCACAGGCTCCGAACGCGCAGGCTCAGCGGCCATGGCTCACGGGCCCAGCCGCTCCGCGGCATGTGGGATCTTCCCGGACCGGGGCACGAACCCGTGTCCTCTGCATCCGCAGGTGGACTCTCAACCACTGCGCCACCAGGGAAGCCCTGGATCTCTACTTTGCCCTCTCTTTCTACTGGGGGTTGGGGTGGGGGATGGAAGCCATGAAACTGATGATGGAAGCCATTTGTTGAAGTTGGCAGAGCTGCATCAGCCTGGCGCCCTGAACACCTGTGTAAAGGCAAGCCTCGTGATAAAACTGGACAGTTTCAACCACTGCATTGCACTTTTTATAGTAGCTTTTAGTTCCCTAATACAGGGTCTTTCCCTTTTCCATCTACATAAAGGTATCAACATTTATTGAACACTGACTATGTGTTAGACCCTCACTCTTTGAGGGTGTGAAAACAAGAATGAATGATTCTTAGTCCTTTTCTTTAAGGCATTTATAGTCCAATTGAACAGATAAAACACATAATAATAAAATTGCCTGTACAGGTATGTCATCACTCAGACCACAGACTATATACAATAGAGGTTATGGGAGGAAAGAGAGATTTCTTTAGGCTGTAGTGAGCTAGAAAGTTTTGTGAAGGAGGTGAGGCTTGAGAGATTTCTTGAGATCAGATTTGGAAAGATGGAGAGGTACAAGGAAGGCATTCTGGATGGGCAAGGGCAATGTGTGTCTTGAGACTGGGGGAGGTGATAGTGAGCCCAGTAGTCTGGACAGAGGAAGCAATTTGCTTGTGTCAGAGAGCAAAGCAGTTACCTTTGGAAAAGTGGTTGGGCTGTGATTGGGAGAAGTCTTGAATACCAGACAGCCTTGGGAATTGGTTTCTCCCTGGAAGCCGATGGGGAGCTCTCTAAGGAAGAGCATACTGCTGTGAACCTTTCAGTTTGTATGTAGTAGCCCAAGCAACCTTTTGTTTGTTCACAGATCTGTTGTCCTAACACCTTGTAGGAAGCTGTGAGAAATCTGATTCGGTCTCCAAAGTACAGTTTTTCAACAAATAGTTGGTTTGTGTGCCTAGGGCCTAAGGCCATTCCACAGAACAAACTGCAGATGACAACACGCCGATGGTTGTGTCACTGGTCCAACCCTTTCCTTTTAACCCTACTGTTAAAACAAACTTCATCTCATCAGTTTCCCATTTCCCACATCAGTGATTTCTCACTGCACCTGTCTTTTATGTATATATACATATATATAAATTTATTTATTTACTTATACTTTTTATTTTTGGCTGTGTTGGGTCTTCATTGCTGCGCGCGGGCTTTCTCTAGTTGCAGCGAGCGGGGGCTACTCTTTGTTGCGGTGTGCGGGCTTCTCATTGCAGTGGCTCCTCTTGTTGAGGAGCATGGGCTCTAGGCACACGGGCTTCAGTTGTTGTGGCTCGTGGGCTCAGTAGTTGTGGCTCAGGGCCTCTAGAGCGCAGGCTCAGAGGAAGTCCTGCACCTGTCTTTGAGCACAGGCTCAGAGGAAGTCCTGCACCTGTCTTCCCTGCACCAGGGAAGTCCTGCACCTGTCTTTGAGTAATTACTTCTTGAAAAAAAGTATGGGACTTCCCTGGTGGTGCAGCAGTTAAGAATCTGCCTGCCAGTGCAGGGGACACAGGTTCGAGCCCCGGTCTGGGAAGATCCCACATGCCGCGGGGCAACTAAGCCCGTGTGCCACAACTACTGAGCCTGAGCTCTAGAGCTGGTGAGCCACAACTACTGAGCCCTCATGCCACAACTACTGAAGCCCGTGCGCCTAGAGCCTGTGCTCCGCAACAAGAGAAGCCACCGCAATGAGAAGCCCGCGCACCGCAACGAAGAGTACCCCCCGCTAGCCCCCGCTCGCCACAACTAGAGAAAGCCCACATGCAGCAACGAAGACCCAACCCAGCCAAAAATAAATAAATATATTTATTTTAAAAAAAAGAAAGAAAAAAATGCTAGTAGACTTTGTATGTTTAATCTCATTCTTCTTACCTCATGAAGTGGCATTTTATTGATTTCTCTGTCCAAGAAGTCATGTTCAGACTCAGTACTTCCGTAGTTAACCTTGTTTGCTTTTATTTATCAACAACTTAGCAACCCAGTCTTTAAGGGAGCCCTTCTTAACAACTGGTATCCTACCTGCATGATTCCCGTACAGTGTAGATTTTTCCAGCTACATGTAAACTCCTCTTCTTTTTGAACCTATGGCAATTACCTCAAAACTTAAGAAAGTCAGGCTCCTGGAAAATTTACTTCTAGGTGTTTTTTCCTTGTCTTATCACTGAGTTAGACTTCTGTGGTCTGGAAAGGTGCAAAAGTTTAGATGAAGGAGAGTGAGATTGCAGCTGGCAAAATCTGAGTCATAGCTTCAACTTGGGCGGGCTAACATGACCTTCCACGTGTTTCCTGAACATGTGAGCGTGGAAGGTCAAGATACCAGAACAGTATTCTGTGACCCTTTGTCCAAGAATGACCTTCTATTAAATAATTAAATCAGATGAGGGAGAAGATGTTGTAAAAATAAGAAGTCTTCTCAGATGTTTGAATGGTCCAAGACATTATTCCTGCCAATATGATGGAAAATGTTTTATAATTCATTATAATATTGCAGAGTGTCAGGAATGGAGACTCCTTCTGGGCTGTAGAAAAAATGATCAGCTTGTAAGTTTTGCCATCTCAGTACTTCCTAAGTTATGAAATATTCTATGGCTTTCATTGTAACAGAATTGTGGTCAACAGTCTGGTTATTTAGTTTCATTTTTATTATATTCTGACAAGTTGTGTTTAAACAGGTCCCGATAAGGTATCTTTAACTAGTATACGTGTTTCCCCTTCTGACAAGAGGACTATTGGTTAAGGAAGTGAGCCCATTGTGGTGCTGGCATCACTAGGGTGCTTGCTGAAATGTGGATTTGGAGTGAACAACATGATCATTTATTTATCTCCATCCATGTATGGCTTTGCTCATTTTTTCCTACACCTCCCTGGCAGTTGCTGTTTCTTCCTTTAGTTTCTTTTGTTCCTCCGCATTACTTTTCTTAGTTTCTACATACCACTGTTTCTGTTTTTAAAAGTTTGTGTTTGGGGATGGAGGAAGAATGGGGAGCGACAGTTAATGAGTATGGGACTTTTTTTGCAGCAATCTAAATGTTCTAAGATTGATTAGGGTGATGCCTACATGACTGAATACACAAAAAAATGAATGAATTGTATACTTTATTTATTTTTAAACTAATTTATTTACTTATTTTTGACTGTGTTGGGTCTTTGCTGCACGGGCCTTCTCTAGTTGTGGCGAGCAGGGGCTACTGTTCTTTGTGGTGCGCGGGTTTCTTATTGCGGTGGCTCCTCTTGTTGCGGAGCACAGGCTCTAGGCATGTGGGCTTCAGTAGTTGTGGCATGTGGGCTCAGTAGTTGTGGCGCATGGCCTTAGTTGCTCCACCGCATGTGGGATCTTCCTGCCCCAGGGCTCGAAACCGTGTCCCCTGCATTGGCAGGTGGATTCTTAACTGCTGAGCCACCAGGAAAACCCGAATTGTATACTTTAAATATGTGATTTTCTTGAGCTCCTGGGTGAACCAGGTTCTGCTTAAGGCCCTGGAATCAGTGGTAAATAAAATCACTAAGTTCCCCGTCCTCAAGAGATTGACATTCTAGTGATAACAATAGATATTAAACAGTTTAAAAATTATTTCATATCATAATACATGCTCCAAAGAGTATTTAAAGAGGAAAATATTGTAGAGAGTTTATTTTTATTTAAGATGGAATCTTCAGGAGGGGTCTCTCTGAGAAGGTAACGTTTCAGGTGAACCTGAATGGTGGGGAGAATCCCAGATGTGTGAAGATTTGAGGCAAAATCACTCCAGGTAAAGGGAATATGTAACATAAAGTTGCAGTGTGGCCAGAGCATAGCAGGGGTCACATCGTGCAGGTTTTGTAGGTCAAGGTAAAGCCCTCGATTTTTGTTGTAATTGCAATAAGCAGTCATTGGAAGAACTTAATAGGCGTGTGTTGTAGTTGGATTTTGATTTTCAAAAGACTTCAGAGACCATTTAGAAGGCCGCTGCCGTGTTCTAGGTGGGAGATGATGTTTGTTTATATTATGAGGAGAGTAGTAGAGATGTAAGAAGTGCCTGGTTTTGGGACTTCCCTGGTGGTGCAGTGGTTAAGAATCCACGTGCCAATGTAAGGGACATGGATTCGAGCCCTGGTCTGGGAAGATCCCACATGCCATGGAGCAACTAAGCCCGTGTGCCACAACTACTGAGCCTGTGCTCTAGAGCCCACGAGCCCCAACTACTGAGCCCAAGAGTCACAACTACTGAAGCCCACGTGCCTAGAGCCTGTGCTCCGCAACAAAAGAAGCCATCGCAATGAGAAGCCCGCGCACTGCAACGAAGAGTAACCCCCGCTCGCCGCAACTAGAGAAAGCCTGTGCACAGCAACAAAGACCCAACGCAGCCAAAAATAAATAAATAAATTTATTTATATATATAAAAAAAGACATGTCTGTTTTTGGAGCTATAGCCCATTGGGCCTTTTATGTTTCCTAGCATAATGTGGCATACACAACAGACACTTTACTGAGTGAATGGATGTTTGGAGAGGACTATTTAGGGACAGATATCTAAGCAACAACAAAAGGCCAGTGATACATTGACCTTTGGTGCCATGAAAGATTGATTTTTAAATTTACTAGCAGTCGTTGAGTTCATGAAGGATACTACTATGGATTGTAGTCCAAACTTGTAATATCCGCAGAGGTAACACAAGGGTAATTCCTTTGCATTTCATTGTTCATCACAATGCGACACTCAAAGAGAAGATTTCATTTGCGGTTAAAGGTGTGTACTGGGGAAGCAGAGGTGGTTTTACGTTTAAGGCAGTAATCCCTTTTCTGTGCCTTGATATCTTTTATCATTGCCTCCACTTGTCCTGGAGATATTTGTTGAGTTATAAACGCCTTTTAATGAAATCAAAACCCAGAATTTAGAGAGTCAGTATCATTGTAATAATGTTCATTACAACAGAACGAAAATGGAAACCGTGAGATGTGGAACCTATTTTTTGCATGATCCCGCTCATTATTCAAGATACAAGGAAGCCATAGGAATTGCTTAGAATCAGTTTCCAGATTTAGATTTCTGGTTTGCTAGAAAGTAACTGCATCACAATAGGGCTATGCTTCTTTTCTGGGAAGCAGCTGGCATGGAGGGGAAAGAACACGTCCTTTGAATATCAGTTTATATCCTGGTTCTGTCACTTACTAACTGCAAGAGCTTGGGCAATACACTTCACTTCTGGGCTTGGTGTGCCGAGCTGCAGTGTGGTGGCAGGAATCCATCGCTTTCAAAAATAACTACTTTCGAGTCTTTTTCATATGGGAGATCACTTCTACAAAGTAACTCAAAGCATGGTCTCTTTACTTCCTATTCCTTTTCTTTCCTGAGGAAGTAGTTGTCAGGTATAATTTTATTGCTTATCAATATTGCAATTGTGAGAACAGAGAGAGGCAATAGCTCTGTGATAAAGGCTCCCCATGGTGCTGAATTGCCTGCTTCCCATGTCCTGGCTTCCCTGTAGGACATGCAGGGAGAGCCCAAAGAGCTAAGAATTAAGCGAGTGGATGGGTTTCTGTGATTATGCCAGAATCTCAACCAATGGTAAAGATATACAACCTGGGAGAAGTAAAAATAAAACCTGACTGCGTTATAAATACACTTGGATGAAAGCTATTGACGATGGAAAATGACTGACCCTCCATTCAGATGCAAGTATTTGACTTGGTTACACTTTATTTCATCTCCAAAATGGCACTTTATTTTCATCCTTCAAATAAGGAGCAACCATTTGATTTTGTAATGTAAAAACTATTATTTCCCTTAGGAAAAGGATTACTGAACTTTCTGTACCTAGTGTTTATGCCTTTAATAAGCACAGTGCTTCCAAGAGAATTGAATGACTTTTTGTACTATGATGTTTTTCTGCCTCTACATCTGAGTTTTGTACCTTCATGTCTGGGAAACTTGTTTTTATAAATTCACAGAAACCTGACAAACAGTAGGAATTTGTTCTCTGTCCTGTAGAGATGGGCAAATCCCTAAAGAGCTTGTTGATTTCTTGCTACCACTTTGCTGGGGGCAAAGCGCCTTTCTTTTCTAAGGAAAAGATGTATAGAGGGAAGTAGGGTTCATGGGGAAATACCAGACTCAGATAACTGCAGTTCTAGCAAGCAACACCACATCTTGGAGGTTCATTCACCAGCACGTGAAAACTCTCACATGCTCTAACCTTTGCTTGAGCTTTACAATTTGCATCTAGTACTATATTTCTAGTCCAACTAGTAGTATCGTAAAGGGCAATGGCATAAAAAGAACTCCTAAACGTTAAAAGCCGAAACATGAGGAGGAAGAACTTAAGTGTGGAGAGATGAGGCTAGAGAGAAAAAGCAAGAGTCAGATGGCAAAGTGTATTGTGTGCTAACCCCTAGGGCTTACACTTTATTCTCAGGAAACTTCCGGAAGATAAGGGGAAACCATGGGATGCTTTTAAGCCAGGAAATGAGATTTTCAGATGTATATTTTAGAAAGGTCTCTCTTGGGGCTCTGTGGAGGTTTGATTTCAAGGGTGAAGCCTGGAGCCAATAGCAAAAAAAAAAATCTGATTTTAAAAATTCACAGACCTGATTAGATACTTTTCCGAAGAAGACATACAAAATGGCCAACAGAGGAGACCTTCAAGATGGCGGAGTAGTAAAACGTGGAGATCATCTTCCTCCCCACAAATACATCAGAAATACATCTACATGTGGAACAACTCCTACAGAACACTTACTGAATGCTGGCAGAAGACCTCAGACCTTCCAAAGGGCAAGAAACTCCCCACGTACCTGGGTAGGGCAAAAGAAAAAAGAATAAACAGAGACAAAAGAATAGGGATGGGACCTGCACCAGTGGGAGGGAGCTGTGAAGGAGGAAAGGTTTCCACACACTAGAAAGCCCCTTCACGGGGGGGAGACTGTGGGTGGGCAGAGGGGGGAAGCTTTGGAGCCGTGGAGGAGAGCACAGCAACAAGGGTGCGGGGGCAAAGTGGAGAGATTCCCGCACAGAGGATCGGTGCCAACTGGCACTCACCAGCCCGAGAGGCTTGTCTGCTCACCCGCCAGGGCAGGTGGGGGCTGGGAGATGAGACTCGGGCTTCAGAGGTCGGATCCCAGGGAGAGGACTGGGGTTGGTGGCGTGAACACAGCCTGAAGGGAGCTAGTGCGCCATGGCTAGCCGGGAGAGAGTCCAGGAAAAAGTCTGGACCTGCCGAAGAGGCAAGAAACCATTGTTTTGGGGTGCGCGAGGAAAGGGGATTCAGAGCGCTGCCTATCTATCAGCGCGAGCCGTGGCTGATAGATGGGCGCGAGCCGTGGCTATCAGCACGGACCCCAGAGACGGGCATGAGATGCTAAGGCAGCTGCTGCCGCCACCAAGAAACCTATGGGCGAGCACAGGTCACTCTCCACACCTTCCCTCCTGGGAACCTGTATAGCTCGCCACTGCCAGGGTCCCGTCATCCAGGGATAGCTTCCCCCAGAAAACGCATGGCGCAGCTCCAGCCGGTGCAACGTCATGCCTGCCTCTGCCACCGCAGGCTCACCCCGCATCCGTACCCCTCCCTCCCCCCGGCCTGAGTGAGCCAGAGCTCCCGAATCAGCTGCTCATTTAACCCTGTCTTGTCCGAGGGAAGAACAAATGCCCTCAGGTGACCTACATACAGAGGCAGGGCCAAATACAAAGCTGAACCCCAGGAGCGGTGCAAACAAAGAAGAGAAAGGGAAATCTCTCCCAGCAGCCTCAGGAGCAGCAAATTAAATCTCCACAATCAACTTGATGTACCTGCATCTGTGGAATACCTGAGCAGAAAACATATCACCCCAAAATTCAGGCGGTAGACTTTGGGAGCAACTGTAGACTTGGGGTTTGCTTTCTGCAACTAATTTGTTTCTGGTTTTATGTTTATCTTAGTTTAGTATTTAGAGTTTATTATCATTTGTACATTGTTTATTGATTTGTTTGCTCTCTTCCTTTTTTTAATATATATAGATATATATATAATTTTCCTTATTCTCTTTTTGTGGATGGGTATGTGTATGCTTCTTTGTGTGATTTTGTCTGTATAACATTGCTTTTACCATTTGTACTAGCGTTCTGTGTGTCCATTTTTTTAATAACTTAAATTTTTTTTTATTTTTAATAATTTTTTAATTTTTAAAATAACTTTATTTTATTTTATTCTTCCTTTTATTTTGAGCCTTGTGGCTGACAGGTCTTGGTGCTCCAGCCGGGTGTCAGGCCTGTGCCTCTGAGGAGGGAAAGCTGAGTTCAAGACATGGGTCTACCAGAGACCTCCCCGCTCCATGTAATATCAAACAGTGAAGGTTCTCCCAGAGATCTCCATGTCAATACTAAGACCCAGCTCCACTCAATGACCAGCAAGCTACAGTGCTGGACACCCTATGCCAAACAACTAGCAAGACAGGAACACAACCCCACCCATTAGCAGAGAGGCTGCCTAAAAATCATAATAAGGTCACAGGCACCCCAAAACACACCACTGGATGCGGTCCTGCCCACCAGAAAGACAAGATCCAGCCTCATCCACCAGAACACAGGCACCAATCCCATCCACCAGGAAACCTACACAACCCAGTGAACCAGACTTACCCACAGGGGGCAGACACCAAAAACAACAGTAACTGCAAACCTGCAGCCTGCAAAAAGGAGACCCCAAATACAGTAAGTTAAGTAACATGAGAAGACAGAGAAACACACACCAGATGTAGGAGCAAGGTAAAAACCCATCAGACCAAACAAATGAAGAGGACATAGGTAGTCTACCTGAAAAAGAATTCAGAGTAATGATAGTAAGATGATCCAAAATCCTGGAAATAAGATGGAGAAAATAAAAGAAACGTTTAACAAGGACCTAGGAGAACTAAAGAGCAAACAAACAGTGATGAACAACACAATAGATGAAATTAAAAATTCTCTAGAAGGAATCCATAGCAGAATAACTGAGGCAGAAGAATGGATAAGGGACCTGGAAGATAAAATAGTGGAAATAACTATGGCAGAGCAGAACAAAGAAAAAAGAATGAAAAGAATTGAGGACAGTCTCAGAGACCACTGGGACAACATTAAATGCACCAAGATTTGAATTATAAGGGTCCCAGAAGAAGAAGAGAAAAAGAAAGGGACTGAGAAAATATTTGAAGAGATTATAGTTGAAAACTTCCCTAACATGGGAAAGGAAATAGTCAAGTCCAGGAAACGCAGAGTCCCATACAGGGTAAATCCAAGAAGAAACACGTCAAGACATATTAATCAAGCTATCAAAAATTAAAGAAAAAATATTAAAAGCAGCAAGGGAAAACAACAAATAATACACAAGGGAATCCCCATAAGGTTAACAGCTGATCTTTCAGTAGAATCTCTGCAAGCCAGAAGGGAGTGGCAGGACATATTTAAAGTGATGAAAGGGAAAAACCTACAACCAAGATTACTTTATACAGCAAGGATCTCATTCAGATTTGACAGAGAAATTAAAAACTTTACAGATAAGCAAAATCTAAGAGAATTCAGCACCATCAAACCAGATTTACAACAAAAGCTAAAGGAACTACTTTAGGCAGGAAACACAAAAGAAGGAAAAGACCTACAATAACAAACCCAAAACAATTAAGAAAATGGTAATAGGAACATACATATTGATAATTACCATAAATGTAAATGGATTAAATGCCCCAACCACAAGACATATACTGGCTGAGTGGATACAAAAACAAGACCTGGAGGAGCTTCAAGATGGCGGAAGAGTAAGACGTGGAGATCACCTTCCTCCCCACAAATACGTCAGAAATACATCTACATGTGGAACAACTCCTACAGAACACCTACTGAAGGCTGGCAGAACACCTCAGACTTCCCAAAAGGCAAGAAACCCCCCCACGTACCTGGGTAGGGCAAAAGAAAAAAGAATAAACAGAGACAAAAGAATAGGGATGGGACCTGCACCAGTGGGAGGGAGCTGTGAAGGAGGAAAGGTTTCCACACAATAGGAAGCCCCTTCGTGGGCGGAGACTGCGGGTGGTGGAGCGGGGAAGCTTCGGAGCCGCAGAGGAGAGTGCAGCAACAGGGGTGCGGGGGGAAATGTGGAGAGATTCCTGTACAGAGGGTCAGGGCCGACCAGCACTCGCCAGACCGAGAGGCTTGCCTGCTCACCTGCTGGGGTGGATGGGGGCTGGGAGCTGAGGCTCGGGCTTCGGTCGGATCCCAGGGAGAGGACTGGGGTTGGCGGCATGAACATAGCCTGAAGGGGGCTAGTGTGCCACAGCTAGCCGGGAGAGAGTCCAGGGAAAAGTCTGGACCTGCCGAAGAGGCAGGAGACTTTTTCTTGCCTCTTTATTTCCTGATCTGTGAGGAGAGGGGATTAAGAGCGCTGCTTAAAGGAGCTCCAGAGACGGGCGCAAGCCGCGGCTATCAGCGCGGACCCCAGAGATGGGCATGAGATGCTAAGGCTGCTGCTGCCGCAACCAGGAAGCTTGTGTGCAAGCATAGGTCACTCTCCACACCTCCCCTCCTGGGAGCCTGTATAGCCCGCCACTGCCAGGGTCCCGTGATCCAAGGACAACTTCCCCGGGAGAACGCACGGTGCGCCTCAGGCTGGTGCAACGTCACGCCGGCCTCTGCCGCCGCAGGCTCACCCTGCATCCGCACCTCTCCCTCCCCCTGGCCTGAGTGAGCCAGAGCCCCCGAAATCAGCTGCTCCTTTAACCCCATCCTGTCTGAGGGAAGAACAGAGGCCCTCAGGCGACCTACATGCAGAGGTGGGTCCAGATCCAAAACTGAACCCCGGGAGCTGTGAGAACAAAGAAGAGAAAGGGAAATCTCTCCCAGCAGCCTCAGGAGCAGCGGATTAAATCTCCACAATCAACTTGTTGTACCTGCATCTGTGGAATACCTGAATAGATAACTAATCATCCCAAATTGAGTAGGTGGACTTTGGGAGCAATGATATATATTTTTTTTTTCCCTTTTTCTCTTTTTGTGAGTGTGTATGTGTATGCTTCCATGTGTGATTTTGTCTGTATAGCTTTGCTTTTACCATTTGTCCTAGGGTTCTGTCTGTCCATTTTTTTCCTGTTTTGTTCTTTTTAGTATAGTTTTCTGTGCTTGTTATCATTGGTGGATTTGTTTTTTGGTTTGGTTGTTCTCTTCTTTCTTTCCTTTTCTTAATTACTTAAAGAATTTTTTTTAATAATTATTTTTGTTTTTTATTTTAATAACTTAAAAAAAATCTTTTTCTTTCTTTCTTTCTTCTTTTCTCCCTTTTATTCTGAGCCGTGTGGATGACAGGCTCGTGGTGCTCCAGCCAGGCATTAGGGCTGTGCCTCTGAGGTGGGAGAGCCAAGTTCAGGACACTGGTCCACAAGAGACCTCTCAGCTCCACGTAATATCAAATGGAGAAAATCTCCCAGAGATCTCCACCTCAATGCCAAGACCCAGCTCCACTCAATGACCAGCAATTTACAGTGCTGGACACCCTATGCCAAACAACTAGCAAGACAGAAACACAACCCCACCCATTAGCAGAGAGGCTGCCTAAAATCATAATAAGGTCACAGACACCCCAAAACACACCACCAGACGTGGACCTGTCCACCAGAAAGACAAGATCCATCCTCATCCACCAGAACACAGGCACTAGTCCCCTCCACCAGGAAGCCTACACAACCCACTGAACAAACCTTAGCCACTGGGGGCAGACAACAAAAACAACAGGAACTATGAACCTGCAGCCTGCAAATAAGAGAACCCGAACACAGTAAGTTAAGCAAAATGAGAAGACAGAGAAACACACAACAGATGAAGGAACAAGGTAAAAACCTACCAGGCTGAACAAATTAAGAGGAAAAGGAAGTCTACCTGAAAAAGAATCAGAATAATGATAGTAAGATGATCCAAAATCTTGGAAATAGAATGGGTAAAATAAAAGAAACGTTTAACATGGACCTAGAAGAACAAAAAAGCAAAGAAACAATCATGAAAAATACACTAAATGAAATTAAAAATTCTCTGGAAGGAATCAAGAGCAGAATAACTGAGGCAGAAGAATGGATTAGTGACCTGGAAGATAAAATAATGGAAATAACTACTGCACAGCAGAATAAAGAAAAAAATGAAAAAAATTGAGGACAGTCTCAGAGACCTCTGGGACAATATTAAACGCAGCAACATTCGAATTATAAGGGGTCCCAGAAGAAGAGAAAAAGAAAGGGACTGAGAAAATATTTGAAGAGGTTATAGTTGAAAACTTCCCTAATATGGGAAAGGAAATAGTTAATCAAGTCCAGGAAGCACAGAGAGTCCCATATAGGATAAATCCAAGTAGAAACATGCCAAAGCACATATTAATCAAACTATCAAAATTAAATACAAAGAAAACATATTAAAAGCAGCAAGGGAAAAACAACAAATAACATACAAGGGAATCCCCATAAAGTTAACAGCTGATCTTTCAGCAGAAACTCTGCAAGCCAGAAGGGAGTGGCAGGACATATTTAAAGTGATGAAAGGGAAAAACCTACAACCAAGATTACTCTATCCAGCAAGGATCTCATTCAGATTTGACAGAAAAATTAAAAACTTTACAGACAAACAAAATCTAAGAGAATTCAGTACCACTAAACCAGCTTTACAACAAATGCTAAAGGAACTTCTCTAGGGTGGAAACACAAGAGAAGGAAAAGACCTACAATAACAAACCCAAAACAATTAAGAAAATGGTAATAGGAACATACATATCGATAATTACCATAAATGTAAATGGATTAAATGCTCCAACCAAAAGACATAGGCTGGCTGAATGGATACAAAAACATGACCCATATATATGCTGTCTACAAGAGATCCACTTCACACCTAGGGACACATACTGACTGAAAGTGAGGGGATGGAAAAAGATATTCCATACAAATGGAAATCAAAAGAAAACTGGAGTAACAATTCTCATATCAGACGAAATAGACTGTAAAACAAATTCTATTACAAGAGACAAAGAAGGACACTACATAATGATCAAGGCATCAATCCAAG
Organism: Stenella coeruleoalba; assembly: GCF_951394435.1. Lineage (NCBI taxonomy): Eukaryota > Metazoa > Chordata > Mammalia > Artiodactyla > Delphinidae > Stenella > Stenella coeruleoalba. The sequence goes on from NC_137164.1 coordinate 46,495,301, forward strand.
AAGAAGATATAACAACTGTAAATATTTATGTGCCCAATTTGGGGACACCATAATACATAAGGCAAATTCTAACAGCCATAAAAAGGGAAATTGACAGTAACACAATCATAGTAGGGGACTTTAACACCCCAGTTTCACCAATGGACAGATCATCTAAAATGAAAGTAAATGAGGAAACACAAGCTTTAAATGATACATTAAACAAGGTAGACTTAATTGATATTTTAGGACATTCCATCCAAAAACAACAGAAAACAATTTCTTCTCAAGTGCTAATTGGACATTCTCCAGAATAGATCATATCTTGTGTCACAAATCAAGCCCTGGTAAACTTAAGAAAATTGAAATTGTATCAAATATCCCCCAAGCACAATGCTATGAGAGTAGATATCAATTACAGGAAAAAAATCTGTAAAAAATACAAACAGAGGGAGGCTAAACAATACATTACTAAATAACCAACAGATCACTGAAAAAAATCAAAGAGGAAATCAAAAAATACCTAGAAACAAATGACAGTGAAAACATGATGACCCAAAACCTATGGGAAGCAGCAAAAGCAGTTCTAAGAGGGAAGTTTACACAATACAATCCTACCTCAAGAAACAAGAAACATCTCAAATAAACAACCTAACCTTACACCTAAAACAATGAGAGAAAGAAGAACAAAAAAACCGTACAGTTAGCAGATGGAAAGAAATCATAAAGATGAGATCAGAAATAAATGAAGAAGAAATGAAAGAAACAATAGCAAAGATCGATAAAACTAGAAACTGGTTCTTTGAGAAGATAAACGAAATTGATAAACCATTAGCCAGACTCATCAAGAAAAAAAGGGAGAAGACTCAATTCAATAGAATTAGAAATGAAAAAGGAGAAGTAACAACTGAAACTGCATAGGTTCAAAAGATCATGAGAGATTACTACAAGTAACTATATGCCAATACAATGGACAACCTGGAAGAAATGGACAATTTCTTAGAAAAGCACAACCTTCCAAGACTGAACCAGGAAGAAATAGAAAATATAAACAGACCAATCACAAGCATTGAAATTGAGACTATGATTAAAAATCTTCCAGCGAGCAAAAGCCCAGGACCAGATGCCTTCATAGGCGAATTCTATCAAACATTTAGAGAAGAGCTAACACCTATCCTGCTCAAACTCTTCCAAAATATAGCAGAAGGAGGAGCACTCCCAAACTCATTCTACGAGGCTTTCATCACCCTGATACCAAAACCAGGCAAAGATACTACAAAAAAAGAAAACTACAGGCCAATATCCCTCACGAACATAGATGCAAAAATCCTCAACTAAATACTAGCAAACAGAATCCAACAACACATTAAAAGGATCATACACCAAGATCAAGTGGGGTTTATCCTAGGAATGCAAGGATTCTTCAATATACACAAATCAATCAATGTGATAAACCATGTGAATAAATTGAAGGATAAATCATATGATAATCTCAATAGATGCAGAAAAAGCTTTTGACAAAATTCAACACCAATTTATGATAAAAACTCTCTAGAAAGTAGGCATAGAGGGAACTTACCTCAACATAACAAAGGCCATATATGACAAACCCACAACCAACATTGTTCTCAATGGTGAAAAACCGAAACCATTTCCTCTAAGATTAGGAACAAGATGAGGTTGACCACTCTCACCACTATTATTCAACATAGTCTTGGAAGTTTTAGCCACAGCAATCAGAGAAGAGAAAGAAATAAAATGAATCCAAATTAGAAAAGAATAAGTAAACTGTCACTGTTTGCAGATGACATGATACTATACATAAAGAATCCTAAAGATACTAACAGAAAGCTACTAGAGCTAATCAATGAATTTGGTAAAGTAGTAGGATACAAAATTAATGCACAGAAATCTCTTGCATTTCTATACACTAATGATGAAAAGTCTGAAAGAGAAATTAAGGAAACACTCCCATATGCCACTGCAACAAAAAGATTAAACACCTAGGAATAAACCTACCTAAGGAGACAAAAGACCTGTATGCAGAAAACTTTAAGACACTGTTGAAAGAAGTTAAAAATGATACAAACAGATGGAGAGACATACCATGTCTTGGATTGGAAGAATCAACCTTGTCAAGATGACTATACTTCCCAAAGCAATCTACAGAGCTAATGCAATCCCTATCAAAATACCAATGGCATTTTCACAGAACTAAAACAAAAAATTTCACAATTTTCACAGAAATGCAAAAGACCCCGAATAGCCAAAGCAATCTTGAGAAAGAAAAACAGAGCTGGAGGAATCAGGCTCCTGGATTTCTGACTATACTATAAAGCTACAGTAATCAAGACAGTATGGTACTGGCACAAAAACAGAAATACGGATCAATGGAACAGGATAGAAAGCCCAGAGATAAACCCACACATATATGGTCACTTTATTTTTGATAAAGGAGGCAAGAATATACAATGGAGAAAAGACATCCTCTTCAATAAGTGGCATTGGGAAAACTGGACAGCTACATGTAAAAGAGTGAAATAAGAACACTCCCTAACACCATACACAAGAATAAAATAAAAATGGATTAAAAACCTAAATGTGAGGCCAGACACTATAAAACTCTTAGAGGAAAACTTAGGCAGAGCACTCTATGACATAAATCACAGCAAGAACCTTTTTGACCCACGTCCTACAGAAATGGAAATAAAAACAAGAATAAACAAATGGGACCTAATGAAACCTAAAAGCTTTTGCACAGCAAAGGAAAACATAAACAAGATGAAAAGAAAACCCTCAAAATGGGAGAAAATATTTGCAAACGAAGCAACTGACAAAGGATTAATCTCCAAAATATACAAGCAGCTCATGCAGCTCAATATCAAAAAAACAAATAACCCAATCCAAAAATCAGAAGAAGACCTAAATAGACATTTCCCCAAAGAGGATATACAGATAGCCAGGAAACACATGAAAGGATGCTCAATATCACTAATAATTAGAGAAATGCAAATCAAAAGTACAATGAGGTATCACCTCACACCAGTCAGAATGGCCATCATCAAAAAATCTGCAAACAATAAATGCTGGAGAGGGTGTGGAGAAAAGGGAACTCTCTTGCACTATAGGTGGAATGTAAATTGATACAGCCACTATGGAGAACAGTATGGAGGTTCCTTAAACAACTAAAAATAGAACTACCATATGACCCAGCAATCCCAGTACTGGGCACATACCCTGGGAAAACTATAATTCAAAGAGAGTCATGTGCCACAGTGTTCATTGTAGCTCTATTTATAATAGCCAGGACATGTAAGCAACCTAAGTGTCTATCGACAGATGAATGGATAAAGAAGATGTGGCACATCTATACAATGGAATATTACTCAGCCGTAAAAGAAATGAAATTGAGTTATTTGTAGTGAGGTGGATGAAACTAGAGTTTGTCATACAGAGTGAAGTAAGTCAGAAAGAGAAACACAAATACCATATGCTAACACATATGTATGGAATTAAAAAAAAAGTGGTTCTGAAGAACCTAGGGGCAGGACAGGATTAAAGACGCAGATGTAGAGAATGGGCTTGAGGACACGGGGAGTGGGAAGGGTAAGATGGGACGAAGTGAGAGAGTGGCATGAACATATATACACTAGCAAATGTAAAATAGATAGCAGCCGCATAGCACAGGGAGATCAGCTCGGTGCTTTGTGACCACCTAGAGGGGTGGGATAGGGAGGGTGGGAGGGAGATGAAAGAGGGAGGGGAAATGAGGATATAAGTATATGTATGGCTGATTCACTTTTTTATAAAGCAGAAACTAACACACCGTTGTAAAGCAATCATACTCCAATAAAGACATTAATAAAATGGCCAACTGGTACATGAAATTATGGTCAACATCAATAATTATCTTGTAAATACAAATCAAAAACACCATGAGATATCACCACACACATGTTGGAATGGCTATTATCAGAAATACAAGAGATAAATATTGGTGAGGATAAGGAGAAAAAGGAACCCTTGTGCCCTGTCAGTGGGAATGTAAATTGGTGTAGCTACTATGGAAAACAGTATGAAGTTTCCTTAACAAATTAAAAATAGAACTGTCATATGACATAGCATATGGATGCATATCTAAAGGAAATAATATCACTATATTGAAGAGTTTTTTGGACCCCCATGTTCACTGCAGCATTATTTACAATAGCCAAGACATGGAAACAACGTAAGTTTCCATTGATGGGTGAATGGATAAAGAAAGTGTGTATAATGGAATATTTTTTAGCCATAAAAAAGAAGGAAATCCTGTCATTTGGAAATTCAGGATGTCACAGATGAACCTTGAAGGCACTATGCTAAATAAAATAAACCAGACATTGAAAGACAAATACTGCATGGAATCACTTATATATGGAATCGAAAAAGAAAAAAAAGTCGACGTCATAGTAACAGAAATTAGAATAATGATTGCAATTGGCTGAAGAGTGAGGGAAATGGGGGGGACGTTGGTAAAGGGTACAATCTTTCAGTTATCAGATGAATAACTTCTGAGGGTCTAATTACATCATGGAGACTAGAGTTAATAATATTGTACTGTACGTTTGAAATATGCTGAGAAAGGAGATCTTCAGCATTCTTACCACTCAATAAAAGGTAACTATGTGAGGTGATGGATGTGTTAATTAACTTGATTGTGATAATCATCTCACAATGTATGTGTATATCAAATCACCATGTTGTATACTTTAAATAAATACAATAAAAACCAATAAATCTGGAAAGAAACAAAATATTCTCATGTAATCTTTATTGGGGGCTTTCAGTTTGGTTATGGAGAATCTGTAGGTCCTGGACAGAGATGCTTTTCCATTCACCTTCAAAAACTGTTTTATCATCATTCAGAATTGCTTTTTAAGAGATTTATATAAATCTCTTAAAAATACCAAGTTTTATTAAAACCAACCAAAGGAAAATTAAGAGAGATAAAATATTGTATATTTATTTTACTTTGGCTGTTTGATTCTAGGCTGAATGTCTACTGTGATTTCTTTTAGCCCTTTGTATGTTTTTAATGTTTGTAATAGAGCTCATCTCATTGGGAAATAAAGGAGGAGATTAGCAGTAGTACATTTTAAAAATGATAAAATGTACTACATTAGCAGTAGTACATTTTAAAAATGATAAAATATATAGGATATTAAAACAGATCTGGTATGCTTGGTGTGGAATTACATATTATTTGGATGCTTTCAAACTTTCATCATTTTTAGGACATACTTACCATTCCAAATTTACATCTTCTGGAGCCACTAGATCACAAATGCAGGAGCCATGTCATCTATGAAGAAGAGAGAGTGCTGGGGGAAATGGGGAGATGTTGGTCAAAGGGTACAAAGGTTCAGTTGTGTGGGATGAGTAAGTTCTGGAGATCTAATGTGTAGCATGGTGGCTACAGGTAATAATGCTGTATTGTAGAATCAAAATTTGCCAAGAGAGTTGATCATAAGTGTTCTCACCACACATATAGAAAAAGTAACCATGTGAGGTGATGAATATGTTAATTAACTTGATTGTAGTATCATTTCACGATTCACATATATCAAAGCATCATATTGTACACCTTAAATATATATAATTTTTATTTATCTAATATACCTCAATAATGCTGGAAAAAATTTAAAAATACAAACATTATCAAAAGATAGACTACTTAAAATAAATGCTTGTTGAGATGAATAATCCCTGTAAGTAAACCACAAAAATAACCATACATTCTGAAGGAAAAAAAGAACATATATTGCTATATATACAGTAGGCATCAAATAAAATCATATTGTCACCTATGCAATAAGCATGGGCTATGAGGAAATTGAGTTAGTGTGATAGATAGAATTTGAGAGGTGGATCCAAAAACATATAAGAAAAGTTGTTTTCCTTACAATGTAGTTGATGAGACAATATACATTGACGTGCATTAGTGTTGACTAGGATGAAATAGCAATACAAGACAACATTACAAGACACATCAACAAGCAACATACAGTTGAGAACCAAATGAATGGTGGTGATAGTAAATGTCCAAGAGGGAAAGAGAGTTATGAGGGCTCAATGGTCTAGGATGGGTCCCAGTAGAATATGTGTAGATGGAGATGAAGAAGAGAATACAGAGATAGGAACATGCCAGTTATGTTTTTGTGGAAAGGGAAAAATGGAGAATTGCAGTCTGAGAAGTAGGTTGGCGTCCAAGGGTAAAAACAATATATCCTAGGTATTAAGAGCTGCTTTTGAGTCTTGGGTTTGAATTCCAGAAGTTACCTACTCACTATTTTGGGGGGAAAAGAAAGCATCTTTCTAATCCTCCATTTCTTCATCTATAAAATATTGTTAATCGTAATTATTCCTTAGAGGTAGGTGTGTGTGTGTGTGTATGTGTGTGTGTGTATAAATTGACATAATGCATAAATAAAGTGCTTAGTACGATGCTGTTTAGTAGATGGCAAATTAAGGAATGTGAATTATGTGTGTTGGTAGGTAACCAGGGATGGTTTTTGATGTGGACAGTGACATAATGTAAAACTGCCATATAGGATAATAATGTAAAAAATGGACTGTGGGGAGGGCCGGAGTTACAGGCCAGGACAGTGCTTTAAAACTATTGCATTAAATCTAGCATGAGTAAGTAAATGCCCAAATTATAATGTTGATAATAAGGATAAAAACAATAACAGGGGGTTAGATTTAAGAGATTTTGTGCAGAAGAAAAATAAGACTTCATGACTGATTGAACATGAGTAAGGAAGTACAGGTAAGAGAAAATTGATACAGGCAATACTGAAATTTCGAGATCCTCTGACTTAGGAAATGGTGGTCTATTAAAAGAGAAGTGTGAAGGGGCAGCCAGTTTTCAGAGGGGTAGGGTGAATTTAGTTGAAGATATACTGTTTTACAATTAAGATGGGAAATGAAATTGCTGAGGTATAGAGAGGCGCAGAGGACAGAAGCTATACCTAGGAGAGCCTTATACTTAGAGGAGTGGGAAAGCATTGAAGAGGCTGCTAAGAAGGCAGGTAAAGAACTGGCAGGGGGTGAAGGAGAAACCAAAGGTTGAAGTAAAAATAGATTACAGAGAGGGGGTTTCCAGCCTGGAGTGCAGGGTCTAATCTGTAGATAGACACTACAAATGCCCCTAAGGAATGTGCCAAGGGCACTGAATTTATCGATAAGGAGGTCATTGTTAACCTTAGAACAGGCTTTCAGAATTGTGATGGTTTGGAGAGAGACCAGAGTGAAAAGTGATGGTGGCAGGAGGGGTAGAAGGCAGCAGGTGAGAAGTTTGACAACCAAAAGGAATGAAGTGTAGGCAGCAGGAAGGTGGTTTGCAAGACAGAAGAGACAGAACAATTCAATGCAGACATTGAACCTGCTGGAGGGGCAGGGATTAACAGAAGAAGTAAGTTCGTAGAGCAGGAAGATCATAGAATGGCAAGAAGGCAAGGAACTGGGATATCTCTGCTTATTAGATAAGAAGGAAGGTAAAAAATGATAGCTATAAAAACAGATATTTTGAGCTGGGACTTGCACTGGCCTTGGAAAAATGAAGTTTGAAAATGAAATTTGACATTGTCTCCAAATTAAGAAGGAATCAATAAGATGAAAATGAGGAAAGTTCTTCTGGGAAAAAAGTCGTGGTATTTCCCCCATCTTTAGGATAGTAAAAGAATGATAAACGTCATGTCCAATATTGTGGGGTGAGCAAAGGCTGGCCAACTGAAGACTAAACACGTTGTAATTCATTGCACTTCATCCTAGAATTTCTAAGTAAATTAACGGGGGAATGGTGAATTCAAGGTAAAGTGGTGCTAGGGATAAAGCTTGCTTTCGGTGATGGACTGTCCTACACTGTGAAGGCAGGAAACTGGCATTGCCTGATCGGGTAGAACTATCAGAAATTCCCTGGCAGTCCAGTGGTTAAGACTTTGCCTTCCAATGCAGGGGGTGTGGGTTCTATCCCTGGTCAGGGAGCTAAGATGCCACATGCCTCATGGCCAAAAAACCAAAACATAAAAGAGAAACAACAACAACAAAAATCTTAAAAAAAAAAAAAAAAAGAAGAAACAAACCTCAGTAGGATACAACAGCTTAGAATGCTTTGACGTCAGTCAACAACCAGTGAGATTGCCAAGAAAGAACATTGAAACAAACAGTGGAAGGGATCCAGAGAATAATAAACTTCTATTTTCAAGCCACTCAATTAGAAAGTGACATGACAGCATATAAACAGGCAATATGTCAGCATTTTATCACCAAACATCCTATGTTGACAACCCGACCAGCTGAACAGAATGTTATAGAGTGGGACAGGACATTGTGAAGGGGAAACTGCTCTCAAGCCAAAGTAAATACTTTTCCATGTGACATTTCAGAATGGCAAGGTTTCAAAAGAATAGCAGATGAAATAACCCTACTAATAATGAATGAAAAGAGAGAAATACTCTGGGATGATGAAGAAAGATAAATAAAAGACAAGCAGAATTTAGATTAATAAAAGTTTAAGAGCATGGACTGAATTTCAAGAAACCTGTCATCTCATGGGTCTTTGTGCCTGAAGGTCCAAATCTGTAACTGGTTGTAGCATATATTTCCTCTGCTTTAAATGGCAGTGGAGACACATCCAATTACAAAGGGATAAAGCTGAAATGATGATGATGAAGGGCACTGCTAGTTTTTAGTTCTGTGATACTTGATGTTTAGGCACATATTTTCAGGTAAGAATTCAGGCAATGTTGGCTATCAGAAAGAACTTTGATTTAGGAATCTTTAGAATCAGAAAACTTGGATTGTAGCCTCGGCTCTATGTGACTTACGACAAGTCATTTGATTTCTCTCTTATCAAATTCCTTATGTAAAATGACAAAGAAAGGCTAAGTGGCCACTAAGGTCTTTATGAACTCTATGTTTCATTGATGTGAGCAGGAAGATGGCAGAGTAGAAACACCCTGAGTTCACCTCCTCTCATGAGCACACCAAAATCACAACTGTCTGTAGACCAACCATCTATGAAAAAGACCAGAACATACCAGAAAAGATCTTCTAAAACTAAAGACACAAAGAAGGAACCACAATGAGATAGATAAATTGGAAGCCCTTCAGGGACCCAGAGGAATAGGCAATCACAGATAAAGACTTGAGTCCTTGAATCCTCGGCCCATGTTGGACTGTGATATGAATGAGATACAGATTTTGTGCTAAGTCACTGAGATTGGGAGGACATTGTATGTGTTAAAAGCAATGCTCTATAAGACACTGGGAACATTTACTTTTACCGAAAAAATAGGCTTTTAAAATTTGATACATTCGTTTGTGAAACTACAAACTTGCCTTCTAACTACAATGGATGAGACTTGCTTGTTTTGTTTTTCTGTTTTTTTAAATTAATTAATTTATTTTTATTTTTGGGTGCACGCGGGCTTTCTCTAGTTGCTGCGAGCAGGGGCTACTCTTCGTTGTGGTGCGCAGGCTTCTCATTGTGGTGGCTTCTCTTGTTGCGGAGCACAGGCTCTAGGCACACAGGCTTCAGTACTTGTGGCACACGGGCTTAGTTGCTCCGTGGCATGTGGGATCTTCCCGGAGCAGGGCTTGAACCCATGTCCCCTGCATTGGCAGGCGGATTCTTAACCACTGTGCCACCAGGGAAGTCTGAGACTTGTTTTTAATGACAAACTTTTATTCAAAAATGAAAAAATTCAATATATCAAGCAGAATGGACTAAACATTATGTCAGATATGTAGGACTGGACTACTAGAGACTAATATATTTGATTAAAATCAATAAGATTTGTGATTGAAACATATGAATTGTATTTTAAAAGCCTGTAATAGAGTTCTTCATTTGAATCTATTACGTTTTCAGGCTAATTTGCCAGACATTTGATCATTAGTTTTGGGCATAATTCAATGAGCAAAATAACCCTTTTAAATCTTTGGAACAGAGAAAGGAGTTTCAAATTAAAGACCGTATTTTAATCAACTTACAGTTAATTTTTTAGATTTCGGTTTTAAATTAATTGCTTATGATTTGTTTTGAAATATGAAAAGCATTTATTATAAAATAAAATGTAAAGATAAATATCAATTTCAGGTCTTCACGTAGGCATGGGGCTGATATTAGTGAAACTGTGATCCAAGTGGCTCAAGAACAAAATAGGATTGACCTTTAAGGCTGAAGGCAGAGAGTCAGTGACTGAAAATGTTCCAGTGGCTCAAGTGTCCCCAAGCCACCAAGATGCCCCCAAATAGGAGAGCTGAGAAGTTTGGGTTGCTACCATCTCCAACATAGAAATGGGCCAAGGTAAATGAAACTTCCCTAATATTTTATTTATTTCCAATCAGCTGCTGCCACCTGGAAATGATATTATTATGATGACTTTATTCATTGCAGAAAAGTTTGAGTTGTTGAAGATTTAGTACAGGGTATGACCGTCTATACCAAATCATTCAATTTATATGCAGAGACTATTGAAAATTTATTTTAGTATGGGCCATAAACTATGTGCAACACAAGATTCATCTGTAGTGTAATTTTTATCAGCTTCTGTGGGAATAAAATTGTTCCGTTTGAGTTTAAAGGCCTGACATCAAAAGTCAAAAGGCAAAACCTCACCCTAAAACTGAACCTGCCTTACTTAAGATGGAAGAATAATGCAGTTACCACCCTTACTATACACAGATTATAAAACTAAGGAACTACTTTTGCAGTAAGTCAAATTGTTAGATCATATTTTTATACCACTAAATCCTAGCAATATAAAAAAAATAATCTGTCAGGAAGTCTACAAATGATTCAACAGCAAGTTGGGGCTTGGAAACAAAAAGAATTACATAGTACACACCTGTATCAGCTTAGCTATAATTATGTAGATAAAATTATATGTATATTTTTCATTCAGTAACCATTTATTCAATTCAATTCAGTAGATAACAATGGATAACCTGCCACATACAATAGTAGTAGTAGGGCTCAGTAGTTGTAGTGCATGGGCTTAGTTGCTCTGTGACATGTGGTATCTTCCCAGACCAGAGCTCGAACCTGTGTCCCCTGCATTGGCAGGCAGATTCTTAACCACTGTGCCACCAGGGAAGTCTGAACATAGGGTTTAAGGTAAAGATTTGGTAGGAATTTGTATAGAAATGGCCATAGAATTAGATGAAATTTAGGGAAAAAATTAATGACTCGGCTTGGTACATGTTGAGTTTCAGAAGTCTATAACATATTCATAGCTTACTTTTTTAAGTTCCGTTCTAGCTGTAGACTTACGTCCTTTATAAACTTACAATCTAGATATGTATGACCCAAAATAAAGTATGTCATTTAGTTGTAACCTCAAGGTTTTTCTTGGGGAAATTTTAAACCTGATAGTAGGAAGTATTATTAATATAAAATAAAGAAAACATTTTCTAAAAAATTCTAGGTATAAGTATTTTAATAAGACAATTGAATGCCTAATTGGGGCATATACTACTTAACTATAGGTTACAATTATTAGCAGAAGAATACTGCCGATGTGAAAATCAATAATTAGCTTTCAAATGTAAGTCAATACATGATTGAATAAATCCTGTTTCAAGAATAAACTCATGTGTGTTTTAAAAGTAGTCATGGTTCCTCCACTCAATGCCAAATCACTCAATCAGCTCAGCAAAAGTGTAGGTAGATCTTTAAAATGATGCTCTGGAAGACATAACTGGTAAGTTTATGGGGAAAAACTGTGAAGCTTCAGAATTTACTTAAAGTTACAATTTCAAGAAAAAATATAGAATTTATTTTGCTGCCAACTATATTGGGGAAACTGTAGACTTTTTCTAAAGGAAAAAAAGAAGTTATGTCTTTGCTTTGTCATTTGCTATTCCAAGTGTTGATAGGTTTGGAGTTAGGATGTCTTTTTCCATGTCAGATTCTACATAAGAGGAGAGGAGGAAAATTTGGGGGGTAAAGGGCTACACAAAACAGATCCTACAAGTGAGGAAAGGAGGATGAGAGAGCATGAAAAAAGTGACTTGGGAATGAAAACTTCTTGACAAAGTTCAAGAATGTGGGAATAAGATCAGGCACAGAGGGAGGGGGGCACGCAGGAAGGAAGGTTGTAAAGGGATGAACATAGAGGCAGAAGGCTATTCGGAAGGAAAGCTGACCACAAGTTGATGCTAGGGAGAAAGCAGGCAACAACATCGAACGTAGACATTACTTAGTGCCAATCCACATGTATGGAATGCATTCATCTTTTGGGATGATGATGAAGATGGCCATAAAAACCCAGATCTCTACATAGTTTCAAAAATGATAGAATAGGAAGAAGATTGGGGATTTTAAAGGAAAAGAAGGAATTGGCATGATCAAGAGAAGAAAGGGATTGATCCAAAACAGAGTGATGGTGTGATGGTTGACAGGTGGGTGTGTTCCGTTCTCTTTTGTTTTAGCATGGAGGAGACCAGAGACCGTTTGACTGAAGGCCACCAGACAGCCTCAGAGGAACCAAAGAGAGCCTCAAAACAGAAGACCAGAAAAGGTACTTTAAATAAGAGCACAGAATTTAAAATATAGAGCAAATTTAGTAAAAATAGACCAGCATAGCATGCCTCAGCAGTGGCTCTCAAAAATTTTCCACTGTGTACACATGATTGAGAATGTTCGTGTGTTCCATGCTCTCATGGGAGTATATGATTTCTGGCAAATTAACTGTAATTTCACCCAATTCTCACCCACTCAAGAAAGCCTATCGAGGTGCAAAGAAGAAAGAGTAACAATTGAATCCCCTCCCATTTATACAAATCACTCACATGTATGAGCCAGAAAACAAGAGAAAGGGAGAGTCCAGAGCTATGGATTAAGGGGTTAATGTGTTATCAGAGAAATGGACAGGGGGCTTTTGTGTCTTAGTCATTTCACATTAAAAGAAAGGGAAGGGACCTGTGGACCTCTGGCTCATGAGAACCTCTGATGAACTGATGAAGTTGTTTGAATAAATGAGTCTTGAGAATAAAACTTTTGTTGAAAAGGAAAATTTTTGGTGAAGGGCGAAAACTGGGGAGGACAGAGAAGAAGGAAAGGATATGAATGCAAATGACGGCAGACGGAGGATCTGGGAAGGGGTCCTCAGAGCAGAGAGGGGACTGCTGTCCTGGTCTTGTCAGGGTTTCATTGTTGGGCAGAGAACAGGCATCTCCCCAAGATCTAGGGTCCAGGCTGAGTGATGAGGCCAAATTTGCGGTCCTTTATAAAAGCAGCCTTTTCGTCCTTTAGGTGGTTAACAGGCTGGTGGGTCAGATATATCAGTTCTTTTCCTCTCTGTCTCCTTTCTTCCATTTATGAAATCTTCCCGGGCAATGTGTATTTTTCAATCTTTAGGTACCACTCAGTCCTAGGGGATTTTCCACAAGGACTTACAAAAATGCAGATTACACTGTAAAAATGCTTTTCAGTCAATAAAAATCCTGTTTCACTGGGCAAATTTCTTTATGATGTTTAACTTTGGTTCAGGTCCTGATTCCGAGAAGTGAAATTTGGTGGCGTGAGAAGGAAAAACAACGTGGAAGGAAGAAAACCCCAAGATAGCCATTTAAAACTCCACAATCAGACCTTGTTTATGTGATATGGACTCAGAGCTTTCTCTTAAAAAATGCACGCGATTGAGAAAATGCTTTGAGAACATAATAATAGGTCCCTGAAATCCGAGATCCACCTCTCATCTTTCTAACTCTTGGGAACGCAGTTAATAAGAACTTATGTTTTTAATACACTGATTCTTAGCAACAAAGTAGTTCTTTAATTAGTACTAAACTTGAATAATGCATCATCTATTATCTTGCACGGCACATAACATTCGGTAACTTGTACTGGCAGATTTGTTTACGTGTGTCACCACCGTACCTGTAATTTAGTTTAATGCCAGGTCAGTGTGCCAAGTGTGTGTGTCTGTGTTTTTAAAGCTTTCCCCAACTGTTGTTTCATGGGACTTCAGAGTAGTAACTAAACAGTGTCTACATTTGGAAATATAGTGACTGTCCCTTGCAGGTAGCTATAATATTCTTCACTTACACTAGGGCATTGAATGGCTAGCTTTTTAGGGAATGATTTAATACTATGTTAAAAAATGGGAAATATTGGCTGAAGTTGTAGTTAGTTCATTGTTCATAATTTTGCCAAGAGAAGTGCTGTCATTTAAGTGAGTTAAATCAAAATAAAAACACGGTACTTGAAATAAACATATGAGACCCAGTCAGATGATTCATTCAGGAAAGATCACATGGGGATGATCTGACAGATCATTTTTGGTTTTAATTTTTCTAATTTCTCCCATCATGACATACATTTTTCTGATCCAGAGAGTCATTTCTTGGCCGAGAAATCAAGTTTTTCCCACATGACCAACTTGCCCAAAAGGAGGATGTCCAAAAAAAGAATTCATGTCAGGTCCTTTCTACGTCAATCTCCATCAGAGTCTTGTCCCTACAGGTGCTGTAGCTCGAAGCTTGGAATGAAAAAGGACTCCAAAAAAATGAGGCAACCTCAACTCATAACTATTTAAAACTACTCCCCCCTCTCCTGAGGAACTGTCAGTAAGGAGTATGTAGTTTATTCCCTCACTCCACACCGGATTTAAATGGGCAGAGAGCAACAGGATTTTAAAAGTGTTTCATCCTGACTTAAGTCCGTAAGATTTAGAGTAATTTGTTGGTCTGAATATCTAACCAGTACAAACCTTAGCCATCAATTTCCAAATGAAGAATTCCTCCCTTTGGTATTCACAAGCGCAACATACATAATACTTTATCTCTGGCAAAGCTATTAGCTTTTTGGCCTTTGGCTTGTCAATGTATACAGTATCTATAGTTATTGCATGCAAGTGTTCTCGACTGACTTGCAAACCCTTTGATCAAACCAGCTAAACTTGATTTTCCAGATGATTCGAGAGACAAGGCACACATCTCTCAGCTTTACGAGTCCTGGCAAGCCATCAGGACCCCATGCTGCCCCACTCCCTTCATCAGAATCAAAGGTAAACAGGGAGCCAGTTCTCATTTAAATAAGTAGCATCGAGATCTTGCCTCAACATTCACTGTTGTAGCAGCAGAAGAAAAACAACAGTTGAAGTAAGAAAAAGGTTTCCTTGGCAAGGATGCCAAACTAAATAATGACACCCAAAGCAAAAACACGCTGCACTGAAAGTCAACTTTAGTCGATTCAGCCTACTTGAAACAAAGCTTTTTTTGTGATTTCAAAAGTGAACATTGTACTTTGCTCTGGCAGCCGTTTACATGTTTTTGAATGATCTGATTATGCATAAATCCCCTTTCTACAGGCCTTTCAGCACCTCCATCCCATGAGTGATTTGAAAACAGGACTGAAAATTTCAATATATGCGGCGCCTGCTCTCTGCTTCCTCTTACCTTTTAAAACATACACTTCGAGTGACAATGTTTTGACATACATGGTCATTGTGTGTTTTCTCTCCCTCTCTTTTATGACTTTGGAAATATTTGTAGGAGATCAAGGTCTCTACTTCCCGTCCCCTAGAAGTTCAGGGTCCATCACCCCATCATCCGTTTCTTGCTTTGTCGATGCCACTGTTCTATTTATTTCACTTTGGCAGAATTATTTGAAATTGCCATACATGTCTGCCTTTGAAATTTGTGCAATTTGTAGTAGGGAGGCAACAAACAAAAATCAGAGTTGTTTTTTTTTTAGTTTGTTTGTGTTTTAACAACTGAAGCAGTGATGTCAGGTCTTTATGTAAAGAGTGACGTGTAAGCATGCTCAGTGAATAGCCGGCTGGACTAGTGAAGTATAAATGGTACACATTTGAGAACATATGGTGGCCTGGAAGGGATTAAAGAAGCAGGGAAACACTTTCTCAGGCCCCACTTTTCTTTGGAGGAATTCATAGCTAGAGATGTTGGCACAGTCCTTAGAGAAAGTTCCCTTTTAGAGGCAACAGTTCTTAGTACATACTGAACTAGGTCCTTGAACAATTCTCGATTGACTTTATTTTCTTCCAAAATTGGAGAGATATCCCTATCACTTTGGCTAAATTCCTAAATGTGCCATCACATTCTGTGTCTCAGGACGCTTTCCTTACCTTTCTCTGCAGCACCATCGGCCAGCTGTCTGTGAACTCTTGCTTGGCATTGCAGAGCAAGTTCATTGAGGGTTGCCTCTCATACTGTGACAAGTATGGTGAAGCCAGAAATGGCACTTTCTACCAGGGCAGGTGCTCCTAGGTGGTGGCAGAAATGCCACAGTGTAGCCATAGTTTGATTTCTTCAAGCCAGCTCTGGAATAGGGCAAGTCCTCAAAGCATCATGGGACTTCCCTGAAAAGTTATTCTTGCTAAGACCAACCTTTAAGAAGAATAGAAAACTATATTTAGAGAGAGAAAATTCTTGTGGATCTCAGCAGCTGTTGACACTTGTTGCTTACTCTATGTTTCATGTGTGTGTAAAACTGCATTTTCCTGTTTTTTTTTTTCTCCTACCCCTCTGACAACTTGTTCTCAGTCTCCTTTGCTTTTTCTTTTTCCTCATTCTAGATGTACTAGGTAGATAATGTTATCTAGTAGTGAAGTTTCAATTGCCTACTATATAGTGAGGATTCTCAAATCTAAATTTGAGAACCCTCATTAGGGTTTCAGAGTCACGTATTCAGCTAATTACTAGACAGCTGCTTTTGGATGTCCCCCGTATACCTCAAGCTCAACCTGTCCCAAACTGTCATCAGATACAGACCCCCTTTCACCCTGTGACTTGTATCTCAGTAAATAGCATCATCTTTAACCACATTTGTTCAAGCCATAAACCTGAGAGTCCTGATTCTTCCCCTTTCCTTACTTCACCCAGCTAATCAAACCAGGTCCCATGGATTCCACCTTCCCCAAATCTCTTGATCCCGCCATCTTGCTCCATCTTTGGGGGCACTTACAGCACACACTCGGCACCATCTCCTGCCTCGATTATTGGCTGGGCTTCTTGCCCTCAGCCTTGGAGACCGACCTTTCGATTTATTTATTTATTTATTTATTTGGCTGCATCGGGGCTTAGTTGCAGCACACAGGATCTTCATTATGGCGTGCGGGCTTCTCTCTAGTTGTGGCACACGGGCTCAAGAGTGCGTGGGCTCAGTAGTTGTGGTGCGCGGGTTTAGTTGCCCTGTGGCATGTGGGATCTTAGTTCCCCGACTAGGGATAGAACCTGCGCCTGCTTCATTGGACGGCAGATTCTTAACCACTGGACCGTCAGGGAAGTCCCTTGGAGACTGACCTTTCTAAACTATAACTCAGGCCTGCCATGCTCCTGCCTTAAAGCCATCAATGACTCCCTCAAAGCTAAACCTTTTAACATAGTTTCCTAAGCGTACATTTTTGGACTCTGTATACTTTTGTGTTCTTATCTCTTTACACTTTACCTCTTCAATGGGACCCTTCAGATACTTTCTTTTACTTCTTGGTCTTCCCTTGTGCTGTTTGTTGCCTTTTGACTGGTTATGTTTGCTCCTCCTTATATGTGGCTGATGCCCTCAACCTTCAGGTCTTGTTTAGACATGGCTGTGTTTAGGAGTCTTTCACTAGTGTTTCAGCTCTGGCTTATAGCATCTTCTGTTGTGGCCCTACACACCTGCACATCATAACAATCCCTGTGTACAGGTAGGTTTGTCTCTTTAGGAGTTTCTATTTTTCACTCTCCATCCACTGTGAGGGCAGTGACTTGTCAAATGTCCAATATGTAGTAGGTAATTAATAAAGATTTGGGGGAAGGAAAAAGAACAAATGAATGCATCAAAACAGGGCCCACAATACTAGCAGAGCCTGTCCTACTGGGTGAGACAAATAGTATGTCTCCTTCATTCCTGAAGTCAGTGCTGGTAGAATCATATTTAATTGAACAGGGAGAGGAGGTTAAGGAAATGTTAGGACTTGCAAGATTCTTAAAATAATCTTTCTTTTATAGATGAAATAACAAAGACCCAGAGAAAGTAGGTTACTTCATTATCATCCCATAGGATGACTCCTTAACTCCTGCCCCAGCATCCCCTTTTCTCAGGCTGTTTAATCTTTGCTACTTTGATATGTATGTAATAGTAGCCCACATTTTGGCTTTTTGTTTGTTTGTTTTAATGTGCATGTCCTTGCCTACTACTGAGTTGAACATATGTCTAATATTTATTGGCCAATTGAGGTTTCTTTTTATTCAGTTGCCTATTTATATCCTTTCTTCATTTTTTATTGGGTCATTTTTTTCTTGCACATTTTTAGGAATTCTTTATATATTCTGCATACTAATTCTTAGTCATTTATACAATGTGCAAATATCTAGTAAAATCAAAAATACATGTAATCTGTGACCCAGTAATCCTATGCTTAAGCATATACCCTTGAAAGAAACTCTCACACACAGGGCCAAGAAAACATTCCAGAGGATTGTTCTTGTGGTGCTATTTGTAAAGGAACAAAATTGGAAATAACAAATATACATTCAGTAAGAGAGTGAATCACCAAATGAGGGTATATTCACATAATGGAAATAGAAGTTTCAGTGGATGAAATGGCTCTCCATGTTATCAACATAGATGATGCCAGAAAATATGTTGACCAGAAAAAACAAATGACAAATCAATACACACAGTACTCCATAAATGCAACTGTAACCAGCCCACAAAACAATTCTAAAGAATATTTACAAGCATATACATATAAAGTAAAAGCAAGAGACATAATGCAGAATAGTGTTTTCTTCTAGGGAAGAAAACAGGCTAAGGGTATTCAGCTGGGTCTGCAACTCTTTACTTCTTGAAAACGATTTGTGGAAAATACAGCAAAATTAATATGTGTTGATTCGGAGTTGTGGGTAAATGGATGCCTGTTATATTATTCTCTGTATTGTTTGTGCATGCTCAAAATATTTCCCAATTAAAGAAAAAAATGTCAGCAAGGTATGTTAGAATCTTCTTTCAGGCAGAAGTGACAGAACATGCACATTTTTGAGGCCTGGAAAAATAGGATACGTTTGAGGAAATTATAGCAGAGAAGTGAAGGGTTCTAGTGATGGGGAAGATTCTAGTGAAGGAGGTGGTGGGAGGAAGATCATGAAATACTTCACTAGCTGACCCAGAGTTGGGAAGAGCTGTGGGTCTCTGAGCATTGGAATTTCCTTTCCCTGAAAGTAAAACTATATCCATGAGAATAACAATGTTTGATTAAACCTTTACAATCCATTTATAGGAATAGATTATAGGAGCTGAAAAGGAACTCAAAGACCATCAAGTCCAACTCTTTCATTTTAGTCACAGAAAAATGAGGTCCAGGAAAATTAAAGCATAAAGAAAAGAGAGGATATTTTGTACAAGGATGTTGGGATACAACTAATCCAATCATTCAATAGACTTATACTGGCTGACTTCTTAGTTGACGTGACAACTAATTGTACTGCAGAGATAGTAGGTTTTTGAGAGAATGGAACAGAGGATAGATTAATTTGGATTAGGAGGTATGGATAGTGTTTTGACAAGTGGGACATAACAGTGTAGACTTTTGAGCATCAAACAAGTAACACTGAGTGGCTAGTTGCCTGTGATATAAGTTGTTTAGAATGAAGAGACATAGAACATTGTAGAGGAGGGCACTTTGGAGATAAACTATCTCACAATTGTGCCTGGTTAGGTCCTGCTTGCTGGCTCATTAATATCATGCTGGATCCATCTAGGCTTTTATGGCTCCAGTAAAGACTATCTCATTAGGTAGCCCAAAGCCAAGAGATAATTGTGAGGGCCATCTGTGAAGATCTACAAAAGGTGACCTAAAGGGTCATCACCATTGAGGTAGATCACTGGGATTTCTCTCAGGAACTTTCTTCTGATATGAGCAGGTTGTGAGGCCTGGGAAGCACCAGTGATATCCATCTCTGACCAGTGAGCCGTCTACCTGAGGCTCACTGTCAGGTCCAACCCCAGGGAAAGATAAAGAAGGCAGCATGAATCACTCTATCCAAATTAGCTCATCCATCAGATCTCCCATCATACTTGGCCTCACATTCTCCCAGTTAGAGATACTGGTCTATGGACACCTAAGGGGCTTGATATCTCCTTTGGAATGAACATATGGGGCTAATCAGAGAAGATGTTATTCTGGAGATTTCCAGAGCATATCAATACTATGACCAATACTATGATGAATCACATTAGCTAATTGCATTTTAAAAGGACTAGGGAGCTTTGTCCTAAAGGGGTGAGATGCAAGACTGGCAGGTTTCAACATGTTGCTGATAGTCTAGACCAAATAAAAACTGTCACAGCCTTAAAATTCTCTTGGCCAACTCTTACTCAGACATCTTTAGGTTAGGTCCCTCTATTTTACACATTCTCAGAACTCCACATTTTCCTTTGTAGCACATATCAATATTTTAATTAAATACTTATTTAAGTAGTATGTGTTCAGTGTTTGCCTTTCTAGATAGACTGTAGACTCCATGAGTACAGGAACCACATCTCTCTTATTGTTTGCAAAATCCTAGAGCCCTAGCCTGGTGTGTAGTTTACAGTAGGCACTCACCTCATACTTGTTGAATGTATAAGTGATTGATTGAATGAGTGTAAGAATAAAAAACGAGGGAATGAAGGACGAGTGAATCAGTGGATGGTGTTGGTGGAGCAACAGAAATACTAATGAGAATGGTAGGCCCATAGAGGCCACTATGGGTGGGGCTCTGTCTTTGATCAATCAACTTGAAGTGGGGCAAGAAGCAGCAAATGTTTTAGGGTCAGGAGGGGAAAATTCCTGGGTAGTGGGGGTATGGAGAACCTGTTTCTGAGAATAAAGGAAATTAATTCTCCCTGGAGGTATTCCAAAGTCAAATTTGACCTATTTCTTAATTCTTCTTGTGTTGAACATGGTTGGGTTGCTCTGAGTGGTTATTGCAATGTCACCCCACAACCTCAAAAGACAGTGATATCTTCAGGAGGACCACGAAATTGTCTCTTTAAATATAGATTTAGTCATTATGGGGTTTGTAAGTTTTGGGCCTCGGTAATCCTCAAAATTTATACACAAAGCTTCATTGTGACTGGCGTTGTCTTGACGTAATTGAACTACCCATTCACAAGATGACTCAGGACAAAAAGATATTGTATAAATATGAAATATTATTACTATACCATAACCATTTGGTTCCAGGTGACTTACCTTAAAGAACAGTGTATTCACGTCCACTTTCCCATGATATTTAAACCTTGGTTTATGAGTTTCCCAGAATAGGAAGTACAGAAAAATCCAGAAGAACATAGAATTCAATTGTCTATGTGATTTATCTACCTCTTTATTTACCTTATATTTATATTGTTCAAAAATATTGAAGTCTTATATGATGTAAAATATTTTATCTTTGGTTCTGGGTTGAGGAATAGAGGTACAGATTTCATGGTGATTGTCACTGATCTTTACTTTGAAAACTGATACTTCAATTCATTTTCTGGTTCAGAACAAACTAAGAACGCCACGTTAATATTGCTTCTTTTGAACATGTCATGTGTACTTACAGGCTAAAGTAGTAGTTATAATCAAGTTTGATTTTGATGTACTGTTTCTCTAATAAGGGCACACCATTAGTTTTTTCAAAACTACAACCTCCTTGGGCTCCTTTTGTTGAAATTGGAAGTGTATATAGCAACATGAAAGCTTTCCCTTCTTTTCTGGATTAGACAATGATTTAAATTTTTAAAAAAGGAATAGATAGCCAGTGGGAAACAGCTGCATAGCACAGGGAGATCAGCTCTGTGCTTTATGACCACCTAGAGGGGTGGGATAGAGAGGGTGAGAGGGAGATGCAAGAGGGAGGAGATATGAAGATATATGTATATGTATAGCTGATTCACTTTGTTATACAGCAGAAACTAACACACCATTGTAAAGCTATTATACTCCAATAAAGATGTTAAAATATAATGAATAGATTTTATTTTTAAAAGCAGTTTTAAGTTTCCAGAAAAACTGAGCAAAAATTACAGAGTTTCCATTACCTCCTGTCTCTTCCACCCCCTTAGTTTCCCCCTATTATGAACACCTTGCATTAGTGTGGTACAATTTTACAATTCATGAACCAATATTGGTATATAATTATTAACTAAAGCCCATAGTTCACATTAGGTTTCACTTTCTGTGTTACGCTGTTCTATGGATTTTGACAAATGCATAATGTCGTGTATCCAACCATTACAGTAACAAAAGGAACAGTTTTACTACCGTAAAAACTCTTGTGCTCTACCTATTCACCCCTCCTTCCTTCTTTTAAACACCTCAATGATGTAATTTTATGAAAAGTAGAGTCATATTCTTCTAATAGCAGCATAGAATAATGTCAGGAACATGACAAAAACTAAATGGACCTGTATAATATTTTGTTCTTGTTCTAGTATTATTCTTTTCATCTTCTTATTACTCTAAAGCTCTGCTTTTGAACAATGCATTGACAAGTGTGAATTTCATGAATTTCTCAAAAGTCTTATCAATTAATTCTTTTCATCTATTTTTGTCTCTAATGTTGCACACCCCCCCCAATGATGCCGCCCCCCCCCCCGAAAAAGGAAAATGTCTGGAATAAGAATAGAAATGTTCTTCCTTCCATCCCTCTTTCACTGAAGGTGAGAGGCACTAAATTATCAACTGTGGTTCATTTGTGAGTACAATTACCTCTCATTCCCAAGTCACCAAAATAATCGCATACCCCCATCAGTAACACCATCTTCAGAATCACCAAAACATCATCAAGAATTTTTACCAATCACCTACATGATGCTGTTAGGCTTGACCTATCAGAAGGAACTATTTGACAGTCATTCTCTGGATCCCTGAGACTTTCCCAAAGCTTTCCTTGCCTCCCAGAGAGGGTGATGGGATAAGGGAAACCTTTCTCTTAGCATTACCAAGCAATCAGACTTAGATCACTGGAATGGATACTTTTTCTCCTGACATTGCTGGAGTGTGCTGTAGAATTAAATATAAAAGATTGTAGAGGCTGCATCTCTCCATTCTTGACCAAAGGAAGAGGAATTTCCCAGCTCTGTAGCACCTGAACTCCCTGAATAATAGCTTGTTTACTTCATACGAATATTACCTTCTTTAGCATTCACAGAATCCAACATATCCTCTACAGCATGGTCTTTAATTGATTTTCTTATTAGTTCAAAAATAAAACATGTTGAATACATTGTCATGGCTGCTCCTTTAATTAATGAAAAGACTATGTTGAGTTTAAAAACAACAAACTCTTTTCATGTCCAAGTTACTTTTAGTAACCATTATGAATTATTACCTTCCTCCACATCAGAGGTGTCTTATGACTAAAGAATGAGACGGCCCCATGATGCTCTTTAACAATGGCTCTTATGTTTCTTTAGTAAACTCATAATGTTAATTACACTCTGCAACAGATGGAGTACCTTCCATCAAGGACCTCGATGCACCTTACAAATGTCATGAGTCATCAAAGCCCTTCTATTATGGAGGTAAGTATCTATGGCCACAATTTTACAGTTAAAAAAGCACAGAAAAGGTAAATGTTTTTGTTTTTTAAAGTGGAATATGTTTTAGTCAAGAGATTTAGTCATCATTTACGAAGGCAGAGAAACTCTATGAATATTTATTGAATGAAACTCAATGAATAAAAATTAATGAAATGGCTCATCAACAAGCTTTGGTTATCCTGGCAATGAACACCTGGACAGTATTAATTATTTTGATGAACTGCAGATGAATAGATCAAAAATTATCTACTGCTAATTAATCAATCTTCATAATGATTAGTGTAGAAAATAGCTATTGAACCATCATAATGAAATAGCAAATCTAGAAAAGGGAAATGGCCAAACATTTTTGTAACATGATACAGAAATATTGAAATTTAGAGCCAGAAGATTCCAGAGATTATTTTGTCAGCCACTTTCACATCTCACATGAGAAAACTGAGATCCAGAAAGGTTAATAAGTGGCTTGCATGAATCAGTCAGCTTTTAGAACCTTACTTTAATTTCTTTATACTTCCTCCTGTTTCAGAAAGGGTTTAATCTGGCTCAGTCCCTCAGCTGGTTAGTGGCACCACTAACTACAATCCAGGCTCTTGACCTTAATCGATCCATCTTCTCACTGAATTCTATTTTAAAAAACTTTCACAGGTGTTTTTTCATACCCTAACTATCATAAAATCATAGGCTGTGAAAGTTCTAAGGAGGGCACTTTTGTTGATCTTCCTATTTTGATTTGTAAGGAATCTGATATTTCAGGGAGTTTAAGGGAATCATTCAAGGTCCCATGACTAGTTTACTGGCAGACAGAGGCCTAGAATCCCCATTGCCTCTCCTTTCACTGTTTCAGAATCTGGAATTTTAATCTATTAATCAGGATCCCAGTAGCCAAAAACACCAATATAATTTTGTGTTGATTTTTCTGAAATCACAAGCGAATAGTAAGGATTTTAAAATTAAAATTAAAAAATGTCCAGGGAACAACATTAGGTCAGTAGTAATTAAGATACCACCCATTCAATATACACACTTAGGTTTCTTTCAAAAAAAAATAAAATATTACACCCTTTCATTTGATATCGTCTAAAGAGCTATTTAATCATCCTCATGATATAGCAAACCTAGAAAATGGAAATGGCTATGTGAATCCAGACAATTATGACTATTATTAAATCATAAGGACTCTGAGGTACTGAAGATCCCAAAGAGCTGAGTTTTCAGAAGTTGAACTATTTCCGTCAAGGTTTCACCATTGTGTATTTTTATGATAAAAACTGGCAACCATAGGTGAAATGTCTGGTAACCCTCAGTGAACAAGAACATCTAACCAAAAGAACACATTGATTCTTAACCATCATTGATAACTGAGAGTTTCTAGCATTTTCATGAGTTTTAAGTTTGTATCACCCCCTTCCACAACCACATTCTTTAACTAAACAAGGATCACCAAATAAAACAAGAATGCTTGAGTGAGTTTGGAGGACGTTTTCGGTTTTTGTTTTTCCCTCTTATTTTACAGAGCCTTCCTTTCTGTAGAAGTTGGCACACAAATATACATTCTGGATCATCTAATCTACCTTTTTTTAAAAAGAAAAAAGTCCAAAATGAAAGCCTCTATGTCAAATCAATCTTGCAACGTAATAACACTTTCCATTTGTATGGTGTTTTTAACCCTACAAATGGAAAGCTGGTAATGAACGTGGGCAATTCCGAGATCACTGTGAGCTGATGAAATATGGCTCCTATTATTGAGATGGAAAAGGTGAGGACTGTGGGGTGGGGGTGGAGTGGTAAAGGGAGCGATTAAAGATTTCCCTTGAGTCTTACAGTAATCAAGTGCTCCTGTTGTGTCCTCAACTTTAATGGTAGGCATTGCAGACCTACGGAGGTTGTATTGGGCTTTGATTCTCATTCTGAAAATACTCACCTCTAGATTTACTTGCTGTTACTGATATTCCTTGACTCACGTAAGCTGACCGTATGAAAATGATTCCCTGCTATTATTTGTATAGGAAATTAACCACAGAGCTCTCCATTACTCTGTTTATCTCTGTGGTCCTAGGGTCTTTGAAAGGTTGTAAGTGGAGTTTGTACTGTGAGTTGAATATTAACAAGATAAGGAGAAGAAACAAGTTTCTTCTTTCCTTTACAGCCCCAAGCTGGCCCTGTGAGCTGGAACATCAGTTCAAGTGGGTAGGCTTATACGTCCCACCTCTACCCCCAGTTCCCCATTAATACCTCATAACCACTTAAAGAGATCACTTCAAGACAGTTTAGATTTTCCAAGTAAAATCAACGCCTCCCCGCTTTAGTTAAATGTTTAGTTCTATTAGGAGAATTCTGAAATTTTAACATGCTGCTCTTCTTTTTGAAGTACAGTCCTCCCTAGGTATCTGAGAGATGGGTTCCAGGGCCCTAGGGACACCAAAATCCGCAGATGCTTAAGTCCTTTATATAACATGGCGTAGTACAGTCAACCATTCGTATCCACCGGTTCTGCATCCGCAGATACGGAGGGCAGACTATATAGTAGAGTTAGCAATGATATTTAGCACAAGAAGCAAAGCATTTCAAACTCCTTAAAGAAATACATCAGTATTCTATTTTATTCCTGTATTGTCTAAGTCCAAATGCTTATTTCTATAGATTTTTCCTCTGGCAGGCTCTTACCTTCCTTTCCTTGTCTAGGCTCTTCAGTGTAAAATGGGTGAGGGATCTATAGAAAATATTCTATGTTTGTATGTAAATGGGGATTAGAAAGAGAACATTGAGACAGGAAATTTGAGACTGAAAATTTTCCTTAATTCTTCCCTAGAGCTGATTGATAAGTAAACCCAGAGGCAAAGTTTTAATCAGTGGTCATCATACTTTGTGCTCTTAAGTCTTCCACTATCTGATAATACCAAAGTTTTAAACAGAAGTTGAAATGGAATTCTAACATCTTTTCAAATTAAATAGATGATTTGAATTATTAACTTCATTTGTTAGAGAATGAAATACGGATATTATTATTGTGCATTACCTGAGCCCCAAAACACTGGTAGCCTAACTGGTTACTAAAAGTATAACTTCAGGTTCTTGCTCTAAGAATTTGAGTTCAGGTCAGTTTAACAAACCAGTAAGGCGTTCTCAGTTATGTTCCATGCACACTAAGTGCTTTGTGTTCAATAAATACTGAATGATTGTTGTAGTAACTGCGTGAATGAACTGCTGCACAAAAGAATTTTGGCCATCGTGGCATGTATTCTCCACCCTCCATCATTTATTTATTTTCCTGTTTTCTGAATTAAGTTTTATTGTTTGGGGGTAAAATCTATCTCTGATTCACCTTTATTTTTAATCTCCTCAGCACTTACCACTATGCACTGAACAAAGTGTGTGCACGATAAACATTGGTTGAATGAATGAATGGGGAAGATAAAACACAAACACATCAGTGACAGTAGATCTCTGCTCACTGAGTTCCCTGATGGCTGTGCTGGGTCTCTTCTATGGATAGCAGCATAGCTGGGTACTGAAAGCCTCGCTTACAATTTGGGGCCTCATATTTCTGGTGCCTCCCTCAGTAGATACCTGGTTCCACACAGGTACTCCATAAATGTTTGGTGGGCGAAGAGAGCAAGAAAAAGAGGAAGGGGAGAAAAAGTAGCTTATACGGATGCTTAACGATTGTTGCACGCTCTCAAAGGGCTAGGAGCTGCTCTAAATGCTTTTCCTGGATCATGTTGTTTACTGCCCCCAACAATTCAATGAGGTGGATCAAATCGTATCTGAATATAACAAAACCAAAACACAGAGAGGGTAAGCTCACATAGCCGATAAGTGGTAGAAACAGAATTCAAATCTAGTGTTCTTTATCACTGAGTGATACTGCCTCTTGTCATAGCTACACAGGGTTTCAATATAGCACAGGAGGAAAGAAGGAAAGAAGGACACCATGGCTCCTAGCAAAACATCAGTGATAGTCAACAAGTTATAGTAGAGAAAGCACTAGAAAAAGATCTCCAAATCCTATGTCACAATAATAATCTTTCCCAGTTCATATAACTTCATCTGATGTCTCTGGACTCACTATTCTAATCTGCTAAATGGGTATAATTATTCTAAAACTACCTTACTCAGAGTTTTCATAAATCTATATGAACACAATTTGAACTGAATGAAATATAAAGTATTAAGAGTATGTAAGCTGAATATTTTGAAAGGTCATATTCACGGCACATACATTTTATCTGTTATTCTCAAAAAATCTTCATTTAACAAATACAATTAACTTTATTTACCTGAATAGAGGCACCAAAATGAGCATTATTAGACTATGTATAGATTCTTTACAAATGCAGTTTGATAAAATACAGACATATTTAATATTATCATAGGTTTTTGATAAAAGAAGCATGGATGAAGTCTCAGTTTAATATTTGACACATCTGGCTTTACTCAAGGACCTCACAACATGATGGTAGGGGAGGTGTTGGGGTTATGGGGGTAAAAATATAATCAGAGGAAAGAGCTCCACCTACTGCTCAGAGATGCCACTTCCTACCACACCCTTGGAAGTCAAGCTAATACACAACATTAAGGACTCAAAATTACCACTACCACCACTGTGCACACACCCAAACATACAAACCTTATCATTTATTAGGTATTTATTTTTTGCCTGGCAACTGAAAGTCATTTTTAGTAATTCTGTTGACAACACTAGCAGTAGTAGACCTGAATCCAGGCCACTTGGGCTCAGAGGCTGAATCTGCCATTTTCTAGGTGTGTGACTTTGGGCAACTTAATTTCCCTGGGTCTCCATTTCCCCTTGTATAAAACAGAGTTTGGAATAGCTTCTACCTCACTGGGTTGTTAGGGCGATTAAACAAATCAATGTTTGCAAAGAACTTCCAGAAATGCTTGGGGTTTAGTAGGTATCTGCGAGATAGATTTTGAAAAGGAAAAGAATGGACGAGGAAGCTGAAGTTTACACACATTTGTCGCAGACCTCTTCAAGAGGCAGAGTCAGGCGTTGAACACAGACTGACTGACCCCCGATACCCAAGCTCTGATGCACTAAACTGTATAGCTTCTCAATATGTGACTGCAGGATAGAAAGACATCCTCAAGAAGTAAGGGTTTGGGTTCTTCTTTACTGATGATGATTTGCTGTTTGAATTAAATCGAATTTAGCCTTTTCCCTCATATCTTTTTCATTCTTATTTTGCATTCCTAATCATTCCCCAATTCCTTAGCCTTGTCCAGTTTTTGCCATAAGAATTTTCATGAAAAGTAACAATAATTCTCTCAGATGATGATGATCATGGAGCACTTCTCTTATTCTTTTCCTTGTAATTTTGTCATTTCTAAGCATCTCCTTGCTGTTACTTACAAATTTCTCATTTCAAGGTTCTATAAGAACCTGATTTTTTTTCTTTTTAAAATTTATTTATTTTTATTGAAGTATAGTTGATTTACAATGTTGTGTTAATTTCAGGTGTACAGCAAAGTGATTCAGTTATATACATATATATTTTTTTCCCTGCAAGACTCTTTTTATGTTTTACAAAATATTACACGTAATTACACAGTTTTTTCCCTTTTAAGAGACTTAAAAGTATCCAGGGAGTTGCACTAATACAAGAAATTCCACTTTTCCTTTAACAAATTACACACCTAAACTTTCCTCGCTTATTACTATAATATTTTTTAAATTTATTTTTATTTTATTATTATTAATTTTTTTGCGGTACGCGGGCCTCTCACTGTTGCGGCCTCTCCCATTGCGGAGCACAGGCTCCGGACGCGCAGGCTCAGCGGCCATGGCTCACGGGCCCAGCCGCCCTGCAGCGTGTGAGATCTTCCCGGACCGGGGCACGAACCCGTGTCCCCTGCATCGGCAGGTGGACTCTCAACCACTGCGCCACCAGGGAAGCCCTACTATAATAATTAATAAAATAATCTTACTTGTATTGGGAAAAGAAGAAATAAATACACTATAGTTGAATGAGGTTCAATAATCAAGCCCAATTTGCTTCCAAGACTTGGAAGAGTTTCTTTTGTGCTGTTCCAACTCCTGATCCTTCTGAATTCTCGTTTCATCAGCTTCACTCTCAGCATCCTGAGGGTCTCTTGCAGGTCCTTGACATTTTTTAGTGTATATGTATATATATTCTTTTCCAGGGTCTTTTCCATTGTAGATTAGTACAAGATATTGAATGCAGTTCCCTGTGCTATACAGTAGGTCCTTGTTGTTTATCTATTTTATATACAGTAGTGTGTATCTGTTAACCCCAAGCTCCTAATTTATCCACCCCCTTCCCCTTTGGTAACCGTAAGTTTGTTTTCTATGTCTGTGAGTCTATCTCTGTTTTTGTAAATAAGTTCATTTGTATCACTTTTTTAGATTCCACATATAAGCAATATCATATGATATCTATCTTTCTGTGTCTGACCTCATTTAATATGATAATCTTTAGGTCCATTTGTGTTGCTGCAAATGGCAATATTTCATTCTTTTTATGGCTGAGTAATACTCCATTGCATATATATATATACCACATCTTTTTTTACATTGAAAATTCCTTTTTATTAACTTTGTCATAATTGTTCCCATAAAAATAAACGTATTAATTAAAAACAAATAAGTATTATAATACCAAAAAGGAAAATTAATAATGGAGTGATATTGTAAATGAAACATAAATCTACCTATTGGTCTGTTGCAGTAAGGAATAAAAACAGTAACAGGCCTTAACTTCTACAAATTAGAAAATGACATCTTCAAAACTGTTTTTCTTCACATATTCACATTCATAGACAGTGTAGCCTTGTTGCTGTAGTTGTTCATAGCTGGCCAAAAACTATTCATATTAATTTCAAAAATATTTTTTGAATAAAGCCACAGATATACATATAGGAAAAACCTTAAACATAAAGATAAGTTTTGCAGATAGTTACAAAAATCTCATTTTACAATAAATTCCAGAACTTGCAATACTGCCTGTGTCTTTGTTTCTTCAAGATTGATCCGAGCAGCTCTCAAATCTCTCTGCAGTCAAAAAATTTCCACTGAAGTAGCTTCACCAGAAAATTCATCATGTTCTGTTTCTTCCAATTTACAGTCACTATGCTCACTTGTTCATTTTATACCACATCTTCTTTATCCATTCATCTGTCGATGGACATTTAGGTTGCTTCCATGTCTTGGCTATTATAAATAGTACTGCAACGAACATTGTGGTGCTTGTATCTTTTCAAATTAAAGTTTTCATCTTTTCTGGATATATGCCCAGGAGTGAGATTGCTGGATCATATGGTAAGTCTATTTTTAGTTTTTTTAAGGAACCGTTATATTATTATATAGTAGCTGCACCAATTTACATGC
Source organism: Stenella coeruleoalba (assembly GCF_951394435.1). Classification (NCBI taxonomy): domain Eukaryota; kingdom Metazoa; phylum Chordata; class Mammalia; order Artiodactyla; family Delphinidae; genus Stenella; species Stenella coeruleoalba. Next base: position 46,526,212 of record NC_137164.1, read on the forward strand.
CCACCAGCAGTATAGGAGGTAAACCTGGCTGTTAAAATCACTATTCAACTCCTGATATGAGGCCTACAGTAGTGATAATAATCTGTTCACTATGTTGAAGCTGCTTATGGGAATGTTCACAGAGATAATAAAGAAAAGATTTGGGGTTTATTATAGAATTGAATTAGTAGCAACTGTTGAGGCAATAGCTTCAGACTCATTGGAAGAATTTGGAATTTAGGTTGAAGGGTGGGACACAGCTCTTTGGGTTGACTGATAATTCCTAACTGAGAAAGGTAAATAGGCTAAAGGGAGGGGGAACTATTAGAGAAAAGCTCTGAGCATCAATAACCCCCAAAACGAAGATGAAGAAGAGACAGAGCCATAGGAATGGCAGCAGCGTATACTTTCTTTTTCTCCCTAAATCAACATATTAAAAGGTATGGCCACAATTTAAAGATATGTGATATGGGATAAAATATTTATTTGGGGAAGTTATTGGAGATTTATTACAACATTTAAGTGTGGTGGGATCTCTATACTTTACATGGGATTTACAAAATTTGTTAAGCACCCAGGGAAAAACAAATATAGTTAAAATCTTGGGAAATTGAAGAGATGAAGAAAAATTAAAGGACTGCAGGGAATTTAATCTGGGGGGAAAAGCAATTAGGGATAACTTAAGTGTTTTCAAATCTACGGAATGTTATTTATTAAAGAACAAAGTATTTGTTCTCTATTTCAATAGAGATCAGAAATAGAAATGGGCTTAAGCTGCCACAAGAAAGCTTATGTTTACACATAAGAAAGAACTTCTTGATTAAACTCTAGAACTTGCTAGGGAGGGAAATTGTGGGTCTTTGCTTCAGAAAATCTTTAAGAATTGAAGAGGTAAGCCCTGGGTAATCTGATGTGGTGTTGGGTTGAAGCAGAGGCTTAACTGGAATTTCTTTAGGTCTCGTCAAGTACTTAAATGCCATGATTGCATAAATAAGATTCATCCACAAAGCAGGAAGAGAAGCAGACAGAACAATCAGGCATGGCCCATTTTAGCACTGCAGTTGCTATTCCTGAGCGAAGATTCTGGAAATCTCTTTTGAAGCAGAGTTACAATGTCATAGCCAAACCCTTGTGAAAAGCTTGGAGGATCCTGGTCAGGCACTCATTTTTGCTTTTTAGCCTTACCGATCAGTCAATTTGAGTAGCAAAGGACATAATCATCACCTTCCATTTGTGTGGAAATTTGTGACGTGTGTGTAAAAAATAATTCATTTTATAATAAATACAATATTTTAGATAAATTTGTCTGAGATGGACAATTTAGTCAGGTATTTGGGGGCAGTTTTCTGATGGTAGGTTTTAGATTGAAATTAAAAACTGATGTTAATATCTGGGGTGATGGTGAGAGGTTTCTCGAAATTTTAGAAATAAAATTGATTTTATTTGTTAACTTTAAAATTGGAAAATTCTTACCCAGTGGATGTGATTAGCCACCTATACAAGGTGAACAGAGAGTTTGGGAACAACTGACGCTTTGATCAAGGTAAACTGAGAAATTTCAGAAAGGAGAACTAGAGTGTGATTGTAACTTTATAACTCAGAACGTGGAAATGTGAAACATTTGCTTTCTTTCCTGTCTTGGAGGAAACCTCTGTGAAGAGAACAAGGCTCATAGAAGTTTAGAAATGGCCAAGTCACAGGAGCCAAATGATCAAGGGAGACTTGGCAAGACTCTCCTCTCTTGGTTGTTTCCTGCAACTTAAGATTCTCTCAGTCCTCGTGGTCTGATTCCATGCGTTCGGCTTCGCACATGGCTTGACTACGGAAGAAAGTGTATGGATCTGCCAGCTCATTGTCCGATTTTCGCAGCAGTTAAATCTTTCATTGTAAATGATTTATGGAACAGTCTGTAAGAACTGAATTAATGTAAATCTACTCAAGAGAAATGGCTGGCCTGTTGGCATGCCATGATATTAGTGATCTGAATCTATAGGCCTCATGGTGTATTCACTAAGGTAAATGCAAACAGGTAGTGGTTTTAGCAATTTCTCTCTCTCTCTCTCTCATTACTTGCCTTCCTCAAGCTGAAACAAAAATATGATTGAAAAATATTTTCATTCATGTAAGTTAGACACAGAAAGACAAGTATCATATCATATTACTTATATGTGGAATCTTAAAAAAGTGATACAAATGAACTTATTTACAAAATAGAAATAGACTCACAGACAGAAAACAAACTTACGGCTACCAAAGGGGACAGGAGGGGAGAGACAAATTAGGAATTTGGGATTAACAGATACACACTATTATATATAAAATAGATAAACAACAAGTTCCTACTGTATAGCACAGGGAACTGCATTCAGTATCTTGTAATAACCTATAATGGGAAAGAATCTGAAAAAGAATAGATACCATAAAAAAATTTCATTCAAATGACTATTCTTCGTAGGCTCTTACAGATGAGAGCTCCCTCTCTAGTCCTAGACGGTGGAAGTAAGGAGACGGAGTCAAGACTTGGGAAAAGGAGGCTCTGAGAGGCTCTCAGGCTGTCCAGCAAGTATAGGAGCCTTCTCTTGCCGGAACGGTGGTGTGATGGATGACTCACAAGTTCAGGGGGCACATCTATCAGACACTTTGTCCCTCAGTCATTTTGAAATATAACAGCCCCAGTATTTACTTGGACATATATTAGCAGTTTCCCTGCATGCTTTCCAGTGATTCAATAGAATGACCTTGTCTAGATGACTGGGAACGTCTGTCGCCATACATCATAAAACTGTATAGACATTCCTGTGTTGGTTCCAGATAGCAATGGATTTCCTGACTCTTGTACCGGTACTCTAGTGAATCGCACTACCACACTACTTCCGGTCATGTCCTTGTCAGGGTTCATAAGCTAAACAGACCTTGGCTGGGTAGGTTTGTGAATGGCAGTGGTCCAAGGAAAACCAGGTGCTACAGGAAATAAAATTGGTGATTCAGTCAGGTGCATTCTTTCTGATGATTCAGGCTGACCCACTAACTAATCATGGTGAGTGGGTACTCTGCTCTCAGGGGTGCATGTGAACAGATGTATAGTAAAGGTCTTAATCACTTTTCCTGACTGAAGAGCTTCCAGAGATTGCTCTATTTAATGCCTTCAGGATTTCAAAATGGAGGAATCGATTCTATTGTGGTAATAAAAGTTACTGGTAATACAATTTTAGGTATGCTGTATGCTTTACTACCCATCTTTGCTCAATATCGAAATTTAGAATACATTATTAAGTACTCAAGGCATTTTGCTTCACAGCTAGTTTTGCACTTGGCAATGAATGTATTTGGTCTTTTTTTTTTTTTGAGTTTGTGAAATCTTTCAACTTTAAAGCACAGTATGTATATGTTTACATATGTGTATATTGTTTATTTCATTTATTTGTTTATGCTCTCTCTTTAGGATTTAAAAGAACTATTAAACAGAAGCAAATAGATTAATAAATAAGAAAACTGAGGCCAGGAGAAAATATGACTAATAAAATAAGGCAGGACAGGAGTGAGGAAACAGATATATATTAAAATATCTACAGCACATACTATAGTTTACTATAAAATATGATTATAGCAAAACTATTCTTCCCTCATTCAGAGGAGAAAGTCAACATAATGACTGAGCACTTGCTCTTTGCTAAGAGGCAGATCTGGGTTTGCGTCTCAACTCTACCATTTACTAGCTCTGTCATTTGGGGCACATTACTTGATGTCTATCCTGTGAAATGGAGATAAGAATAGTTTTTACCTCAAAGTGTTATCAATAAATATTAAAGAAGATAACCCACGTGAAATGTTTAGCATGATGCCTGGTACATAGTAAGGTTTATCAAATGGTAATTATTTTTATAATAATGATTATTATTTAACTTCCATAAATTTATGGTTGAATAGAAGAGTTCTCAGAATCCTTTTTTTTTCCTTAACAGTTTTATTGAGATCCACTTGCCTCTTAAAAATACATATTCTTGAGCTTCCCTGGTGGCGCAGTGGTTGAGAGTCCGCCTGCCGATACAGGGGACACGGGTTCGTGTCCCGATCCGGGAGGATCCCACATGCCGCGGAGCGGCTGGGCCCGTGAGCCATGGCCGCTGAGCCTGCGCATCCGGAGCCTGTGCTCCGCAACGGGAGGGGCCGCAACAGCGAGAGGCCCGCGTACCGCAAAAAAAAAACCCAAACAAACAAAAAAAACATATTCTTTTGAAAATTGGAGGAGGCATGAGCCCAGCAGGCCTTAAAGCATATGACACCATTCATGTCAATTTTCTTCCCAGGCACAAAGTGGGATCTCTCAAGGACACTCCTGACGTGCCTCCTTCAGGGCTGTAACCAAGTTTCTGCTTTACTTCAGGCCTGCCTTTGTGCTATCACTTTTAACTTCTCAAGGACTATATCCATGTCTCCTAAAGGTTTGATGATCAGCACAGGAATATGTTAACATTATACTAGTTAATTGTATAAGCCATGTACGTTTTCAGGGTAGTCGTTTTCTGGTTTGTTTTCACTCTGAGATCTACTTGTCTCGGCTCTACCTCGTTGCTCATGGCCTGGAGACAATGGAGTCTTCCCAGGGTTTTGGCAAAGACCTTGTACAACCTGCAGGGATCTTTCCCTAATCCCTCAGTCTATTCTTCCGTATGGAGAAGCTGTCCCTGATTCACTGCCACAGGCACAACCACCTCCTTACTTAGAGTGAAACTTTGATCCTGAAATGCAAGAGTCACCCTGATGAAACTGAAGCTGTCCTGGGCAGGATCATGGCTCTCTATGCATCTGGGGGGGAATAAAAATCTGCCCAGGAAGTTACAACCAAGGAAGTCAGAGGCTGGTTGTGAGAAAGGAGGGAAGGGACCTCACTGTCCTCTAAAAATATTTTATGACATTAAGGAAAAAATTAAGTCTAGTTCTAAGTACTATTTCTTTCTTGAGGACATCTACTGTAAGGAAAATAAATTATTCCCCCAAAGCATCTTTTTAAGCACCCGATATTTTCCTCCTAACATTTCTTTTTAAAATGTAGAAATTAAAGATTATACATAATTCAGGTAAATTCAAAACCAGGAGAACTTTCCGTCTGAAACTAGGTCAGTCCTATTTGGGATGACAGGCTTAGTGTTACCATTCTAGAAATGAGCTTGTCAAGCACTCCTTTGCATTTCCCCAGCATCTTTTGTGAACCTTTGCCCCTAACAGATATTCAATTAAGTAGAGTAGTTGAATTGCTAAAATAACATTTCTGCAGTGCATTTATCTGTCCTGGTAAATTCTTACCAGAGTAAATCCAGATCTTACCTTTCACATTTTTCTATGGGCTCTGAGCTTGTTCTCTTCTCAAATTACTAAATATGATTACTTTTGGTGGGCTCTGGAGTCGGCAGGGGTGGGAGTTGAAATTTCAGCTCAAGCACTGACTAGCCCTGTAACTTAAGGCTTAAATCCTAAACTTAAATTCTAAATGTTCTCATCTGTAAACGTAGTATTAATAATACGGTCATGAAGATTAATGCACATCAATTGCTTAGTGCACGTCCTGGCACATACAATTTGTACTATTATTAGTTATCATTATTTCAGTGTGAACTGTTAACTTCAAGAGTGATCAATTCAAAGGATATGAATGTATAATTTACAAAAGAAAAATTCGAAAGGCATATAAACTTATGAAGAAATGTTCATATTCACTAAACATCAGATAAATGTGAGTTAAATACTGATAGATAATTTTACTATAAAATTAGAAAAACTTGGAAATGATAATCTCCTATTTGAGCAAAAGTACAGTCAAACAGGCAGGTTTAGGGGCTTCCCTGGTGGCGCAGTGGTTGAGAGTCCGCCTGCCGATTCAGGGGACGCCGTTTCGTTGCCCCGGCCCGGGAGGATCCCACATGCTGCGGGGCGGCTGGGCCCGTGAGCCATGGCCGCTGAGCCTGCGCGTCCGGAGCCTGTGCTCCGCAACGGGAGAGGCCACAACAGTGAGAGGCCCGTGTACCGCTAAAAATAAAAATAAATAAGAATCAAAGAGTTTCTTACGGAAATAGTCAGTGAGGTTGACAAGGATTTTTATCAAAGCATTACATATAATAATGATAAATGTGAAACGAATGTGTGAAAATAGATGAATGAATATTCCACTCTACCAGTGAGGTTTAAAAATAATATTCTCAAAGAACACTGAAAGTTAGGAAAAGTACTCCTACGATATTACAGAACTGAATAGTGTATATGATCTCACCTCATTAACATATATATCATTATATGTTATCAGTGATATCTTTCAGACATCTCCACATGAGTGCTCAATATGTATCTCCAACTTGACCTGTCTATATCCAAATGTTTTTATTCTCAGACATGAATCCCTGAATCTTCTAGTCTTCCTCATCTCAGTAAAGGGAAATTCCATCCTCCAATTATTCAGGTCAAATATCTGGGATCTTTCCTCAACTTCTTCTCTTTTTCTCTTATACCCACAACCAATCCAACAGTAAATCTGTTCACCTCTCCTCCTTTCAGGCTATCTGGAATCTGATCACTTTCCACCATCACCAGCTTCTTCTCTGGCTCAGGCCCCCTGGCTGGATCACTGCAGAGGTCTCTTCACTGAGGTCCTTGTACCAGCCCTTCTGACCTCCATTCTCTTTTCTCCATATAACAGCCAGAGTGAGCCTTTAAAATATGTCCGATCTTGTCACTCCTCTGCCCAAAGCTTTCAGAATAAAAGCCAGATCTATGTATTGACCTGCAAAAGCCTTCCTGATTGGCATTTCTGCTCTCTGTCTCTGAATTCATTCTCTACCACTCTTCTCGAACTTATGGTTTCAGCCACACTAGCTCCTTGTGTTCTTAACACCCACCAAAACCCTCCCTTTCCTCTGTGCCTTTCCACCTCCTCTGACCCCACCTGGAATGCTCTATGTGGCTGATGTCATCACTTCCTTAGGGCTTTGCCTACATGTCATCTCCCCATGTTAAAAGACACCCCAGCCTTAATATTTCCTCACCCCTACCTCCTTAGAAAATCTTTTAGAATATCACTTACCACCGAATTCTTTATTTATACTTTCCTTGTTCACCCTCTTTCTCCCTAGTAGAATGGAAGCCCTCTGAGACATGGTGACTTTTTCTTTTTGCTCACTATTGGAGCTCCATTACTTAGACTGGTATCTGGCTTATTTGTTGAGTAAATAAACAAATGGACCAATGAATCGTATATCTCTAGATGCATTTGATATTTTTAATTTTCTTGTTTATACTCTTCTATACTTAAATTTTCAAAAGTGAGGTTTTTTTCCTACTTATTATGAGAAAAAAACCCATTATAGATGTTATTTTAAAGAATTTTAACTAGGTAATTGCTGGTATTAAAGGGCTAACTGAATACATGAATCTTCCAGTTTTCTGTACTTTGTCTTGGATTGCTTACTGTGAAATCTAAATCAGTTTATTAAAGGATTAAGTTCTTTACCTTTCCTTAAGTCTCATATCCTCTTTCTTCATGGCATTATTGAAAATATCATATTTCCTGCACTTTCTAAATCTGAATCAGTCTTAGGCTGGTGAGTTAACTCCTTGACCATTTTTTCAACTTATTACTACTACTGGTTCTTTAATAATTTTGTTGTATGAAACCTTTAAATTTCTATCTCCCCCTTGCACTTTTTCAAATATAGCAAATCTTTTTTATTTTTAATTAAAATATAGTTGATTTACAATGTTGTGTTTGTTTCAGGTGTACAGCAAGTGATTCAGATATACATATAGAGAAATATATATATCTATATCTTCTTTTCAGATTCTTTCCCATTATAGGTTATTATAAGATATTGAATATAGTTCCCTGTGCTATACATTAGGACCTTGTTGTTTATTTTATTTATAGTAGTGTGTATCTGTCAGTCCCAAAGTCCCCACCTCCCTTCCCCCTTTGGTAACCATAAGTTTGTTTTCTATGTCTGTGAGTCTATTTCTGTTTTGTAAATAAGTTCATTTGTACCATTTTTTAAGATTCTACATATAAGCGATAACCTATGATAGTTTTCTTTTTCTTTCTCTTTCTGACTTACTTGTCTGAGCAAATCCTCTTTTGAGGTTGGTGTATCTCTGCACATGGGAAGAACACTAATATCTATAGAGTAGCCCAGGTTCTGGAAACCTGGCCAAGTTATTTTTATATACACTATATTTTTTCATCCTGCTAAAGAATAACCATCTTTAGCAGACATTATTGCTCCACATGACAGTGAGGAAACTGAGGCTCTGGAAGCTCAAAATCTCACTGGAGAGCACAGAGCTAAGAAGTGGCAGAGAGCACATCTGACTCTAAAACCCACACTCTTTCCACTTTTCCTAATACTCTATGGTTGCCTCCCAGTTCTTCAATTTGTTTGTTTATTTCTACATTTTTACACTCCCTCCTTTCAGAAAGGATGTGAAGAAGATGACACCATTGTCACTGTTACTAAGTCCTGGACTTTGCCTCCATCCTGCCTAAGCCTAGGAGGTTGGGGAGGATGCCACGGGCTAGAGGTGACTGTGGGAGAAAGCTCATCCTGTCATCACGACCTGTCCTCTTAGCCTCAATGGCCAGAAGCCATGAACTTGCAACAGAATCTGGATTGTCTCCACCAGGGACAGTGTTGGGGGTATTTGCTCTCGGGTGAATTCCAAGTTTAGCTTGATGAATTTAGTTTGGTAACCACCATACTAACAGGTGATCTTTGATCTAGACTCTTCATTAGTAATTTGGTGATTATTTTCTTTGGAAAATGATCTTTTCTTGTGATTTTCTAGGAAAAATGTCATTTTTTTCAATTTTTTAAAAAATTGAAGTATAGTTGATTTCCAATGTTGTGTTAGCTTCAGGTGTACAGAAAAGTGATATTCTTTTTCAGATTCTTTTCCCATAAAGGTTATTACAAAATATTGAGCATAGTTCCCTGTGCTATATAGTAGGTCCTTGTTGGTTATCTATTTTATATATAGTAGCGTGTATATGTTAATCCTAATTTCTGGGGAAAATGTTAAGTATATTCTTATTCAATCTTCTTTGTGGAGTAAAACACCATTAGTTTTTAAGAAAGGAAGAGGATGGTAACTAACATCTGTGGACTAACATGTTAAACGTATTATCTTTTTAATCTTCTTAAATCCCTGTGATATAGACCTCATTATCTTTTTTAAAAACAGATGAAGAAATTTGGGTGGAGGAAAGTTAAGAAATAGACATAGTGCAGTCCTAATGCAGTTCTATTGGCCTATAAACTCTATTTTCTTCCTATCACCCTATGTACTCATTCTACTTTTACATATGCAAATATTGAGATATGTTGGACCATGGTTCTGACACCTAGGGTCTTTTAAAAATAGAAGTACACAGAGGATAGTTTAGAATTTGAAAGTGCTGAGAAAAATGGCAATGATTCAGTAAAGTAGAGAAATGCAGCCTGGCTTCCTGAGCGTTACAGGAGGTCTGAGCATTGGCATGTTTTTGGTACATCTATCTGTGACTTCCTTTGTGATTTGAAATATGTCTCTACATGTTTGCTTGTAACATCAAGGTGTTGATATATCTAATCAAAATGAACATCACCAAGCTGCTTTGATGTATAAACATCCATGTAAGAAAGTTTAAATATTGACTTGTCTGGGGACAACATTGGGGGTTAGCAAAATGGCTTTCTCAGCTCCTTTTCTGATTCTGACTGATATAATTCTATTGCTAAATTTCTACTGAGGTTGTATAATATTAATGATAAGTTGCTTATCTAGAATGTGATCTTCCAAAAGTTCCTTGCACTTGGGAAGAAATGAGCTCATCTCTGACAGTAATTTAAGGGTCTGTAGAAGTAAACTAGTTCCACTAGTGTCAGGAAACCATGAGTCATCTCAACTCTCATGCTCTCTGACTCTGAATGAAGAAGGGTAATGTTCACATAGAAACCGTATAATTTGTTACGTTAAGAATAGACTGATCTTGTTCTAATGCTCTTGTAGAATTCCAAACACGCTTACATAAAAAGAAGTTTTCAGAAATTAATAAAATGAGGTTCAGCCTTAAGGAATGTGACTAATACATCTGAGATGAGTGACTCAAAACCAAGAAGGGAGAGACACTTGTAGTTTTAGCATTTAAACAGCTTTGAGTTACTTGAGATTTTTTTTTTAAAAAATCACAAGAACTCATGGTTTTTATGTTTAAAACATATAAAAATCTATTTCATAGAGTTAAAGGAAAACCACTGGACAGAAAAAGATAAAAAATGTAGTCCCTAAAGGACTACATTTTATACAATCTTAGTATTGTTATAAAAACAGGCAAATACTTGCAGTTATTTGCATTTTGAACTTAATGCATGACCTTAATTCTATGATAATTTCCCAAGATAATTTTCTAATGTCCACTTTTCCCTGGGTGCTTTGTGCCACTCCCAGGCATGTGTGCGTGTGATTAGGTCTGCAGGCTTGCGGGGGCAAGTGTACATACAAGTGCCTGCACAGATAATAGCCAGCCCTTCAGGGACATCAGATGTGCTGAACGTTGGAAACAGGCAATGTTCTGTGTTTGATGACCTTTGCCAAATTGCAAAGTGCAAATTGGCAAAGTGAGTTTTATCACTCACAAACATAGTTTTGGAGATGGAAGAGACACATAATTACCTAGCTGAATCCCTTATTATATGCAGGTTTGAACTGAGGGTTTTCTTATAGCATATATCTATGCTTTTACAATTATACACTCAAGAGATTGTTTACCCCACTGCACTGTGAGGTCCACAGCACACTCTATTTCATTCTCAGCACTCATCTCCTAGCACATAGTCCCTACTAAATACCTGTTAACTCATCAAATAGATGAATGAATGAATGAGAAAATGATAGAATGAGATTGTGCAAGCACACATCAGGAAAAGAAACTCAGGTGTTTCTTATTTTCTTTCAACATTATAGTCCCTGTGAGTTGTCTTTTTAGATGAGTTAATCAATTCCTCATTCCCTTTTAATTCTTATTCCTGGAAACGCCACCTATTCTTAGCTAACCTAGGCCCCTTTCTTCCCCTATTCTCGTCTCTTTCGCAAAGCCTTGCTGAGTAACTAGACAAAAAAGCGATTTCTTCCTCAACTCCAATTTGCCTGAACATGCAGCAACACATGAGTCACTCTTCACCTCTAAGACACAGTAGAGCTTTCCATTGCTTGTATTTGCTATAAATATTTACTGCCCTGATCTCTGATTTACCTAATGTTAACACAATTGCCTTGGTAGCCTCAGACCTTTGATGTATCTACACCAGTCTCAGTATTTGTTTAAGATCTCAAATTACTTTAGGTTCTAAATTCAGTAAATATGGGATCCATTCCAATGAAGTTTCCCAACAAAGTTCAAAGCACTATGCCTTTTTTTTCTGGAATGCTAGGTGCCGTACTAGGGAACGTCTGTCTGTCTATCTGTCTATCTACTTATCCTCAAATCCTTCTAATGGTCTCATGGGGTAGAAGATGTTCTCCCCCTCTCTTTTTTAGATGAGGAAGCTGAGATTCCAAGAAGTGGAGTGACTTTTAGAAAGGATTGGATCCAGGATTCAAATTGAGATTGGTCTGATTCTTCAGATCAATTTCTTTCCATGGCACTATGTACTTCTTCCCACTCCATAGTCGTTAAGGCCATTTAAAGACACTGGGACCATTAGGCACTGACCACTTTGTGCCTACCAGGGCAGACAACTGCTTCTCCGTTACTCCTTGCAGGCCTATTGATCCCAGGAAGGCGCAGAGAACAAGAGAGAACAGGATCTAGGTAGTTGTTCTTTTTCTTTCTTTTTTTTTTTTGTTCAAACAAGATAGAAATTTATTTGTCTGTCAAATTTACTTCTCTCTCACATCAAAGTCAAGGTAGGATCTATGCTCTGTCTGTTTTGCTCTTATGTTTCATTTCCAAGATCACTGAAAGATCCAAGATGGCTGCTCTGGCTCCAGCCATCATAAAAGCATTCCTGCTAGCAAGTATGAAAAAAGGAGAGGAGAGTAGCATGCTATATCTCTTTAAGGACACTGCTTCACAAGTTTCACTACATACTTCTGGCATATCCTGTCTGTGGCAGAGCCTGAAATAGAAGCCAGTTTCTAGATTTCTATACCAAGCTTTTCTCAACAATCTGCCTACTACACTGGCACTTTTTTCATCAGTTTTTTTTTTTTTGAAGGAAAACACTCAAATTTCTGTAGACAGCTGTTCTTATGCCACATCTCTCAGACCAGTTTAGAGCATCACTAAATGAGTGAAGGGATACAACCTCTTCCTCATCCCAGAACCAAGACTCATTAATATCCCCTCCATAACTATGGAAATGCTTTACTTTTTCTTAGTTGAGTTTAGAATACCATGTTAAGTGAGAAGGTCAGGGCAATTGGTCAGTTAGATCTTAAAAGGCATTTCCATATTCTTTAACACTGCTTCTGCTATAACAATACTCTCATACTTTATCTTTTCCGCAGCAGTCACTCACTTAGTCTCTGTCAGAATATTATCTTTATTTTGAATTAGTAGACATGCAGTGAGTGTCTATCTCATGAGATTTACTCTAAAAGGTGCCAGGAGGACATAAACATGCATACCAAGACCTCTGTTCCCATCCCAGTGGAGAAGAAAGACGTGTAACTCTTGCAAGCTAAACTAAGACCAACACTATAAATTCATTCATTCATCCATTCCATAAACAAACATGTACTAAGTTCTACTGTATGAAAGACAAGATGTTAGAATAATAGTCAGATTGATAAATAACTGTAAGGATGTACAGTAAGGAGGTTTAGAAGAGATAGAAATTACAGAGAGCATAACAGCGGTTTCTTGGAGGCTGTGACATTTGCACTGATCCTGATGACTTGGGAAGGGACAGCCCCTTCAGCAGAAGGGTCCACACAAATATAAGGAGATGGGGCCAAGTTACAGAAGGGGAACGACAAGTAGGCCAGTTTGAATGGAAGAAATTTGAAGAAAAGAAGTGGAGAATAAGGCTAGAGAGAGTTAAACTCCTTCTGGAAGACAGGCACCATGTTTGACAAGACTGCTTTGTTGAGGGCTCAGTATATACTTGGAGTGATGTTAAAGCCTCACAGTCGTGAGTATTGCCAGAGAATATACTTGTGGAGGACTTGGCTGTGATGATGACCGAGGTGATAATGACCGTGGTGATCTGGTGTTAGGGGTGATAGAAGAGGAAGAGGATACTCAGAAGAAAAGGCAAATTATTGGAAAGGGAATGGAAATCCTGCATTTTTCCTACACCATATTTTTTGTGAATAATCCCTTATTCTATTTAAGGAATGCAGTGTCAAAGATGGTTTTGGGCACAGAGGAGATGGCAGAATTGATAATGCAGTAGATTTAACAGTCAGTTAATTAAAAGAAGGCAATGAATCTAATAAGAGTGACCAGGCCTTTTTCAAACAAAAAAGATCCAACTAAAGACAAGTAAAACTGGTAACAAGGAAACAACCTAAGATATATGATTAACCTGTAGAACTTAGTGTCATAGCGTAGAATTTATGGGTAGTCTAAATTTAAGTAGAACTTAAGACCTAAAAAGCATTTGACACTTACATGAATAAGCAATGTTATTAGTACCTAATATCCCCAGAGAGAAGTTTCACTATCATTTGTTAAATTCACTTAAGATGCTGAAATATGTATTCTACTGCTTGCTCTCATGAAGTTCAATGAATATGAGAATCTTATATAGCTTTGGGTTAATTAGTAGCCACATTTATTCTCTAACATAACATCATTGAAATAAGAAGTAGAATTGACATAACAATTAATCTATGTTTTCGCTGCCATGATTGTTATTGTTTTTTCTTTCAAAATTCCTATGAATATTATTTTCTGTTGGCCTTCAACGTTCCTATGATGGCTTCCATTACTGCCCTAGGGTCCTTATTCTTTAAAATAAATAGTTGTTTCTCTCTAGCAACTTTTCTTTACTCATAGACCTCCTCTTTCTTTTTCTATGCATCAACTAAATCTCACTTCCAGATGTACACTCTTCAAAAAACTCAAAAGTCTTACTCAAGTCATGCATATTTACATCCCCCTTCTAAGAGTTGTAATCCCATATTTTGGAGTCCTTTTTTCCAGAACCCACTTCTTGCATTTATTCATTAGTTTGATAAACATTTTTGGAATGTCCATTTAACACACTGACAGGCAGTTTGGAATGGTGGAGAGCGGGATGGCTTTGGATCTATCTATCTGATGGGTCAAGGTTTGGACCCCAGCTATGGCAGGTAACAGTGAGGTGACCTTGGACAAGTTGTTTAACAAGCTCGAGCCTCAGTCTTCACTGGTGAAAGGGGATAGAAATGCCTACCTAGCAAGGTTCTCTTAAGGGTTCAAGACAACATCTCATAGGATCTGGCGTATGGTGGGCACTCAAGAAGTGGTAGCCACTTTCCTTAATCTGTTTTCCTTAATCTGCTTCAAATGCACTGGGTTACTTTAGCTCTGCACTACTGTGTCCTAGGGGTGAATTCAAAGCGAAGTGTGTTTGAGTTCTCTTCACTTTTGCTGCTTATTCTTGCTTTCTATGTATTTTACTTCTGGAATCTCATGTCTTGCCTAACTAGACTCTGACCCTCCTCAGTTTCTCCCAGTGCACCTGCCTATTTTCCCAAACGTGCTGTACGTGCATCCGCCAAGGAGGATACATGGAGGGCTATCCCTGCTTCCTCAGGCAGTTCACCTTGATGCAGGCAACATTTCAATTTCTTTTCTTCCAGATGTATATAATATATAATAATGATAGGGAAGCAGAAGATTTATTTTATGAAATAATTTTGTCTCTGATTTACGGGAAGGAAATGATTTCTTAAGAAGGATCTTTCTTCTATTTTAAAGATTCTAAAAGGCATAAAAGATATTTTAGGATTAGCAGAGAAAATTTTTATCTGTTTGCTTTGTTGCTGGCTGCAAAATAGTGCAATACCATGAAGCTGCAACATAATATAAAATGCACCTGCTTGCTTTCTTGTTGCTAGCTTATATTTTCAATGTTTGGCTGTTATTTTAATTTTGTGTTGTTTTTAGAAATGTATCAAATAGATATTGCACCCTGATTTGAAAATGGAAGAAAAGGAGACAAGCATCCCCAAAGCAAAGATAAGAAACAGGGAGGGGGGAATGGAAAAAGATGTAAGTCATTAGGGGGCTAGGAATCAGTGAGTTTTGCTAAGTCAGAGTTTGCAAAGCACAAGAACTGTAATGAGCTTGGCATCCAATGTCTGGTGTAGGGCATTAACTCCATAAGTATCTGTTGACTGATTGATAGCAGTTACTGGCCCTCTCTAGTTCTCTAAATTAGAAAGACCCTTTTTTCCTGTTCCCTTTATTATAACCTCTTAAGGCCAGATCTTCTAGTCTCCCTGGAGGTGGGCACATACTGTATTACTTCCGTCCCTCTCATGAAAGACACACCTGGCTCAGGGCCCAGTGCCCACTACCTAAGGGCAGGTTGGAGGCCCACCTGAGCTTTGGGACCTGATGGGAACACCCCGTCTGCAGACTTGAATGTGCTGCTTCACGGTTCTCCCCACAGGGGATTCTAAGTCTAGATTTCTGGGAAATTTGAAAGAAGCCTCTTCTCCAGTAAAAAGGCAAATCTTATTTTCCAGTCCAGGCTTACAACTTAACATATAAGCTATGTGGGTTCCCATCTGACTTTTGAGTGTATGTTACAATGGGTGTCAGTCTCAGAGGGAGAATGTGGATGAGATGTGCTTAATGGTTTTCTTTACAAAATGTAAACCTTCAGACCTCTTTATTCCATGGTGAATTCACTGGAATAAATAGGCCTGAGGGTTAATTTGTATCAATAACAACATCAACCCAGGATTTGGGCTCAGCAGAGGTGGGAGGTGTAGGTTCCTATTAAAACATACTGTTCACTGGTCTTTTTTTTCAGCTATATGTTGAATACAAGGTAAACATGCACATAGTTTAAAGTATGGGGTAGTCATATGAGGCTTGTTGAGATGCACAGCAGCTCAATGCCCCTCTGTTCTATTCCATTTCCTCAGTGGAAACCACTTTTCAACTCACATAACTGGTTATTTTGGTATTTACCTCCAAATGGCTAAAGAACATACTTATCTCGTTACTTCTTCATTTTGAAGTTAGAGACATTACTTATGTACTTAGGCTTTACTTCTTGACTTTCCATTTTGGAAAATAAGGACTTAGGTCTCTTTCACACCACATCATCCAACACACAAATCATCTCCTGTCCCCTATTCTCCTACTATAGTTATATTGTAACATTGTTTAGTTCATTCTTCAGGGTTGCATTATTGAGATTGTGAAAACATTGGCAGCTGAATTCTATAGTATAATGTAATTGCTGTTCCTTTTCTGCACTACTTTTTGGTTTCCTATGGAATTAATCATTGTTATTCATGCAAGCCCAAATTTGTGACTTTAGTGCAACTGTTATTTTATGAGTTTCACTTTTGGAAGACGTCTTCCCTGGAGATGATTGACCTCTCTAGTATGGACCGGCCTCCCCACTTCCGGTGCTGCACTGTCAGCTTAGGAATCTCTCTTCACTATAATCCTGAGGATTTCCTTCTGTCCCTCTGTGTTTCATCCTTTCCTTCCTGGATACTAGGTCTTCTTTGTTCCTTTCATGGAAGACATCCTCTGGCACCTTCCTTCCTAGAACACTCAGTGTGGAGGAATCAGACTTTATTTTCCCCAGAGATGAGTCTCTAGTTATATAGCTCTCTGCAAAGTTTATAGAAGTGAGTTACTTTTTAAGATTTAGGATTTTCCAAGTACTTTTGTATCACTACTGAGTTATATTCCCCTAAATAGAACCATCTATGAGAACTTTATCTGAATTTAGGGAGTTTAGCCTATCACCATGTTTAAAAACTCAGATTTAATAACACACAAAATCTAATGCATGTGCATGTGTATATATATTATACATATATATGCATATAATACACACATAGACATACACACACCTTGACCTTTGAAAATCCAAAATGACTGACTGACTGACCACATAGTATATTATCTTCCTGTAACAAATGACTTCAAATTTAGTGGCTTAAAACAATACAAATTTATTATCTCACGGTTCTGGAGGTCAGATGTTTGATAGGGCTTTCACTGGACTGAAATCAAAGTGTGGACTTGGCTGCTTTCTTTTCGTGAAGTCCTAGAGGAGGATCGATTTTTTTGCCTTTCTCAGCTTCTAGAAGCTAATCACATTCTTTGGCTCGTGGACCCCTTTGATCTTCAAAGCCAACAATGGCCAATCGAGTCTTTCTCAGGATGACCTCTCTTTGGATCTGACTCTTTCGCTTCCCTTTTCCCCATTTAAGGATGCTTGTTATTACACTGGACCCACCCAGACAATCCAGGATGGTTTAATTATTTTAAGGTCAACAGATTAGCAACTTTAACTTCATCTGCAAGTTTCATTCCCCTTTGACATGTCATATAGCACAGTGACACCTCTGGGGATTAGGACATGGGCATCTTTGGGTGGCCAGTACTCAGCCACAACACGCAGGAACTCTTCCTCCTTCTGAGATGTACTCATTTTTGGAACACATATGACAGTCTTTAACTTTGCATGCTGAAAATAACAATTTAACAGTTTAGGACAGAAAGAGAACAATAATTCATTCAATCCAAATTTGAGGGACAATTAAAATTGTCAAACAGGCAGCTGGGGCCCTGCATTTGTCCTCAGTTAATCAACTTCTTTGGCTTTGATAAAAACAGGTGCATTTCTGTCATTGTAATTTAAATAGAGAAAACATTATTTAAAATCACTAAATAATGTCAGTATAAGTGGTTTTGTTGATTATATAAAAATATAAACTTTTACATTATTCACACTATTTCGGGTGGTTTTGCTTATGGGTTTATTTCATACAACTGATTTAAAAGTTGTTAAGGGGCCTTCCCTGGTGGTGCAGTGGCTAATAATCCACCTGCCAGTGCAGGGGACATGGGTTTGATCCCTGGTCCGGGAAGATCCCACATGCTGCAGAGCAACTAAGTCCGTGCGCCACAACTACTGAGCCCCCATGCCGCAACTCCTCAAGCCTGCACACCTAGAGCCCATGCTCCGCAACAGGAGAAGCCACCACAATGACAAAGAAGCCTGTACTGCAACGAAGAGTAGCCCCCCGCTCGACACAACTGGAGAAAGTCCGTGTGCATCAATGAAGACCCAGAGCAGCCAAAAATAAATAAATAATTTTAAAATAAATAAAAAATAAAATAAAGCCGTTAGTGTCATGATCCCAGTACTGAAAAGAATTCTAACTACAGCATACACCACAGAATTAAAATGATCACACACACACACGCACAACCACATACCTTCCTATTGTTAAGGTATAGAAGTCAGAGTCAAATGGAGTGATCTGTTTTAAAAATACTAACATACTAATCATCATAGATTATGGTTTCAAGAGATATGCTGAAAAATTAAAATAGCAAGCATTTTCCAAGAAAATGAAGATGTAATATTCTGAAGGGCCGCATCTTTCACTGGTCCTTCTAATAGGCCCATGGTTTCATTTCTTTTGTTTTGCTCAAGTCAGTAACGCAAATGTTAAGCTCCCTTTCTCTATTACTGCCCCTTAAAAGTTAAGTTGATAATTTGGAGCTTTTAAATGGACCTAAATGGTTTTCAGGCATTTTCATTTCTGTTTTTACTAGCCAGGGAAACCCTAAGGGTGGGGAATCCTGCCTTTTTTGTAACTTCTCACAGCTCCTGTACAGTCCATTATGGGCTTAGTAAGATTTTTATTATTCACTTGGGAATCCAAGACTTGGTCAGTAGTTGTCTATAGAAATGAACAGGAAATAAACATTGTTTACATGGGAAAAATGCTACAGCTTCTAAACTACATACTTAAACTACTTTTCTTTTTTTTTTTTGCGGTACGCGGGCTCTCACTGTTGTGGCCTCTCCCGTTGCGGAGCACAGGCTCCGGACGCGCAGGCTCAGCGGCCATGGCTCACGGGCCTTGCCACTCCATGGGATCTTTCCAGACTGGGCACGAACCCGTGTCCCCTGCATCGGCAGGTGGACTCTCAACCACTGCGCCACCAGGGAAGCCCCTTTAAACTACATTTTTAAGGCCATTTTTATGTTGAGATTCAGTATAATAAACTAAGGGTTATATGAGATATCTTTGTACAGGACTATTTTACTTAAAATTAGTAACGTCTCCTTGACCCCAATGGTTAAAGAATCAATTAAAATAAGAATTAAGCTTGAGACCATTCATTCTCTCCCACTCCGCAAGTGTCAAATTGCTTTGGGTGCCCAATTTAGAGACAGCCAATAAAATATGGTTTTCTAAGCTATGAACTGATGGGCAACTCAAAAAATGCATGTGGGTCATCCTCCATCCCAAACTTGGTGAAGAAAATTGCAAGGGGTGACTCATTTCTCGTGGATCCAGCATGTTAAATCAATGAGCATGTTTGCTTGAACCTTGTCTCCTAATGAGCTGAAACAGACAGAACATTTCTCATGCATCCAGATGGGATTATTTTGGAAAGTAAACTAATGCACATGCCCACACAAAATTCCTTTGCTATCTCTGCCAGGTTCTGTTAGCTGCTCACCAAGATGATTTACCAGCAATTCTTAATATTATTGCCTCCATAGAAATTCTTCCAGAAGACAAATCTTTGCTTTGCTCAACTTAATAATGCTATGTACAATATTTTCTAGATATTGTGAATTTGTGTGTGTACCCATGAATGTGGGGTGAGGTTTAAGTTTTATTACAGTAGGTGGAATTCACTTAATATGGTTATTTGACTTGGAACTATTTATGTCAATAACTGTTAACATTTAAATTTATTTCACTAAGTTTATTGCCTTTAATATGTAAAACTCACTTACAGGTTACCAAGAAAAAGTATAAACAACCCAAAAGAAAAAAGTAATTGGCTTTGGTTACGTAAATCGGAATAACTTCTGGAGGGCAATTTTTCAAGTATATTTTCAAAAGCCCTAAAAATTATACTTTCTGTGCCACCCACAATTACACCTCTGAGATTACATCCTACAGAATTAATTAATAATGGCCATTTATCAGCTCTTACAAGAAATTTTATTGCAATACTATTTATTAAAAACAGATTCAAAAACCTTGAAATAGACTAAATGTCCAAAAATAGGGAATTGGTTCATGTTAGCTCTGATCCTCTAAAAGCAAGAAGCCAAGGTAAAATTAGTGATACAAGAGATTTATTAGGATAAATGCCAGTGAGGGAAAATGAAGAGGAATAGCCATCAGGCCACAATGCAGGACTCACCCTTGTGAAAGAGAGAGGGAAGGAAGGAAGTCTGGGTGGGTCTTAGTAACTCAGTTGAACAGTTTTGGCAAGCTTGATAGAAAGTCCTCTAGCCAAAGTTGCCTATCAAAGAAGTACTGTGTCTCTCAGCAATGCTCATGGGAAATGTGACATTTGCTCAGATTTAGTGGTGGATTCAGAGAGCAGCAGCTGAAGCCATCAGTCAATTACACTCCATGCAACAGGAGATTTGAGAGGAGCATTTTCATGGCCACCATGCGTTAAATAAGTTTTAGCATAACCAAATATGGATTTAATCATTAAAGTGCAGTAGAGGAATAATTGTTGACGGAGAAACATGCTTAACATTTATTTTTATAACTTTATGTTTAAATTTATAATTAAAATATTAATCTACTTAAAATTTTAATTAACCTAATATTCTTTATCATACACATAAAATAATCACAGATTGCTTTTATACTTTTTACAATCTGGGAGAAGTAGACAATGGAGACACGAAAACACACTAACAGAATTGTCACTAGAAAGACAATTTAATTACTCACATTTATTATCATTTATGCTTTCCTAACCTGTGATGCTAAGTTATAATCACAATAAAGAGAAAGAAACTAATAAAATTCAACATAAAGCATGGGTCAGTCATACATGAATATTAGATTGAGGAAACCATTCTAGTTAAAGTAGAAGACTTAATTGAGGTTATTGCTTTAAAATATTTGCAGATAAAATTTATTTTATTTTCTGGAAGAGAAATGACATATGTGTGGTGGGTATAATGTTGAGTAGAGAAATAGACCTTGTCAACTGCTTGCCCTGTAGAGAAAGTAAGGAGAATAATAGGGTGCCATGAGTTATACCAGTTTACATTATGATAAGTCTGGAGCCTTATCTCCCTGACCAAGGCCATGTGTGCAGAGAGATCAGCCCCCCAAGAGTGAGGAGATGAGGTGGAGAATAAGAAAACCCTCCCTCTAAGGTAGGACTTTATATTTGCCTGTTCTGTTCCGTGTTCCCACACGTCCACCTGTGAAGTACATCATTCAATGATGAGTAATCATGGTTGTGATGATGACCTTTGTATACATGCCAATTTGCAATTAGCTACTTCAGATTGAAAAATGGAATTTTAGAGTTGGAGGCCACCTTACATTATACTATTCCCATAATGTTTTATGAATAAGAGCCCCGTAGTCAAATAAGTTTAGATATTTCTACATATCATAATCTTCCCTCCCATTTATTTATTTATTTAAAGGAACATTTATTTATTTTTTGGGCTGAGTTGGGTCTTCATTGCTGCACGTGGGCTTTCTCTAGTTGTGGCGAGCGGGGGCTACCCTTCATTGCAGCGCG
This sequence comes from Stenella coeruleoalba, assembly GCF_951394435.1. NCBI lineage: Eukaryota > Metazoa > Chordata > Mammalia > Artiodactyla > Delphinidae > Stenella > Stenella coeruleoalba. Next base: position 46,547,936 of record NC_137164.1, read on the forward strand.
GGCTTCTCATTGTGGTGGCTTCTCTTGTTGGGGAGCACGGGCTCTAGGAGCATAGGCTTCAGTAGTTGTGGCACGCAGGCTCAGTAGTTGTGGTTCACAGGCTTAGTTGCTCCGTGGCCTGTGGGATCTTCCCAGACCAGGGCTCGAACCCGTGTCCCCTGAACTGGCAGGCAGATTCTTAACCACTGTGCCACCAGGGAAGTCCCACCCTCTGATTTATGATAGTAATTAGTATATTAAAAGATGTGGCCAATCCTGTCACAAAACTCCATTTAACTCTGTTTAATAGAGCATTTCTAAAACATAAATAAAAGTAAAAATCTTTCTTCACATAATACCTACTAACTCAGTGTGTTCATGAAACACACTGGGAAACTAGAATCTTTACCCTATCTTTTCATTTTGTGTGAGCAACTTTTTGAGATCTTTGAGGCTGAAAGGGGTTAACTTACCTGTCCAAGGTCACACCAGTGGGGACTGGAAGACTGGGTCCTGAGACCAAGGCTGGCTGACTCAGCAGTGATCCTAACTCTAGCCATAGCCCACTCTTCCTACTATTAAAGTTAATATGGCCATTTTACCATCTTTTTTAGATAAAGGTAGTTAAACTAAGTAGACCTTTGGGAACGTGAATAAAAACATCCAAAACAGCTACTTCAGAAAGTATCCAAATTATTTTGAAATATGCTAAAAGGACAAATGGAAAATAAGATTTATTATCTTTTTCCTTTCTCCTCAGCTACTGTTCTCAGGATGGTTTTACATTATTGGGCAGAAGAGCAAGCTTCCTTGAGGAGCTGCTTCTAAGTAGCAATTTATTCATTGCTTCTGAAATGATTTTGAGTTATGTTTCTTTTATTGGATTCCATCATGGAATGCCACAGAGTGTGCTGCTTTTCCTTTGATGCTTTTAGAGTTATTATGGAGGCATCCATTCAGCCAGTGGAAAGCAGATGGAAAAGCAACCATCTAAATGTGTGCTTTGGGGTGACTGTAGATTCTTCATCTCCTACGGGAGATTAAGCAGCTGTACCCTCAGGTTGCCCCTTCTCCTGCCTTGAAGGTTGAACTAATTTCCCAGAAGACTAGAGATAGACTGATGGGAGGGTGTGCAGGCTGGGGGTCAAACCATAGGCTAACTGGCTCTTCTAGTTGTTGATGTTTTTGTTAAAGTTTCCAGTGATCTTGATGCCTCATGTTGAGTAGGAGATCCAAGAATGTAGCCAGGTCGCTGGATTGAATCCAACTATACAAACTCTGAAGCTCTGCTGGGCTTGCACCAAGAAACACAGGTGGTCTCACCGAGCCACTTCAATCTCAGCCCAGCCCGAGAAGAGCAGCAAATACCTGGGTGTGTTTATTATTCTCTAACAAATATTTTCCCATTTATTTCAATTTTAAAACAACCAAGGACAAAGCTTATTCAGCTGTAAAAATGAATTTATGTCTTGATTCGGTTGACTTTTGTATCTTTCTCAGTAAAAGGGGAAAGAGAAAGTGCTGGGAAATAGCAGTTATTTATACAAGGGCATCAATTAGGGAGTCCTGAAAAGAAAGTGTAACCTGACATTTTTTGTGCAGGGGGGTAGGAGTCTCCTGGTTTCCTCAATTATTTCTGGACTGTTCCACAAAGCCCCTCTGAGTGTTTGTTTCCACAGAGATCTCAACAAACACTCGAGACTCCTCAGGCAGAGTGAATTCCCTCAGTGAAATCTCTGTCCTCTGCCAAGAATCAAAGGTCATCCCAGTGGAGTGCCGTCTTCATGTTCAGCCGCTACGGAGTGTCTGGAACAGAGTGAGAACAAAAATTATCCTAGTTCAGTGCCCCCTGACACTTTCGGGAAGAATCCCAGCAAAACTGCCACTGGGAATTCAGAAAGCACATTTGGAGACTGGGAAAGGGCCAGGCTAAACAGAAGAGAACGCCGATTTTGAGACAATAAGATAAAGGAAATAAATGACTCAAAGAAGAGTTTTAAGCCAATATTTACACCCATATTGCCATATTTACAGCTTAAACAGTATGCCCTGAACATGCAGGAAGTACGTTTTTATGAGTCTTTTAATGAATGTTAAGTCAATAATATCCCAAACAATGGGCCCCAGTGAACTTTCTTGTGAAGGCCATACAGTGAGTTATTCAAATGGAGTCACAGTCAGTTTTCACATTTTTAGAAAAGAGATTTTCAAGTTAGCCACTTTTAATATGGTAGAAAGCCTTTTCTACATGTTTCTTGTTAAAGGGAACCATGTCATGGAAGACAGGTATAATGCCTGGCTAAAAACATCGATACAGCAGATTTTACGGTCCGCAGAAGCAGTGGGCAAATAACATTTGCCCTCATCACGTCCATAATAAGAGATTAGTTACACATACAGAAAAAAACTAATTAAAGGGCTAATAAGCAGACTAATACACGCAACTGTAGCGCCCACGGCAGCTGGGCAACTGAGCAGATGAAACGGATTTTATCAGTTGGTTGGTGCCATGTAATCAGTAACTACTTTTTATTTTTTATTTTTTTGGCCTTAGCAACATCTGACCCATGTTGGCTGATTGGCAGGTGCAGAGAATGATCAATAAGTCAGAAGTATTCTGAGATCATAAAACACAAGCCCAGCAAAAATACCACTGGCCTCTTTGATCTTACTGAGATGCTCAGACAGCACTTTGGAAATTTTATTTATTTTTTGGGTGGCTCATTGTTCAGTGTGCTCTGGTTGCATTTACAAGTGTAATAGGAAATGGCAGTCCTGCCAGTCTTTCTTAAAATGTCAAAGACCACGTAAAACAAAGCTCATCCAGTGACATCCTCCACTTGTGCATATCACGTTAGATAACCAGCATCACAGAGTAGAACTCATATTTTTGAGAGCAGTCTTGGAGATTCTGACTTTCTGAAAAAAACATCTTTCTGCTCAAAAGAAGATAGTATTCTAATTGATGGCTCACATACAAATTAGTAGAAAATTATTGCATCTACAGACAGTCAGATAGAGCATCACATTCAATTCCCTACCTGGAAAGACTCAAACCTCACTATCACACAATCTAAAGAGAAAGTTGTTTGTATAGGTGCTAGCCCTTTCTTAAAAGGGAAATAATGGAATTATTTAGGCAAATGTTACTGTAGAGTTGTAGAGGTCAAACCACTGGAGAAAAATCTAGGTTCAAATTCTGGCTAAGGGGAGTACAGTGCTGTGCAGGCCACAGATGTATATATTCACCTCTCTGAATCTCAGTGTACTCATTGGCAGAACTGACATGGTATCTGTCTCCTAGCGTTACAGTAACAATTAAATACTTGTGCGTATGAAATTATGTAGCACATTGTCTGGCAACTTCCATTAATTGAACCCGGACAACTGGTTCTTACCATCAGAGATTTCTATTGATAGAAATGTGTGCACTTATAAAAGCATGTGAGAGAAAAGTCAGCTAATAACTATCATCTTAATATGATGAAAATAGTTTTGACCTCATGGACTCCCTGAAAGAGTCTTGGTTCCCCCCTCCCAGGGTTTCCCAGACCAACTTTGAATGCCACTAGACTAAGCAAAGCATTTAAACCCCATGGCCAGGAAGAAGCCCTAATAGAAGTAGTAAGAAGGAGAAATGAGAAAGGGGAAATTGAGTTGAGTCCTCTTCTGTCGGGTATTTTTACCAAAATCTCCAGGTAAAATGTGTCATGGTGGGTAGATGCCAAATAAGAGATGGTTGCTAAGGAAAGACAAATTAAAGTATACATTGATGATGCATCAGTGATTCTCAGAAAGATTACAGGAGTTGACAGATAAGACTAGGTGTCCTACCCCTGCCTTAGGCTCTAGCCCCTGTTTTTTAGTTTATTCAACACCTTTTAAAAGTCAATGCTGGCCTTCCCTGGTGGCGCAGTGGTTGAGAGTCCACTTGCCGATGCAGGGGGCGTGGGTTTGTGCCCCGGTCCGGGAGGATCCCACATGCTGCGGAGCGGCTGTGCCCGTGAGCCATGGCCGCTGAACCTGTGCGTCAAGAGCCTGTGCTCCGCAACGGGAGAGGTCAATGATTCTTTAAAATTGACCCCTGATAATATTATTAGTTTACTGCTGTACTTGTGATTCTAGACACTGTAGTTGCAAGAAGTGTGAGAGGGAAGCTCTGGCTGGAGATGAATGAGCTGACCAGGACCGTCTGTAAGAGGACTCGTACAAGCAGTGCTGACAGTACATGCTGGAACCCAGCGATGGGTCTCTGAAGGATAAAGAGGATCAGAGGAACCCAGGCCAGGGATAGGGACTAGGAATACACAGCAGAGTAAAGGGAAGCAGAGTTCTCTCCCCACATGTGTAATAAACGGGGAATGAGGCAGGTTAGAAGGGCTCATCCTGGAGAGGCAAGTTTCCATGATCAGGATAAAGGTAAGCACGGATGCCACATTTTATCGTGGTAACCAGGGCCTTGTGTTTCAAGTGTGTAGCCCCTTAGTTCCTCCTGATAAGAGCTGTAAATGATCTACTGATACTTAAGCATGTTTATGCTAAATGAAGTAAGCATGATTCTGTGGTTGAAAGCCTGTGAAAATGTCAAACTCCAAAAGATTTTAGGAAAATATGCTCATGAAACACCTATATTTCAATCGTGAGAATCTGGAAGAAAAGTGATTGTTTTTCAATCTCAACTATTTTAATAGGTCACAGAATGGAAATAAATGAAGAAAGCAACTTGGCCTGGTATGAAATTCACAGCTTCACAAATGAAACTCAGCATTTTAATTTCTGAATTTTTAAAGTACAGTTTGTACTCAATATGGTAAATCTAAATAATATTTAAGAAAGGAAAACTATTGTTATCATATTATCGTTCTAAGAAAAGAGTAAATGGGCAACCAATAAAGTATATGAAGATACATTAGTATATTCCATTTTCATTTAAAACTATAACCATAATATGATTTGCTCATAGATGCACTCTTCTAGTGACTTGTAAGAAGTTTTCTTCACCACAAAATACTAACGTATTATTAAAACATTCTGTTTTTTGTATGGGTTTAGTTCCTTTACATACACCTAATAGTTGCTCCATTCCTGTTGTTCTTTAAACAATAGTGTTTTCCAAACATATGTTTTGTTGACTTTCGTTCTACAAGATGCTTGTAGGTGTTTCTCAAAACTTTTATTGTCAAAGAAGTTTGGAAAACCATGGGTTCAACAAAGAAGAATTTTCTTTATAATAGTACTTCCGTGAGCTTTTGTTATGAGTTCATCAAGAAATTGCAAGAAGGTCATCCAGAAGGCAAAGCTTCCAAACTTACTTGGTTAGAAATGCCTGACTTCATGGTAGATCTGTTAACATCTCTTAGAACCAGTATTCTGCATGAAAGGGCTTGAGAAACACTGCTTTGCACTAACGGACACAGTGACTAGATTTGTACTCAATATCTTCACAGAGATATTGGGTTCTAAAATTCTGTAGTAGCCTCCTTTAGGATTAAGGAAAATCAAAATGAAACATAAATATCACAGATCTGTCACTTTAATATTCTGTTGCTCTTCAGGTGAGTATCGGCAAGACAGCTTAAGTTAGAATAACTAAGGTAGGAGAAAGTCATGGTAGAGGTTACATTTGTCTTGATCTTCCACTCCCAGGGTGAAAAAGACAAGGTCGGAAGAGGACTTTGCCTCTGAAGAAGAGAATGCTCTTGTTGTGGTGTGCGTGTAATTCTTTTTATATGCATCGAAGGAGACACTCAAGTTGTAATTGTCTGCAGGTCCGTTGTCCATGACCACTTTCTCGTTTGCTGTTTCTCAGGCTAATGCACATGATGCACCTACGGGCAGCTTCCTGTATAGTTTGAGGGGCTGGGAGGAGGTGTGCAGTCAGTGGAATGGGGAAGATGGCTGGTCCTCCCCCTTTGTCAGAACTGGAGCTTCGTTATTTTGTTGGAAGTATTTCAAATGCCCAGAATTCAGACATATCTAATTAAACGTAAACCCAGAAACACTTTTCGAGGAGAAATACACAGGATCCTTTTAAGGCCTTCATCTTCTGTCATTACGTTACCATTCTCTTCTATTGACACAGACACTGCACAACTGGCTATACTTGGTTTGTAAATATGTCCACACATTAAATCAGCAATCTATTCAAAATCAAACTCTTTCTATTTTGAATGGGCTTAACTAGAAAAGAACGTATATTTAATACAAAAGACACTACAGATGGGAGTTGGGGGAGTGGGAATTGGATGGAGGTAGTCAAAAGGTACAAACTTCCAGTTATAAGTAAGTACTAGGGATGTAATGTACAACAGGATAAATACAATTAACACTGCTGTACAGTATATATGAAAGTTGTTAAGAGTAAATCTTAAGAGTTCTCATTACAAGGAAAAAATTTTTTTTCTGTTTCTTTAATTTTGCATCTACACGAGAGGATGGATATTCACTAAACTTCTTGTGATCATCATTTCATGATATAAACAAGTCAAATCATTATGCTACACCTCAAACTTATACAGTGCTGTGTGTCAATTATACCTCAATTAAACTAGAAGAGAAAACAAACAAAAAGAAACCAAAACAAATAACAATCACAAAAGTACTACAAAGAGTTTATAATTTAGTTAAGTCCTTGTACGTCTTTATAGAATTCCCACCTGTCACACAATCCCCATGTTCTCTGGATCCCTTCCTGAGCACACTTCCACAGCTGTATGAGCCCTCTTGGTCTAAAGTATAAGAAATCCCTGATTCCAAACAAAGTAGGGGTGTAGGAGGGGGTAAGGAAGGCTAAAGTCTGAATCTAATTAACGAGTTCAGAAACTTGTCTGCACAAATGAGTTAATTTCTTCTTTCAACAGCGAAAGCACTTGGTTTTCTGTATTTATATTCCTACGTCCTTGTATGTACAATACACACTTTGTTATGCTGTGTCTGGCCAGTGTTTTGCATACCTTTACAAAGGCAGTAACAGTAGCTAGTATGTAGTGTACCTGGGGGTGAAGAGTTACTGGAGTCTCCTTTTGGAGAGCGTTCTAGCTGGCATGGCCATGGTATTTTCTCCCTCCTTGCCCTTCCAACACTCCTCGGTTTAATGACAGTCTTATGCTTTATTTGTTTCCTCTAATCCGACATGTTTATCTGAGGGCAGTTCTACAATACATAAAAGTCAGAGGCAGGGTGGTAACTACTGACCCTGGTTCTACTTAGCACCTCATGTGGTAAAAAAGTAAATGCATAATCAGCCGGTAATATGAAAAACTCTGACTGAAGGACCAAAAAACTTTGTCATTTTACTCCACCCTCTGTGAGTCAGTGAAATGGATTGAATTATAAACCAGAAACCAGCATTTCAATTTGATGAAACTCATCCTCAAGAGGAAAGTGTCATTACATGTTGGCAGTTTATAAAATGTGATGAGCTGCCTTAATCCATTGGAACCAACATGTCCTTAATCATAGCAACATTCTTGGTAAATTAAATAGCTATTAATTTTTTTAAAAACCTGTCAGGATATGCTTATGCAGTGAGGCAATGCGATCACAGGCATTTCCCTTGTGTCAAATATATAGAAAAATATAACCCATTTGGGAATTTTTAAAATAACACCAGGCATCTGGGAATCTAACGGCGTGTACTGAACTTGAGCTAAAACTCCAGAGTGACTTTCCACATCTGAAGGAACTGAGTCCTTGGATGGTGACATACGTCACAAGGCCACTGTGCAGTAGACCCCCAGTTCAAGTATTCAGCAAGTATTCATTGAGGGCCTATGCTATTCCAGGTACAGTGCTGTGGGTCAGCCCAGAGATGGCAGGGATCTTATTTATTTTCACTTCTCTGCTACTTATTTAACCCTCTCTGGTCAGCAGCAAGACATTTGTGTTCTTTTTTTTTTCCCTTTTGTGTGAGAGAGTCCCCTGCCTCCAAGGAGATAAGCTTCTCTGGGCCTTGTGCCTTCAGGGTAGCCCCTGCAAAGGACTCTTCTCCCATAGCTAAGAGGGAGTATACAAGCTACTATATTTAAAATAGATAACCAACAAGGACCTACTGTAGAGCACAGGGAACTCTGCTTAATACTCTGTAATAACCTAAATAGGAAAAAAATTTGAAAAAGAATAGACACTTGTATATGTATAGCTGAATCACTTTGCTGTACACCTGAAACTAACAAACATTGTTAATCAACTATACTCCAATATAAAATTTTTTTTTTTAAAAAAAGGGAGTGGCTTATGTTGCTGGCGTAGCTGAAAAGGAGTATATTCCTAGCATGCTGCTAAGTTAACTCTTTTTTTTTCCTTCTCATAACATCATGGACCTCAAGGGAAATTCTCTAGAATTATGTTAGAGTACATTAACAATTCTTTTGCAAGATTATTTAATGACCTGATGATTAGTACAGATAGAGATTGCAATATGAAGTCACCTAAGACAGATTTAAAATAATTTGACAATATAGAGAAATTTTATCACGTCTTACAGATAAACCACTGTAAGACTCATCTTAAATAAGGCTTTATCTTTGATACATCTGCTTATAACCTTGGTAATGATGTGTCTGAATCAGATAGGATATGGTAAAGTGGAAAGCCAGGGCTGTAATCAGGGGGGTTATTATCAGCAAGTCTCACTTAATGGCATGTCATCAAGGTGCTGCTGAAAATTGTAAATTTTAAGCTTGAAAATCCTGATGGTTGCTGTTTTGTTCATAATATTTGAAGTGACAACAGCAAGTGAATAGTGAAACTCATAGCTATTGTATATGTAAACTGTGCCCTGCATAAGGGCAGCCAGTGGGGAAGGTAATTGTAGGGGGGCGCAGGGGAATCCATTGCACTCTGCTCACTGGGTCCTGCACCCTGAGGTGAGGCTACATCTGCCCAGAAGGGTACCTTTTTCATATCTGCACGAAGGTGCTGTATGGAGTGGCTCTGGCATTAGTACACCTATCTTCCCAAGGCAGAGTTTTTTGTTTTGTTTTGTTTTGTTTTGTTTTGTTTTGTTTTGCGGTACGCGGGCCTCTCACTGTTGTGGCCTCTCCCGTTGTGGAGCACAGGCTCCGGACGCGCAGGCCCAGCGGCCATGGCTCACGGGCCCAGCCGCTCCGCGGCATGTGGGATCTTCCCAGACCGGGGCACGAACCCGTGTCCCTGCATCGGCAGGCGGACGCTCAACCACTGCACCACCAGGGAAGCCCCCAAGGCAGATTTTTGAAAGTTCTCTCAGGCCAGTGGAAAATGAGGCAGGCTGACACGGATAGGACTTGAAAAGGGCTGTCCTACTGCTATTCCGGGGGACTCATGCCAGGGTTGATATTCTTTCCTCAAGCAAGCTGGGCACACTCCAGTGACTCCAAGTCAGTAGGCAAATCTAGAGGTTGAAGAGGGTGGTTTCTCCTCCCACATCCCTTTCCTGGAGAATTGTCAAGAACAAAGATCTCCCCGGAGCAAGGATAATTACTGAGCAGAGTCCAGCCTTGCTGAGAAATTGCAGAGTAAATTTCCCGTGAAGGCCATATCTCCTGCATCCTTCCACCTGAATCAGAGTTGTAGCTTAAGAGACTGGTCCCATAGGACTGCAAAAACATAGAGCCCAGCCTTAGAACTGCTCTCAACATGGTGTGAACATATCAGCTTGGAAGAAATTCTAGGTTTCCAGTGTTATCACACACACAACTTCCATGAAATTTCATTGAATCTCATTGACTTTGTGGAATGTTCCGTATCTTAATGCAGTCCTCTTGTGTGCGTGTAATATGAGAGTGTAACAGACCAAGAATTACTGCATTGCTCTGCTCTGCATTTCCTAGCTCAAACACACACACACACACACACACACACACACACACGCACACGCACCCCAACCACGATTGGTACCAGTAAAATTAAATGAGAGAAGCTATCAGGAAGTAGATAAAGAGGCATACAATAGAGACAATTTTTTTTTTTTGGAGTGAATGAGGCCAGGCAAATGGATTTTAAAATTCTGTTTCTATGACTGCACTACATTTATAAGCTGAAGGCATCAATAGTTGACATTGCTCATGGAATACCAAGGGAGAATTCTGAAAAGGAAGTATCTATTCTCTTATTACCCAAATGTAAATTATATGTGCTCTTGAAGTATGCCCTTTATTTAATTTTAATGCATTTTAAATTTTAATATGGATTGCTCTACATGAATCACCCTCTTTGTTTTCAACGCCATTAGCACACAAAAATTGAAGAAGGGGTTTCCATTTTCTGGCAATTCAAAGTATTTTATGAGGTGTAGCACATAATATTGCATCTTCCATAAAGGAGGGACTCAATATTTGTTGAAGCAATTTCAATGTGATGTGTTAGCTATGATCTACCAAGAATAGGTAACAACTTGATTTCCAGCTTAAAAGGATTGTTCTATTGCCATTGCCATTAAAAAACAAAATGCTTGGTTCTCAGTAAAACCAAGGCATAGCTTTATTAGAATATGTTGACCTCTCTCTCAAAGACTTATGCAGTCAAAATGATTCAAAATCAATTGTTCTGAGACAAATTATTTTCTTATATTATAAAGACACTCTATGAGGTCTGAATTCTTTTCTGTTTGAATAAATCCAGTGATTGAAGAACCTGTATTTGATGCCTGGATTATTTAAGTCAGTGGGCTAGCGCAGGATTATCTTTAAAAAACAAATAGACGAAAAACAAACCAAATTTGGCTCATGGTTTGTTTGTTTCTGTTTTTGGTTTTTATTTCTTAGGAGTTTATTTCTGAAGTCACACCTTTAAAGATAAGGGGAACTGCTAGATTCCTTGGTAGTTTTACTAGTTTAAATTTATAGAGGTGGCTGTCTTTTTTTTTAGCATTTTATTTAATTTCTTTTTTAAACATCTTTATTAGAGTATAATTGGTTTACATTGTTGTGTTTGCTGCTGCTGTATAACAAAGTGAATCAGCTATACATATACGTATATCCCCATATCCCCTCCCTCTTTCATCTCCCTCCCAACCTCCCTATCCCACCCCTCTAGGTGGGCACAAAGCACAGAGCTGATCTCCCTGGGCTATGCGACTGCTTCGCACTAGCTATCTATTTTATATTTGGTAGTGTATATATGTAAATGCCACTCTCTCATTTCATCCCAGCTTACCCTTCCCCCTCCCTGGGTCATCAAGTGCATTCTCTATGTCTGTGTCTTTATTCCTGTCCTGCCCCTAGGTTCTTCAGAACCATTTTCTTTTCTTTTTTAGATTCCATATATATGTGTTAGCATATGGCATTTGTTTTTCTCTTTCTGATTTACTTCACTCTGTATGACAGACTCTATTTTCATCCACCTCACTACAAATAACTCAATTTTGTTTCTTTCACAGCTGAGTAATATTCCATTGTATAGATGTACCACATCTTCTTTATCCATTCATCTGTCGATAGACACTTAGGGTGCTTCCGTGTCCTGGCTATTGTAAATAGAGCTGCAATGAACACTGTGGTACATGACTCTCTTTGAATTATACTTTTTTCAGGGTATATGCCCAGTAGTGGGATTCTGGGTCATATGGTAGTTCTATTTTTAGTTTTTTAAGGAACCTCCATACTGTTCTCCATAGTGGCTGTATCAATTTACATTCCTACCAACAGTGCAAGAGGATTCCCTTTTCTCCACATCCTCTCCAGCATTTATTGTTTATAGATATTCTGATGATGGCCATTCTGACCAGTGTGAAGTGATACCTCATTGTAGTTTTCATCTGCATTTCTCTAATGATTAGTGATATTGACCATCCTTTCAGGTGTTTGTTGGCAATCTGTATATCTTCTTTGGAGAAATATCAATTTAGGTCCTTTTCTGCCCATTTTTGCATTGGGTTGTTTGTTTGTTTGATACTGAGGTGCTTGTATATTTTGGAGATTAATCCTTTGTCAGTTGCTTCATTTGCAAATATTTTCTCCCATTCTGAGGGTTGCTTTTTGTCTTGTTTATGGTTTCTTTTGCTGTGCAAAAGTTTTTAAGTTTCATTAGATCCCATTTGTTTATTTTTGTTTTTATTTCCATTTCTCTAAAATGGGTGGGTCAAAAAATGATCTTGCTGTGATTTATGTCATAGAGTGTTCTGCCTCTGTTTTCCTCTAAGAGTTTTATAGTGTCTGGCCTTACATTTAGGTCTTTAATCTATTTTGAGTTTATTTTTGTGTATGGTGTTAGGGAGTGCTCTAATTTCATTCTTTTACCTGTAGCTGTCCAGTTTTCCCAGCACCACTTATTGAAGAGGCTGTCTTTTCTCCATTGTATATTCTTGCCTCCTTTATCAAAGATAAGGTCACCATATGTGCATGGGTATATCTATAGGCTTTCTATCCTTTTCCATTGAACTAAATTTCTGTTTTGTGCCAGTACCATACTTTCTTGATTACTGTAGCTTTGTAGTATAGCCTAAAGTCCGGGAGTCTGATTCCTCCAGCTCTGTTTTTCTTTCTCAGGATTGCTTTGGCTATTCGAGGTCTTTTGTGTTTCCATACAAATTGTGGATTTTTTTGTTCTATTCTGTGAAAAATGCCATTGGTAGTTTGATAGGGATTGCATTGAATCTGTAGATTGCTTTGAGTAGAATAGTCATTTTCACAAGGTTGATTCTTTAAATCCAAGAACATGGTATATCTCTCCATGTGTTTGTATCATCTTTAATTTCTTTCATCAGTGTCGTATAGTTTTCTGCATACAGGTCTTTTACATCCTTAGGTAGGTTTATTCCTAGGTTTTATTCTTTTTGTTGCAATGGTAAATGGGAGTGTTTCCTTAATTTCTCTTTCAGATTTTCCATCATTAGTGTATAGGAATGCAAGAGATTTCTGTGCATTAATTTTGTATCCTGCTACTTTACCAAATTCATTGATTAGCTTTAGAAGTTTTCTGGTAGCATTTTTAGGATTCTCTATGTATAGTATCATGTCACTGCAAACAGTGACAGTTTTACTTCTCCTTTTCAGATTTGGATTCCTTTTATTTCTTTTTCTTCTCTGATTGCTGTGGCTAAAACTTCCAAAATTATGTTGAATAATAGTGGTGAGAGTGGACAATCCTGTCTTGTTCCTGATCTTAGAGGAAATGATTTCAGTTTTTCACCATTGAGAATGATATTGGCTGTGGGTTTGTCATATATGGCCTTTATTATGTTGAGGTAGGTTCCCTCTATGTCTACTTTCTGAAGAGTTTTTATCATAAATGGGTGTTGAATTTTTTCAAAAGTTTTTCTGTATCTACTGAGATTATCATATGGTTTTTATGCTTCAGTTTGTTAATATGGTGTCACATTGGTTGATTTGTGTATATTGAAGAATCCTTGCATTCTTGGGATAAACCCCACTTGATCATGGTGTATGATCCTTTAATGTGTTTTTGGATTCAGTTTGCTAGTAGTTTTTGGAGGATTTTTGCATCTATGTTCATCAGTGATATTGGCCTGTAGTTTTCTTTTTTTGTGACATCTTTGTCTGGTTTTGGTATCAGGGTGATGGTGGCCTCGTAGAATAAGTTTGGGAGTGTTCCTCCCTCTGCTATATTTTGGAAGAGTTTGAGAAGGATAGGTGTTAGCTCTTCTCTAAATGTTTGATAGAATTCGCCTGTGAAGCCATCTGGCCCTGGGCTTTTCTTTGTTGGAAGACTTTTAATCACAATTTCAATTTCAGTGCTTGTGATTGGTCTGTTTATATTTTCTATTTCTTCCTGGTTCAGTCTTGGAAGGTTGTGCTTTTCTAAGAAATTGTCCATTTCTTCCAGGTTGTCCATTTTATTGGTATATAGTTACTTGTAGTAATCTCTCATGATCCTTTGTATCTCTGCAGTGCCAGTTTTTACTTCTTTTTCATTTCTAATTCTACTGATTTGGGTCTTCTCCCTTTTTTACTTGATGAGTCTGGCTAATGGTTTATCAATTTTGTTTATCTTCTCAAAGAACCAGCTTTTAATCTTATTGAGCTTTGCTATTGTTTACTTCATTTTTTTCCCATTTATTTCTGATCTGATCTTTATGATATCTTTCCTCTGCTAACTTTGAGGTTTCTTTGTTCTTTCTCTAATTGCTTTAGGTGTATAGTTAGGTTGTTTATTTGAGATTTTTCTTGTTTCCTGAGGTAGGATTTTATTGCTATAAACTTCCATCTTAGAACTGCTTTTGCTGCAGCCCATAGGTTTTGGGCTATCATGTTTTCATTGTCATTTGTTTCTAGGTATTTTTTTATTTCCTGTTTGATTTCTTCAGTGATCTCTTGGTTATTTAGTAGAATATTGTTTAGCCTCCATGTGTTTGTATTTTTACAGTTTTTTTTTCCTGTAATTGATATCTAGTCTCATCGTGTTGTGGTTGGAAAACATACTTGATATGATTTCAATTTTCTTAAATTTACCAAGGCTTGATTTTTGACCCAAGATATGACATATCCTGGAGAATATTCCATGAGCACTTGAGAAGAAAGTGTTTTCTGTTGTTTTGGGTTGGAATGTTGTGTAAATATCAATTAAGTGCATCTTTTTTAATGTATCATTTAAAGCTTATGTTTCCTTATTTATTTTCATTTTGGTTGATCTGTCCATTGGTGAAAGTGGGGTGTCAAAGTCCTCTACTATTATTGTGTTACTGTCAATTTCCCCTTTTATGGCTGTTAGCATCTTCCTTATGTATTGAGGTGTTCCTATATTGGGTGCATAAATAGATATGAGAATTGCCTGTCCAGCTTTCTTCTTATTTCCACTTGCATGGGATAAATTTTTCCATCCCCTCACTTTCAGTCTGTGTGTGTCCCTATGTCTGAAGTGGGTCTCTTGTAGACAGCATATATATGGGTCTTGTTTTTGTATCCATTCAGCCAGTCTATGTCTTTTGGTTGGAGCATTTAATCCATTCACATTTAAGGCAATTATCGATATGTATGCTCCTATTACCATTTTCTTAATTGTTTTGGGTTTGTTATGGTAGGTCTTTTCCTTCTCTTGTGTTTCCTGCCTAGAGAAGTTCCTTTAGCATTTGTTGTAAAGCTGGTTTGGTGGTGCTGAATTCTCTTAGCTTTTGCTTCTCTGTAAAGTTTTTAATTTCTCCATCGAATCTGAATGAGATCCTTGCTGGGTAGAGTAATCTTGGTTGTAGGTTTTTCCCTTTCATCACTTTAAATATGTCCTGTCATTCCCTTCTGGCTTGCAGAGTTTCTACTGAAAGATCAGCTGTTAACCTCATGGGAATTCCCTTGTATGTTATTTGTTGTTTTTCCCTTGCTGCTATTAATATTTTTTCTTTGTATTTAATTTTTGATAACTTGATTAATATGTGTCTTGGTGTGTTTCTCCTTGGATTTATCTTGTATGGGACTCTTTCTGCTTCCTGGACTTGATTACCTAGTTCCCATATTAGGGAAGTTTTCAACTCTAATCTCTTCAAATACTTTCTCAGTCCCTTTCTTATTCTTTTCTTCTTCTGGGACTCCTACAATTTGAATGTTGGTATGTTTAATGTTGTCTCAGAAGTCTCTGAGACTGTCCTCAATTCTTTTCATTCTTTTTTCTTTATTCTGCTGTGTGGCAGTTATTTCCACTATTTTATCTTCCAGGTCACTTATCCGTTCTTCTGCCTCAGTTATTCTGCTATTGATTCTTTCTAGAGAATTTTTAATTTCATTTGTTGTGTTGTTAATCATTGTTTGTTTGCTCTTTAGTTCTTCTAGGTCCTTGTTAAATGTTTCTTGTATTTTTCCATCCTATTTCCAAGATTTTGGATCATCTTTACTATCATTACTCTGAATTCTTTTTCAGGTAGACTGTCTATTTCCTCTTCATTTGTTTGGTCTGATGGGCTTTAACCTTGCTCCTTCATCTGCTGTGTATTTTTCTGTCTTCTCATTTTGCTTAACTTACTGTGTTTGAGGTCTCCTTGTTGCAGGCTGCATGTTTGTAGTTCCTGTTGTTTTTAGTGTCTGCCCCCAGTGGATAAGGTTGGTTCAGTGGGTTGTGTGGGCTTCCTGGAGGAGTGGACTGGTGCCTGTGTTCTGGTGGATGAGGCTGGATATTGTCTTTCTGGTGGGCAGGACTGCCTCTGGTGATGTGTTTTGGGGTGTCTGTGAACTTATTATGATTTTAGGCAGCCTCTCTGCTAATGGGTGGGATTGTGTTCCTGTCTTGCTAGTTGTTTCGCATGGGGTGTCCAGCACTGGAGCTTGCTGGTTGTTGAGTGGAGCTGGGTCTTAGTGTTGAGACAGAGATCTCTGGAGAGCTCTCGCCAATTGATATTACTTGGGACCTGGAGGTCTCTGGTGGTCCAATGTCCTGAACTCAGCTCTCCCACCTCAGAGGCTCAGGTTTGACACCCAGCTGAAGCACCAAGACCTTGTCAGCTACACAGCCAGGTACATGGAGAGTTTCTTGCCTTTTGGGAAGTCTGAGGTCTTCTGACACCTACAGTAGGTGCACTGTAAGTGTTGTTCCACCTGTAGATGTATTTTTGATGTATTCGTGGGGAGGAAGTTGATCTCCACGTCTTACTCCTCCACCATCTTGAATGTCCTCCTGGATCATGTTTTGACGTATACTTTTGACTTTGTAAAGAAGAAAAGACAAGTGTATAAATAACTGTGATGCAAGTTAGAATGTGAAAAATGTCAAACAAAAGCCCCTGGGACAGAAGTTTAGGAGGCATGGTTGGGGCAGGATTGAAGGCATCATGGAGGAGGTGAAGCATACAGCATGAACAAAGGCAGACTGGTAGGATGGTTTATGGCCATTGGGAGAACACTGTGTTGTCTCATTTAATTAGAGTTGAAGACAGATACAAAGGAGTAGTTGGAAGATTGGGCAGCAGGATAGGTTGGAACCAGGTTGAAAAAGGCCTTGAATACTGGGTATAGGCAGTGACATCCTGTTAAGTGTTGAATAACCAGATATGGGATGGGGACAGGGGGTTACTGGATTTGTAGTGTTTGCTGATTTCCCATCCCTACATGAGGCCATTGCATGTGGAATTGGGAAGCGATGCTAACAATCAGGTCTGAGCTGGCACAAGTTGGCTCCAACACACCAGTGGCTAAGTGTTAGTTGAATCTATGATAAGGGAGGAAATTGCAAAGGGTGAGCAGTAAAAAAGAAAACAGACAAAAAGGCCGAGACAGAGCCTGTGGATTGCCTGCATTTATGCAAAAGATTGAATATATGTTTTTAAACAAAAAACACAAAATTGAACACAAATATTCTGTAACCAGAGGATGAATGGGCAATTTATCTACTAAATATGCTGGAAAATGGTGATTCCTGCATAAGAAACTTCGTTTTGTCTTTCCAAAGGTAAATAATGTGCTAAAATGACTGATTACTTTCTAATCATGGATGACAAAAATCTTCTGCTCAAGGCTATCTCTCAGTTATTTTTTTGAGCCTAGACAACGGTTTTTAGTTATATAAATTTGAATTTTATGTAGACCATGGATAATTTTTTAGTATAAGTGTATTCTCTGCAATACTGGATAGATTCCATGAAATATTGGGGACTTACACTAAAACCGGGTGTCTCTATGTTTATTTGTTAAACCTGGCAACCCTACCCATGAACCCTTTACCCATGGAGCAACACACTATCTATGCACAGAGCAGGAAAACTTTGCTCACACCAAACTGGCTACCTAATTTGAAGGACCTTGTGCAACATGAAAATGTGGGGTCTCCTTGCTCAAAAATTATTACACATTTTAAGATGGTGAGAGCAGAGCTTTTAAATCAATCACAGGACCCTTCTAAGTGTGGATCTTGGGCAGATGATCACACGCCTACAAAGCCAGCCCTGTTCTTGTCACTTAGTGTGGTGTGTTTTGCTACAATGAAATCTGGAAATATTTCCTCTTTAAAAAACTTTTTTTTATTGAATGAAAGATTCTTTAAATTCTATAGTACTTTACAATTCTCAAAAGTTTCATGCACATGATTTCATATAATCCCATGATAACCCTTTTTTTCCCCTTACTTCTCTATTGTCCCTCCCCCCTTCTATCTCCCCACTGGTAATCACTAGTTTTTTCTGTATATCTGTGAGTCTGCTTCTTTTTTGTTTTATTTGCTTGTTGGTTGTATTTTTTTTTTTTTTGGATTACACATATAAGCGACATCATACAGTATTTGTCTCTTTTTGTCTGACTTATTTCACTTAGCACAATGCCCTCCAAGTCCATCCACATTGCTGCAAATGGCAGAATTTCATCATTCTTTTTTTTATGACTGAGTAGTATTCCATTGTGTGTGTGTGTATACCACATCTTCTTTATCCATTCATCTGTTCTGTTGATGGACACTAAGGTTGAAGAAGTATTTCCTCTTACTTGTAAGAAATAAACAGGCAGAAATGAACATGCTTAAAACTTGGGATTTTAATGAAACATTCTGAGTGATAATTGCATTTGGAGTGGCTCTTGATTATAAGGTGCATGAGAGTAAAGGTCACATCTGACTTGCTCACCCAGTCCTTTGTATAGTGCCTGATATGTGGCAATCACTTATTAATATGTCGATGAATGTCTTATGGGCACATGTAGTATACATCTACCTTCAAGTGGCATTACAATTAAATAAAAGACACATTTCAAGAGAAATTATAATTTCCATTTGAATAATGAGGTCAAATGCCAAAGATGCACCGTAATAGTATATATATTATGTAATATGCCTGTATGTATATTGTGTAATACATATATTGCCTATTATGTAGTGTTATGTGTGTTCCCGGCTTCTCCAGTTGGTGCATATATGATCCTATTTGCAGTAAATGCCCACATCTTGATGCTCTGTGCTCACCTACTGATACTAGACAGAGCCTGACTTTTCCACAGGTTCCCTTCTCTAAATATCTCTCAGAAGTTTTAGGAGTGCCGTATGTAAGTCAATTGTCCCCTGCACCACCTTGTTGGTGTTAGACAAGTCTTTTGCCCTCAAAGTCCCATGAGGGAGACAAACGTGGGACCCTCCAATGCTGGAGGCTATGGCTGTTACTCCACATCCTTCTCACGGTCACTTTGCTACTTTTGGACATTGTGCCATTGCTGCCTCTCCTCTGGACTAATGACTCTCACACTGTGTATGACCAGGTTTTTCATGGCAGGCTCCCACAGCAGAATGGCTTGGGTCCCAGTGACACAATCCTTTCATCTACATCACTCAGGAGCTCCAGGGATGAGGGGCGCTGGGTTATTGGTGACTACACACCATCCTAGACTCTCTGGCATCAGGTATGGGAGTCAATAATGTTCTGTTTACATCCAACGTCCGATTTTTTCCTCCCTGGAGGGGAAGGGGCAGTTTCACATACATCAGTCTAACCCTGAACCCAAGTATGGTCAGAGTTTCAAGATCTTTCCCAGGGGATCTTTGTCCCCAGGCAAGTCCAAGATACATTGGACTTCTGCTTCTGTGGTCCTAAATAATCTGTGACAGTTATGAGGTTTGTCTGCCCAGTGCACACAGGGGTATCTAGGATAGATGATGTCTATTCTTCTAATTCTGCAGAGGCAGTGAAAGGAGTGAACTGGAGGAGGATGAGTGAATATCTGCATTAAATGTTTAACTTCTGGAAACTTCTTTTTTTGTATCAGCTAATTCCCCTGTAATTTGTATTACATAATTTTTCCTTAATTTTTTATTAAGTAACTTTTTCCATTTTCAGACTTTTTCAAACAAGAATCATCCCAGGAGCAACCAAGTAGATAGGGATCTCGTTCTCTAATCCAGCCAAATCAAGAATTTACTTAGGAATCAACTTGAGTGCAGCACTTTGTTTTCTGAAATATGATCTATGAACTCTTAAAAAACTATAAACCTATTTTTAGTGGATTGTTTCTTATTTATACAATGTATTTAAAAATTTGTCCTTGGGCTTCCCTGGTGGTGCGGTGGTTTGGTAGTCCGCCTGCCGATGCCGGGGATACGGGTTCGTGCCCCGGTCCGGGAGGATCTCACGTGCCGCGGAGCGGCTGGGCCCGTGAGCCATGGCCGCTGAGCCTGCGCGTCCGGAGCTTGTGCTCCGCAACGGGAGAGGCCACAACAGTGAGAGGCCCGCGTACCGGAAAAAAAAAAAAAAAAAAAAAAAAAAATTTGCCATTAACATTTCTGACTTGAGATGGCACCAAAATAACCCTTTTCTAGTATAAATACATAAAGTTTTATGTTGTATATTTTTAGGTTTTCTTGGGTCTATGTATTAATGCCATATATATGTACGTAATATATATAGTGTAGGTAATATAGACATATATAATATATATGTTTTTCTTTTTTCTAAATATGTACTAAGCTGAATGATTGTAATAATAAGTTATCAAATGCTAATCCATAATGTCAACGTTAAACAGTGATTTTCATGATACACTAATGTGTATGCTTTCTGGTGAGAGAATTGTATCTAAGAAGTGACAGAGCATGGTTGCTTATTTCTAAACTGGATATACCTTAGTAGACGATGCTTAAAGACAACACAACAGATTACTTTCCAAGACTGCATCATGAATTTCAAATGTACTATGGGTTGAAGACCATACATTTGTCTCAGTGGGATGTTTCTTTTCATTTGGTAAGAGAAAAAGATGTTGGCATTCTCCAGTTTTGAAGCAGCAGATTATGGTGGAGATGACGCTGGTTTGGGAGTTGGGAGTCCTGAGTAATAATCTCCAGCAATTACAAACTGTGTGAACTTGGGCACATGACTGATTGCTCAGCATCTCAATTCACTCATTTGTAAACTCAAAGGTTATAAAGATTAAAGGAGCTAAGGAAGTACCCATGGCCCTAGGAATGAGAACATGTGCTGTTGACTGAATAACCAACTTTTCCTCAAACTTGTTTAAAAATGTTTATTTCCTATAAGGGTTACTCCACCCTTCCTCATTGGCTGTCAGTTGTCCTGTCCTCTTGTTATTCCTTCCCAGACCAGCCCATAAACTATGTGGAGCCAGCTCAAGAATACAAATAGAGGCCCATATGCCATATGTCTAAATATTTGCAAGCTGTAAATCAAGCTAACACATTGCTAAATTAAACATATGCCGTCTTCCAACTTGATAAATCTACATTCACAATGGTCTGGAAGGCTAGTTTGACTTTGGAATTCTCAGACCCTTTGGGTCATGAGGTGGGGTGAGGAAAGCCGGCCCCAGCCTTTGGCCCGTGGTCTGTCAGCTTTCTCCTCCGACTCTCAGCTCCACCCACACCATGAGGATTCTCACTCATGTTTGTGCGGCTACATCAGCTCACCCCTCCAAGCTTTTCCACACTCCCCAGTCACTTCTTGACCACAAGTTGGGCCTACTGAAATGTACATCAGAGGGTGGATACACCGTCCTCAGGAGGCAAGACCAGGTAAAGGACGACACAGCCCTGGTTGCAGATTTAGGACCATGAGGGCAGCAAATTCTGGGATTCCAGATACCTAGAGCATGGTCTAGATGTAGGGGTAAGGGTGGGACAGCCTCCTGGTGGAAATATACTCCTAGTTCCATGGACTTTTCATTCTATGGGAAAGGAAACAGGCAAGAGCCAAGGCAGGGTCCACAAAAGCACAGAGCCCAGGGCTGAGGTCATCTTCTCTAGTGCTAAAGGCAGAATTTTCCAGTTCTTATCCAAATACTTGGATACTGTATTTTCCAAAAATGAGCTCTAAGGATGTTATGAGCCTTTAATATGGTAATGCCTCCTATGAATCTCCAAGATTTCTGACCATGGCACACTGTGTGTGTGTGTGTGTGTGTGTGTGTGTGTGTGTGTGTGTGTGTGTACCACCTCCACAGAACAGGGTTTGGCAAAAGCTATTCTAATCTCTAACGTCAGGCAGTAGTTATTTCTCTTCCTCCAACGACCTCTTAAATGTAGGGGATTCTATCTTCACCTGCTTTTATTTTCTTGTTCCATATTCTTGCTAGATGATTTTATCCATATCCAGGGTTTTAATTATTTACTATTTTCCAGTGATTCCAAACTCTCCATCTCTCACCTCTCTCCTGAGCTCCATACTTACTACCTAACATCTCCAAGGGGATACATGAATTCTACATGTCTAAAAACTCAACTCATCCTCTCTGCAGTCCTGCCTACCCCAACCTGCTCCTCTAGTGACTTCCTTCTCTCTGTGTTTCATCATCTGACATGGCTTCACCATTTGGTCAGAATCCTAGAGTATCTCTGGTTCTTATCTTGATCTTACCCCCTCCCCAACTTATCTTCCTAATTTGTTGATTCTGTCTTCTTGGTATTTCTCCAGTTTCTGGATATATCCATTCTCAAGGATCTTATCATTTCTTACTTAGATTCCTGCAGTTTTCCATTTCCTTCTATGTTCTTTTACATTGCAATGAGAGTATTCCTTTTTAAATGCTAGGCAGTTAAAAAAGACCAACGAAGCTTTTTATGTATTGATATGGAAAAATCTCCGAGATATATTATTAAGTTAAAAAGAAGTTAAGTGCAGATCTGAGCATAGATGTTAAGTTTAATGTAAGAAAGGAGGAAAATAAGAGTTTATATGTGTTTGCAAGCAACTAATAAAAGTGGCTATCTGTTTGATAAAGGCATTTGGGATGAATGTTTCCAAACGGGATGGATATGAGATAATGCATTGTATACCTTGTTGATTGTTTTGATTTTTAAAAATGTAAATGTACTAGGGCTTCCCTGGTGGCGCAGTGGTTGAGAGTCCGCCTGCCGATGCAGGGGACACGGGTTCGTGACCCGGTCCGGGAGGATCCCACGTGCCGCGGAGCGGCTGGGCCCATGAGCCATGGCCGCTGGGCCTGCACGTCCAGAGCCTGTGCTTCGCAACGTGAGAGGCCACAGCAGTGAGAGGCCTGCATACCGCAAAAACAAAAACAATAGGAAAAACAAAAATGTGAATATACTAAATTTAAAAATTCAAATTAAAAAATTAATCAAAAATTTAAAATATATTTAAAACTATATTATGCATTATTATGTAATTGTTACATGTTAAAATACATAATAAATAAAAGTGAAAAAATTAAAGAATGAAAAGCTAAAAAAATTATGTTTGATCATGCCATTTCTTTGCTTCATATTGTTCTTGGGCCCACTATTACCTTCAGTAACAAGTGAAAACCATTTAGAATGGCATAGAAATCCCTTTAGAATATGGACTTTGTGCACTTCCACAGCTGCATCTCTTCCACACCCTAATAAAAGCCCATTCTCTGGCCATACTGAATGCTACGATCATTCATGTCACATATCACAGTTTCATGACCATGTGTTTCCACTATTTGGAATCTCATCCCACCCACCTCAGTCTGCCCTTCACCCCAATTCAATCTTCAGGACTTGGTTCAAATGTCTCCTTTTTTTCGCTTTGAATCCAGCAACCCTCTTTTCACCTGTTTTATAACTCTGTGCCTTTCCGATTGTACTCACCTTTTCGTACTGTGATGACTTATATGCCTCCTAATCTAGGTTGTGCACACATTAAAGATGAAGACTATCTTTTCGTATTCATCTCTGTATCTGAACCACACAATGAAGGGCCTGGCTTAGCCCTTGTTAAATTAATCTCTATGTGGAAAATGAATAAAAAATAAAAGAGTGAGTGAATTAATAGGGAAGGATATTTACAATGCATTCCTCTCTCCTGTAGGATGGTGTTGTGGACCAGATAAAGCACTGGAGAGAAGCCTATTGTTCTGCCCCTGACTATTCAGTGCACCTGACTGATGGAGTCTTGATTTTGGTGCCACTTCTACAATTGATCCATGTTGGTGCCAATTCCTCATACCCAAATCAGAATTATCCTTTGAAAAGTAGTCCCAAGTGTTTCCTGCCCTGACCTGAATAGCTTTGCTTTCTATTTTCATTTTATTTCGGTTTTCTGAGAAAGGGTCAATTTTTGTAATGATCTTTCCAAATTTTCCCTGAAGTAATTTTTGTTGAGGGAGATTGCAAAACTCCCATCTCAGTGTTAGGGTTCAACCCTGGAATAAAAAGACAGAATAAAGGAAAAAAATAACGTGAGGTTTTTTCCTTCATGAATAATGCTCATGTGTAATGATCAAACAGTATTTCATTCTCTACATAAAACTGCCAAAAAGAAGAAGAAAGCAGTTCATCCTCTGGGAATTGAGATTTAAGTATTTCCATAGGTCATAGAACAAGTATCCTTCTAAAATTAGGAATTTCTTTTTTAAGTCTTAAGAATGTGTTTTAATCACTTTTGGAATGAACTTCCTTGGAAAGACACGATTCCTCTAAATAATGCCAAAAAACTAAGTTTGATTAGCAAAATCTAAAGTAAAAGAGATTAATAGCTAACCTTTCACACTGGGTTCTAAGAAACCTGAATTCACAGGAGTGGCAGATTATTCTGGAACTCTTAGCAGAGTTGAGCCTACTCATCTGCTTCCCAAGCACCAAATCCTTGATGTGGAGCTGCCCCAAGGGCTCTGTGAAGATGGTTGCTGCTTGGGTCTTGTGGTGGGAAAAGCCCAAGGGACTAAGCCCCAGGACACTGGCCTCCTTTTATAAGGATCTGGTTTCACTGGATACAATTTTCCACTTTGATGTATTCCATTTATTTGGGCTCTGGGCCCATAAATACCACAAGTTCATAAAGATTTTAATATTGAAAGGGATTCTGTTCATGGACTACACTGACAAAATTATTCTCTTGGACCCAACTGCTTGATCCTACTGCTTGCTTTTTGCATTTTCTCTCATGCTTTGCCTACCATTGTTCTGTTGAGATGTGAAGAAATTTGTTGGAATCATATTTTCAGAAATGTTTAAAACTAAATTAGAGAACATGCACTCGGAAAGATATTAGTTAGTATTAGGGTTTCTAACTTGTGACAGAGCAACAAAAAATTAAATAACTTGTCAAAGCCACGAAATGAATCTTTGTTAGTGTTACACCTGAGAATGTTGGACTTTGCTGTGCCCATTAATGTTGTATATAAGCTCAGACACATTTCTCTCTCTCTCCACACACATATGCACACACACCTTTACGTTATATTATATACAATAAGAACATATTTTGTTACCTGTCATAAGCTAAACTAAAAATGCTAACTTTTTAAATGTTAGAGCCTTCAGGAGCATGAAACTCATAGTTTTAGCATTTAAACCTCTATTTTTCTAAAGACTAAAGGGTTATTTTAATATAGATGTTAATGCTCTTGCAAGGCATCAGAAAAATAGGTACCATGTCTTATTTCTTCCATTTATGTACAGAATATGCATCTACTGCCACATATCTTTCTGGTAAAATCAAGAGCACTTGAGGCATTTTGGTACCCTCTGTTTGGGTTTTTTTGTGTGTGTTTCAATAAAGGTGTATGTTTGGGGGGCAGGATCTGGACTAAGAAATGAATGCATTTCCAGTAGGATTTTGAACTAGATCCTCACTGGGCACAGAAGCTGTGATGACTGCTACAACAGTATCTTCATGTATGGCAAGCCTATTTGTTGCATAATTTTACCCTTTGCCAAGGAGCAATACAGCCTCATGCCTCTCATCCCAAATCCCTGGGCTGGCACTGGGCGATACCTGTCTGTGTGACTTGGCTGTATGTACCTTCTCTGTATTTCAGCAAAGTTGGATTTCGATCAGTGATTTATTAAGAATTCTTCCAGTAGCTCATTATAAACCACCTCTGAAGTACTACTGTGGGCCGTTGCTTGAGTGGATCGATCTTGTACAAAAACGTTTGCTAGGTACTCTCTGGCAACATCTGTCAAACTCGGGCTCCCTGTCCTTGGGTGTGATATTGCTGCTCCAGGCCAAGATAACATGGATTGGAAGAGGTGTAAATCTGACAGCCAGAAGTCAAGGAAAGGAGGGAAATGAACATGCATAAGAGGTTTGTTTTGAGAGAAGACAGGAATAGTCATAATGAGCCCCCAAAAGGACATTTACTAAGAAGCATATTTGAAACCTGGCATGTGAGAATTCTAGAGTTAAATATAACTTTATTGCATTATCCAAGTGTCGATTTATGAGGCAGTTTTCAGAGCTAAATGAAAAGCTTTTCATAGAACAGTTATTAGAATATGGAATTGTTAGTTTTCTCTATGCATTCCATTGAATTATTTAGTTTGCCTGCTGTGGTTCAGCTGCATTCGTACATAAATACAGACTATACATCTGTTTAAGCACATTAAAAAGACATTATTGACGCTTTAGCCTGGAAATTTGCTGGTTTGGTTAATACCCAAAACCTTTCTTTTCAAACTTGTAATATGGGGTGAGATTGCACTCAAGTGAAAATTGTGTCTATGAGGTTCAAGATATTTTAAAAGACAGGATCTTCACATGATGTGAAAAGCTTTGATTTACAACTGAGGGCAAGAAGCAATGCGGGGTTTTTTTTTTTTTTTTTTTTTTTGTAGCAAAACATCAAGCAATGAAGAAACCTAAGGTAACCTTCTCTCGGTGGTTGCCACCATGAGCATCGGTCAACCCAAGTCCCAAGTGTTCTGCTACAATGAAGAGCAGGGTTGACAGTGCTCTATATAAATGGAAACTTTTCAGAGAAGAGAGTTGACTTGGACTTATGAGCACCAACCAGCTTTTTGGTGGGCAGCCAAAAACTTTCTTGTTGGAAATGCCTACATCTTTCCCAAATCATTTGGCTCAACTCCTGACGGAACTCTGAAAGAGAAATATTTAAATGGGCTGGAGTGAGGGTAACGGAAGGATTTCAATTACCAAGGTGCATACTGGATTACCTTAAGTGGCAGAGATGAGCTTTAAGGCAAACTCACGGGATCAGACCCAGCATAGCTTTCCAATGAAATATGCATCTACCCTCTCTGAAGGTAACACCGTGTGCTCTTAGGTAATGTAAAACAAAAGTTAGGAGTCAAAATGCAATTGGAGAGAAATCTATCAGGAAACACAAACCATAATTTCAAATGTGGAATAAGGCCAAAGTGATTGAGCCTGCTGAAATAATGGTCAAGAGGATTTAGAGAAGTTGGAAAGGATATAAATGATTTAAAAAATTCATGTAAATATACACTGAGAAATATTTGGAGGCAACAATAAATAGTGGTTCTAAAGTTTTAGAGCAGAAAGTAATATCTAGAATATCTAGCCAATAAAAAAAAATCAGTAACTCTGCATTTAAACACTTAAGTAAAATAGACAGTAGCTTAGCACTAAATGTGGAGATTCACGTTTCACTGTCTTGCTCTCATGTCTTTGGCTGTGTGTGAGCAAAGCCTATTTACTGAGTGCTGAGGGATGTAGTTGGCTCTATTTCCAGGCACAGAGATAACTGGAGCAGTTTGGGCAGTGCAGATTGGGCAGTGCAGTTCCCTCTCACATGACTTACTGTTCTCCTCTTCTTTGCTTTTCTTGCCTCTTTGTTTTCTTCTCACACAGATTCTCTCCTATAACGCCTCCTACACTAACCTGTCTTCCTCTTCTCCCGTCTAAAACCCTACTCTGTCCCAAGGCTGTTTCCTCTATCAAAGCATCACATTCATTTTGCCCACCTGCCCAGGCCCACATGACTGGATGGGCATCTTTCAAACTCTTCTTTATTTCCTCTTTCAAGTCACCTTGTGTCCTACCTACAAAGTTCCTTTGCCTCTTGGTCAAGCCAGTCAGGTACAACATGCATATTTTATATATGATTTTCTGAAAAAGGGAGTTAATAAGCAAGACCACTCTAAAACAGCCTATATCTGGAAATCACAATAATTAAAATAATATAATGGTATAAAAATAGGCATATATGTTAATGGCACAGTAAAAGAGGCCGAAAGGGAACCAAAGAATTTTGAAATGTCACATAGCTAACATTTACTGATCACTTACTATGTGCTGGATGCTGAACTTACTGATTTCATTGTCTCAGTGAACTGAGGAGGACCTCATTAGGGATGAAGGAACTGAAAGTTACAGTAAGTTTCTCAAGATCAGCTAGAGCTGCAGCTAATATTAAATCCAGGCCACTGGGCTCCAGAGCCATATCTTAACCTTTACACTCTACTGCCTCTGAAAAATGAAGTTTAATAAAGCAGTTGGGAAAGTAATCATTAACTTATAAGTATTTTGGGTATAATTAGCTTTATGATATTTTATACCGTAAGTCAAAATGAACCAAGGAAAGTGCTACATGTTTTTTTAAGCCATGGAAAAACACTAGAATCCGCAAGATAAAATTTATTTCAACTCTGTAGCAATGACAATTTTCTAATTATTGAACAATGTAAAATATTACAGAGGCAAAGTCACACATTTGTCTGTAATTTATTACATATTATAGTATTGACTTTTAAGCTTCATTGTAATTAAAAACATAAAACTTTAGAAACCAGTGGAACAAGAAAATATTTGTGATAAAATATTAACAGATTAATAGAATTCATACCTCCAATGTATAAAGAGCTTTAATATTTATAAAAACACAAAGATCTAAATAGCTTAATTGGCAAAACTGATTTGCACAAGAGAAGACACAAATAATAGTGAATAAATGTGTACTGGCCAGGCCAAATACACAGTGTTAAGATTATTTATTTAAACTAATTTTATTATAAAAAGGATTTAGAAAAACTCAATATGCTAAGAAGTCCAATTAGGATGGTGAAGGTATTTGAAACAATTTCAAATGAGGAATGACAAGCAGCGAATCTACTGGGAAAAGAAGAGTTGGGAGTCTGGGAGAGTAGAAGGAACTGATGCCCAGGGAGCCATGTTTGGCTCACAGACGCTGCAGACCTTGAACTTTGAAGAAGGCTCAGAAATTAAGATGTGGCTTACGGCAGTGGTTATCAAATTTTAGCATGCATCAAAATCAGCTTAGGGCTTGTTAACACATAGCTGGGTTCCGCTCTCAGAGTTTCTTATGCAGTAGGTTTGAGGTGAGACCCACTGCCTGCCTTTCGAAGAGGTTCTCAGGTGATGCTAATGCTGCTTGTCTGGGACCCACCCTTTGAGAACCACTGACTTATAGAAGCATCTGCAGTTATATAGCTGAAGACAGGAGGCACAAAGAAACCAACAATGGGGAAAAGGAGGGGTGGAGAGAGAGGAGACAGGGAGAAGGAGATAGGAAAGGATGGATAAAGATACACAGAGAGAAGCAATAAGCATTAAAGGAGGCTGCAATGAAAAAGGAAAATTTTCTTCCCACCAGAAAATATCTAGCCAGGACAGGTGAGTGGGGCTAGAGAGAATTACAGAACAGAGCAGACCAACATCACTCTAAATTTATGATCACAATTCTCTCACCCTGCCTTACCCTCTTTCCTTCCCTTCCCTGCTAATGATTTTGAATGACTAATAACGTACTATATCTGAGTGCCCTGTACCCCCAGCCTGCACCCCAACCTTCACCTTAACTCTCCAAATTATGTCTCCTACCTCCACCTCACCATTGAAATTATTTTCTTAAAATCACTGAATCTGTAGATCTGTTCTCAGCCTTATATCCTTGGCACATTAGCAGTGTTTCATAGTTCTGTCCACTCACTTCTCCCTTGGTTTACATGACACACACTAACCTGGTTCTTTTTCCAAATACTGGACTCCCAACCTGCATCTCTGGTTTTCTCCTTGTATTTTAGAGTAAATCTTCTAGAATAAATTCTTCTAAGATTCTCCAAAATTCCTTTCTTGTACTAAAAGAGATAAGTATATTTTGCCCAGCTTGGTATATGAAGACAGAAACATTCTAGTATTTATAATTCAGTAAATATTTATTATCTGTGAGGTGTCATGCACTAGAGACACTGCAGTGAGCAAGCTTGATAAAGCCTTTGCACTTATGAAGCTGACATTCTGGTGGGGAGGATACAAGCAATAAACTGGTTAACACATAAATGTATGAGATAATTACAGCCAGTGAAAAATACTCTAAAAAAATAAAGAAATTTATATAGTAAAGTATCCTGAGGGAGCAGTGCTTTGGAAAGTCAGGAAGGTTTCTCAGAAGAGGTGATATGGAGATGAGATCTGAATAAGAAAGAAACAAGCCCTGTGAGGATTTGAGGACAAAGCCTTTAAACAACTGGAAGGAGGTCAAAGTGGCTGCAGTGTAGTAAGTGAAGGGGGAAAGGTAGTGATGGGGTAGAAAGACATACAGGACCAGATCACATGGGGCCTTGAAGGTCATGATGATATATTTGAATTTTATTCTTTTTTTTTTTTGAATTTTATTTTATTTATTTTTTATACAGCAGGTTCTTATTAGTCATCAATTTTATACACATCAGTGTATACATGTCAATCCCAGTTGCCCAATTCATCACATCACCATCCCCACCCACCCACGGCTTTCCCCCTTTGGTGTCCACACATTTGTTCTCTACCTCTGTGTCTCAACTTCTGCCCTTCCAATTGTTTTTTTTTTTTTTTTTAACATCTTTATTGGGGTATAATTGCTTTACAATGGTGTGTTGGTTTCTGCTTTATAACAAAGTGAATCAGTCATACATAAACATATGTTCCCATATGTCTTCCTTCTTACATCTCCCTCCCTCCCACCCTCCCTATCCCACCCCTCCAGGCTGTCACAAAGCACCAAGCCAATATCCCTGTGCCATGCGGCTGCTTCCCACTAGCTATCTACCTTACTATGTTTGTTAGTGTGTATATGTCCATGACTCTCTCTCGCCCTGTCACAGCTCACCCTTCCCCCTCCCCATAACCTCAAGTCCGTTCTCTAGGAGGTCTGCGTCTTTATTCCTGCCTTACCCCTAGGTTCTTCATGACATTTTTTTTTCTTAAATTCCATATATATGTGTTAGCACACGGTATTTGTCTTTTTCTTTCTTGAATTTTATTCTTAACGTCATAAAAATCCATTGGGAATTTTAAACAGCAAATCATTATTTTGGTTAATGATATTAAGGACTAATGGCTGGCTACATGCAGTTTTCTCTTTTTATTCCAAAGACTTTGCTGAAATAATAGTAAAGGAAGAAAAAAGGCATAAAACTTTAAGAACAATGATAAAAGGAGAAGAGACAGCAGGAGCTAAAATATTACTACATATTTTGGAAAATGGAAGCAGATGGACAGAGGAATGGTAACCGACTCAGATAGAGGTAGGTAATTATAACCTAAAGTATGTGCAGAGAATACCAAAGAGGGGTGAGTCAATTCTTATTGCCCAGACTTGAAGTCATGCGGTCCCATGGAGAGTAGTGTGAAGCAAAGGTCTGGAAATAGATGGATTGGATGAAAGCTTGCACATGAAGCTGTTAGTCTCCAGATGCCCATGCTGAGCCCTGCATCAAGGTGATTTCCTATATGGCAAGAAAAGAAGCATATATTCTATGGAGAATTTGAACTTGAGTGGAACATGGCAGAGTGAAGGACACATATGTGCAGCTTGGGGATAAAAACAGAAGATTAATCTAAAGTCTGAAAACTGAGTAAGGTAGTTCTCATCCCCTTTTATTCGTCTGTTACATGAATGTTCTTCTATACTCCACAGGCAAGAAACTCAAGGAAATTTTTCTCAGAAGAAACTGAAAAGTCCTAGAGAACACATTTTCGCACAATTCCCTGACTATTAAACTTACAGTGAAGCCCACCACTTGATCAGTCCTGATCATGGGCTAGATCTGTTTTCCAAGCACTATTAAATATTAACTAGGAGATAATAAAATAAGACATTTGAGAAAACCCCCCAATTTATCCCTCCAATAAAAAGAGGTAAAAACAAATAAAAAATAAAATCCTGGAGGAAACAGAGGTAAATCAAAGAGTAGCATAATTATTTTCTGTCTTTAATATCATTAGGAAGATAAGATATTGCATATCTAACACAGGATTAGGAAACTAAAAAAAGGAACCAATAAAGAAAAAAAGTGTAGATGAAATGAAAAATACAAAAAAATAGTTGGAAAATAAAGTTGAAGAAAATCTTCAGAAAAGTGGAACTAGAAACAAAATGATGGAAAAAAAGAAAGACAAGACTTGGGGGATCAGGGTGTCTAACATTTAACTCAGGGTGTTTCAGAGACTAAGAAAAGACAGAAGAAGATATAATGAAAGAAATAACACAAGATCATTTCCTCCAATTTGAGGACATGAATCTTTAGATTGAAAGGTTTACAAAACTGAGAAGAATAAATAAAAAAGACCTATTTCAAGGCAGACCATCATGACATATAAGAGCATCATGGTAGAGAGGCTTCTAGAAGCTTCTAGAGAGAAAATAAACAGGTTACAAAGGAACAACATTAAACATATCATTCAACTTTGCAGTAGTAACAATGCTCCTGACAAAAGGCAATGGAGGAATGCTTACAAAGTACCAAAGAAAGTTATTTTCAACCTAAAATTTTATACCAGGCCAAATTATCATCAAGTTTGAGGATAAAATAAAATTACTTTCAGATATGTAAGTCATGCAAAGTCTCAACAAAATTACCTCTACAAGCAAAACACAAAATGTGTCTAAAAAGGAAACTATCTAGTTTTAGAATTAATATATATTTAAACAAACAAAATAATGAAAACTCTGATAAGTTGTCTAATAAGAAAATTGTAAATAAAAATACTAATAATAGTATTACTATGAGAAGTGGGGAATGGTGGTATAGGAGAGCTAAGTGTTCACCAACCATGAAAGGAAGCTGATAGATAATATCTAAATTCACAAGTCACGAAATAGCAATCATATTACTTAGAAATGTGGAAGCAAACACCAGAAGAAACAAGGAAATATAAGGTAAGAAGGGATGAGCTAAGGAACTGTTGATTTTCACTGAAGTTTTAAAATATTATCATATGTTATTCAACTATGTGTATATATTACTTTGACCAAAAATAAACAAAACTTAAGGCAAAAGTTTCTTGTGGCAGAGTGGAGATTGCATTGTAGTGAGGCAAGAATGGAAAGAGATGGCTATTTCCATGGTCCAGGTGAGAAATTATAGTGGCTTGGATCACAGTGGTAGTGGTGGAGAAAAAGTGAAGAGATTCAGTATGTAATACAATGAAACTGACTTAATTTACTGAGGTATTGACTGTGGGGTATGAGGAAAAGAGAATCATCAAGGATGACACCTTAGATGGTCCATGGTGGTACCACCTGTTAAAGTAAATAAGCCTAAAGAAAAGCTCAGTTGGTGAAGGCATCAATCAAGATTTCTGTTTTATGCATGTTAGGTTTGACATTCCCATCCAAGAGGAGTGTCAGGGAAGAAGTTAGATGGTGTTCTGGGTTGAATTGGGTCCCCCTAAAATACATTTTAAGTCCTAACCCCCAGTACTTACAAATGTGACCTTATTTGGAAATAGGGTCTTTGTAGATGATCAAGGTAAGATGAGGTTATTAGTGTGGGTCTTAATTCAATATGAATGAGTCCTTATAAAAAGGGGGAACTTGGACACAGGGAGAGACACACATAGAGGGAAGACAATGTGAAGACACAGGAAGAATACCATATACAAGCCAAAGAATGTCTGAAGTTACCAGAAGATATGAGAGAGAAACGGGACAGATTATTCCTCACAGCCCTCAGAAGGAACCAACGCTGCTGGCATCTTGATTTTGGATTTCTAGCCTCCAGAACCATGAGATAATAAATTTCTGTTGTCTAAGCTACCCAGTTTGTCGTACTTTGTTACAGTAGCCCTAAGAAACTAATACAGATAGATACACATCTGGAGATTTAGGAAGAGGAAATGGTGGAGATAACACATTTTGGAATCATGTGCTTGTAAGTGACATTTAGAGCCATGTAATTGGAGGAAATCACTTCAGTAGTGAATGCAGATGGAGAAGAGGATAACGTTCAGTAATCAGGATTGAGACTGGAGTTCTCCCATATTTAGAGATTAATCAGAGAGGGAGGAGTCTCCAAAGGAGAATGAGAGAATAAGTGGCCCAGGAGATACAAGAAAACAAGGAGAGTGTGGTGTTATGAAAACTGAAAAAATAAATAATGCTTTTTTTTTTTAGGAGGGAGTGGACAACTGCTCAGATGACAAGTAAGATGAAGACAAAGAAGAATTATTACTGCTTTTGGAAACATGAGATTCATTATTGATTTGAGAAGATCACTTTCTTCTGTTTGAAGAGGGCTGAGGATAGAATTTGGGGGGAGGAAGTGAGGACAGTAACTACAGAAAGCTCTTTTGAGATGATTTACTGGGAAGGAGACCAGAAAATGTAGTAATGGCCAGAGGGAGACATGGGATCAGAGCAGCAGGTTTAAAAGATGGGGGACTATGGTGTTGGACAGATCATCTTTGTGGATGTTAAGTGACAGAGTAGGTGAAGAACAGTCTTAAGTGAGCTAAAACCCTCAGTAATAGAAGGTAAGTGGCTAAAGGGAGGTTAGTAATAAAAACAGGGAGAAAAATTAGGTGAGTGGTGTGAAGGCATAAATGTCAAAGTAGTGGGGGCTTTTGATAAAAGTAGGAAAAGAAATGATTTAAAACTAGCAATGTACCCCAACTCCAGGATCTTGTGGACATAGATGTATGAAGACAGAACAGCCTCATCCTGAGAAGGCTATGGAAGGAGTTGTGACCTATGGACACAACCCCTCGCTTGTACTGGCCCCTCCTAGGGCAGCTGTAGGCATTTTCTATTTGTTATTTTTACATGTATTGCCCCAGAATTTTGTTACTTTATTTTCTTTTCTTTAAAAGGGTTCCACAACCTGTATACATTTCAGGACTCAAAAAAATCTCGATTCACTCTTGCCTGGAAGGATGAATGGGGCAACAGATAGTTTCAGTTAGTTGAAGAGTCAGGAGCTTAGAGAAATGGTTGTCAAAACAAGGGAATTTGCCAATGACGCATCGTGGGATTTAGGGCCTACAAGAAAGACAGAGAGAATCAACTTCCCAGGGGACTTACAGGGACCAAGTGAAACACAGATTGTTAAGCTTTCTCCTTGACTTCCTCCATGGAAGTTCCATTTTACAGCAAGGCATGCCCCCTTTATGAAACTTTCCCTGGGGTATAGCACTTCCCTTGGTCCACTGGTGGAATGACTTGAGACAAAAAGATAAAGATAAAAATAAGCCATTGATCGCGCCATGTCTTGGTGTAGGCAAAGATTTCTTAAGCAGGACAGAGCAAGTGCTAAAGGGGAAAAACAATAAATGAGTCTGCATTAAAATTAAAAGCTGTTCATCGAATGACATCATTAGGAGAGTAAAAAATCGAACTTCAGATTGGGAGAAGTCACTACTTGGAATATTATAGTACTGATTGGATGAAGAGTTATAAAAGGCTACAATTTGTATGATTTTGGTTAAAGTTCACTCCAGCCTTTGCCTTAAGTTTTTGTGTTATTACTGTGTTTCTGCTTTATCTTACAAAAATGGGATCATATTGTACATGTTGGTTGGTACATTTTCCCTGCCAGTAGTCTATTACAAGTAATCAGATTTTAGAACTACAAGGCACAAATAAAACTGTTTAGTCTACCCATTTTTTATGTCAATGTCACTTTTAAAAATTGAGATATAATTGACATAGTATCTTAGTTTCAGGTGTAAGCATGATATGTAGATATTGCAAAATGATCACCACAGTAATTCTAGTTCACATCTGTCACCGCACATAATTGCAAATTTTCTTTTTTCTTGTGATTAGAACTTTTAAGATCTACTCTCTTAACAGCTTTCAAATATACCATCCAGCAGTGTTAACTATAGTCACCATGCTGTAAATTATATCCCCAGGATGTATTTATCTTGGAACTGGAAGTTTGTACCTTTTGACCACCTTCTCCCGTTTCACCCATCCCTACATCTGGCAGCCATCAAAGTGTTCTTCATTTCTTATAGGGTCTGGGGCAGAAAAGGACTTGCTCAGGACTAGTGTTGTGTCTTAACCCCCAGCCCACAGCTCCTCTTCATGGTAGAGAAAGCCTTTCAGAGGGCCTTGCATTAATTCTTTGCTCTTACCCCAGGTTGTATCCAAATGGGTGCCTGCCTCTTTTTTTAAAAAAATATTTGTGAAAGAAAGTTTCATAATTTATTTCACTAACTTATTTTTTGGGGGTGTCCAGATTCCTGTAGGGATGAAATTTTGATGAATTATAATATCTCTTTATCCCCAGGATAAAAAAGAAAAACTCTTCAGGAGTAAGAAGGAAGAGAAACATTCACTGCTAAGAAAGGTTCAGGTTGCAAACTTCTCTTGCTTATTTATTGAGGTTAAAAGTTAAACTGGATGAGGACAATCATATTTTTCTGACACATTGACTTGCTTCTTATGAAAATATATTTAGCTATTTTTCATGAATCATTTCAGCAGAAGAGCCAGGAGTTATGTTCCTATGCTGAATAGAAACACTGAAGACCCCTTTGTGAGGGATTTAGCTAGGTACATGTATTAATTTGGTTCGGTTTTTCCCCTCTGGGCTAAATTTTGACTTGAAATTTGTGCATGGAGCAGGAGAGGAGGGATTTGGGCTCATTTTTGTGATTTCCATAGATAAAATTAGCATCATATTTATGAGCCTGATAGCATTGTTCTCTGAGCTGTTGCCAGGAAGATTTTCTCATTGTTGTCACCATTTCCTTCTCTCCCAATTCCCTCCAAATACCCTTTCTCCTGGTTCCCAAGATCTGGCTAACTTTGTGCTAGCGAGTAAGAAGAAACGGGGCAGAGAGTAAAATCAAGAGATGCCAATCTTCAAAATCACAGCTATGCAGTATTAAGAAATCTCCCTTCCAAATGGAGTGCCCTGCCCACAGAGCGCTTTTCACCATAACATATGTAACTTTTCATTTCATGTGACCTTTCTTTTTGCAAAGGTCACAACCTCCATCTGTAGAAATTTCCATTATCATTGAATGTTTCACCTATGAAGAACATTTTCCATTTAGATTTTCAATAGTCATATAGATATGACTGTTTTCTGGACAGAGAATTCAATTTCACACCCACCTAATAGAAAAATGGTCAGAAATTACTTACCATGACATTTCCCCCTTCATAATAAGGAAGTGGGGGGAAATATACCTTTATTGTTTTTATGATGAACATAAATAATTTAGGAAATACAATCCCATATAAAGGAGTAAATAAAATTCTACATAATCCTATCACTGAAAGATGACTGCTGATACAATTTTGATGTATATTCTTTTAAAAAATGGGGTCCTACTGTAAGCATTCTTTTTGTAACTAACCTTTTAGAATTAAATGTATATTTGCCTTTTTGTAAGGAACCTTCCTACACTGTTGGTGGGAATGTAAATTGGTGCAGCCATTGTGGAGAACAGTATGGAGGTTCCTTAAAAAACTACAAATAGAATTACCATATGATCCTGCAGTCCCACTCCTGGGCATATATCTGGAGAAAACTAATTCAGAAAGATACATGTACCCCAATATTCATAGCAACATTATTTATAATAGCCAAGACATGGAAGCAACATAAATGTCCATTGACAGATGAATGGAAAAAGAAAATGTGGTACGTATACACAATGGAACATTACTTAGCCATAAAAAAGAATGAAATAATGCCATCTGTAGCAACATGGATGGACCTAGAGATTATCATATTAAGTGAAAGTAAGTCAGATAGAGAAAGATAAATACCATATGATATAACTTGTACATGGAATCTGAAAAAATGATACAAATGAACTTATTTACAGAACACAAGTAGACTCACAGACATAGAAAACAAACTTATAGTTACCAAAGGGTATATAGTGGGAGATAAATTAGGAGTTCGGTATTAACACACACACTACTATATAAAAAATAGGTAAACAATTAAGGACCTACTTATAGAACAGGGAACTATACTCAATATCTTGTAACAACCTACAATGGAAAAGAATCTGAAAAATAATATATATATATGTGTATAACTGAATCACTTTGTTGTACACTTGAAACTAACACAACATTGTAAAGTAACTATACTTCAATAAAAAAAGAAATGACAAATAATTAAGACTTTAGTAGTGAAATAAAGAATGAAATAAAAATGTGTATCGGCCTTTTCTATATCAATAAATATAAATTTACATCCTAAATGAATGAATATTGTCCCATCTATAATACACCCTATTTATTTAACTAATTCAGTATTGATAGACAGTTGACTTTTTCTATTTTCTGCCGATGTGTGAATCCCTGTGACAGGTATCTTTATATATAATACCTTGTGCTTTTTTCCAAACAGTTCCTAAGGAATAATCCTTAGAAGGGGAATCTCTATGTGAAATGACTTGTACATCACTAAGGCCTTCAATACATGTTGTCATATTCTCTCTAGCAAAGTTTTACTGACGTACATGTTCCCCAGCAATGTATAAAAGTGGCTTGTTTCCTTGATCCTCATTAGTTAGAGACATTCTCACTCTAAACATCCTTTCTCAGTCTTCTAGGTGAAAGCATTCTATCGCGTTGTTACTTAATTTGAATTTCTTTTCTTTCTTTCATTGTTACTTAATCAGTGAAACCATTGGCTTAGTATGGTTCTAACAGAAGCACCATGGCTACTGCTTCCTATTCTTTGGCACTTGTGAAATTAGGAACTGGATGCCTGAAACTGCCACAGCAGCCCCAGAAGAGCCAGGTACATCTGCCAGAAGATCTCACGCCCCTGCACATGGCTGCTGCCTCACATTGCTCGCTTCCAACTCAGGGAGTCCTGTAAGTGATCCTCTAGCTCAAACCAGAACCGCATTACATTCTAGCACCCTAGCTGCAAAGGACACCAAGAAATGTAATTTAGCTTTCCAGACTGTGTATAGCACAGGAGTAAGCTAGAGGTGATTGGAATGGACGCTGGAAGAGGCAACCTTTGTATCTGCTATAAACCCAACGTCCCCTTATGGATGCCCAATGACTCTACACATTAGCCAGCCTTTTACAGCAGAGGGAGAAGAAAAGGAGAGCTGTTGAGGCTGATCACCCAGTCCTACCCTGACAAAGGATAGACAATACCCCACAGGAACTCCAGCTCTGGGAACTTCATCCCAGCCACTGCCTGGAATCCAGACTTTTCCTGGGTTCAGGGATTCTTAAT
Organism: Stenella coeruleoalba; assembly: GCF_951394435.1. Lineage (NCBI taxonomy): Eukaryota > Metazoa > Chordata > Mammalia > Artiodactyla > Delphinidae > Stenella > Stenella coeruleoalba. The sequence goes on from NC_137164.1 coordinate 46,586,897, forward strand.
TTGGGTTGAGTGTGGACTCACTGAAACAGTTAGAGAAGAATGACAGAAGTGACCTTTGATTTAAAGAAATAATTTCCTTCCTAGTTCCCATTACTTAATTGTAAATTCAAGTAGAAGTTGTTCCTAAAGGGAATGACCCCACTGCCTTGATGGAGTGCATTGCCTCCCGATACTAAATAGTTAACAAAATTACATCCAACTATTTGAACACATTTGTTTACAATCAAAGCAAGGTCTTTGTAAATAAATCATTATATTGATAAACAAGTTTGAATATCTTTTCTTATTTGTTTTTTGTATGTCTTATGATGTAAATTCTCTTTCTAAATCTTTGCCCATTTTTCTGTGGGAGACAATTTTGTTGATTTGCGCGAAAACAGAAGAAAACCTCTGTCCACCACATATTTTACATATTCTGTCGCTAGATTTTGTTTATAGTGGGTTTTGTTCTATAGAAAATTTCATTCTTATGTAGTCAAATCCAGAAATCTTTTTCATAATGATTTCTGCCTTTAGGTGTCATTTTCACAAAGGCCTTCTAACAGACATAGAAAACAAACTTATGGTTGCCAAAAGGGAAAGGGAGGGGGCAGGAATAAATTAGGAATATGGGATTAACAGATACACACTGCTATAAATGCAATAGATAAACAACAAGGATTGACTGCATAGCACAGGGAACTATATTCAATATCTTGCAATAACCTATAATGGAAAAGAATCTGAAGCTGTACACCTGAAACTAACACAGTATTGTAAATCAAATATAGTTCAATTAAAAAAAAGAAATATGCACTAACCTCTTATACACAGCAATGGAAAATATTAATAGATTAATGACAGAAAGGTCTCTGGATTATTAGCGGATTCAGGCTGAATATCTTTTAAGCACAGACTTTACAGAAATTTTTTCTTATGGGGATTTACTTATGGCAAGTTGATGAAAGACCAAAAAATCTGTATTTCACAATTACTTTGTGATTATAATTTCCTAGAACTTGTTAGACTTAAAGTAACCTATATCTGGTATTTGACATTGAGAACTATCTGTTCTTTCTATCTGTCTTTGTTCCATGCCAAGATATCCATTTCGTTTTTCTTGTTGAGTAATAAGTTCAGTAGTGGTAAGCCTGGGTAAATAAATAATATTGAAAAGCACAATATTTAAAATCTAAGGTGATACACTGACATCTAATAAAAATTAGTATATTCACACTTCACAAACTAATGTTTAAATTAACTTAGTTACTATTTCCATAGCTTATTTAAATTATAAAAAATAATAGATTTGAATTTTCTCACAAAATTTTTTCTAGAATTAATCCAGAAATCTCAGTTTTTATCAGCAAAGCATAATCCCAGTTTTCCTCTCTTTCTTGGAAATATTATAAATTTTGTAGATACACTGTAAAGAGACATGATGGGAGGGGAAAGGAAGAGAAGTCTAGACACTGGATATTTTACATGTCACATTATTCTTTAATTCTATGCAATGAATTCATCTCCAAAGTATAAGATTTTGGGATTCAAAATGCTCAAAAAATGAACTAAATTTTGAACTCTGATAGTGTTTTTGAAAAAAAATTGCATAGCATTTAGAGTTTTAAAAATCACTTTGTAGTCAATTAAAATAAATACCTCTCATCTTTCTTATCACTTTTGGAAGGAGCTTTCAAAACGTCCAGGACATGACAAAAACATACTTGATGTCCAAATTCTCCCTACTGCCCTTGTCACTAGTGACCTGGTATAGATTTCAATTTGCTTTGGTCCTCTCAATCCTATAAATCTTTCTTTTTTGCTTCATCTCTTTTGCTGTATTATGACTCAATAATAAAATGTTACCCTGAAAATTTCTTATGAAAACATTTCACAGTCTAAGTGCCAATTTGTATAATTTATACATGTTGTAGGTAAAATACTCAATACCTTCTATTGTATGTCATCTAACCTGAGTTCCCGGGAAAATTCAAGTATAAAATGCTTTGCGTAAGATGATTGTACTTATTGTCCAAACTAGGACACCTTTAAGAGTGAAAGGATGGTAGAGACTGTTAATGATTAAACCAGAATAAAAGGAACAGACTAGAAGTGTCCTAGGCAAACCAGGGCAAAGACTACCCCATTTAGAGAAAGATTATAAAATATCACATGAGAGTATTGTCATAATTGAATATAAACTCTTCTTGAGATTGCTTATTTAGATAGATCTCTAAATACTCTGATATCTTAAAAAAGGAAGAGATGTATTCCATAACAAACTCTTTAATCTGGCTATCTCTCATTGAATTTAAGGTTTCTTAGTCTTCATTCCCAAAAAGATAGAGTTTCTTTCCTTCCATCTTTCTTTCTTTTCTTTCTTTCTTTCTTTCTTTCTTTCTTTCTTTCTTTCTTTCTTTCTTTCTTCCTTCCTTCCTTCCTTCCTTCCTTCCTTCCTTCCTTCCTTTCTTTCTTTCTTTCTTTCTTTCTTTCTTTCTTTCTTTCTTCTTTTTCTCTCTTTCTTTCTCCCTTCCTCCCTCCCTCCTTCCTTCCTTTCTTCCTTCCTTCCTCCCTTCCTTTCTTCCATTCTCTCTTGAGGTTGAGGAATGGCAGCCTAAAAAAAGAAAAGACATGGAAGATTTATAGGAAGATACCTTCACCTGAAAAGATGCTTAAAGCCAGTGTTTATGTTTTTTCTTTTTTTAAGTGTCTTTGCTTGTTTTTGATGATTGTGTATGTTTGTAAGCCTTTGGATAGGGACTGACTGGATTAGAACGTAGTTAGTATACAGTTAATATAAAAGACAGTAATAGCTAATGAATACTAGCTAGTATACCTGGATGTGAGTAAGCAGATAATAATTGTAGTTAGTCATTCTACATATATTATCTTTAACCCTTATAAAAAACCTGTAAGATACCATTAGCCCCATTTTACAGATGAAGAAAATGAGGTTTAGTAGCTTGCTTAAGGTCACAATGTTGGGATGAAACAGAACCATTTTCTGAATCCAAACCCCATGATCTTCAGGCTACATGCTGTCTCGCTCTTTAAAAAGACCTGAAGATTGCCCTTGTCTTCTGTCCAACAGCATCTAAAATTTTTTCTGGGGTGATTAAAGACCTATAATTACAATATAATATTATGTATCTTTTCCAGCAAAAATAAATGTTATTTATTCTGTCTGTGGAGCGGGTCTCCTTGGCTACCTGTTACGTCTGCTTTGCCAACACATTTAACCAAACAGAATTACAACAGCCTTCCAGAATGGATGGTTGTGTGATATTTACTCAGCCACAATAGTTTTACAGGTTATAATGGACTAAAAAATAATAATCTTTTCCTAAAACAGATTACAGCCCTGCTCGTTTAATCTCCCCAAATAGCCATCTGCTGTGGCAGCCAGTTTAAGCCACTTCTTATGTAGCTATGTCTCTTGTACCCCACTGTCACAGCAGTCTTGTCTCTCAGAGCCCCACTGAGATGACGAGCAGTAACAGAACCCTGATTACTATGAAAATGTTCATAGGAAAACAGTCTGATGAGTGCTAATGACACACTGATGAGCATAAACATAGTGGCACTGATTATACGTAACATTGTTACCCTCGCTAAGGAGACCTGCCTCGGTGTGTTTGTAATGAGAAGGAAGCCCACACCAAAGCCTCCTGTGGGAGCTGAGGTATAAGAACATTGGGAACATTGGCCCTGAAAATTCTACCTCCAAACAATATTGCCTGATTAATGTATTTCTATGAAGGACTAGCTTATGAAAATTGAGGCAGGGCTCAGACTTGGTACTGTGTTGTAATCAAAACCTTACTATCGGGACTTCCCTGGTGGCACAGTGGTTAAGAATCTGCCTGCCTATGCGGGGGACATGGGTTCAAGCCCTGGTCTGGGAAGATCCCACATGCTGCGGAGCTACTATGCCCGTGCGCCACAACTACTGAGCCTGCGCTCTAGAGCCCGTGAGTCACAACTACTGAGCCTGTGTGCCACAACTACTGAAGCCCATGCACCTAGAGCCTGTGCTCCGCAACACAAGAAGCCACCACAGTGAGAAGCCTGCACACCTCTAGGAAGAGTACCCCCACTCGCTGCAACTAGAGAAAGCCTGCGCGCAGCAAGACCCAACGCGGCCAAAAATAAATAAACAAATAAATTTATTTTTTTTTAAAAAAACAACCTTATTATCGTTATTTACCTTACAACTTCGATAGATTTTTAAGTTTTTATCGGGGACAAAGATCTTATCGCTTTTATCTCTGTATTCCCTACACCTTCACATATAATGTGTGTTCAAAATATCTAGTAAGTGAATACATTCACGGAGCAGCCACAGGAGAGGCTCTATGCTGACGTAGATGTTTTGTCCAGTTAAGCAAAACAGGACCCTGCATGATACTGACTTGCTCTCAAGGCCCAATAGATAAGATAGACCTTCATTTATATTTATATAAGAGAATTATATTTAACCCCTTTGTTCCACTTCTTTCTCCCATTTTATCAGAATTCTATGACATCTTTTCTCACTCTATTCACAAAATTATAACAAGTTTTGATCAAAAAAAGATATGTGCCTTCCTTGGGTAACCAGCATTCAAGTTACCTAGTACTTTTAGATCTGTTACAGTTACAAAGATGTACACCTGAGAATAGGAAGCTGCAAAGCAATCCTTGGAGACCTTCCAGAATTTTAGAATATAATTTTGGTATATATATATATATATATATATATATATATATATATATATATCTCTCTCTCTCTCAAGGGAAACTGGTAATGGGAAATTCAGAAATAATTTTTCCCCTTGACCTATATCTGTGATTTGCATATGTTAGAGGTTGGGTTACTAACCGTTGAGATTCAGGATATCATTTCTCTACCAGCTTAGAGACTAGTAATTGTGACTTTAACAGGGACATTACCTCAAAATTATAAGTGATGTTTCGGCAAAAAGCGAAAATCCCTCCTTGTCATAGTGCTAAGAGAGTACTGAAAGAAAATCACAAGTACCAAATAAGAGAGACTTTTCTAGGGAAGTGTGTAGAAAGGCAAGGACTGGTGCTCTTTACACAATTGTGACCCTGATTCAAATCAGCTTGGTGGGACTCATTGAAACTATCTTCCCTCCCACAGCAGAGCCAGGGACAGGATTCAGGAAATCCCAAAAGAGAGAAATGGCACTACTCTCAGAATAATAGTCACAGAAATTTGGAAACTAACACCTCATGGCAGTAGGGTTAGGAAATATTCCTTAAGTTCAATTGATCTTGTCAGTAGACAAGCTATTTTTAAAAATGTTTTTTAAAGCCTCCATATAGTCTTACTGGGGCGCGGTACTTATTTCCTGCTTCCTTTATCTTGGCAGCACATCACCGTAATTGGGTTCCCACAAGGAAATGCCAAATCCTAACATCAGACAGTTATACTGAAAGCAAATAAAAATTATTCCACATTTTCCTTCGCAGATTAATCATTATTGCCATTACGCATTATATTTGTAAGAATGTACCCAATTACTTAGCACACTTCTAACCACTTGAACATATATTTTTAAAGATCTCAGCTTTAGTCAAAATCCAACCAAAGAGAGATTGAATCTTGATAGTAAATGAGACAACTAACTGGACAGACTACGAAGGTCATCAGGCCTTACCAAAAGTGAGGATATTTCAAGACAGAGCTCTCTTCCTGCAGTTCCTCAAATCCGGGTGTGGGCTGGGAGGCACAGGAAGGGGAAGAGGTTGCAAGGGGTCCCTGTCCTGGGGTCTAGAGAGTCCAGTTCAGGGTGAACTATAATAGTGGGAAACATGCCCAGGGAGGAAGGTAATCTTTCAAGTCATCAGGATCTCCAATCAAGCTCCTCTCACACTGAGAATCAAGCAAGGAGCACTTACGGTCCTCAGCCACAGGTGTGAGCCATTAGCAGGCTGAACTTGCCATTGTCTATCTTCCAGGTCTTCAAATCTCTGTTAAAATGTTGCATATCATTTAACTCTCATCCTAGGATGTTGCTTGATGTTTCTTTATTACTTTAAAAAAAAAAAAGCAAGGAAGATTCATTCATTTTTAGATTTCACCCTGAAGCCCACTCTACACTGGATAAGCCAGAGTTTATGACACTGTATTGAGTTTTCTAGTTCTATTCACAGAAAGATGAACTAAGTAGAACATTCAGACTCACACTTGCAGCAATATCAGTGCTTTCTATCCCCACTGGAAGGGACAGAAAGATTTTCCTACCAAAATGTTGCTTTCTCTTTCTTTCTTTCTCACTCTTCCTTTAAAAGTACACTCCAAATATCCACACCAGTTATTATTATATTACTATTATTATTATGTAAGAATAAATTATACTCAGTCACTAAGGAGATCCAATGATGTGCTAAAGTGGTAAGATGAATTTCTTTAGATTTTATTGTACATTATCAAAGCCCCCAAAACTCCAAAGCATAAAGTTTGGCATCATCAGTGATTTCAAAGATTTAGCAAGTTTAAACATATTCATATAAAAGTCGGAGGTATTTTTTTTATGACAAATCATCATTTATGTAAATCCAAGTAAATATCATCTACTAACCTGTGCCAAAACAAGGTGTTCATACTTCACTTGATTCTTTAAGCAAATCAGATTAAACTTAAAGAATGCCTCCCAGGGATGGTGCTGAAACACCTGTTTTCTTAAGCAGCATGTCCTCCATGAGAAACTCCATGTAAGTAAATAGGACATGAGGCCATTTTATAATTTGTGCCAAAGTATAAATCAGAAAGTACCTCCTAAGTTAAACCAAACAAAAACAGAAATATGTGACAGGTTTGTCTACTAAAACCTGTACGTCAATTCAGGTGATCTCTATTTGTCTAAAACTGTTTCATTTAATCTGGTCTTATAAGATGTATGCTACTGAGTTGATGTCAAAACCTATTTCATGATGTACTATACTTTTTTAATACTGGAAAAAATTCAGACAGAAAATATACTTTAAGCATGGTAAACATAGTAAACACCGTATGGCTATAAGAATATACTGTAAAACCATCACCATCATCAAAGTTATAAACTTATCCATCACCTCTAAAAGTTTCCTCCCTCCCCCTTTCTTTACTTACTTATACTATTTTTTTCAATTTATACTACTATTTTTATTTTTGGCTTATTTATTTATTAATGTCATAGAAAAATAATATGGACCCAGAAAAGGCTAAATTTTAAGATTGGCATGTTTAATACCTAATATAATGTTGCATTACTTTTATTCTTTGCACTTTTTATTTATTTAATTGAAGTATAGTGATTTACAATGTCATGTTAGTTTCAGGTATACAGCACAGGGATTCAGTTATATATATATATATATATATATATATATATATATATATATATATATATATATATATATATATAGTTTTTTTTCAGGTTCTTTTCCTTTTTTCTCTTATAGGTTATTACAAAATATTGAGTACAGTTCCTTGTGCTATATTTATTTTATTTTTAAAAAACACTTCGCTGAGATACGATTGACAAAAAAAAAGCTATACATATTTAACATGCACAAATTAATGAGTTTGGCCATAAGAACATACTGTGAAACCATCACTATTATCAAAGTATACACTTATAACAAAAAGTTTCCTCCCTCCCCCTTTATTTACTTATTTATACTACTTTTGCATTTGTTTTGTGGTAAGAGCACAATATAAGATATATCTTCTTAGCAAATTTTTAAGAATACAATAGTGCTGTTAACTGTATTCTCTTTGTTATACAGTAGATCTCTGGGACTTTTTCATCTTGCATAACTGAAACATTGTATCCTTTGACTAATAACTCTCAATCTCCCCGTCACAACCCTCTGGTAACTAAAATTCTACTCTCTGGTTATATCAGTTTGACTGTTTTAGAGTATTCATAAAAGTGAGATCATGCAGTGTTTGTCTTTCTGAGACTAGCTTATCCCACTAAGCACAATGCTCTTCAGATACAACCATGCTGTTGAAAATGTCAGGATTTACTTCTTTTTTCTTTTCTGAATTATATTTTATTTTTTTATACAGCAGGTTCTTATTAGTTACCTATTTTATACATATTAGCATATTTATGTCAATCCCAATCTCCCAATCCATCTCACCCTCCAGCCCCCTGCACTGCTTTCCTCCCTTGGTGTGCATACTTTTGTTCTCTATATCTGTGTCTCTATTTCTACCTTGCAAACCGGTTCCTCTGTACCATTTTTCTAGATTCCACATGTATGCATTAATATATGATATTTGTTTTTCTCTTTCTGACTTACTTAACTCTGTATTACAGTCTCTAGGTCCATCAACATCTCTACAAATGACCCAATTTCGAACCTTTTTATGGCTGACTAATATTCCATTATATATATGTACCACAACTTCTTTATCCATTCTTCTGTTGATGGGTATTTAGGTTGCTTCCATGACCTGGCTATTGTAAATAGTGCTTCAATGAACATTGGGGTGCATGTGTCTTTTTGAATTATGGTTTTCTCTGGATATATGCCCAGTAGTGGGATTGCTGGGTCATATGGTAATTCTATTTTTAGTTTCTTAAGGAACCTCCATATTGTTCTCCATAGTTGCTGTATCAATTTACATTCCCACCAACAGTGCAAGAGGGTCCCCTTTTCTCCACACCCTCTCCAGTATTTGTTGTTTGTAGATTTTCTGATGATGCCCATTCTAACTGGTGTGAGGTGATACCTCATTGTAGTTTTGATTTGCTTTTCTCTAATTAGTGATGTTGAGCAGCTTGTCATGTGCCTCTTGGCCATCTGTATGTCTTCTTTGGAGAAATGTCTATATAGGTTTTCTGCCCATTTTTCGATTGGGTTGCTTGGTATTTTTTATTATTTAGCTGCATGAGCTGTTCATATATTTTGGAGATTAATCCTTTGTCCATTGATTCATTTTCAAATATTTTCTCCCATTCTGAGGGTTGTCTTTTCATCTTGTTTATGGTTTCCTTTGCTGTGCAAAAGCTTTTAATTTTCATTAGGTCCCATTTGTTTTTGTTTTTATTTCCATTACTATAGGAGGTGAGTCAGAAAAGGTCTTGCTGTGATTTATGTCAAAGAGTGTCCTTCCTATGTTTTCCTCTAAGAGTTTTATAGTGTCTGGTCTTACATTTAGGTCTTTAATCCATTTTGAGTTTACTTTTGTGTGTGGTGTTAGGCAGTGTTCTAATTTCATTCTTCTACATGTAACTGTCCAGTTTTCCCAGCACCACTTATTGAAGAGACTGTCTTTTCTCCATTGTATATCCTTGCTTCCTTTTTCATAGATTAGCTGACCGTAGGTGCGGGCGTTTATCTCTGGGCTTTCTATCCTGTTCCATTGATCTATATTTCTGTTTTCATGCCAGTACCATATTGTCTTGATTACTGTAGCATTGTAGTATAGTCTGAAGTCAGGGAGTCTGATTCCTCCAGCTCAGTTTTTTTCCCTCAAGATTGTTTTGGCTATTCGGCATCTTTTGTGTCTCCATAAAAATTTTAAGATTTTTTGTTCCAGTTCTGTAAAAAATGCCATTGGTATTTGGATAGGGATTGCACTGAATCTGTAGATTGCTTTGGGTAGTATAGTCATTTTCACAATATTGATTCTTCCAGTCCAAGAACACGGTGTATCTCTCCATCCATTTGTGTCATCTTTGATTTCTTTCTTCAGTGTCTTGTAGTATTCTGAGTACAGGTCTTTTACCTCCTTAGATAGGTTTATACCTACGTATTTTATTCATTTTGTTGCAGTGGTGAATGGGATTGTTTCCTTATTTTCTCTTTCTGATCTTTTGCTGTTAGTGTATAGGAATGCAAGAGATTTCTGTGCATTAATTTTGTATCCTGCTACTTTACCAAATTCATTGACTAGCTCTAGTAGTTTTCTGGTGGCATCTTTAGGATTATCTATGTATAGTATCATGTCATCTGCAAAGAGTGACAGTTTTACTTCTTCTTTTCCAATTTGTATTCCATTTATTTCTTTTCCTTCTTTGATTGCCACGGCTAGGACTTCCAAAACTTTGTTGAATAATAGTGGCGAGAGTGGCATCCTTGTCTTGTTCCTGATCCTAGAGGAAATGCTTTCAGTTTTTCACCATTGAGAATGATGTTTGTTGTCGGTTTGTCATATATGGCCTTCATTATGTTGAGGTAGGTCCCCTATTTGCCCACTTTCTGGAGGATTTTTATCATAAATGGGTGTTGAATTTTGTCAAAAGGTTTTTCTGCATCTATTGAGATGATCGTATGGTTTATATTCTTCACTTTGTTACTATGGTGTATCACTTAATTGTGCTCATGTAAAACGTGTGGCATATCACCTACTCATTGCATTCTACCTAGTGTTTTAGGCTATGGTTGCCTTTACTGTTGCCTTTAAATGTAAATTAATACTGACTTGGAAAACTACAGCCAGAAAAAGAAATATCACCAATATTTATCAAATGCCTCTCATGAGAAACCTATGCAGAGTACCTAAAACACTGACTGTTCTAAAAATTATAAATGCAATCAAAACTTTGTGAAAAATAACTAAACAGATAAAAGTTTAAGGAGCATTACAACTTGAACGAGAACTAGAACTTGAAAATTAAGAGGAACAACTCATAGGAAAGGGGGACAGTACCCCGCTATGGGGATAAATATAACCAAAATCTGGGAAACAAAATGGCATGAGACAAGAGAGAAGGTCAGTTTAATTGGGGTGATGGATACATGAGAAGACAGGAGACTGAGTTCATAAAGTGGGGTCAGGTAAGGGTAGAGAGTGCCAAATAATAGGGGGAGGAGTTTGATCTTGCCAATAGCACATTTTCCAAGGCTAGAAAATAGTAGATGGAAAATATTATTCTTAATATTATACATTCAATTTTACTTGGTATTATTTCTGGAGTTTTCTTAATAAAAAAGAAAAAACATGGTATGCTTAAGCAGCAGAGGAAAAAGACAGATGGTATACTTAATGTGAGCTTAATTACTATGATAATAATGGAGAGAATGATCACAATGAAATACGAAGGGGAAGGTCTTTTGCACAGCGTAACTTCTTGCATTTACTGCTTTTAGGAGAATATTTCCACTGTGGTGTAGTCAGATACCTTTAAAAGCCATTTTATGCAGCACACATTGAAGGTGATGTGAAAGGGACATCTATTTTGTGTACTGGATTGTACAAGTTCACCTTTTGTGAATTCCTTTATTCAGCCAACCATTGATTATTTAATCAATATGAATTGAGCATCTATTCAATATAACATACAGGCATTATTCTAGGCACAGGGCAAAGCAGATGATGAGTTTATTCCTCCACGGAGCCTATGTCCTAAGACTTTCTCCTTACTCTGCTCTCTCTGCCACCCTGAGGCCACAGGCTTGCTGTCCATTTTTGTGTCTTCAGATTGATACACAACCCAGCCTGTTTCAATTTGAAACCTCAGCTTCTCTGTCTTCTCTCCTCTTGTCTTTCTTTCTTAGTTTTGTATAATATTAGAGAACTTCCAGAGTAAGACCTAGGCTCTCAGAGGTACTCCTTTTACATCTTTAGCCTTCCTGAAGAATAGTTCCAAGTTGGTCTCAAGCCCAAGACCTTGTTAGGGGTTGGGAAAAGTCACTGGAAATTAACCTATTTTATTTTGAACAAACCAGTGATGATGTTGATGAACAGATTCTATTTTAAGACATAGTAAAGATTTTCTATGACATATGTAGCATAATGTTCCACAAAGTTTTCCCTCAGCCCATTAACTTAGTGCCCATATTATCTCCTTTGTTGAAATAAAGCAACAACCAGAGAGCCATCATGCAATTTTATTGTTTTATTTCTCTTTCATAGTAGGAACAAATAATGATAAAATGAATCCTAATGTTCTCTGAATTAAATTATTTCTTGAAGCTGAAATTTTTAATATAATACTGCTCCACTCCAGTTCAAGATAGATCCCAAAGTGATAGAACGTATCATTGCACTTTGATCTTCTTGTATTCTGGTATACCAGTGACCTACATGTACATTTCAAGAGAAGCTCTGAGCCAGTAGGGCCCAGTGCTGAAAGCAGAGCAGGTGACTCATGGCTTATAAACCTATTCTTTGCTGGCTTGATTTTTAGAAATCAGTTTTATCTTGGGCTGACCGTACTGATATCCACAATGTCAAACACTTCAGTACCTTGCCTGTAGACTTCCAGGCATAGTGAGAAAATGAATTCACATAGTGTTCATTGACAGGACATAACATTTAACCCATTCAGTGGATTTTCTATTGATAGTGGCAAAGAAGTTTTCATGGCAAAAAGAAACCTGCATGTGGAACTTCCCTGATGGTGAAGTTGTTAAATATCTGCCTGCCAATGCACGGGACAAGGGTTCGAGCCCTGGTCCGCGAAGATCCCACATGCTGCGGAGCAACTAAGCCCGTGTGCCACAACTACTGAGCCTGCACTCTAGAGCCCGCGAGCCACACTACTGAGCCCATGTGCCACAACTACTGAAGCCCGTGCACCCTTGAGCCCGTGCTCTGCAACAAGAGAAGCCACTGCAATGAGAAGCGTGCGCACTGCAACGAAGAGTAGCCCCCACTCACTGCAACTAGAGAAAGCCCGTGTGCAGCAACGAAGATCCAACACAGCCAAAAATAAATTAAAAAAAAAAACACCTGCATGTAACTATGTTAATTTAGTTGAAATTCTTAAGTTTCATGAAAATAAGTAATAGTGGACATGCCAAGAAAAATATTCATGAAAATGGCAAATTATATTTCACTTTCATTTTTTAAAAAAGGATAGTTTCTGCTATAAATCAAGAACACATTCCAGAGTAAAACGTCTGAGTGGAACATTTAACATCTTCTGAATCTTAGCTAACATAACAACTTTTAAATTTGTTTTTCATGGTGGTCCTTATTTTCCCCTTTATATCCAGGATCTATAAAAGCATTCAGCTGTATAGTTAACAGTAAGATTTTGTGTACTTTATTTTTTAGTGAAATATAGTTGATGTACAATATTATGTTAGCTTCAGGCGTACTACATAATGATTTGACATTTACATAAATTATGAAATGATCACCACAATTAGTCTAGTAACCATTGTCTGCATACAAAGTATTTACAGTATTATTGTCCATATTCATTATGCTCTATATTACAACCCCGTGACTTATCTATTATATAACTGGAGGTCTGTACTTCTTAATTCCCTTTCCCTATTTCCCCACCCTTAACCTCCTTCCTTCTGGCAACTACTCATTTGTTTTCTGTATCTATGAGTCTGTTTTCGTTTTGTTCTCTTTGTTTATTTTGTTTTTTAGACTCCACAAGTGAGAGCATGTGGTATTTGTCTTTCTCTGACTTATTTCACTTAGCGTGGTACATACTAGATCCACCCATGTTATCACAAATGGCAAGAATTCATTTTCTTTTATGGCTGAGTAATACTCCATTGTATATATATAACACATCTTTAACCATTTGTCTGTTTTTCAACACTTAGTTTACTTCCATATCTTGGCTACTGTAAATAATGCTGCAGTGAACGCTGGAGTGCATATATATTTTCAAATTAGTATTTTTGTTTTCTTTGGGTAAATACTCAGAAGAGAAATTGCTGGATCATATGGAAGTTCTATTTTTAAATTGTTGAGGAACCTCAATACTGTTTTCCATAGAGGCTGCACCAAGTTATAATTGCACAAATAGTGCGTGAGGGTTTCCTTTTTTCCATAGTTGACAATACTTGTTATTTGCTGTCTTTTTTACAATAGCCATTCTGACAGGTGTGAGGTGACATCTCATTGTGGTTTTGATTTGCATTTCCCTGATGATTAGTGATGTTGAGCATCTTTTCATGTGCCTGTTGGCCATCTGTACGTCTTCTTTGGAAAAATGTCTATTCGGTTCCCTCCGTCTATTTTGTAAGCAGGTTGTTTGTTTGTTTGATGTTGCGTTGTATGAGTTCATTGTATATTTTGGATGTTAATCCCTTAGCAGATACATTGCTTGCAAATATCTTCTCCAATTCAGTAGGCTGCCTTTTCATTTTCTTAATAGTTTCCTTCACTGTGCAAAAACATTTTAGTTTGATGTAGTCCTATTTCTTTATTTTTGCTTTTGTTTCCCGTACCTGAAGAGACATATCAAAAAAAAAAAAAAAGTGCTAGACTGATGTCAAAGAGCTTACCGCCTACGCTTTCTTCTAGGAGTTTTATAGTTTCAGGTCTTACAGTTAAGTCTTTAATTCATTTTGAGTTTTTGTTTATATATGGTGTGAGAAAGTAGTCCAATTTGATTATTTGGCATGTATATGCCTAGTTTTTCCAACACCATTTATTGAAGAGACTGTCTTTTCCCCATTGTATATTCTTGTCTTCTTTGTCAATGATTAATTGATCACGTAAGTATGGGTTCATTTCTGGGCTCTTTATTCTGTCCCATTAATCTATGTAAATATAGTACTGTGCCAATACTACACTATTTAGATTACTATAATTTGATAGTATAGTTTAAAATCAGAGAGCATGATACCTCCTGCTTTGCTCTTCTTTCTCAAGATTGCTTTGCTTATTCAGGGTTTTTTTGTGTTTCCAAACAAATTTTATTATTTATTCTAGTTCTGTGAAAAACACCATTAGTATTTTGATAAGGATTGCAATGAATCTGTAGATTGCCTTGGGTAGTACAGTCTTTTTTAACAATATTAATTCTTCCAATCCACATTTTGTGTATCTTTCCATTTGCTTCTATAGTCTTCATTTTATTTCATCACTGTCTTTTCTAAGTACAGGTCTTTTACCTCCTGTGTTAGATTTATTCCTAGACATTTTATTCTTTTTGATGCAATTGTAAATGGGATTGTTTTATTAATTTCTCTTTCTGATAGTTCACTGTCAAGCTATAGAAACTTAACAGATTTCTGTACATTAATTTTGTATCCTGAAATTTTACTGAATTCATTTATTAGTTCTAATGGCTTTTTTGATGATGTCTTTAGGATTTTCTGTATATAGTATCATGTCATCTGAAAATAGTGATATTTTTAATTTTTCCTTTCCAATTTGGATTCCACCACTTGGTCTTCCAGTTCACTGGTCTGTTTTTCTGTATCATCTGATTTACTGTTGATTCATCCTAGCGTATTTTTTATTTCATTTTTGTATTCTTTAGTCCTGTTTAGTTCTTCTTTATATTTTCTAACTGTTTGTTAAACTTCTCATTGTGTTCATCCATTCTTTTTCTGAGTTCATTGAGCATTTTTATAATCATTACCTTGAACTCCTTTTTTTATATAAATTTATTTATTTGTTTGTTTATTTATTTATTTATTTATGTCTGCTTTGGGTCTTCATTACTGTGTGTGGGCTTTCTCTAGTTGCGGTGAGCAGGGGCTACTCTTCGTTGCTGTGTGCGGGCTTCTCATTGCTATGACTTCTCTTGTTGCAGAGCACAGGCTCTAGGCACATGGGCTTCAATAGTTGTGGCACACAGGCTCTGTAGTTGTGGCACACGGGCTTAGTTGCTCTGCGGCATGTGGGATCTTCCCGGACCAGGGCTCGAACCCGTGTCCCCTGCATTGGCAGGCAGATTCTTAACCACTGTGCCACCAGGGAAGTCCACCTTGAACTCTTTATCAAGTAGATTGCCTATCTCCATTTCACTTAGTTCTTCTGCATTTTTAAGTGTTCCTTTGTTTGGAACATATTCCTCTGTCTCCGCATTTTCCCTAATTCTCTCTGTTTATTTCTATGTATTAAGTAGGTCAGTTATGTTTCCCAATCTTGGAGAAGTGGCCTTATGTAAGAGACATCTTATAGGGCTGAGCAGCATACTGCACTCTAGTCACCAGAGCTATATGCTCTAGGGGTGCCTCCTATGTGGGCTGCATTGGCCTTTCTGTTATGGTAGGGCTGATTACTGTGGATACCGTGGTAGGCAGGGCTGGCCCCTGGGCCAGTTGGCTTCCAGCCCCTGCCTTGTGATGAGGCTGCTAGCCCACCAGTGGGTGGAGCCATGTCCCAAGATGTATGGCCGTGAGGCCCAGCAGGGATCTGGGGCTGGTCTTGGCCTGCTGTTAGGTGGGGCTGGGTCAGGGTGGCCAGCTATAGAGGCTGTGGGGGGCCTGGGGTTGGTGCTGGCCTACTGGTGGGTGGGTAAATCCCTGGTGCTAATTGGCTAGAAGGAGGACTCCAAAATGGCACTTGTTAGTGTCCTTGTGGCAGAATGAACTCCTCAAAATGGCTGCTGCCAGGAGCTCCATCTTCAGGTAGAGTCCCAGTTGCCCATGGCCTCTCTGGGAGGCTCTCCAAGATCAGAAAGTGGGTCTGATCCAGGGTCCTTTCAAATTACTGCCTCTGCACTGGTACTAGGAGTGTGTGAGTATTTGCATGCACCCTTTAAGAGTGGAGTCTCTGTTTCCTACAGCCCCCTGCCTCTCCCACATGCAAGCCTCAGTAGGCTTCAAAGGCAAATGTCTAGACCTCGTCGTCCCGGTGCAGGACCCCTGAGCTAAGGACCCCAATGTGGAGCTCAAAGCACTCGTTCCTTGCAGAGGAGTTTTGTAATTGTGATTAGCCTCCCATTTGGGGGTCTCCTACTCAGGGTTGTGGGTCTTGACTAACGTGTCAACTCTGCTCCACCTACGTGTCTTGTTATGGTTCCTTCTTTACATCTTTAGTTGTGGAAAAATCTTTTCTGCTAGACTTCAGGTAGTTCTCATATAGTTGCTCCATAAATAGTTGTAATTAGTGTGTCTATGGGAGGAGGTGGGTTCAGGGTCTTCTTACTCCGCCATCTTGGCCACCCCTCCTCATGCACTTAAAAATACATTAAGATGAGAGATCTCATGTTAAGTGTTCTTAACAAAACAAAGCAAAACAAAAAACCCAACAACAATAACAACACAAAAGACACAAAGAAATTTTGTGATGAGGTGATGAATATGTTCAGGACCTAGGTTGTGGTGATGGTATCACAGATGTATACACATGTCCAAATTCATTAAGATATATACATTAAATATGTGCAATTCTTTGTATGTCAATTCTATCTCAATAAAGCTAAAAAAATGCAACTGCATTTAAGTCTACCTGACTTGATCAAATGGTAAATTTGTTATTCAGTAAAGACAGTAGAGATGACTGAGGATTCCTCATATGGAAAGCTCTTAGAACCCACAAACCCTTATTATCCAAATTCAGATCTCAAGCTACCTCAATTCTGTCTTGCTGGCATGAGTGGGACACAGGAAGCCTGAAAATATAGTCTGCATTTGCAGGATGGCATGTCTTCCATTAGTGCAGCCTAACTCATAAAATATTTCATAAGTATGAATCCAGTGGAATTAAGAAGGGGAAGTTAGATATATAAATATGGTGGACCCATATTGTGTTATCTGACCTCCCTTCTCTGGGATTCATCCTTTAGTTTTATCCATTCAATCACAGGAGAAGCAGGTTTCTGACAGCTATTATGAAATGTCCAACAGACTTTAGTTTTACTGGTCCAGGGGTTGGCACCTGAAATCAGCAGAGCCTATCAAACTCTTTTACTTGGCAATTTTGAATGGAGTCCAAGAGAATCCTACCTCAATCTAGGCTGCTGAAAGAAGATGTAAACACTGGGTAATGTTTTCTGCCACATAGATCAGGGAGCAAAAACATAGTTTGGAAAGACAGAGCGAGAGAAAGAGAAGCAGAAAGATAGTAAGAAAACTTTGGCAGGGAGTTGAGCGCTTTATGACTATCCCCTTTCTGACATACTGTGAATGCCCATAATATTTTTTCCCCAGTAACCATATAAATCCCTTTTTAAACTTAGCTATGTCAAGTTGATTTATATGATTTGAACCTAAAAGTCCTGACTAATACAAGGAGAAAAGTTAATCCTAAAACAAAATTTCAAATACATTTAAAGAGTTCATTAGTTATGTCCATTTTTCCTATTCATGTCCTAGACTTGCTAAAGTCCTTCTTGCCTTAATATGCCCTTCCTTCTGCTTGTAATGCCTCCCCTTTTCTACCTAACCATTAAAATCTGGGTCAAACTTGAGGTATTCCAGGAAGTCATCATGACTTAACCCAATTGATCTGGTTTCTTTTTAATTCTGTTTCTAACATCTCTCCACAGTCTGGAGACCACAATATATTATTTTGTATGTGTTTAAGTACTGCCTTAAAATTATTCTCAAGTTGTTTTTTGTGCTAATATATTTTCTCCAAAGTGGTAAATTATTTGACCAAAGAGATAAAATATTTTACTCCATATTTTACTGTTTAACTTAAAATAACTCCAGTACTGTGAATTGTATACCACAGGTTCTCCTAAGGATATGTGAACTGTCTCTAGCACACCCTAAATGAGTCATCAAAATCTTAATTTTATAATACTAGAAGCAAATATTTGAAAACTATTGACTTAAAGAAAATAAGACAGTGATGACATCTGGAAAGGCCAAAATATTAACTTTCTAAAGTTTACCTGTGATGCATTACTTCACTCATAGATTTCCATTTCTAAATGAGAAGCAATGCAGAGTTCTAATGCAAATTCTTTTATGCATAATATATTTGAATGACTAACCACAGAGGTCCCTCCTTCTAAATGAAACAAACCAAAGTGCAGCTCTCCTAAAAGTCTAGTGTATTGGATTCGTTTTTCCATGCCTAACTCATCAACAGATGCAATCAATGAAAAACTCTAGAATGAGCACACATCAAAACTATGAAGATGATGGATGAGACATCACAACCTCTGTAAAAGTGTTTGAGAAAAAGTATAGGAGAAAAATTTTTAGATTCTACTTTATCATCTACTGTGGGTCATTAAAAAAGATATCAGTCCCTACTGATGAGACTATTCTTTAATTTTTGTCCTAAGACATTAAAAAATGTATCAGTAATTGGGGAATAATGTAAACTCTCTATCAGGATATTTAATCTTTTCAGAGGGTCAGGAAGAAGCTATCATTTAAGGCTGAAATACAGAAATTTTCTCTGAGTCTCAATTTTTATATTGTTCCGTGCCCTGAAGCTACTGGGATGAGAACATTTTTTCAAATCTAAAATAAATAACTGGAGTAGGTCTGTTACTCACAGAAAAACACAGCGTGTTTACATGAATACCTCTTCTACTTGATTCCTTTGACCTGAGAACTTGAGTGAAACTCAGAAAAAGCTGCCAAGTTCCAAAGCTGGGAACAGACCCAGCCCAGCATGATTTTTATTCTCTTCCTCTAACTACCTAGAAACATTATCTCAAGTAGATAGGTGTTAAAAATTTACAATTCCATTTCTACGCATCAATATTTGTGATACTTTGGAGGCTGCATACACACTAAGAATGACAAGTTACTCTGTTTTAATCATCTGTTAGGTGTGAACAGATTAAATATAACTGATCTTCTTGCTTTTTCGGCCTAGTTCTCCATCTCCACCTTCTCAAATCTAATTCTTGGATTTTTATCCCATGTTTGCCTTTGCCCCAACATATTTTGCCTTGTCAAATCTGCTTCTGCTTAAACTTGCAGTCCACTAGGTTTCCCCCAGCTGTGGCCCTGACTGGATGACATCTCTTGTCCTCTCTCAGGTCAAAGGGCCTTTGGAAGACTTGTCTGGTTAGGAAATGCCAGTAGGGATCAGGTAAAGGTATCACCTGAGGAAGAGCTATGGAAGATCAGTGGAGGAGCCATGCTGGCACTGGGTTCTTCTCTGGCAGGGTAGTGACCACACCTCCTCTTTTATTGCAGCTACCCTGAGACCTCCAAGGCCTCTCTTCTTTCATGGAGTCTGCTCAATGGCCACCGTACCCACTGGTGTGTCAACTGTTCCTTCTTCTAGTCTTACCTCAATACACTTGATTTCACAATCAGCGAAGTAGACACCCTTGCTGTCTGACTCAGAGGGTACTTGACTATTTTTTACAACAGCAATTCATTACTCTCCCCAAATTACAGAACTATTCACTAACTGGGCATCCACAAACAGGCTCACCTGGGTCTTACTTGACCAACCATAAATTAAGATGTCTCCAGGCAAGGTTTCATATGAGGAGCCATGGAGTTTTTAAGCAAAGCCAATCCACTGCAGTCTAGCAACTCTTAGTCAATGTTTGGAAAAATCTCTCAAAGATATTTGCCCTCCTTTCAAGAATAAAGCCCCCAGACACTCAATATTCAATTCCCTTCTTCCTTCCTCTCTGACTCTCCTTATCTTAACCTATGTCACAAATTAAAATAATCCAAATAAGCAAAATGTAACTTTGGCTCCATAAACAACATCTCTTTTCTTTTTTCTTCTTTGATATCTTGTTAGCTTGACACATACTGCAGCCTCATTTCAGTTGAATTTTTTTCCTCATTGGTTTTATTGTTCCCATATTTTTTGAAAGATCTGCCATATTTTAGTATATGTTGGATTTCAAATTTTTAAAAAACAAAATTATCTAATTTGCTCTTTTGATAAAGTTTTGAGCTATCATGCCTGTAATAAATTTTTTCCCATGTGGGTCATTACACTCTTTGTAATAGGAAGAAATAACTTTCAGATGTAGGGAGCCTTTGGAATGAAAGTTTGAGTCTTTTAGAGATTCAGATAGCCCCAACTTTTGGATGCAAACAAAATACAGAGACTTGAAAATGTCTGTGACTCGTAATAGGAATGTGCCCTTTCATCCAAAGAATTGTTCGGCATTTAAAAAATGCTGGTGAGAATGCAAAATGGTACAGCCACTTTGGAAGACAGTTTGGTGGTTTCTTACAAAACTAAACATACTCTTATCATACCATCTAGCAACTGTCCTCCTTCGTATTTACCCAAATGAATTGAAACCTTATGTCCTTACAAAAACCCACACACAAATGTTGATAGCCGGTCAGTTCATTTGGAACTGAACTGCCAAAATTTGGAAGCAACTAAGATGTCCTTCAATAGGGGACTCTATAAACAGTCTGTGGTATCGCCACGCAATGGAAAATTATTCAGCAATAAAAAGAAATGAGCTATCAAGCCACGAAAAGATGTGGAGGAAACTTAAATGCATATTACTTAGTGTAAGAAGTCAATCTGAAAAGGCTACATACTGTATGATTCCAACTATATGAAATTCTGGAAAAGAATATAAGACAGTAAAAGTTTGCTAGGAATTCAGAGGAAGGGAAGGAGGAATGAAAAGATAGAGCACAGAGGAGTTTTAGGAAAGTGGAATTATTGCTATATATCCTGCAATGGTGAATACATGTCATATACATTTGTCCCAACCCATAGAATGTACAAAAAGAATGAACCCTAATGTAAACCATGCAATTTAGTGAAGAATAATATATCAATATTGGCTCATTAATTGCAACACATATACCAGAGTAATGCAAGTTGTTAATGGCAGGAGAAACTTTGGGGAGTGTGGGTGGAGTGGAGAATAAATGAGATCTCTCTGTACTTTCTGCTCAGCTTTTCTGTATGCCTAAAACTGCTTTAAAAAAATAAATTCTATTAATTTATATTTTTAAAAAATTTATTAAGTTAAAACAAAACAGAACAAAAATGAGCTCGCTTCTTCTGGACTATGACAGGGTAAGAAATTCTGAAGGGCTTTCAATGGCAGTTTTGGTAACTTCGTGGCCCTCTGATAGAATGGTGGACAAAACAAACATGAATCAGTAAGTGAGCTCAGGTGCTCAGTGCTTTCCACGCGTCACCTCGTGGAGCCCTGTAAAGTGGGTGTTTTATGAGGCCTTGAGGCTTCCAGAGAGTAAATAGTTTGCTCAAGGCCACCATGACAGGAAATGACAAAGACAAATGTCAAATCCAGGTCTTACTGGTTGAAGGAAAAAAGGAGGCAGGTCCCCTTTCCACTCCTGAGTGTTGGGACAGGTATGCCATGAAGGGTCAAGGAAGAGTTTTTCGCTATCCTGCAAAAAGCCAACCCTAGTTGTAACTTCATGGGCCACAGAAACCAGCACCACAGCAAGGCCTATGACTGCCCTGTCCCCACCCCAATGGTCCCCTGCTGGGCGGGGTGCCACTGGGATTTGAGGTGCCTCCTTAAGAAAGCTGTGAGCTCCTGAGTCAGAAGGAAAACGCAGTAGGGAGAGAACACTCATGCAGAAGGCCTGTGTAGATGACCCGACATTAATATTATATAATACAGAAAATACTTGCAATATCTTTTACGATCCTCTGAGGATATTTTTATTACAATTACAGGGAACAGCCCTTGAAAAGTAACGCCTGCACTTCCCAATTTACCCAAAGAGCTACCGTACTCTTTTCTTTACTTCTGCTCTTGCGTGGAAAAAAAAAAAAAAGTTCCAGGGCTTACATATTACCTTTGCTAATTTTGAAAGAGGAGGAAAACCTTGCAGAATCAAAAGCTCAAATAGCTCACTTTAAAAGCACTTGAGAACAAGAGAAAGTTTTATGTGATTACATTAATAGCAGTGACAAATGCATGTAAAACACTTAACCATGGTCTGTGATGCAAAGAAAACCCATTTAGGTGTCATTCATCTTTTTCCCATTAGTACAATGAGTACTCCCTGCTTTATCTTTTTCTCAGACAACACTTGAATTAGAATGCTGCATTTTTCCAGAAGCTGGCATCGCAACTTCTCTCTCTGGTGCCCTTTTATAAAAACGGTTAAGACTCTGAAACCCAAAATATAAAACAAAATCTTTTTTTTCCCTCCAATTCCATCTCTCTAAAAACATTGTTGGAAATACTTTCTCTTTGAAGAGGCATAATTTTTATTTACCAGTTTGTTATTTCTGGTACTTTTCCTCCAAAAGAAATAAAACTGTGCAAAATACACTCTAACTCCTGATTCCAAATTCTGAATCCAGAACAGAAGGGACATAGGGAGAGAAAAGAAATTAGTGATGTGGTGTGGAGAGATGAGGTTGGGGGAAGGCAGAGACAAAGGAAGAAAAGACAGAGGAATGAGAAATCATTGCTCTGAACCTGTTTCCTACATGCCCTGAACCCAGCTTCCTGCAGTCATGGACTTTTGGAGCATGAAAACTTCCAGAAACATTAGCAATTGTCACCCACCCCCTACCCCCCACACACTCAAGTTGTACAGGTGAGAGAACCTGTATGATGCAATGAAAATAAAATTTTTTTTATCGATAGTCAGGAGACCTGTGTCTGACTAACCATGAACTTGGCAGGTCACTTGACTACTCCAACCTTCCTTTTACACACTAGAGAGAGTAAAAGTTGGGCTTGAAGATTCCTTGTTCCTTTCATCTCTGGCTTATCTGAAAACCAGTCCTGGAGAAGCCACCTGTGCAGAGTCGTACAGCTAGTTAGAGGCAGAGCCAGGCTAGATCTAAGGTCTCCTGAGGAACCATTAAGATTTTTATAGCTTCCTTTGGGTGGAGTGGTTTGTCAGGATGTTTATTCCGTGGGCTGATGCAGGCACCCATCATTCTGAGCTGTCCTGTGTTTCTCCAAACCTCTTGAAGGTTTTGTCCTGTTTTCAAATTTTCTTTGGCGCATCAAGTCAGCCTGTACAAGATATCCCAGTACGAGCAGCCTGGCTCAGTTTTTACTGTGAAAGTGAGAAGCATAGAAAGAACTGTCTGTTTACTAATGGGAGCAATGAGGCAGCACCTCACTTGAGCAAAACGAGGAAATCAGGCAGGTAAGTGCAGCAGAGGGAGAGAACCAGACCCTCTGTCTCCCCAGGCCAACCTCATCCTGTCCCCTACAGCTGTACACAGGGACTCTGGGACTCAGTGGACAGGAGGTCCAATGCTGGCTGTCTCTCCTCTCTGCCCTTGAGACACACATTTAAAGACTCCCAAAGGGATTTCTTGCAAACTTAAGTTTCTGATGTGGAAGGGAATGTTTCCAGATATTAAAAAAAAAAACAAACACAACACAACAAGCTCCAGCATCACACAAAAGAAAAGACTTCAGTTTGAAACTTTGAAGAAATATTAAATAAGAGATAGAATTTTGGTTATGCCAGCTATGAATGCCTGTACTATAGGAGAGAACCTCATAAAACATATCAAGCCCAGGCAAAAATAAAACAAACAAAAATAGAATATCTTTTGAACTATGGCAGGCCCATAAATTCAGCTCCAAAATTACAAGCCAACACACACACCATATTGTACAACTGAGCCTGAAAAAGGGGAAATTAGTAGTAAACCAAAAAGCTTTTAAAAAGAACATAGTGAAGTAGGAAAAAAAAGTCAGAATAAGTACTATCTGGGAAGAAACAGCAACAAAATACGTGATTTTCCTTTTTAAAGATTCTGGACTGCATAGTACATCTGAGACTGTGGATGAGTCAATTTGGGTGGGTAAGTTCAGTGTCTTTGACAAGTAAGTTTTGCTTCTCACCAGGACATTTGGATACTACATAAATAGAAACCTTCTTTTCATCTCGAGAAGCATAAGGAAGTGCTTTCTCAGAGTGAATATTTTCCTCAAATCACTTGGAAAAGAGAAAGAACATTTATTTCCATGTTTCTCATATCTAGCAAACTCTATTGACCTTAGGTTGAACTTGAAAACATTGTTCTAGTGCAGCCGCTCCATAAATTCCAAACTTGCCTTTCTTTACCATCTGTCCCTGGTCTTAGAAACATCATCTCTGGCAATACCTCCCACATTTAAGAATGCTTTTTTTTGTTTTGTGGAAGATGGGGTAGAATCCCCTCTGGTGTAAATGCCAGTGTGTGAAGTTGGGCTTATGCAACAAGCATGTTCGGCCAGCTTCACAACATACCTCTGGTGGAACCAGGGGGGTTCGTGCTGGCTGATCAGGCTGTGGTTCTCAATGTTGAATATGACAGTCTGCCTTAGCAGCTACTTGTTAAGTCAAGATGTTCTTTGTACTTGGTCGAGCCTATAGCTCATACTTTCTGGAGAGAACAGAGAACCCTTCTTGACACTTACGTGAGGCCCCAGGGCAGCGCTCACCGTGCCAGGATGCTGGGTTTCAGAAACGCTGAGCTACCCTCACATCCACCTTGTGTAGAAAGCAGTCGCAGACGCAGCTCCCAGGCTGCCATGTCGCTAACCTCCTGTTGCAAAGCCCAAAGTTTGTGTGCAGGAGGTGGGTTATGTTTTCGGAAAATGATACTCTGCTCTCCAGTTGCTACCTGCTTCTTAGCGGCAGCATTCAGAGCCCTTCGAAATTTAAAATTCAAATTTGCCATTGACATCTGGTGTTTTTATTAGACTTGCTAATTTTGAAAGAGATGGGAGGGAAGATGAATATATATATGCCTTAAAGACTGCAAGGAATTGTCCGAAGGAAACAGATCAGGTGCTTGTGTGTTTCAACTATTTGTTCCTCCGCCAGTCTTCTCTTTGAGTTTCTCTTACTTCGTCTCTGATCCACAGTTGGATCTAGAATACAGATCAGTATCCTTAGAAGGAAACTGAATAATTAAAGGTCATTCAATATACCGTCAGTCTTTTATATAACCTCCAAAGGAAAGGCACTTAGAGCTAACAATGCCATATGGTTCAATTTTGTAAAAGTAGAATTATCATTGTAATCCTAGAATGTCATGCATTCTACTCACCATAGGCCTTGATGCTTATACTTAAATAGTTGCCTTTATGTTTATTTGCCAGGGTATGTAATAGGGTGAACATTCAAAGGCATTTTATTTCTTCAAATATTTGTACTTATCCTAATTGTCAAATGTATATATATATATATATATATATATATATATATATAATTGACTATATATATTTATTGCCAAATATGTGATATATATTTGAGTTTATGTGTGTATATATATATATATATATATATTTCCCCCTACAATGTACTCTGCTTTAAAAAATATTTAGATTTTCTCTGTTTTCTTTCAGATCAAATCTTAAAAATAAGATACAATAGCATTTGTTATTCACCTATTAAATATAGAGACTTCATGAATGTTGAATATTCCATGGGCGTGGTGTTGAACATAGAAATTCCATGGATTTTGTATGGCCGCCCTTTCTTGCCTGCCTGTAGAAATACTGGGAAAAGGTTGGGACTTACACATGCATATTTCTCCTCCTGGGGAATGTCTGGTTTAATAGAGCAGCAGGATTTCTTCACTTTGGGGCTGGGAGCAGAAACCAAATGGTGGGGAAACTGGGATCTAAGTTGCCCTAACAAATCTGGATACTTTAACTCTGGGTTGGGCCATGTGCGGTAGAAATCTTCAATTTTACATTAGCTCTTGGTTCCCGTCTAGAGGGCTTCCAAATATTTTTCACATGATGCTACTCCAAGAAAATAAGAATATTTGTATCACAAACTTAAGAGTATTTGAAACATAGTTGAGGATCCTCTATGCTACAAGTGACTTACTCAAGGATTTGGGCCACCTCTGACCTTACCTGACTGCCCAAGGGCTAAGCCTCCTAATTTTGCAGCCCACCAGTTGGAATCCAAGCCCTAACTGAGCAGGCCAGGCAGGTTACAGAGCAGGCTAGATTTGTTTTTTCTCCCATCTTGATCTATTCTATTCTATTATAGTACTATAAGTACTGAATCAATTTTATTCAGTACTATAAATATTGAATGAAATTCTAACAGACATTGTCACTGGACTTTTAAACATCCCCCCATGTAATGATCAAAGCTATTCGAGGTATGAAACACAAATCTGGCAGCTGCATATCTAGAATTGTGCTTATTTGTCTTAAAAATGTATCAAAGAGGAAAATGTATTATTTTTCATCTTTCCCTGCAATTACTTCATGTCCTGGCTGTCCTGCATATCTTACCCAGGCCCGCCACCATTCAGAAATCATTCCTTTATTGGCCCCAGGTAAAACTTCCTTTCTCCGATAATTAAAGTAACTCAGAATAAGATGAGAATAAAGTTTAACTCCATCCGTTTAAGAGTTTGTGACCATAAATCAATCTTTAATTATTGGAACCCCCAGTGAAACAGCAGGTATTCTTAATTTCCTTACAAACTCTTCAGAACTCTCTTTCCTTATTTATTTCATTTTTCAGGGAGTAGAGTATAGGGAAGCAGTTTTTCTGTGCCAGAGAATCTCATGAGCTTCCCTCCCCTCTCTCCCTGGAATCCCTCCCTTTCTTCCCAGGTTCAGGAAGAAAAGAGTCACCAATTTGAGAGCGTATATATTGGCCCAGGGAGCTGAATTTGCAAAACCTAAGTCTGAGTTGGGTGAGAGGTGTCTCTTTTATGCCTTCTCAAATTGTCTTGAGAGGTTTACTTTGGGGCTAAAAACATCAGAGTATCTGAAAGCCCAGCTCTGTGCTCAAAAATGGAGACGGTGGTCATAATGTCATAATGTCAACCTGTCACAAAGCAGGTTGCCTGCTGCTCACAGCTGCTGCTGACTGCTCGCCCACAACGTGGCAGGATGGTGAGGGCCGCCGTGCAGGCTCATAGGAAAAATGGGCCTCAGAATCCGAAAGACTGGAGCTTAAATCTTGATTTGGCCACTTCCTAGAAGGGTGATTTTATATTGATTACTGAAGCGCTCTGAATTGCCTCTGTTTCCTCATCTGTAAAATGGGCTACTAACCCCAGCTCAAAGAGGTTGATGTGCCAATGAAATGAGATGTGAAAGTTGCCAAGCACAGAGAATCCTATCTATAAGAACTAGTCTGAAATTCAATGGCTGACGCTAAACTGTGGTTTCTCTAAGACATTTCTTAGGCCTCCACCCTGCTGCTTGGTTTTGAATTTTGATGTAGGGGAGTCTGGAGGTAACAATTTATTTCCATCCCAGTCTTGGGAAAAGGGAAGAGGTAAAGTAGGACTTGTCTCTACATTCAGTCTGGCCTCAAATTCATAACATCAAGCCAGGCTTCCCCAAGAAGCCAGATATCCCTGCAGGGCTGGTTCCACACGCCTGGACACTTGCTGTCTCAGAAACAAAGCCTGGGGTCGAGAGCTTGGGGATGTCTCTTGATCCCTCTTGGCAGGATCCAATCTCTGTTCCTGCTGCACATTAGAATTCCATATGGAAATTTAAAAAATACTAATAACAAGCCTCTGATCCCAGAGATTCTGATTTAACAGGTCTGGATTAGGATCTGAGCAACAGTAATTTTTTTAACTGCCTCAAGAGATCTTAATATACAGCCAGAGCTGAGGACCACTTCTCTAGTTATTGCAGATCTAAGTGACCTGAAGACATTAGAGGTCAAGGTTGTAGTTGGAGACGTGCGATGATCTGATACTGGAGAACCCTCCCTTTCTCAGGTACTTCAAACATGGTGGCAAGGGCAAGAGAGAAGGAAATGGGGTAAAATGAGCTGCCCCTGGAGCAAGTCTTGGGCAATGATAAGCAGCATTTTCTTATGTGCTGTGGGTCCCAATTTTCCAAGTAGCTGTTGAATAAGAGAACACTGCAGATTTTTTACAACATAACTCCGGAAGCCACATTTAAGCTGATATCATTATGGACTTTTCAATCTCCTGCCCGCATTTAGTTCCTTTATTTCTGAATTGAGAAGTACTTAAAGTGTAATGACTTATTTGAATTGCTTGTTCTCTAATGGTGGTTGCAGAGCTGTGCTCTTAAGCCCCTGCACATGGAGGATATTTTGATCAAGTCAGAAAGAGCAGCATGAAAGCATTCAAATTATGGGAACAGAACCAAGATGTCTTGATTTCCAGTTCTCTCTATCAATTAAACCACATAATAAAACTCAGAGAGGGCTACTTCTCTCCTTGAAATAGTGAGATGAAGATGTTTTTTCTCTTTTGTTTTTACTGATGTGGAGCTCTGACCAGAGTAATGATCCCATTTTTTCCTGCCTTATCTGATGAAACGCTTTCTCAGCCAGTGATATCCAGTTTCTACCTTCATTCTTGTTTATTCACACCCCCAATAAACTGAGGGTCCTTTTGCTAGGTACTATGTGATCCCCCTCTCCTTCCCAGTGAAAAAAGCCTCACACTGAGTTAATCGTCCTCTTAAGTATCTTAAGGCAATAAAAACAATATTTACTCTGTCATGTGAAATACGTTAGGAGCTACCTTAAGGACTATATCAAAACTAAAATTCAATGCAAAAATAAATACTTCTGACTTAGATATCTGCACGAGGAGGGGATCCATTTAATTACCTGATCCCAAATCAAAGTCAAAGGGCTTCACTGTCCTTATACGACACCCCCACTTCCAAAGGGATGTTAATATCAATCTTTATTGATAGGAGAAAATTTACAACCCATGGAGTTCTGATGTAACCAGGATAGATTTAATTACCTGCAGTCAATTTGGGCAGGAGAGCATAAGGATAGTCAAGTAAATCCTGCTAAATCCTTAGTTAGCTTAATCCTAACTAAGCTCCCACTAAATCAGAACCTGTCTCTAATCCTAATGACAGGAGGGCTAAATTAAAGTTTTAGCATCTAACTTGAAGATGGTGGCTGTCACAGGAGGTGTGGGAGACGTCTCCATAGAGGAGAGCGTTTTAGGGAGTAAGTTCTTGAGGCTGCTTACTGGTTCACTCTGCATGGTGGATTCCTTCATTCCACAAGAATATATTGAGTGCTAGGCGCTTAGTAGACACAGCACAATGAGTTTATTAGAGGTGTAATATCACATTAGGTAAGCGTGGGTGACTCTGTTAAGTAGGTCAGCTGGACCTGCGTGGGCTTAGTGTACCCTGTACTTAAAATGATGTCTGAGTCCATGGTCCCATGGCAGCCTTACAAATTATCTACAGGTTTCTTGGGAATAAATCATCCATTTATTTCCTCTTTCAACTTGATCTAGTTTTATGGAGCTGAGTGCCACAAAATTGAAATTCTTTACATTTTCTTTCTATTTAGAGTTCCTTCGCTGATATATTCCCTTGCTTTTGTGCTCTCTTCTTATATTTGCTAGAGGCTTACCAATATGTTGTAGTATTTAGCAATATAAAAATTAGCTATATAACCTTATTGTTATATGTCATAAATACATAAAGCATATATTATTAAGTAAAAAAACAAGGAGCAGAACAATATGTAGATTGTAATGGGGAGTGTTGGGGAACTAGAGTAGGAAATTAGTTTTCTTTTCCACCTTCTGTACCATTTAAATTCTTTACTGTGATTAATGATAATAAAAAATACCTATTTTAACTGAGTGAGAGAATCCAGACGGATATTAGACAGGGTTCGTCTAGCACACTGGGGTCCATTTTCAAAGTCCAGTGGTGTTGGCCCTGTGTGCTTCAGCTTCAGCTCTCCTGAACTTGATTGTGCTTTTGATAACTGGCAGTGTGTCATCAGGGTGGATTGCCAAAACACTTAGGGGAAGTCACTTGATCAACTTGTCCTTGGCACAATGGCCATTCTGAAAATAGACATACTCAAGTGAAATGAGTTATACTAAAAACTGATTCCAAACATTCAGTTAACTGAGTGCATGTTGTGTTTGAAAAAATATGTTTTAAAATGTGGAATTGTTTCACATTCAAGTGAAAATCCCTGCCTAAGTTACAGTATTTCGTCTTGAAACACGTCTTCCTCTGATCCGGAGTGCCCTTCTGGGCAGGCTCTCTCTTGCCCCTGGTCCATTTAGGGACTTCCAAGGACTCAGGGCATATACCAAAGCAGCAAGGAGTCCTGTGTCTGGAAGTGAAAGAAAAAGAACGCGTAGACAAGTTTGCTGACACAAATACCCACATACACAAATCTAGGAAAAATTTTTTTGCCGCAAATGTGACAAAAATAGGGTTACCCTTTTTATTATAAGATACACTTTTACAAATTCATTCAACACGAAGATAAATGGACCAAAACTAGAAAGCAACAGTTCTCAAATGAGCAAATATGGTTTGTTCATTCATTCATTAACTTAATACAGTTTTGGTTGAGTCCTTGAGACAGGAGCCTCACATATTTGTCATAAGGTTCCCTCCTGGAGTTCAAAACCAGGAGGAGAGGACTTCACCTTCTACCTGTTGGGAGCCTCCAGCAACATCCTTGGTCTTGTGACCGCAGAGCATCATTTTAACCTCAGACAAATGAACTTGCTAAGAGCACTGCTGATAAACCCCACAGCAGAGGAGTACTGTGTGCTGTTCTTACTTTGGAGTTTTCGGAGAGCTTGACCCACCGTAACTGCCGACAACAAAAAACATCAAGTCCAACTTGGTACCATTCCTTAGCCATGAGCCTCTGTTCCTGCCTGTACCATTTCCACTGCACCCCAAATGCATGCTATCCGCTCCACCTCCCCTTCTGCTGGCTAGTTCCTACTCAGTAATTTAGGACATAGAGATTAAGGACATAATTCGGGACATAAGAGTAAGGTAGAAGCAATAGGGACAGAGCAAGGAAATACATTCATGAACTACTTCAGAGACTGTCTTGACGGAACTTGGCAACGTATTGGATGGAGCCTGTGGGTGAGAAAAAGGGAGGAGTCATGGATGGCACCCAGGTTTTTGGCGTGAGCGCCTGAGGGATCGTAATGCCAGTAACTGAAACGGGAAGATTGCAGCAGGATGGGTATGAGGAGACAAATTCAATCCCGAACGTGTTGAGTCTGAGAGATCTGTGAGCTGCCAAAGAAGAGATGTTGCGAAGGCTTTGCTTATATTCGTCTGGAGTTAAGCAGACAGATCTGGGCTGGAGATACATATTTAGTTGTCATCAACGTAAAGATGGGAATCAAGCCATCCCTGGGCGTGGATGAAATTGCTTAAGATTTGTGTGTAGTGTGAGATGATAAGTGGCCCAGGCTAGAGTTCTGAGTAACCCCCATTATTTAGGAATGGGTCAGGGAGGAAGAACTAATAAAACAGAGCGAGGGGTAGAAGGAAAACTGGGAGTGTGCCTTTGTGTATCCTGATCCCTTTCTCTGGAATGACCTACTGCTCTTCTCTGCGGGGTAAAATTCAGCTCATCCTCCTAGACATCTCAAATGTCTCTTTGATGAAGCAAAACTTTCTTGGTTCACTCTGTACTTCCTCAAGTGCCGTAAGAACTGCTCTCTTTTCTCTGCTTCTATAGCACTTCAGACAAAAGCCAGATTGTGACGTAGCCACCAAAGACGCCTCCTGTCCACCTCCACAATGTTCTGAGTGAATATAGAGTAAGAATATGACACGTGATTCTAATTTGTCTTTGTTTCCTAGGACCAAGTAGCACATATGAAATGGTCAACAAGTGTTGAGCTAACTTTATTTGCCTGGCATGGAAGAGTTCCTCAACCTGACAAAGATTTCAGCCCAGTGGGACACATTATTCAGAAGAAAACGAAGTTTTAAGAACTCTGGCTTTATAATGCAATCTATTTCTAGTACAACGTTACAAGTTAGTTTGTTATTATTCATGCCTCACCTAATTCCAAAAAGATTTGAGATAGCTTGCAATGAGTCACATGAATAATTCCATCTTTAAAAACAGCATGAAAGCACCATGCAGTGAAAAAGTGATAATATTACCTGATAAATTAGACTAAGGAAAGTTGCTGTCATTGAGATTAAGATATAGTTTTGCACTTCTTAGCAGATAAAGTAATATGTTCTCCTTTTTTGAACAGCCCTAAAGCTTCTGTGGGACTCTGTAGGTGGAGGACGGCACATAGACACATTACTCAGACCAGCTAAAATTCTGCTGGGCTTAATTATATCCTTCAACTATTTATTTGCAATGTTGTATATAATATGCTTATGAGTGACCTGTAAATTAGAACGACAAAAAAATAACTCACTTGCAGAAAAAACTCAAAAGGCCTTCTGTTCTGCAGACTGAGGATTCTTTCTTAAGGCAAAAACATTTTAAGTTATCTCATAGTTGTACTTTTAGAATATGTTGCTTGAGAACATATGACAAAAGACTGTCGTAAATTTAGTAACCTTTAAATGCTTTCTGTTTATTAAAACATAATAATATTGGAATATATTGTTAGAGATGGCATGAATTTTTGCATAAGATTAGGTGTATAATGTAGAGACATTGCTTGGGGAACACATGGATTTGAAATGTTTTTGCTGTAGCTCCAGGAGTCTTCTGATCAGAGATTGGGAACCACTGTCTAGATTAGTGGTTTTCCAAGTTATTAATGTAATTAGCTTGTTTGTTTAGTTATAATTGGCTGTGTAGCTCTCATATTCTGGAGACCAACAAATCCCAACTTTGATTAAGACTGGAATTGGAGTCTACCTGACTGGGGTCCAGAAAGGAACTTGTCAAAAAGCTTATGATCATCCTACCAAAATTATACTAAGAAGAAAATATTATTAAATATCATCAATGTTTCTGCATGATGATGAGTAGCCTGGCATTTAATGTTAGTTTCAGCATATTCGTTTAAGTATCCATGACTTTAAAATAGGCACTGCCTTTATTTCTACATCACCAAAATTGCAAATGTCTTCTGAGAACTTTCCAAAAGTCCTAGAAGAGTCTTTAGATTATGTATTAGTCAAACCTATTGACTTTGAAGAGAAAATGATTCTCTGTAATTATCTTATAATATCAGATGGAATTCAGATTTTTCAAACTTCTACTGAAAGATAGGAAACTTTGAGGTCAATCTTTCTCTAACTTTCTAAGTTCTACCTGCTGCTATTGCAGCAGGAAGCACACACTGTAATTTTCATCTGTGACAGAATTTCCCTCATCTCAATATTTCTAGAATTCAAAAGAGATGATTTTGATTCCCAATTTCTTTAGATTGTCTTCATTTGTTTCCCCCCCCAGTAGCATCATAAATTCTTTTTCTTTTTACTGATGTATAGTTGATGTACAATATTATATTAGTCTCTGGTGTATAGCATAGTGATTTGACATTTATATATATTACAAATTTAGCTCACCTTCATTTCTTCATTTTATTCTATTTTTAATGTTTAATGAAGTATAGTTAATAGTTTAATTTTTAATGAAGTATAGTTAAAGTTACAATGCTGTGTTAGTTTCAAGTGTACAGCAAAGTGATTCAGTTATATATTGATATATATATGTATGATATACATATATATATTCTTTCTCAGATTCTTTTCCATTATAGGTGATTACAAGACATTAAGTATAGTTCCCTGTGCTAACCTTCAATTCTTAATGTTGGTAGATTGCAGGGAATTTGAGAATTTCTCTTGGTATGTTTTAAACATCTACATATACACACCCTCAACTCACATCTAAAATCCACACGTGAAAGAATGAGATTATTTTTGCTTCACAAACCAGCGCTCAGTATGCTTTCTTGATGTCCTCTACACCCTTCCAATCCAATCCTCCCCTCTCTCGTCCTCCGCCCCAGCTCAACCGCCAATTGTCATGAACTTCCTTTAGTTCCCAGCATGCCTCTCCCTGGACTTGCCTTTGACCTTTTGTAAATGCTGTTCCCTTCTACTGAAAGATCCTTCCCCGCTTTTGCCTGGCTAAATCATACTCATTTTTCAGGTCTATGCTTTTGTGTCTCTTCTCTGGAAATACTTTACAGCTCTCCAAGTCTGATTAAGTATCCTCCAAAATTTGCTCCCATAACATGCTGTGGCATCATAACCCTCATCAAACTATTGTAACCGAAATATTCCTACTAGATTGTCAACTTGAGGGCAAGCAGGATATGTTACTTTATTTACCTGCATATCCTCAGGAACTTAGCACAATAGCTGAGACAGTAGTTACTTTGATGAATAAGCAAACAAATGAATGAATAAGTGCAATGACTAGGAATCTTTTCTCAAGAATTCTTTCTCCCAGAATCTCTTCAGCAATTTCGACTTCATTGTTGGCACAGTGGCATTGTTTTAGGTAAAGCTCTGTTACTGTGTTTATAAAAAAAACCGCTGAAATTTCTCATGAAGCTGGAAGTGCCATAGGGTCAAAATCCTGCAGCCGTGTTCACATCATTCTGTTCTGTGTAGGAAAGGATGTAACTCAGACACCTTGCCTTCAGTTGAAGATGACAACCTGGTCTTCCTCCTGCAGTTACTACTTTGTCAGCTAGTATGCCATTGGATATGGGGATGCAGTCTCTTTATTTTCATTCATTCAACAAGTATTGATTAAGGGTCCTGGGAAAAAAAAAAAAAACATCATGGACTTGGCAGCCACTTAAGAATCAGAATTCAACTGAAGCATGTCATCATCCGGGCAGTGATGAGCCAACAAATGCCAGGCAGAGATAGAGAAAGGGAAAACCCTTACAAACCGTTCTGAGAGTGCTAAGTTATAAATATGTATTGGAAAAATCCTTTGATCGAGTCTCAATATGTGTCTTTCCTTATAGTAAGGAATCATACCCACCCTCTCTTAAAAAACAGATGAAGCCACACTTAGAGCCATCTGGAAGAAGATGCCGGTTGATTAGGGTTCAGTCTCTCTCTTTAGAGAACAGTTTACACAAAATTACACTGAATAGGGTTTCAGAATCAAGCTGCTTTTCCCTTTTCATTTTACAACGTGTACTTTATAGAATGCATAGTGATCTCTCTTAAGACATTTTTCTCTTTTATTTCCTAGTCTCTTTCTGACAGAAATTCCTTTCTTTGCAGAGAAATAAGGCTTTTCTTTCATTGCCTCTATTCCCTTGATGACATGAAGTATTCAATCACAACCAATTTACAGATAATGTTGTGCTAGTTTCTTGTGTGTGTTTGTCAGTTTCGTCACCTGTGCCAGATTGTCAAATGCATGCCCTAGATAACGTGGCTACCTTAGTCAACAAGTTTCATCGTGCTTCTAAATGGAAATGTTCTGGAAATTTTCCTCTCGGCTTTTTTTCTCTTGCCTGTACCTTTTTGGGTGACTCTGAATTGGATGTTCTTTGTCTGGTCAGTGCCTCTAATTCCTTAGGTCACCATAGGTATCAGCTGGGAAAGGCAGAAGAAATGAGGCCAAAACAAACCTTCCATCAACAGGTCAGAAACATGTCTGGAGGGTCTTCACTCAGCGAACTTTCCTGATCTTATCAGTGGCAGTCAGATGAGCCGAAGCTCTTTGGGTGATTCCTGTTTTTCCCTACCAAGGAAAGGAAAAATCCGAATGATGTGAAATGCTACAAAGAGTCTAGCAATCCAATTTTTCAGTGTCATTTGGGTAAAATGGTTTGATAAGTTTTACCCACAAGTACAGGCTGGGAAAAATTTTGATTCGGATGTAGGCAGAAACAGCCAGAGGGGAAGAATTTAGTGCTAGCTCTGTTGACCTCATCAATATTAGTGACCCAAATTACCTTGCTAAAAATAAAGCAAAAGATAAGAGGCAAGGTAACTCCAGACTACAGCTTTCTAATTTCTAGATCTCTATCCATATATTTCTGCAGCCAGACTCTCGTTTTCCCGTTTAGTCAATAGCAGGAGTTGCATGGGCACGCTTGATGCCTCTCCCTTCATAAGTTGACAGTCACAACAGAACAGTTGACATGTCCCTAGGTTGTGGCACAGAGGTGGCACCTCTTAGTTCTATGACCAGCTGATGATCAGTCAGTGGAAAGCAGCTATAATCAAGACAAGAACTAGAGGCACAAGCACTGGGTTCATGTAGGGCTGGCTTCATGGGCATGGGTTTAAAGGAACCCTATGCTTGATTTAATACTCTGCTGTCACTTTCTTGAAATTCTTAATAATTTTTGAAGAAGGAGCCTCACATTTCCATTTTGTGCTGGGCCCAGAAAATTATGCAACCAGTCTTGTCTTCAAGACATATTGTTGAGACGTAAAAGAGCAATATAGAAAAGTGTGTACAGCATGTGTAAAACCCAGCTCTTTGTACCTGTGCTTTAGACCATTCCCACTGCCCTCTCACCAGCAACCCCTCCCCCCAAAAAACAATTATTATGTATTGAGAGACAATTTTGAGTGGTAATTAGAAGTAAAAACTGCAGCTAGATGGTCCGGGTTTAAAACTCACCGTGGGAAATTTACTATACTTTCTGTTGCCTCAGCACCCTCATCTGTAAAATGGGATAAGAATAGCACCTGCCTCATAAAATCGCTGTAAGGATTAAGTGGTTTAATAAACGGAAAGTCCTTAGAGCACAGCCTGGCCCTTAGTCATGCTAAAATGTCTATTATGTTATTATTATTAAATTAGATTATGTTGTTATTTAGTAATTAGATTATCTCCAGAAGGCTACACCATCATACCTCATTTTATTGCACATTGCTTTATTGTGCTTCACAGATATTATGTTTTTTCCAAATTGAGTTTGTGGCAACCGTGCATTGAGCAACTCTATCTGTACCATTTTTCCAACAGCATTTGTTCACCTTGTGTCTCTGCATCACATTTTGGTAATTTTCACAATATTCAACCCTTCTCATTGTTATTATATTTATTATGGCGATCTGTGATCAGTGATTTTTGATGTTACTATTGTAATTTTTTTGAGGCGCCATGAATCATGCCCATATAAGACAATAAACTTAACTGGTGAATGTGTGTGTGTTCTGAGTGCTCTACCCACCAGCCATTCCCCATCTCCTTCCCTCTGCTCAGGCCTCCCTATTTCCTGAGACACAGCAATATTGAAATTAGGCCAGTTGACAACCCTACAGTGGTGTCTTAAGTGTTCAAGTGAAAGGAAGAGTCACATGTCTTTCACTTTAAATCAAAAGCTAGAAATGATTCAGCTTCGTGAGGAAGGCATGTCAAAAACTGAGACAGGCCAAAAGCTCCCCCTCTTCTGCTGAACAATTAGCCAAGTTTTAGATGCAAAGGAAAAGTTCTTGAAGGAAATTAAAAGTGCTACTCCAGTGCACACACAAGTGATAAGAAAGCAAAGCAGCCTTACTGCTGATATGAAGAAAGCTTTAGCAGTCAGTATAGATCAAACCAGCCACAACATTCCCTTAAACCAAAGCTTTATCTGGAGCAAAGCCCTAACTCTCTTCAATTCTGTGGAGGCTGAGAGAGGTGAGGAAGCTGCAGAAAAAAAGTTTGAAGCTAGCAGAGGTTGGCTTATGAGGTTTAAGGAAAGAAGTCATCTCCATAAGATAAAACTGCAAGGTGGGGCTTCCCCGGTGGCACAGTGGTTGAGAGTCCGCCTGCCGATGCAGGGGACACGGGTTCGTGCCCCGGTCCAGGAGGATCCCACATGCCGCGGAGCACCTAGGCCCGTGAGCCATGGCCCGTGAGCCTGCGTGTCCGGAGCCTGTGCTCCACAACGGGAGAGGCCACAACAGTGAGAGGCCCGTGTTCTGCAAAAACAAAACAAAACAAAACAAAAAACTGCAAGGTGAAGCAGCAAGTGCTGATATAGAAGCTGCAGCAAGTTATCCAGAAGATCTAGCTCAGATAATTAATGATGCTGGCTACACTAAATGACAGATTTTCAGTGCAGATGAAACAGCTTTATATTGGAAGAACTTTCATAGCTAGAGAGGAGAAGTCAATGCCTCCTTGAGAGGACAGGCTGAGTCTCTTGTTAGGGGCTAATGCAGCTGGTAACTTGAAGTTGAAGCCAATGTTCATTTATCATTCTGAAAATCCTAGGGCCCTTCAGAATTATGCTAAATCTACTCTGCCTTTGCTCTGTTAATGGAACATCAAAGCCTGGATGACAGCACATCTGTTTACAGCATGGTTTACTGAATATTTTAAGCCCACTGTTGAGACCTACTGCTCAGAAAAAAAAAGATTACTTTCAAAATATTACTGCTCATTGACAAGGCACCTGGTCACCCAAGAGCTCTGATGGAGATATATGAGATTAATGTTGTTTTCATCCCTGCTAACACGACATCCATTCTGCAGCCCATGGATTAAGAATTAAGTTTGACTTTCAAGTCCTATTATTTAAGAAATACATTTCATGAGGTTATAGCTGCCATATATACTGATTCTTCTGATGGATCTGGGCGAAATAAACTGAAAACCTTCTGGAAAGGATTCACCATTCTAGATGCCATTAAGAACATTCATGATTCATGGGAAGAGGTCAAAATACCAACATTAACAGGAGTTTGGAAGAAGTTGGTTCCAACCCTCATGGGTGATTTTAAGGGGATCAAGGTTTCAGTAACTGCAGATGAGATGGAAATAGCAAGAGAACCAGAAGTGGAGCCTGAAGATGTGACTGCATTGCTGCAATCACATGATAAAACTTTAATGGATGGGGAGTTGCTTCTTACGGATGAACAAAGAAAGTGGTTTCTTGAAATGGAAACTAGTGAAGATGCTGTGAAGATTACTGAAATGACAGCAAAGAATTCAGAACATTATATAAACTTGGTTGACAAAGCAGCGGCAGGGTTTGAGAGGATTGTCTCCAATCTTGAAAGAAGTTCTACTGTAGTAAAATGCTATCAAACAACATTGCATGCTACAGAGAAATCGCTTAAGAAAGGAAGAGTCAATCAATGCAGCAAGCTTCACTGTTGTTTTATTTCAGAAATTTCCACAGCCTCTCCAACCTTCAGCAACCAGCCCCCTGATCAGTCAGCAACCATCAACATCAAGGCAAGAGCCTCCACCAGCAAAAAGATTATAACTTGCTGAAGGCTCAGATGATGGTTAGTACTTTTCAGCAATAAAGTATTTTTCAATTAAGGTATATACATTTTTTAGATGCAATGCTACTGCACACAATAGATTATAGTACAGTGTAAGCACAATTTTTATATGTACCAGGAAACAAAATTTTTTATGTGACTTGCTTTATTGTGATATTCATTTTATTGTGGTGGTCTGGAACTGAACCCACACTACCTCTGAGCTATGCCTATATAATAAACCAGTAAAAGTGGTTCCCTGTAGAGAAAGGGACTAGGGAACAGGAATAGGAGCAGAAGTGGATTTTTTAAAACTCAAACTTACACAATTTTAGGGCCCCCTTTAAGAAAAGCAATACAGAGACTTCCCTGGTGGCACTGTGGTTGAGAGTCCGCCTGCCGATGCAGGGGACATGGGTTCGATCCCTGGTCTGGGAGGATCCCACTTGCCACGGAGCTACTGAGCCTGCGAGCCACAACTCCTGAAGCCTGCAAACCTAGAGCCCGTGCTCTGCAATAAGAGAAGCCACTGCAATGAGAAGCCCGCGCACCGCAACGAAGAGTAACCCCCGCTCGCCACAGCTAGAGAAAGCCCGCGTGCAGCAACAAAGACCCAACACAGCCAAAAATAAATAAATAAATTTATTTTTAAAAAAGAATAGCAATACAAATTATAAATTAAAAAAATAAGACAAACACTTATTTAGAGAAAAACACTTTTAATGCTAAAAAATACTACAAAGTTCAGACAAAAAAATCTATTTATTTATTCATTGACTAACAAACCTCTAAAACACTTTCCCTTGCATTTTTGCTGCATAATCTTTGCCTCATCATGTGACAATTTTATAATTTTTATGAGAAAAGAAAGATATTTCTATTTCTTATGAGAATAGAGAGATACTTTTTTCTGTCTATACATTTTTAATCAGTGTTATTGAGGCATAGTTAACATACCATAAAATTTATCATTGCGAGTTCACAGTTTGGTGATTTTTAGTAAATATATATAGTTGTACAACATGTTTCTAAAAATTTCCATCAACCCAGAAAGTTCTCTCAGGCCCTTTTGCCCCTGTTTTGTTAAATTTATTCTTTATTGTCTTATTGTTTTTGAAACTATTGTGATTGGAATTGTTTTCTTAATTTTATTTTCTGATTGTGCATTGCTTGTACTTTATACAGTTGATTTTTTAAATTTATTGATCTTGTTTCTTGCAACCTTGCTAAACTTGCTTATTAGTTATAGTAGGTTTTTTAAAAAATATATTTATGATTTTCTACATATAGGATCGTATTGTCTGTCAATAAAAACAATTTTACTTTCTTTTTTCCCAGTTTGTATGCCCTTAATTTTTTACTCCTGCATTATTGCACTGACTAGAAGCTCCAGTACAATGTTTGACAGAAGTTTTGGAGTGAACATTCTTACTTGTTCCTTTTCTTAGGGAGAAAGCACTCAATCTTTTACCACTATGATGTTAGTGACAAGTTCTCTTGCTGTGTATTTTTTTTTATGCTTGATTTACAATGTTACAGGTATACAGCAAAGTGATTCATTAATATATATATATACATATATATAATTATATATATATAATTTTTCAGATTCTTTTCCAATATAGGTTATTAAAAGATATTGAATATAGTTGAATATAGTTACCTGTGCTATATTCTAGGTCCTTGTTGTTTATCTATTTTATACATAGTAGTCTATATCTGTTAATCCTGAATTCCAAATTTATCCTTCTTCCTTCTTTCCCCTTTGTTAACCATAAGTTTGTTTTCTATGTCTGTGAGTCTATTTCTGTTTTGTAAATAAGTTTATTTGTGTCATTTTTTTTAGATTCCACATATAAGTGATAGCATATGGTAATTGTCTTTCTCTGCCTGACTTATTCACTTAATATGATAATCGCCAGGTCCACCCATTTTACTGCAAATGGCATTATTTCATTCTTTTTATGGCTGAGTAATATTCCATTATATGTATACACCACATCTTCTTTATCCATTCATCTGTCAATGGACACTTAGGTTGCTTCCATGACTTGGCTATTATAAATAGTGCCGTTATGAACATTGGGGTGTATGTACCTTTTCAAGTTTTCTCTGGATATATGCCATTCTGTTTTGTTTTTAATGCCATTAAGAGGTTGCAAAAAATCCCTTCTAGTCCTCATTTGTTGAGAGCTCTTATCATGAATAGGTGTTGGATCTTGTCAAATGTTTTGCTGCATCTGTTGAGATGATCACGTAGGTTTGTCTTTTATCCTGGTAATATTATATATTATATTGATCAATTTCCAGATGTTAAACCAACCTTGCATTCCTTGGTAAAAATGCGTAATCCTTTTTCATATGTTGTTGGATTTTATTTACTAATATTTTGTTGAAGATTTTTGCATCCTTTTTCATGAGGGACATTGACCTGTAATTTTCATTTCATGGAGTGTTTTTGTCTGGCTTTGACATCAGGGTAATACTGACCTCATAGAATGAGTTAATAAGTGTTCCTTCCTTCTCTATTTTCCAAAGGAATTTGAGGTGGATTGGTATTGTTTCTTACTTAAACATTTGAGAAAATTCACCAGTGAAGTCTTCTGAACTTGGACTTTACTTTGAAGAAAGACGTTTAGTTACTAATTCAATTTCTCAATTTGTTATAGGTCTAGTCAGATATTCTATAATATTTGGGGGAGGGATATATAAATATGTGATTTACAAACAGTTTGTACTCACTGGTTTTTAGAACTGCTACATTTTTGTGATTTACAAATTGAGGAATTCTGATAAATTCTGTTTTGTGCAATTCCATCAAAAAAGGGAGAAAAGTGGGAAAAAAACTATGGAACATTTATAATTGCATACACTGTATGTTTGAGTATGTTCCTGACAAGAGACAACTTCTGTTTTGCCTAAATGTCGGTGAGAACAGAAGCCTCTGTTTATAATTTTACTTTTCTGCTGTCTGTAAGGTTTTGCCACAGACTAGCTTCTGGTGCTGTATAATTCATAACTAAGTTCACTTCCACTATGCATATGCCTTCAGTGCTTGGTGCTGGGTACTCAGGTGCACCTTCATAAAATATAAGCTCTGGTCTAGATACCATCGTGTCATGATACCATGAAGACTGGAAAAATAGTCAGTAGGATTATTTATTGAAGTCAGTTATACATTGAGCCTGGTAGTAATAATGTAACTATACACAGAAGTGATTACAAACCACGTAAAAACATCCCACAAAATCCAAGCTGAAATTATCCCCAACTCAATTTTCTTTTAGCTGTAAATGCCTGTAGCCACTTCAATGCCAACAAAAAGAGAAAAAGCATGACAGAATAGAACTGGAAAGAAACAGTTTTCTATACCAATTGTGATTAAATTATCTAAATTTTGCAAATGTTATAAAAATTTTGGCTCTGTGAACGTATTGCCTTTCTGGGTCCATCTTAGAGTCTTGGAAGGGGTCCATGCAAATGAGGGACTCCGAAATTCAGTATGAGTTTCATGATAAATGGGAAATCAACCTCTGGGTAAAAGAAAGACTGACTCCAAAAAGTATTGGGTTCCTAATCTTCTTGGCACCTTACAAGTTGTGTAACAAACCTATTGAATAAAACTACTGAGCTTTAATTTTCTCATGTTATATAAAATTAGCAACAGTAATTTTTGACATTATTAATCACTTCCTGCATGCTATGCACTTTAAGTGCATTATCTCAATTCTCACTACATTTTGAAACAGGCTTTGTTAAAAAATCCCCATTTTACAATGAAGGAAACTGGGTCACTTTCCTGAAACATACTAATGATTACCTCATATTATTGCTCTGTGCAGTTAATGTGAAAATAAATAATCAATGTACATTTTACACTCTGCAACATTACACCAGCCCCCAATAGAGAGAGCCCTTGTAGTGTGAGAAATTCATCAGCTCACCTGTAAGTCAGAGGACCATTAAGTGGCCAATCAGACTGAGTAAGTCAGGTCCTGGAGCATCTCCAGCCTACCATTACTACCCATCAAGATATGAGTCCAGTGGGCAGAATAATTGCACACACTATAGTGCAATAGTTTTCAAACTTACTCAGCATTAAAATCATGAAGAGGAAATTGTGCTTGTTGAAATACAGATTCCAGTGACTTATCTTCAGATATTTTGATTTAGTCGGTCCAGAATTTGGCTTCAAGATCTGCATTTTTATTAAGTATCCTGGGTGATTTTGACGTAGAGGTTCTTGGGTTAGAGATTAAGCACAGAAGAACTAGCTCTTAGTGGAAGAAGCTACTAGCTTACTTGGTGTTATTTTTTTCTTTATATCGTGACCTCAAAAAGAGAGAATGAAAGAAAAATTTGTTTACCACTTAACTTGCTGGTGCACCTAGGAACTTTGATACCTCTGGAAAGGTGATCTTGTATTGTTATACGTTATTTGTATTTTACTGTGACTGAATTTATTATGTTTTC
This sequence comes from Stenella coeruleoalba, assembly GCF_951394435.1. Taxonomy (NCBI): domain Eukaryota; kingdom Metazoa; phylum Chordata; class Mammalia; order Artiodactyla; family Delphinidae; genus Stenella; species Stenella coeruleoalba. The sequence continues at coordinate 46,630,759 of NC_137164.1, forward strand.
TTGCGAGGGCAGGTTTTGATAGGAAGAGAATCTGAGGACACTAGGCCGTTGCAACTGATGAGATCTTTCAAAGGAAAGAAAAGGCATGCAGCTGGGAGAACAAACGTGCCAATTTCTTCATTTTACCTATGCAGAGTAATGTCAGGCAAGGCCAGAAAGTAGCTTGTTACCTTATGGGACAATTACGGGTATATCATGGCAATAATTCTGCCAGCTTGCAATCCAACTAAAGGAATAGGAAGATCTGAAATTTAGGACCAATTATTAAAGTTGGAGCCTAAAAAACAGACTGAAAGTCACCATCAGATGGGACTATATGTCATATGTCACTAGATTAAGGATATTGATATTTTCTATCAAATTTGTTCACATATATTACTGTGACCAAATATCACTGAGGTACGTTGTCCTTTGAGATATAAATAAAATTAGTTGGACCATATTCCAGGTGAATTTAGTGAATTGGGAGACTCTGAGTTCTCTTCTTCATAGAGCAGGAGCCAGCAAATTTTTTCTGTAAAGGGCCAGAGAGTAAATATTTTCAACCTTGTAGGCCATACAGTCTCTGTCACATAACTCAACTCTGCCTTTGAAGCAGCCATAGACACAATGTAAACAAATGAGCGTGGCTGTGTTCCAATAAAACTTTATTCAAAGAAACAGGTGGCATCCAGATTGGGCCCAAGGGCATAGTTTGCAGACACATGTTCTAGAAGGTGGAGTTGGCTTACTGCTTACCCATATCTCTACTTCTGAGTTTCTGCTTCTGCTGAATTAGTTTGGTTTATTGGTCATTTTATCATCCCACGCACGTCTCCTTATTCCACCATTTGTAAGGCTAGAAATGGAGCTCAAGCAGCCTGTGCAGAAGCTTATTTACACTGAGACCCAATCAGGCACCCATGTCTAGCCATGAGACATGTTTCTTGCTGGTAACTTGTTCGGCATGCTTCAAACTGTTATATAATTCTCAGGTGACTCACTGGTTCTGATGTGAAAAAACAGGTTGTAACACGTCATTCATGCTGAAGGAAGCAAAAGTGGAGCTGATTGCTTCTCAGCAAATTCTTATGATAGGGAGAGACATATGGGCTCCATATATTACTCTGTAAACCAACAGTGGTCAAGCAAGTGCCCCAGATTGGGCTGGTCTGCTATCAAATTGTCTCCTCCAACTGAGAGAAGTATGAGTTGCCCCATGACAGTTGGAATCCAAGAAATGTCACATTTCTGCATTTTGCTAAATCATATTAAAGACAAATTGAGCTTTTTATTTTCCATCATTTCTGAGAAGTCCAAACTCAGTGATTTTCAGTTCTCCTTTCTCTTGCCTTGGGCTATAGAAGGACCTCAAGAATTGTGGGGTAGAGAAAAATATAGGACAGCACCACTCCTCAAGTTCTGTGGGCTTACGGCTGCTATAGCCCATGTTTTAGTGGTTTGTTCAAATATGGGCAGCTGTCAGGCAGCCCCAGTTGTTCCATCCATGAGGGACTTGAGGGCCTTCACCAAAGCTCCCAGGATCACGGGGCTTAGTTTTCAGTCTTTCCAGCTGCAAGGGGCTGCATTTTTTTTTTTAAGGGGCTGCATTTTAACTGGCTCTGATCTATGTCTCTTGTCCAAACCGGTGCTCTTACCCACTTCAGTAGCAAGAATCAAACCAATTTTGCAGGAACTTGGCTGCTCCCTTTATCAAATTTTAAATCACCAAGACTCTGAACACCTTTGTTTCTCAGAAGATCAGTTTAATATTCTTGTTGGGTCCAGATGTCAGAGGTACAAGTTGTTTGTCTTCCATAGTGATTTACTTTGTTTTAATTGAACTTCAATACCTTTAGACTGGACATGTCATCTCCAGTTTTCAAGCCCTACCATTCTCTATTATCTTGCTCCAGCTAGCCTTATTTGTTGCTACTTGTCTGGTCTAGGAGGAATGGGAGAATAAGTCTCTTGATTCTTCCTGAAGAGTTTATACTTAGTAGGAAATAATAGAATTTGTTTTCTCTATAGGGGATTTTACTACATAAATTTTTAAACAAACCACTCTTGTAAAGTTCTGTTTATTCTAGCCCACCACTTAACCACTTCTCAAGTTATGGGCCTTGGACTAGAAGTATCAACACCTCCTGGGAACCTGCTAGATATGTAAATTCTCAGCCCCGACCCCAAATCTACTGAAGTAGAGTCCTGGAAGCCCAGTAATCGACAAGCCCTCCAGGTGATTCAGATGCATGTGTTAAGTTTCAGAAGCACTGTTTTAGAATACGTGTTATACTGTGAAAGTGATAATCCACTAGAGAAAAATCTGTCATTTAGAACTAACAGTAATTCTCAGATGAGTCCTTTGTCCTCTGTCCTTTTCTTTCCATACTCTCTTGGAGTGCATATTCTCTCAAAATTTTAATTGATGCCCTCTTGTGGCTATGAGAATTCCCAAGTGTGTAATTGACCTATTATCTTTCTTCTGGCTTTTTACTATTGTTTCATTCCAGCAAAGCTTAATTATAATGTTCTGACATAATTGGAAACTATATTCTTCATGTAGACCTCCCACACAAATTTTCCTTCCTTCTTTACACCTTAATCATCAAGGACCCTGTAGCAGGGCTGGACTTAGCTAGGGTAAGTTGAATGAGTCACTGACCTCAGGTGCAAAATTTAAGGGGACACCCAGGAAATAAACTTAAGCACTTATGATCAACTAATCTACGACACAGGAGGTAAGAATATACAATGGAGGAAAGACAGTCTTCCATAAGTGATGCTGGGAAAACTGGACAGCTACATGCAGAAGAAAGAAATTAGAACATCTCTAACACCATATACAAAAATAAGCTCAAAATGGGGCTTCCCTGGTGGCGCAGTGGTTGAGAGTCCGCCTGCCGATGCAGGGGACACGGGTTCGTGCTCCGGTCCAGAAAGATCCCACATGCCGCGGAGCAGCTGGTCCCGTGGCCATGGCCGCTGAGCCTGCGCTTCCGGAGCCTGTGCTCCGCAATGGCAGAGGCCACAACAGTGGGAGGCCCGCGTACCGCAAAAAATTTAAAAAATAAAAAAACAACTCAAAATGGATTAAAGACCTAAATGTAAGACTAGAAACCATAAAACCCCTAGAGGAAAACGTAAGCAGAACACTCTGACATAAATCGTAGCCTATTTTTTTGGATCATTCTTCTAAAGCAAAGGAGATAAAAGCAAAAATAAACGGATGGTACCTAATTAAACTTAAAAGCACAGCAAAAGAAACCATTGACAAAATGAAAAGACAGCCTACTGAATGGGAGAAAATATTTGCAAATGATATGACCAATAAGGGGTTAGTATCCAAAATATATAAACAGCTCATACAACTCAACATCAAAAGGATTACAGAATGGGCTGAAGACCTGAATAAACATTTTTCCAAAGAGGACATGCAGCCAGCCAACAAGCATATGAAAAGATGCTCAACATCACTAATTATCAGGGAAATGCACATCAAAACCACAATGAACTGTCACCTCACACCTGTCAGAATAGCCATCATCAAAAAGAACACAGATAACAAATGTGCACGAGGATGTGGAGAAAAGAGAACCCTCGTACACTGTTGGTGGGAATGTAGATTGGTGCAGCCTCTGTGGAAAACAGTACAAAGTTTTCTCAAAAAACTAAAAATAGAGTTACTATATGATCCAGCAATTCCATTCCTGGGTATATAGCTGAAACAAATAAACAAACAAAAAATCTAATTTGAAAAGATACATGCACCCCGATGTTCATAGCAGCATTATGTACAATTGCCAAGATAAGGAAGCAACCTAAGTGTCCTTCAACAGATGAATGGATAAAGAAGATATGGTATAAATATACAGCAGAATACTACTAGGCCAAATAAAAGAATGAAACGTTGCCATTTACAACAACATGGATGGACTTGGAGGGCATTTTGCTAAGTGAAATAAATCAGACAGAGGAAGATAAATACTGTATGATATCACTTATATGTAGAATCTAAAGAATACAACAAACTAGTAAATACAGCAAAAAAAGAAGCAGACTCAGATATAGACAACAAACTAGTGGCTTCCAGTGGGGAGAGGGAAGTGGGGAGGGAAAATATAGGGGTGGGGATTAAGAGGTAGAAACTATTATGTATAAAATAAGCTACAAGGTTATATTGTACAACATGGGGAATATATCCACTATTTTATAATAACTATAAATGCAGTATAACCTGTAAATTATATAACATTGTACAGCAACTATATTTCAATAAAAAAATTTAAGGAAGCACTAAAAAATCTCAATAATCAAGATAAATATTTTAATGAAATACTTTTTTTTGCAAAGTTAAAATTAATGCAAGAAAAGCCATGATAAACAAAATAAAAAATTTTTGAAAGAGAGGATTAGGACCTTATCGTACCAAGCCACATTAGCTTGAGGCAAAAGAAAAAATCAGTCATACTGTACTGATCCTGGCCTTATATAAAATTTTGATATTTTGTTCATTATAGATGTCTTTCCATAAATTTTTATTTTATTATGTCACAGTTGATACTTTGGTTTCAGAGGAAATAAAACACATTGTGGTTCCAGGTTCCAAAGGAGATACAGAGAAAAGGCTTGGATCCCGTAAGTCTCCTTCGTACCGGTTCAACGAGTGATGGGGCTCCTGGAGAGCAAGTTCCCAGTAAGAGGAGAGCTGAAATGGAAGGGAGGACTCTAGAGGAGATGAAAAAAATCACCACTTGCCCAGGGCTGATGGCTATCTTCTCACCAGTTCTCTAACAACTGCAAGCTCAGTGTATACTAAACAATCTCACACTTGTCACAGACTGCTTTGCAATCAGTCTCTAGATAAATCAGATCTGTATATTTATCTTCTCCAACTAGATTGCACTTCTTGATGTTAGGGATCATGTTTTCTCTCTTTTTTTGGTATTTTTTTCTTTAATGAAGATGAACTAAGTAGCCATTCCAGAAGCATCATCTTTGCTACGTTTGACTTCATTCATTCAGTCTTCTTTATTCAGTTCACAGTACACTTGAGATCAAAGGGAATTGAGGAGATGTCACTGAATGAAGCAACTCAGCATTAGAAAAAGTTAAAATCCTGGTTGCCTTTGGTGTGTACTAACTGTGACAGTTACATGAAGATAATCTCAACTCTCCAGGAGCTTCTAAAGCTTGGAGATAGATGTGTCCAATGCAGACGTATATACATAGTACATTATAAAATGACTTAAAACAGTAAATCAGTATATCCAAGTAAATTGACAGTTAAATCACATTCTTAAGGAATAGCAGTGTTTCTTTCATATGTTTCCAAACCAAATGCTACACGTACCCACAGTCAAACTCATGGGTCTTTGAAGATGCAAACATTCTGAGGACAAATTCACCTTTCATGCAAAAATTCCCAAACCCAGATCATAAACATGCCCTTCATAAATCACCAAATAGTCTCTTCAGTTGTAATACTATACCAATTAAATTGTCAAGAGTTTTTTCTTTTATAGCAATTGATTCAGTATCTTTTAAAGTCCTCAAAGCTGTCAGATCTCTAAAGTTTAAGCTCCAGTAAATAAACTTATGCCTTCCTTTCTATTTAGAAGTTTACAACGTAGAATTTCAAGCTCTGACCTGTTGACAAAGTTACCTTCATAGAACGAGATTTTATTACTATGGTAACTTAACAAGATAGAGGTATTAAGAGTAATTTTCCCTAGCACTTTCAGGAGAATTTGCCATTTCTGACTCGAAATCACTGTCTTACATTTAACAAAATGAGAGATTAGATGAATCATTTATTTTTATATTCTTTTACATTCTAGAATAAATGTACAAGTGTATTGAACAGAGCAAGTATCTTCTGGAACATTTTTTGCACCGATGAAAAGTTGTTCCACTACTGTGAGGCTTTGTGCCACCAAGACAGTGAAGATGCCAATCCGCTCTGCTTGGCTCAGCAATTGCAACAGGCAAGGAGGAAACTGTGTCAACTGCATGAGAACTTAATTTACTTTGAGCTGATGAATGGCCAAGGGAGATGCCAACGATTGACGGAAGAAAGTGATTCCCACGTCACTGTGAGTCCTAGGGATTCACCTAGAAAGTCACGTGTATAAATATCTTCTAGAGGATCATGCCCCATTGCTCAGTTCCCTGGGACATGGGACACACAGACCTCACTGCAGTTGCCCTCCAAATCTGTGAAACACAGGAGCACAAGCATACAAAGGACAAGATGTCTATTTCCATGTATTATATTTATAGAAGACTCGGTGGAAGGGCTCATGGTGGTATTACACACCTACTTTTCAAGTCTGTGAAACCCATGACCTGATGCAGGGAAGGTCCCTTCCAATTGCACTACTATCCTCCTGAGGAGATTTTGGGTCATACTAGGAAGAAGCCAAGGCCTTCAGAACCACCTTGCACAGGACTATGTATAAGCAAGTCATGAGACAACTTTGAATGGTATGAGGTTGAAAGGAACTTTTTATTTTGAACGTTTTAAAATGATCTCCAGGCATCATCACAGCAGAAACGGGAGAGAAAAATTAATAAAAATACTTGTGTGTGTATGTGTGCTTGCCTGTGTGTGTTTTGCTTGGTTCTGAGTTTATTCCTTTGAAAGTCATCCTTCCAGGGTTTGTTCGCTCTGACAATATCTGCTGAGGGTGAGTCAATTCCCTTTCATTTGGAGGTAATTTGCAGCCACATTATCCTGTCTAATAGGAACAAAAAATCAGCCAGAAAGATTTCCTGAGGAGCAGCTGGCACATGCAAATGTGAGGCTGCTCATTTTAATTTTGGTTGTCATGACATTTCTTCAATTACCTCATTGACCTGAATCACACTTCCTTACACTGCTTTCAGCCTTACTGTCTGGAAGTTACAGACTTGTTTTCTTATTTGGATAGCCCAAAGAAAAACCATAAGCAAGTCTGGATGTTACAGTTCTCGCAATGTTGGACGTATGCAGAAAACATCATTTGAATTTGTAACGTACTGAGAGTATATCTGAACAAGCCTGCCAATCACACATTCGTTGGGTTTATTTCTTTGCCAAAGAGCCATTCCTGGATGATATCTTCATTTTACAAATCAAGAAAGATATGCTCATAAATGATAAATGTGGATGGTGGAAAGTACATATGGCTAAGAGAAATAATAAAATATAAAGATACTCATGTGAAACCTACCGGACAGCAAGGACACAAATTTATGTATGTTCTATAAAGCAATCTGCTCTCATTTCTCCGGGTGGATGCTTAAGAAATACTATTCCTCATCTTCACTATAGCTGGCATAAAAGGTTTGGTAATAGCTCTCAGTTGTGTTTCAAAACACAGAGCAGAAAAAGATTGGTCAGGGATTCCTTGGTGGCGCAGTGGTTGAGAGTCCGCCTGCCGATGCAGGGGACATGGGTTCGTGCTCCGGTCTGGGAGGATCCCACATGCCGCGGAGCGGCTGGGCCCGTGAGCCATGGCCGCTGAGGCTGCACGTCCGGAGCCTGTGCTCCGCAACGGGAGAGGCCACAACAGTGAGAGGCCCGCGTACTGCAAGATTGGTCAAACCTTTGCAATCACTATAATTTGTCCTTAGGAAGGCAGTACATATTCTTGCTTCTCTCTGATGGTAAATATCAAAGATTTTAGTATGCATTAGACACATTAAACAGTCACACATAAATATGAGAAACAAATTGAAAATATAAGATTTGTTTCATTTCAAGAGATATAGCATGGTTTTCAGTAATAAAGAAAGAAATAATTAGCCCTGATTGATAAGCACATGGCCAAAGAGTCATATATAATTAGCCTTTTGGGTAAGCATTATTGCAAAATAGATGAAATCACTGATTACAGTAATAATTATCTGCTTACATTATGAATGCATATGAAAAATTTTAATTTCTTTCCTTATTAGTAGTTTTCCACTGTGCATTGCTAATGAATGGAGTTTACTAAACTAGTTACTGGTGGAAATGTCGACATACAAATGCAACCTCTGTTCATTTTCATTATGTCCAACCCATAAGAAAATTCAGGCTGGTGTTTTCCAGAAGTGTTGAGGGTACATTGTGTCTGAGATCAGACGGTCAGGTGTGCAGCCTTTGTGAATAGGCCTGTTCTGCTAATATTTACCAAAGACCACAAGTTCCTGTAGCTGGAAGATCCAGGAGTTAGCCTATTGTTTGAGCAAACTGAAGCTTTCTTTGGAAAATCTTGGCAATGGGAAGTGCATTTGCGTATTTATTTATAAAAACCATCATACAGTTTTCTCTCTAAAGAAAAAGAAGTCTTTAATTTCCTATTGAACTTTTTCAGTTGACAGAAAAAAATTTTTTATGCAGCAGGCTTATGTATAAAACATGAAACAGGAACAAACTGCTAGTACTATATGGAAATCTTCTGAAAGAAAGATCGTTTCTGGTTTGAGTCATTTACATTGAAAACACAAAGATGATCTTATTGAAAGCAGTGCTGTTATGAGGTGGATGGCTGAAATAATTTTCATGTTTCATGTCTTTAAAGGCCAGATAATAGGGTAGTAAATTGAAATGGGAACATGGTGATAATTTTAGGAATGGGTTTGCAACCCAATTATGACAACATTTCTTTCATAGCATCTCCTATGAAATATCAGAAAATACTAGAAAACTCATCATAAAGATATACAATCTATATTATCTGCATGACTTTTACTAGTTCATATGCAGCTACCAGCCTAATTCATTTCTTAGACTGTCTTGGTACTTCAGCAGTGTCTTAACATGCAAACTTGCTCATATGGAGATGCCATTTGAGGAAGGAAATCTAGCTTATCAGAGCACTCTAGCCTCAGTCTAGATTCTAGAAGGCTACCAAACCCCTTTAGTTTTTCAGATGCTCCTGAGCTTGCCTTACGGGCTACAGCCTGGTCTCTGGTTTCCACAATTACTCCTTTAAAGCTTTGGGATTGGCTCAAGCCAGAAAGCCTACAGTAATACCAGCAGGTCCTCCTGGCCTAATACCTTTTTAAGAAATTCAGAACACTGCTTATTTCTCTGCCCCCTGTGCCCATCATTAATTGGGACCAGAAGAAGAGCTCAGTATTTAGACCCAGGCTAAAAGCACATTTCAACAGTGACCTGGAGACCTAGAAATAAACCTACAGCCTCTAAAATGGACCTACGATTTCTGAGCAGGTCTTGGCTAGCTTGAGCAGCAGTACAAGAACTCTCTGGAAACAAAACAAAACAAAACAAATACAGTACTTTGCCAGCTAATTAGCTTTCTGATTGCTGATAAGGAATGTTAAGTTTCCATCTGTTTCTCCTCTCCCTCATGCTAAATTGGTCTGGTATTAGTATAGCCATATTATGGCAAAAGACATGTGTCTTAGCCTAGCTGTGTAAATATCACCTTCTGCCCGAGTCGATCAAATATTTTTATTGCATTCCTTCCATTGCTAGCACTGTGTGAGGTGCTGTGAGTTATACAAAGAGGCGGAAGATTCAATCCTGAGTTTCAGGTTTATAATTGAGTTGATAAGAGCAAATTAATGGAAGTCAAAAAAGCAATATACTGCTAAACTACCTGGTACTGAATTTAGCATGGTAGAAGTTCACAGAATAATGGACCGATGTGTGAGAGTTGAGTTGGTGGAGTTTCAATGAATAAAGTAACACTGGAGCTGTTTATGGAAGGATGGACTCAGGCAGAGTAGTGGAAAGACAGCTTTCCGGAAGTGGACAACAGCATTTTAGCAAATTCCCCCAAAAGGAATGAGCATCATAAAACCAGAGAATAGGGAGGACATCTACTTCACTTTTATTCCATATTTGTAAAAATGGAAGACAAGTCATACTTTTGTCCCAGACATAATTGTCTGTCTTAACGATGTAACTTTTCTTCCAATGCAATAATTTATTCCAGATATAAAATGGTCACCTGAAAGAGGAAGAATCTTTTCTTCAGCTTTTCTGAAATGTTAAGTGCAGTTTTTTTTTCCTTTAAGGCAGGGAAATGGTATGTTAAATATGCTAAACTTTCTTCTTAATGTAGAGTATGATTTTGGAGATGTAATCTTATCAGAGCCTAATACTTGGTAAATTATTGCATCAAGTTTTAAATTCTATGATGAAAAAGAACACATGTCTTATTAATTATATCAAAGTAAACTACCTTTAAAAGTACGTTAAGCTTTTCAGAGATCTAAAGGTGCAGAAGACGACTGTGATTGTAGTTCAAATTCCAGTTGTTCCCTAGAGTCCGACATACGTGCACTGTGCCGATGTGTTATCATGTCCTAGGCTTGGTAAAGCTGTGGCAACCTTCCCATGGCCAGTTTTTTGTATAAGAGCAGTGCCCCCAAAAAGTCAAAAAGCCTGGCTTCCTCATGTTTTCTTCACAATTGTAAAAGTCATGTGAAACATCACTAAGGATATTATAGTGTCATAGAACTTCAGAGTTTGAAGATATCATAGAGGACTTCCCTGGGTGGTTAAGACTCCATGCTTCCACTGCAGGGGGCACAGGTTCGATCCGTGGTCAGGGAACTAAGATCATGCTTGCCACGGGGTGCAGCCAAAAAAAAAAAAAAGGTATCATAGAGGTCATTAGCCAACCTTTCAGATCACAGTGAGGAAAGTTAAGGTGTATTAGAATTCCCATCTCCTCTGCTTTGCTGTAGGCTCTGGCCATGATGGACTCCCTTCTGAACCTCCTTATCTGTAGGTTCGGGGTGGGGGACAGAGACGGGGAGGCTTCTCTGTGCCTACTGACCCTGGGTAGAGAGTGGAGACCACAGCGCTCCCTGGTAGTCAACAAGAGAGGAAGCAGCTTAAGCCAATGCGTGAGTGACAGTGACTATGCTGAGTTAGAGGCCAGAGGAAGGTCCTGCTTTACTCTCTTTTCATGTGAAATTCAGTCCTGTGACTAAAATTTAAAAACACAAATCTTAATAAATATAGACGTGGAGGAAGACTATCATTTAAAAGTTGCAATCGGGGCTTCCCTGGTGGCGCAGTGGTTGAGAGTCCGCCTGCCGATGCAGGAGACACGGGTTCGTGCCCCGGTCCAGGAAGATCCCACATGTCGCGGAGCAGCTGGGCCCGTGAGCCATGGCCGCTGAGCCTGCGTGTCCGGAGCCTGTGCTCCGCAACGGGAGCGGCCGCAACAGTGAGAGCCCCGCGTAAAAAGTTGCAATCTATGTTCTAGCAATCTATGTTCTACCTTTAGAGATAGAGGCTCAAATTGGTATAGCAACCTGGGAGAAACCGCATAATAGGCATTTTTTGTTATGTAAAAGGTAAAGCAGAACTGTATCCTACTTCTTAAAGGGAAATTTGAATATAGAGAAATAAATTAAATTTAGATGTTTCCATCTGAGAAGTTAAGTTCTCTGTTTAACGTAAATTTGGTTAAAGTACGTTTTAGCAGTTGCTACCTAGAGGCCAATGTTTGGTTTTTTTCTGTGCTAAATTAGACTCTTCTGGCATATTTATTATTGAGTGTCCTTGAAGAATGATTTCTTGTCTGAAGATCCCTTTCCCCCCACGCGCTCCTCAAGGAAAGTTGGAGCCATTTTCAGTGAAGAATGGCTTCAAATAAGGAAATATATTACTTTGGAGGCGTCAAGAATCTCATGGGGTTTGGTGGTATGCAACCTGGAAGAAAAGACTGGTGTCTACTGAAGACTGAATAAGCCAGATTTGGGAAAACAAATTAAAGTTGCAGTGCCATATATGGGTCAGGTTGAGTCCATAGGACCAGACCATACTCCTAATGATGGGAGTTGTGGTTTCCCCTAAAAGTAGCGGATGACCTGGTGTGCATCACCCTGGGAAGGGGCCAACCTTGAGGCAGCAAGCAAGAACTCAGGCTTGTGGGCTTTAGACTGTGAGGTTTGGGAGAGGTACTAGGGTCTTTTCTCCTCTCTCTGAAACCTCATGGAATCCAAGTAAATTAGTCATGCTAGAAGGCACCCCTGTTGAAGGGTGGTTGGCTGTGCTTTTCCAGATGGCAGCTGACTGGGAGGAAGGTAGAAGGTTATCATTTAGGAACTCCCTGAAGAATGTCATCCTGGCTTTGAGGTTGAGGACTCTGAGCACATCCGTGTGTAACTTGTGATTTATTCTGTATGTGGACAGTCCCTTCTATTTTCCATAAACTTTCAATGAAGACTGATTAGAAGTTACCACCTGGTGTCTTCTTTGCTGGAAGGAAAAAGCAGTGTTCCCTCTCAGAAAGAGCTCAAAGACACTTTGAAGTTGACTAATTTATGGTAAACAAATAGGTAGGACCCAAACTATCATTTTCGAAACTTTAAATGGAAATATGTTATTATTTTATATGTATTTGAGGCTTAAGCATTTAATTATACATATTTGTGTAGTAAGTACAAGAGACTGCTTCCTTCTTCTCTCCTGGTGATCATAGTAAATCATCATGTAACAGACCATTTTCTGGAATTTCTTGAATGATTTCCTTAGATAAATAAGTATAAGATGACTACTGGGCAGTCTTCACCTGGGTGAAGGGTATCATGGGAATTCTTTGTGTCCTGACCAAGGCTAGCTCCTCACCACACCTCTTTTTTTTTTTTTTTTTTGTGGTACGCGGGCCTCTCACTGTTGTGGCCTCTCCCGTTGCGGAGCACAGGCTCCAGATGCGCAGGCTCAGCGGCCATGGCTCACGGGCCTAGCCGCTCCGTGGCATGTGGGATCTTCCCAGACCAGGGCACGAACCCCTGTCCCCTGCATCGGCAGGCGGACTTTCAACCACTGCACCACCAGGGAAGCCCACCACACCTCTTAATTGACATCTTTGGTCAGTAGAGAGAAGTCTGATAAATTGTAGAAGGAACCTAGGGATTTTTTGAGAAAAAGGGCCCCCAGCCCTCTTCACCTCTTGGACCAGGACAGGTAGACCAAATTTTGCAAGAAGCACATGAGGATTCTTCAAAGAGAAGCATACAAAAAAAAAAAAAAAAAAAGGATATGCATGGTTACCCTTGGCATATACCAGAAAAAGGATATTTTAGAAAAAAAACATGTAGCTGAGATTGGCATGCATGTAAGATCTAGCTATGCTGGTACATTGTTGTGGTTTTGGAGCAAAGCCTGAGCATTTGAACATGTGATGCTTTTTGGTTTAGGTATAAGATATCATTGCAGGATGGACACACTTCCATGGCATGGAAGAGGGTTGCTTTTGAACAATGACATTCAGTGGTAGCAAAACGCAGAAGAGTAATGCTGGATCAAACTCTTTCCCCCATGGTACTGAGTAAGCCTTGAGCTCTTAAACTTAAAAAGGGTCTGAATACGTGTGGGAGGGGAAGGTTTTCCAGGGGAAGTCTCAAGAGTGAGATGCTAGACTTCCCACTAAGAAGTCACATGGATACTAACTGGAAAAATAAAAGAATATGACTGTTTTGTACCCCTGTGTTAATGAATCAGGGTATGCTTGCTACATTTGTAAAATTAAAGAGAAATCACAATGGTACATTGTGTGGGTAATCCCAAATCACAATACATACTGTGATTTCTCCTTTATGTTTATTAATTAATTGTTTTTATTTTTTAAAGTCTTTATTGAATTTGTTACAATATTGCTTCTGTTTTATGTTTTGGTTTTTTGGCCACAAGGCACGTGGGATCTTAGCTCCCCGACCAGGGATCAAACCTGCACCCCCTGCATTGGAAGGCGAAGTCTTAACCACTGGACCACCAGGGAAGTCCCTCTGTTCATTAATTTAAATGTGCAGTCCAGGGAATTTTACTTAGATCAGCAGAAACCCTAGAAATCTCAAAGAAGATTTGACCTCTTCTGGGAGGTCTATGAGAATAAGTCACAGCTAAGAAATTCCCTTGCATGGATCACTGCAGACTAATTCCTAAATCTCCCTTTTAACTGATTTCATTGGAAGTCTGAAAGAATATAATGTGAATGCTGAGCAATCTGTCAGCCTGTGGCTTCTCATTCTATAATTGATTCAATATTTTGGTTTGTTGTATTCATATACCTCTTCATAACTGACGATGCCCTTTTGCATATATTATGTTGTTTGTGCCTCACGGCCACACTGATGGATATGCAGAGCAGTGACTACTAATTCCATTTAATACATGAGGACACTGGGGCCCAAAGGGATTAAATGATATAACCGTAAATGAGTGCAAGAGAGTTTAAATTTAGAGAATAGATACTTGTTAATTGCAAAGGGAAAAATAGCAACTTTAGTGTGAGGACATACGGCAGACACCACTTAAACCAAGTGATCAGGGTTAACATGACAGGTAATGAGACCTATCAGTATCATGTGCCTCCTGATATTACGCACTGAGAAGGGCACAACATCACTTCTGTTGGACTGCTGCCAAAAATCTAACCTGAATCATGAGAAAACATCAGACACACTCAAACTGAGGATCATTCTCCCATATTGGCCGGTACTATTCAAAAGTATCAAGATCATAAAAGACAAAGGAAGACTGAGGACTGTTTCAGGTTGTAGGAGACTGAGAAACCATGACAGCTAAATGCAATCTGAGAACCTGGATCTTGGGTCTGGAAAAGGACATTAGTGGGACAATTGGTGAAAATGGATAAGATCTGTAGATTAGTTAATAGTATCATTGTCAATGTTAATTTCTTGATTTTGCTAACTGTACCCTTGTTAGGTAAGATGTTAATATTTGGGAAAGCTGTGAGAAAGGTATACAGGAATTTTGTGTACTGTCTTTGCCACTTTTTTAAGTCTGAACTTATTTCAGAAATCAAAGTTAAAGTAGAGAAATAAATAGATTTTCTCCTGCAGCCAAACCAATTTTTTAAAAAAATTTTATTGGAGTATTTACAGTGTTGTGTTGGTTTCAGGTGTACAGAAAATTCATTCAGTTAATATTCATATACTCATTCTTTTTCAGATTCTTTTCTCATATAGGTTTTCACAGAATATTGAGTAGAGTTCCACCAATTTTTATCTTCAATGAGTATGTACATAAACTTCAAAACTCAACTAAATAAATGGCTTTTTCATTATTCAAATGAATAATTTGAATTTTTTAATTATTCAAAGCCATGGGTGATGCTCCTAGGGAGCTCTTCTATGTTCTACTGTAGAATTCTGGGAGGATATAGAGCATGGTGGTACAAGACTATAGGACTTCGATTTGGAGAGACATCCCAGCCCTGCCAATTTCTATGTATTTCAACCTCAGTTTCCCTATCTGAAAAATGGGGATAAGCAAAGGTATCATAGGATTGTTGTGGGATTGAATGAGTCGATGTATGCTAGGTCCTTACCACAGTGCTAGGTATGAGTTCTAGCTTTTGAACTATGATTGATTTAAATAAAAGGGTGAGAAATGATAGCTTCCTGAGCCAGTCATCACTTTGTGTCAGAATGGTTCCTTTGGTTGGTATTTCACTAACATAAATGGACACACTTCCTCAAAAGCTGTTTAAAGCATGCTCATTACTGATAAAAAAAGGGAAAGGATGTCATTTACAAAATTTCCCCAGGGATATGTTGAAAATGATAAGTGAATTGCTAAAAGCTTGCCATGGAAAAGATCTCAGCCATCACCACCGCATCAGTAGTCTGTCGGGTACTGTCCATTGAAGAGAGAGTGGAAAATGGGAACTCTGCCCAAAATTTCAGCACCTGTGATGGAGAGCAGGGAAGAAACCACAGCTGCTCCAGGAGCCCAGCAAAACCTGCCTGAGTGGGCGGACAAGGCTTTAAACAACTTGGAAAGACTCTTCAAAGAACAATTAAAAACAACCTCCCGTGGTGGGAGGTGAAATCTGGCTGGGAAACTCCTGCTTTCTTTCTCCAGGGTAGAATTCCCAGGCTTCTGGATCCTGGTGGAGTGCCCTTGGCAGTGGACACTGATGTTCCCTTTACACTTTCCCGGGACTCAAAGTGATGGTTTTGAGTACACAGGGTGAAGAACATCTGGCTCTCCTGAAGCTGAAAGAGATTTGCAGTCAGCAGGCGGGGGGTGGAGGTTTATGAAAATAGTGGGGTGAAGTTCATTTTGTGGACCACTCTTGGCCCTGGGTGTTATTTATTTCAAATTTTATACTGCTGGGCTCCTGTGGGCTTATTACAGATCAATTCATAAACAAACACACACTAAGTTGTGTCCTGGGGATACATGATGAGTTTATGTGACTTTGGGGTTGTGTTTTAGAGGTAAGAGGGGAGCCACAGCTAAGAACTCAGTGTAATAAACTGAAATTCCAAGCTACACCCCTATCTGGGTAAAAGACTGAAGAGAAGTCCATGAACTATGCACAGGTTTAAGGCACTGAATTAATACCTTCAACATTTCTAAAAAGAATTACTGTGGACTAAGGCAACAAATAATCCCACAGAGCACCCAGCTTTCCCTAAGAGGATACGAAAAGATAAAATAAATACTTTGGAGACCTGACATGTTCTTTAAAATAACTTTAATATGCATTTGATATGAACTTAATTTAATATGTATTTCTAATAGTAATGACCTAAATCATCATTTATTCAATCATCTCACAAATATCTATCGTGTGTCTACTATATGCCAGAACTATATATAAGCCAAGATTCTAACTAATTTATGGTTAATATTTTTTGATGACAATAGTTATCCCTTCAAAAAAAGCTTCTATTTTCTGATGTAATGAGCATCGAGAGAAACCCTTCCCCACTCGAAATACATCCCTGTATAGCAATTCTGTGTGCACACACTGTTATCTTTGTGTGTTTAAAGTGGTGGAAACTCATCGGATGAAAGGATGAGTCATCATGAGAGGGTTATGTACAGCAGTCCTGTCTGAGCAGAGCCGTAAAAGGGAGGCTGTACATTCCCAAATTATACATGAAACTGAGAGATGTTTATTTCTCACTGTGAGGTCCATCTCAATGAGATCTCAGGAAGAGACACCATCATCAAAGAGGAAGAATCATGATTCCAGGAGATCATTTAGTTTGCAAGTCTAGTGTCATTTTGCAACACAAAATGTAACAGGTAGGCAAAGATATAATTGAAAGAGAAGAATGAGGGGAAGATTATATTGGAGGGGAAGAGAATCAGAAGACAGAGATTAAAAATAAGAGAAAACAGAAAAGTGGACATGCTTGGAAGGATGGAAAGTGCCCCCCGATACCTCCCCAGATGTGATGCTGTAGTGCTGGTAACATAAGCTGCCCTTCCTGCTTCCATCCCTCACCCTCCAGAGCAATTCCTGCCAAGACAGAATGGTCAGAAGCTTTAGAAATGATACAACGCCAAGATATGACATTAAGATCAAGGAAATATCCCTCTATGGAACTGACTCTAGATGAACAGCAATATTCATTGAATCACTTTGCTGTCTGTGGAGTAACCCGGAGTGGTAAATGGTGTGTAACTGAGTTGCTGGGATCAGCATGGTTCTCAGTTCACTCAGTAGAACACTTCATTATATTATGATGTTTTCAGAATGAGATAATAGTGATTTTGATTACTAATAAAATAATAACTGTACAGTTAAGAAGTGGTTAGTGTTGATTTAGCCTAGTGCATGGGAAAGAGGGATTCTATCTGACAAAAACAGTTACTCCAACCACTACAAGGGTGAATTTGGTACTCCGAACAAGAATTCATTCATTCATTCGTCCATTCTTTCTCTCTCACACACACACATCTTTTATATCAACTGTATTCAATTTCTTCTTGCCATTACAGATTTCTGGTCTTCAACATCAGCTGAGTGTTCCCTGTTGCCTTATTGTTCTCACCACCTTCATTGAGTTTATTACTCTCACTACCTCTGCTTTTTTTTTTTTTTTTTTTTTTTGTGGTACGCAGACCTCTCACTGTTGTGGCCTCTCCCGATGCGGAGCACAGGCTCCGGACACGCAGGCTCAGCGGCCATGGCTCACAGGCCCAGCCACTTCGCGGCATGTGGGATCTTCCCGGACCGGGACACGAACCCGTGTCCCCTGCATCGGCAGGCAGACTCTCAACCACTGTGCCACCAGGGAAGCCCCTACCTCTGCTCTTGAACTACCCATCCTCACTGTTTGGGGATACTCCCTCTAATTCCTTAGCCCAGCATGTAAGGCCTCAGTCCTTATAGTCCTGTAGTGGATTTCATTGCCTGTCCTCCCCTTCAGTGTTACTGTTTGCTACATCTCTGTCCTGGGCTCTCTTCCCTCTGTGTGTTCTCACTTGGAAACTCATCTTTCCTCCATGGCACCCACGTACGCGCTCAGCACTCTCAAATGCAGACCACTGAACCGGTTTCTTCTCCATCATTTCAGACCAAAGTAAGTAAAACTCAACATGTCTGAAAATCAACCCATATTTGTCCTCCCAAACATGCTTCTGCCATCTTTCTTAGCTTGGTGAATAGTATGTCCATGCACTAAGTAACCTAGGGCCAAACTTGGGTTTCTGAGACTCACCTCCTCTGCTCATCTCTCATGTTCAAACCTTTACCTCCTTAACCTTTCCTAAATCTGTCTTTTCCATTCCATCCTCACTCCTAGGCTTCAGCTCAGACCCTTTTCATTTTATTTTGGAGAATTTTAATATTTTCCTAACTGATTTTCCTGCCTCTGTTCTTTCTACTTTTTCTAAGTTTTTTTTTTTTTTTTTTGATGTGGACCATTTTTAAAGTCTTTATTGAATCTGTTACAATATTGCTTCTGTTTTATGTTTTGATTTTTTGGCCGCGAGGCATGTGGGATATTAGCTCCCCAACCAGGGATCAAACCCACACCGCCTGCATAGGAAGGCGAAGTCTTAACCACTGGACCACCAGGGAAGTCCCTTCCTGCCTCTATTCTTGCATACCGCTAATTGATTACCCACACTTCTGCCAGAGTGACTGCTTTAAAATTCAAATCTAACTAAATTACTTCTCTAACTTGCAACCCTTAGGGGCTTCTCATTGCTTCATGGTTCTCCAATGCTCTCAGCATGATGTTTAAGGCCTGATACAGCCCGCCCTCTGCCTGACCCTCAGCCTCTTTTCTTCCCTCTGTCACAGGCTATGGTCCAGCCATAGCCCAGAATAAAGGTCGTGAACTGAACAGCTGGAGCAGAATATCCTACAGGCTTTTATCATGTCTAAAAAGATAGTCTTAAAGGCTAAGAATAAGTAGACTTGATATTTCCTATGCTTCCATCAGCATACACTGATTTATACATTTTGTTGAATTTTGTCATTATTGGATGTTCTTTCCATAGGCTTCGATCTTATCTCTACTGCCTGTTGAGGGCTCATGTGTTGATCTTACACCATATCTGATATTTGCTCCCACTGAGTAAAGAAGACTTCTTCGTGTTCTAACAAAAAATGGAAACATTTCACATCACATTGCCAGGATCTGAGGATCTCTAGCAATAGCACATGTCATTAATTTCAGCCTTTGATAATCCAAGAAGTATGGAAAATTCCCACCTCCTACTCTTTTGCAGGATTCTCAGCTCTGCCAAGTTTTATAGCTCATCAGGATATTTACAAGCTATATGTTGAGCTGTGGAAAAAAGACATCTTCACATCTTTAGTTAGAAGCTTTACAAACAGCGTTCAAATCAAGCTTTGCGGTGAGGGAGGCGGAATACTGGATTCCACTTCCAGCTTTTCCAGGAGCAAGGGGTGTGATCGTGGACAAACTTCTAAACCTCCTAGGACTCAGTTTCCTCATTTGTTAAATAGCCTTGGCTGATCTCTAAAATTCCTTCCAGCACCAAAACAAAACAAAACAAAAACGTTGCCAATTTTCTTACAAATTCCTGCCCAGCTAGGTGACTATAGAATGTTTCCTTTGTGGGGAAGGAAAATATAAATAGGTTTTTGTTTTTTTCCAAACTAAATGGTCCTTCTTTAGAGCCCTCAGCCCTCATGGCCTACAAATCAAGTTATGTCCATTTTTAAGTAGTTGCTGAAAAATTGAGGGCACTTTTTTTTCTCACCAACTGACCCTGTGAATAACACCCTTTCACAAACACTGACAGTGTAATGTACAGCCTGAAGGGAATTTCTTTTGCTTGCTTAAAAAGGAAAATCAGCTTTTCATCTAGCTTTTACTACCCTGAATTTAGCGTGGAAAGATGAATGTTTAAAAAATTGTAACCAGGCTAGTGGTTGATCCTGATGAGTATGAGAAGTGAAAAGAGGGAGGTAAACCTAAAGGAGTGATTTTTCTAGAGGTTTTACCATGTCACCTTAACATCCTCAATTCTTCGACAATTCCCCAAGAAGAATACAGGGTTCACCTCTTTTCTTTCAGAAATGTATAGTGATTGCACTAAAACCAAACAGAAACCACAGCCAGCACCTCAGCCTCATCCAAAGTGGAAATCATGACATGCTCTGGGTGACTAGGTTTTCTCTCACCCGGAAATACAATTACAACACAATTTAATTATAAATCATTAATAAATATAATCTGAAAAAATCTCATACATTTGGAAATTAATGCATATAACATAAATAAATATAAGTAATTGTAATGTAAATGAGAAAATACTTAGAACAGAAATATTTAAAAATTACATATCAAAATTTGTGGGAAGAAACTAAAGAAATAATGAAAGAAAAATTTAATTTTAAATATATATAGAATGAAAATTAATGAGTTAAATGGTCAACTCAAGAAGTTAGAAAAAAACACAACTGGGTAAAACCCAAAGGAAAAAAAGGAAGAGAAGAAACAAAAAGAGCAGAAATTACTTTAATGCCTGAGAGAAAAACAACCAAATCGATAGCTTATCCTCTGAAATGTTAATAAAATAGACAAATATTTGGTGAGATGTCTCAAGAATAAAAAGGAGAAAAGAAATAACAAACAATATTGGAAGTAAACAAAAAAAGGTGAAGTATATCTGCAAATGCAAACTTGGTAGAAAATAATAAGAAAATACTATCAATAATTTTGTGTTGATAAATCTACATATTTGAATGAATGGACAATTTCCTGGAAAAAAAACATAACTTATCAAAACTGACTTAAGAATAAGTAATACACTTGAATAGTCTGCACCTCAACACACACACACACACACACCAAGAACTCTCCTGACCATTTTATGAGTTACACCAAGCTTTCATGAATCAGATCATCATATCACATCCAGGGAACACTATAAGAGCAAAAGCTCCCGATACTTTGCATGGTCTCATGTAAAACTTGGTCCTTTAATCAGAAAAAGGTAATATTAGAAAAAGATTATGCATTCGTCTCCTCTGTCCTCATAAGTGTAAGCTTTCTTTTAAACAGAGTAAGCCAAAATCTAGCAATACATTTATTTAAATACATTTCACTACATTCACAGATTAAAAGAATAAAAATATATGATTATCTTAATACATGTAGAAAAAAATGGATAACATTTAGCAACTTCTGATCTGATGAATACTCTTAGCAAACCAAGGATAAGATAACATGCAACACTCTTCAGGCAAAATTTTCAGTGGGAGATTTTTATTAGTCAGGGAAGTGTCTTGGTGGCCAATTAAATTATAATGTTCCCTTTGCTGCTGTTCACTCTCCTGCTTGGATCTGCCAAGCACTCTCTCTACTCCTGCTCTGAAAGAAAGAGTAGTCACAGAAGCTGAAGATTATCCACTCCTTTGCATGGGGTTGGCTTTATACCTGATGAGAAGCACAGGAGCTTCTAGCTAGGCATGTTCCACCTTAGCCTCAACCCCACTAGCCTAGAGAACCTGTCCCATTCCTTATGCTTCTCAAATGAAGCCATAGGTCAAGACTAAGATGGCAGCAGGGCTTCCCGGACAGCTGGTGGAACCTAGCCTTTCTGCTTGGCTCACAGACATGGCTGAGAGACAGTCCTCTTGTTCAGGATTGAGACTGTCCCTTTATCAACAGGCCCATGACTAGTGCTATCCGTGGGCTGTGGCAGCAACAGACATCTAATCCCAGAATCGAACAGTGGGGGAGAATGTAGTGAGCATTTCACTGTCTCTCTTGAAGCGTCTGTCTTCGACTGTTAAACGTCTTTCCTTTCTCTTTTTTTCCCCTCTATCTACAGTCCTTTTTTTCCTCTCATTCTCATCTGTATAAATCTTTCCTGGCATTTTCACTGTTTCATTATTCTCTATCTTTTTTCCTCTTACTTTTCATCCCCATTTGCTAACCTCTACTACCTCTCCCTACCATATTCTCCAGTTTCTGGGTATGTACCTGTGTCTCCACCAATTTCCCTAGGCTCTCTTCTTCCTCAACCTTATTCTTGGGCTCTTCTAGCATACACTCTTCTAAAACCTTTCTACTTATTTCATGACAATATGTAGGCCACCATTCTAACAGGAAGCCCAGCAGATGTGTGTAATAGAACAACAACATCATCCAGATGAGGGTCTGTGCTCCACGAACATCCAAGCTTCCTCCTCTCTTGGCAAACAGATTTCTTTATTTTCTTTTTTGTGTAGGAGATAATGTTTCAGATAACACCCCAGAGATTAATTACCATGAATTAGCCCAATGTAGTTTTTATAGCTATGTTTTTGATTATTTTATAGTTAATATTGGCTTAGTTAGGAATACAGAAACTCTCACCAGAACTCTATACCTAAAGGGTTCAAACAGAGTGAAGTAAGTCAGAAAGAGAAAAACAAACATCGTCTATTAAAGCATATATGTGGAATCTAGGAAAATGGTACAGATGAACTGGTTTGCAACGCAGAAATAGCGACACAGATGTAGAGAACAAACGTATGGACACCAGAGGGGGAAAGCATGACGGGGACGTCTGATGAATTGGGAGATTGGGATTAACATGTATACACTGATGTGTATAAAATAGATAACTAATAAGAACCTGCTGCATAAAAATAAATAAATAAAATTTTAAAAAAACAAGGCAGTTACACAAATAACTGGATTCTCACGTGTGCTTATGAAAGTTGTAATTATTTATATGCATCTCAAGAAATTAAAGGTCAATAATTAGCCTGTATTTTGGAGGGAAATGATATCCTGGCTGATTGATTTGGAGAATCATTTCATTTTGTATCCTCAGTACCTAACAGTTCTTGGTGTCTAAGAGAATCTCAGAAACTGCTGTTAAAACAAATATTGGTTTCTATCCAAGGCATCCTCGTGGGATCCCTAAATACATAACTGAAATGGTCTCATATGATTATGGATTTCCACTCCTGCAACAAATAACAGAATTTGCACGTAAAAGACGAGCATGACTGAATTATTTCTTGGCGTTTGAATAGTCATTTACAATCGTAAGTCACTTGGTAGTTTTTTACAACAGTCTATTCATCATAAAGACTATGGAAAAGGGATTTTTACAAATCTACTGATGGAAAATCCAAGGAAGAAAAATTCACATAGATCTTCACTAGGGACAGTTTTCCCCTTAGCTTAAAAAAAATACTAAAGACATAAAGGAAAATGATCTACTGTGACATATTATACAAACTTAGCTTTTCTGAGCAAAGAAAGAACATGAACACATGGTATGAACAGGAAAAAGATATTAAAGCAACCCCAAGTAATCTCAAGAAATCTCTGGATTTGCCTAGAGCACTTGACTCCCAGCTTTCTCTCAGTTTCCCTCTGGATAACAAAAGACAAACAAAAACAAATAACAAAAAACTGCAAAGCCCAGGTGGGATTGCCTGGTAGTCACTATTATCATGTGCTGGGAGAACCAGCAAAGTAGAACTATTTTTTAAATTAATTAATTAATTATTTTTTTCCTGAGACATGCGAATTTCATTTTATTGCTGCTCTGAGAATACATCTAATTACTCAGAAGAACTATTTTTTAAAATAATATTTCAAAAAGACTTTCAAAATAGACACCCCAGGAATCAGAATTTTTTTCTTTTTTGGTCTTTTTTCCTATAGTTTATGGATTTTTAAATACATTCTAAATTTTATATAGCAGAGGGTGGGAGAGCTGGAGTGAGTGATAGTGTAGGGCATCTAAAAGGCCAGTCCAGGCAGGACCCAGTTATAAAACGTGGCCATTGTTTCCCCTCTAAAGGTTTTACTAAAATTTTTGTGCTTTGAGGAGACAATCTTACACATGAGCAAAAATGAAAAGGCCAGGTATCCATAAAGAGAATAAACAAAACTGCCAAAAATATTGATCTGTCCCATAATGAATACTACACACAATTGTTATAGTACTATTAAAAATATTAAGCAAAGATAGTGTGAGAGGGTTGGTGGACTCCAAAACCAGTCTTGCTCACAATTATGCCCAGGACCACTTCTGGCACTTAGCTCTCTCGTCCCCACCCCACTATTATGAAGCTGAGACTGGAGATTTGCTAGCTAGGCTGATCCTGGGTGGATCACAGGACCAGGATGGTGGGGAAGAGGACAGCAGTGTAAAGTCCTAAAGAACAATGGGCTTAGGGGGTCCTGGCTCCTTTACTTATAAGCTAGCTGTGTAATCCTGGACAAAATTTTTAAAGTTCCTGACTTTTTTAGAGACAATAAGACCACCTCATAGAATTGTTGGGAAGCTGAAAGGCATAAAATATGTGGAGATCTAGAAAATATGTGAAAGCTGACCTGGTAGATTGAGTAGGTGTTCAATAAATGGTACCTGTTGCCACACAGTATTCACAGCTCGGTGACCTAGACAAGAAATCGTTCATTTATTCAACCAATATTAATTGTGTATGTACTATGGACCAAACACTGAGTTAGGTGTTGAGATGGGCTGTAGATGATTCCTGATATGGGGGGAAAAGTAGTATGGAAACTGAAATTGAGGAAAAGTTGTGTGATATACTAGAAATTTGCCCTCAGCCTCTTGACAGGGATAGTGAGCTATCTCTGCTTCTACAGGACAAATTATCAAGAATCAGAGGGTCTGTAAAGTTGCTGAACTCAACACTGGGTATTGGTAAAACAGGTATTTCCATTTCATGCATGATTTCCTTATTTTAAACTCTTCCTCTCATGAGTGAGTTAGCTCCAGTCATTTGGATGCTAAAACCAGGCTCCTACCAACTTTGGTTGGATCTCAGCTCCAAACAAAATTGATTGAGAAGAGAAAGGAAGAGAAAGCAAAGTAATTCCTGCCCATTCCCTACAACAGAGAAAAGTCTATGAAGATATTCCCTCTCTCCTGTGTCTTTGGAGTAGATAGGTCTACTTCAAAGAGAACAATCTAGTTGAAATCAAAAAGTATCTATCTATCTATATATCTTCTTCTACAGCCAGGTATTCTATCTGTTAGAATTTTTTTTAAGGTTTATAATCCAGTGCTACAAGAAACTATAGACTGTCAGCTATTACAAACTTAGTGTGAATTTATTTCACTACTTTCTCCATAATTCCCTTAGCCAACAGCTGAGGGAATGAGAGTTTTGCTGGAATGACAGACTTTATCTCCTATAAGGAACCTGAGAGCTCTAGATACCTTGGTGCAGGAGACAGAAAAATAACTCCCAAAGATTGTCCTAATCCTCAGAACCTGTGAATATGTAAACTTACAAGGCAAAAGTGATTTTGCAGTTGTGCTTAAGTTAAAGATATTGAGATGGGGAGATCGTCCTGGATTACGCAGGTGGGCCCCATCTAATCACATGAGTCCTTAAAAAAAATAGAGAGCCTTTCACAGCTGTGATAAGAGAAAGCCTTGTGACAATGGAAGCAGGGTTGGAGAGATGCTACATTGTTGGCCTTGAAGGAGGATGAAGGGGGCCACGAGCCAAGGAATATCTGGGCCCTGTAGAACCTGGAAAAGGCAAAGAAATGGATTCTCTCCTAGAACACTTGGAAGGGATGTAGCTATTCTGAAACCTTGCTTTTACTTCAGTGAGACGCATGTTGGAATTCTGTCCTACAAAACTGTAATCAATTTGTGTTGTCAATAAACATTGTAATTTGTTATGTCAGCAATAGAAAATTAAGGCATAGGGGACAAGGAAGTGAGGACTCTAAGCAAAGAGGGAGGAAGAAGAGGTTCAAGACACCTCTCTAAAGATCTCTGTCCTTATTGTATATCACCATTGCTATTTATTACCTCCCTAGAGCTTCTCATGTGGTCACTATTTTGTTTCCTTTCTGGATTACTAGTTTAATACTTATTTCACATTAGAATACAAGCTCCCTTATCCCACATCCAAGTGCAAGGTCCAAGAACAAAAGGACTGCATGTATCTATTCACCATTGTGTTGGCATTGCCCATTCACTGAAGAATGAATGGGAATATTCCACCTGTCTTCTCAGCCAGTCATCACCTCCAGACCTCTACTGTCCTCTAGGCCCACATGGTCTACCATGGAATTCTGAGGAAGATAAGCATGAACAAAGAAGGAAGTTTGTCCTTCAGTATTTTATGGTCAAGGAATTAATTTTACAGAAGCTAAATCATTTATTAAAATGATTAAAGTTCATTTTGTATTGTTCTTTCGGGTTAACCTCGATATTCATATATGTGAACCATGGAGTGTTAACTTTTAATATGATCACAGAACAATTTTGAGAATCAAAACACTAAAATAGTCACCAGACAAGGGCAAGAAAATATCTGGTTTCATTCAGTGACTTAACATGACATTCAAAGTCCTTGAAAATTACAAGAAGATTGATCCTAAGGGGAGCCAAAGGCTAGTAGATTGGACCAGCCAAAGGTCATATATAAAAAGACTAGGTGGAGCTAGAAAAATATCTAGGACTCATGATTTTTAGTTTAGATGTTCTGGGTTGTTTTTCTTTTTTCCTTAAGCAGCATTGTTTCCCAGCAGGCCTATTTGAAAGTGGGTGGGACCCAGAAAAATCCTGGTTGGCTTTTTTTTTTTTCAATACTTCTCTCCCACTTCTCCAAAAAATATATTTATATCAGTGAAATTGGGTAAAATATTTATGAGCCTCAGTTCTTAAAAACAGTAATTAGGGTAGAGAGGTAGGAAGTGACCCCTCCTTCATCAAGCTGGGGCTGGTGTTATGAAGCCCCGCTCAACATTGTCCAAGAGGCCCATGTTTTGTCCTTTGAAAGATGACCAACACAGTCAGACTCACCCATAGGAATTAAGTATTTTGCTTTTCCCTTCTCTCATTTCCTCTCTGTCTTCTTGTTGGTGTCTCATGTTTGCCCTCAGACTGTAGTTTTGGTACCTGCCCTAAATCAGCTCTTGGCCTTTCGCTGTTCTAACTTTCAGAAAAGTGATTCTGGCCTTGCTGGACTACTCCACCTCTTGCTTCCCAGACAGGACTTGCTATTCCTCCCTGGCTTCCCAGCCAAGAAGCAACCTGCTCCAAGTTTCAGTCTCATTAACTTAGCATGTGACAGGTTTGCTGTGCTAGGGATATCTCTCTGTTTTATTATTTTCCGTATTTTTCCACCTCCTCTGATAATCAATGGACAAGGTACTCATGATAGAATTCTTCTCTTTTCTTTCCTTAAAAAAATGTTTTTTCCTTAGAAACATAAAGTAGAATGGTGATTATCAGGGATTAGGGGGAAGGGGAAAAGGAGAGTTGTTTACCAGGTATAGAGTTTCAGATTTGCCAGAAGAAAAAGTTCTGGAGATATGCTTCACAACAATAATGAATATGCTTAGCACTACTGCACTGTAGACTTTTTAAATGGTTAAGATGGTAAATTTTATGTTATGTGTGCTTTTTTTAAATCACAATTTATTTTTATTTTTTATTGAAGTATAGTTGATTTTCAGTGCTCTGTTAGTTTCAGGTAAGCGACAAAGTGATTCAGTTATACATACATATATAACTATTTTTTTCATATTCTTTTCCCTTGTAGGTTATTACAAAATATTGAGTATAGTTCTCTGTGCTATACAGTAGGTCCTTGCTGGTTATCACAAATTTTTTAAAAAGGAAATTAAAAATTTACTTTTTCTCCTGAGTTCTGCTCTTTATGCTTTTGGGTGTTGAAGTGGGTACTAAATTGAGTCAAATGCCTATTCACCAGTTCTCTTAAAAATAGAACCTACCAAGGGGACCTATCTTGGGGTTTGCTCAAATCATGATTTCTTACTTCACAGACTTGATCCTAACAATACAGAAGTATACATTCCAGGAATAATAGTTGAGCGTCAACTATTTCCTAAGCACTGACAGAAATTCAAGGATGAATTGCACACAAGCCCCTACTTACTGAAGTTTATATACCTAAACAATAATAATGATAGTAGAGCTGCCATTTATTATGGTTACTCTGTGCCGGGAAATATACTATGCATTTTAATACATTACCTCTTTTATTCTTTAACAACCTAATGAAATAAGTAATTTTTCAGAGTCTCTAGTCTTTAAATGGAGCTGATATGTATGCACTTAGAAAGTAAAAATAAAATGAAGAACTATTTAAATGGAGTGAATGTGTATTAACATCTGTGTGCCAGGCAGAGTTCTGAAGAAACTTATACATAACATTTTATCTCCATTTTACAGATAAGGAAGTTGAGGATCAGCCAGGTTCAGAGACTTGCCAAAGGCCATTTAGCTAATAAGACAAACGTGTTGAAACCAGCGTCTGGCAGATCCTCAAGGTCACATGGATCATCTCACTTGGACTTCCTATTAGTGATAATATAAGTTGGAAAGTGGTTGTGTGCTAGAAGTCTACATGAAATAACGTAGGAAACAAGAGAAGACGAGATTTACCTTTCGTTGGAGTTGGTGAGATGAAGAAGTAATCTAAGGGAAAACAACATATTTAAAGGAGCAAAAGGAAGAGTGCAGTGTTTGGATGTAGTAAACAAGCAGTACAATTGGCTGGAATCTTCCAGGTAAGAGGTAGAGCAGTAAGAGATCAGACCAGGAAGCCACACAAAGGCCTGGGCCTCCAGAACCTGGATGTCTGTCTAAGGGATCTGGACTTCACTGTCTGTGTGATGGAAAACCATTGAGATTTTTCAAGCAGAGAAACTGCAGGACCAAGACCTATGTTCATTTAGCAAAACAGTGTATGAGATTAACTGGGGAGGGCTCAGAGGAGTCAAAAAATCTAGCTAAACTTCTTTCTCCTTAATTCTCTTTTTAGGTTAACATTGGCCTTGACACTGAAAACACATTCTCAACATGTTGAAATCAAAGATTCAATAGTGTATTTGCCCGAAACTACTTGTTTTTAAATGAATTAAATATGATTTTTTTAACCTTTTCCCTTAAAAGTCTGTAGGTTTAAAACATAATTTGAAGTTCATTTTCCAGGGAGGAATCCAATTTGGCTTTTGTTGTTTCTGGTCAGATATTATATTATTATTTTTTTTTTATTGCAAGCCTTTAGAATGGTTCACAGATGTTGCTTCTAAAATAGATCCTCCTGGAACTTTTTGCGTTGAGGGAATCTTTGTTGCCATGGATTAAATTAATAGGAGACCTCATGTTTAAAATTCAAAACTGTACTCAAATTTAAGAAATAATAATCTTTCCTTAAATTTATATAAGACAGTCATGGGGACAAGTGACATATGGAATGCTATGCATAGGTCCACATCGTTGCACTTACAGTTGAGTTATACTTTGTTCAAATTAAAGACCATCTCTCCCAAGGAGAAGTGGTGGGATAGGGAAGGTGGGAGGGAGGGAGACGCAAGAGGGAAGAGATATGGGAGCATGTGTATATGTATAACTGATTCACTTTGTTATAAAGCAGAAACTAACACACCACTGTAAAGCCATAATACTCCAATAAAGATGTAAAAAAAAAAGAAATTCAATGTTCCTGCTTGGTCAGTTGTACTGAAGAAACATGGTTATTAAAAGAATACCTATGGCTTAAATTATACATATGGGTATGCTGAAATTTAACAAACCACTAAAAGTAATTTAACAAAATATGTTCAAATTTAAATAGCAACTAAACATCAATTGAGTCCTGCACAAACTGTCATCACACATAGGCAGCACCCAAAATGTGCTGGGTCTTCTCTTTCACTTTTCCTGTTAGTGAGCTCAGCCACTGCCACTAAGTTCAAGTCCTCGTTGCCACCCACATGTGAGGGATTTGCATGTCTACATCTCCAATCCTGACCTATCTCTCAAGATCCAAATCTATAACCTTCTATTATGCATCTTCCCATCAGGCATCTAACACTCAAGATGTCCAAATCAAATTTACCATTTTATCTACAATACCGTTGCTCCTACATCTGGTGCTCAAAGTAGGACCGCTACATCAGCATTTTCCAAATTGTGTTCCAGGAACACTAATCCCCAAAAAGCTTAAATTAAAAAAGACTTATGGTCAACTAAGTCTGGGAAATTGTACATACTATATCACAATTTCTTGGAGATTCACAATGAAAATTAAGCTTCTAAAAGCTCTTACATTTCCTGCAGTAGAAAACATATTTACCTTGTTTATCTTAGTATTCTATTTGATGTGGGGGACCCCTTTCGTATACAACATCTATTAACATTCTGAAAAAACTCATGTTTACAAAAGATACGTTGAAAACTGCCACTATTGATCATTTTTGACCCATCCTGTCCCTTAACCTCTGCATAAAATTCATCACCTCCTTCTATAGTTACACCTAGGAGTACATCCAAAGTGAGACTGCCTCAGTTTACTACCTGGCTTCACCACTTAACCAGTTGTGAGATCTGGGCAAGTTACTTAATCTTTCTTTGCTCATGACCAGACTTCAAAATAGTTGACACCTCTTAAAGGATTGTAAGGATTAAATAAAGTAATGCATGCAATGCACTTTAAAAAGTACCTGGAACATAGTACCTGCTCAATAAATGTCCACTTTTATTACTATTATTGTCATCTCTAAAATGTCTCTCAAATATTTGCTGTTTCCCATTGCCTTTGACACTTCCATGGTTTAGGTGCTCATCATTGTTTTCCTGGACCATAATAATAATAAAAGCAATTTGAGAAAGACAAATATCATACGATATCACTTATATGTGGAATCTAAAAATAAAGATACAAATGAACTTATTCACAAAACAGAAATAGACTCACAGACTTCGAAAACAAACTTATGGTTACCAAAGGGGAAATGCGGGGGGGAGGGATAAATTGGGAGTTTGGGACTGACATACACACACTACTATATATACAATAGATAACTAATAAGGATCTACTGCATAGCACAGGGAACTCTACTCAGTATTCTGTAATAAGCTTTATGGAAAAAGAATAGGTATATGTATATGTATAACTGAATCACTTTGCTCTATGCCTGAAACTAATACAACATTGTAAATCAACTAAACTCCAATATAAAATAAAAATTAAAAATATAATAGTAAGAGCAATTCACATTTAGTTTTGTTCTTTATAAATTTACTTGATGTTTTCATATACATTATCCAATTAACCTAATAAATACTTTATTTACCATGTTCACAAAATTTCTACTTTGCAATTCATTCACCACATTGCCATTTAATTCTTTTAAAAACACAAATCTAATGATTCCATTCCTACGGGCAAGAGCATTTAAAGATCCTCCATTATCTAAGTAATAAAGGGAAGTAACATGCTCATCATGGTGGACACACCCCTGACTTCGTACTCCCCAACACAGAGTTTTTTAATCTAGCCACACTGCACCACTCCTTGAGTTTAGAAGACACGATAGGCTCTCAGACCACTTGGCTTTGCTGGTGCTATTTTTTGTTTTGTCTTGAATACCCTTTCTTCCTTCTTCTATCTATTAAAGATCTTACTCTTCTTCTAAAGTCCACCTCAGATTTTACCTACTCCATGAAATATTTCTCACATCTACCCAGTTAGCATTCTCTTCGTAATTCTACATTTTTTTCAAAAAAATATAATTTATACAGTATTATGTTCCATCTCATACAATTAATTGCACAGAGACTATCTTCTCCATTAAATTGTGAGCTCAATGATAAGTGATGTCTGATTCATTCTTCTGTGCTTTCTGCGTCAAAAACAAAGCCTTACAATGTAGTAGGTGTTCATATAGAAACTTATTGACTAAATTTGCCTACATAGAGAGCGTCTTACTACTCATTAACGTATACCACATCTTAGACAAATATAACACTTAAAAGAGTCAATTGGCTGGTAATTCTTTCCTCACCAAAAGTTTCTACTCTTTACAAAAGAATTCACAGTAGGCATCCTTTAATAGGGAAATGAGCCAATATCTTTACAGAAAAACACAATCACATGGAATATTCATAAAACACACCTACAGTACACACCTGTATCCACCAACCATACCAGGATTCTGGCTTCTTGGGATAATACCATGTTTTTGTTGGGATTCTCTTGGAGTAAATATAAAAGCCAATTAATATACAGGCCTTATAATAATATCATGTCTTCATTTTTCCAATCAAGACTTCCTAGTTGGCTCTTATGTGAGCTAATCTATAGTCTTACTCCCTAATCTAAATTCACTTTCAGGTCAGATGTCCCCAGCTTGTTTCTGATTCAATGATCTCATCTCCTTCAAGGTAGCTACTCTTCCTTCATTGAGTGCTATTGGAAAATCACCCTGGAGACTTACCAGCTACAGAGACAAATTTTCCAGATCTGTAGGGCAGTATCCCCACCGTGCATTGTTCTCAACGTCTCCTTTCCCACCTATTGGTTGGTCTTGGAAATACTGGCTGGAAGTAGAGGAGTAACTCTTTAATAAACCTTCCATTTTCCTATAAGTGCATTTAATTAATCTGTTTCCCAAAGAAGTTTAAATGCTTATGCTTGAAAAGCCTATTTTCAAATCTCTTCTTACCCTATGACTACCACAGGACTCTTGTGGTAGGTTTAAATAGGAGATGTCTTTATGGCATGAAGAAGTTTGGGCCAGTGTTACACATCACATTCTCTTTATTCATCCTAATATTTACAGATACACACCTATTACGCTCGATTTAATTACTGCTTCCTATGACTTGGGTATTTTGACTCCATTTTGCTAGTTAATGATAAACTATTATCTATCCCTGCTACAACTCTGCCAAGAGCTTTCTTCCAGATATTACTTTATAGTTATTATCTAATCTTTATAAAACCATGGAGGAAGTTTTCCCATCTAACTGAGGGTAAATGATTAAGGAGAAGACAGTTAAATAACCTGCTCAAGGTGACATGGTAATTCAGCAATGAAATAATACTAAGTGTTCCCAATGCTCATTTTCTAACTGTTCATTTTCCATAGTTCAATCTGTAAATCTCTTAATATTTTCTGAGTTGAAATTTGTTTATAGTTGCCTTACATTTCTTAAAAAATCAATAAATGGCTAAATAAAATGAGAAGACGCATATGAATGTATGGAATAGAGTTCAAAGTGCTCTATAAAGAGTTATATGCTGATTCTATTATTGTTGTTCATTAACTTGACTGGTATTCCCATGTTATTTAAAATAATTTCTTGATTATGAAAGCAGTTACAACCATAGGTACAATTAAGTACATAAAGCTTTTAACACTTTCCCTGGAAATTTTATAAGTTACCAAAATAACTTTGAAGGCTACATTTTACCTTTTTTAAATTAAAAAAAATTGTAAATATTTATTTCTAGAATATATTTGTATTCACTTCAGTGGTACCTCTACTTTTTGTTAACAATTATAATTTGTTTTTTTAAATTTTATTTATTTATTTTTATACAGCAGGTTCTTATTACTTATCTATTTTATACATATTAGTGTATATATGTCAATCTCAATCTCCCAGTTTATAATTTGTTATTAGGTACTAAGAAAATGCTCAATTAGGGGTTATTTTCACAATTCTGATAGCTATTCATTATAGCAATACTTTGTACATAAGTAGTAAATACATAATTAGTAAGTGTTAAGTGTTTTTGCTTTTCTTTTAAACAAAGTTAATTTTATCAGACTTGACACAAATTTAATTTTATCAGATTTGACATGCTCCTCTTTTTTTTTTTTTTAACATCTTTATTGGGGTATAATTGCTTTACAATGGTGTGTTAGTTTCTGCTTTATAACAAAGTGAATCAGTCATATATAAACATATGTTCCCATATGTCTTCCCTCTTGCGTCTCCCTCCCTCCCACCCACCCTCCCTATCCCACCCTCCAGGCTGTCACAAAGCACCGAGCCAATATCCCTGTGCCATGCGGCTGCTTCCCACTATCTACCTTACTACGTTTGTTAGTGTGTATATGTCCATGACTCTCTCTCGCCCTGCTCCTTTTTTTTTAAAGATGTTTAAAGAGCCTAAAATCATCTTGCCTTTTATAATTTATAATAGTACAGTTCCTTCTCATTCTACAAGTATTTATGAATTTGAACACTAGGCTAGATACTGGAATGTAAGCCCACAAGAATATAAGTCTCACAATAGTATGTAGCCTCCATAAACAAAGGGAGATGGTCATTCCTAATGGAGCCCCAGTAAAAAAAGGGCCTAGAATATGGTAGGTGCTCAATAAATATTTGTTGTATAAATAAACAATCTTGTGGGGAGGGAGAGAGGGATGCAAAGGTGAATATGATGGCTGCCTTATCTCCTAGGGTGTCTCAGGAGCATTTGGAGATGGTTTTACTATTGTTACTCAAGAGCAAATCAATTTTTTAAATATATATTTCATTCTACATTTTTTCAAACCAACAACATTTTGGTGTGTGCAGTTATAAACAGTGCATTTTTGTTTTAGTTTTAAGACACTAGTAGGTCTGTGACAAAGCGAGAGAGTGGCATGGACATATATACACTACAAAACGTAAAACAGATAGCTAGCGGGAAGCAGCCGCATAGCACAGGGAGATCAGCTCGGTGCTTTGTGACCACCTGGAGGGGTGGGATAGGGAGGGTGGAAGAGAGGAAGATGCAAGAGGGAAGAGATATGGGAACATATGTATATGTATAACTGATTCACTTTGTTATAAAGCAGAAACTAACACACCATTGTAAAGCAATTATACTCCAATAAAGATGTAAAAAATAAAATAAAAAATAAAAAACTGAAAAACCAAACCAAAAAAAAAAAAAGAAAAGAAAAAGAGTCTATGCATTTTGTCTGAATGAGACAGAATTTTTCTAGTGAGACTGTTTAAATTATTGAGTTAGAAACACTTACTGAATTGGTCTATAATATCATATCACTATGTAACATTGTGGGGACTTTTGAAGGAAATCAGATCAGTTACAGGAAAAAATCAAGAGAACACTTGTGGTTGCCAAGGGGGAGGCGGTTGGGGGAGGGATGATTGAGTTTTTCTCTACACATTTTTCTCTACACATTGGAGTGTAGTTCAAGTACATTTATCGCCTCACTGGATATTTGTCATCATTTCTATTTTCTAGATAAGCAAACCAAATCACCAAAGTCAGAATTATATCCATGACACAGCAGACGTTAAACCTCTTTTCAAAGCTCAGCCCAGTGCTTTTTCTGTAGACTCTGAGGCTTCTTGTCCCCATATTTCATATTTACTACCCTGCTTGTGCCTTAGACCTCAGATGTAAACCTTGGACTCAGTTTTGGGATCTAGTTAGAACTGTAATGAGGGAGAGAGAGAACGAGTAAACGGTGTTTCTGAGGAATTTATCACAACACACACACACACACACACACACTCATATAGATATGAACAGTAAATATTTTCTATTTACACATACACACAGAGACAAACATCGCAGGGTACACGTGTGCATGCGTACAAAGTGGTGTCATAGCATGTAAAGAATGTATTTTCATACCGATTCTGTGGAACTATGGATACCTGCTGATTTTCTTAGGCTTCGAGTACTTGTTGTTCCTGTGCCCTATGGCAGAATGTCTGAAGAAGAATGTGCTTTGTTTGCAAAATACTCTAGTCACCTGAGGTCCACCACTTCTAAGAGGGAGTGAAGGGTTCTCCCTTGCCTTGCCCTTAGACAGAGATCCTTAAGGGAGTACAAAACTCACCCAAGAAAAAAGAGAGTTAGGGAATCTAGGACCTGCCGCTGAGAATCATAAATGAGTAAAATCGCTGTTAATGGTGTGATATCTTGCAGCACCATGTAGATTTGCTTCTCTGAGCAACTTTATAAGACTGTGGGCATTCTTTCTAAGAATTATGTGGTCCTTGTGGGCTCAGCATAGCAAGGATGGCTCTCTTCATGTGGTGGGGTAATCCTCACAGAGGGTTTCAGCAGCTCTTGGCCAAACAAGGAAGTGAGAAACAGTGGCAACTCCACAGAAGATTGGCTAAAAGAAAGTGCTTTTATCAACCATTACTCAAAGGAGTCCACACAGAGGGGAACAGCGGCCACAGGAACTGTAAGTGGAGCCAATGGAGTGACTAAGGAGAATCACAGAGAGAGGTGGCTAGAGAGGACTTCTTCCCTATGGCTGTCTTTCAGGGTGGGTTTTACTTAAGAGAGAAGGAAGTCAGTCCACATTTTCTACTTATCATCGTATTGGGGTAAAAAGTGAATTTTCTCATTAAAAAAATTGGTGGAGTTAGAACCTCAGAATCTCCATGTTAGAGCTTATGTCAGCATAGAGACTCTGCCCGCAGCATCTCAGCCTTGAGCGTAGCCTCGGGGAAAGAGTGCAGGATAAATATAAGGTGGTGAGTGGGCAATGGCTGCTTTTGTAACCTTATATTAAAATCAAGAGAACAGTCCTTTTCTTCTCCATTCAAGAGCAAACTGGAAATCTGTTGACTCTGAGGGCTTATTTTGAACATTGCTGCCACCTAAGAAAGAGTATTTTTTAATAGTATCACTCCTGAAACAAAGCCAAAGAGCAGCAATCTCCCCAATTTCTAAGAAGCCCCAAAAGTTATGAAAAAAAAAAAAACCCAGCATATAAGAGAGGAGTGTTCAGTTACTATATTGAGTCTTACTTGACTTCTAAGGTTTAGGTATGAAATTCATCTGTGCCTCTGGTCTTTGTTCTTAGGTATAACCACAACTCTTCAATTACAGTGAATCTCTATCTTCTAATTGACACACATGTTTTAAACGTTAAGTTAGTATAACTTACCCTCAGACTCATTTTTCAGATACTTTTTTTTCAAATTTTAACTATCTAAGAAGCCAGCACGTTCATGCTAAGCACAGCTGTACTTTTGCTACTTTGTAGGCAGTCTAACCACTTGGCAAGTCTCCCACAATCTTTCTGGGTTTTTTTGTATTTAATATCTTTTGACCCAATAGATTCGTTTTATAACGACAACCTGACTTAAGAAGAAATCTAGGAACAACAGCAATGCCCCTTTTGGAGTGCTTTAATCGCAGACTAAGCAAAGAATCAGAATCAAATTTGAAAGATTTCTTTATTTCTATTTCAGAAGCTGTTTAGTAAAATAAATCTCTGACCATATTTTTTATGAAAAATAAAGAAACTGGAAGCAGCAGCTCTTTGGACTATGGTGCCTGGCTTTGCTGAATGATTGGAGTCTGTGATTATACTGGCTCTTCAAACTCCAGGGATAGTAACCTTCATAGCCTGTTGCCTAAGGCAAATATTGTCCAGCAAGATCCTTTTTAAAAAGAGAAAGAAAATTCAGCCATTTTTCATGCAAGTTTCATTTTACCTTTCCCTCTGCAGCAATGAATTTCATGTAGAATAGATGTGTGCTTGATCCAATCAAATGACTCCTATTGATTTTTTCTTCTCAATATTCAAGAGAGAAATTGAGAGTATTGCTCATCTATTCTGATTACATATGGTAACAAGAATGTGAAATATGGTTGTAAGGGAGAGAAGGGCAAGTTTTAGAGCTGAATAGATAGAAAGACACTTTTAGGATCCACTGGAAACAGGAAGGGACACTCTGGCCCAGATAGTTAAGTACATGGCAAAACAGAGGGAAAGAATATGGAGAAAAAGGGGGAAAGGATTTAAGTTTTCCTTCACGCTGGCAACTGTAGACGAGTCTTTGATGAAAAGTAAACTACATAGGCAGGAGCCACTGTGCAGTCTACGCTCTCCTAAAAGACAGGAAATGAAGCCACCACAGAACTCGACAGGCAGGGAAGGAAAAAGGGCTACGCCAGTGAAGAGAAGAAAGCTGACAAAAGGGAGCTTAAGGAAGATCTCTGGCCACTTTTAAGACTTAGTGGATGCAGTTTGGTCTTGAGAAACTGGCAGACTGAACAAAGAAGGAAATATATCCTAAGGTCATGTGTTTGCTTGAGAAAAATAAAACGTCTTCAAGAACGGTGAATACGTTTTGCAGAATGAGAATTCTGAGGAATCTTCAGTATCTGTATGTAACCTACTCCTTTCATGAGTGTATGTGCATCAGAAAGAGATGAATAATTGAAATATTCAACAAGGCAAAGTTAAAAGTAAATTCATTTATTTGTTCAAAAATTTCTGATTCCCTACTACTTACATTCCAAGCATTTGGGACTCAGAAAAAAAATGTGGCTTTGTATCCTATAATCTCATTTCTGCTTGCCATCTCTGTCAGGTTATGCTAGCTGCACATAATGAATGAACTACCATGTCCGTACTCTTATGTGCTCTGTAATAGCTTCGTTAACATAAACATAATTTATGCTAGAAAGATTTTCCAGAAATTTATCGTATCACCTATGGGGAAGTACAGGAAAAAGAGCAATTCTCTGACAACTTTGTTGATTTCTTTTCGTGGTTATTTGCTCCTTTGCTGTTTTGATTTTTCCATGCTTCCATTTTTTTAATTTATATATTTCCTGGAATAATTGAATATTCCATCAAGTTTTACAAATAGATTAACAAAGGATTGTGAAGAGTCTTCTTTTATAATTTTTAATTTCCTATGGGTCTGTGGTTATATCATCTTTCTTACAATCCTGTGTATTTATGAGTTTTTCTGTTTTTCTTGATTAAAACAGCCAGACTTTGTCTATACTTTTCACTGAAACTGATCTTATTATTTACAAATCCTAGTTATTTCTGACATTATTATTTTCTGCTTTAACATTTATAAATTCTTTTTCCCTGCTTTCTTTGGATTTATTTTGTAGCTACATTCCTAGCTTCTTGGGTTGAAATTTTAATTTATTTAATTTTATTCTTTCTTGCTTATCAAATAAATTATTTAAATTTCTTAATACATATATCTTGGTTATGCCTTATCAGCATACATCTTTTATATAGAAGTTTATACACAAACAAGCACAACTTCAAATGTCAGTTTTTGAGAAATGTACTTAAAAGCCTTATAAAAATGATGTGAATATGTAAGAAAGTATGAATCATTTGAGAAGTACAGTGAAATTTCAATTAGCTATAACCAACTAACTGGAACAATCCAATTGGATTTGTATCTTGTTTTCTGCTTTTAAAGGCAAGTTGAATGGGAAAAAAAACCTCACAAAAGATAATATTAAAATTTCAAAAAATCCTCGAGGGGATTATTTGCATCAGTGCATGATTGATTCCAAATTCCCATAGTTTTTTTCAGTTCTTTATAATAATCAATCGTGTTCAGAATGCTATCCTGAGGCATTGTAAAATTATCATCAGAGATTACATTCTTTTTACTGTAGTAGTCTTAGGAGATGTTATGAGTACATTTTTATAAGGATCTGGGTAATATTTATAAGAATTTTGATAAAAAGAACTTTCTGTATGATTCTTGATCATTCACAAAATACCCCACTTTCTGAACATTTAAATGAAACATGATGTATAGTCATTGTTATATACCAATAACAATAAAAATGCCTATATTTACTGAGCACTTACTATGTGCCAGTTTGCGGTCTACCACTTTTGGCAGAATTATCTTATTTAGTCTTCATAACAATATAAAGAGAAAGACAGTGTTGAGGAAACTGAGGAACAGAATCAAAAAGCATCAGAGTCAGGACTCAAACCCAAACTGTCTGCCTCTCAAGTCCATGTTCATAATTCTTTATTACACTACCTACCAATGGACTGAAAAAAGTAAGGCTACAAAATCACAAGAGAATTTCCCTGTGTAAATTTACCATTGGTGGGGATGAGACGGGACAACACGACCCAGCAACATGGCAGCATAACTCTTTTCAAAGCAACTTCACCACTGTGGGTGAGAGAGTGCCCCCGCCCACCCCCGGTGCAGAGACACAATTCCTTAAAGAAGGTCTGTGACACTTTTCCTGCCATCCCACGGAGGAATTATGTCCATGATCGCATTGGTATGAACACCTAGGCTGTTTCTGGATTGTCCTTCAAGTCATGTACAAATTTTACCATTCAGAGGAATCTAATCTAAAGGAGCCCTTGCCTCAGTCTGGTGCCACACCCAAGTATGCGGTTTTATTTGTCTGTGGCATCAGTGTTGGGAATCAGGTGCAACGTCCCTAGCAGATCTCAATGTGCCCTCAACACCGGCCACCCTCAAAGGATGTTTTCTTTCACTTCCACATGTCCTTTCCAACTTGGCATGGGATGAGAACTCAGGTTTGCTTCTCGAGCATCCTTTGTTTTTTAAAAGCTAAAAAGCATCCTTTGATTTTAAAGACCATTTCCTCATTTTCCTTGGCAAAAAATAAAACAACAATAATAGTAATAACACTTGGCACCAACAGTGAGAAGCCAGAGAGAGATTAAAAGTGGCAACTAATTAAGCTACTCTACTGGATAACTGCATTCAAAGGGACACGCTGAAAATTCATTTAAAAATGCCAACCTGTACATAATCGCAAATTTTTCCATTTTCATATATTCATCATGATTTTCCCACACTTCAATAAAAATTAGACTAAAGATGATGATCTTATTATGACTCTTATTCTGGATGACCTGTTAAGTTTTTGCCACAGCAGAAGTCTTTGCAGAGACCAAATGTGTGTCACTTTTATCATGCTTTCTACCTTTCCTGACAAATGCTTCTGAGTTTCTCTTAGTTCTTGTACTCGCATAGTCACATAATGTCTTTTTTAAGGACGAAAAATAAAGGAGCTTGAATAAAACAAACCATTGATACTGATCTAAGCTCACTACAAAGGAAAGTAATTAAAGGGTGGATCATTATTTCTCTGATGCAATTTTGAATCACCCCACAATAAATTCTCTACTCTGATTATCCAGCTACATTCAGAGATTTGGGCTCTTGTGTTCCAGGTTTCATGCAGTATCATTCAATTGAATGACCTCATGAATGCGGTCAAAGCAGGTTTATTTAGTTCCTGTTTTAGTAAGTACTGTCTTAGTCGTCAGCTGTTTTTTGTTTTTTTTTAAGACCCTGGACAAATAATTTCAATAATGAGAAACAGTTTACAGAAATGTAGCTGTGTCAACAAGAAATGAATTTCCATTAATTGTTCATCTAATTATGTTTCGTATTACTACATTGAATTCAAGTGAGAGGGAACAAAGTCTCCAAACTTAAGCTGTATCTTTAGTAACTTTCCTATATTCTATATAGCAGAATAAAAATGCAGTAGTTTTAAGTTCTTTTTGAAAGGAAATTAATTTTATCCCAGTATAACAATCTTTAGAGTATACTCCTCATTTAAGAAAAATAAAATTAAAATAAGTAGGAATTTTTGTTTTAATTACATTGATTTTCTGTTTATTGCCTTCTCTTCTAAATATTAAGCTACTCAAAATTTTGGAATAACAGCACTACATATTGTAATACAGCATTTTGTATTTAGTGTGGTTTCACCTCATTTCTTCATGTAAAAGTCTATTCTTTCTATTTTTATCATTAAATTATTTCATTCCTAGTCTAAGTACAGAACATGACTGCCAGGTTCTGCCACTTACTCTTCTTTGGATATGTTTTCCTGCTCAATTAAGTTATAATCCCCTTGTAGCAAGAGAGACGTATCTTTCCCTCCTTGTATCTTTACCATCTAGATCAGACCCCTAAACAATAGATAAACAAAAAATGTTTATTGATAATGATTTGGAATTTGCTCAATTAATATTATAAAAAAGAAGAGTGAGAAAATATAAATGTAATACATGTAAAATAGCATTAAAACAAAGAGGATCAATACTTGTAAAGCAAGTATGATATACTAGGCACTCTAAATACATTATAAGGTAGTTATTTATTAGTTTCACTTTTCAATGTGGAAATAGAGACTCAGTGAGGTGAAGTCAGGAACTTGGTCAGAGTCAACTTAAGAGCTGCTGAGCCAGGTCTTAAGTCTGGCTGACTCCAGAGCATGACCTCTTCCACTGAGCCATGCTGCCTTTTATGAAAACATTAAAACACAACCTCTGTACAAAACCAGATCTTACACTCGGTCTGCAAGAACCAAAAGGTGTTTCTTCCTACCAAGGATGGCAATGTCTTTTCTTCTACTATTGATGGTTAGAGAGAAAAGCAATATGTCACCATACTGTGCCAAGTTAGTTCAAATTTCCTCTTCTAAGGATACCCATTGTATTGAATTAGGGTCTACCTTAATTACCTCATTTTAACTGAATTACCTCTTTAAGATCCCATGTCCAAATACAGTCACGTTTTAAGGCACTGGGGGGTTAGAACTTCAATAGATGAATTTCGGGGGATACAATTCAGCCCATACAGATTAAGTCAGATTTCTTTTCATTTTAATGACAATACAGCTGAAAAGAAGAAAACTAAATACCACTTATTCTTCACCATGATGAAGGAGTGGTATGTTAGAATCAACTATAGCATTTTTCCAAAGTATGGTCTCTGTCCCCATCACCCACACAGAGATTTTGATTATTCAATATTCTCCCCCTGCCACACTGGAGAGCTACCATTTTGCATTTTAAAAAGCTAACATTTATTGAATACTTACTATCTATCAGACACAGTTAAATGCCTTATGTGGATTATTTTTATCTAATCCTCATGAAAACTCTGTAAGAAAATCCCATGAGATATTAATATTACCCTCATTTTATAGATAAGGAATCTGAGGCAAAGAGAGGTTAAGTAGCTAGCACAAGGTCTCAAAGCTAGTAAATCAAAGCACCAGGTTCAGACCCAGCATATCTGGCTTCAGATCCCATACTTGTAACCATCACACCATCTTCTCATCATAATGTATCTGAGATTCAGCAAAGTATTTCTCACAATGTCTCATGAACACAATGATAAAATGGAAACTGAATTATCAAATATTGAGGTAGGTCCATAACTTGTGAATGACTTTTCCTAAAACACATTAGTGAATTGAATATGATATGGAAACATGGTCTCCCCTTTCACACCACAGGCCTTTCTCCTTGGTCCTGCTCTGGTCTATAGACTTACAGAAGAATATAAGAGTGTCAAATTAACAAATGAGATTAAACTGGGAATGATGGAAAGTATTTATGTTTTAGAATGAAAATCTGTATTTCAACTTTACATGGGAAACATCTGTGAGGTAATACACAAAGGTGATCATTTCTTTGAGGGGTGAGGTCAATGGAACGGGGGTCACTTAGCCTGTGTGTTCTCAGAGACATTACTAAGGGAGGCCTCTAGACCTCGCTTGACGTTACCTTTGAGTCCTCCTGGTAGAAAGGTCATAAAGAACAGGAGGACATGGAATTAGGAGGAAGAGATATGAAAGAAGTGACTTAGTGAGCCCCGATATAGGCATAGAGGGATGAGGTCCACTTAATACCTCACTCATCAACCAAACATCTTAATTCTAAGACTTCTGAAGCTTTGAAAATTTCTCATGTTTGTTGTTGTTGTTTTCAATCATGTTTCTTTCTTTGTCACTAGCAGAAGGATTCCCAAACCCTTGAAATCACAAAGGGCCTATGTGATAACCTTTGAAAAGGGCAAGTAAAGGAGAGCCAAGGATATGGTTTCTTGGTCCTCAAACTCCAGGGCAAGAATAATGGGAAGATCCCAGGGAACAGAGTGACTGGTGACAGGGGTCGTGTGTGAGGTCCGCTCACAGGCAAGAA
Organism: Stenella coeruleoalba; assembly: GCF_951394435.1. Classification (NCBI taxonomy): domain Eukaryota; kingdom Metazoa; phylum Chordata; class Mammalia; order Artiodactyla; family Delphinidae; genus Stenella; species Stenella coeruleoalba. The sequence goes on from NC_137164.1 coordinate 46,674,466, forward strand.
AGGAAAGTCTGTGTACTGTCCAGGGCTGCGAAGGGCCCCCAGGACATAAAAAACAGAAAATCCGGGCTTCCCTGGTGGAGCAGTGGTTGAGAGTCCGCCTGCCGATGCAGGGGACGCGTGTTCATGCCCCGGTCCAGGAAGATCCCACATGCCGCGGAGGGGCTGGGCCCGTGAGCCATGGCCACTGAGCCTGCGCGTCCGGAGCCTGTGCTCTGCAGCGGGAGAGGCCTCAGCGGTGAGAGGCCCGCATACCGCAAAAAAAAAAACCAAAAAAAAACAAAACAAAACAAAAAAAAAACAAAAAACCCCAGAAAATCTGATAGGGCCTCTAATAATTAGAGTTATTCAGTAAAAGGACAGGAGTGTTTTTAAGGTAATGAGTTTCCTGCAGAGGATGGATAGAGTTGTAGAGAGGATTTCTGTTGAGGATAAGGGGTTGTTGTAGCTTCTATCATGAGTCTATTGCTTCTGTTGTCTGTGGTCTATTATCTCTGAGGCATGGAAATTAAATATAGAGGGATTAATTATTTCAAAGAATAGTTCCAAGTCCATTTATTCATGTATTAATTATGCATTAATAAAGTCTCCTCTATATTCCCATACCTCTTTACAGTAAGGTGTTTTTACAGACTTTACATCCAATATTATCTCCTTTAATAGTCAAGTCACTAGTCAAATCACTCAATCTCACTCCTACTACCAACCCGTTTACTGGATTGTTTTCAATAAGTGACTTCTTGTTTTCTACATAAAATCAATGTTTTTTTTATTTTTATCTCACTAGATTCAAACTCTCTCCAATCCTGCCTTCCGTAATGGCACACAGTTCCAATTACATTCCTCTCTCTCTGACCATTCCTTCCTGATCCCCTAATGCTATTGCAGGCTCTTCTTGCATCTTAAAAAGCTGAGGCTCCTCGGTGTTTTATCCTTGCTCCTGTTTATTTCTCAAGCTCCAAATTGTCCTTGGACAATCACATCTAAACCCCTGGCCTCAGCCAACAACTAGTTACTGATGTTTCCCAAATATATCCAGCCGAGTCACTATCCCTGACCTTCACACCAGTTTTTCCTACTGTATGCTGAGCACCCTCACTTGCACATCCCAGAGGATTTTGGGACCTGGCATGTCTAAAGTGGAATGAATCATCTGGCCTCCTAATTTCCTCCTTGCTCCTCTCACTGTTTCCAGTGTTGTTGGATTAGAGCCTCGTTTCCCAGTTTCCAAGCCATTAACCTGGGGATTGTTCTGGATCTTTCCCTATTTCACACTCACAATCAGTCACCAAGTGCTGTTGTTTCCTAATCATCTCTTGAACCTGTTCCCTTTCGCCACTCCCTTGGCTATTGCCATAACACTGACATTGACCATCTTTTGCCGGACAACTGTAATTACCTCCTGCTGCAGACTTAGATTTCATCAGCTGTACCTCCACATCACAGCCGAAGAGGGCTTTCAAAACCACACACCGTATGGTGCCACTGCTTTGCCGCAGTTGTTCACCATTGCCTTCAGGATTAACAAACTTTTCACTGGAGCATGGAGTACATTCTGACACATTTCTACTTTTGTACCTGACCACCCATCCCTCCTTCACAGACACCACATGCACAAGGCACATTAGGCTCTAGATAGTTCCCGATCTCATCATCCTCTGCCACATCTCTGTACATGTTATCCTCTCTGTCTTGACCATTTTTCTCATTCTCTCTTCTACTCAGCTCAGACATCACTTCCTTTCTGACATCTTCCTTAGCTGTTTCTTCCCCATGAAGAATTAAGACTTTTTCCATGCTCCTGTGGCTCCCCATGCAAAGCTCTATATTTGTACTTATTCTGTATTTTAACAGCCCACGTATGCCTCTATTTCTTTCAAAGATGTAAGCTCCTTGATGCCACGTTTCAATTCTCTTTGTGCCCCAGCAGTGAATACAGTGCCTGACTGATGGTGGATTGAAGACTTCTGTTGAATGAACAAAGCATGTTCTGCCTAGAAAAAAACTTAGCCAAAATTTAAAAATCATTAGGAAGCTGGGACGAAGTGAGAGAGTGGCATGGAAATATATACACTACCAAATGTAAAATAGATAGCTAGTGGGAAGCAGCCGCATAGCACAGGGAGATCAGCTCCGTGCTTTGTGACCACCTAGAGGGGTGGGATAGGGAGGGTGGGAGGGAGATGCAAGAGGGAGGGGATATGAGGATATGTGTATACGTACAGTTGATTCACTTTTATATACAGCAGAAACTAACACACCACTGTAAAGCAATAATACTCCAATAAAGATGTTAAAAAAAATAAAGTTCACACAAAATATTTACCAAGAAAGCCCATAATCTAGACCATAAAATATTCTTTTTTTATAAAAAATTTAAAAATCATTAGGAGACATGTATAAAAAATGATTGATTTCCATAGCAGAGCATTAATGCCGTTCATGCAGGCAGGCATGCCTAGATTGCATGAGATTAGTAATTTCTAAAATGCTCTCTGGCCTCTAATGATCACCTGGGTTATGTCAATGCCCTTGACGAACCTCCTAGATACCCCAAACTTCACCATTTTTGGCTTTCACAAGAGACAATGAAGAGGATAAATAAGGCACAAGTTTATAAAATGAGGTGGGAGGGGCACTTTGGAGATGCCCAACATAAGCAAACGTGCAGCAGAAGTTCAGCTCTCTAGAGAAGGAAGGGAACATCACGACCCATGGCCCCCAACTGCGAGGGGAGCTCAAAACATAGTTCACAAAACCAAGTCACAGATCCAGCAATGCCCCAGAAGGGACACGCTGCATGTCACCTGGCAGAGCAAGAAACTCAGAGAAAAAGTGGCATGGGCTTCCCTGGTGGCGCAGTGGTTGAGAGTCCGCCTGCCGATGCAGGGGATGAGGGTTCTTGCCCCGGTCTGGGAGGATCTCACGTGCAGCGGAGCGGCTGGGTCCATGAGCCATGGCCGCTGAGCCTGCGCGTCCGGAGCCTGTGCTCCGCAACGGGAGAGGCCACAACAGCGAGAGGCCCGCGTACCGCAAAAAAAAAAAAAAAAAAAAAAAGTGGCTTATCTCACCTAAAAGTGGGTAATTCGTGACCTTAAAGAAAACTGCCCAGCAGGTCACCCTAGGCAACGACAGCAAGTTTATGGTGCAGTTGTCAGTTGCATGATCGCTGTGAACCTTCTGTGGACAAATAGTCACAGTGCCTGTGGGAAAAACCCCATGGTCTATTTGTGAACAGTCTGTGAGCTAAAAGACTTTTTACATTTTAAAACTAGAGTAAAAAAATAATGAAGAGCATATGACTGCAAAGCCTAAAACATTCACTATCTGGTCCTTAAGAGGAAAACTTTCCTAAACCTTATTCTCCACTCACATGCAGAACAGTTTATAGAATGACATGCACTGGGATGAAGTTTGTTAAAATTATGCTCTCATTACATTATTATGGCCAACTTGGATTTCTCCGTGTAGAAGGTTAAAAAGGAGATGTTTTCTTGCCTCTATGGATCACCATTTGCAGACACCTCTATGTTCTAGCGGGGGAAAAGCATAGCACAGGAAGGGAGGCGATCCGGTTTCTGGTGACCACATCAGGACCTGTCTTGGATCTCAGGCAGCTCACTTTAACATTGCTGCGTTTTAATTCTCTAATCTGCAAAATAGGGATAATGCCTGCTTTGCTATCTTCACAGGTGTGAGGATATAGTGAGATAATAGATGTAGCACACTTCGCAAAGTTGAAAGGAAGATACAAATCGAGGTTATTTTTATAGGTGATGACATCGTCAACCATTAATTATGGCTACTTTGGGGGAGGATGAAAGATGAATAAACTAAGTCGTTGGTTGTTAACGGAACTTTCTACTCATTTATTCTTTTATCTCTTTCCTCATCAAATCTTTAATAAAACTAACAAGTGTCAGGATTGATTGAGTTTAAAGGTTTTTTGTCCCTTCAGTCAATAAGTTTGTGAATTTGTTGATTGTGGATTGTGTGCTCAGTACCTTTGGGAGGAGGGAAAATGAGCCATCAATGGCCAAAAGACTTCATTAGAATTAGAGGAAGAAGGAAGCAAGAAACCCAGAAAGTTAAATAACAAAACAAAGGGAAAAAAACACTTTTATGTCAAAACCTATCTCTTGAAAGCTGGTTAGAATTATTTCCATTCAGGACTTAAGGTTAACCTGCCCAGCCGTGCTACGAACTCAAACACTGTCTGATTTATTCTCTTCTCTATCAGAGACAATGCATTTTTCACTACGCCCATGCCTTTCCCCTATCCTGAGCACACAGAAAGAATGCATTTTTCAATGTCCCTCGTGGTTAAGTTGGGACACGTGACTAGTTCTGGCCAATGAGCTTAAGCGTAAGTAACAGGAGTCACTTCTAGGACAAGGATTAAAATGCTGTGAGTTTTACTCTCTTTTCGCCTGCTCTGGAAAGTTCGTAGACTCTCCATATCAAGATGGCAGAACCATAAAATGGAAACCGCTTCCATCGCTGAGCCATTATTTGAAGGGACCTTCCTGGTGGGATGGAAGCATCCATTTGTATGAAGAAGAATTTTTTTTTTCTTTTTTTGCATTAAGCCACTGAGATTTCAAGATTTGTTGTTAATGCAGACTTACCTAGCCTATTCTGACTAAGACATTTTCCCTCCAAGTTTGGTATCACAGTCCATATTATTCTTCATTGAAATACACACTTCTATATTTTAAACAACCCATTGTCATTACTGAGACTTTAGAAAGATTTGCTATTCCATGTTTGTCTTTCTGTATGCCTTGTACACAGAAGGACATTTCTAACACTAGACCCAATAAATCACAATTGTTTGTGGGTTAGAACACGTTCAATGGCTGCATATACACACACACACACATATATACACAAACACACACACATATGTATGTATATAAATGACTCCTGTCTTATATATAGTTATAAAAATACAAATATATAAATTTAAATATATATATTTATAATGACTCCTGTCTTTAAGCCTTAGTTGTTTCCTCTGCCTAAAATGTACTTTCCCCAGATATGTCCTTGGCACTCCCTCATCTCCTTTACTTCTTTGCTTAAGTTTCATATTCTCAATGAGGCCTACTTTGACTTTTCCAGTGAATACTACAGCCTGCACCTACACACACACACACACACACACACACACACACACACACACACACACACACACTACAAATCCCTTGTATCCTACGGCAACCATGTATGTGAGTCTGGGAGTGGATCCTCCCTCAGCTGAACCTTCAGATGACTGATCCTCGACCAGCATCTTGACCTGGAGCCAGAGGACCCAGCAAAAGAAGGCCTAGATTCCTAACTCATGGAAGTAAAAGTTTGTTGTTTTAAGTCATCAAGTTTGGGGCTAATTTGTTACATAGCTATAGATTAATACACTCTGCAAGATTTTGGCCCCAAGGACAAAGCCTTGGCCGTTGACTACTTATTTCCTCTATCTCTGCCCCACCTTTTCTCAATCCCTCTTGGAAGAGTGGGTGTGGGATTTCCACCTCCTCCTCCTGAGTGCTCAGAACTCCTTTTATTGTCAATACTTCTTTTTTCTTAGGGCAGTGAGCCTCACGGTCAAGCTACCACAGGTAGGAAGAAAAGTTTCCCTACATTATGGCAGAAACTGAATAGTGCTTTTTTTTTTAATTGAGATATAATTGACTTATAACATTATATTAGTTTCAGGTGTACAACATAATGATTCAATATTTGTATATTTTACTAAATGATCACCACAATAAGTTTCGTTCACATCCATCACCACAGATAGTTACCAATTCTTTTTCTTGTGATGAGAACTTTTAAGATCTACTCTCTTAGCAATTATTCAATACAGTATTATTAACTGTAGTCACCATGCTATACATTACATCCCTAGGATTACTTATTTTATAACTGGAAGATTGTACCTTTTGTATGGTTCTTGGTAGATGGTCAAGACACTAGGAACCAAGGAGTGCTGAGGGGAGAAAAGGAGAATTATTTAAGAGCCTTAAAGTTCTCTCTCTCTCTCTCTCTCTCTCTCTCTCTCTCTCTCTCTCTATATATATATATATATATATATATAAAATTATTATTATTATTTTTTTGGTTGTGCCAGGTGCCTTGTGAGATCTTAATTCCCCAACCAGAGATTGAACCCGGGCCCACATCAGTGAAGGCACTGAGTCATAACCATTGAATCACCAGGGAATTCCCGGTAATATATTTATTATACCAGGAAAGATGACTTAGAGCAAACTTTTATCTGCTCATGAATATACTCTAAAGTAAGAAGGCAGTTCTGTCCATAGAGGAAACATCAGTCAAATTTTCTGAGTCAGGAAACTATTCACTCTTTAACTCTATAATTATTTATAATTTCCTTCTGTCTGCCAAGCAATAGGTTAGGCACTGTGGACATAAGTCCATGTAAGTCTACACGTAATTAACACCCCATCTATTCTCCCAAATCACTTATAATCTAGTGATAGAAACAGACAGGTAACCAGACAGTTACATTTTAGTGTGATATAATATGACCAGAGATGGATAGCACATAGGGGCCTGTGTAATACTGTCCTGGAGTCTAGGAAGACTTCCTGAAAGAGGGGACATCTGAGCCCAGCCCTGAGGGACTAGTGGGAATCAGTTCAGTAAATCTGTGGCAAGAGTATGCCAGGCCAAGAGAAAAACACATGCAAAATCCAGAGGGTTAGAGAGTGTGTAGCAAGCTTAGAGGCATGTGAGCAATTCAGCAAATTAAGATGTGAAGAGATGGAAGCATTGAGAGTTGAGTTAGAAAGTTCTGGGGAATTTCCTAACACACTATGAGAAGAATTTTAAACTCTATTCTGAATAATAGAAACTCATAGAAGGGTTTTAAATAGCTTAAATCAAATTTAATTATAAATATATAAATCTGAATGGAAAACTCAAACCTGAAAAAACTAAATGTTTGAGAATATTTTCATGACAGTGGATGGGGGAGATGAGAAGGATGCTCTAAAACAAGATCTCAAAGACCAAACCAGAAGGAGAACTAGTGGATTTGGTTGCAGCAAAATTAAAGATTTCCACTCAAGGAGGGATTGTATAGGCAAAGTTAATGGGGAGAAAGAGATATCTGAAAAGGAGGGAGGGGATTAAATGTAGAGTATATAAAGGGCTCCTGAAAATTAGCAAGAGAAATGCAAAATGGGGAGAGGATAAAAATGAGCAATTCAGGGGCTTCCCTGGTGGCGCAGCGGTTGAGAGTCCGCCTGCCGATGCAGGGGACACGGGTTCGTGCCCCGGTCCGGGAGGATCCCACATGCCGCGGAGCGGCTGGGCCCGTGAGCCATGGCTGCTGAGCCTGCGCGTCCGGAGCCTGTGCTCCGCAACGGGAGAGGCCACAACAGTGAGAGGCCCGCGTACCGAAAAAAAAAAAAAAAAAAAGAGCAATTCAGAGAAGGGAATGCTGACTGGCTTGACCTCACTAGTAACTGGAGGACTGTACATTAAAAAAACTGTGAGATACCCCTTTTCACAATCAGATGGACACAATTTAGAAAGTTGAATTTGGTTATAGGTAAGGAAGAGAATGGAAATTCTCAGCCATTGCTGCTGAGACTGTGAGATGGTACTGCCATTTTGCATAGCACTCTGTTAGAATCCAGTGAGGTTAAATATGCTGACACCAATGCTAACACAGCACGGGAATCCTACTTCCGGCATATGTCCCAGAGACTTCTCCTTAAGTCCACAGGAGATGCAGATGAGAGTGATGATTGCAATATATGGTGGTTTGTGGCAGCAAAGGGTTGGAAGTAACCTAGGTGTCTATCACTAAGGGTCTATATGCTTATCCGTGGTATTTGCTGATGATGGAATATGGAGCAATGAGAAGAAATTAACTAAATGGATACCAACATGGAAGGTCACAAACATAAAATAATGAGCAAAATAAATATGAAACAGAATGAGGTTTATAGCACAACTCCATTTATTTCCATTTAAAGACTCCGTTGGTATAAATTTAACACCACATTTTCAAGGAGGCATACTTATCTAAAGAAGGAAAGTGGAATGGGAGAGGGATATGTATAAAATATAATTAAATATTGCCATCAATAGGGATGGAAGAGAATGGGAGGGAGGATAAAGGAGAAAAACAATAATGAAACTTAAAAATAACACCAAACTGAACTGGGTTGAATAGTACCCCTCCAAATTCATGTCCTTCCTGGACCTCAGTATCTGAGTTTATTTGGAAATAGGATCGTGGTTGACGTAGTTAGTTAAGATGAGGTCATACTGAAGTATGTTGGGCCCTTAATCCAATATGACTGATGTTCTTATAAGAAGGGACACAGAGAGACACAGAGAGAAGACAATGTGAACATACACAGAGTGATTGGAACAATGCCTCTACAGACAAGAAATGCCAAGGATTGCCAGTCACCATCAGAACCTAGGAAGAGACAGAAGGGTCTTCACCTAGAGCCTTCAGAAAGAACATGACCCTGCTAACATCTTGTTTTCAGATTTCTGGTCTCCAGAATTGTGAGACAATAAATTTCTGTTGTCACCAAATTTGTAGTACTTAGTTATGGCAGCCCTAGCAAACTAATACAAAAACAAAATAAGGTCCTGCCTAGGCTAGACCCATGATAACAACCATGAGCTGATATATATGCACCTGAATTACTAGAATAAATAAAGGCTACAGTAGAATTCTTTTTAGTCTGGGAGACAGTATATAATATTGGGAGACAATATTAACACCCATGTGAAAAGCCAATACTATGCTAAGACTTGCACTGCATAGAATCGTTCTTTGCCAGAGCTGTTGTGTGATTCATGCTACCTCCGTGGTTGTGTAAGAGTAGCTGTCATAGAAGGGTGCTCCTTGCTCTGCATTTAGAAACACAGCCAGAACTTACTTAATTGGGGTATGAGTAGAAAAAAAATGTCTAGACAAGTTTGTGTCAATCATTTCTACAAGAGGTTCTTGGGTCTCTAACCACAAACTTTATTTCTGAGAATGGCTATTTTAAATTCTGATGAGGAACAAAAGCACTGGAACGGATCCCAAACCTCAGCTAACTGTTAGTGCTTAAAGAAAGGTAAGTGAGCATCTTAGATTATCCCCTGAAATCTGACTTGTTCCTAGAAAGAGGAGACACAAATTCCCCAAGAACTGATGCTCTGAGCATCTTCTTCTTTATAGCATTATTTGAGACTTTGGAAGCAGAGGGAGCTGCTTCACGACTGAGGACCTGTGTTTGTTAATACAGCGGATACTCTCTGTCCTGCTTCCAACCCCTTCCACCGCCTTTCAGATTCAGACATCAGCAGTATCAGAAAGTCTCAAGACATATTCTCTAAAATGCTGGCTCTCAGTTTACTTTTTTCAGCTTTCTTAAGGTATAATAGACAAAGTTGTTAAGATATATAAAGTGTACAATGTGATGGTTTGATATAAATATACATCATAAAAGGACTTTCCCCAACCAGTTAATTAACTCCTCCATCACCCCACACAGTTATCCTTTTTATTTGGTGAGAACATTTAAATTCTACTCTCTTAACAAATTTCAATCATACAATACAATGTTATCAACTACAGTCACCACGTTTTACAATAAATCCTCAGACCTTCTTCATCTTACAGCTGACAACGTGTACCCTTTACAAACCTCTCCCTATTTCCCCCACCAGATGGCTCTCAGTTTAGACACGCATAAAAGTCCTTACTGGGTGATTGTTAAGCTTTACTTCCTCAGGCTCACATCCCACCCCACCTGTCCCTCCCCCAACCAAAACCCTCCCTCTCCCGCAGAGATCTTCATTCAGGTGCTAAACTGGGGCCAAAAAATCTGCATTTTATTAAACAGAAGAAATAAATACCTCAGGTGCTTCTAATGGAGGTTCTCTGACAATACTTTGAGAAACAGTTTTCTAGATTTTCCCACTTTCATATGCCACCAATTCACGTGGAGTCTTGGGAAAGTGCAGGTTCAGATTCCCTGTGGGTCTAGGATGGGATCTGATTTCCAGTATTTCTTAAAAGTCCCCAGGTGAACACAGCGGGTCCACAGACAACACTTGAGGTGGGAAGCTCTTAAAATCCGATGCCTCAGCAGCATCTCAGACCACTTGATTCAGAATCTCTGGGAGTGGCCCCTGGTGTCAGTACTCATCTAAAGGCCCCAGATGATCCCAGTACACAGCTAGGTATTCAATACTAAGTGACAATGCCAGTAGCTGCTTGCAGATGGCAATAGTAGCTTCTAACTCACAGATTTTCTCCAGACACAGATTAACAGTAACTGGTATTTCAAAAGAAGAGATGACTGGTTTCAAAGGAGTGCAATTTAAGAAAAATAAAGCCTTGACATAACCATAATATTTCTTATTTAACAAAATCATTATTTTTATACTTGTTTTACTGCCTCAAAGAACACTGGAATTTCTCTCAACTATATTATTTCCAGCTAATTAAAAATTGATAGTTATGGATAGACCTTCTTATGTTTTTGTCAGTTGAGAGAGTTCGTTGTGGTATTTTTCTTTTTTTTTTTTTGCGGTACGCGGGCCTCTCACTGTGGTGGCCTCTCCCGTTGCGGAGCACAGGCTCAGCGGCCATGGCTCACGGGCCCAGCCGCTCCGCGGCATGTGGGATCTTCCCGGACCGGGTCACGAACCCGTGTCCCCTGCATCGGCAGGCGGACTCTCAACCACTGTGCCACCAGGGAAGCCCTATTTTTCTTCTTTGTGTCTGGATTTAATCCTGATTTCTGAGCCTCATATTGTACTGGTTAAGCTGCAGGATGGTGGTTCTGAGATGTGGCTGGACAGCCCTCCATCTACCCTCGTGCATTAATAATGATTAGAATGTGAGGGACACAGGGGCAGTCACTTAGTACAGTTACCCCCCATTTTCCCCAATTTCCTCCAGCTGAGTACTCATCCCTGTCAGGAAATGCCTCTGACAGCACATATTCTGATTGTTCTACCCAAATCTGGAATCCTGGTTCCAAATCTTTTTTTTTTTTTTTCCCTTTTTGTGACCTTTTTCATTCACCAAATGATTAACAAGGAAATGATTTCTAACATTAAATTCTGATTTCTAAATCCTCCACCTGTTTCTTCCAGGACATTTGCTTATAGGAGCCAACCTTCTTTTCTTCAGTTCCTGATCACTAAAGGGAATGACGTATGTAGAAAGTACCTTGTATTAGACTAGTTCCTCTTATTGTCGATAGCAGTGGTAACTCAAGAGAAGTCTTCTCTTGAGTCAACCAGGAGTAGCATTTGGCTGGATAATCAAAATATTTGTCTAAAACAAGGAATTGTTTTAAAATGATGTAAACTATGAAAATGTTATACTTTAACCTAAAACATTTGTAGGCACAGCTGACATTCAGCCAGCATGTGTAATTGTTTAAGTCTGAGATTCCTTTCTGATTATGACAGACATTTATTCTGATTGATCAGTGTCAAAGCCATACCAATTATTAAAATATTTGGATATAATCCCTCTATATTTATCAATCTTTTGACAGGATCAAAGTCACTTCTTTGAGTATAGGTCTTCTGATAGGAATTCTGATTCTTTCTTCCCATAAACCATGCCCAAAACATATCATGCTAAATTTCCACTCTCAGTTTCTTTGATGTACAGTGAGAATTAAAAATCACTTAAAATGCAATGTACTCTACAACCTTAAGATTCCCCTCCCCAAACTTTTAGAATATCTCACCTAAGCCTCAGTTAAAAGCAATTTTTAAATCTCACCATGAGTATTGACAAAGCATTCAATATAGTTTTCACAGAATCCACCAACTTTCTTTCTATACTCATATTCATATTCTATGGGTCTACATAATATCTAATTAAATTATGCAATTACAGGAATAAGCACAACTGTCATAAAATGTTTAGGAGCAAATACAGTTGATTCTGGTCAACATAATTCAACTGGTGGGAGCAGAAGTTTGCAGACATACTAGAATGTAGCCCAGTAGCCCCATGGTTCAATCTACCAGGGTCACTGATATTAGGTAGAAATACTTGAAAATGCTGGTGTTCCATCATTTTTTGACCTACAAAACCAGCAATTCAATATGATTCAACCAGTATGTTTTACAGTCGTGAAAAGCTGATCTGTGAGTTAAGTGCATGTCAACTAAGGCAGCTTCTATTATGATATTTAAAGAACAGAGATGCTTTTCAACACTGTGCTTCCTCTTTAACATTTTTTGAATTGCACTTATTCATGGTGCTCATTCTTCTGCCAAGTATTTCACAAAAGCTTCTCTCTGACCCCCAAAGAAAAGTTCTCTCCACCAAAATACTATTGTTAAATAAGTTTGGGGAACACCACATACCATACCCATCTAGGAGATTATTTCTCATTAGCATATTAAAGGCTCTGAGAAGTCCTGTAGCAAGGCCTTTGTTTAACTTTGTTTACCTTAGGTTTCATAAATGTATTTAACAAAAGTAGGCCGTTTCATGTAACATCTAATCCTGAAAGGCTAATGTTTAATGAAACAAACGCACTTTAGTAAACACGACCCAACCAGCGTTAAGGACAGTATTATTCTGTTTTTGCAGTAGATTAAACAAAGACCATCTTAATATCCATTTGAAATGGCACAATTTGTCCAGGTGTCCCAAAGCACTATACAAATTTCACTTAGTGGTAATGTTCTCCCCTGGACAAATAGAGAAACAAAGGTACAAAGAAGCATTAGGTTGTTTGCCAGAACACACACAAGACTGAGACAAACTGGAACCAAAACCCTCATGTCTGAACAATGATTTCTAAGATGTGTTTACAAACAGAACCAAATTGCAAATTGTAACCACTCACAGTTTCGAACCAGACTGAACTAAGTCAAGTTGTACCTTGGTAATTGGATTTTCACGTAGTGGATTTTAACTGGACGCACTTGTAAAATTCAAACATATATTAATTTTTGGTTCTTTTCGTTCACATATTTCCCTCTTTAGGGGTAGTCAACAGCTAGTCCCTTTTGTTAACAGAGTGGTAAGTTAGGTGGAAGGGAGCCTACCTCTTACTTACACATAAGTCTTGGTGATGAATAGATGACATTTCTTCATGTTATTTTAACATGAAATCAATGAAAAAGATGAACTAAGGTAAAACGTGTGCTCCTTGAACCAGAAATATCAATAGAAGACAAGACTTTGGAGTTCAAGGGGCAGAGTCACATTGACCTGTAGATTTGATCGCTGGTGACTTCTATCAATAATCGAGAGCAGAGACTCCAAAAAATCTCTGACAGCTACAGAGATTCAAGGATCCACTGTCTTAGCTCAGAAGCTCTTCGAAACAAACAAGACACGAATATATGGCTCTTTGTTGGCAACATTCCGACCTTGAGAGAATGAATCTCAGTCATTTATAAGGTTAAATAGATTTATGTGTTCTGAAGCTTGTCAGAATAATGGGTGTTTCCCAGCATTTGGGAATTGCACGATATGTGACAGGGGAATAGCTTTTAGAGCATACCTGCCCACCCCTCTGCCAGGGTGGGAGGTGGGGAACAGTGATGGGTGACTTAAGAATCAGATTTATAGACAGCTTTGCTCTGTATACATTATCTTTGAGTACTCTCCAACACCACAGGGCCCTACGGCCTCTGTCACAAACAATATCTGTTCTTTCAGAACACTGCAATGCTTTACTTCAAGGCCGAGCGAGAGTTGTCAAACAGAGATGAAGAGCCTTTTGGCAAAAAAAGTGCTCTTAAAATGTTTACCTTCTCATACCTAATGGTTTTAGATCATATCTTATTAGCCTAGGAGACCATTATATAAAGTACAATTAAGATCTCCTTGACATTTTCTAGGAGTTCCAATTCAGCTGTGCTAATGGCTATAACTTCATTGCTTTTTTTCGGTTGTTTTAATTTAATGCCATACAGTGTTGGAAATGCAGTTTACAATAACGTGGGCTACCCAGGGTGCACTTGCGGTAATTACACAGAATGTCAACAGCCTCTCAAGCTGGGTCCTGTGTTGATTGCTGCTTATGACGTTCACATTTGGTCAAATTGTTGGAATTACACCTCTGCCTGCAGGCGTCTGCCCCTCCAAGACTTCCAAAAGTGTTCTCCAAACTTTTAATTTGATCTCGACTATTAAGTTTCACATTCCCCAGATTGTAGAAAGAAATTAGAGCCAGGCCTCAGGGTAGGAGAATTGTTCCCATGGTCCATATCCCACCCATATTATCAGTAATTTTTGTTCCAGAAACATCTACTGAGTGTCCATTTTATATTCAGCCTTGTTTCAGGCACTGAGGACACACTTTTGTGCGGAGGTAAGAGAGTTCAGAAACATCTTTACACCCGCAAAAGAATTTCTTCACAGAAAAGAAATCCCACAGGAGTTAAAACTTGAGCCATAGAGTTCTATTCCATACTCCTTTTCCCTTTTTCTTTTACATGTTTTCCTCAGTGGGCCCATGCTATCCAGACCTCTGGTTATCAGTAGGCTTTAGGTGGTTCACAATTTGGTGAGTAAACAGCTAAAATGTATATAGTGCCCATGCTAAACCGGACTGTTATAACCTCTTATACACACCAACCCATTTAATCCCTACAATAATCTGTCCCATAAGACAGATATTACTATCTCCATGTTACAGACAAGTAGACTGAGGCACAGAGAGGTTTATTTTTTACATTTCACACAGCTGGTGAGCAGAAAATCTGAACTTTGAACCTTGGTTATTTGCAGTCAAGGACCTGATACATTCTGCCATTAAAAGGGAAGTGCTGATAAAGGATCAGTATGGTAAATTAAACAATATAGTCCCCAGAAGATGATTAATACATGTCATAAAAACAGGATGGCTGAAAATGAAGAGGGTCAGGACAGGAACAGAACAAAGACTCTTCTCTTAGTCATCCTTGCTTCAGCTCCTATGCACCAATTCCTAAAAGAGGGATAAGGGTTAAAACAAGAACAGCCCTGTATGTGATTTGTAATTTGTTTTGAAGTTGCTAATATTTAGGTTAACTGCTTAGTGTGCTGTATAGTTGATCCTGTATGAGAGGTTCATTCAGTCAAACTAGCCACTTTTGTTCTATTTATAAAGTCTTGAAATAAAGGAACTTCTCCCAGTATTATTAAAGTAGAAGCCTGACAGATAAGGTGCACCTCATCTAACTGGTGCCGGGGTTCTGGGGAGGGAAGGGGGCAGACTAGGAAAGCCACCCCCTCACAGAATCT